>NC_137268.1:27494962-29894962 GCF_053477335.1 Acartia tonsa | reverse complement strand
TGTAATATGTATTATATATTTAATAATTATCCTTTTAGTTGGAATTGGACCTACTTGTAGCAAGACCCCATCACGTCGCCTTCTAATAAAAAGTTTATCTTTGAATAATTAGAAAAGATGCCTGTTTTTAAAACAAATCCATTAGTTGATTTTTTCTAGATGTCTTAAGTTTACATGAAAACGAGTTAAGTCTGTTTGTGGGTCAAGGCATTTCACTAACTCATATTTGTCACACATTTAAAATATATATTGTTTTAAACGTCTTTTTGTTTGATAGGGGCTACATGGTTATTTAGAGAGGAAAGACGGGGAGGGGGAAGGGTTATTTTGAAACTAGTTCAAAATAAGTGGAAAATTGCATTTGATTGATATAAATTTTGGTTTTAAAATTGCATAATGTAAATGATAATACAAATGACAAATTAAATGGCAGGATGTTCAAAATGGTTTCTTCCTTCCCGTTCGTGTGTATGTGTGTGTGTATAGATGTGTGTGTGTGTGTGGCTTTAATTTAAATGTTTGTTATATGGAAACTGATATTCTTCGATTTTAATCTATTAAAATCATTCATAGTTATGTAAGAAATAAATGTGTGAATGTTAGAAAAATAGATAAATAATTAGATTTCTGAATATCTATCATAGAATTAAATATATAGATAGATAAATAGATAGAAAGATTGATTGATTAGTAGAATCAATACATGAATAGATAGATTGAAATTGGATGGATAGATAGATTGCTAATAGATTATGAATGGATGGATGCATTGGTAGGATGTAGATAGTTAGGTAAATAAGGTAGATTAATAGACATATAGCAAGTAAAAAATAGAATCACATACACAAATAAGATAATATAAGATGATTTATAAGAATTATAAAAGGGAAAAATTGATAGATATTTTTATAAACAGATATTTATACTTGTTAGAAAGATAATTAGATAGATTACAGGTAGTTTGATAAATGGATAAATTTATAGACAGGTATATAGATCGATAGACAGATAGATTGATGGATAAATATATAGATAGATAGATAAATGTAGAGAAGATAGGCAGATTATAGAGGATATGTAGGTAGATAGATAGATGGATAGATCGAAGGATATTTATAAAAAAATAAATAGATAGATATTTGTATAGTGTGTAATAGATAGATGGATAGAAAGTGTTAAGCAAAGTTGATAAATCCTAAATAAAATTTATGTGCAATTACAGACTTATAATTATACACAAAAATTGTCCCTAAAAACAGCAAAATCTTAATTAATGAATATTCATTGCATGTTATTACAGACAGCTTTCAAAGGATAGTCAAATGAAAAAAATATAAGATTAATTCCAGTTTTATGATTTTTATTGTATTATTTGCGGGAAGTTGATATAATACGATACGATGCATGATTTTTCAGTATGGCTTAGAACCAATTTTAAGGAAGGGAAGGGGAGATTAATCAACAAGATCTACATGTGAAAGAGCCTTTTTTCCAGGTAGGGAGGGGACATTTGGCTCTTTATTACACTAGTCCCCAAAGTTTTGAACTGAAGTTTTATTCTAACGTTTCAACCAATAATTGTATTCTGCAGTCCGAAGAATTTTGTGTATAACCATTAAAGATATATATGAATTCATTTGCATTGTCTTATCATTTTAGATCCCTGCTTTTTTCCTGATATTAAATTACTTTGGTTGCAATGCAAAAACCCCATAAATGCACACAAACAGAAAACGACTAAAATGCATTAAATAAGAAAGGGTGAGGGTTGAAATTAAATGGCTACAAAACTTTTAGACCACCAAAAAAAGGGTCACCGGACAATCACAGTGACAAACCTAACCTATTCTAAACCATTTTTGAATATCTAACCCCTGCAGGGGGGCTTATTTGTGTATTCATATCTAACCTAACCTTACCTGTACAGAAATACTTAATTTACATAATATTTTTGACAGACAATTCTGTGTTTTTTCACTCCTATGTTTGCCCTGGAACTCCAAAAAGACACACTAAAACTACATACATGATCCAATTACTTCAGTATTTACTAATTAGTTTGCTTATATCAGGCATTGCCTCTGGTCTTTGATTGTTTTCTCGGGACATATCCATCCATATACGTCCAACAGTGGGGGTAAATGGTTGTTTACCCCGTCAAACATTCAAGCTTTCATTTTACCCCCCTCAAAATAAAAATAAAACATTAAATTACACCCTCAAATGTTTGAAACCCCTCATTTTACCCACCTCAAGATAAAAAAGCTTTCACGTTCTTGCATCCATACTACCCAAACATTCATCGATCAACTAGCTTAAACTGGGGGTTTATATTAAACCTCTTGTTAATTTAATAAATTTTTTCGTCTAAATCATTAAAAACCATTTTTAGTTGTAATACAGTAATTAGATTTCTACTTGCTAAAAATCATGAAAATTACAATTTTACAATTGGTAGCTTAGCTGGAAGGTGGTATAAAAGTTAACTAAGAACGTTCCTTAACATGTAGTTATTAAAAAGAGTAAATTAAAGCAATGAATCAGATAGCAAATTTAAACCTTACTACACATGTTCATATAAAACAGTCAAAATTATGTCAAGTAATAGCGCAGCCACAACAAGCCAACTAATTTTTATGATTCATTACAGAGGGGGTAATTTTGTGTATCATCAATGGGGAAATATATCAATTCATCGGCCATTGTCTTATCCCATTAGTTTTCTGGCTAAATCAACGAATTTCATCAGTGTATCTTAAATAGAACTGGAGTAAATTTTAGGACTAAATTTTAGGCAGAAGGACTAACTTCAAGAATAGCCACAAACCTGCTAAATTATAAAAACACTTTAATTGTGCATATAGCACAAAAACCTTCATAAATAAATGGAAAAGGAAGGGAAAATAATACAAACAAGGATGACAACATCCATATTAACTCATTGTAGAGTTAGTTGATAATGAATATACACTGTTTAGATGAATAGTTCCAGAGATCTGTAGGGGCAACCTCACTTTTAATTTCAAAATTATAGGGAGGGTCAATATAGTCATAAGTAAATAACTTAAATAATAATAGTGTAAGGACTTCGTCTTGGAGGGGTTGTAGAACCCTTCCCCAAAAAGTTATAAACCAATTATCAGGACCTATAAGAAGCTACACTTTAAATGAGAATTATATCGGTTAAGCAGGTAACGAGATCCTTCAGTACAAACAGACAGACAATCTTACATAAATCTTGTTACTTTTTTATATGTCTATAAGCAGAAAGGTTATAAGCAACTTATTTTAAATTATCTGCAGTTGTAACATATAAACGATAATTATTATCATCCCCTATGATGATCTGATCACCTCTTTTGTAGATTAAGATTATTGGAATAAAGTTTGAACACCCATTCAATTACCCAAGGTTTTAAGCAAGCGAATGAAAGAGCGTGATTAATGTCCCCTTCCTCAGAATTTAGAAATGATACTCTAATTTAAATCTCTATTGTGCTAGAGTAATGGATTTATTATTACTTGGATCTTATACCACATAATCATGTAATCTAGTGAAATTTGTAGCTGGCAAAATCAACGATTCTCCCATCCCCCATTTTACCACCTCCCTTCTCCTACTTACTGGATAAACGAACTGACCAATAAATGACGACAATTTTTCCCCTGTCATAATATCCACGTATGTTAGAATATCCATTGCTAGAGTAATTAAAAATGCATTTTCATCGATTTTGCACTTAGCGTTCTATAGACAGAGATCAAGGGAAAGTTAATTTTGCTGTCGAAAAACTTTTTGTCGACTATATAGATATGTTTATAGCTGGCATTTTATCGACAAGCCGTTATACAGATAATACAGATGTCAATATAATAATCTAGTTGTTAAACAAATTTATGACTGCAAACAGTCTTATAGTGTTAACTAGCAGGAAGGGAGGGTACATTGCAGTGTTAATCATACTTGTACCCAAAGTTTTATAAATATGCTCTATCATTCGATATTTTATAAAATTTAGGTACTTTTGCTAAATCTTCATAAGCTGGTTAAAACTGGCAGTTTCCAAACTTTTTCACCCATAATTGTAGTCTACAAAAGGGTTAATTTTGTTTATTATTATTAGGGGATAGACTATTTATCGTCTTTATTGTATTTGGATATCAAGATATGAATCATTAAAGTTTAGTCTAAATAGAAGAGAAATAAAAAGAAAAAACGGGTATAGTCCCTTTCCTGACAACTCCTCTTAAGGGGCGTTTCGTCGTATTTTCACAGTAGCTTTTCACCTATTTCTAGACCCTCGGGGGGCTCTAACGCTGCTGGGCCAATTGGCTAAACCTGCGGGGCAATCACCTAACCCAACTTAACATAACCTAATATAAAATAAACTATAAAAACTAATGTGAAAGAAACGCCCCTTAAGAGACGTTGCAACGAAAGGTACTATACTTGAAAAAACTTATAGATAGAAGATAAAACTTTACAAAAAAAATTCTGGAAGTTATTTTTACAAAAAAAGGCTAATTTATCTATCCTTTTTTTTCATATAAGTTTATCGATCATTTTAGGTAGTTATCGTAAAAAAGGGGGCGGGAATAAACATAATTTTTTCATACAAATTAAAATATATTTTGCGTTAATACCAGTTTAATATGACTTTTATAGATTTTCTAAAAAGCAATGTTTTCTTTAATGATACTGTGACCGTATGTACTGCAGTAAGTGACAGATAGCATTAATTTTACATTTAGTAATGTTTTAATTATCCTATACTAGAGTTGGCTCGATATAATTATCTCCCTATTGGCTAGTTTTCTATATGCATATCTATTTCTCAATAAATCTATTTTCCTCACCCGGCATTACTATCTAAAAGAAAGTAAATATTTAATAATCTAAATGATTTTAAAAAGATTTTTTAAATTATATTTTTTTCTTTACATTACCATCACCAAAGGGTTAATGATGATGATTACAATTTTAGTTTAATATTTGAACACACAAAGTGTCGCCACAATCGAATTCTTTTAAAATAGAGTTTTCTTAAATTTATTATATTATAAATCTAAATTTTCTTTTTTATGATTAGAAATTAAATACATTGATATGAGGTAAATAGCAACATGAAATTAAAAAAAGGAATTTATTTTTAATAAAGTAAAATAATGGGTCTTATCGTTCTGGGCAATGAGAGTTTATTATGGATTATTGGAGCACTATGAGTTTTAAACAAATATTCCTTGGAAAACTTGAGCTCGTTTATAGACATTTATTTCCTATATAGATCTGACATGGATCTTGAAGCAATTAAGCAGGCCGTTTTGTACATGTTAAAAATTGGAAGATTTCATTAAATAAAAGTTATCGCAAATATACTTAGTAAATAATTTAAACTTTATAAAACTGTTTTGACACCAATTTTTTTCAAAGTTGTTCTGTTGATAGATTGGTTAAAACAGCGTTTAAACTTTTCAATCTATAATTTCAATTTACAGAAAGTAAAATTGAATTATTATGTTAAATAAATAGTAATATAAGTTTATTTATTGTGGAATCAGTTAAATATCTGAGATTTAACATCCAGCTAAACTACAAGACTGAAGAGGGTGCAATGTCCACCGAAATATATTTCAGTAAATAACTAAGAAGTATCAAAGACTTTTTCACTCAGTGAATTTATCACATGTTTTTTTTGTGTTTAAAAACATCACTAAAAGAGCTAGACCTATAATTTCACATTTTTCAGGAAAGTATGTTTATGGTCGAGGAGAGGTTTTTTTGAGGGGGGGGGGGGGTCCACCACCCCTTTAGGCGAACATATAGGCGACGTCACTGGCAAATCTAAAAGAGCTAATAATAAAAAGTTCTTAATTAAAAATTTCTTCATAGATACTTTTTCATAAAATTGTAGGAGAGGTCCCAGGGGTCCATTGGTTAATTCTTGGATTTCACCACCAATCCTTTTGCAGAATTCTTTTTTAGAACTAATCCTCTCAGGGACAAGAGGGGGGGGTATGGCATATAAAGAAAAAACATTTACCCTTAACAACGTTCCCAGGCAGGGAATATTGAACTGTTGTAAATAATGATGATGACGACCTCTATGTGGCATGCTGTCGCTTTAGGTTCTAAACTGATAAAAATCCGATAAACTAAAACGTTTGGACACTCAACTTAATAAACCAACCAGTCAAAATTCAATAAAAGTCCTCAAAGTTGTTGAGGCAACTAATAAGAAATGATAAAACTTTGGGACTAGTGTAATTAACAGTTCAATGTCTCCTCGCTCACTGGATAAAATTACCATGTTACAAATTTATGAGTTAGAGGTAAAATAATTTTTCTTTGGATGCCCTATTAAATGTCCCTGTAATCCCAGGGAGGTTAGGACATTGGGCTCTTTATTACACCAGTCCATAAAGTTTAAAAATAACGTTTATTATTCGTTAGCTTTAAAACTTTCATTTAATTTTGATTGATTGGTTCATTGACGTGAGTGTCCAAAAGTTTCAACTACTAATTGTAATCTAAATAAGGGGTATTTTTTGCATGATCATTGGTGATATATATTAATTAATCGTCCATTGTCTTATCCCTTTAGATCCCTCAATCCTGTAATCATCTTTGCCCATAAAATTGTTACATCATATGAATCTTATAAATCAGGGATATAAGGATAGGACATTTAAAGAAAATGAACCCCTATATCATGCTACTTTTTAAAGATTAATAAACATTAATAATTTTAGTTAGGATATGAATAATATATATCAGGATGTCTATGTGTCTGTAGCTTAAGATCTAGTTAACCACTTTAAAGTCTTCTTATAAAGACTAATAAAGATTTTTAACTATCAACTATTCATGAAAAAAAAATATTTCGTCCCTCTTGAAATTTCTTTACTTTTCCTAAAAATTCAATGTAAAGAGAGGGCTTCTTGAGGTCTCTAAAGGCGGAATTTTGGAGAAGCTTTCACATCAATACTTAAAAATAAATATATAAAAAAATTTAAGACATAGAAATAATGCTATTAATGCTATAAAGTATAATAAAGATTTTTAACTATCAACTATTCATGAAAAATAATATTTCGTCCCTCTTGCAATTTCTTTACTTTTCCTGATTATTCATTGTAAAGAGAGGGCTTCTTGAGGTCTCTAAAGGCGGAGTTTTGGAGAAGCTTCACATCAAGACTAAAGATATAAAAATTGAAGACATAGAAATAATGCCATTAAAGACAGACAGACAGACAAAGTAAGATATATATTAGCTAGGCTACTTAAAAAATAACTACTAGTTGTTAAATAAATATTACATTAATGGTCACTATTGTGTTTTTTCACTAAAAGGTTGAAACTTTAGAAGAATGCAGGGATTTGACTATAATTTTTACTGGTACCTTGTTATTCTTTGTTGTAAAACTTTGACACTTTTATTAAATCTTTAAACTAGCAGTATTCAAACTTTTCAACCAATCTATTGTTAATTTTGTTTATTATCATCGTGGATGAACATAAATTTATCACTTTATAAACTTATTTCTGAACTTTAAATTAAAAAATCCCTAATATAAAGTTACAGGTTATGGTAATCTTTATAATCTAAATACTTGAATTTAAAAACATTAAGCAACTCCTTAACCTTAGTTGTCTGTTTGTCTGTCTTTGTTTATTTGTTTGTTTGTCTATTTGTCTGACTACCTATCTTTCTATATGTCTGTCTGTTTGTTTCTTTGTCTGTCTGTCTGTATGTTTGTCTGTCTTTTTGTCTGTGTGTGTGTGTGTGTTTGTCTGTTTGACTGTCTTTTTCTTAATATGCTTGTATCTCTGTTTGTCTGTCTGTCTGTCTTTTTGTATGTCTTTTTTCTATCTGATTGTCTATCTATTTGTCAATCTGTTTATCTGTTGTTTTTCTATTTGTTTCACTTTTCTATTTATCTATCAATCTATCTGTCTATCAATCTATCTTCCTTTCTGTCTGTCTTTCTTTGTTGGTCAATCCTATTAAAAATTTAAATTTTATCGGAATTCTAGCTGCGCAACCTATAACAATATGTTTCTTGTATATTATTTGACTAATCTGCTTAACTTTATCTAGAGACATGAACAGGATTGCATAAGAATAGTCAAGCTTGGAAAAAATAAACAAGCATGCCTGCATTCAAAGTTACATAGCTCATTTCTGAACAAGGTTTTTGTATTCATCAGTTTTACATAAAAAAAAATAGAAATCCCTGTATAAAAGTAACAGGTCGTTTGTGTGTGTGTGTGTGTGTAAAGGATCTCGTTGACCGACTATTCTTATAGATCCACATAAGATTCATAACTATTTTTGGAGGAGGCTACCCCACCCGTGAGAGAAATGATCCCTTGTAAAACCTTTCTTGGACTTTAAATTATTAGTTAAATAGTGTCCATATTTTAATATGACAAGGCTTTTTTTTACCAAAATAATAAGAAATTAAGGGACTAAAATATATGTGATTAGATATAGCAAAATTCTTTGTCTGTCAGAAATTTCTTTTGTTGGCTATCTAGTGAACAAATCTATTTACTGTATAGACCTTCTACTATTATCACATCTCAACATTATATTGACGTAATTACAACTTATAGCGTAGCTTCGCTACTAAATATTGCAAAATAAAATTAGATAAAGCTTGTTTTACATCAGTGCTTTCCCTCAATGTACCAGTCGAGCACTGAAACCCCTAATCGTAATAAAAGAAATAATTGGATATAAGAGAAGGTACTTTTTTCTTCTATGTCTTTCTCGTGCATCCCCCATGCGGGGCTACAAAGTACATAATATAATTCAACCTAACCTCACCAATGCAATGAAAAAATAGAACCATCCTTTCATTTTTTTTTAAATATATGGGTTGGGGTGGGGTTTATTACTCAACAAGGTAAATTGAGGGAAATTCTTTTACATGTTTTTAATTGGTACCTTGTCCAACTTTATAGCACAAATTTTATCAGATTCCTAATTAACTATATTATTATTTAATTGATTTATGACTTAAATTTAAAAAAAAAATCAGTTTATATTCATAAAAATAAGGTAGGTAATTAAATATAATTAGTTTTTAATATATTAAAAATTGCAAACTCCACAAAGCATATGCAAATTAACTGTTTTTCCCCTAACCTCTAGTCGACCTTCCCCCCCCCCCCCCTCCTCCCTTTACTTTCAATTGTAGTTTTTATAGAGATCCTTCGGTACACACAGACAGAGTTCCTTTTACTTAATTATAAGGATGATAATCGTGTATCTGTAATAAATTAAACAATTTTAAACATAATCTTAGATTATAAAAATTACTTTGCAATTGATGAGGACTTTTATATAGCTTCCCTGATATCATAAACTCTATGGCCCAAGTTTGCAGATCTTTTAGACAAACAAACATACATGCATTCTAACTTTATAAATTCGCAAAAAAATGGCCTTGTTAAAGAAAATATTTGTTTATATTTTACTTTTGTGTCAAAGGCCTTAAAATCAGGGATTTAGAGGTAAGGAAATATAAAAAAATATTAAATTAATTCTCATTTTTTCTTAATCTTATATGCCTGAGAACAACAGGGGTCTTTACAGAGAGGGATAAGACATGGAGCTATAAATTGTACCTGTACCATAAGTTTTCTAAACTTTGGGAACTGATATAAAATATAGAGTTTTTAATGTCTAACCGATTATTTAAATAGATTTTGTTTACCATCATTGTTGTTTGGATGTACATCAATCTATCGTGTATTGTCTTATCCCTTAAGATTTCTGGGTCTTACAATTGATAAACTAGGTGAGGTGCATAAGTCTGGAGAATCTTCAAAAAAAAATCTGACGTCAATTTGTAATAATTCAAACATAGCTGACAGACGAACCGACGTATAGACTGATACTTTTAATTCGTGATTATTCATTAAACATTATTGAAAACTATTGGCCATTCCATGTTTCTCTGAAGTAAAATACAATAAACAAAAGTTCGTTAACGAGTTCTAAAATGTTGCAAGTCAAAAAGATAAACTAACAAAGGATGACAACATCCAGAAGTAGCGAAGCACAGAAAAAGTAGATAATCTGGTCAAAATTTTAAGGGTTTCTATCCTATTATATAGAGATTTAAGGTTTTTTGATTGTCCGTTAAGATCTCGCTAACAACTGATTCGATTTAGTTTTCCATTTTAGGAAAGATTAATATAGATCCTTGAAGTTTTAGGCTATTTCATTCTGTCTAGGTTAAAGGCTATCTTTATCTCTTTGGTTGTCACCAATCTTTGATAGCAGCCGAGAAAAATGCATTATCCCTCAAAACAAAAAATCTTTTTCTATCATAGATGGGATGACAGACAAAGTAACTTGTAGAATATGTAAATATTGATCAGTAAAATTTCAGAACTCTCCATAGCAATGACAGTACTGACTGATCGACGGACCAAGATAGTTATAGAGAGGATAGTCATTGTTAGAGAGAATCCTTTTAAAAATCTTTCATAGATCTGAGTGATGGACAGACGGACAAAGCTTTTGAATTGTAGAGTAGCTTTGCTACTAAATAAAAACGAAGTCTAAAATTTTTGTACATCCAACCCTTCCCCTAGTATTTTTTTTCATATCCCCCTCAATTTTTTCTCGTACCTCTCCCATTCTATATGCTAAAAATGTATACTAGCAAATATTAGCAAAATCCATTTAATCGTTGGTTTAATCATAAAACCCCTCCCACCCCCATAATATGTTTCTTTAGAGTTAGGTTTAAAATTCAAGGTTTATCCAAAATTTAAAACACCTATCTCATGTATGAAATGAGAAAATCACATTTTCCAATTCAATTTATATCCCAAAACGTACAAAGTGAGTTATAAATTAGATGCCCAAAAGTCATGACAATTTTTTATAAGGAATTTCAGAAATCTAACTTGAATAGCAGTCTAGAAATTCATATTTCCCCTTAAACATTTGCAATTATAAAGTAGTATATATACCACTAAGTAAAACAGGAAGGGCGGGTGGGGGTAGTTATCTCTCCACTGTTAGATATAAGGTATGTTGCCCAAATATTGCAAAAATTCTACGAACAGACAGAAAATAGACACATTTGTTAACAAAAAAAACTTTTAAAGTGTGCTTGCTAATTTTTATCAGGATTAAGGGAGGGGTAATACAATTAATATAGAAAGTATAGATCCACAATACCATAATTTGACTTATAGGAAGACAGTGTAGGAATAATCTGACTATATTAATGGTTAGAAAGTGTACATATTTTGATATGAAAGGGTATTTTGTTTCTCATTTTTTTCCATTTGAGGGACAGCGGTAAGTATCATGGGTGACGTCATAAAAATAAGTTTATTCTCCATCTCTCTTTAGAGATTTACCTCTTCCTACTTCTCTTCTCATCTTTTTTCTTTCTAGACGTATTATTTTGACGTCACACATGATTATATTGTTTCTTTATCAAGAATTAAGGACAAAATAATCTTATTTTTATTTTCCCTATCCCTTTCTGCCTGCAATTTTAAGTTTGCAAAAAAGGAGCAGTTAGAAATATAAGGATAAGAGTAGATTATAAAATCCCCCCCTTAAAAAATGTTTACCTATTATAGAAGGTACATATTGGAGAAGAAAATATTTGCAATTAATATTTACCGTCATTGTCTGTTCCCTCCCTGGAGCAGCCTGACATTTTTTCCGTGCAAAATAATAGCGAGGAATTTGCTAATTGAAATGGCAATATCCTTGTAAAAGTAACTGGACCATCCATAAACCCCTCCCATCTTTTCCAACCCATGTTATCATGTCAATTCAACATAGTAATGTCAGTATTAGTATATGAAGATAATGCGGTAAGTTGACCACCTCCCCTCCTTTAATTTTAGATTTAAAAAAAAAGTTTTTTTTTCAATTTTTCTAGAGGCGATTTTTCTTTGGAGTGTGGTGGTGCCGTACCCCCCCCCCCCCCCCAAAAAAAAAAAAGATATAAACCTTCTCAAGGCCTAAAAAAGCTACACTGTAAATGAGAAACATATCGGTTCTGCGAGATCCTTCGATTCTTGGGTTGTTTTTGTCTATTTTGAAGTCAAGTTTTTTTTGGGCTAGTTTTCTGCCTTTCCCTTCCCTTTTGAATATGGAGCTCTTAGATACTAGAAGGGTTCCATAGGTCTTATTTTTTTTAAATAGTAAGGTTTTTTGTTTTTGTTCAGATCTTGCCACTTTTCTTACCCGTTCTCTATTTTAGGTAAGCTTCATGATGGTTTTAGGCTATTCAAGTCTGATTAAATGTAACAAGAAAAGTAAAATAGTGGGGGGAGGGGGTGGCTAAATTGTTCACTGTTAGATTATGGCGATTTCGGCATTGAAA
The DNA here is from genome assembly GCF_053477335.1 of Acartia tonsa. Classification (NCBI taxonomy): domain Eukaryota; kingdom Metazoa; phylum Arthropoda; class Copepoda; order Calanoida; family Acartiidae; genus Acartia; species Acartia tonsa. Next base: position 29,882,590 of record NC_137268.1, on the reverse strand, counting down.
TTCATATTGTGCGAAAATGAAATTTTGCACCAAAAATGAGTTTTTGAAAGACATCAATATAAGTAGACGTAAAGATAAAATTTGCAAGGTTGATTAATTATAGAATTAAGAAAAATTAAGGGAAATTGAACTGTGAATTACACTGGTACCCAAAGTTATTATTATCTTATTGTTTGATTTAAAACTTGGGTATCAGTGGTCAATAATTTCAACCAATAATTTTGATCTAGAAAAAGGGTAAATGTGGGTATCAACACCCCCTATAATTATTATTTGGAAGGCAGGATTTCCATTATAAACTCTGCGCACGCCTCTTGTTAGAATTCTTTGTAGGCCAAGCAATCGAAGAAATGGATATATCATCAAGCGTAACTTGTTAATCTATAATAAAAAGTAGCTAAATTTTTTAAAAATAACCTCTTGGGGCAAAGTTCCTAGAGGCTAGGGCCGAAGCCGCTAGTTATATATTTTATATTTTAGTGAAATAAGTAATAACTTTTTTGTTTCGCTTTTACTATTTTGTGACCAACGGCTTTTAAAAAGGGCAATTTTAAAAATAAAAAGCATTATTTTAAAGTGAATTTTCAAAAATTTCATATAAAAAGAGCTATTAAATGCCTTTAAGATATTTTTTACATTTAATTTTGTTAATTAGACATATGGGTGTGGGATACTAAGTAGTCTAAGATTGTACGAAAGTTTAAAAAGTACAGGGGCAAATAACCAATAAAATACTGTTTATAAAATTTGAGTTAAAATTGGATTTAATCTCTAATTTGTACACTTTATTAAATAAACTTTTCTAAACTTCCCCACTATATACAGAATTAGCGGCTACGCCCCCTAGAGGCCTCTAGTGGCACTTTAAATGTTTGGTTATGTTAAAAAATAATAATAGCATTTATGATTTACTCATATTATATTTTTAAGTTTTGTTCGTCCGTAATTCCAAAACGGATGGTTTTGATTGTAAACCAAAGAATGTTAGAGTTGTCCTTTCGTTTCTAAACCTTGTAGGACGATTTCTGTAACAATAGAGTATAGAGTAGGAAACGAGGCAACTCTGTAATCATTATTATAAGGATGAGTACTAATAGTTTGGATACTCAATTTTTTTATTCTTTATTTTCCCGTATGTGGATGTTGTCATCCTTATTTTTTTTATAGATTTATTAAGTACCATCAAATTTTATTGATTCTATTAATTAAAAAGATTAAAAATTGAAAATTTAACCGCAGAAAAAAATATTAATCGTCATCATTTGTTAAACTTTTACTTTATAATCAATAAAAATCAATATTTTTTTATATTTTGTATTGAAAGATTAATAGGTAATTATTTTTAAATTTTAAAAATCAATAATAAGAAGAAGATTAGAGACAGAAGCTTTTACCCCCCCCCCCTTCTTAAAAGGTATTTTTTATAAGCTATCCTATCTTTAGTGAATGTTTTTAACCTTGTTAATTCAGGAAACAGCTTATAGCGCCTAATAAAAAATGACGTCATACAACACAAATGACTAATGACAGGCCAATCTACATTTTACCATTGGTCAATTATAATGTATACTGGCCTATCATTGGTCATTTATATTATTTTACGTCATTTTTATCAGGCACTATACGTTGCTTCTAACTTAGTAGTGCAGTTAATGACTATTTCAACCATTTTTTTACAATCTTCAAGCATATTTTATGAGGTATTATTCTTTTTTATAAGTTCTCAAAAAAAGTAACATGTTTTGGGGGTTGTTATAGGAATAAAAATTATACTGGTACCCAAAGTTTTACAAACACGTTCTCTCATTGGTTGAGTTGAAAACGTTTGATACTTCATTAACACTTGATTGGTTGGTTTAAACTAGCATTGTCTAACGTAACAGTCATTAACATTATGATATAATAGGGTATTTTTGTTAAGCATCATTGGGGATCTTTCTAAATATTATGATCTATTATCCTATCCCTTAAGATCCTTGATATTAATATTCCATGAAGGTATACTCAATAAAACTCTCAACGTCCATCAGAGAATTGTTCAACCCTTAACAATTATTCTGGGGATGTAGAAGTATGGTTTTTCAGGGTTGCCGTCTTTCTCAAAATTTCCCCAATGAAAATTTTAGGGAATTTCGATTGTTCAACCCATAACAATTTTTTAGGGGATGTAGTAGTAGCAGTTTTGGTTTACAGGGTTACTGTTTCTGTGTCTTTATACACAATACATTTTTTTGGGGGGCTTTTCTTGTTCAGCCCTTAACAATTATTCCGGGGATGTAGTAGTATGAGTTTAGTTTTTCAGGGTTGCCGTATATGTGTTTCTTCTCCCCATTAAGTATTTTGGGGGGTTTCAATTGTTCAAACCATAACAATTATTCTGGGGATGCCCTATTTCAGCTTATTTCCCTATCAATTTTCTAGAAAGTTTTTAGGAAACAGGGGAAGAAAACAATAGACAGAGAAACAAATCATAGAAAATTCTCAGAAATTTGGCATCCTTGAAATTTATAGTGATTGATTTTTATTTACTTTATTTCTAATAAAAGTTCTAAGTTTAGATTTATACTTAGGTTTGAGAAGGATTAACAATAGTTACCAAACCAATCCATGGCGGTTTCCCTAAAATGGCAAATGAACCAAAACATTCTTTTGAAAAAGTTTAGTTTAGGTTAGGTATGGATAGAAAAGCCATGCTGGGATAATTTCTATTGGTTTTATGTGACGACGATATTACAGTGATAAAAGTGGTCAAGACTGATATATTGTCGCATTCAGGGATCTAAAGGGATAAGACAATGATACACAAAATTACTCCATCTCTAAATTACAAGTTATTGATACATTTGTACACTCAACTGAATGAACCAAAAATCAATAAAAGTCTCCAAGGTTGTTAAGCCAACGAATAAGAAAATGTTATTATATATTATATGAATATCAGCTAAAGTTCTTTTTTCTTATTTATATTATTAAACTTAGACCAAAAATCACTTTTTTCATTGGCATGAAACATATAGATAACATAGACATTTAAAAATTAAATCTTTTTAAACTTTGCTTTAATTATTTTTCAGTTTCTTGTTTAAAATACTCAATTAAAATTAAATCGCAAAATGTTCTGTTTTAAAAGGGATTTTTAAAATGGTTTTATCGGGGGCTGCTATTCAGCCAATTAATTACTATTGAAAATGCCGCAAAATTTAATATTTGTTGGATTATAGTTGGAGTATAACTTTTTTTTTCCACATAACTGAAGGGGATTGGGTAAGAAGGGAAGAAAAAAGTGAAGGGGGTTGTGGGAAAATTTTCCTTTAGAATTGTTTGTCAAAATCACATTCCCTTTTCACTGGGTTTTATAAATGAACAAATACAAATCAAGTTATTATAAACTAATGGATAAGTGTCAGAAAACGTGATATAAGTTTCTAAGCCAGGACATGAGGAAACGTGTTTTAAAATGTTATCCCTGGTTAACTTAATATAATTTAAGAGTTAATACAAACAGACGTACGGATATGCCATAGTTATATATAATTGCTGCGCTACTTTTAAAGGTGAGAGACAGGGACAGAATATTAAAAAGTTGAGCCATGAATGTTTGGGTGTGGGGACAATAGGTTCAATTATATCACATCTAGTGTTAGTAGTCCGGGATCTCAAGGGATAAGATAATTCATACCTTCAATTATAGTAAATTATATTATACCTTTTGTAAATAAAAAATATTGAAGGAAACGAGAAGTTTGTTCCAACGAATCAAGATGAAGCAAAGACTACCTTTAGACAGAGAATGTATGTTATATATTTAGATTGATGTTTGTGCAATGCAAGTTTATATGGCAGACATATTATATTCTTTGTGTCCCATCAGGTAGAAGCAATACAACCTATGAGAACTTATGCTCTTGTGAGGTGCACAAAGAACACGCGCTACCTCATGCAGAAGCAAAACGAGCAATTTAGTCCTCCTCCAGCAAAGCCTCCCAGTGAGAAAATACAAAGAAACAGCATAGGCACCACTCCTACTCCAGTGTCGTTATTTCCTCCAATGATGATGAATGATCATATCCTCCGCTGGTGGTCACGTCCACGGTCCTTCAGTGATGTTTTTATCAGTCAGCTAGGATTCAGAATGCTAAAAGTATTACATATCAATAAAAGTTGTTAATATATCTTATGTAATTTATTTCTTTGGAATTTCGCTAATACTATGAATTAATTTTAAGTGCTTTTCTGGTGGAGTGATTATAAGATTCAAAGAGTCAATCAGTGAGGGAAGAGAACACTAGCAATGTAATTAAACAAGTTGTAAAAAGGACTTTTCAATTTTTTTTCTTTGGAATTTCGCTGACACTATGTAATAATGTTTGATATATTTATACCTTTCTGATGGAATGAGCGAAGGAGCAAAAGAGTCAGTCAGTCAATCAGTGAAGAAAAGAACACTAGACATGCATTTAAACAAACTGCTAATAGGTCTTAAGAAATTTATTCTCAAATAAATTGTAAATAGGTCTTTTGTAATTTATTTCTTTGGAATTTCGCTGACACTATGTAATAATGTTTGATATTGTTTAATAGAATTCTAATTTGACACTGTGTCAATCAAACACGGGAGAGAATAGGTTTTTCTTGGGGAGTGGACATTCTACAACATAAAATTTCTTTTAATGAGTTTTTCTTCTAAAGACTCGTTCTGTCATTTGTTAGCTTAAAACTTTTGGGTACGTACAAACTTAAATGAGAGGCAAAAATATCAATTACAAAATTTAATAATTTTTGTAATTAACTTTTCTGCTAATAAAATATAACTTGCATGATTTAATTTAGTTTGTTTTACTTAACAAATATTACTTTAAGCTAACATTTAATGAAAAGGTCATACTTTTTCATTATCATTAAAGTATTATACTTTTCTCTCCTCTTTAATGTTGTGAATTTGCCACACTTTGAACCTTTTAAAATAATTTCTCGTCGTCGTGTCACCTTTTGGAGGGAATATAGTGGAGCAAAGCTTATCTGAAATTCTTAAGAGTTTGTGTGTTTGCTACCAAGAAATATTTAGGGATAAGACAATGAACGTTAAATTGATTATTACCATCCATTCTCTCGATTAAATCATTGGTGGAAAAGTTTGGACAATGCTAGATTGTAATACCCTGTCCAATCAAGGTTACTAAGAGTTAAAAAAAGAACATTATAAAACAAATAAGAGAAGGTGTTAATAGAACTTTAAGGCCAGTGTAATTTACAGTCCAATGTCCCCTCCCTTCCTTCGACTACCTGTTGTGTAGAGTAGCGTCATTGCGTCATGCTAAAGAAGTGAAAAATGAAAAAGCCTTGTTTGTCGTGCAAGCTATAAGATTGCTTAGTGTCAAAAATTCTTTTGACTTCTTGACAATGCATAAAATGATTAGCAAGTTTTTAAAAAGATGTGTCAATTTTGTACGTTATAATCCTTGTTTCTTGTTATTCTAATATAGAGAATGTTAATGGAAATTATTTAAATTTTAATTTTATAATGAACAATATTAATGACAACCATAAATAATCAGTTTCTCAAAAGCAAAGCTTTTCTACATTTACATTCAGTTCGTCTGTCAGACCTTCAGTAAAGGATAGCTCATCTTCACTTTAGGCATGTTAGAATTGTGCCATCGATTTAAAACTTAATTTTTTTCCTTAATTCCGAATTCAGACCCCCTCTGTGATATCATGTAAATTATAGAATAGTTATTTCTCGCATCGTATTATAAACGACTTTCCGCGGATATAGAATGTACAATTATAGGATTAAAACTGTTTTTTTTTAGCCCCGAGGTGCCAAAGGCACCGGCTAAAAAACTGGTTTTAATCTTATGATTGTACATTTTTATATTCGTAAAAAGCTGGATAGTTTTTTCGTATGGATGAGAACCGGTTCCTATCCACCGGATTAGAATGAATACGAGAAATGATATTCCTTGAAATTCAAGAATAGTTATTTCTCGTATTCATTCGAATCCGGTGGATAGGAACTGGTTCTCATCCATACGAAAAAACTATGTCTAGCATCGTATTATATCCTGCTTTCTACGAATATAAAGCCGTTTATAATACGATGCGAGATATAACTATTATCGCATCTTATTATAGACACATATAGCATGTTAATCGGTTTAGAAGCCATACTTGAAAGTATATTTTAACTATTTTTCTCCTAAACCAGCAAAGCATGTTACTTTGGCGTAGTAATTTACCGACGGACGTATAGACATGATTTAATTACAGAGTAGCTACGCTACTAAAAAATCCGCTAACATTCAAAAGAAGAGAATTCTAAAATTGTCTCAATCAGTAATTTATTGCAAAGATAGATAATAAGAATCATGAAAAAAATTTGAATAAAGATTTTGATGTAGTGAGAGCCCGGGGGAAAATGTATAAAAATGTATAACTAGATAACCTTTTAATCTGTCGAGAAGTATCAATCAAGAAATTCCAAACTATTACAGGAAAATTTGGGGCTTTAATTTATCGTCAATTGTCTATCCCTTAAGATCCCTGTGATTTCGTTACATGAAAGGACTTTTTTGCAAATGGAAGAGCTTCAGTTTCAAAATAGACAAAGAGAAAATAATCTTTCATTAACTTTTATCTAATCCTTGTAAAGATTTTATCAATTTAATTGATGTGTATAAAATGCTTAATTTTCTAACTTCTTCAAATACTTGACAGTCAGGGATCTGAAGGGATAAGACAATGGACAATAAGTTAATGTACAAACCCAATTACGATTAACAAAATTATCCTTCTATAGGTAAAATTTATAGAAGGAAAAGTTAAATAGTAATACCCAAAGTTTTCAACCCAGCAAATAATAATTGTGATTAAAAAACTTTAGGTACCAATATACTTTACACTATACAGTCCAATGTCCCTTCCCTCCCTGTTGATATACTGGTGTACTTACAGTTCCACAATACCTTTACAAAAGTAACAAGATGTCCGTCTGTCTATCTGTCTTTGTGTCTGTAACGAAGGATATCACTAACTGATGAACTGATATGGTTCTCTATTGTAGTAAAGCTTAATACAAAGATACAAAAAGGGTTAATGTACTTTTAGCACATAGTTGCTTTGCTACTGTCTTATTTTTTAGTTGTAATGAAAAAACGTCTTAAATTTATTTGTTAAAAGTATTTATCGAATACGTTATCTATCTATCGTTTAATCTATCTCTCATGAAACTATTTTTTTGTTGAATTTATTGCAATTTCTATCAAGAGATTAGCTATCATTTGGATATCTATCTATCCATCTATCTATTCATATATCTGTCTACCTATCTTTCTATCTATCTGTCTATCTATCTGTCTATCTATCTTTCTATCTATATGTCTATCTATCTGTCTATCTATATGTCTATCTATATGTCTATCTATCTGTCTATCTATCTGTCTATCTATATGTCTATCTATCTGTCTATCTATCTGTCTATCTCTCTAACTATCTATCTGACTAATTATTTGTCTACCTATCTGTCTATCTAATATCTAAATATAAAAACAGTTGATTCCCTTTGAAAGAACAGAAAGCAATTTGCTAACAGAAGAAAAGGGTCTACACCACTTGGGGCAGGTAGTTTTCTGGATTATATATCTTATACTTTTAAAATAGTTAAGGTACTAAAATTTCATTTCTTCTTCCGAAAACATATCTCTGTCTATCTAAAATTTCAGGGACCTAAAGGGATAAGACAAGAACAATTTTTGTACATCACCAATGATAGAACACAAAATTATCCCTACTATTTATAAAAATTACTGATTGACACTCATTATAGCTAATTAATCCACAAAGTTGTTAGGCCAACGAATAAGAAAACATTATTATAAAACCTTGGGGACTAGTGTAATAAACAGCCCAACGTTCCCTTCCTTGATGAAATTTACTTTTAAGACCTCCAGACAAATTTAAGAGAGAAAAAAATGGATTTGATGAAATTACGCAAAATTTGGCACATACACACACACAAACACATTTCACTCTTAAATTCAGGGAGGGAGAGGACATTGGGATGTAAATCAACCATCCACCCAACCTTAAAAGTACAAAAATGTTCCTTTGGTAGTTTGAAATATTAGGGGAAGGGTAATTATTCAACCATTGTAATTTTTAGGGAGGGCGGGGAAATTGAATTGTTTGTTATATTAGTTTTCAAAGTTTTATTTTCTTATTCGTTGGCTAAACAGCTTTGGAGACTTGAAGTTTGATTGGTTGGTTCATTAAGTTAGGTGTACAAACATTTTAACCACTAATTGTAATATACAGAAGGGGTAATTCTGTGATTCATCATTTGTGTTCTTCATCAATTTATCGACCATTGCCAGTACATTGATTGATGAAAAAGGAAAAAGAGAAATTTTTCATGCATTGTACTATCCCTGCATTCTTCTTAAACCACATCTGTCAAAATTTTGGCGCCAAATTTTAACTTTAAACCCTTCACCCACCCCCCTTCCCCAAAAATTTCCCTTTTGTTACCCAATTTATTTATTTATTACCACTAACCTCCTCCCCTCCCCTCGTCTTTTCTATAGTACAACCCCCTCCTTCCCCCCCTTTTTAAACACACTCGCATCAACTCATTAATCATTCGTAGAGGCCATCTGTCATTGGTTATTTGTCATGCCTCTGCCTAGCAGCAGCCTTCCTCTGTCCAACCTGTCTATGTGTGTGTGTGTGTGTGTGTGTGTGTGTATACGCGATGGTCGGCTCGTCGTCGTGTGGTAAGGGGGTGCCAGTGTGTGTGGCCAAGGCTGGGCCGGCCAATTCTGCCCCCTTATTGGTTGACATGTTTGATTGACAGCTGCCAACTTGAGTTAGGCAGTCTCTTGTCAGTTTCTATTGATTAATGGGAGTAGAGGTCCGCCCCGTTGCCCCCCTCCCCTTGGCACTGCCCCTCGAATTTTTGGCCTCCCCGAAAGCAGAATCTTGTATTTAACCCCCCCCCCCCTTACTTGTCCTCTGGCTCTCAGAGTACAAATAGTAAATACACACACACACACACACCCACACATACACACTAGAACGGAGGTATATATGAACTTTTCTAGCCTCTTAAGATAAAGGGGAAGAGAGAGGTGAAATAAACCCTTTTCTCTTTCTTATTTTGTGTATATTATAATATATTGTTGTTTTTCCTCGTATAATCCCTCTCTGTGCAATATTTCTTATGAAAAAAGCTTAGCCATACAGTTTATGCTTATCCACTTAATACACTTTTTCATAAATCTTTCTTTACAGGATGAATCATAAGGGATAAGACAATTAACAATAAATTGATATACATACCCAATGATGATGCACAAAAATACCCCTTCAATCGACACTTTTTTCTGCATTTCATTGTGCACAAATTATTATCAACAATCACAGAAAAAAATCTGAATATTTTTTCTTAAAAAAACACACATCACTTTCTTACTCATAATTTAGTTAAAATTTGATATATTAAAAAGGATAAGTAGAGAGTTAGATAGATAGGAAGAAAAAATGAAAAAGGTGACAAAAATAAGATAAATAAAAAGAAAATTGTAATGAATTTTTATTTCAATGAGAGTTAAACTGATAACTCTGATTGTAATTTAGGCTTGTATGAATTGTCCTAAAGATTTCATATTTGGCTTGAGGATTTTATATATAGGCACAAAGGTTGAAAGAGTAGCAACTCTATAGTCAAGTCCAAAGATGAAGGTATTCAAACAATTTTGCTACAGATAAACATCAAACTTCTTTGTTACTTCAAAATGATATTAAATTGATTTCTCCCAAATGCAGTGTAACGTTGTTTGTACGACTGACCGATTTGATGGGCTTTGTGTATTTGTGATGTTGTTAGACTTGTCACAAGTAAAGATTTTCTAATATTAGAGTCTGTCCGTGAATACGTACGTGACCGCAAGCTCTTTCCGTTTGAGTATCATGTATTTAGTCAGCTTTGCAACAAATTTACATACAATTTTATTAGATTTATATATTACAAGGATTCTGCTGATAAATGGTCGTTAATGTTCGTTTGTCCTGCCGTTTCAGAGCTTCGCTTTTATGTAAGTTGTCATCCTTGTTTTTATTTATTTTTGCATACTTAGTGAGGGAACATGATATCAAATTTCAATTATTTTTATCCGGGGATAACACCCGGGAAAAATAGAGGGGGATAGGGCAATGGATATTATTTTTGTGGCGCATCCGGCTGTTTGTTGTATAAATAAATGTACTGTATCCTAGGAAGGGAGGGGACATTGGACTGTAAATTACACTCGTGTACAAAAACTTTATTATTGTAATGTTATTTAATTGTTTGGCTTCTAACCATTAGTGTCTAAAATTTTCAACCAATAATTTTCATGTAGAGAAGGTTCCTGATACAAATATCAAGTGTACACCGATTTTACTTTATAATTATGTCAAACACTACTTAAAAGTCAAAACTACAATAATATCTAAAGTATTTTTAACCCCAGGACCTTAGAGAATTAAGAACATACTTACTTGGAAAATAAAAATTATTGAAAAGTTTATACACGGTTACTTTGTTCGGGCTATTCCAAAATCAGCTCAGACACTCAAAGTTTATAAGCCAAAGAATAAGTGAACGTGTTTTCATAAACTGTATTTAACAAAATAATGTACACTCCAATCTGTTCCTTCTTTTTTACCAAAAGGAAATATATTCAGCAATATTAATCAATTCTATTAATGTAAACAGTGAATTTATTTTTTAATAAATAATTCCTCTTTTTTCTAAGATTGGATAAGTTCAATTAATAAAATACTGGCAGGAAATCTTGCTATTTACTATCTATAATACAAAGTAGAACGATGTCTGTCTGTCTGTCCGTCCGTCTGTTAGTCCGTCCGCCCGCGTGTCCCTTAAGATCTCAGTAACCTCTGAACCGATCGGATTCTACTCTTCAGAGAATATACATACTGGTCCTGTGGTGGTTTTAGGCTATTTTATAGGGGGGTGAAACACTCACATCCCCCTTAAAAAAAAAATTAACCCCTCATTATTTTAGGCAATTAATTTAAAATTAATGCAAAATTAATGATCGCAGCACCAGAAGTACTTAATATTTTTTCTAAATTACCTCTTGGAGCAAAGCCCCTAGAGGTTAGGGGCGAATCCGATAGTTCATAATAAAACACTACTAGTAGTAATCAGGGAAAGAGGAGACATAAAACTGTAATTTTCTAATATACAAAACTTTTTAAAGCACGTTTTCTCATTTAATAAAGATTTAATAAATATCCAAGGTTTTTACTATAGAAGGGGTAATTTGTTTATCAACATCGGGTATTATATAAATTTATCCTCCATTGTCTTATCCATTAATTTCCCTGGCTAGAAATGGTCTCAAATGGATCCTTATCGATTTTTACATAAATCTCAATCAGGGGCAAAACAATTTCGTTGAAAATGTTTAAAAATATTAAAAACAGAACTTTTATACAGTTAGTGTATGTACTTACGGCCGTTATTCTCTCCTTCCATAACGGATAGCAATTTAGAAGTTGTTTTATTCATGCTAGAATGGATTAAAACAAATGTTCAAGAATTCTTTGAAAACAATGAATAAAATGCGTACCAACTATTTAATAATTGGAAAAAAGTCAGTAAGTCCTTCATTTCCAGCATGTTGTTTTTTTTAACTATTGTGAAGGAGGGGACATTAGGCAGTTATTTATACTAGTAGCCAAAGTTTTCAGACACAAAGTCTCATTCGTTGGCTTTAAAACTTATGGTATTTTTATTAAATCTTTTATGGTTGATTTAAACTGGCTGTGTAAAACTTTTTCACATACACAATTAAATCAAAATCGTGTGTAAATTAATTTATCGTCCAGTGTCCCATCCCACCGGACTCCTGCAAATTTAGTGGATCTATTCAAAAAAAAAAAATTTAAGAAATGAATAATATTTGTTGCCCCTTTTCCATATTTCTATATTGAGATGTAATATTATTAGCTTCAACGTACTAATAACCTAACGTCCAGCTCATATTTCTACATTCACAGAAAACAGCAAAAAAAAATACAAATTACTTCATTTACAAGATGTAGGATAGAAAAATAGCCTTAAACCATCCCATCACTAGTCGCCGGAAGGAAAAAGCAGTTTTTTGAAAGGGGCTATCTGAGATTATTACAGATTCTGATATATACATATATAGACTAATGAAAAATGCAAAAAACGAAATCAAAAGCGTTCCTTCTTGGGAGAAAATCCGGAAAAAAGATTTTAGCTATTTTTAACCTAAAATTCACATTGGCAAGCCTGCAAAAAATATACAGACATTTTAAAATGGCATTGCTCAGCACCTAGAAGTTGTAGAAAAATGCTACGCATACCATTGGAAAGCTCATAACCTCTAGTTTTCATATTGGTATATAACGTTTTTGTATAATTATCAGTTTTTGAGTTATCCTCTGAAGTATACACAAGTTTTAAAAATGCAGTTTTTTCTTGAGAATTTTAAGTTTGATACTTGTTAAGTTGTTACACAAACCTTTTTAGATTATATTACTTAACACCTTGGAGTTATAATCATTATTAGTTATATAATTATTTTATATAGGTAAAATTTTATATTTTGGGTACTTTCAATTTTAGCTTAATTAAGAATTGTCTTTGAAATGTGTATAGTTTGTAGTAAGAACCAAGGAGGGAGGGGGGGGGGGGGAGTTTATACACTTATAGGAAATTAAATTCAGTATAAATTTTTGCCCTGGATGTTTTTGGATGATTAAATCTACCAGTAAAACTTTAAAAATTGAATTTTGGCACTTTTCTTCTAGGGGCTAGTTTAAACACTTTCTTTCTAAGGGATAGTAAACTAATAAGATCCAAGGTGAGAAGGAGAGTTTATACACTTATAGGCAATGAAATTCAGTATAAAATTTTGCTCTGGATGTTTGGGCTTGTTGTTATAGCTATAAACCTGATCATTGTAAAATCTCTTATATGATTAAACTACCAGTAAAACTTAAGTTTGGCACTTTCCTTCTATGGACTAGTGGGGTAAAACTGCTCCAAAACTACTAAAAACTTATTTTTGAAATATTGGGCTGATTTTGTTAATGAATACTTTAATGAGTACCAATTAGGCACTCTCTTTCAAGGACAAAATATTTTTTTTTTCTCATTATGTGAAATAAGTTTTCATTAGAATTCAACCTGATATCTTTGAAAATAAGCTCAGAACTCATAATATTTGTATTTTGGGGGGTGTTTTACCCCACTAGACTCTAGAAGGAAAGTGCCAGCATGAAATCTTTAGTGACTACTTAGTTCAATTAAGTGAAAAATGTTTACATTAAAAAATTAGCTTGATATCTTTAAAAATAATCTCATTATTTACAATTTTAGTGTTTTAGGGGCTTTTTTACCCCAAAAGCCCCTAATGAAAAGTGCCAAAATTTATTTTTAAAGCTTTAAAGGTAGATCCAATCTTATAAGAATATATTAAAAAAGAATCATTTGATAACTATAACAACAAGTCCAAACAGCCAGGGCAAAATATGATACTAAGATATAACTAATGTTTAAAGGGGTTGTTTTACCCCACTAGCCCAAGTAGGAAAGTGCCAAAAAAAAATTTTAGTGGCTACTTATCTAAATTAGGAGAATAAATTTTAAATTAAAAAAAACATCTTGATATCTATAAAAAAAGCTCAAGCCTTAAATTTTAGTGTTTTGGGGGGTGTTATATCCCACTAACCCCAAGAAGGAAAGTGACAAAATGAAATCTTTAGTTACTAGGTACTTAGCTTAATTATGTAAAAAAGGTTTACATTAAAAAAATTGGCTTGATATCTCAAAAAAAATGCTCAGACCTTAGATTTTAGTGTTTTGGGGGCTGTTTTAACCCACTAGCCCCTAGAAGAAAAGTGCCAAAATTCAATTTTTAAAGTTTTACTGGTAGATTTAATCATATAAGAGATTTTACAAAAAGGTTAATAACTATAACAACAAGCCCAAAAACATCCAGGGCAAAAATTTATACTGAATTTCATTTCCTATAAGTGTATAAACTCCCCCCCCCCCCCTCCCTCCTTGGTTCTTACTACAAACTATACACATTTCAAAGACAATTTATAATTAAGCTAAAATTGAAAGTACCCAAAATATAAAATTTTACCTATATAAAAAAAACAATTATATAACTAATAATAATTATAACTCCTAGGTGCTAAGTAATATAATCTAAAAAAGGTCTGTGTAACAAGTATCAAACTTAAAATTCTCAAGAAAAAACTGCATTTTTAAAACTTGTGTATACTCCAGAGGATAGCTCAAAAACTAATAATAGTACAAAAACGTTATATACCAATATGAAAAGTTGAAAACTAGAGGTTATGAGCTTTCCAATGGTATGTGTAGCATTTTTCTACCACTTCTAGGTGCTAAGCAATGACATGTTTAAAATGTGTTTATATTTTTTATACAGGCTTGCCAATGTGAATTTTAGGTTAAAAATAGCTAAAATCTTTTTCCCGGATTTTCACCCAAGAAGGAACGCTTTTGATTTCGTTTTTTGCATTTTTCATTAGTCTATATATGTATATATCAGAATCTGTAATAATCTCAGATAGCCCCTTTCAAAAAACTGCTTTTTCCTTCCGGCGACTAGTGCCATGCATCAATGCTTTATCATAAAATATACTAACCAACTGGGTCCTCTTATCTGAAAATTTCCTAGAGCGAAGAACTCAATCAGTTCTTTGGTTAGCGAGATCTTATTAGGCAAACAGAATAAAACCTTACTAGTTTATATTAAAAGAAGATTGTCAGGTTTTAGTTTGCAGTATACATTATCATATTAGAGACATTAAAAATATACCTTTTTTCTCCTATTTCACGAACATGATATATGCTACGAAAGGAGGAATGCCTAGGCCTATGTACATGTAATTTTATCGTATATATTTTCTTTTTGTTAATGAAAATTTTTAGGCCTAAATAGTCGGTTCATATTAAGCCTAATAGAATCTATAAATGGATTTATTATTACTTGGATATTACACCTGATTTTCATATTCTCTAATAAAGTGAAACTCACAGCGGGCTAAAATAATGATACCCCGAACCACACCTTTTACTCCATCCCTTTCCATCCTACTGGATGAACAAACTAACCTATAAATGAGTTCCATGTTAGCAAACTGATGACAAATTTTACCCTGTCATAATATCCACATATATTCTACATCCATTAATCTGTATTTAGTTTAAAATAAAAAATGGTTAAATGGAGAAAACACTAAAATTTGTACAGGGATTTTCACACAAGGATTTTATCCCCCTTTCAACCCCCCCCCCCCCTCTCCTCTCTTTTTATATTTCTAATGTGTTAAGAGTAGAGAGATGTGTATATTATAATAGATTCAAAATAATTAGAAATCCTTGTATAAAGTATTAATCTCGCTAACCGGTTAACCGATATTGTTCTCCTTTATAATGTAGCTTGTCTTAGGACCTCAGAAGGTTTATAACTATTTTGGGGGAGATTACCACCACCCTTCCGAGAGAAATCGCCATAAACAAAAATAGTATATGAGGACCGCTACGCAGCGCCAAAGTCTTGGACAAATTATTGCTTAACTAAGAGATTTCCAATGAAACATTTTAAGGACCACTAGAGGCCTCTAGGTGTGTAGCCGCTAGTCTTATATATAATAATCAAATATGTTTAATTTAACTCATTAGATATGAATGGAAATAATAATTTTTTTTTCGGTATATCAAAAAATCCTATTTGTAGAAGTTTTTACCAACCAATCAAGATATCAGAAAGTGTCAACGAATAAGAAAGCATATATATTCGGGTACTATACTAATATAACAAACAGTCCAATGTCTCCTCCCTCCCAAGGACCAGGGAGTAGGTTATCATATGTTCTTGTGTATTCTAAGAAACTCTAGTTTATAATGTAGATGTCTGACTCATAATCATAAGTTCTTGTGTATTCTAGGAAACTCTAGTTTACAATGTAATGTGTGACTCATAATCATAAGTTGTTGTGTATTCTAGGAAACTCTAGTTTATAATGTAGATGTGTGACTCATAATCATAAGTTGTTGTGTATTCTAGGAAACTCTAGTTTATAATGTAGATGTGTGACTCATAATCATAAGTTGTTGTGTATTCTAGGAAACTCTTGTTTTTAATGTAGATGTGTGACTCATAATCATAAGTTGTTGTGTATTCTAGGAAACTCTAGTTTTTAATGTAGATGTGTGACTCATAATCATAAGTTCTTGTGTATTCTAAGAAACTCTTGTTTATAATGTAGATGTGTGACTCATAATCAAGATTATCATTATTTGTAGTAATGTATTTAATTTATATAATACTAGCGGCTGTTCTCCTAGCCTCTATGGGCTCTGTATTAAAAGGAGAGAGAAAAATAGCCTAAAACCAACCCATGACCTTAGATAAAATAACCTAAAATCATCACAGGACTTAGGTGTGCCTTCTCTAAAGTGGAGAACCCGATCGGTTCAGTATTAATTGAGATCTTAAGCTTCAGACAAAATAGTATGGATCATGGAAAGAAAACGAAGTTGCCCGGTTTCATCGTATTTTCACAGTAGCTTTTGAAGGGTTATTTTAGGTTAGGTTAGGTTAAGTAAATGTTAAGGATTGCCCCGCAGGGCTAGATCCCCCCGCAGGGGCTAGAAATAGGAGAAAGGCTACTGTGAAAAAACGACGAAACCGGAAACTTCGTTTTCTTTCCATGATCCAATAGTATTACTACTTTATGTAATGACTAGAAACCTATAGAAGCCTTTTTTATTAAGAGGTTGGAGATTCCTTCCCCCAAAATTGTTTAAAACCATACCTGGACCAATAAGAAGCTTCACTGTAAAGGAAAACCATATCGGTTCAGCGGTTAGCGAGATTATTCGCTACAGACAAAAAAAGCTTACTACTTTATAAAATAGGATATTTAATGGGTGTTTTGATTATTTGTAGTTACGTATTTGTTATCCTTTTATAAAAGTAACAGGATCTCTGTATGTCTCTCTGTTTGTCTGAAGGATCTCGCCAACCATCGAACTGATATGGTTCTACTCTACAGTGTAGGTTCTTATAGGTCCTGGGAAGGTTTATAGCTTATTATATGTTTAAAATTGACTTAAAGACTTTTTGGGATTGATTGAATAACAAATTATGCCTAAATTTCTGAAGAATCATAAAAGTTTCAAAACAATAAGATGATTCCATTATCCTGAAATTCAATAATATGATTTTTTAAGTGACGCTGTATAATGTATAATGGATAAAGGATATACGTGGATAAATTGCTAATGGAAAACTTTGGAGCCAATCTAGCATGTTGAAATGATGAACCTCATTTATTGGTAAATCCATCCAGTAAGAGTGGAGCAGACGGGGGTATCGTCATACTAGCCAGCTGTGAGTATCACTTTATCAGAGTGGTAAGTATATGAAAATCTGATGCAACATCCAAGTAATAATTATATCGATTCGTTGTATAAATGTATTAATATTCACACAAAGAGAGAGTGGGAGAGAGAAAGAAAGTAAATATTATTATTATTTATTAGTACAAGTAATTATCTGTTTGATGTAAATAAATATTTATTATAAATAAGGACGATTATGTTCTATGGTAGCGAAGGATTTCCTTAAATAAAAGTAATAGGTTATCTGTGTGTACTAAAAGATCTCGCCAACTGCTGAACCAATGTGGTTCTCCTTTACATTGAAGCTTCTCATATGTCAAGGGTAAATTTACAACTAATTTTGAGGGAGGGTTTTACCACTCTCCTAGAAAAAATCACCCTTGGAAAAAAATTCCCCCCCAAATTTTTTTCTTACTTTACAAAGTAATGTACAGGAGATACGTAGAGTTTCATGTTTGACGTCATAAAAACACGTCTAAAACGGAAGGATGAGAGGAGAAGTGGGAAAGGAAACCCCTACAAAGGGATGGATTAAGACGTAATTTTATGACGTCATGCATGATATTTTCCGCATTTCAACATAAAAAGTTTAAAGCAATATGCCTGTAGGGAACGGAGGGGGTTGACAAAACTCCATCTAGAAAATCTTTTTTTCAGATAAAACAAGAATTAGTGTTGGAAGTGTTCTTTAGCAAAATGTCCAATGTAACCAACCTTCCTGGATATATTGAGGTCGTAAGAAATACAGACCGACCGATAGACACGAATGCCTTATAGCGTAGCTCCGTTACAAGAAAATGAGAAAAATAAGCTTAAATTATCCCTATTATTATAAGTATTCATATATGCTAAAAAAGTTCGCGAAGTTTTTTTTTGCATAAGTAATTGTCCATGGAAGCATGGACATATATTCTAGGAAGAAAATATTGGACTGTAATTTATACGTACTGGTACCCAAAGTTTTATAAGAACTAGTCTCATTCGTTGACTTTTGGATGCTTTACTTTAATCTTAATTGGTTGGTTTATTAATTAACAATGTTCAAACTATCCAACCAATAATTTTAATTTACAGACAGCCTCGCTGATATTTAAATGAAGAATTATAAGATTAAAACCAGTTTTGTTAGGTCCAAAGCCCCGCCTAACAATCCAGATTGTTAGGACTACCTACTTTTAAAATAACTAATAGCGTAACATAAAGTTTAAATCAACATAATGAATACAAAAAAAATAGATTGAATTGCAAATCTTTCATCTACCTTTTTTGCACAAAAGGTATAACTTTAATATCAATTGAAAATAGTCTGAAACTCTTTTGAGTAAACATGATTTTTCAGTATGGCTGAGAACTGGTTCTAATCCAGCGGATATAAATCGGTTTCTAAGCCATACTAGAATATTCGTTCCTATCCTTGTTTTACATTTGCGTATGTTAAAAAAATAAAATAAGCTTAAATACTCACTATAAAATTTGTCTTGTAAAATATTTTTTTTTCAAAATTGGAAACATTTGGAAAATAAATAATAGGGACTTATTACGAACCCGATTTATTTCCACTGAACTGGATCAAACCCACAAGGGGCCAAAAAAAACAGGAAATGTAATCATATTGTTTTAAATATTTTATTTTCCTCCACTGCACTGTATTACAATAATTGAAAAAGTACCAAGACTAAACTCGGGCCAGGGGATTCTTCACAAAAAGAATGATTTTAAGTATTGGTTGTAGTAGATACGTTAATCAGGTTAAAGGGACACACAGACTAATGGACTTTGTGTCTTGTGCAGTGGCTTTGCAGCAAAAAAATATGTTTTTTAGAGTGCGACCATATATGCATAATTGCAAAGAATTTTGTTTATACATTTTTTTGTTTTGCATAATTAGAGGGCCCAAATGACCCTATTTTGGTACTGTATGGAGCCATTTTTTGTGTAGTTTCCCTTATAGGTCGTAGTAGGCTAACTATAGGCCCTACTTTTCAATTTTAATGTTAATTCTAAGTAAAGCTACTCAGTAAGCAATGTTTGTAAGTATTAACCTTCCGTTAAAAGACAAGCATTTTGCTAAACGTATGAAGACAAGTTGATTGTTTTGCTTAATACAAGAGGTGATAGGGGAAGGCCCGAGGGTTGTCTACACACTTTAAGTTCTAAAAGGTAAAGTAACAGAAAGGTGTTACTCTTGACTCTAAAGAAAAACCTTATTGGTCAAGCATCTTCCGAGATACAGACAACGACATACATGATGTCTCTTTTATTAATGATCATTTTCTTTCTTTTTCAGGGAGGGGGGGACTTCGTCCAAAACCAAGTTAACCGGGCAATGATAATTTTTTGCCCGGGTGTGTGCTCGCGACCGGGCATAGAGGCGGGAAAGGGGGCCCGCCCGGGGCAGAGTTTAATGACCACTTGCTTTTTCTATGACTTGCTTGGCCAGTAATACAAGGAACTGCACATCCAGAAAAATATTTAATATGCTGTTTTATATTCTTACTCCCCTAGCATCTAGTGGATCTATATTGGAAGGGACATAAAAAGGCTACAAAAATAGCTTGAAACCAACAAAAGACTTGTATCTAAAATAAAGTAGCCTAAAACCAACACTGGACCTATCTGAAGCTTGCCTAAAAAAGAAAACTCAATCGGTTCAGTGGTTATTTAGATTTTAATCTCCAGACAAAAAAAAACCTTACTATAAGGGATATTACAATATTACTTTTTCTGTAATTTAGAATTTTTAGTGGATGTTTGAATAATGGAGGTTTGTACAAACCAAATAAGATATCATAAAAGTCCTAATAGTTTGAAAGCAAATGAATGAAAAAACGTGTTTTTAAAACTTTGAGTACCAGTCTAATTTATAGTCCAATGTCCCATTTCATCCCGTCTTCGAGGCAAATATCGTGAAATCAAAGGAATTTCTGAAAAAACATCCTTTGATTCCTGTAAATATTTGACCCATACGCCAAAAATATCATTTTGTCCTACATTTTAAATGAGCAAAAATACCTTTTAGCAAATTTAAAAAAAAAGGAATTTTTTTTATGTATGTAATCAAAACATTAAGTTATTGTATCCCAGGAAATTTTATGTTTTTTTGGAAAATAAATAATAAAAAATGTGTTAATGAATGGGAAAGGAGATGGGGAGGTCTTGATATATCCCCATTAAACATATTATTTCTATAACCAATCTAAAGCTTTCCAGAAAATAAGGAATTATGTTATTTACATGTGAAAGCTTAATTTTTAATAATATTCCATTTTGTGGAAATAAGCTTTTTATTTTAAAAATTCCTAAATTAAAACAAAACTCCATCTATTTTGCAATAAAAAAAAGAGAAAAAAGGTTTGTAAATTTGTAACCATCTGTTTTAAGCAGGGAGTAATGTTTAAAGGTTTAAAAATAATGGTTTACTTCAGGAAAGGAAGAAAATTACTTAAAACATTCCGTCTGGAAACCTAATTCGCATGAAGGGAGGGGGCATTATAATGTAAATGGCAAAGGTACCCAAAGTTTTACTCAAGTTGGATCAAAATCTTTTGATACCTAATTTTGATTTATTAGTTCGAATTTAGTTGTATCAAAACTATTGTTTTATTCCTTCTAATCCCTAGGGATGTCTTTCTGTCTCTTTAAATTCATCTTGCTTGTACTTAGTTTTTCTTTTGATTTTTGTAGAGAATAGGTTAGTCATTCTAGGGTAATTTTTTGGCCCATAAACAGGCACAAACATATAAAGTTAGAACCTCCTAACTGGAGCAATCAATGGTTGGTTGACTTAAATAATTGGAATTAAAAAAGCTCCATAAGTTTTTTGGTGTTCATAAAAATCTACCTATGTTATACCAAAAAAGTAATATATTGCAGGGTTGTATGTAATGCTGTTTATCGAACATTAAGTAAAAAATCCCGGAGTTTTATGTCAATTGGCGTGCGTTCATGTATAAGCCCTTAAGCATAATTTTAGATGCTTTTTTAAACGCCAAATGTGTTCTAACATCATTGATGTCCCTAACTTTATAATCTAAATTTTTGCACTACTTAAGCAGGGAGGGGAAATTGGACTGTAAATTTCATTGGTATGTAACTAAATATTTTAAACCATTTTTTCTTATTTGGTGGAGAAATAAAAAGTTTGGGTACTTTTATTGAATTCTGATTGGTTGGTTCCAAACTATTAGTCTACAGAAGGGGTAATATTGTTTATCATCATTGATGATTTATATCAATCAATCTTCCATTGACTTGTCTCTGGTATGATTTGATAAATTGAATCCCCCCTTTATTTTTAATTCAATAAAACAAAGGGGGAAAGAGATTCAATGCTCGACAAGGTACTCTGAGGGAAAGGTCAGTTTATTCAATATTTTTTTTGAAATGAACAATTTCGTCCTTGCTTCCTTCTAAATTTATAAAAGAACATCTAACGAGTAAAGCAAAAAGTGAAACCGCGCATTTTTGCCATAAGAAACTTGTGCCATTCAAAATTTGCAAACAATTTTGCGCATTTTTTTTGCTTTTTGCATGTTTTTTGCTTTTGCTATTTCATTTATAATTTAAGTAATATTAACGTTAAAATTTGTATTATACCGAAGGGGGCTGGAGATCTTAGAGGTTTTTTAAACTAGACCTCTCATTCGTTGATTTAAAAAATTCAAAGACTTATATTACATTTTGATTGGGTTGAACTAAAACATTAAATTGCCAATTATCCACCGATAAGTTTTTTTTTTCAGAGAAGAGGTAATATTGTTTATCATCATTGGGGATGCTCGTCAATTTGTCTTATCACTTAAGACCCATGTTAATTGTTAACCCTTAACGGCCAGGAGGGGGGGAGGACAAAGCTAAATTTTCAACCATAAATTTTTAACCACTAAATTTGCATGGGGAAGAACATCAATTTATCGTCCATTATCCTATCCCTAAAGATTCTGTTGCAAGATAGATATTGTTTACCACCCTGGGACTTAAACAAAAAAAATGCTTAAAGAGTTATGTAGTTTATAATTTTTAAGAAAAAAAAGGCATCTATAATTTAGCATTCCAAAGCGTAGGTACGTTTACACTGAGATAGACGTAAATAAAAAGTAATTTGCATACCAACTTTGCTCCAATTAGTAACTGGAGCGCTGCTACTCTAGTATTTGCTTGGTCTGTCAGTCTTTTTCAAGAGTAATTTAAAACTAAGAATATTTAGAGGTAAGGATAGGCCAATAAAGATAAAGTGATTTAAGTAATTGAACAACTTAAATGGACTGATATTTAAAAACCTAAGTGATTAATATTTCTTAATTGTGTTTTCAACTAAACTATACTATAACCCAAAACCTATCATGGAAAGTATAATAAAAATTAGGGAGGGCGAGGACATTTGATATTAAATTAACTGGTATCCAAAGTTTAAATCGAGATTAGTTGGTACAAAATATTTATCAAACGGGATGATTTTGTATATTGATAATGTATGTTTATATAAATGTATCGTTCATTGTCTTAGCTCTTTCATTATCAAACTAGTACTTTATTCTTTAAGCTACTGTGTTACTTATTTGTCCTTGTTTTATTTTTTTTCTGAAAAAATATGTTACATATTTTGTTTATGCGCTTTTTACATGATTTTGTATATGTTTTTTTAAAAGCAAAGCTTCTGTATAATAAAGTTCTGTTTGTAAATATGTCATGCTTAGTACCAGAAAAAAGAATTAGCACGGGGCTTTCATACAAAGTACCATGGGGAGCACTGGTAACTCCCCCCCCCCTCTCCCGTATTTTGAAAGAAATAGAAAATAAGTAGGGGGTAGTTTTCCGTTTTTATAAATTATTAAAAACTAACCCCACTTATCCTTCCTAACGGTACCCTCTAAGGACAAAGCGGCTAATGAATACCAATGCAGTAATTATTCAGAATTTGTGATATTGCTACGCTACTTATGGACATAATTATCTTTGTTAACATATTTTTTGAATACTCTGGCATTAGTAATCATAAATGTACTCGGAACCTTGTAATTGAAGCTAACATAAAAGAATAGGCACTAAAGCAATGGATATAGTATATCTAGATCCATACTCAGTAGATTGGACCAATGATAACATAGTTAAAGAACAATCTGGCCATAAATTGGTTATAATGTGTACAAATTTTGGTAGGAAAGGCAGTTTTAAATTATCAGGATAAAGCTAGCTTTTATTCGTCTGCTAAAAATTCCTTTTCAGTTGGACGGATTATTTTGTCTGATAGTCTATCTAGGGTTATAAATCTATTTACTAAGCCTTATTGTATTAGATATAGATATTCCAAAAAGTAATACACTTCCCTATGAATTTTCAAAGCTTGGAGCATTATGATGACATAAAAGGGTAATTTTGCATATCATAATTGAGTTGTACGTACATCAGCTTAACATACATTGTCCTATCCCTTTTATCACTGGCAATACTTCATTTAGATTTTCTGAATACATATCTGAAACTGCTTATTCTTTCGCATCTTTTAACAAAAAGTATGGTTACATAAAACACATTTGTTAAGAATTACTTAATTTAGTACCAATGAGTGCCCAGTATATAACTTACTTGTTCTGTTAGTCTGCTCACAGAGATATTGAAATGCTGTAGAGGAAAATAATTGTAATTTACTTGACTGCTATCAAAGATAGGAAGCTAAACATTTTTTTAAAATTTGCTGACTAATAAACATCTATAATCTACAACTTGTTGATCCGTCAGTCTTTATGCTTAGTACAGCAAAATTTATTTTTATTTTTAAAGTTAAACAATAGAGTGAGTGCCGACTTTCAATTAGGTCTTTGAATAGAGTCGCAAATATTAACACACCCAAGTGGCTTTAAAAGAGCAAAAAGCAATTTTGCATACAAAAAAGTCCCACAACACCGGATCCAGGTAGTTATCTGGATTATGTATCTATACTTAATACATTTAATGGTGATTTCTCAGCTGCTTTTATAGATAGTTGACTGAATTTTGTTGTGAATATTCTGATCATCATTGGAATTTAAAAATACAAACATTAATCTACTTCTACTAGAAATTCTCTTTGTTAGATTATTATCATCCAGAGAGAGTTTTTATTTTTAGTATGGCTTCGATTACCAATTAATATCCGTTGGATTAGAACCGGTTCTAATCTTGTTATATCCAGTTTTCTTCAAATGTAATGATAAAATCATAATATTAAAACCAGTTTCAATATCCGCGGAAAGCTGTTTAGTATCCGTTGCGATAAATAACTAATATCAAACATTGTAAAATCGTAGCCCAACCAACCCAAGTAAAAAACCTCGCTGCCTGTATGCCCAGATTAATTAAATATGAAATACAAGACGTTTGTTGATAATATTTTCTCAATTATAACCGGTTGTTATACTTTTTATTATTTGTAGCGCAATTTCTCTATAATTAGGGTATTATGGTCGTGTTTGACGTATGTTTTCTGTAGATTTTTTTCCAAGGGACTGTTTTGTAACCACATTATTTTATTTGATGACAAGTAAATTTTGGATATTTTATTTAAGTTGGATTGGTTGGTACAAAACTAGCAGTGTTCAAACTTTTCAACAATCTAGTCTATATAACATTGTCAGTATAATTTTTAATTTAATTTTCGTTTTCCTTCTTTTTTCTAGTCAGTGCTAATACTCTACTCTTCAATTCATTAATGTTCGTAGGTCTGCCAGAATGATTGCAACATTTCATCGTCAAATTGTTCTCTAGGGACAGTTGATAACAACGCGATGTAGTAGGTCCGAACTATTGCAGACAACCCACCCTTTGATTGCACGACCTTTGTATGAAAGTCCTGACTGTGAATAGTAATTGTGTATGTCTGTTTTATGGCCAAGTCATTCTCTTTCCCAATACTATTAATGTCTCGCGTCTGACTTATCAGAAGTAAATAAACTTTTAACGTCTTTATTATGACGCAGTTTGGGCTGAGATTCGAACCTATCACCTTCCAAACGATGAGATCTTCGCTAAATAAAGAATTTATCTTCTAAACCAACGTAAACATTTGTATTTAAAATTTAAAATTTTGTGTAGAATTTTTGTAATTTTGCATTACTAAAAGTTCTGGGGATAAAGTGGGATAGAAAAGAATAATCCCAAGGATTTTATACCCACAAATACCCGTACAGGGTGTTGCAAAAATATCACAAAAAAACAGAAATATTTATGACATATAGTAGTTTTTTGGACGTACAATTGCAAAGTATGTCAAAAGGTGTCCCTTAAAATAAGTTATTAATATAAGATTTTATACTAATACCCATAAAGGGTTTTAAATAAAAATTTTGTTATAAGTAAACAAATACCCATATATAATTTTCCAAAAAATATCAACAAAAATTAGATATATAGAACAGAGGGTGTTTCAATAATGCCGATTGTTTAATTCCACCTTATATTAATACAGGGTGTTTAGAAAAATTCATTTTAAAAGTTATATCATTTAGGATTTTAAACAAAACTTTTTACAATATGTCCTAAAAAGTCTCCATATTATATGTATTATTTTAAAATCTTTTCAAATACCTAAAACGTTACTCTAAAAATTAACTTTTTAAAATATTCATTTTTAAAAATTTTTATATTGTAAAAACTCTTTTCTCTCTCTTATTCTTATTCTTTCCTTCTATTGCAGTGCAAAAGGGGCCTCCCTTTTTATACAAAATTCTTTCTTCTTCAAATCTCCCCAAAGAAAATTTATTTGGTCATATTCTATAAATATTTAAAGGATAATTTTAATATTTAAATAATGATTTCTTTTATTGAAAAACTCTGAATTTGTCTTTATGATTCAAGGATATTTTTAAAAGCGAAGCTCTTTTCGTTAATTTAGTAATGTTAGAATTGTCTTATCAAACTTTGCATGTTGATTCCTTTAGTAGTTAGGTACGGTTTAGAAAGCGTAGCAACTCTATAATCATTACCAGAATGTCAGTACATCCATTTTAAAAATGTTGATTTTTTTACTTTTTTAACAAAAATTTTTTTTGTGATCTAATCATCCGATTGATCTGAATATCGGTATATTGATTCCTGGGACAACAAAGTATAATGTTATAAGCGAAGCAACTCTATAATCAAGTCCTAAAAATGTAAGTATGTCCATAAACAAAATCCTGTATCAAGCAGTTTTTCAATAAATTTACTTACATTTTGCTTCGACTCTTATACATTTATATTCTGATTATTTAGTTCTGACACTATACAAGTTTGAATGTCAGTTTGTCCTAACGTTTCAGTGCTTCGCTTTTATGGATGTTGTCATCCTTGTTTAGATTGGGTTAGATGGGTATGTTTTATACCAAGGAACAAAGACATATTGCATGTATTATTGGTTAAAGATTTTGGGTACTTTTATTGGATTTTGATTGGTGTCTAAACTTTTCAAACTATAGTTTAAGTCTAGATAAGAAGTAATTCTGAAGATATATATAAATTTAACGTGCATTGTCTTTTCTCTTAAGATACCCGATGATGTCCGTAGAATTATTAGAAAAGGCTTAAGATAAACAAGGATGACAACATCCATAAAAGCGAAGCACTGAAACGGTAGGACAAACAGACATTAACACTTGTATGGTGTCAGAACTGGATAATCAGAATATAAATGTATGAGAGTCAAAGCAAAATTGTAAGTAAATTTGTTGAAAAACTGCTTGATATAGAATAACGTTTATGGACATACTTACATTTTTAGGACTTGATTATAGAGTTGCCTCGCTTATAATGTTGTGATTTCTTGTCCCAGGAATCATTATACCAGAGCTGGATCTTTAAATCATTTTAATGGTGATTTAGATCGGGGTGCGCGAAATTTCGGCCAATCACAGCGCAGCATTTTTAAAATGCTTCGCTTTGATTGGCTGAAATTTCGCGCAACCCGATCTGATTTACCACTAAAATGATTTAAAGATCAAGCTCAGATAAATTGGATAATTAGATCACATAAAAATTTGTCATTAAAAAAGTAAAAAAATCCAACATGTTTAAAATGGACGTACGGTCATTCTGGTAATGATTATAGAGTTGCTGCGCTTTCTAAATCATACCTAACTACTACAGGAATCATCATGCAAAGTTTAAAATCGATAGGACAATTCTAACATGCCTAAATTAACAAAAAAGGACGGACGGACGGACCAAACCTAATTATAGAAAAGCTTCGCTTTTAAAGAGTATGATTTTAACTTTTCCAAAATTCTGTGACAATTTATAAAATTAACAAGATGTCTATGTGTGTGTAGTGAAGAATCTCTCTATCCGCTTAACCGATATGTTTCTCCTTTGCAGTGAGGCTTCTCATAGTCCAGGGATGGTTTATAAATATTATCCTCCACTCCCCCCTTCTTCCTTTACTCAAGTCCC
The DNA here is from genome assembly GCF_053477335.1 of Acartia tonsa. Taxonomy (NCBI): domain Eukaryota; kingdom Metazoa; phylum Arthropoda; class Copepoda; order Calanoida; family Acartiidae; genus Acartia; species Acartia tonsa. The sequence goes on along the minus strand of NC_137268.1, from coordinate 29,854,710 downwards.
CTTAGGAGCCTCTAGAGGCGGATCCGCTTGTTGACTTTAAATGATGTTTTATGAGTGTGGACCCCACTACTATTATCAAATTTAAATTCTTCTCCATATTCAATATTCAAAACTAGGATAACTAAAAGTTATTTATGTCTTTTTTTCCCCAGGGATCTAAAGGGATAAGATAATGGCCAATAACTTGATGTTCATCCGCAATGTCAATACACAAAATTCTGTAGATTATAATTAGCGGTTGAAACGTTTGACACTGAACTTAATAAACCAACCAATCAAAATTTAAATAATCAAAAGTTCCCAAAGTTATTAAGTCAACGAATAAGAACACATTATTATAAAACTTTGGGGAATAGTGTAATAAACAGCAAATTTTCACTGATTTTTTCAGAAGCGTAGCTACTTAAAATGCCCGTCTGTATGTCATGGTAGAAACGTAGGATCATAAGAGATAAGACAAAATTTATATTTATCCCCAACAAAATTACCCCTTCTATGAAATGAAACGTATATTAGAATAAAAATTATAAAATAAATATCAGTTTAAATCTTATGATTTTCCATTTTAATATCCGCGGAAAGCTGTCTATATTTTGATGGGATCAAAACTATTCTAATAATTCTTTCTGGGCAAAATTGAAAATTAACAACAAAAATGATTTTTATATAGTTTTTTTATTTTTCAACGCTAACTGTAGTGTTTAGATATATTTGTGCTTTTACATTTTTTAAAGATTAAAAATTACAATACTGGTCTGGAATTACCCAAAAGTACCCAAAGTCTTTGACATAACAAATAAGTTAACTTGGTTATCAAACTTTGGGACTTACATGCCTTTTTATATCACAAGGGATACAACAACGGGGTATAAATTAATATATCCCCAAATGATGACGAATAAAATAACCTTTTTTAGGTAGATCAAAGTTAGTGCTGGAATAAATTGGTTCTATTTTGTACACCCCAATTTAAATTTACGTCTGACCCATGATAGATTTTAAGCCAACTAATAGCATATCAAGTGAAAAAACTTTTGGGGGCAGAATCATTTACAGTTCATTGTCCCCTCCCTCTCTGATATGATATAAGTAAAGTATAAGTGTCAGGGAGAGAGGGGACAATTGCTCGTGAATTTATCTGCGATTCTTTCCATTATTTATCAACTTTCAAAGACAAAATCTCAAGATTAAGATTAATTTAACTTTCATTGTCCCATCCCCTTGAACCCTGAGTATAAGTGTATATGGAATAATCAAGAAGAGTGGTGTAATGGGCAAGTATTTAATTGATTACTATATAGCTATATATCAGGGAAATTAAGGGATAAGAAAATAGCCGATATACATTCCCAATTATTAGAAACAAAATTACCCATTGTGTTGATGCAATTTGTGGTTGAAAAATTTTGAAACTCAAGTTAATAAACCAACCAATGAAAATTCAATAAAAATCCCAATAGTTGTTAAGCCAATGAATAAGAAAATGTTATTATAAAACTTTGGAAACCAGTGTAATAAACAGCCCAATGACCCCTCCCTCCCTGATAGGTATACAACATATATATGCAGGAAACTTAATGGATAAGACAATGGACGATAAATTGATAGACATACCTATTATGATATACAAAGAAAAGTTAAGACAGATAAGTTTTAGAAGAAGCTAGGAGCGGATCCGCTAGTTTATAATAAAATAATATGTTTAATCTTTATTATTGTGGGACCTACATGACGCTTTAATGAAATCACATTGAACCAGCAGTTTGCAACATCTTTTGGTAAATCTGTATAATTTACTCTTTGAATTATTTATACATTTATAATGGATGTAGAAAATACATGGATATTCTAACAGGGGAAAAATTTCTTCAACTTAGCTTGCTAACATCGAGTTCATTTATTGGTCAATTCGTTCATCTAGTAGTAAGGGAGGGGATGGTGTAAAGGGAGTGGAAGGGGGTTATTTTTTTTGTTAAGCCAGCTGCATATTAGAGAACATGAAAAGCTGGTGTAAGATCCATGTAATAATATATCCATGACCACTTTTATTCAATGCCAAAAGTTAGACATAAACATTGAAATTGCATATCGACAGTTTTAGCCATTATCAAAAATGATTGTCAGCTAGATTTTTATTATTTTTTTAATTTTTATTGTTGCGTTACTTATGGACATACTGGTTTTCCTAAAGATTCAGGATCGCTTTGTAAAAGAATAGAGAGGGCACGAGCTATATGAACTAGTTTAACCGCGGGGTGGGGACTCTGTGCCAACTTTCAATTGGGTCTTTGAAAAACCTCCAATATCGTCGGAAATATACACACAGCAAAGTCGTTACAAAAGAGCATAAAGCAATTTACTAGCAGATGAAAAAGGTTCCCAGTACTTGGGCCAGGTAGTTGTCTGGTTTATACCTCTACATTTTTACGTTTATTGTATTGTATATAAGAAGTAAAATTAAGACCATTAGTACAAGGAAATGGGTTACTCTTTGACTCTGGGATGATGGGATAGGAAACTAGAAGTTAGAATAATCCTCTCTGTCTTGATAGCAAATATTTTGACAATCCCCCTGATATTTCTTTACCAAAATCGAGTAGAGTGGTGTAATTTTATTTTCTTGGGGGTAGATACACCTTCAAGGTGTCCATCAACCCTAAACATAATCAACATACTCAAAAGTCAAACAAGCCTTCTCCAAATGGTAAATTGATGCGCGAAGCATGGAATTTGTTTTTCTAATCACCTTAAAATTTAAAGGGGTATGTTTTTTTTAACTTGAAACCCTTCTTGGCAGGTTTAGAGGGGTGTATTATAGATGTAGATTATTTTTCAAGGGTGGGTGAATCAACCTCTTCTGTACGTCTTAGCTTGAGCAAAATCCTTAAAGGCATCTGTTAGGAAAAGAATGCTTGATGTTCTGATACAATGTAAGTATTGTCCTCCCATTGTCCAATTGATTAAACATTGTAAATCAATAATATACATTTATCTCAAGTTTCAATTAAGAGAAGACAAATCATATTTTTATTCCTTTTTTTCACAGAGTTTTTCTTTTCTGTATATACACTTCATAAGAAACGATTTGGTTGCAAGTTAGTCTGTCTATCATTTTGGCTGTCTCTCGGTATGTATGTATGTCAACCTGCCTGTTTGTCTTTTAGTTTGTCTTTTTATCTGTTTATCCATCTGTCTATCTATCTATGCACTATCAAATTATCTATCTATCTATCTATGAATGTAACAAACCACAAAATTAAAGCTAACAACTATAATTTCTTCATAATTAAAACCACAATGAAAGCACACTCACATACACACACACATATACACACCCTCCCACACACACACACACACAGAGACACGCACACAACCACACACACACACTCACACACATACACACTCTCCCACACACACACACACCCACACACACACACACACATCATTAGTATAACTATTGTTTTAAGTTTTAATTTTTAAGAAAATGAATTTTGAATACTAAAAAAACAATAATTAATATGTCCATTAAAATAATATTTTGTATATTGCTTCTAGCTTTTCTGCCAATCAATATAACTAGTAAAAGTATATTTCTAGACCAACGTAAATATTTTCCAAATATATATTTTAAAATAGTAATGGATATTGCAATACTTTGATATATTGACAGGGAAAAAAATGGACGTCAACCTAAATGCTAATATGGACCTTATTTATTGGTCAGTTCGTCCATTCAGTTGAAGGGGATGGGATGGGGTAAAGGGGTTGAATGGTGGGTATCATTGTTTTAGCCAGCTCTTAGTATTACTTTATCAGGGTACATGAAAATCTGGTGCAACATCCAAGTACTAATATATCAATTGAAACAGCATATCGAAATTATGTTAGCGATTGACATTGTATATCGATATAATGTCAACAAACAGGGCCTCATGCACCTCCCCGCCCCTAAAAAATGATGTTCTGATTACGAGGTTAAATAATGTGTTCATAACTGCTTTTAGGTTGTTAAGTGACATCTTTCATTTTTAACATCATATTTAAAAGCATGGATATATGATATATGTGAGTATATTGACAGGGGAAAAATTGTTGTCAATTTAGCTTGCTAATATAGACTTCATTTATTGATCAGTCCATACATCCAGTAGGAGGGTGTGGATAAAAATCGGGTGCAACATCCAAGTTATCGTAAGGGATCAACTACCACATTAATTTCATATTTATGGCGTTGTTTTCAAACATTAAAACGATTAAAAACTCGCCTTTTTAAAAAGCTGACAACAAATCCTAGAACGAAGTTGCATTATGGGGTCTTAAATCGGTGGGGGTACATCTATTCAACTCTTGCCCCCTCAACTAACTTAACTAAGTCTATTTCTATACTTATTCAGAATATCTTATAAAACAACTTTACTAAAATGCTGTGCTTAAAAAATACGTGGTGTCACTTGGCTTGCCAAAAAAGTGTCACCAAAAACCCAGCCAACTTCCATGGGAAGTTATGGCAAACCTTTTTTGGTGAGGTAAGGTGAGATTAAGCATAAAAAAGAGACAAAAATTCCGAAAAACAACGCTATTAACTTATTATTTTAGATAATTACCTGTTATTGGCTTTGCCCCTGTAATAGGAGGAAAAAGAACATTTTAAATATTCGGGAGAGGAGTGTCTCCCCCCAGAAAATAGCCTAAACCTAACATAGGATCAATAGTTTTATTAAAAAAACAAGCACAAAACTCTTGATTCCGAGATCTCAAGCTTCAAAGAGAAATCATACTAATTTGTATAATAAATGTTTATTCTACATGATTGTTTTGTCCGTCTGTCTGTCGGTCATGCTTCAAAAGGCATAAACCTTACTTTTGAAGGTTTCGTGTTTTCTTTGAATTCTTCCATATTAGCTATCTTTTATTAATTGTTATATCACTTCAAAATGTACTCTAGAACTTACTTTGTCCGTTTGTCAATTTCATGATTTTTTTTTAGCTTCGCCATCCTTGTTTATTGTAATATTTATCCCATCACAGATACTGCGGTTATATTAGCAGTTTAAGAGAGCGAGAAAGAGATATTTAAAATCAGAAATAAATGGATATTTAGATAAACAAATAGATATAATATATAGCTATTCAGGGGCCGAAGGCACGGGTAACAAAACTGGTTTCAATTTTATGGTTTTTACTTTAATGCTAAACATGATTTTCCGTATGGATAACGACCGGTTCTAATCCAGTTTATATTTATGAGTTTCAAAGCCATACTGAAAAGTCAGATCCAGATGGGTAAATTATAGAAATTTTGTTTATATTTTTTTCCCAATTCCTTAAAGCCTGAATAAAAAGGATATGCCAATTGCCTCAATATCTTCCGTGTATTAAAAAGTAATCAGCCTATTTTTTGTTTAACTTCAGATATCTTGTTTCATATGCAAAGTTTAGAGGAGTTTCTAAAAAAACGATAGACCATCATAGAAGGATTTTGTGGGGACTCGACCTACAACCCTAAGGAACTATCCTATGTTTTAATTTACCTAAACTATTTAAGCTTAAACAATACAATTTTAAAGCCTAAATTAAAGTTTAAGTGTAAAAAAAATTCAAATATATGTACATTGTACGATTACACTCCCTATTTACTATAAGCAAAATCAACCATTCGGTAGATTAAAATAATTAGCCTGGACAAATTATTTTGTACCCACCAATCAATAGAGAACAAATTTCCCAGCGATTCTTAGGCAACTATAGAGATATCGTTTTCATAGGACTTTGGGTTCCTGTATGATTTACAATCCAATGTCACCTCCGTCCCTGAAAAAAAATGCATTAGATGTGTGGCAGCATAAAAAAATTGAAATAAATATGCTTGAATAAATAAAGGGGGGTTTCGGCAATGTCAGCTATTCGTAATCAGTGATTATTTTGCCTAAAATTATAAAAGAATCATTATTACTTCGATCTCACACCAGATTAACATGTACTTTAATTATGTGAAACTTGTAGCTGGCTAAAATAACAATTTTTCAATTTTTCCCTTGTCATAATATCCATGTATACAGGATGCGCCACATAAATCCGGAATTTTTTTAAACGGCCATAGCGCCAAAACTACTCGACTAATCAGGACGTTTGACCCCACTATAAAAAGCTTAGGTAATGACCCTTTTGCCCATGAAAATCTTTGGACGATGGAGGACGTGTACGCCGAGCTGGCCGCGCATATGTTCAACAAGGCAGATTCGAATTGCGCAGATAGTTTACCGTGGATTTATGACTTGGGCCTACTAAATCTTACCTCAGCCCATCTGTAGGTGAAATGGACTAATGAAACTTGCTGGAGATACTATCAGATACCTAGTGAAAACACTAGAAAAGACTAGAGCTCTCTATCCTAGCTTACTTGGCTGAAGTACTCTGACAAAGTGGATCGTGGTAGATTTTAAGATGTCAAAAACGTCAAAAATCTTGAAAATTTCTCGGTTCTTGACTTTAGGGGCTCATATGGAACCTTGAAACTCGTTTTAGACTATGTATTGCTCTGATAACCCGATCTTAATCTTCATGCCATTTTTAAAAAGGTATAAAACGTTGTTCTAGCTTAACTGTGGCCCAAATAAGAGCCACCGTGTATAAGGGTAGCGGTTACTCACATTTAAGGAGTTGTGGCCTCCCAGCAGCCCCGATCTTAATTCCATGGACTTTTAGGCCTGGAGCGCCATTAAAGCATGAACCAATAGACGCGCCCATACCAAGGAGAACTCTCTCATTGCTCCTATCATGGAGAACTTCGCCTGCTTGTACAGGGACATGGTGACCATGGTCGGCGGGCGGTTCAGGGGGCGGGTAGAGGCGGTGATTAAGGCTGGCAGCGATTTTATTAAATAATCTAATAGTCATATACCTAGGTTGCTTCCCAGTTTTTAAAATTCAATAAAATCTTTAAAATTGACAATTTTATGTTTATTTGTTTAAAAATAAGAAAAAGTCCAGATTTATGTGGCGCACCCTGTATTTTATATCCAATTAAATTATCAACAATTTTTTATCAATTTTACTGAGACATAAAATTAAATAATCAACATGAAATTTATTTGCCAGTATGGCTCGAAACCGATTGATATCCACTGAATAAAAAATGATTCTTTGCCATACTGAAAAATTATGTAACTGATTGAATTACAGAATATTTCCCACAAATATTAAAATATAGAACATAAAATTAATGCCAGTTTTGTTAGACCTGAGGGGACAAAGGTAAATGTATAAGGTAAATGACTATTCTGTCCTTTATGCATAAACAACAAAAAGACAATTTCTTATAATACAAGAAAACAGGAGACTGTGATGCAGTGATTTTAAAACAAAGTGAAAAGAGTAAAAATTATGGGTAAATACTTAAACAATATAAAGAGAAGCTTCTTAGGTGCTGTAGTGTTTACATTGATTACATTTAGAGGCATATAAACTAGAGTTTTAGCATTAAGGAAGGGGATCTAGGACAGTAAATTACACAACACTGGTACCCAAAGTTTTATAACTACGTTATTGTTTTCGTTTGCTCAAAAATTTATTTTAATTAAAAGTAGTTCAACACTTACAAAAATTTTATTCTATAGAAGGGGTAATCTTATTGTCCTTTGTCTTATCAATTTAATCCCTAAGTTTAGAGAAACCGTCTAATATTATGTTGTTAGCAATTAATGATTACGCGAAGTAGGCATTTGCAGACGTCCCCCTTCATTAAGTAAATACTAAAATTGATTGGCCTTAAGTTGAACTGAATAAAAAACTGTAGACCTAATTAATAATCCTAGTGCAGTTGAATAGTCCAATGTTTGCTTAATAGAGGTTCTATGTGAAGAGGCAAAATTAGATATTTATCACATCTAATTATAGACAGCTTTCCGCGGGTATTGAAATAAAAAATTATAAGACTAAACTTGGTATCAATTATATAGTTTTTATTTTTATATTCGCGGAAAATTGACTGTAATACGAAGCTATTCATTTGGTGTTACTGTGAACCGGTTCTAATCAAGCAGTTATTAATCGGTTTCTAATCTATACTTGAAAAATGAATCTAATGTTTGATCTTACACATTATTTATATCAGCTGTTTATTTGTACGTCTTCAGATCTCAGTAACTAAAGTAAAACAGTCCAATATTTGCATTTTTTCAGTTACTTGATTACTAAATAAATATATTTTCTCATTTAAATGTAACAGGTATGTCTGTCTATCTGTACCAAAGTATCTCTTTTATCGCTGAACCGAAATGGTTTTCTCCTTTACCTTCTCATAGGTCCTAGGAAGGTTTATAACACTTTTCGGAAAGGGAACCACCACCCGCCCAAGAGAAATAGCCTCTCCAATTTTTCTACTCTTGCTTTTTAAAGCTAAAATTAAAATTTAGGGGTTGACATCCCCCAACTCAAAAGACCCTAGAGGCTTTTAGTGTCGTAGCCGCTAGTATCAATGCACATACATAAATTTCCTATGAATAGAAAACAAATGTATAAATAACACTCTATTATTTATAGCTGAATTTTTTGCAGTTTTCAGTTACTCGGCGCTCTACTCTGATAAATGATTTTATTTTAGGAATTCCAGTTTATAGTCTGGCCGAACATTTTTACTAAATTTGATTCGAGGATTTTTTTTGGATTAGAGTTAAAATTTTTGGTGATTTTTTTCCATTTTGAGTGGCTACTCTATAATTTACTTTGTCTGAACTTCAGTCAGCCCGTAATGCAATGGGCTTTTTCTCGACTGCTATTAAAGATGGACAGCTGAAATTTACAATATTTTAACTAAATTTTCATGCATAGATCGAGCAATCAAAGTTCAAAAACATCAAAGCGTTGAAAGGAATATCAAAAGATAGCCTAAAATCACCTTAAAAATTAAATATAAAAAAATGCCTAAAACCATTACAGGATTTAAGAAATGCATTTAAATTATGCAGAACTTAAAATAATCAGTAGTTACGAAAATCTTGAGCTACAGACAAAAAAACTTACTAGGATAAACAATAATTTAAAATCCACTATATAAGAAGTATGAAAATTTTGTGTAAAAAGTTAGGTTTATACAGAATTCAAGGTTGCGCTAATGCGACTCATTAATTTTAACAAAAACTCTTTTTTTAGAAGAAAGTGCTAAAGGAACAGTTAAAAATAAATCATATTCCGCGAATATTAAAAAAAACTTACATTTCGTATACCCTGTTTTATTGGCCCTAATTATAAATAATATCCGCAGAAACTTGTCTATAATACGATGTGATTTATTACTATTTCTTACTTAATTTACAGAATCTTTTCCCCTGATTTTTAATTCTTAGTTCTCTGTGCATTTTATATTATTCTTTTTGGAATAATCCTTGTATATTTGTAATTGCGGGTGTTAATTACCCCCCCCCCCTTCCCTTGATATTATTCTACATCTTTTGAAATATCTTTCTCCTTTCTATCTATTTTTATTGATGTTTGATTGTGTACCTCTATATTCGCCTTTTATCTACCTATTCCGTTTTATCAATCTTTCATGTAACTGTTAGTAAGCGATACAACATTAGATGGATGTTGCACAAGATTTTCATTTACTCTGATAAAGTTATACTCGCAGCTGGCTAAAATAACGATACCGCCAATTCCTCCCTTTTATCCTATTGGATGAACGAACTGACCAATAAAAGCAAGTTGAATTAACGATAAATTTTACCTTGTCAATATATCCACGTATATCCTATATCCACTCTAATAGTCTATCTATTTTACTTGTCTTTCTATCGTTTTTTTTGTCTATCTATCTACCTATCTCTTTCTGTGTGTTCATTAATAGTTGTATGTCTTACTATCTTTCTAGGCATCTTTCTGGCTTAAAATCTTTCAAAAAAATTTCTAGCTATATATATGTATGTATGTATTTCTGTCTATATTTTTATCTATATTTCTATCTACATAAATAAATCTAACATAAGTCGTCAACCAACCTTGCACGGCCTTTGGGGGCGTTCAGGCATACATAAAATTGCCTTAAAGAAAATATAAAAATTGTGTAGAAGGGGGGGGGGGAAAGTAACCTTAATGTCTAAAAAGGCTATTGCACCCCTTTTTATCGTATAAAAGATAAAACTTAAGAGGTTGGAGAACTTTTCAGGAAATTAGTTTCATTTTTTACATTCTAAATGTGTTCTACATATTATTTGCTTTCCTCACCCTGCCTGTTTGTCTGTAAGTATGTAACACATGACATAAATTTTCACTAAATAGCATTTTTCCGTAAATTACATTGGCACAGTTAATTTGTTTTTACAGTGCTACTTATAGACATTATTTTACTTTGGAATCTTAACGGATAAGGGAATGAACGCTAATTTGATGCATACCCCATTGATGTTAAACAAAAGTACCCCTTATGCAGTTAGATTATTAGCTGAAAAGTGTCAATCAATGAATCAAGATTTGATAAAATTACAATCGAAACTTATTTTCTAAACTTTGGGAATCATTATAATTTACAGTCCAATGTTCCATCCCACTCTCAATGAGTGTACTAAATTCATTTACGTTTTTTGTGAACATTTTTGTACTTGTTTTTTCGTAATAAAAGTAAGTTTTAAACGCAGGGGTATTAAACGGTGCATAGATATGTGCTTAATATCGAAAGATAGGCATATTGCACCCGAGAAAATAACTAATTTGCCTCTAAATCACTTGATCATTGATCTTAGGGGATAAACGGGGTGAAATTTGAATATGAGTGAAACGAAATATGTAATATTTTACCAAGTTAGCCGCATGAAGTTCAAGGAAAAAAAAAATTTTTGTAAGGGGGGTCAAAATGGGGGGGTCCGCAGTCTCACCACCCCCCGCAGGGGGGCGGCCGGAGGCCGATTTTGAAAAGGAAAATTGCTATGGATTCTTGAATGCCGGGAGGACCTAGGACAATTGGAATTTCGAAAATCGGGGCAAAAACGCGCGCGCAGCGCGCGCGCAAAGTTGAAAATTGCGGAAAAAAAGTCTCAATTTCACGTTTCGTTCAAATTATCCTCTCGTTTTTTGATCGTTAATAACGCGTAGGTTTTTCAAGTTACAGTAATTTCCTTGAAAACCCTGAAAATATGGCCCGATTGGGTCGCGTAAAATCATGACCCAACATTTTCCCCCAATTGGCGGAAAAGTTAGAGCACTTCAAAAATTTTTTTAGGAGGCCTGCCGCATTGGCCACTGTGGGCCTCCCGGAGGGGCTACAAAAAATCTAAAGGTACCTACAGAACCACAATGGCCGGCTCTAAATATCATTTAGTGTTGCCGGAGGCAATTGCCGGCCGCCTTCTGGCCCGAAATTGGCGGCAAAGTTGGTGCATCCAAAAAATGGTCATTTTTTGCCGTGTTTTTCGCGCGTAGCGCGGCGTGTGTGCGTGGCGCAGCCACGTGTATTCCAGGTTTTTTGTAGTCCATCCCAAGCCGGTTCAGCAGATGTGCGGCCGGAGGCGGTCGGCCCAGCCGTTTGGCCGGCAGCGGCCGTCAAAGGTCGCGAAAATCGTCAAAAATCGCTGTTTTTGCGGATTTTCGGCGGGCCGGTGCGGCCAGACCGTGCGGCCGACCGGCTTGGGACACATATCCCTGGATTCTATGGGCCATTGGCCTTCATTGCTATTTTGCACAATTTTTTTCCCCCAATTACCCTGGCCGGGACGGCCGTCCAAAGTGGCCTGGGTCAAAATCGGCAAAAAACCGTCAAAAAACACCGTTTTTGCCGTACTTTTTGCGGCCGACCACGGCCGAACCAGCTGGCCGACAGGCCTGACCGGGATATCTCTGAAACCGGCTGGCAATGCCGGTTTTGGGGATGTAAAAACATTGCTCCCCTCTGATGTGATTTTTTTCGGCAACAGCCCCTTAAAGTGGGGTGGGGTTCTAAGAAATTATAAATTTTTTCTGTAAATTATAACAACTACTATTATTACACCACCCCCTGAAATGTATTTACCCCCTGCAAGAAACAAGTTTGGATGAAATAATTTTTTAAGCTGCAGGCTCCAAAAAAATTATTTCATCCAAACTTGTTTCTTGCAGGGGGGTATTTAGGATCAGAGGTAACTTCAGTTTTAGTACACTCTCTCTGTAAATATAACAACTACTATTATTACACCACCCTCTGAAATGTATTTACCCCCTGCAAGAAACAAGTTTGGATGAAATAATTTTTTAAGCTGCAGGCTCCAAAAAAATTATTTCATCCAAACTTGTTTCTTGCAGGGGGGTATTTAGGATCAGAGGTAACTTCAGTTTTAGTACACTCTCTACCTTTCCATCTCTGGTAACAGGTATAATAACTACAGTTATCAATTATATTATCTAACCAATTAGTAATCCACCAACTACAACTCAAAATCAATTGCTAATTATTACCATTATCTGTTTATTAATTTAATTAAATAACCAAATACTTATTATTACCTAATTATCATTATATACTCATCACTATCATTTGTAATTTACAATATTATAATTATCCATCATTTTATCTTACCTGTTACAAATCAATTACTAAATATTATTACATTTTAATTATTATTATAATACCTAACTTTTATAGTTTGATTATAATTATCTTATTTTTTTGCAATACAATAGATATCAATGATACATTTCAATCATAATGCTATAATCAACATCACATTATATTACCCTTTACAAATCAATCGATTATCTTATAAGTTTCTATAATTAGCAATTATAATATTATTATAGTTATCTATGATATTATTTTGATTATTTTATTATTTAATAATTATATTATTAATATATTTAGCAATTTTATATCATAATTATGATACTATACTATAATTTACAATTATAATATATAATAAATAATAATAATTATTTTAATATGATATTTTAATAATTTTATATTTTATTGATTACATTAATTATATAATTAGCACTAATAATATTATTAAAATTATTCTATAATCTAATTATCATACAATATTATAATAAATATTTATTATGGTATTTCAATTATTCTAATTATTTTATAACTTAATATTCATATAAATAATAATATTTATATTATAAATTATCATATCATTTACAATATTAGATTACAAAAATAATTATCTTATTACTTTCAATATCATAATTAGCAATTATTATGTCTATAGTAATGTTTGTAATATAATTATCATACAATAACATAATTTTTATAATAATATTATAATTGTAATTACATTTAATTCAATTAAAGGTAGGTTCTTTTAAAACTATTTTCCTCTGATATACCTGTTATTATATTTAACTTTAATTAGCAATTATAATATTATTAAAATTATTAATAATGTTATTTTAATTATTTTCTATTTTAATATTCATAAAAATAATATTATTAATTTTTTGAATTACCATATCATTTACAATATTAATATGAGATTACAAAAATAATTATCTTTTTACTTTCAATATCATAAATAGCAATTTTGATATTATTATAATTATTTATAATGTTGTTTCATTTATTTTATGATTATATTAATAATATAATTAGCAATTATAATGTTACATTAATTATTTTATAATATGAATATTATACAATATTATGATTTGCAATCATATTATTATAATAATTATTTAATAATATAAATATCATACAATATTATAATTACCTTATTATATTCAATATTAGAATTAGCAAACATATTATTATAATTGTTTTGTAATATAATTAGTACTCAATAACTTTAATTTATAATAATTATTAAACAATAACATATTTATTAAAATAATATTATATTTATTATTTTAATTATTTTATTAATTACCTTATTATTATTAGATTGAAATAATCATTATCTTATTATATTTAATATTATTATTATGGTATAATAAAATTATTATCTTAATTATAATAATAATTTGTTAATGCTTTCTATACTCATATATTTTTACAATTCGCTGACGCTTGCTTCACGCGGTCCCATACCAAATTTCACCGTGGGGGTCCCAATCGAAAGGGACCGCGTCAGCCTGTTCTAGAACAATGCACAATACATTAGTATACATTCCCAATTATGATAAACAAAATTACCCTTTCGTACGATAAAATTATTGGTTTAGACAATGCTAGGATTTAATAAAAGTCAACTCTATAGATAGATATAGATAGATAGATAGAAAAATAAATAGAAAGATAGACAGATCCAATGACAAATTGATACTGAAATCTAGATATACAGAAAATAAAATAAAAGATAGATATACAGAAATAAAAAAAATATAGAGAAATAAATAGATAGTTATAAATATATAACATATAAATAGATAATTGAATAGACAAATAGATATATAGACAAGTATATAGATAGTTAGACAAAATAGATAGATAAAAACTATATAGATAGAAAAACAAGTATAAGTTTAAAAATTTATATACCTAGAAAGGTATTAGATATAAATATATTCATAGATAGATAGACTTTGTTTGGCAAAGGTTGATATTCTTATTCTTACTTAGAATGATAATTGTGTCATTTTGGCACATAATATACAACAGTCAAGTGGGGATGTTCAATAAGTTCCGCTAAACAATTTATAGCAAGTGGGGTGTACCATGAACTCCGCACATAATAATTCTGGCACAAAATATTCACGAGTCAAGTGGGGGTGCTCAATAATTTCCGCAAAAAACCACAACAATTTATAGCAAGTGTAACATACACTCCGCACATGATAATTTTGGCACATAATATATATACAACAGTCAAGTGGAGGTGTACCATAAACTCCGCACATAATAATTTTGGCACATAATATACAACAGCCAAGTGGAGGTTTTTCATAATTTCCGCAAAATAACCACAACAATTTATAGCATATGGGGTGTACCATAAACTCCGCACATAATAATTTTGGCACATAATATACAACAGTCAAGTGGGGATGTTCAATAAGTTCCGCTAAACAATTTATAGCAAGTGGGGTGTACCATGAACTCCGCACATAATAATTCTGGCACAAAATATTCACGAGTCAAGTGGGGGTGCTCAATAATTTCCGCAAAAAACCACAACAATTTATAGCAAGTGTAACATACACTCCGCACATGATAATTTTGGCACATAATATATATACAACAGTCAAGTGGAGGTGTACCATAAACTCCGCACATAATAATTTTGGCACATAATATACAACAGCCAAGTGGAGGTTTTTCATAATTTCCGCAAAATAACCACAACAATTTATAGCATATGGGGTGTACCATAAACTCCGCACATAATAATTTTGGCACATAATATACAACAGTCAAGTGGAGGTTTTTCATAATTTCCGCAAAATAACCACAACAATTTATAGCATATGGGGTGTACCATAAACTCCGCACATAATAATTTTGGCACAAAATATTCACGAGTCAAGTGGGAGTTTTCAATAAGTTCCGCAAAATAACCACAACAATTTATAGCAAGTGAAGATGTACCAAATAATTTTGGCACATAATATACAACAGTCAAGTGGGGATGTTCAATCAGTTCCGTTTAATATTCACAAAGTAAGAGTGTATAATAAACTCCGCACATTTTAATTTTGGCATATAAAAAACAACAGTCAAGTGTAGTGTTCAATAAGTTCCGCTAAATATTCACAAAAATGTATAACAAGTAAAAGTGTACCATAAACTCCGCACATACTAATTTTGGCACAAAATATTCACGAGTCAAGTGGGGGTGTTCAACAGTTTCCGCTAAATATCCACAACAATTTATTGCATTTACGTGGAGGTGTACCATAAACTCCGCATATAATAATTTTGGCACATAATATACAACAGTCAAGTGGAGGTTTTTCATAATTTCCGCAAAATAACCACAACAATTTATAGCATATGGGATGTACCATAAACTCCGCACATAATAATTTTGGCACAAAATATTCACGAGTCAAGTGTAGGGTTAAGGTTCAATAGGGTATAAAAGGGGGGGAGTGAGTATTATTTTAATTTTCAGGGATCTTAATGGATAAGACAATGGACGATAAATTGATGTAAATTAACACTTTAGTAGAATAAAATAATTGGTGATAAAACTTGAACATTGCTAGTTTTTATCAACCGATCATAATTTTTAGCCACGAATGAGAATACTTGATTATATAGACCATTATAATTTACAATCCAATGTCCCCACTCTACCTAATGACACCCAACTCATGCATTTAGTGTTATGTTCATGTTTCAAATATCTTTGAAAATCACCCTTTCCATATAATAGATATATTAACACTTAGAAAATTAACCAATAAGAACACCTACTGGAACCATCTAGTTATAATATTGGTTAGAACCCAGTCATTTTTTCATTTCATACATATATAATAAGTCAAGTGTAAATGAATGAATTTCTTATTATAGGGCTAGCTCTTTGTAAGTTTTATCGTATTATTGTTGTTCAAATGATTTATTCATTTTACAGAAACAAATCATACATAATATAATAAAAATAATGAAAATTGAAACAAAATTAATAAATAAGATACCTATTAGTAGGTTAAGGGTTAGCAGTTTAGATAATGGTGATTCATTTGGTTTGATGTTTGAGTTTAAGTTTGTTGGAGTTGATTGGTTTCATAGCACCTATCGGAAAATTGTAAAAGATTTTGTTATCGCACTCATAACAAAGAATATTGACACAAATAGCGCGCACAGTGGTTAGAGCGCTACACATGATGCGTGTTGCTCTCTCCGCATCCTATTTTTAAGTTTGACGGATTATTGTGTCTGATAGTCTATCTAGAGTTATATATCCATTTTGCATGCCTTGCCATTTTTACATCATTTAGAAGGTGAAGTTGTATTTATATTTAGCCAAATAGTCTATATCATAAATGCTGGGATAAAGGGATGCGACAATTAGAAAAAAAATTGAGATATGAACCCTCTATATATGTAAAAAAAAAAATTACGTATGACAACATCCATATAAGCTTAACTTAAAAAAACAGCTAGACGGACAAAAGAAGGCACTTCTGGGATAGGGGCTAAGAAGTTTAACCTCCTTAGTTTTTTTTGTCTGTAAATTCTATGATACTTCTCATGGGAGTTTTTAGGACTTATAAGAAACATCACTGTAAAAGAGAGCCATGTCGGTCCAGTGATTAGCGAGATCATTTGCTTCAGACACACACACAGACAGAAATATAAACATTCTCTTGCTTTTATATAAAACCAGATATCTTAATAGATTGATAGATATAAACATAATCAGGTTAGGTATAAATGAACCATAGATTTCTAATTACTCATTTTAGCCTTAGGATGGAATATATACTTATAACATTCATACTAACCGGTGTTTTCCAAAAACATACAAAAAATGAGCACAGCTACTTTACAGGTAATCCTTGCTAGTGGGTCTGTAAGTCGACCTGTAACGCTGCTACTAACAGCTGCACCCAGCTTATACCAACAACGAAAATAATACGGAACAAAATCACGAAACCTATACGTGATTTTCTGCTGTCGTTGTGGTATTTATTTCGCTTGTTGGTTATACCTTATTCCTGAGCTGCACCCCTAGAATCTAGGATCTTTAAATAGAAATGGTTTGGAAGAGCAGATAACAAACCTTAAACCTAGGACCTATATAAAACTTTTCATAAATGTGAAACTCAATCTGTTCAAACAAACAAAAAACTGAACTTCTTTATATAATAGGATTTGTAGTTCTAAAACTATTTTATGATTCCAAAACATAATTATCTTGGCTATTATTAAGGATAGACCTTTGAAGAATCAACTCTAATACTTTCTTTGTCAGTCTGACTTTCCACAGCCCCAAATTTTGAACTCAATATGTGGATTCGTGAAAGTGGTGATTTAATCAGCTGATATTTCTGATAGACTGATCAAATTATCTTATTCTAATTAATTTTTTTTAAAGTGACAATTCTCTTGCACCTACAATGAAGCAATCTAAAGCTTCCCTAAAAATTAAATACAATTGTTTTTTGAATTTAAAAACACACAGACATGCAATTCATTTTGAGATGTTCTAGATTTGTGATATGATTAAAGTCCCTCAACAGATTATGACGTCATACGATAGAATAACCAATGTATACAATGTAATTGACCAATGGTAAAATTTATGCTGGCCTCTCATTGGTTATTTTATCGTGTGACGTCATAATCTGTTGAGGGACTTTAATCATCTTCCTAGATTTGTAGGTTTAAAGAGGCACTCATTCAATTTTGCCTTGTGGTCAACTACAGATATAATATATGTGCAGGGATCCTAAGGGATAAGAAAATGAAGATATATCATTTTCACATCTAAAAATATAAAACAATATTACCCCTTGACCTTTCTCTATTGTTTTTTAAACGTTTGAAAACTGTAAGTTTTTACTTATTTACCAATTAAAAAGACTTTTAAAAAGTCCCCAATCTTTTTAGTTTCAAGAATTAGAAAACGCGGTGTAAAACTTTGGGGACAAGAATAATTTAGTCTATAAGCATATCTTATTAAAGAGTATATGCAATAACAATAGATTGATTCTCAAATCATAGTCTTTTATTGATAAATATTGTTTTATTTTATCTTTTATGTACTATCCCTTTCCCCTGTTGTTGAAATAGATTTATAATTTGAGATTAGTATTCCATACATCTCAAATAATTGTTACAATATGTACGTTCAAAGGATACTATTTTTTCTATTTTTATTTACATCCCACTAAAACTATTGAATAAAATGATTTTGTCATTTTAGTCAATCATATACTATAATTCTCACAGGAGAGTAGAAAGAGGAATAAAATGACAAAAATATAAAAAAGTAAAGCATAATTTAAAACTTTTACATAAACAACGTCCAGGTTGGGGGAGGGAGGTTATTACATTAGAGATATTAAGAGATAAGACAATGGCCAATAAATTGATGTTCTGTAGATTATAATTAGCAGTTGAATCGTTTGAACACCCAACTTAGTGAACTTACAAATCAAAATGCATTAAAAGTCCCCAAAGTTGTTAAGCCAACGAAAAAGAAAATCTTTTTAAAAAACTTTGGGGACTAGTGTAATAAATAGTCCAACGTTCCCTTTCTCCCTGCACTTACATACTGACATACTGATACAGTAAAAACTTGTTGATTAACTTTGCAATTATAGAAACAAACTGAAAGAGATTCCTTTTAATTACTCATAAACTCGTGGTCATATATTTATACATAATACTGTGCTATCAATTCCGCTTTTTTTATTTCTACAAAGTGTTTTATGATTGAAAAAAAACATATCATCATATGAGTTAACAGCTAATCATGTTAAGAAAAATACAGTAATTTTGTTACTAAAATACTTAAAACATGATTTGATCTTAATAGGCTATTTCATTTATTTTAAAAATGATGGGAGAAGGGTTTCTTTACTCGCTTGGCGTTTGGAGAAAATGTACCATATCTATTACCGTATTGAGCCATTGAAATTGTATATTTAAAACTGGCTTCAAATTACATACATGCAGTGTAAATAGTCCTCTTTTGTGATTTTTATAGACAAACAAACCTAATCCTATATGATTCTAAATGTAATGGTAATTATAAATTTATGTAGATCGTAATTTCAATTCAATCGAAATTCAATGAAAATTTTAATTGTTTTTCATTAACATAAATCGACAAATTACTATCGTAATCTTGTAAAGTTTAAACTAAATTTAATGTCATCTTACTGTTCAATAACCTGCAGTGAAATTTATCCAAATAAGTATTATAGTGTTGCTACGCTTTCTAAATCGTGCCTAATTAATACAGGAATCGCCATGCAGAGTTTGAAACCGATAAGACAAATCTAACATGACAAAATTAACGATTCTAACAAAACTAAAAAGTGTTGTAAAATGTTAAAAAATCAACACGTCAAAAACGGACATACGGATATTCTGGTAAGGATTATATTGTTGCTACGTTTTCTAAATCGTGCCTAACTATTACAGGAATCACCATGCAAAGTTTGAAATCGATAGGTCAGCTCTAACATGACTAAATTTACGAAAAAAGCTATCCGTTACGGACGGACGGACCGACCCTAACTATATAAAAGCTTCGCTTTTAAAAATAACATGTTTTTCTCCTTAGAATAAACTTGTCTATAATACGCTGTTATTCATGTTTTTTTTTATTGCTGTTCAACTCAATCGGCTTTTAATCATGTTCGAAGACATTATTAGGAATCTAAAGATAAATGCATAAAAAATAATTCTCCAAAATTTCTCTTATTGGTATATATGAAAGTAAAATAATAGAGAGGACACGATCTGTATGTAACTCCACCCACAGTGTGGGGACCCTGTGCCGACACTGTGGGTGGAGCTGTATGTAACTCAACCCACAGTGTGGGGACCCTGCGCCCTAGTTCAGTTGAGTCTTTGAATTTCAGCCAAAAGAGTATAAAGCAATTTGCTAGCAGGCAAAAAGGTCTCAACCACTTGGGCCAGGTAGTTGTCTGGGTTATACTTATACATTTATCATGATAAGCAGTGCAAGATTATAATCGATTAGAATCAAAATTAAATTATTTGTAATGAATTTTGATAGAAAAGTCTATGATACGATGATTGGCAATTTCCACTTACACACACACACACACACACACACACACATACACACATTCAAACAAACACACAGGGATCTTAAGGGATAAGACAAACGACGATAAAATGATTTACGTCCCCCATTGGGACAAACAAAAGTATCCTCTAGGTTGATAAAATTTATTGGTTCAAATGTTTGGACAGTTTAGTCTGAAACCAACCAATCAAAATTCAATGAAAGTACTCAATGTTTTTAAGCCAACGAATAAGGTAACATGGCTATAAAACTTTGTAATATCCCCTCCCTTCTGCCAACACACACAATTAATGTAGATTTTTATGCCTATTGAATTGTCAGTATAGATATAAAAGTAAAGTTTTACTGACAGAAAAGCTGGAAGTAAACTATTAAAATGAGTTGTCTACAGGAATAAGACACTTTCCGACGTCCCCAATAGTGAAAAATAAAAATAAAACATTTATTGGTTAAATTATTGAATTATCTATTATTTATCTTGATTTGAATTATTGGTTTGAACTAACCAATCCAAGATGCAATAAAAGTCCTCAAAGTTTAAAGGCAAGAATGTGTTTGTAAAACTTTAGGTACCAGTTAAATTTACAGTCCAATATTCCCTGTATTCATGATATCTATGACAAATTTAAATCATAATGGTACCCAAACTTTTATTATCTCATTCGTTGGCTTAAAATCTTTGGGTACTTTTAATAAATCTTAATTGGTTGGTCCATTAGCTATCACCAAACTTGTCACGAAACTTTTAATCTATAGAAGGGGTAATTCTGTTTATTATCATTATGGATGTATATTTATTTAAAGTCCATTGTCATATCTCTTCATAGTTTTGATGCTGTTGTAATAAATATACGGTTCTGATGTAGCTTTTATCTGCACACATGCCCCCCAAACCCAAATATTCCAGAATCTAATTGTTAATGCATAGTTTAAGAATGTGTGACTACAATGCGTTAAAAAAAACACTTCATCAAAACAGCAAATTATCATAGTTCTGAAATGACAAGATTAATTGATGTAGATCATCAATCAAAACTATCTCTTCTGTTGATTAACCTCATTGGTTAAAAAGGTAAAACACTCATAGTTTGAATCAAACAAACAAGATTGAATAAAACCACCCAAAGTTTTTAAGCCAACGAATGAGAAAATGGCCATCACTCTTTAGAGAACTAGTATAATTTTCAATCCAATATCCCCTCTCTCTCTGCATTTACAATGTTTCATTTTTGATTTATGCGAACCATTGCTATTTTGACTAATGTGTAAAAACACTATTTTAGGAATCTATGAATTTGTTATTCGAACTTAGATTAAATCCCATTTAGCTCCAGGGGGGTTTGAAAGGGCGAGGGGGGAAGATTAGGGAATTTTTCGTTCATGGAGGGGTGGGGGATAAGGTTAAGGGTTAATATCAGGGGGGAGGGAGAGATAGAATTTAATCAAAATATGAAATTTCATTGGTATCAGCATAGCTCCTCTATAACTATTATGTAGGTCTGGTCAACTGTGCGACGTTCACTACTGTTTTCTAGTCTATAATCAGTCTCTCCATTCAGGTAAATGTCATAAAACAGGTCACAGATTGCAGTCCATTTAAATTACAATGTTATAAAAAAAATATGCTATAGAAAGTATGGCTATAAAGATAGACGGGTCTTGCTAGAAAGTGTCTTTGAATTAAAAGGCCTAACCGAGAGAGCATTTAATATGCAGTTATTATGTCACATAAGTAATAAGTTACAATATCAGTGTCGATATATATATCAGCCATCACCACTTTATATCTAAGCTATCTACAGGGACGTCCAAGCTTTTTATTTTAAGGGGGGTAAAATGATGGATTTCAAAGGCTTGAGAGTAATCTAATGTATTATTTTAATTTTGAGTTTGAGCGTCTTGGACGTCTAATGCAAATATAGTCGACATAAGTAAAAGGAAATGGTGTAATTTTTAAAAAATGTTATATTGATGTTATATCAGCCACAATAACTTTTCATTGATGTTGAATGATGACTTAACAATTGAAATTGCATTTTGATAGAATTTCGACACTGTAAAAAGAGATTATTTAGAATTACCTAATTACGATTTTGAAGCCATACTGGAAAAGAGTTTCTAAATTATCTTGAATCTTGTTCCACATATTAGAAATAGTCTCCTCCCTTCCCTGTTGGATCTTAAGGGATAAGACAATGGACGAGAATTATTAATTGGAAAGTTTGGACATTGCTAGTTTTAAACAACCAATCGAGATTTAATAAAAGTACCCTTAGTATATGAGCCAACGAGTAAGAGATTGTGTTAATATACAACTTTGGGTACCAGTATAATTTACAGTCCAGTGTCCCCTCCCCTACCTCCCTGGTGTGTGCAAACATCCTAAGCACAATTAGAGGCCAACTTTTCAAAATTTTGACAATTCAATAGTTTCTGTAAATGGTCGAAATTAGCCACATTTTAGCCAAACATAAGAGGTTAGGTTTTCTATGGCTATGATAGAAAAAGGGATAAGTAATGATTTTAAAATAAGGATGATAACAGTCACAAGTGATTTTGGAGGATTTTTAACGAAAACAATTTTGCCCCACTAAGCGATTAGTGGGGCAAATTTTTGTAAAGAATCTACCTCAGATGTTCAGCTCTTAGAGAGAATATGTAAAAACTAAAAAATCATAAAGTTTATATCTTTTAATTAAATCATGACCGACCGACAGACAGACAAACTAATGTATAAATAAGATGTGCATTTGTCATAGGAAATTTCACTAAAAATTTCAACTATCAATCTATAATAAAACTTTTATTTTTTTTTTTTTGGGGGGGGGGGGTTGAGTTTTACTTCCATCCAGGACAAATTAAAAGTCCTTGGCATATTCCCCTCTAAAAAAAATTATGATTCTAATTTCTATCCATCGAATACAGAGCCCCTAGAGGCAGGGGGCAAAATAACTATTATCTAGATATCTGATATTGACAAGGAACTAATTTACTTATTCTCTGTTCCCTGAGTTTCATATATGATATGACCCCCCACATATGTAGCTACGTTCTATTTATCATGACACTGTTCATAATTTTTGCATGTTAGAATCGCACTATTGATCCTAAACCTTGAAAGAGGATTCCTGTAACAGTTGGTACACTGGTATTTAAACTTTAAAAACACGTAATCTTATTCGTTAGCTTAAAAAATTGAGTTATTATATACATTTTGATTGGTTGGTGCAAACTAACCGTATCGGTCAAAACTGGTAACCAATATTGAATCTACAAAATAAGCATTTTGTTTAAAATCATTGGGGATGTATGTAAAATTTATGGTCTAATGTCTTATTGGTTTTTATCTTGTATATTTGTAATTAAATGATATTGGTAGCTAAAGTCTAAACTCCGCGACTACAAGCGGATATATTCTACGCTAAAGTCGCAGGTTAAATAAAACCAAATATGTGTGTATATATATGTATAGGTGACTAGCAAAATATGCTTGTAAAGTATGATTTCGAGTGCATTGGAGTAGTTTTTGTTAAACAGCCAATATTTTGTTTTAGCCATTCTTAAATAAAAGTGGCAGGATGTCTAACTGTCTCTGTTTTTGTCTGTAGTTTAAGAACCTAGTAAAAGTGTCTGACTCTGGATATGACGTAAAAAAAATTAGCCAATGAGAGGCCACTATAAATTTTACCATTGGTCAATTACAGTGTATACTGGCCTCTCATTGGCTAATTTTTTTTTACGTTATAATCAGAGTCAGACACTTTTACTAGGTTTGTAGTTTAAGATATCTAAAACGCTGGACCTGAAACATCCTTATATAAAAGTAATAGGATGTTTACATGTCTATGTGCCTAAGGATAAAAGGAGAACCAATATGGTTCTCCTTTACAGTGAAGCTTATTTTAGGTCCAGGAAAGGTTTACAACTATTTCAAGGCAGGGTGCCATAACCCTCAAAAAAAAAATTCGCGCCATGAACAAGGAAGGGATGGAGGGAAAGCACTCTCACTTTACAGGAGGATTAAAAGACAGAGAGACAAAAGGACATACAGATACAGACACTTTTATAGTAGATATGCTACTAAAAATTTGTGTTAAACTAGAAAATGACAAATTTTTACATTATTATAGAAACATAACTAATAATGTGTGTTTATTTGATAAGTGGTTATTTTAAGAAATTATTATCATTTGTTTCTAATTTTAACAAAGTCATCCTTGATTAGGACAATTTCATTTTACTAATTTGTCTGTAATTCAGCACTAGTCTGCCTGAGCAAAAATAATTGAAAACACTTGCATCTCATGTTTGATGAGTAAACACTAAAGCAAAAATGAAGCCTAAAACCATCCCAAAACCATGTAAAAAATATCCTAAATCAATTTATGTTCAGATACTCTAAAATGGATAACGCATCAGTTCAGTGGTTATTAAGATCTTAACGGACAAGAAAAAAACCTTACTACTCAAATGAAATGCTTACTTGAAAAACACTTCGGTCAAATTTTTTAGTAGTGAACTTTTTCTGCTATTTATTGTGTCTTCTTCGCCCCTAGCCTTTAGGTGCTTTGCCCCAAAGGGTAATTAAAAAAAATATTTATTCAAGGCGACGGCTGAAAAACAATTTGAAAATTGAGGGAGATTTTTTTTGTGGGGGGGGGGGGGGTTGGGGATGTCCCACACCCCAAGAAAATCGCCTAAAACCACCACAGGACCATTAGGTATATTCCCTGAAGAGTAGAATTTGATCGGTTCAGTGGTTTCCGAGATCTTAAGGGACAGACGGATAGACGGACGGATAGACTGACAGACAGACATCATTGTAATTTGTATTACAGATTATTGCATTTAGTTTTTAATGGTAGAATTTGTTTTTCTTTCAATTGCCATATTCCTGATTGATTATTATCACAAAGATTATGAGAAATAAAATTTCGGTATCGTTAATTTCATTGTAGATCATATTTTTGGCCAGTAATAAAGGTAAAGGCACATTTTCTCGGTACTTTCTAACAAAGTACCTTATTGAGTCCTCATTAACTAAACCCCCCCACCCCCCATTTATTAGGGGTACTTATTCTTACATGGTAAAAACCACCCCCTCTCATATTTAAATCTATTTGAAATCGCATTCGGTGAAAGATCCATTTTCTTGAAACAAAATTTACAAGCAACTATAGTAATAGTAACACGGTAGAAAAATATTCAGTAATACATTTTATTAGATTACCTCATATAGCAGCCGAGTCAAATCTACATTCCATTACTTTTATGTAATTGCTACAGTGTTTTTTTTAATGAAACTAAAGTGTTGCTTTACTTTAACCAACTTTTTAAGGCACTTTTGTTCCTTTAAAACACAGTGTATGTACCAATTTAATTTAATATACATTTTCTTAGATCCCATAAACATTTATTAAACCCATTTCCACAGATCAATTTATATGTGGTGGTTTTCTTAGTTTTCTAATATGAATGTATCACAGTAGACATTGGACTTTTAATTTTACTGATAACCCAAAGTGTTAAAGCCAAGCTCTCTCATTCACTGCACTAAAACTGGCGACTTTTATCAAATCTTGATTGGTAAGTTCAAACTAGTAGTTCTGCACTTTTCTACCTTTAATTTTTTCTGTAAAAGGAGTAATCTTGTTTATCATCAATGGAGATTCACACCCTAATTTAAAATACATATTACTTCAATGCCAGAATAGTGACATTAAAATTTGGTAATTTTTTCATGTTCATTAATATATCCACAAATATTGAATTGTTTTTGTGTTTTTCCTTAAAGTGTATTGTTGAGCATGGACCCCCTCCCCTCCCCTTGTGACGAAAAAAAATTAAAAACAAGGTGGGGATAGTTTTTACTGTTAGTTACTTAAGTTCATGAAAGGGGTTAAGTGCTCGACAGTCAGTTTGTGTGAAAGCACCACAGGTTTTTTTAACACGTTACCCTTATCATAAACAAAAACCCCAAATTTATGTCAATTTTCAATTCAAAAATTGTGATTACAAATCCCCTCCAACTGTTATTCTATCGTCACTGTTTGACTTTAGACCCAACATTACTTTAAAATTTCCATTCATTTGAAATCAACTTTCAAATCTGAAATTGTTGTGAGAAATATTTTTTTGTACGATTTGATGCATGTTTTAGTTTTAAGCATGTTGTAAATGTTATCAATAAGGAAACCACAAAAGATTCTATAAGCTGTTTATATTTCTTCTAGGAAACAAAAACATTTTCTTAATGTTCAAGTGCAAAATCTATGGACAGCAAATTACCTCTCCTTCCCCGTCCATAAAAAATATATCATTCGTTTGCTTAAAAACTTTTAGAAATTCATTCTTGATTAGTTGGAATGCCAACTTTTTTTTAATAATTTAAACCTAAAAAGATGAAATTTTGCTTATTTTATTTAAATTTGTTGTGTATACTGTATATATCTGCCATTGCCTTATCCCCTAAGACTTTCAATCATTTTAATCTTGATGTCACTCGCCTTCAGCTATAAGAGGGATAATTTTACACACACAAAAATTAGAAGGAGATAAGGAGATGTATTGTCCATTGTGATATCCCTGTATATCTAGGCATTTATATGAATAAGATTTTATGTAATAATTTAGGGGGAAAGGTGCTGTAATACTTTCAGGTCAATTTAACCCTTCAGGGACGAAACAAGTAAACAATTATTTTAAATTCTACTGTTGTTTGCAGGGATTAGACAATGTACAATAAATTGATGTACATCCCCAATCATAATAAAAAAGTTTCAGAGATCTTCCAGGACAAATTAGATACAAATTATTTATTTATATAATAGGATGAGATTTTATTTTATTTTGTGTCTTACCTAAAGGGTTAATGAAGGGAAGTGTTAGTGTAGTCTATATCGTAGTTTATAAGCAATGGATAAGAGATAATAATGATAAAAAATAGTGTACTTTAGCAGGTAGTGTAAAAAAATCACTGAAGTTGACATTATGTTTGATAGCTTATCTAATTTTAATCAACTTTTTAATAATAAGAAATATAAATAAATCAGCCAGGATTTTGTTTGTTTCATGAATTTTCGCAAACCACTGAACCGATTGATTTTTTTATTTCAGGTAAGCTTCACGTAGGTCCAGGGAAAGTTAGCAAGACAGACAGACTTACGGACATATATCAAATAAAAAGAAGCTACAGGAATTGCATACTTCAATGGTAGAAAGTTGAAGGGAAAATAATTGTTTCAAGTGTTGTATCCCTGTCCACGGGGGGTGGAAGGGGATGAGGAAAACAGTAATTATAATTTATAATTTCGTTGCATTTCTAATTTCCCCCTATTAATTGCCCCCCCCCCCCCCCACCCCAATTAATTGCGGTTTAATTATTTTGTTTTTCGCACGAGGAATGGACCAATATTATGCGCATGCGATGCCGCTAACTTTTTTTTTGAAATCAAGAGTTAAATGCTCTATAAAATCAGAAACTATTGTGTTGAGCAGAGATTTAAAGGGATAAGACAATGGAAGATGAATTGATATATGTTCATTTTTAATGATTATCCCTTCTTTAAATGAAGATTATATGTAGGCTGAAAAGTTTGAACTCTTTAAGTTTTGAACCAGCCAATCAAAATACAACAAGAGTAACCAAAGTTTTTAAAACAAATGAATGAAACCTGTCGTAGATTGCAGTTTAATTTACAGTCTCATGAAAGTTAAATTAAAGCCATGATCAAGAAATTTATCATTATTATAAAAACACATTAAACTTGAAAAGGTGCATATGGGGGAGGGGATTATATAAGGGGGTAATTAAAATGCAGGCCCATAGAGTTGTTTATATTAAAAAGGGGTAGGGATAATGAATAATAAGGGTTAAGAAAATGGGAGGGGGTACGGGGGAGTTGAATTAATATGAACATTAAGGAACCCACAAAGTTTGATGTGTTGCAGTTTTGGAATAATATATTTAGTATTTATATTTAAAATCATAATTCTGTTTGAATTAATTTTTCAAAGATTAAGATCATGGCGTGTATTAAGGGTATAACCTCTTAGACTTTCTTGGTAGAGTTTTTAATGGTAAAGTTTAATTTAATCAAGTATTAGAGTAAACGATTGAAAAATTATTCAAATCAATCTTTCCCCAAATAAGCACCAGCTACCAAAGGCAGTTACTTGCACTTAACGATTGAATACTGTCCAATACATGTTTTATCTCAAAATCTTAACAGTATAGTTATATGTTCTCTCAATGGGTTCTTTTCTCACAGCTTGATTGATTGGTTCAGCAGTGCAGTGGTTACACTTTTAAATAATGATACTAATCTAAAGAAGTTGTAATTTTGTGTATTATCAATGGGGTACGTACATTAGTTTATTGTCCATTGTCTTATCCCTGGCTATCTCTCATATCATATCTTCAGTTTTAAGTTTTTCACTTTGGCAAAATTTGTGGGTCCCTTAATAATGAACATTCATTAATGAATAAAACATATAGGATCTAGCTTTCAGTAAAAATATCAAAACTTTATTCAACCAGGATAACTCAGGGAGGGAGGGGACATTGGACTGTTTGGTATGGTACCCAAAGTTTTATAATTACTTTATGTTATTATTCTTTTATTGTATTTTAAATTTACTGGTTACTTTTAGCCTTTAGGGTCCAAGATTTACAACCTATAGTTGTGATCTACAAAGAGGTAATTAAATATTTATTGTAAATTGGAAATGTATATCAATTTATTGTCTATTGTCTTATCCCTTAAGATCCTTGGAATAACTTTGTCTAAACGTAGTGCAGCAATAATCATAAAAAAAAACACCCTTGAAATAAGAACAATAACAAATAATTTGCAAAAGTTGATGTTGAAGCTAAAAAGCTTTGATAAATTTAAAGGAATTTTCTTTAAAGAGTAAGATATTTTAAAAACCAAGTATGGGAGTTATTTGTCATTGTACTTTTAAAACTTGTGTACACTCTCAGTCCACTGGTAGCCCTTATTGATCCAAATTTGAATTTGTCACTCAAATATCTTACATTGTCCACTCCCTGATTCCCTGAAACTAATTAGTAGTCACAGCTGTATTTTTTTACATCATTATTATTATTTGCCAGGGAATAGACAATGGACTAATTTGTTTTACATATCAATGATGATAAACAAAATTGTTCCTTCTGTTTATTGAATTAATGGTTGAAAGGTTGTGAAATAAAAAATAAAATTATTCAAAAAATTTAAGCTAACGAATAAAATAACCTAGTAATAAAACTTTGGGTACCATTATAATTTAAAGTCAAATTACAGTCCTTGTTTTTACATCATTATTATGATTATTAGCATGGAAAGGAAGGGAGGGGACAATGGCAGTTTAATTAACCTTTGACCCCCCATTTGCAGTAGTGAATTCATAATTTCACACATGAGAATTGTCCCCAACGATTTTTTGATTTACCATTATTTTCTTGATTGATTCGTTCAAATCAGCAGTTTCCAAACTTTGCTATCAATATTTCGATCGTTTATTGTCATTGGGGTGTTTCTATTGAGCACTGACAGGCCACCATCCCCTTATTTTTTTTTAATAGTTACAGAATATACGTGGATATTATGACAGGGGATAAATTGTGGTTGCTAACAAGGACATCACTTATTGGTCAGTTCATTCACCCAGCAGGAGGGGAGTGGATGGTGTAAAGGGGTTGGGGGAGGGGTGCGTTGGTAATAAATATTATCAATAGGGGTGTAAGGGTCATCACTGCTCAAAAAGGCACTACGTGGGAAAGTGCCATGACTATTGACTCATATCCTCACTGTAGCATATTCCCTTGTGGGAAGATTTTTTTTATCATTCACTGCCCCATCCCTGCGTCCCATATTAAATATATTAAAATTGCACATTTTCTTCGAAATATGTCACACTAAAATTTCTTCAATTTTAAATGATTAACAAATCAGCTTGGGTGATTCCTGTATTTATTCAGTTGAATATACAACCCCCCCCCCCCCCATCACCCTCCAAAGCCTTTAACAACTATCCTGTTTCTATAAAATAAAGTCTTAGGATGGTTTTACGCTATTTCTTCCCTACCATCACCCCTTCAAATGCTAGGTTCAATAAAATACTGAATTTTACATTTAAATTTGTTTTTTTTTTCTTGAAATTGCGTAAGTTATATTTTTTGGAACTGATTTATATCGTCTATATGTATATGGCGTTAACAAAATTTAATATCGACATGCTATTTTTAAAAGCAAAGCTTTTCTATAAATAGGGTTGGTCCGTCCGTACGTCCGAACGTCCGTCCGTAACGGATAGCTTTTTCCGTTAATTTAGGCATGTTAGAATTGTCATATCGATTTCAAACTTTGCATGGTGATTCCTTTAGTAGTTAGGTATGATTTAAAAAGCAACTCTATAATCATTACCAGAATGTCCGTACGTCCATTTTAAACATGTTGATTTTTAAAATTTTTAACAACAAATTTTTATGGGATCTAATTATCCGATTGATCTGATTTTAGTATATTGACCCCTGGGACAACAAAGTATACTTTTATAAGCGAAGCAACTCTATAATCAAGTCCTACAAATGTAAGTATGTCCATAAACATTATCCTGTATCAAGCAGTTTTACAACAAATTTACTTACAATTTTGCTTCAAATCTTACACATTTATATTCTAATTATTCAGTTCTGACACTATAAAAGTGTTAATGTCAATTTGTTCTACCGTTTCAGTGTTTCGCTTTTATGGATGTTGTCATCCTTGTTTGCTTTAAGACTTATGAAAAAAAGGAATAGGATTTTAAAAATCCTGAAAAAACAACAAACAAAACGTATGAGGATATTTAGGGAGGGAGGGGGGGGGGGTGTGATCACCCCGATGACGAAAAGAGAGATGATGAATTTTTTTTTTGCTTCTCCTTGCATGACGTATTAGTGATGAGTTACTAATTAGAACCGTCACTATGCAGTGCATTACGGATATATCAGTTAACCATACAATATCAGCAGGGACTAGGGATATCACATCGAAAGAAAAACTATTTCAAACCAACGTTTTGCAAATCAAAAACACTGTACCACTTGTGCACCACTTTTGATTCATGTGACGTCATAAAAATGGGGGGGGGGGTTTCTTTCCCACTTCTCCTCTCATCTCCCTCATTTTTTATGACGTCACAGGAATCAAAAGTGGTACAGATTGGGCTTCGTCAAAAACATGATATTATTAAGATGTTCTATTAAAAAATATTAGATGTATTATTATTTGGATGTTGCACAAGATTTTTCTGTACTCTAGAAGTGATACTCACCTCTGGCAAAAAATACGATCATTTCCTTTTCCCTATCCCATCCCCCTTACTGGAAGGATGAACTGACCAATAAATGAGGTACATATTAGCAACCTAAATTGACGACAAATTTCCCCTGTCAATATATATCCACGTATTTCCATTAATAAATCATCAATTAGTAGAAGTTTTTTCTTCGTGTTCCTTTTCCCCTATTCCTGTATAAAACATCTTAGAAAATGAAATTAAAATGCAATATTTAATTAATTGATTAATATCCTGTTTATTTGGAACACTTTATCTTCCTCTCTTCCAAAGAATCTACTTTTTTTTATATTACTTTATACATGTACTAGCAGTTTCGCCCCCAGACTCTAGGGGCTTTGCTTCAAGATATAATTTAAAAAAAGAAATTAAGTACCTCTGGAGCTTCCACCACTAATTTCAAATAATCAAAAAAGATGAGGGAGATCTTTTAGTTTTTCTTTGGGGGGGGGGGACTGTCCCCCCCCCCCCCCAAGAAAATATCCTAATACCACCACAGGACCAGTAGGTATATTCTCTGAAGAGTAGAATCCAATCAGTTTAGTTGATACCGAGATCTTAAGGACGGACGGACGGACAGACGAATGGACAGACATCAAGTGTATTATAGATTTGATTCAGAAAGAAAGGGGACAAATGGCTGTTTATTACACTATTCCCCAAAGTTTTATATTAACGATTTCTCATTGGTTAACAACTTTGGGGACTTTCGTGAATTTTGATTGGTTGATTCATTAAGTTGAGTGTTCAAACGTTTTTAATCTACAGAAGGGATAATTTTGTGCATCGTCACTGGGGATGTACATCAATTTTTCGGCCATTGTCTTTGGTGGGGAGGGAGGGGGGATATAAATTTGATTAGGTTGAACAAAGAAACAGTGTCTAAATTTTTAAACTAAATAATAGTTTTTATCTATAAAAGGGGTAAGTATTGTTTTCAATAATCGGGAAGTACATCAACTTATCGTCCATTGTTCCATTCTTTAAGATTCATCGATAAATTTGCAGTATGAAAAAAACAAAAGAAGAAAAGCATTTTAATTGTCTTTCTTGCATAACTGATGAAAACAGACAGACAGATCGACATAAATAAGTTACAGAGTAGCTGCGCTACTTACAAAAGAGGGGATAAATTACAAATAATAAAAATATTATTATTATATTGATTGGAGCATATAAAATTTGTTGATTTTTTTAGTAGCGAAGCTGCTCTATAACTAGAACTAGCTGCTAGGCCCCTAGCATCTAGGGGCTATATATTTGAAGTTATATGGAAGGGCAAAAAAATTGCTTAAAACCAACCATACCAAGGCTTTTTTTTATAAAAAATAAAATATCCTAAAACCGTCCAAAGACTCATACGATGATTCCCTGTAAAGGAGAAACATATCGGTTTAGCAGTTAGTGAGATCCTTCGCTACAGACAAAAAAAGCTTATTACTTTTTATAATAGGATTGTACTGAACTTAAAATGCTGAAAATTGCTTTTTTTCTTTATTGTGATGCATACATTCGGTTTTATAATAATTTGATTAAATAGAAGTATTACATTTTGTCTTAATAATGATCATATGAGGTTAAATACAGGTAAAAGTATACAAAACTAGCAGTTACGCTCTAAGAGGCCACTAGTGACACTTGAGGGGGAGGGGTAAATTTTTTTTATTTTTTATTTTAAAAAAATAGTAATAAACCTTCAGATGACCTATAAGTTAATACCCTGTAAAGGAGAAACACATCGGTTGAGATCTTT
Organism: Acartia tonsa; assembly: GCF_053477335.1. Taxonomy (NCBI): domain Eukaryota; kingdom Metazoa; phylum Arthropoda; class Copepoda; order Calanoida; family Acartiidae; genus Acartia; species Acartia tonsa. The sequence continues at coordinate 29,820,978 of NC_137268.1, read as the reverse complement.
CGGTACAGACAGACACACAGGCACATATCCTGTTACTTTTATATTATAGGATTATTAATCGCTCTTCCACTTTTGGTCATTTTATGTACTTGTATAAATGTACAATATTGCACGGAGGGAGGGTACATTGGGCTGTTATTACACAGCCCACAAATTTTCAAATTCGTAAGCTCAACAAATTTGTGGATTTTATCAAATTTTATTTTGTTGGTGCATTAAGTTGAATGTGCAAACGTTTCAATTAATAATTGGGATATACAGAAGGGGTATTTTATTTATATAATCACTGGGAATGTATTTAGATTTATCGACCATTGTCTTATCCCTGTAGATCCCTGACACTATTGAGTCGGAACGAATTGACCAACAGAAAAGGAAATCAAAAACTATCTTTGTTGATAAAAGGGAAAATAATATTAGAAACAGGAATAGTACAAAGGACAATAAATCAACTTTCTCTTAAAGTTTTATGAGTGAAAATCTGAGTTTGAATTTGGGAGACAAAGAAAAAAATTTATTGAATTGTATTTTGTCTAAATTGTCTCATCTTTTTATCTATAAATATACCCTATAATCCTATAATATAAAAAAGTAACCTTTTTTTGAAGCTGAAGGTCTCGGAAAATACTGGTTGTACCTATCAGGAAAACTGATTAGACATCTTTTGGTGGATTTAGGCTATTCCCTGCCCTTTTCAAGGGACTAGGGGTGAAGCAACTTGTATATACATGTATCCATCTTTTAATCAGTCTATCTATATATCTCTTTCTATCTTTAGATAAAGGTTGTGCAACCAAAAGGTTAGTTATTTATCTATCTATCCATCTATCTGTCTATCTATCGATAATGTTTGTTACAGATAGGTATGACAAATTCTTCTGATCTGTCTTTCTATATATCTGTATAATTATATCTGTCTATATCTATCTATAAAACAATCAGTCTAACAATCTTTTTATCTATCTATCTAACTTTCTATCCATCCATCTATCTGTCTATCTATCCATAATGTCTGTTGAAGATGGGTATGACAAATTTTTCTGTTCTATCTATCTATGTATCTGTCAAACAATCAGTCTACCAATCTATGTATCTATCTATATAACTATCTATCCATCCATCTATCTGTCTATCTATACATAATGTTTGTTACAGATGGGTATGACAAATTCGTGTGATGAACCACGAAAAATCAAAAGACAACCATTATTGTTCAGTTGGGCGGATCAACATATTTAAACAATCACGTTCCTTTTTTACCGCTGGATAAAAACCGGTTTTGAGCCGTGTTGGAAAGACGTGTATTGTCTGACTTAAAATAATCTGTCAACTGCATACTATTACTGTATTGAATTAAAGTAGTAAGGTTTTTTGTCTCAATATCTCAATAACTACTGAACCTATTGGGTTCTCATTTTTATGTAAGCTTTAAATAGGCCCTCTGATGGATTTAGGCTATTTTCAAATTAAAGCCTATTCTACAGAAGTAGTACATTTTATATTTATATATCATAATTAGAGTTGTAGATCAATTTATCATTCATTGTCTTAACCCTTAAGATCCCTGTGTGTCTTAAGGGAATAGAAATAGTTTCATTCTTCCAACTCTGTTATCTGTCGTAAATAAATAATAATAAAGATAGAGGACAACATCCATAGATGGCACAGCTTTAGCCATTCCACAAAGGTTGAGCTTAATTATCTTAGAACGAAAGATACTTAGACTGGTCGTTGTCGAGGACAGAACTCTAGAGGGATAAGACAATTGTCGATTAATTAATGTACATCCTCAATGACCCCTATTGTAGATTACAGTTCGTGGATGAAATGTTTGGACACTCAACTTAATGAACCAACCTATCAAATTCAATAAAAGTCCCCAAAGTTGTGAAACATATATGAAAATACTAGTATAAAACCAGAATAAAAACAGCTCAATGTCCCCTCCTTCCTTGGGAAGGGGTATGGATTAATTATGATTTGGTGGTTGAGGCTTTGAGCGGCTTAGTCTTCCTTTAGGCCTCGCGGCTGCAGCTGATGCTTATTGTGGGAGCTTTTGTAAGCTGTGTGGCTGAATGATGCTGAGGCTACCAATTTCTTGTCGGCGCAGCTTCTACAAAGAATACAAAGGCTTTTTGTAAAATTAAACAAAATATGTAAAATTTTATTGATGATAATATTTTTTACTAAATTATATTAGTTCTACTTAGAAAACAAAGTAGAGAAAAAAATCACATTAGATAAACAAACGTTCAAAACAAGTCATATAGTTGCTGTGCTTCCAATATCAGTGTACACATAAAATATTTATTATTTGGAAATTCTTTTTACCTTAATCAATTACTAAAGATTATCAAAAAAACAAGTTTGGCAAAAAAAAAGAAAAAAATCGACTTTAAAAGAACATTGGATTGTAAATTCTACTGGTACCCAAAGTTTTATAGACATGTTGACTTGAGAATTTTGGAAACTTTTCTCAAAGTTTAATTGGAAGGTTTAAAAGAGCAAATAACTTTACAAATAACTTTAATCTACGGAAGGGTTAATCATGATCATCAGCATGGGTTAGGTATATCAATTTATAGACTATTATTGTCTTATTACTTAAGATCCCAGATGTTTTAATAGTTATTTCTCGTATCGTATTATAAACGGCTTTCCGCGGATATAGAATGATTGTACATTTCTATATTCGTAGAAAACTGGATATAATACGATGCTAGACATAGTTTTTTCGTATTCATGAGAACCGGTTCCTATCCACCGGATTCAAAGGAATACGAGAATAGTTATTTCTCGTATCGTATTATAAACGGCTTTCCGCAGATATAGAATGTACAATTATAAGATTAAAACTAGTTTTTTTAGCCCCGTGGTGCCGAAGGCACAGGCTAAAAAAACTAGTTTTAATCTTATGATTGTACATTTCTATATTCGTAGAAAACTGGATATAATACGATGCTAACCATAGTTTTTTCGTATGAATGAGAATCGGTTCCTATCCACCGGATTCGAATGAATACGAGAAAATATTTTATGTAACCTTTAAGACAAAGGCAAGCAAAGCAATATAGAACAAGTTTTAAGTTTAAGAAATTTCTAAATATGAATCATACCTTAACTCTTTTTATTGAATTCATTATTTTTGCAGGGATTAGACAATAGATGGTAAATTGATATACACCCCCAATTACTATAAACAATGTTAACCATTAGAATTATGGATTATGCTAGTTTGTATCAACTAATCAAAATTTAATAAAAGTATTAAACTCAGGAGATAACGTGGTGTTAAAACTTTTGGTACCAGCATAATTTACAATCAAATGTCCTTTCCTTCCGTGTGTTTTTTGGAATGTCCGGTCTATTTTGGGTTTTATCTTAATATCAAACTTTTACAAATTTGTGTTCGTCTGTCCGTCTGGAATTTAAATCTGTGATACTAAATTTAGACCATCAAGAATAAAGGGCTCTACAGAGCCCGTAAACTTCAGTGAAATCAACCTTTTACAGTTTAAAAAATCAGCTTGAAGTCTACACCTGACCCAACTATAGCAATTCTACTTTAATCAAGGATGAAAACATCCATAAAAGCGAAGCACTGAAACGGTAGGACAAACGGACATTAACACTTGTATGGTGTCTGAACTGAATAATCAGAATATAAAAGTATAAGAGTCGAAGCAAAATTGTAAGTAAATTTGTTGAAAAACTGCTTGAAACAGGATAATGTCTATAGACATACTTACTTTTTTAGGACTTGATTATAGAGTTGCTTCGCTTATAATATTATTCTTTGCTGTCCCAGGAATCAATATACCAAAAATCAGATCAAACGAATAATTAGAACACTTGAAAATTTGTTGTTAAAAAAGTAGAAAAATCAACATGTTTAAAATGGACGTACGGACATCGTGGTAATGATTATAGAGTTGCTACGCTTTCTTAATCGTACCCAACTACTACAGGAATCATCATGCAATGTTTAAAATCGAGAGGACAATTATAACATGCCTAAATTAACGAATAAAAGCTATCTATCTCGGACGGACGGACGTACGGACGGACCTACCCTAATTATAGAAAATCTTCGCTTTTTAAAAATAATATCTCAAGGCATTCAAACATGATAAATTTATAGGCTTTGTCGAGGATGTCGCGCATCTGCCGAGCCCTGCAATGCTTGTAATTTTGAAAGCAGATCAACTAGGAGGGGAGGGGATGGGGCAAAGTTGTAGGATGGGAGGATGATATATTTTAGTCAGCTACAAGTTTTACTTTATCAGAGTACATGATAATCTGGAGTAAAATCCAGTAAGCAATAATAAATCCATTCCTTTTCTATTACAAACATTGTTATCTTATTATTGTTGCAATACTTATGTGCAAGTACATATATGTTCATTTGTTTATCAGTTTATATATATACTTATCTATCTATCAATTATTCTCTTGGGAGTAATATTTGGTTTAATTATATTTATTTTTATCTTTTTTCTCTATTTTATATTATTTCTATTTCTAAATTTATCTGTCTGTATGATTTTTTTCTTTATATATCTCTACTTATCTTTTTAATATTCTTAATTTTACTATTTTTTATTTGGTTTTTCTGTATTTCTATCACTCTATCTATCAACCTATCTATCAATGTTTCTATCAATATATTTACCAATCGTTCTATCAATCTATCTATCAATCTATTTATCTTTCTATCTATTAACTGATCTATCTATCAATCTATCTATCAATCTATCTATCAATCTATCTATCAATCTATCTATCAATCTATCTATCAATCTATCTATCAATCTATCTATCAATCTATCTATCAATCTATCTATTAATCTATCAATCTATCTATCAATCTATCTATCAATCTATCTATCAATCTATCTATTAATCTATCTACCTCTCTACATCTATTTTATCTATCTATCAATCTCTCTTTTTCTAACCACCAATCTATTTATCAATCCGTAATCTATTTATCACTCTCTCTTTTCTATCTACCAATCCATATATATGTCTATCAATCTATCTTTTTCTATCTACCTTTCTATATCCATTCTAATCTATCTATCTCTGTGTTTATCTATCTATTTGTGATTACTCCCCAGAAAGTAATTATTGTTCTAATTATCCTATCTACATATTTCCTATAAACAACAAATACTTCCCTCTTCACACTGTGTCAGAGTACAGGATAAGTTTAAGATTTTCACACAAAAATACTTTTATCTTAAGGGATAAGACTTTTACTATAAATTGACACAAAATTACCCCTTTTGTACATTAAAGTTAGTGGCTGAATCGTTCGAACACTAAACTTAACTAACCAACCAATAAAAATTTATTAAAGTCCCCAAATTGTATAAGCCAACAAATAAAAAAACGTTATTGAAAAACTTTGGGGACTAGTGTATTAAACAGCCCATTTTCCCCTCTCTCTCTCGTGATTAATGCTTTGATCAGACATTTTACTATAAATTGATGCAGATTCCAAATGATGATACACAAAATTATCCCCACTGTAGATTTAAAATATTGGAGGAAATGTTTGGACACTCCTATTTTGAACCAAACAATCAAGATTTAGGAACAATATCCAAATTTAAGCAAAAAATGGGAGAAATTTCCATTTTGGGATAATCTAACTTTAAAACCTAAATTGTATTCTAGCGGAGTGTGTTGTTTTTCTCTCCTTTTTTTCTTTACTCTTTCAATGGATGTAGATTATACGTGGATATTATGACAGAGGAAAAATTGTCGTCAATTTTGCTAGCCAACATAGACCTCATTTATTGGTCAGCTAGTTTATCAAGTAAGAGGAGATAGGGAAAGGGGATGGAAGGAGGGATTTTCGTTATTTCATCTGGGAGTGTGTTTCATTTATTAAAGACATAAAACTCTGATGTTCCAAGTAATAATATATCCATTTGTCTATCCCCTCTTTCTCTTTTTCTTTTAATCTAACTATATTCATTATTAGATATAAACATAAACATGAGTATACACAGGCGCACAAACATGCACAGTTAGGACTTCTCAGACAAAGGTTGTTTGTCTGTTAAATGTTAAATGTTATCCGGTGTGTGTTAGAGTATTGCATCCCATTACAAGCAGATAATGCTCTTGGGTTCTCTAGATGATCACTTGAAATCGAAGGAGAATCCTAGCGCAATTAGGTAGTTAATAGGTAGAGATTTGTTGTTATGAATATCCTATAATATAATGCAGTGAGGTTTTTATTTGTCTAAAGCTAAATATCTCGGAAATTACTGATCTGAATATGTTGTGTTTTTCAGGGAAGTTTTTCATATATCCTGGTGTTTAGAATTAATTAATTAGGGTGGCTTAATATGGAACACCTGCCAAAACTCTAGGCCAGGGTGATGTAATAATTGAGTAGCTTCCACGAGAATTGCGGGTCAGCTTGTAATGTAACATAGAATACAATCAGCTGTGCGCGAAGCTTACCAATCTAAGATTGGCCAAAGGATTCTCACTTCCAGTCTCCGTGTGCATCTGAGTCCTAACTTCAGAGAATCATGGCTACAACAACAACAACAGAATTAATTTTTGTTTTGGAAGATAATTCTTTTCAAGGGATGGTTTCCAGGAGATATTTCTTTGGGTGAGTAGACCGACTCTTTCCCCCCACTACTAGGTATAAACGAACATCTTACGATAAATATAAAGCTTCCCTTATCATCAAAGTGCTCCACGAGTCCACATTCGAAAGAGAAGGAACAGGCAGAAATAGCATAAAACATTTTAATGACCTGTGTAAGGCTTCCCTAGAATAAAGAACTCGATTGGTTTTGTTTTTATCCAAATCTTAAGATTAAGAAAAAAAAATACTTCTTCATATTATAGGATAATTATTTAGCTGCGCTCCTAAAAGGTTTCAACAAAATTAGATTTTCATTTATTTGACATAACTCCCAACACAATGCATTAATTTAAGAAACTTAGATACAACTCAGAGAGGGATGGGTAATTGGGCTTTTTATTACTCTAGTCCCCAAAGTCATATAGTTACGTTTTCTTATTCGTTGGCTTAACAACCTTCGTGACTTTAATAGAATTTTTATTGGTTGGTTCATTTTGTTAAGTGTTTAAACGTTTCAACCACTAATTGTAGTCTACAGAAATGGTAATTTTTTGTATCATCATTGGGGATGTACATCAATTTATTGTCTTATCCCTTTAGATTCTTGTTTTTCTCAGAATATGAATAATTGTTTGATCAATTTCCCATTGAAAAATTTGTATCTCAAGAGCTCTTGAAATACATACATACACTATATAAACACAGGGATCTAAAGGGATAAGACAATAGCCGAAAAATTGATGTACATTCACAATAAGGAATAAGGAATAAAAAACATTATTTTAAAACTTTGGGGACAAGTGTAATAAACAGCCTCATGTCCTCTCCCTCCCTTATAAAAACAACATATTACTTGATTTACCAATATAAACACACATTCAGTGGACAGTCCTTTTCTTGTTTTTATTAAGATTTTGTTATTGTCATATTAAATATGTTCAATGGACAGTCCTGTTTTCATAAATTATGCTTTCTATCTTTTACGAAAGCTACTGTTTATAGTTGTTCATTTTTTATTCAACTATCACACAATATCAATTAGGACTGTCCTTTTATAGCTGTAAAAAATATAATGATAATAAGGACTGTCCTTTTATAGTTGTTTGAATTGAAACATTATCATGGACTGTCCTATTATAGTTGTTTATTCTCTGACTTAATAATAATACAATATTGATATGGACTGCCCTTTAGCAGTTGTTTGAAATGTAAAAATATGGAGGACTGTCCTTTTCTAGTTGTTATTCTCTGATTTTACCAAAATATGATATTAATATGGACTGTCCTTTAGCAGTTGTTTTAAATGAAAAATATGGAGGACTGTCCTTTTCTAGTTGTTTATTCTCTGATTTTACCATAATATGATATTAATATGGACTGTCCTTTTATAGTTGTTTATTCTCTGATTTGACCATAATATAATATTGATGTATCCAACACTTACGGAAATATTCCGGTGTCCCTTTAAACCAACTAAAAGACCTCAAATTTCACAAGAATGTGATAGATTCGAGTTTGCAACCAAATTTACTCATGTGCTATTAGAGATAGAAGTCTGAATTTTACTTGACAGTTTTTTCTCACAAAAGTTTATTTTTCAATACCTCAATTTTAAAAATAAAGCTTTTGGTTATAATTATCATGAAAACACCAACTTTGATATTCCCCAAAAGGACAAATATAACAACAGCCCCCTCCACCCCCCCCCCCTTAAATAATGCCAAACAAAATAGTGGCACACGCTCATCTAGGGTTAAGTACCCTTGGCTTACGAGAAATAATGAAAGGAGACATTCAAAGGCAAGAGATTTATTATTACTTTGATCTTACATCAGATTATCATGTACTCTAATAAAATGAAACTTGTAGTGGGAAAAATAACGATTTTCCCCCATCCCCTTATACCTTTTACAAGGGATCTCAAGGGATGGGACATTGGATAATATAATGATGTTTATCAAAATGTAGATTTACAAAACTAACCCTTCTTGTTTGCAAAGTTTGGAAAATACTAGTTTGGAAAAAAACTAATTAAAATTATTCAAATGTACACAACTTATTAGCTAAGTTGGGTATAAAACTTTGGGTACCATTTTTATAAACAGTCCAATGACCCATGCCTCCCTGGCGTATATTTATTATTGAAAAATAATTCAAACTTGGATCTAAAGTATTAGACAATGGTCGAAAAATGTACATATACCCCCAATCATAATAAACAAACGTGTCCCCTTCTGTAGAATAACATTAATCTAAAAAGATTAGATAAACGTATAATCTTTGAAAGCAAATTAATGAAAGAACGTGTTTATAAAACTTTGGGGACCAGTATAAATTACAGTTCAATGTCCCCTTCCATTGGGCTGTTTATTACACTTCTCACCCAAGTTTTATATTAACGGTTTCTGATAAATTGGCTTAACAACTTTGGGGACTTTTAATGAGTTTTGATTGGTTGTTTCATTTAGTTGAGTATCCAAACATTGCAACCACTAATTATAATATACAGAAGGGGTAATTTTGTGTATCATTATTGGGGATGTACATCTTTTTAATGGCCTTTATCTTATCCCTGATTTATTCTAAATATGCTCCTGAATACAAAAGACAGAGGTGTATAAAATCTTAACATTAATGTATAAACCTTTTATTATTGGAAAAATAATCAAATATATATATTTTTTTAGGGATTAAACAATGGACGCTAATTCAAACTTTACTTTCAAGTTTTACTTTTGAAATATGCATTTGTTAACTTTTAAATATTATGGGTAGGATGAAGAATATATTAATTTTACTGTGTTTGTCAGATTATTATTTTTTCGACTAGTAAAAAATGTTTTTTTTATTTGCTGATGATATATCTGAATGCATGAAAAATAGCGGCAAAACAGATATAACATCACTTATCAGATGAATATTCAACTTATGTATATCAAAATGATGAATATATTCAAATTAGTATTTTAACACTTATAGCAAAAGACAGATTATTAAAAATAAGCAAGGATGAACAAATATTGAAATTCAGCGATTTTAATTGTTTTGCTCAGACAATGTTTATTGCTCAATTTGCTTCTAAAATTCTTAATAACACTGGAATTAATAGTAAGTTTCAAACGTTTCCACCAATAACTGTAATCTACAGGAGGGATAATTTGTGGGGATGTGCTTTTATTTATCGGCCATTGTCTTATCCCTTTAGATCCCTGCCTTGCTCCGCATAATCAAAAATAATTCTGTTTTTCTGTCGTTTATTGGATTTTGATTTGGGTTTGCCTTTTGGGATTGGGAATATACATTAAACAAATTTAATCATGTAATGTTTTTGTTAATTTTTGAATTTTTAATAAATATCGTGTGTTCTAAAGTGATAGGACAATAAATTGATGTTCAGCATGTTCAATGATTGCAAACAAAACTACCCCTTTTATAAATTGATTTATTGTCATTGTGTACCGAACAAGATTAAATTAATGTTCCCAAAGTTTTCAAGCTAATGATAAAGATGATGTTATCATAAAACTTTGGGTACCAGTACAATTCAATGTCCTATCGCTTTTTTGAAAACCCTCTAGAATATCTTCTAAATTATTACATGAATTAAATGTCTGAATAAGTGTCCCTAACTCTTTTAGTTAGAAATCAATAGACTATGTGGTAGATAGATAGATTTATAAATAGAGAGATAGATACACATGAAAGTGTCTGATTTAAAGTGTTATTTTATCCTATATTTACAACCATTGCAGGGAGTTTTCATAATCTAAAAATTTTTGAGCATCAAATTTAATATTTGAACAACAAAACTTAGTTGTATGTTACAGATATAAAAGTAGTGAATAATATATGTATAGAAGACCCTTATCTTTTATAGAACCTGAGAAAATAAACTTTTCCTGTATAAAAACAGGAGATAAATCAATTTACATTTCATTTTCCGATCATTGTAACCTTACTGAATATCAAATCTGCACTTTCTGAAATATCAAGCTCCACAAGCCAATAATTTGTTGGTCATTTTGAATAAGAAAAAATGAAATAGAGAGAGTGAGTGTTAGAGAGAGAGAGAATGAAAGAGAGAGAGAGAAAGAGAGAGAATGAAAGAAAATGTATGAAAAAGGAAGAGAAAGGAAGAGAAAAACAAAATAAAGAGAGTAAGAGACAGAAGAAGAGAGAGAGATAAAAAGAGAGAGATAGAGAAAGGACAAAGAAAGAAAGAAAGAGATAGAAAGTGAGAGAAAGAAATAGAAATATAGATAAATAGAGAGAGAGAGAAAGAGAGAGAGCAAGTGATACCATATATAATGGTAAACATAAACACTTATGTTCATAGTCACATAATAAATAAATATAAATATACTAAAAAGGGGCTACTATAGAATAGCTTTAATTAAAAATATCAGTTTTATATAAAATGAAATAAGGAAAATAATATAAAAATACTATAAGAGACTTCTACATAATTGCTTTCATTAAAAATGACAGTTTTAAAAAGGAGTATTTGTTTAATAAATTATCATTTATTATCTTTATTATTTTTCTACCAGTGAAAAGGATTCTGATAAACAAGTGAAAATTTCCTTACAACCCACTTCCTTATCCCCTCCGCCCTTCATACCCACTTGCCTTTAGTTACAGCACAAAACACATTTTACACCAACATAACGCCTCTTAAATATAAAAATTTTGAGCAAAATTAATTTGCTGAATCACAGCCCAATGACTTTAAAACATAAATATCATGCTCATAATAAATATAAATAAACTAAAAGATACTTCTATAGAAAATGTTTACTTAAATTGTGTTTGTATCTAGCTTTCTGCCCTTTTTTCTGTGTAATGCTTAATAATTTCATTGCTCTTTATGCTTATAAATTGATATATGGAGCCATAAAAGTTTTAATGAGTAATAGAAAAGAAAACTGATAGACTTGCTATGAACTTTAAAATATTGTATATTTTGCCTGTGCTTTCATGTAGTTGTCCCTTTAAGTGTAATATGGTTTATTTAAAGAGAAGCCTACATCACGGATCTTAAGGGATAAGACAATTGATGATAAATTGATGTACACCATCAATTATGTACGATAAACAAAGATACCTCTTCATTAAATTGAGTTATTGGTGAGAAAGATTAGACACTGTTAGTTTATACCAACCAATCAAGATCTAATATAATTACCAAAAGTGTTTAAGCCAAGGAATGAGAGAACGCGGAAAACAATGGGTACTATTATAATTTCCGGTCAAATGGCCCCTTTCCTCCCTGGGGTAACATAGTCTTTAATGCTTACAAATTGATACTTTGCATTGGAATTATGTTAAAACAAAAGACAATTTCCTTTTAGATTGTGGGTTTAAATACCCACCTCCCCCTAAAAAACAGATTTTACAAAAAGAATAATAAATGTCTGGCATATATGTATTAGAGGGATGAAGGGGTTGTATATCAACCAAACCTTCAGTTACTCCCTCAATACACCTAGATTACAAACCAGGAAGGGATGGGGACATCGGACTGTAAATTACACTGGTACCTAATGTTTTATAACCAAATCAACTTATTTGTTGGCTTAAAAACTTTGAGCACCTTCATTACATTTTGATTTGTTGGTTTTCAGCCAAAAATTTTCATCTACAAAAAGGGTTTTATTTATCATCATTGGGGAAGTGTATCAATTTAATGTCCATTGTCTTATCCCTAAGATACATGATTTTTTAGATGAAGAGCAAGATTATCTTCCATTGCTATTTCCCCAGTAATCTTAAGGGAAACAACAATGAACAATAATTAATGTATATGCCCAATAATGATAAACAAAATGAGATTAGATTGAAGGATTGAAAAGTTTAGACACACTACTGTAGTTTGAATCTACCCATGAAAAATTATTAAAAGTAAATAAAGATTTTAATTCAAGGAAAGAGAGAAGTAGTTTATAAAACTTTGGGTACCAGTATAATTTACTGTCCAATGTATCTTCTCTCCCAAGATTTAAGTGAAGATCAAATTCCATTGCTCTATGCCCATATCTCTAGGTGGGAATCGTTTTGTTCAATGAAAATATATGATCTTGTTTTTTAATGTTTTATCAATGTTACTAATAATATTTTTTTTATTACTTGGATTCTAACCAGATTATCATTTACCCTAATAAAGTGAAACTTGCAGCTGGCTAAGATAACAAATCCTCCCCATCCACCCTCTTTACCCCATATTATCTCCTCTACTGGATGAACGAACTGACCAATAAATGATGATCATGTTTTAATTGACGACAATTTTTCTACTGTCATAATATCCACGTATATTCTAAATCCATTTTATAACAATTTTGATAATTATCGAAATATGTTATGTGTCTTTTTTAGCTTTTGTCATTATTGTTTTTAATAATCTTAAAATTTTGGTAATTAATATAACATCAACATTAGATTTTAGTTATTAGATTATCGTTAAATAGCACGACTTTTGCCTTTAAGACCTTACCTTGCACGGTAAAGGACAGGACCTGTTTATAAACCAAGTAATTCCCTGAGATCCAATAAAGTTACTACTTTTGCCATTTTTAATGTCTTTAGATATGACAGTGATCTGCTAAATAAAACAAGGATGACAACATCCATAAAAGCGAAGCACTGAAACGGGAGGACAAACGGACATTAACACTTGTATAGTGTTAGAACTTAATTATCATAATATAAATTTATAAGAGTCAAAGCAAAATTGTAAGTAAATTTGTTGTAAAACTGCTTGATACAGGATAATTTTTATGGACATACATACATTTTTAGGGCTTGATTATAGAGTTGCTTCGCTTATTACATTATACTTTGTTGTTCCAGGAATCAATATACCAAAAATCAGATCAATCCGATGATTTGATCACATAAAAATTTGTTGTTAAAAAAGTAAAAAAATCAATATGTTTAAAATGGACGTACGGACATTTTGGTAATGATTATAGAGTTGCTACGCTTTCTAAATCGTACCTAACTACTAAAGGAATCACCATGCAAAATTTGAAATCGATAGGACAATTCTAACATGCCTAAATTAACGGAAAAAGCTATCCGTTACGGACGTACGGACGGACGTACGGACGGACGGACCGACCCTAATTATAGAAAAGCTTCGCTTTTAAAAAATTCGCTTAATTTTAAAAACAGCGTTTCATAGGTGTTTTGTCTTATTTGAAATAAATAGGTACTAAATTAGTGTTAAGTTTTCACCTAGTATTATTTGTTATAGTTGGGAGTTTAAGAATATTACTGTTTAGTAAAGTTAGGTTTATGACAGCAGGGATGGGATATTGGACTGTAAAATATAATGGTTCCCAAAGCTTTAGAAACACGTTCTCTCATTTGTTGGCTTTAAAAGTTTGGGGAGTTTTATTAAATCTTGATTGATTGGTACAAGCTAGTACAGTTTTAACTTTTCAACCACACTCTCTTAACCTCCACCCTGGAAAGTGTGATTTTTGTAAATTATACATAAAAGGTGTCCTATAATCTAAAGTAGTAAGGTTTTTGTCTTTATAAATGTTTTTTGGGTGGTTTTAGGCTAATTTCCTTCATAGAGGCTAGAGGCATTGCAACTAGTTTCGTTGTAGCCCTTTTAAACTTATAAAATATTTTAGACCACTTTATTCAAGGTTTTAAAAGTGTATTTATAACCCCCACTATATGGTACATAGCTACTAAAATAGTGTTAACTTTTCATGTAGTATTGTTTAGAGACTACTTAATACCAACATAAATATTAGTACATGCTACCTTTTGAATATTAAATGAATATCAATACTTGTTTAATATATGTCTGTCCGTCGGTCTTTCTGTCCTTCTGTCTGTCCGTCTGTCTGTCTGTCTGTCTGTTCTTCTGTCTGTCTGTTCTTCTGTCTGTCTGTCCTTCTATCTGTCTTTCTGTCTGTCTGTCCATCTGTCTGTCCGTATGTCTGTCCTCTGTCTGTCCATCTTTCTGTCTGTCTGTATGTATGTCCGTCTGTCTGTCTGTATTGTTTAGATACTACTTAATATCAACATAAATATTATTACATGCTATCCTTTGAATATTAAATGCATATCAATTTTTTTAGGAGTGAAGCTACTCTATAACTTTGATTTATCAGTCTGTCCGTCCTTCCATCTTTATGGTTAGAAGCTACTTAATATCAACATAAATATTATTACATGCTTCCTTTTGAATATAAAATGAATATCAATACTTTTTAGTAGCGAAGCTGCACATTGATTAAAATCTGTCTGTTTGTCTATCTATCTGTATTGTTTAGAAGCTACTTATTGCTACCATAATTCCCCAAAATGTCAATTTTCACACCACTAGAATTTACTAGATTTAAATTGAATAAAATCGCTTTCTATGTACCCCATTTAGTGTGTATGTGTGTGTGTGTGTATGTATGCCAAAGATCTAATGATGCATAAACAAATTCTTGATTCCAACCAGGGAGAGGGGGAAATGAAATTCAACCAAAAATATGAGAAGCTAATTGTTAAAATTTCCTAAGAAAGAAAAAAACAAAAGTCTCTACACTCAACTGCTTAATTTAGTGTTAATTTAATGGCTGGGGTCGGGTAAGGTAAATGGAACACAAACAGTTCCCAATCAATTTTTAAATTTTTTTATAGCCTTTTGGAGACTATAATTTTGCTCAGTGACGTGCACAGGGTTTTGAAAAAGAGGCGTAGGAAGGCTTTTCCAATTTTAATTTCAATGCAAGAGTTAACATCTCCCTACTACGCCCCTATTCTTATAAAAAAATGGAGATTTTTAGTACGAGTTCACGTTTTACAATGTATTTAAATTACCACCAAACAATCGCAGTTGTCCTATTTTGGCAGTTTTAGAGATATTATTGGACAACAAGAATTAACTAAAGTATTGGAAAAAACATTGGCTAAGAATTGTCGCTTTATCGCTCTCTTTATCCATCTATCTTTTTTTGGTATACCCAAATTTTGTACTTATCGAGAGGGATTTTATATTTAGAATAGAGTGGCACTTTTATTTAATTTTGAGTGTTTGTTTCCAAACTATCAGTTCCCAAACTCATAATCTAAATCTGCATCAGTTTACATTTTGTTTTTCATCATTTGGGATGTGTTTAAATTTATATCCAATGTCTTAGCCCTTAAGAGCATTGGGGTAGAGGATTCTTAAAGGAATGCTAAGCAGAGATCTAAAGGGATAAAACAATGGCAGATAATTTGACGCACATCCCCAATGTTGATACACAAAAATACCCATTTTGTTTATTAATTCTTGTAGTTAAAACGTTTGGACACTCAACTTAATAAACCAACCAATCATAATTCAATAAAAGTCCCCAAAGCTGTTAAGTTAACGAGTTAGAAAACGTTATTATAAAACTTTGGGGACTCCCTCCCTGAAAATAAGTTGTCCACCCTATCAACTGTGACGTATCTAGTGCGCAAAAAGCAGGGGTATAGGAATAAGATAATAAAAGATTAATAATTTTTTTGGCGTGTAGACGAGCAAAATGATTGGTTTTTGGTGGGTCAAAAGTCACTAACATCCTAGCTATTGAAGACAAATCAAACTCTTTGATTGCACGGCCTTTACCTGGATGAGTTTCGCCTGTTTTGGGCCAAGGCATTTCCATCTTATTTTCAGTTACTTTTTAAAGTCGTGCATCTGACGTAGTTATGATGCGGTTTAGGCCGAGATTTAACACAGCACCTAATCCATTACCTTTTTCAGGTGTTAAATCAGCTAGATGACAACAAAAAATGCCTTGGCCTAAAAACTGAAGCATCTCATAACTATGACATAACAGATTAAAGTAGTTCAATCAAACCACTTTTGATTCCTGTAACGTCATAAAAATGAGGGAGATGAGAGGAGATGTGGGAAAGAAAACCCCTAAAAATGGAGATGGGAGATAAAGAATCCCTTATTTTTATGACGTCACAGGAACCAAAAGTGGTGAAGATTGGGCTTCGTCTTGATTGTCCGTTATGCTAAACTTTTGTAATGTATTTGTCTATCCATAGTTTTCCCTGCTATTCTACATTTGATTTTGATATTTTTTATCTTCAATTGTCATATCCATGCATCCGTGGGTAAAACTCCCATTTGGAATAAATGTTTTCGGATCATTTAGTAAGTAACCATAGTAAACTTCAGGGATCTTAAGGGATAAGACAAATTTATATAAACCCCATAATTGCAACAAACAATATTACATTCTTTAGATTAAAACTATTTGTGGAAAAGTTTAAACACTGAAAGCAAGTAAGTAAACCGAATCAAGATATAATAAAAGTTTCCCTAGTTTTAAAGCCAAAGAACAAGAAAAAATCAGTTTAATTTCCAGTCCAATGTCCCCTTACTCCCTGGTAAACTCCAACTATTTAGTTCAATAGGGATAGAGAGATAGGGCACTGTAAATCTTTGGCGATTCCTGAAAACATTGGACTATAAATTATCCCTGGTACCCAAACAAGTTCTCTCATTCGTTTGCTGACAAACTTTGGGTACTTTTAATAAATTTTGGTTGATTGGTCCACACCAGCAGTGCTCAAACTTTTCAACATTATATTTTAATCTGCGTCCCTAACTTAATTATTGTCTATCGTATTAGAGCCTAATTTTGGATACTATGAATATGTTGGAATCCGTCAAATTTTCTCTTATAACATCATGTGTCGATAATTGTCGTCAGCCATGATTTATATAAACTAAATTTGTAATGTAATTGTATGTCAACAAACGACTTTAATTTTAGCCTGGAAATTATTATTAGTTAGTATTACTTGGATCTTACTACATGTACTCTAATAAAGTGAAAATTTTAGCTGGCTAAAATAACGATCCCCTCCATTCACCACCTTTACCCTATTAACTCTCTTCCAACTGGATGAACGAGCTGACCAAAAAGTAATGTGTGGCGTTCTCCTCTTTCAATTTTTTTCCATTTTTTTCAATTTTGAAAATTTGAGTACCCTTACCTCCCCCCCCCCCTCCCGACAACGAACAACTATTTTAGGTTATGTTATAGGCTAGGGAGCCGAGCGCTGCGGCTAGGCAGGCAAGGGGTCTGAGCGCTGCGGCAAGGAAGCCGAGCACTGCGGCCAGAGTTCATAGAGTTCTGTCGGGGGCGGGGAGGGAGGGGGGTTACTCAAATTTTCAAATTGAAAAAAAAATTTCTAAGAGCCAAATTGACGACAATATTTTCACCTGTCACAATATCCACGTATATTCTATATCCATTTGGAAATGTAATCTTCAGTGATTATTTTTCTGATAATTACAAGTTATCGGAAATGATAATATCCCATGTCTCTCTGTCCTTTACTATTACCATTGGTGATTTCCCTCAAACCTTTTTTCGACCACCGTGTCCCCCACCCCTCATCCTGCTATTAAATGAAGCCTCTAACGCAATATGGCCCGAACCCGACGGCTTGAAAAACCTAACCTATCCTAAACTACAACAAAAATATTTTTTTTTTACTTTAAAATGTTCGTTTCTGGTCAATACATGGGGGGAAATTGTGTTACCATAAAAAAAAAAGCAAATCTACCCTACAAGTAAAACGTTTTGATAGGCTAGTCTGGCGGTAGGTAACGGATAGCTAGTTTTATTGAATTAGGCATATTAGATTAGTTTTAACCATTTAAAATTTAAACAAAAATAATCCTAAAACGTAGCAATTTTCAAATCATTACCATAAATACCAATATTTGATTTTTATATTTTTTTTCTGTTGATTACACAACTTACTAATATAAAGCTTTGGGGACTTTTATTAAATTTTGATTAGTTGGTTCATTAAGTTGAGTATCCAAACGTTCAATTGTGCCTTTATGTATATTATAAGATTTCCTTTTATGAATGTTGTCAAAGTAAAATCTTAGTTTTAATCAACAAAAATATTCAAAAATTTAATAACTTTAATTAAATGTATAATATAACTGCACTGAAATTATCGGCAAACCCAAAAGTTAGATGTTATCAAAACTGTTATTTGAAAGTTGTTCATATGTCTATTTGTACAGAGCTACGCAGTCTAGAGTAATCATATTCCTGTTTTAATAGCGTAGCTACTCCATAACTAGAGCCTGTCTATCCGTCTATGTGAAAGAAAAAGTTTGATACTTATTTCTTAGCAGGTTTCAAAAATAGAAGAATAAACTGAGGGATCTTAAGTGATATACAATGAAGTATAAATTTATATAAACTTTTAATAGCCCTTCTGTAGGTTAAAGTCTGGAAACTGCAAGGTTAAACCAATTAACTAAGATTTAGTAAAAGTGTCCAATGTTTTTTAGCCAGTAAATGAGAAACATAATTATAAAACTATGAGTACCTGCATTTTTTCAAGTACAATGTTTCCTCCTTCACTGGAGATACTAGATTTTGGCCTCTTAATTCCCAAGAAAAGAAGTTAAAAGTTTCCAAAAAATCTTTATGAATACACTAAATTTCCTTATGTATAGTTTTATTATTTCTGTTTGTTCGTTAAAATTCGATAACCAGTAAACCAATTAATTTATCTTTTTTTTCCATAGATCCCTGGATGGTTTTATGCTGTTTACTTTTAAATTTGATGCGTGAGGCGCCGTAGTAGTAACTTATGAAGGATCTATAAACGTGAATTAGTTTCATATTTTTTATTTCACCATCCGCGGAAAACTGTCTATATTACGATGTGATAGATTAATATTATATAAAAAAATATATTATGAGGGATCTAAAAGTTTTAACTCTATCTTGTTATTTGATTGGATATATGTGAAAGAGAATTACAAGTCTGAATACAAGGGCTGGCATGGTTCAGTAGACAGCCATTGCAAGTTGGGTTCAAATTTTTGCAGTTTGTCATAACAAAAAACGTTAAAAATATATCGACTTCTTAGTTAAAAATAAATGCTATTATTGGTTAAACCATGTAACTTGGTGTAGCTATGACTTCCATATTAAGAATGTAAAAGAGCTGATTGTTTTAAATGCTACGCTTGAGATTCGTATATGCTTAATACTTATGTTTAGCTTACGGATCTTAAGAAATAATTTAATGAACGATAAATTGGTATACATCCCCAATGATGATAAACAAATTACTCTTTTTGTAGGTTTAGGTCATTAGTAAAAAAGATTTGCACCGTTGCTAATCAAGGTCCAATAAAAGACCCGAAAGTTTTTAAGCCAACAAATAAGACAACATGGTTATAAAACTTCAGGCACTTGTCAAATGTACCCTCCCTCCCTGTTTTGAGCAATTTATTTAAACCCAGTTGAAAACCATTTTCTTTAGTCTAATAAACTCTACCAG
The DNA here is from genome assembly GCF_053477335.1 of Acartia tonsa. Lineage (NCBI taxonomy): Eukaryota > Metazoa > Arthropoda > Copepoda > Calanoida > Acartiidae > Acartia > Acartia tonsa. The sequence goes on along the minus strand of NC_137268.1, from coordinate 29,801,039 downwards.
ATATGATTGACAGGCCAGGTTTGGAACTATAGAAATGAGCAGTGCCCCCATATATACCAGGGATACGTTAATGCAAGATTAATCAATTTCCTTGAATTGGGCGGTTGAACGGGTTGTTGATCAAACGATAAACCCTTCTCAAGTCACAGTTTTAACCATGCAGGGATATAACCTAACCTAGAATATGAATGATAACTATAGTTTTTCTTCTTCGAAATATTTAAATGAAATGAGTTTTGGTTAGGTATTTTAATCTGGTTGATGAATGTCGAACCCCGAAAACTAAGCTATATCTAGGATAGCTGCGCCAATTATAAAAACCTTTTTTTAGAATAATTATGCATGATAATAACTTCAATAAACAATACCCATTGGAAAGTTACACAAAAGGCGGCGGCGTGCATTGGCGGCCCAGCAGCGCGGCGGTCTAAAGTCGCGCATTCCGTTAATCAAAGCGATAACAGCTGGAAATCGCCCCCCGTATATTACAACCGCCACCCCCCTCTCCAAGTATACAAGTATTTTGAAATCAAAAGTCAAGGTTTTAAGTAATTAAGGTTTGTACGTTTGTTTGCCTACAATAAACAATGTTTTCTTAATGCAAAGCTACCAAAGGATAAATTTTGCACATTAAATGGTACTTTTATTTGTAATGTTACTATGATAGTAGCTTTTAATTGGCCAACTCCAATAGAATTTCTTACTCTAGCCTTCCTATTTTCCTTTTTATATAACGAAATAGTAATTAATAGACCAGTTTGGAAATTTTTCAATATTTTGGCCCAAAGTCAATAAGTCTTACGGTTAGTATGAGAGCTTCGCCTTCAATGATGTTATCATCCTTGCCCCCCCTCCCCCACCCCCCAGTAATATGCAGGAGGGACAAACGTAGAATGGGAAAGGGGGGGGGGGGCTAGCCCAAATCAGAAACCAGATAAACTATTGTAGAAGATATACAGAACTTGCGGCCAACTTCTAGAAATTGAAATTTGTATCCATCAGAGTTGTTTTTTTTAAAAAAAAGGATGTCTGCATTTAAACCAATCAATTGAAATATTGATATTATATTTGACGACCTTCTTTTTTTAAAAACCAATCTCAGAGGTCACAAAGATTTTTAAATACTAAAATAATCTTGGATCATGGAAAGAAAACGAAGTTGCGGGTTTTGTTATATTTTCACAGTAGCTTTTCTCCTATGTCTAGCCCCTGCAGGGGGCTCTAGCTCTGCGGGGCATATTTTCTAACCCTGCGGGACAACTGTGAAAATACGATGAAACCCGCAACTTCGTTTTCTTTCCATGACCCATAATCTCTATGGACAAAAACAGCCAAAAGAAGAATCTAAAAATTTATGTAGAAATGGTAATATTGGAAAATTGGGAGATGATTCCTATTCAGGCATGTTATATGGGTTGTATAATGAGTAAGGTCTACAACAAAATTTATAATATAATGATTTGCTGTAATATTTATGATTTTATATTTCTTATGAGATATGCGGCCTTTTTTATAATTTTTTATATTCTTTTGTGTGGTATTTTCATGAATTGTAGCTTAAAATGTTTTTAAAGGGATGTTTTTTTGTGAATAGGGTCTTCTGGAAAATGATTGACAGCCAAGGTATGCAATATTTACGTTTATTTATTTTAGAAGGAAAGTTGTTTTAAGAATTGTGACACTATTTTTTAGAGGGATGTTTTATGAATAGGGACTTCTACAAAATGGTTAACATTTAATTTAATTTATTTTAGAGTGATGTTTTATGAATATGGACTTCTGCAAAATGATTGACAGTTAAGGTATGCGGCCCTATTTATGATTATGCACGGCATGGCTCTCACCAGATACGCAGGGATAACGGAATAGGAAATTGGATAATAAATTAATTTTGCACGCATCAAATTATGAGAAAGCTCAAAGTGTCATGTGTGACGTCATAAAAATCCATCTCTTTTTTAGGAGTGTCCTTTCCCACTTCTCCTCTCATTCCTCCTTTATAAACGTATTTTTATGACGTCACACAATACACTTTGAGCTTTTTCCAAATTATGATAAACAAAATTAACCCTTAGGACATTAAATTATAGGTTGAGAAGTTGGTATAGTGACACATAATGATTAAATACCTTTCATTTAAAGAATATTTCCTATTTCATAGTTTATTTGACAATATATTACATGTATTGCAAGTTTCTACGGCTAAGTTTGTGATGAAAAGTCAATTTAAGAAATTTTTATAAATGTCTGAAAACAATGTTCATGAATTAATTTAAAAAATATTTTCAAGTGTTTACGACTCATGTGTATTCAGGATCTCTAAAATGGCTGGAAGCTTTTTAATAGACCGAGTATATTTAAACCTATGCCTAAGGGGAAACCTTACCTTACCTAATCTAACCAAAATAAATGAAAAAAAAAATTTATTTTATTTTGTGGTTCATTTTGTATGTGAGGGAAATGTGCTTGTTATTCCCCTAATCCCTGGTGACAAAGTCAACGCTTTCCTGTGTTGTTTGAGGGTAAATACAACTCATGACAAGTCTCACAAAACAGCGGAAAATATTTAGCGAATGAATGGGAGCATGCTAGGCGTACAAAAGAAATCATTTCGGGCATTCGAATAAGTTTGTTAAGTTATTCTTGTAAATCTAGATTTTAAAAATTTTGAAAAAAATAAAAATCAGTAATATATATGTATGTTTGAAATGGTGAGTTGTTGTATATTTTTATCTTCAGTATTGGCCACATTATAGGAATACCCTCCCCCCAGAATTTTTTGTTGATTTCATTTTGTTAAACAACTATAGGGGGGGCCTTTATTATGGCACCCCACTAGGTTTGATTAAAAGAGGGGTCTTTTTAATATGGGTTTTTTTTGGGGGGGGATTTTTGCTTTTGATTTTCAAAGGTTTTTGATTGTGAAAGAAAACCCGAAAAAAATCATCTTTGTTTTTGAGAACATTGATATAATTATTATAGTACCTAAAGTTTTAGAAACGCATTCTCTCATTTATTTGCTTAAAGACTTTGGGTACTTTCATAAGCCTTGATTGGTTCGTTCAAACCAGAATTGTCCAAACTTTTCAGTTAGGACTTTAAGACAAAGTTTCAGGGGGGAAGTTTGCCTATTTTATAGGCTATCTAGCTGTTTTTAAGATCTTATAGCACATATAACAATTTTTAATTAAAAGGATAATGTATGATTAAATTTATACTGTTTTGATAAAAATTAGCTGACGCCCGAAATTACAACCCTATCTATTAAGGATAGGTTTGGTTTTTAAAGTCTTAATGATAACCCAAGTAATATCGTCAACTATTGCCTCTTGCGGGATGCCTTAGCTAATAGAACTTAACCTAACCTAATAAATATCTACTAAAGATTCCTTAAGTCAATGAACGATGAATTCGTTGATCTTCATTGATTATGTTTAACAAAATTATTCATTATAAATTTATTGGTTGATTAGTTTTAGAAATTTAGACATTCTTAGTTTCTAGAACATATCTATAGTATAGATGTATATACAGACAACTACCTCCCTTCATCTTCAAAGACCTCTTTCGTCTGCTTCTAAATAATTTCCTGCTACTTAGCTGTGTTAATATAAGCGATACCATTGGTTGATTTTCAATGACCCAATAGGAAGGTTGCACAAGACTATTACGATGGGGAAATACAGTCATTTAACCCTTTCTCCCTCTAATATTTTACTCTAATGTTTCTAGCAACAAATAACAATTATGTGTCAAAAGTTTTTAAGCTTCTGAAGTAGCAAACGTACATAAAAAAAAACTTTGGATGCAAGTATATTTTGAAAGTCTCATGTCCTCTCCCTCCCTGGGTTGTCAGTTTAAGTTTAAGTTTTTTAACAAACGAATGAGTGAACGTGCTAATAAAACTTTGGGTACGAGTATATTTTAAAGTCTCATGTCCTCTTCCTTCCTGGGTTGAATTAGTTCGAGTTGAAGTTTTTTAACCAACGAATGAGTGAACGTGCTTATAAAACTTTGGGTACCAGTTAGGATAGTTTTTTACTGGATTTGTGACTTTGGTTCATGTTTATCCATATTTTGTAAATTGTTAATTTTCTATCTTTGCCTTTGGGCGCAGACAGACAGACATACACACTACTTAGTGTTTATGCGTTGCTGCAAAATATCTCAGCCCCTTAACAAATTAGATTTTCTAGCAATTTAAGTCGACACTCCATTTTTTAGTTTTAAAATAAATAAAATTAAAAAGGAAGAACTATTTTTTGAGGGCATTTTTCTTGGGAGGGTGAAACTACCCACCTCCTACAACTTTATAAACCTCTCTGGACCTTTAAGAAGCTTCACTGTAAAGAAAAACCATATTGGATACTTTTCTATCTGAATAGATAAGTTTTAATAGAAAAATTATTATTGGTCAAAAAAATCCTTAACAATTGATATTACATCAACATTATTCAGCTAAAATATCAGCATTATTAATATCTATGGTTATGAAATGGTTCTCTTTTTATTTTGTTGTAATATACGAACAACTAGCTGTCAATCATAGCGCGGCTGGATTTGTTTGCGCCAAGCACAGCTCAAATTCTTCATACTTAAAGGTTGCAAACTTAAAGCCTCAAAGATCTATTGGTTAGGTTAATCTGGATAACCCCTTAAGGACGAAATACATCATTAAGTTTTATTTTGGTTTGTCTGTATAAATGAAATCATTGGTAACCTTTTTTATTGCATAACCTTTCTCTACAGTTTTGGCTGTTTGGGCTAAGGCATTTACCCCACGCTTACAATTCATTCCACGTGCCTGAAATATTTTGAACGTCTTTAATATGAAGTTTGTTATACTTACCAGTTGATTGTACTATCTTTGTCTGTAAGAATGATGATTAGTTGTGCCTGTTTATTGCCAAGACATTCTTCCTACTCTAACTATCAATGTCGCGCATTCACCGCAGGATCCATTTCCAACGTCTTTTGTTTTGATGCAGTATAAAACAATTGTCGACATCCCAAAAGAAAAGTTTGGGCACTGCTAGTCTGAACCAACCAATATATATTTATTAAAAAGAAACCCTAAACATTCAAGCCAACGAATGAGAGAACTTGGTTATAAAAATTTTGTTACCAGTTGGATTTACATTCCAATGTCCCCTCCCTCCCTAAAAACCCACCTTAAGTATAAAAATCTTGAGTTAGGCCAAAACAAAATTATTTTGATGAAAAGAAAATTAAAATGGTAATTACTTCTCAGTTATACCCCCCCCCCCAACTCAAAAATAAAATCCACTTCCAAAATGCTTCCCTCCCCCTCCAAAAGACAGTCTTTGTAAAAAAAAAGTTGGAAAAAAGACAATTTTGCCTATTAGAAGCATATCAATAAAAATCACATTATTTTACTTCTATTCCTTGAAAAGACCAGGGAGAAGGGAACATTGGAAAAGTCCAAAAAGACTTATAATAACGTTTTGTTATTCATTGACTTAACAACTTTGGAGGCTTTTATTAAATTTTAATTCGTTAATTCATTAAGTTGCGTTCCAAAACATTTCAACCACTAATTTTAATCTACAGAAAGGTTAATTTTGTGTATTGGAGATGTCATCAACTTATCGGCCATTGTCTTATCCCTTTAGATCTCTGAAAAAGACAGTCTAACTCAGTGAGGGACAAAATATTGGACTGTAATTTAAACTGGTCCCCAACAAAGCTTTATAACAAATTCTCTCAATCGTCAGCTTAAAAATTTTGAGAAATTTTATTAAATATTGATATTGGGATTTACAAATGTTCAGAGTCCAAACATTTCCTCAACTAATTTTGAATTGGTAATTTTGTTTCTCGTATTCATTCGAATCCGGTGGATAGGAACCGGTTCTCATCCATACGAAAAAACTATGTCTAGCATCGTATTATATCCAGCTTTCTACGAATATAAAAATGTACAATCATAAGATTAAAACCAGTTTTTTTAGCCCGTGCCTTCGGCACCTCGGGGCTAAAAAAACTGGTTTTAATCTTATAATTGTACATTCTATATCTGCGGAAAGCCGTTTATAATACGATGAAAGAAATAACTATTATCATAATTTATCCTCCATTGTCTAACTCCATAAGATCTCTGGTTTACAGACATGAATATATTTCACCCTTGGAGTGTCCTTTTCAACTCCTCCTTTTTTAATTCCATCATCGCTTTGCTATCCTTTTCCGGTGGAATTTGTTCCACTGGCAAGAAATTTTGGTATTTTGATAACTTGTTTACCCCATCCCTTATCCTCCTTCCCCACTTTTGCTTTCATTACAAAATTCTTCCATCCAATCTTAACAACGCTACTTAATAACATAGCTCACCAAATTTAAACATGAGCTGACGTTAAAATCGGAAATACATATCATTCATTATGAAAATAATATATCCAAGTGCGTCTGTCGATAAAAAGAGAAAGACGCAGTCACTCATTTAGCTCTATATTTTAAATTTTAAGTATAAAAATATCGTTTTCGGCTATTCCTTGTCCGATTTAGGCTTTTAATTATATCCTGTCCGAGACAAATTTAGATCCGTTGACTAATCAAAAATCGTTTCAGTTAGAGGTGTACCCAACGTCTCATTTTATTGCTACCCAAAGTCTTATAACTACGTTGCAATTATATAAGAAACCCTAAATTAAGTTTAACAAAAGGAGTATACTACACATTTAAATCACGCCCCCACCGCGTGGTTTAGTTTGGCACTAGTTTGTTAGCAACCCCTTTTCCTTAATTTACGCTAGCAGACAAAATATTAAAGTATAAGAATAGAGGGGTTCTTTAAAATCAGCTAATAAATAAAAACACCGCCGAGTCTCTACAAAAGAACAAAAAACAATGGTAGAAGACGAAAGGGTCTCTGCCTCTTAGGGCAGGTATTTGTATAAATTATACATCTATACTTATGGATCTCTTGCTTTGTTATTTTTTTTCAGACAAGGAATAGATAGGAAAAAAGTGGAAGAACAGTCCGGCCATAATATCAGTTAGAAAGTGTATAGATTTGGATACAAAAGTGCAGTATTTTCTTATTTCATTCCTAAAATTAGTAAGCTATAATTGGTCGCATTTCTTACGATAAAGCTTTCTTCGGGTAAATTATGTCGTGTAAAAATGTATAGAGTGTAGCAAATGACAAAATTTCATAACCTTACCCTTCTAAACTTGACGTCTTTTGTTGTATATAAATTGTAATTATAAGCCAACTATCCCATTAAAAGACATGTTTTCTGGTAAAAAAATATATTCCAAACAAAAAAAAATGCTCATATAAAAGTAACATTCTGTCTGATTTCTTTTGCGTAGGATATCAATAAACAGATATGAATTTCATTAGAAAAATATCATTTTAAATCAATTTTCTCTAATAACTTTACCTTTTCCTACACTTTGTCTGGGTCGTTTTTAATGGATTTTTAATTAATAACCTATTCTAAACCAAAAAAAATGCGAAACGTGAAAAAGTTAGAACTAGACACTTTTATTTAGAAGGATATGACAATGAAAATTAAATTGATATATTCCCAAATGATTAGATTGGTGTGGACACACTGCTAGTTTGCATCAACCAATGAAGAGTTAATAAAAGGACCCAAAAGGAAAACAAAGCTTAATTATGAAAGTTTGGGTACCAGTATAACATATAGTCCAATGTACATTCCATTCCATTCCCGATTATTTGTGACTTTTATAAATGATGCATGTTTTTATTTCCTATGAAATATCCCCACCTTCTTATATTATGCATTAAATATACCATAACAAGGATGACAACAGCCAATATTGTAAAAAGCAATGCAGCCACATTATTCAGCTAAAACGCCCATTCAGATAAGACAATGAACGATTAATTTAGATACATACATTTCCAATGATGATAAACAAAATTATCCTTTTTTGATATTGATTATTGGTTGAAAAGTTTGTGCGCTACTAGTTCAGAACCAATTGATCAAAGATCAATAAAAGTATCCAAAGCTTTTGAGCTAATGAATAAATTACGTGTCTGGGTTCCATTCTAATTTACAGTCCAATGTCCCCTCCCTCCCTGAAAAGTATTATCGACAACAATTACTTCGTATTATTGTAGAATAATTCACAGAAAATCTAAATTTTCCTCTAAATAATGATAATTTCAGATGCGTTGAAGGATAGACACAAAATAGTTTTTTGATAGAAAAGCTAAGAATTATAAAACCCTCTTTACGCTTCAAACATATATTATATTCAGAATAGACGTACAGACTGACTAACGGACAGAGTAAACTGCTAGAGTAGCTGCGCTTCCAAATGTATAACATCTGTTGTAAACAATGAAACGGCAAAATTATTGTTTTCAAAATGGAAAAATTTAAACTAATTTTAGCATTTTTTTTGTTTTTATCGAAAATGGTTAATTTTTAAAAGCGAAGATTTTCTATAATTAAGGTCAGTCCGTCCGTAAAGATTAGCACTTTCCGTTAATTTAGAGATGTTAGAATTGTCCTATTGATTTCAAACTTTGCATGATTATTCCTAAAACAGTTAGGCACGATTTAGGAAGCGCAGCAACTCTACAATCGTTTCCAAAAAGTCCGTAGTCCATTTAGGACCTGTTTTAACAACAAATTTTGTATGATACAATATTTAACCCATTCATCTGATTTTTTGAATGATGATTCCTAGGATTACAAGGATTACATTATAAAGCATCTCATTCTCGAATCTCTATAAACAATTCCTAAAAATGAAAGTTTGTTCTTTTAAGATCTCCAATATGCTTTCCTAAAAAGTGCCTGTCGAGCACTGAAAACCTGCCCCCTCCTATTTTTGAAATAAATTGAAAATATGGGGTGGGGGAATTTTTTTCTCCTTTATTAGCCCTAACCCTGCGGCTACCCAGTTACCAAGTTAATGTAACCTAACCTGAACTAAAATATAATCAAACAAATTTAGGGGAAGGGGAAGACAGACCATGGGAAAACACCTATAAAATACTTTGTACATCTGTCCGTCAATTACGCTATTTTATTTTGTTGCTTATTAATTGGTAAATAAAAACATTAAAAATATGTATAAAAACATTTAAACAACAAAACACTACATAACAAAGATAGGGAGCCATAAAACCAAAAAAAAAGTGTTCCCGTCAGACGGAAAAAAGATACAAATATGGGTCAATATCCAAAAGTATCCAAAGTTTTTAAACTAGCAAATAAGAGAATGTGTATAATAAAACTGTATGTACTAGTATAATTGTCTGCTTACCTCATACGGGTGAGGCTACTGTCCATGACACTCTAACGTCAGGTCCAACAACCAAGGATACCTCTTCTGTTCAAACACCCGGGATATTAGGTTAAGTAACATCCATCTGACAACCAACTCTTTAATTGCACGACTTTTGTATAAAAGCCCTAAATGTGCATGCGCCTGTTTTTGGTCAAGGCATCTTCTTACTCTAATTATTAATGTCGTGCGCATGACATAGCTGCAGTAAGAACCATTCTCATGCCCCCATCCTCACTGAGATTTATGCTGAGGCTTGTTATCAGGGAGGGTTGTGACAATGGGCTGTTTATTACACTTGTCCACAAGGATTTTTAATAATGTTTTTTTATTCGTTGGCTTAACAACTTTAGGGACTTTCATTAATTTTGATTTGATTTGATTGGTTTATTAAGTTGAGTGTCCAAAAGTTTCACCCACTAATTGAAATCTATAGAAATGGTGTATCATTGAGGATGAATATTAATTTCTCGGCCATTGTCTTATCGATTTAGATACCTGGGTTTGTTATGCTAAATAATTTTACTGTTTTGTAAGAAATGAAAAAGTAGAATTAATCAATTCAAGAAACAATTAAGTTTCAGAGCTAAAACTAAACTGGACCTAAAGAAATCTTTGAATGATGGTAAGTTGCGTGAGATCAAATCTTTGGATAGTACTAGTTTTTTTTTTAATTTTAAGTCCACATACTATTAAAATCATTGTAATTTTAATTCTTGATTTTACAAACTGTTTAGGACAAACACTCTTTAATTGCCATTGATACGAAAAGAGACAATGAATTTATGATTGGTTGTTATTATTGATGGAAACGTTTTAACACAATTTTTTCAATCAATTTAATATTTCATAGCACTCCTTCAAAAGATTTTATACCAAAGAATAGCAAAATATATTTTATAATATAGAATATATAAAGTCCAATGATCCCTCCCTTTCTGGTGAATTCCCCTTTCTTTCTGTCTGTCTGACTTTTGATAAATAATTAGACAATGCAAGATTTTAATAAACATATTTTGAACACTAATATAATATATTTAATCTCTAATGCAGAGAGCATGAGAATCAATCCTGACATAAAACTTGCATTGCCTGAAGTAAACAACTTTTTTGTACACATTTAGTTAAAACAGGAATTTAATAAACATAATTCAAACACGCATATAAAAATCTTATTTTGTTTGCAGAGAACGTTAGAATCAATTCTGACATTAAACTTGCATTGTCTGAAATTGCCCGATTTTTTGTTCTCATTTAGATAGAGCAAGATTTTAATTAAAAGATGAAATGATAAATGTTAAGAATCTTACACAGGGAGGGAGGAAGGGGACATTGGACTGTAAATTACACTGGTACCCAATGTTTAATAATTACATTCTATTATGGGTTAAAAATTTTGGGTACTTTTATTCGTTGGTTCCAAACTTGCAGTGTCCAAACGTCAAAACAAACAATTTTAATCTACAGATCGGGCAGTTTTGTTTATTATCATTGAGGATGTTGTATATTGATTTATTGTCCATTATCTTATCCCTTAAGATCCCTGTAATCTTAAGACTTGTTGGGTTATGCTGATTCTAATATTAACATTATCCCATTCTTATTTTGTTTGGAATATTTGAATAACCCTCCCATTGCGTAATACCAAAGACTTTTAAGCAGGGATAGACAATAAATGATAAATTTATGTACACCCCAAATTACAATATCAATAGTTACCCCTTCTGTAGATCATCTAAAATACTTACCAGTGTAATAAATAATCCAATGTGCCCGTCCTTCTTCTCTTTGTTTAAAATAATACTTAATGCTGATGTCATGCAAGTGATCAAATTAGTTTTAATAGGGATGGTTAATGCCTTGGCTCCGCGTAATACTAGAGACTAGATACTCTTATACAAAGATTGTGCAATCAAATAATTCATATAGTAAATCAACTCTGTAAATACAACATATTACATCAACTCAAATATAAATATTTATATTTGATACTCTCTTTGTTGGTTGTTTTAAACCTTAGAGGAAATTGAAATAATATAATTTGAGATAAAAATTCTTTATTTTTTAGTAGCGCGGCTTCTCTATAACTAGGCTTTGTCTGATGTACGGTCCGTCCGTCCGTCTGTCACTTATGTTATTGTATTAAAGTATATTGTAAAGTATATTGTTTTTTTAGATTTTGGCGGATTTTAATTGTTTTATAAGACCTATATACTGTATAGATAGGGACAAATATACTGGCCCTCACCCTCTCCCATGCTTTTTCTAATCTTAACCCCTTAATAAGACAGACTTTTCTACCACTATAGCTAAAATATATCATAACTAGCAGCTGCCTCCATAGCATCTAGGAACTCTGTCCTCAAAGGTGTGAGGTGGGGGCAGAAAAAAGCATGAAATCATTCCAAGGCTTAAATCTAAAAGAATATTGTCTGAAACCATCTCAGGACCTCTGTGAGGATTCCCTAACAGAAAAAACTTAATCAGTTCTATAGTTATCGAAATCTTAACATTCAGAAGAAAATAAAACTTACTATTTTTTTAAATAGAATATATCAACCCTGATCTACACTACCTTTGAACATAACTGTCCTTTTTTTCAACGTTTTAGCTTCTGGATATTAAGATTATAATTAGTTGAAAACTATATTTATTAACTTTAATCTGAAAACTTAACATTGATAATTATGTCTATAAGTAGAGCAGCAATAACAAGTGTTTAAGATAGTCATTGAATGCAGAAAAAAATATGTTTTTTTAAGATATACAATACAAAAAAAGAATACGTTTTGTCTAATAACGGATTTTTATAATCTAAAATATCTATTTGTCTGCCTGTCTTTATCTTTGCAGGGATAAGTGAATGGTTGAGACATTGATACATCCCCAATGATAATGAACACGATTACCACTTTTTTTTAGTAAATTCGTAGATCTATGTGCTTTGCTTCATATGGATATTTTCACCCTTGTCTAATATAGAAAATAAGGATGACAACATCCATTAAAGCAAGACTCTAAAATCAGACGTCTGGACAAACAAACATTTTTAGGTTTTGATTATAGAGATGCTTTGCTTATAATATTATACCTTGTTGTCCAATAAATCATAATTACAATGATCAGATGAATAGAATTATCTTATCATACGAAAAATTGTTGTCATTCAAGTTAAAAATCAGTATTGTTTCAATGGACCTAAGGACATTTTAGTAATGATTATAAAGTTGCTACGCTTTCTAAATCGTGATAAACTGTTACAGGAATCATCAAGCAAAGTTTGAAAACAGACAATTATCAAATTAACGATAACAGCTATCTGTTACGTACAAACGTACGGACCCTAAACAATAGAAAAGCTTCGCTATTAAAAAAAAGAAAATATACATAAAATAATAATAATTCTAAATCATCCGAGAATGACATTTCTAAAAATAATTTTTGATTTGATATTATTGGATGTGTGTATGTTATAATATATTCAGGGAGGGAGGGGAATATTGGACTGTAAATTATACTAGTACCCAAAGTTTTCTTATTGGTTAACTCATAAACTTTGGTTACTTTTATTGAATTTTGATTGGTTGGTTCCAAACTATTAGTGTCTAAACTTTTCAACTACAGAAGGGGATAATTTTGTTTGTCATAATTGAGGATGTGTTTCAATTTATCATATTAATGTCTTATCCCTCAAGATTCCTGAATGTTAATGTAATCAAATCGAGAATTGAAAACAAGATTTTTGTGGCAATTCTAAAGCTTCAATTGAGAGTAATGCGAACACAAAACAGTAAAAAAGGAATTTCTGCTTTCAGTTGGGGTGAACTTAAGTTATTAGTTTATTTTATTACTAGTGGCTTCGCCCCTAGCCTCTAGGGACTTTGCCTTAAGAAGTAATTAAAGAAGTAGAGAGAGTGGACATTACACTTTAAGTTGTAATAATACTTAAAGTTTATCTTGATTGGTTGGTTCAAACTAGTAGTAATTTTGGTTATAATCCATGTAAATCAATTTCCAGTATGGCTTCGAAACCAATTAATATCCACTGGATTAAAACCGGTTCTCAGCCAATCTGAAAAATCATGTATAGCATCTTAATACAGACAATTTTCCATGAATATCAAATTAAGAATCATACCTGTTTTATCAGCCCAGGCATAGGGGCCCCTCGGGTCTAACAAAACTGGTTTTAATCTTAAATTTTTTTACTTTTAATATCCGCGGAAAGCTGTCTATAAAAGGGAGCAATAAATATCTATAACCTTTTATCGCTTTATATTCCTACAACAGATTTTATGGAAAGGTAGAATTTCTTAGCCCATCATTTTAGAATGTTAGTTTCATCATAAGGACATTTCATAGTTTGGGTTATGGGGGTTTAGTAGTTTTAGGATGATTGGGGTGGGAATGGGGGGGGGGTGTTTTGGAAAATGGATATTGACAAGGACAAGTTTTTTGTAATATAAAGCAGTAAGGTTTTTTGTTTCTCCGCTAAATCTCGACAACTAATACATTTATCTGTTTCAGGGAAGCTTTATATATTAATATAGAGAAGGTTTTTATTTATTTTATTACTAAATCAAGAACCTTCCAGTGACATTAATAAGATTTAATATAACAGTCATAACAGTCTAATTGTTGGAGAGATCTTTAGTTACAAACACACACTCTTAGACATCCTGCTTCTCTTTTTATAGTAAGGACTATCGGCTATCCCCCTAGAGGCCTCTAGGGACACCTGATAAAAGGGGGAGTAGAACTTCCACATTAAATTTTAGATACCTAAAAAACCTTCTCGGGACCAAGCATCACTGCAAAGGAGAACCATAATGGTCCAGTGGTTAGCAAGATCCAAGAGACAGATAGACATTTTGTTACTTTTGTATTGCAGTTAACCTGTCCCTGTGAGTAAAGGAACATACCAACAAATCAGAAAACTATTGTTAGAGAACAGGGACTACAAATTTTTCCAGAGCTGGATCTTTAAATGTGTAGCCGTTGCCGTGGCCAGAGGTACAGCCACTAACCTAATACCGATCTTTAAATCCAATTTAAATTTAAAAATCCATGCTTTATTGGCAATGGCGACGGCTACGACTACGGCCACAACTACGGCTACACATTTAAAGATCCAGCTCAGTATGGATTCGAAACCGATTAATATCCGTTGAATTAGAACCGGATCTTGGCCATACTGAAAAATTATATATTATTATGTATTACAGACAATTTTCCACGAATATTAAAATAAAAATCATAAAATTAACACCAGTTTTGTGTGCCTTGGCCTTTGGCCCCTTCTGGGCTAACAATACAAATGACGTCGAAAATTTCCTATTTGTCAATAAATCTCAAAATACGATATCTGGAATAGAAGCTCAATACAATACAAAAGTTTTTTAGTTTTCGCCCCTGATTGGTTATAATGTGACATTTGACTGAGGGGTGTCCATCTCCCCCCCCCCCCCCCCACCATATCAAATCAACACCCTTGTTAACCATATTTAAAAATGGGAAGGGGGAGGGGGTAATGTTGTTGTTGGACATTCTATTTTGAAAAGAGGGGGTAGTTAGAATGGAACATAAGGGGTAGGGGACATGATTTGAAAATTGTGATTATTGGTGATCATTTTACTTATTTGTTAAAATCTATTAGGAAAGATTTTGACTTTTAAATTCTAACATTTTTCTCCAAAAACTATTGAACGCTATTTAAGACAGAAAATCATGCATAATTTTTCACTATTTTGAATACTTTTATTAAATTTTATTAGTTGGTACAAACTAGCAGTGTCCAAACTTTTCAACCATTAATTGTAATCCACAGAAGGGTTGGATATTGCCCATCAAAAATGGGAATATACATCAATCTCTCGCCCATTGTCTTATCCCTTAAGATCTCTTCATATTAGTAAATTAAGTTTTGAACAACTGCCATGATAGGTTTGGTATATAAGAGAGGTCGGTTCGTCTATGTAATCATTACCTATTCTATAAGCCCTCCCCCCCCCCCCCCAAACATCCCCTTCCTTTTTATAAAGGACAAATTTAACAAGGACAATTATGTCCGTTTTATTTCAATGGGAGCGGGGTTATATTCCCAGATGAACAACTTTTCTCTGTAAAAACTTGTGGCTTGCAATTTTTATAGTTTATGTCGACTATATGCTATCCTAGCAGCTGCGCTCCTAGGATCTAGGACCTCTATATTCGAAGTAGTAAGAAAAGTAGGAAAAGAGCATAAAATTAAACTTTATATCAATAATACAAATTAGAATGATGTCTGTCTGTCTGTCTGTCCGTCTGTCTGTCTGTCCGTCCGTCTGTCTGTCTGTCCTTTCGTCCGTCCCTTAAGATCTCGGTAACCACTGAACCGATCGGATTCTGCTCTTCAGGGAATATTCCTACTGGTCCTGTGGTGGTTTTAGGTTATTTTCTTGGGGGGTGGGACACCCCCAACCCCCCCCCCAAAAAAAAAAAAATCCCCCATCCATTTTTTTTTGTAGAAGATTTCCTTGAACCTTTTACGTATTTCGCCAAAAAAAATTTGTATCACCTCTTGGGGCAAAGCCCCTAGAGGCTAGGGGCGAAGCCGCTAGTTTATATAAAAAATAGCCTCTAAAACTATAAGAAGCTTCCATAAAATGGAAAACTCAATCGGTTAAGTGGTCATCGAAATCTTATACATAAAAAAAACTTACTACTTTATATGATAGAATACATAATTCATAGAATTATTATCGACAATATTTATGTCCGGGAGAATAGATACATAGGTCTGTAAATTATGCTGGTACCCGAAGTTTTGTAACCAAATTTTCTTATCCGTTGGGTCAAAAACTTACGTAACTTTTATTGGTTGGTGTTCAAACCTTTCAACCAATAACTTTAATCTACATCATATTTTAATCATTGTGAATTGGTAGATTTTGTTTTATGGATAAATTTCTACTTGTTTTAAAGTCATGAAGGAAGGAAAAAATAGATAGATAGATAGAATGAAGAATGAGAAAGAAAATTTTCAATAGAAAAGTGGCCATATAGAATTCAATACCCCCACCCCCCTCCTTCCTCCCAATAACATGAAATTTAACAAGCATCGAAGTTGAAATCAAAAGTTAGGCCAATAAAGCCATTGGTTAAAGAGGCAAAGTTTTGATACTTCATAGAAATTTAGGGATCTCAATGGATAAGGCAATGGACAACCTCAAATATGATAAACAAAAGTACCCCTGTATAGTACATTATAAATGCGGGCATACTAGCAATCTGCAGACGGGATAATATTGTATATCATCATTGGGGATGTTTAACAATTCATGGTCAATTGTCGATGGCCGTAAGAAAATAAAGAATTTAAATTATAATTTTTTGGTAATCTGCAGAAAGGGTAACTTTGTATATCATCATTGGGAATGTATTGTATATCCATTTAACGTCCATTGTCTTATTTCATAAAGAGTTACTACACTACTAGACTAACCCTTTATTTTAAAGTCCTAAAATTTGGATGATCAAATCCCCATTCAAGATTCAAGATGTGGTCAAAAGCAGGGATAAAGGGATGGAACAATGGAAGATAAATAAATTTTCCCCAAATCTTATATCCTCATAATAAAGTAACAGAAACTCTGTGTCTGTCTGTCTTTCTATACCGAAGGATCTTACTAACCGCTGAAGCTATATGGTTATCCTGTACAATGTAGCTTAGGTCCTTGGGCGGTTTATCACTACTTGGGGGGAGGATACCATCACCCTCTCACCCTCCCAAGAGAAATCAAAAAAATCAAAGCAACGACAATGGATATTTTTGGTTAAGGATCGAAAAAAAACATTATATGTGTTCATAGTTGCCTTTAGGGGCGTATCCGCTAGTATATATGTAAATAAATTCATGTAAGAAGTAAAGTTATATAGATTTATTTTACATACTTTGTCTTGTTAGTCCCTGGTTCAAAATCAATGTATATATCAGGGATCTTATGGTATAAGATAATGGACGATAAATTGATACATATCCCCAATGATGATAAACAAAATTACCCCTTCTGTAGATTACAATTATTTGTTGTAAAGTTTAGACACTATTGATTTGGAACCAATCAATCAAAGTTCAACAAGAGTTTTTGAGCCATCAAATAAAAGAGCTTGTTCTAAAACTTTGGGTACTTGTGTAATTTACAATTTAATGACAATTTAATCCCTGATATAAGAAGAGTAATTTACTTGAAGTCTGAAAATTGGACAATTTAAAGACTGTACCTGCCAGGTTATAGCGTTTTGATTGGCTAACATTGTATTATAATTCATATTGCTTTTCTACAATTAGAGTCAGTCTGTCCGTCCGTAACAGATAGCTCTGATCATTAATTTAAGCATATCAGAATTAGATTTTGAACTCTCCTATACACTTTATCTTTGGAAAATTGATTCCTATTAAGATTAAACACATTTTTGTAAGCAAATCATTTATATGATAATGTTTGAGTACTAAATGCTTTGTTTGTTAAAGTCCATTTGTCTGACGGTCTAATCCTTTTCAGCTTTGTTTTTTTTTATGGATGTTGTTATCCTTGTTTCTAACGTTTAAGTTTGATATCCTAAAATTGATTTTCTTGAAAAGAAAATTACAAGAAATTTTAATACAACTTTACTTACCATTGAAAATTAGCTTCATTTAAAACCCGATTTATAGATTTATTTCCCTAGATGGTCAATCAGACACAATTAAACTTCCAACTTAGAGAGGAAATTCTAGCAGACAAAAACTTTGTATTTAGTCAATTATGATGACATTTTAGCACGATATAATATCCCTAAGCAAAGCAGGCTAATGATGTTAATCAAAGGGTAATCTACAATAAAGTTGACCGTTATCAGTTTGTCTATCTGAAGCTTAAGATCTCGGTAACCGCTTTACCGATTGGGATTTACTCTTTAGGGAATGTACCTACTGGTCCTGTGGTAATTTTAAGCTATGGACAGCCCCGCCCCCCTCCCAAAAAAAAATAAAAGACTAAGTGGACTTCCCAATACATCTGGTTCCCAAAGTTATATAAACACGTTCTCTCAATAGTTGGCTTAAAACTTAAGGTACTTGTATAAAATCTTTATTATTTGGTTCATCTAGCAGAACAATATTTTTAATCTACAGAAGGGGTAATATTGTTTATCAACATTGGGATGTGCATTAATATATCAAAGTCAATTTTCACTGTCCATAAGAAAATTAAGAATTTAAAGTATTAATTTTGTCCTTAAAAAAGTCAATTCATCTCATAATTATCCTATGACAAAAAAAAGGGTATATTCAAAAGCATTTTTATGTATGAGAAAACTGAAAAAAGTCCTGAATTTGATGGTCTTAAAAAGAATGTAGGGCGTTTTTAGAATGTAATAATACGGGAGAAAAGAAAAAGTATATAGAGTGGAACTGTTAAAAAGCCAGGGATGTAAGGGATAAGACAATGGATTAAAAATTTGTTGACGCGGGGGCGGGAGTATTTTTTTCCGAGGCTATTCTTGGAAGAGAATTGGTACCCTCTTCGAATAAGTTATAAACATTCGTAGGACCCATTAAAAGAACTGTAAAGAAGAACCATATCGGAACTGCGGTTAGCGAGACATTAAGCAACAGAAATATGCCTGTCATTAATATTCTTTATTCCTGTGAGGTCATAATGGATCTATTAATTTCTTGGATGTTACACCATATACTTATGTTCTCTAATAAAGTGAAACTTTAAGCTGGATAAAATAACGATACCCCCTAATCCCCATCCAACCCAATTACCCCAAGAAAATATAATTATTTACACTTATAATGTTTTATTTTCGGAATGAATTTTTTTGCTCTCCAGCTTAAATGAACACCAAAAGTCCCTCTCTCTTCTCTCTATAATTATCTATTAGAGTGCACTATATGGCCATTTTTTTCCTTCTAACCTGACCCTGGATAACTACACTTTTTCAACAGCTTTTTTTGTTAAGGGACTCTTCGAACTTCGGGCTTATTAAAAGCGAAGCTTTTCTATAATTAGGGTCGGTCCGTCCGTCACGGATAGCTTTTTTCGTTAATTTAGACATGTTAGAATTGTCCTATCGATTTCAAATTTTGCATAGTGATTTCTTTAGTAGTTAGGTACGATTTAGAAAGCGTAGCAACTCTATAATCATTACCAAAATGTCCGTACGTCCATTTTAAACATGTTGATTTTTTTACTTTTTTAAAAAGCTTTTTTTGTTAATTTAGGCATGTTAGAATTGTCCTATCGATTTCAAATTTTGCATGGTGATTCCTGTAATAGTTAGGTACGAGTTAGAAAGCGTAGCGACTCTATAATCATTACCAGAATGTCCGTACGTCCATTTTAAACATGTTGATTTTTTACATTTTAACAACAAATTTGTATGTGACCTAATTATCCGATTGGTCTGATTTTTGGTATACTGATTCCTAGGACAACAAAGTACAATATTATAAGCGAAGCAACTCTATAATCAAGTCCTAAAAATGTAAGTAAGTCCATAATCATTATCCTACATCAAGCAGTTTTTCAACATATTTACTTACAATTTTGCTTTGACTCTTATACATCGCATTCTGATTATTCAGTTCTGACATTATACAAGTGTTAATGTCCGTTTGTCCTACCATTTCAGAGCTTCGCTTTTATGGATGTTGTCATCCTTGTTTATCTTCATTTTATAACGAGTGTCTGACCAACGTTGGGTTTATAAAGTTGAAGATTGGCTTTGCTCCTAACGAGCATTGGCCCCCTAATGAAACATTAAAGAATGAAGAAGGCATTTGGTAACTCTACCCACGGGGTGGGGACCCTGAACTGACTTTCGATTGGGTCTTTGAATATCAGCCGATTGCATCGAAATATATGCACAGTCAAGTCGCTACAAAAGGGCAGAAATGAATTTGCTAGCAGACCAAAAAAATACATCTGGGCTACACATCTATACATTTATTTATGAAACTATATTGGTTCTTACATTTTTCAGCTTGCACTTTAATAAGAAATTTATTTGGAAACAAACAAATATAATAATAAATATTGAATAATATGTAGTACAACAAAATGTTTTTTTTCCCAAAGAAAAGGGTATTTTTTACAGACGGACGTACAGAAACATATATACAGTTATAGATTAGAGTATAAGAGTGTCCTTTGCAATCTTCAAGGTGTGCTTTTCTGCGTGCAACTTTACTAATTTTGTTTAAAAACGGGCGGCATTTTTAGGTACTTACATCACCCTAAAATGGGATATACTTCTATGTATACAGAAAATATATTTGTTACAACTTTTCTGTTTTATTAAATGTTTAGAGGGAACAATAAAAAAATTCATTTCTTCATTCAATTTCTTACAGTAAAATGTTGCCTTTGGTAACTTTAGATAATTCGTTATTGCTGTATACCGAGTTTCCAGGGATCTAAAGGGTTAAGACAATGACCGATAAAACGATGTATATCTCTAAAGATGATACACAAAATTACCCCTTCTGCAGATAACAATTAGTGGTTAAAACATTTGAAAACTCAACTTAATGAACCAATCAATCAAGTTTCAATAAATGTCCCCAAAGTTTTAAAGCTAACGAATAAGCCAACGTTATTATAAAAACTTTGGGTACTAGTTTAATAAACAGCCTTTTGTCCTCCCGAGTTTCTCTCAATTGACCTATCCTTCCTTAAAACTGATTATTTTTTTTGAAGCCATTAAACGTGGCTGACTCGGATTATGACGTCAAAAAAATTAACCAATGAGAGGCCACTGTAAAGTTTACCATATTGGTCAATTGCAGTGTATATTGGCCTCTCATTGGTTAATTTTTTTTGACGTCAAAATCTGAGTCAGTCACTTTTACAAGCTTCTTTTCTTTTTGGTAACAAATAAAAGTTATAGCAATCTTTGAAATGTCGCCCGTCAAAAGTTTTTTTTTTTAACTATGACCATCCCATCCCTCTCTCTGAATAGTTATATGCATATTTTAGGCTTGAAGAATGTTGTAAAAAAAGGTCTCAAGTTTTGTCCACAGCGGCCAAAGTAGATGTATAAGAGTCGTCCAATCAGGGAGAAAGGGGTCATTGGATGGTCGTGTGCTCAAAGTTTTAAAGACACGTTCTCTTATTAGCTGGCTTAAAAACTTGGGGGTGGACTTTTGCCAAATCAAGATTTGTAGGTACAAATTTTTCAACCAATAATTTTAATCTACAGATCTGAAGTTAATTTTCTTTATTTTCCCAGGACCTACAAGAAGCTACATTGTAAAGAAAAACCATTTAGGTTCAGCAGTTAGCGAGATCCTTTGGGACAGACAGACAGAGACAAAGAAATCCTTTACTTTTATATAAGGATAGTATACTTTATTGCATTAAGACTTTTCTAAATTAGCAACTTAACTTGTAACTACCTTGGTTTTGGTAAGGGCATGTCTGCCTGCCTATATGCTGGCTAGGCTGTAAGTAAAGTCAACGGTTTTTATGTAAAAAGTGAACTAAATGACTATTAACGAGGTTGTTTTACTAAAAAGTTAGAAAATTTTAAAGATCTATTATTAATTATTATACTTGAATTTGAATTAAGATAACTCTAGGCTGAACTAGAGACAACTTTGAGCCATATTTAGTTTTTGTTACAAGGGACAAAAAGATTTTTGCGGTTATAGCAATTTTAAGAGCCCATATAGCCTAAAACCTACCTCTCACATAAGTCCTCCCTGAAAAAATAAAAATTTTTAGACCTACTAAGTGCTTGTTAAGATTACAATGAGGAAAAACTTGCTTAGAAATTATTTTATAGAACCATTATTTATCAACCTTTGATATTTTTTTCTTAGAGCTTAAAAAGTGACTTATTGCTAAACTTTTTCCCACGTCCTTCCCAGTGATCTTAGGGGATAGGACAATTGGGCAATAAATTGATGTACATTCCCGATGCTTATAAATATAACCCCTTTTGTAGATTGAAATTTTTGGATGAAAATATTGGATTCTGCTCACACTGCGTCCGAAAGTGCTTTGACTTCAGTGTCAGAACCTAAATTGGGACATAGTGCATTTCATTACCCTAGGTTAGGTAACTTCATTTCACTTTTCAATAAAATCTAAAAAGCAGCCGTTTTTGAGAAAATTAGATTTGAAAATTTCAAGTTCAATTTTTACCCACTAGGAGTTATCGCATAACCATGACAAGAAAAGCAAAAATTATTTATTTTAAATTTTGAACAAGTTTGCTTTTATAAAGTTCTTCATAAAACCACTCATGAAGTGAGTTGATTCATGGCCATTTTTATCAGTTACTTTGCTAAGGTCACGGCAATCCAGCCTTAATTAAATAAATCATATATAGAGAGGTTTTATGACAGACTTTATAAAAGCAAAATTGTTCAAAATTTTAAAAAAATAATCTTTGCTTTTCTTGTCATGATTATGCGGTAACTCCTAGTGGATGAAAATTGAACTTGAAATTTTCAAATCTAATTTTCTCAAAAACGGCTGCATTTTAGATTTTATTGAAAGGTGAAATGAAGTTACCTAACCTAGGGTAATGAAATGCACTATGTCCCAATTTAGGTTCCGACACTAAAGTCAAAGCATCTTCATACACACTGTGTGCTAGTTTGGGCATATCAATGAAGACTTTATGAATGTCTCAAAAAAAATGAAGGGGAGTGTTTGAAAAACTTTGCAATAGTCCCCAAAGTTTTATGATATATTTTTCATATGTGTCCAAACGTTTCAACCACTTATTATAATCTACAGAAGAGGTAATTTTGTGTAAAATCTTTGGGAATGTATATTGATTTATCGGCCATTGTCTTATCCCTTTAGATCCCCGTCTTACTTCGATTCGCTCTGTCTTAAAATATTGCGATTTATAATATCTTTTTTTAAGTGCAACTATTATTCAATTACGGTCGGTCCGTCCGTCTGTCTGTTATGAGTAACTATCTTTATATTAATTGTTGAAAAGTTGTACATAATTCTCCCTTTTGTAGCTTGATGATATAATTGAAAGCTTTTTTTCTTATTCTTTGACCTAGCTCTTTCTGAATCAGTGAGGAAGCGGACATTGGGCTGTTTATTAGACTAGTCCCAAAAGTTTTATATTAACGTTTTCTTATTCGTTGGAATAATTACTTTGGAAACTTTTTCAACCAGTAGCTATAAAATACAGAAGGGGTATTTTGTGTAATATCATTGTGGATATAAACCACTGTCTTATCACTTTAGATCCCTGGTTTGAATGACTTTGAATGACTCAGAGATGTATGGATGGTTAAGTTAATGATAAATTCATCTTTCTTTGCTGAAATGATTACAAAGTTATCTCGTATGTAAAGCTCTAGAAGCTCTTTATAGTGCTTATTAAAAACGACGCAATACAATACAAATTACCAATGGTAGGCCAATACACAGACTAAATTGACCAATGGTAGGACAGTATGACTTCATTTTTAGAGCTTCAAATCTCTAGGACATTAATTTTATGTAAAAAAAGAATACCCCAACAAAGCTAAAATGCACATAATTTTGCTATACAGTGCAGTTGAGGGATGTTTAATCTATATTCTATCGTCCAATCACTCTAAACTTGCTTTGAAATAAGTTAGGATGGGTATAATTCAATGAAAGTTACATACTAGGAAATATTGGAGGGATGATTAATAGTTATTTCTCGCATTGTATTATAAACGGCTTTCCGCGGATATAGAATGCACAATTATAAGATTAAAACTAGTTTTTTTAGCCTTCGGCACCTCGGGGCTAAAAAAACTGGTTTTAATCTTATGATTGTACATTTTTATATTCGTAGAAAGCTGGATATAATACGATGCTAGACATAGTTTTTTCGTATGGATTAGAACTGGTTTCTATCCACCGGATTCGAATGAATACGAGAAATTATATTCTATTGCCCTATCAATCTATTCTTGGTTTGAAATAAATGGGGTAAGGTATGAATCAATGAAAGTTACATACTATCACTCTAAATATTCTTGGTTTGAAATAAATGAGCAAGGTATAAGTCAATGAAAGATTAATTTTTCTTAAAATCTTCTGTATAAACAGTGAATATAAGCAAGGAGGGTGGGGATATTGGGCTGTTTATTACACTAGTCCCCAAAGTTTTAGAACTTTTTCTTACCCTTAGATTAACAACTTTGGACACTTTTCTTAAATGTTGATTGGTTAGTTCAATTGTGATCTACAGAAGGGGTAATTTTGTGTATCATAGCTGCTAATGTACATTATTTTATAGGGTCCTACGACAAACGCAGGGGTCCCAAACGTCGGAGTGGACACTTTACCTAACCTAACCTATTTTAGACCATCTTAAAGGTTTTTTAAATGCTTATTTGGGCTTATTTGTTTATTCATATCTTAACCTAACCTAATCTGTATAGAAATACTTGATAAAATTAATATTTTAGCACTCCTGCGTTTGTCCACTCCGACGTTTGGGACTCCTGCGTTTGTCCTGGAACTTTTTATAGGCCATTGTCCGGTCCCTATAGATCCCTGAAATATTAGAGATGAAATTTATTTTTTCCATCATTGTCCTATGACTCTAATCCTAGTTTAAAATAAGTGGGGCATGGTATAACTTGTTAGGACAGCAATATAATTGAATACAGGGATCTCAAGGGATAAGACAATGGACAATAAATTGATGTACATCTCATTGAGGATAAACAAAATTACCCTTTCCGTAGATTTAAATTATTGGTTGAATAGTTTGGATACTTTTCAACCAACCAATAAAATTTAAATAAAGAACCCAAAGTTTTTACTTGATATTGCACTAGATGATTAATTATTTTGCCCTGAAGTTTTTGGTCATTTAAAAATAACAATTCCCCCTGTTCATATATGAATGATCAAGACAAATGGAGAAAAAGTCCAAGGCAAAATATTTTTCTTCAAATTGCAATATCCCTTTTGTGTAATTGAGTCTAATCCAGGGAGGTAGGGAACATTGCAAAGTAAAGTACCCAAAGTTTTATCGGTTGGATCAAACTTTTGGGTACTTTTTTTTAAAATCTTCATTGTTTGGTAACAGACAATAGTTGTGTCTAAACTTTACAACCAATAATTGCAATCTATATAAGGAATAATTTAGATAATCATCATTAGGAATTTGTATCAATATATTGTTCATTGTCTTATCCCTTAAGATCCCTGCGTCAATCCTTTAAAAGGAACAGATACAAAAATTAAGGGATTTTAATTACGAAATATATCACAGAGCCTCTAAGACAATGAACTATAAATTTATACTCCCAATGATGATAAGCACAATTACCCCTTCTGCTGATTAGATTATGGGTTGAATTTGGAATCATAGGCGTCCAAGGGGGGGGGTAATGGGCCATTTGGCACCCCCAAACTTTTTTGAACAATACCCCCCCCAAAAAAAAATTACCCCTACCTTGGGGGTGCCGTAGGCACCCCCAACGATTTTGGGGGGGGTATTTACCCCCCCCAAACCATTTTTGGGGGGGTAATTACCCCCCCCAAAATAAATGTTCTTTAAAAAAAATTTTGGGGGGGGGGGGGTATTTACCCCCCCCCCCAAATTGAATGTTCTTAAAAAAAAATTTTACTGAAAATTTTTTTTTGGGGGGGGAGGGAGTAATCCCCGCCCCCCCCCCCTAAACCATCCCGGGGATCTATGATGTAATTGTAAAGCACTGAAGATTCCATAAAATAGATACCTAACTAAATTAAATATTTCATTAAATAATGAAAAAGAATTTCTATAGGCGATTTCTTTTGGGAGGATGTCATGGTGTCTTAAAACTAGTTATAAAACTTACCAGGACCTATAAGACGCTTCACTTTAAAGTATAATCATATTGGTTCATTGGTTAGTGAGTTAATTATTGTATTTTTATGTTCTAAAGAATGAGATACTACTATATATTTGAATAGTAGTGGCGCCCTTAGCATCTAAGAACTCGTGTTTTCTAAAGGGTAAAAAGGGAGGAGAAAAATAGCCTAAAACCACTCAAAGGATTGACCTATAATAGTGTGGAACCATCATGGGATCTATGTGAAGCTTTCCTAAAAAGGAGAACTCAGTATTAAAAGTAATGAAATCTGAAGCTATAGTCAAATAAACCTTACTTACCACTTTATGTTATAGGATAGTACTTATTAACTTAATAGATTAGGTAGGTGCTTTTTTTACATAATTAAATTACCCCCCCCAAAAATTTTACCCCCGGGGTAAATTAGTTTGGGGGGGGTAATTACCCCCCCCAACAGATTTGGGGGGAGTATTTACCCCCCCCCCCAACAGACTTTAGGGGGGGTAATTACCCCCCCCAATCAAATTTTACCCCCGGGGTAAAAATTTCGGGGGGGGTAAAAAAAAATTTCGGCGCGCTTCGCGCGCCATTTTACCCCCCCCAAACACTAATTACCCCCCCCCTAAAATTTTTTACCCCCCCCAAAAAAAAAAGCTTGGACGCCCCTGTTTGGAATCTACTAGTTTGTTACCAACCAATCAAAAATCAATAAAAGTATTTTTAATTCTTTAGCCAACGAACAAGATTACGGTTATAAATTTTTAGATATCATCCCCGTTACATTTTAGTTTTAAAAACAAATGTAACAATCATTTTTAAACTATACATATAATAAACAAAATTCAAATCCATGGGACTGAAGGTATAAGATAATGAACAATAAATTGAAGTTCACCCAAAATAACAATAAACAAAACTGCCCCGTGTCTGTAGATTAAAATTATTTGTAGAAGTTAAACTCTGAAGGTTTGTACAAACCAAGATTAAATTAAAGTGTCCAAAGTTTTTAGATCAACCAATGGGAGATTGTGTTCATATAACTTTGAGTACCAGAAAAAAAGCCCAATGTCAACCCTGAGCATAAATACATAAATTCTAAATTTAGACTTTTATTAGTTGATTGTCTATATTTGTTTTTTTCCCCTGATGCCTGCCAAAAAAACACACTGCGAATCATTGAATATTTTTGCCATTAAAACCTCGGGCGGGGGGTTGTTAGCCCCCCCAGGGGGCAGATAATTACCCCCGCTAATAAGGGGGGCGTTTCTGCGTTACAACCAATTACGAAACAGGGTTGGGGATTAAGGAAAACAGAACAACAAACAACAAGGACAATTATGTGCATAAGTAGTGCAGCAATCCATAATTGAAAGTAACAACATGTCTGTCCCAGGTATAAGGTATAACCAACAAGTGAAATAAATCTTAAATAATTTCTGTGGGTTATTTGTAGAGGTCGTTAATTTTACTATACGTTGCCCCCCAACAACAGCTGAAAACCACGTATAGGTTTCGTGATTTTTTTCAAATTGTTTTCGTTATTGGCGTCTGTCTCTCCGTGTGTCCGGAGCTTAAGATCTTCCTAAATAATGGACAAACATTGAAAAAATACCCCCCCTCCAAAAAAATGAAAATAAAAATTTCCCAAACCCTTCCTCAAGTGGTTTAGATGCTTTAGGGGCGTAGTCGCTTGCTAGAGCTTTATGAAATTAAACAGTACATCAAATTGCAAAAAACTTACACTATGATACAGTACAGACAGAAACCAACAGACTTATAGAGCAGCTACACTTCTAAATATTGAAAAAGAAAGAAAATTGTGAAAGAAGGTCAGAACTCTAATTTTGTACAATTTATTGAATCATTTTTTAATCCCGCTCAGACTTGCCCCAACAAATTTCATCTTTTTATATTAATTTGGGACAATAGAGATTTTAGAATAGAGTCTGAATTAGATAGTTCTAATTCTTGAGTAAGAGGACATTTGACTGTATAACTAAATTGGTACCCAATGTTTTATCTCATCTGTTGCCTTAAGAACTTAAGGAACTTTTATCAAATCTTGATTGAGTTTTCCAAACTTTTTCTCCATTAATTTAACCTACACAAGGGGTAATTATGGTCATCTTAATTGGAGGATTCCATCAAATGATGTCCTAAGGACGTATATATTGTAAGATATAATTATACTTGGTGCTACGCTTTTATTATCATGTCTTATTGCTTAAGGAATTAAAGACAACAAAATTATTGTAAAAAAATTTAAATAACCAAAACAGCTATGTTTTACATCATCCATTATTATTACTCACAAATCATACTTTCTGTTGAAAGGAATCTTTGTACAAGGTTTGAAATCTATAGGAAGATTTCAATCAGAATTATTTCTCGCAGGTGGACGGAATGACATACAAAATTAGTATCGCTTAAAGACATCATCAAAAAATATTATAATCTATTTGTACAGTATCTATGTACAAATAATTACCATTATTAAAGATGCTCAAAAAAATTCAATAGTCTATCTCTATTAGGAGCTCAACAAATCACATGTACGATTGACAAACTAATGTTTGAATCGAAAAACAGACATAAAAGTGAGTTATAGAGTAGCTTCGCATAAAACGAAAGAGATAGAAGTAAGACATAATATCAATACATTTAGGGACATTAGGACCTTATCAAAAGAATTTTCCAATAAAAGTAATCTATTTCAACTTTGCAATAATTTAAGTAAATGCTACCAAACTTTGCCAAAACTAGAAATTACTTTTTCCATATCTTGCTTTAGTTGTGTGTCTTTTTTTCTAGCTTTCTCATTTTCTCTCTCTCTCTCTCTCTCTCTTTCTCTTCCGTCTCTCTTTTTCTATCTATATCACTCTCTTTCTCTTTCTCTCTCTCTCTCTCTCTCTCTCTCTCTCTCTCTCTCTCTTTCTCATCCGTCTCTCTTTTTCTATCTATATCACTCTCTTTCTCTTTCTCTCTCTCTCTCTCTCTCTCTCTCTCTCTCTCTCTTTCTCATCCGTCTCTCTTTTTCTATCTATATCACTCTCTTTCTCTCTCTCTCTCTCTCTCTCTCTCTCTCTCTCTCTCTCTCTCTCTCTCTCTCTTTCTTTCTATATGTCTATCTTTCTATTTATCTGTCTTTCTTTCTTTCTCTCTCTCTCTAAATCTCACTTTTTCTTTCTCTATCTATGTATCTCTCTAAATATCTCTTTCTCTCAAAATCTTTATCTCCCTCTCTCTCTTTGTCTATCACTCTCACTGCTTTTCTTTGTCTGTGTAAGAGTTGCTTTGTCTTCTAAGCAGACTATTAGATACATAAATGTATATATTTATACTTTAATATAAATATCATTTTCGCCCCTAGCATCTAGGAACCCTATATTTAAAAGGGGAGAGAGAAGAAATAGAGAAAATATTCTATAAAAAAAACACTTGTATTTCTTCTTTACAGAAGCGCAGCAACTCTATAGTTACGTATATATACGTATGTCCGTCCACCTGTCCGTCATAAATAGTTACACATACACATACACATATGTATCTTACAATCAGAAAATTAATTTTTAAAAGCTTGTGTTTTTTTATTTAGGGATGAGGGGAGATTGGACTGTAAATTAAATTGGTACTCAAAGTTATTTTGCTAGAACCTTGGATACTTTTATTAAATCTTGATTGGGTTGGTGCAAATCGTTCGTATCCAAACTTTAACTACAATTACTTTAATCTACTTTAGGTTGCATCAATTTATTGTCTAATGTCTTATCCCTTAAGATCCCTGAACGAAATCATCCTTTTTCTTTGTATTTTCTTATCCCTTTCCCTGTAAGTATAAATCAATCATTTTGATTGCACAAGTTTTAGAGAGCTCGCATGGATATAAGGATAAAACAATCGAAAATAAAATGATCTTTTTAATCGCAAGTTAAATAGTTTGCCTTGAATGCCTTTGATCAAAATCACATTTCAATATGATCTTTTACAATTAGTATTTTTAAAAGCATTATCCAAAGAGATATAAAGTATTGCCATATCTACAAAAAAAAGCCTAAAACATTCCCAGGACCATTATAAAACTTCCCTAAATATTATAGAACGAACAGTCCATCAGGTTACGACATCTTATGGGTCAAAAATACAGACAGAATCCTGCAAAATTTTTTACTAACTAGCGGCTTCGCCACTAGCCTCTAGGGGCTTTGTCACAAAAGGTTTTTAATTTTTTTTTAATTACGTACTACTGGTGCTGCCCGTTGTTTTATGTGAACTAACTACTCCATTAACCAAAAAAATGAGGGGGATTTTTGTTTTTTTGGGGGAGTTGGGGGTGTCCCACCCCCAAAGAAAATAGCTTAAAACCACCACAGGACCAATAGGTATATACCCTGAAGAGTAAAATCCGATCGGTTTAGTGGTTACTGAGATCTTAAGGGACGGACAGTCAGACAGACATCAAGCTACTTTGTATTATAGATAATCTTTAAATGATCTATCCCTTCCTACTTTATTTCAAACTAGTGGATGCGCCCGCAGTATCTAGCGGCATAATAATAGCCTGAAACCTTCCCAAGACTTAAATCTCAAAATGAAATAGCTCATAAATCACAGGACCTATGTGAAACTTACTAAAATGTACCACCTAATTGGTTCAGTAGTTATTGAGATCTTCAGCTTCAAACAAAAAACTCTTATTACTTTATATAATAGTTTTTTAGGAAAATCCAAATTATTTTCAATTGCCCCACCCCTGACACCCCTGACAAGCATGTCTCTGCTCGTCTAGAGAGCTCATGAACTTTTGACACTGCCGTACAATCACATTAAAATTGATTTATGCGCTACATCAAAAGGATTGTCTGTTCAAAATTTATATTCTGATTTACACAGAGGAGGGGGACAACTGGATACGTATTACAGTGGTCCCTAAAGTTTTATAATAACATTTTCTTATTTATTAGCCTAACAACTTTGAGGACTTCTGTGAATTTTGATTGGTAGATTCACTAAGATGCTTGTTCAATCGTTTTAACCACTAATTTTAATCTACAGAAGAGGCAATTTTGTGTATCATCATTGGAGATGTTCATAAATTTATTGGCCATTGTCTTATCCCTTTAGATCCCTTTTTACTTTATGAGTAACATCTCTAATAGTGGCCTTTTCCCCAACTTTAACTCTTTTCTCAATAATTACATTAAGATTGATGTATTGTAAAAAGATTTTCTGTTCATAATTTTTCTAGTTTTTATATTCTACTTCATGAGTAAAATATCTTAAAGTGGCATTTTTCTTACTTCCTTTCCTCACAATTTTGAAATAAAATTAAATTTGATTTCATTGCTATATCAATATTAATAAATTGTTTGTTTAACTGTTTTTACAAGGGTTACTAAATAAAAGGGCATAAGAAGGAAAATGCTTTAAATGCTGTATAGGCAGCAATTCACTATCTCACAAAAACCAAAAGATTATGGCAATTTAGCTCTATCAGAGGCTAAGATAATTAGCCCCCACCTAATAAAGGTCTTTAAAGAGTCTTGGCGGTTAAGACTAAAATATATTTGAAAGTACGATTAAGTTAAATACAATCGTTTAGATTAGATATACACAATGATACATATTATTAATTTTACAAAGGAGAAAAATTAAATAAGTACTGTCCTTTTGAGGGGGATAGAAATTTAGAAACGAGTTTCGAGACGACAAATGTTTTGTTTTCAAGTAAAAACTTCAACATATTTCCAAATATATATTTTAAGGACATTTTAGATGCGTTTAATTCAGGGAGAAGTGATAGAAAGATTAATTCTTTCTCTTTAATAAAAAATGGGAATGATTAAAATATAGGATGATTTTTTATTGGAAATAAAGTATGGCAATTAACGTTAAAAGTGGTTTCAACTACGTCTATAGCATAATTTGGTTAAAAGATATTTAAAAAAGACCTTTTAGTATATCCTGTCCTCTAGTGGTTATCCAGGTTATATTGTACAAAATGGAAATTCTTTTCCAGTATGGCTTCAAAACCTATTAATATCTGCTGGATTAGAACCGGTAAGCCTTACTAAAAAATTACGTATCATATACAATTTTCTACGAATAATAAAATAAAAATTATAATATTAATACCAGTTTTGTAAGCAATACTGGAATTAATCTTAACAAGTTTCGCTTTACTATCAGGAGAAGGTTATCTAAATACAATGCGATAAATAACTAAATAAATAATATGTTGTGGCTATTTTTCTTGCATGGGAGGGTAGTGGTACCATCCCCCAAAATAGTTGTATAAGAAGCTACATTGTAAAGAAGCTTAAGTCGGTTAAGAAGTGGGCGATATCCTTTGGTACAGACAGACACAGATCATGTTACTTTTAT
Organism: Acartia tonsa; assembly: GCF_053477335.1. Taxonomy (NCBI): domain Eukaryota; kingdom Metazoa; phylum Arthropoda; class Copepoda; order Calanoida; family Acartiidae; genus Acartia; species Acartia tonsa. Next base: position 29,768,530 of record NC_137268.1, on the reverse strand, counting down.
ATAATGATTCTTTGAGGTCTTGAGCTAAATTTCTAAGAATTTAGACAAATACATTTAGTTAGGAGGAAAATGGATTTAGTATTACTTGGATGTTGCACCAGATTTTCATGTACTCTGATAAAGTGATACTCGCACCTGGCTTAAATAGCGATAACCCCATGTACCCCCTTTATCCAATCCCTTCTCCTCCTACTGGATGAAAGAACTGACCAATAAATGAGGTTCACATTAGCAAAATAAATTGAAAAATTTTCCCCTGTCATTATATCCCCGTATTACATATCCATTAGAAGGAAATATTTCTGATAATTATCTATTGACATAAGGGAAGATTTATTTGAAATTTTGCTTAAATTTTTTAAAGAATCAAATACAAAAGTATGTATGAAAAATAAGGGGAATAGAACTAAGACATGCATATATTTTAGTGTAAATTACAATCAATTATAGGTTGAAAAGTTTGAGCACTGCTATTTTCTAATTTTATAGCCAACGTAATAACGTTTTATTTATAAAACTTTGGGTACCTGTACTAAATTTTCAATGTCCCTTCCAAATTGTTTCACTTTGAATGTTAACACACTTAAAATATAGGAAAAGCCTGCCCTGCTTAGACCCATACGCAACTTACTTAAAAATCACACCAATTCATTGATTTTCTGATTTTTGGCAAGGTTCTTATCCTAATATATAATTGAAAAGTATTCACCTTAACAATACACTTTTGAATTTCCTCTTACATTGGAAAGGAAAATTGAATCTAGATACATTCTGTTCAGTTTTGCAGGGCTCGGCAGCCGCGCATAAGCCATAAATAAGAACCCGATTGGTTACAAAAAAAAATTCGAAAATAAATATTGTCTGTTTAGGAAAAGGTTTATTCATCCAACTTAATTTTAAAGTTATAATATGACGATTTCAATGAGGCTTACACGCAGCTAACGCGCAGCTGCGGAGCCCTGCAGTTTTGTAAATACTAGGAAAATCTAGATAATTATATTAGTAGAGAAATTGCTGTGTCAGTACTTCTCAGGGAAGGAGGGGACATTGAACTGTAAATTGCCCTTGCCCAATAATTTTGGTATTTTAATTAAATCTTTATTATTTGGTGCAAATAAATAGTGTTTAAACCTTTCAAGCAATAAATCTAATCTACAGATGGGATTGACTTTGTATTTCATAATGGATCATGTACATAAATTGTGTGTCCATTGTCTTATCCCTTAAGATCCCAGGTAATCCTGGTGGAAAATTGGTAAATGTGTCCTGTGTCTGCAGGTAGTGTTAGTACAACACAACCTGACCCACGGCATTAGCGTAATTGGTATCGGGCCAGATTGGAAGCTGTTTTTAGTGACTATAGAAAAATTACATCATACAGTACAAATACCAATAATAGGCCAATACACAGACTAAATTACCAACAACAGGCCAGTATATATTTTAATTAACCAATTGTAGGCACTATACAATTCTTCGCCTGATTACTGTTCAGGTGCAAGTCTGTCAACACACTGCTGATATGTCAGGTTCATGACTACAATTAACCATGAACAGCTGCTACTTTCAGACAAAGGTCCTGCAAATAAAGAGTTAGTTGTATTATTATCATTATAAATCATAAAAATAACTTTTCATGTCGATCTAAGTCCTCATGACATTGGGGCCAACAAAAAAGGAATTATTCTTCTCATTTTTATGGTACTAATAAAAGTGAGTCCTAGATTAGTAAAACCCGCTTTACCTCGTTATTGCGGGACTTTCCTTTGATTTAAGTGATCATCTAGAGAATCCAGAGCATCATCCGCTTTAGAAGTCCTAATTGTGCAAAGTAGTGAATTGCTCCTATTTATGGGCCAAGGCATTCCTCATACTCTAATCATTAGTGTCACGTGCCAGACATAGCAGCAATAATAGCTATTTTAACGTCTCTAGTATGAAGCTGTGTGGACCAGACTCGAACCAGACACCTCCTCAATAGCAAGCAGGCAGGCTATCATTCTCGTAAACTGAAGTTTAAACTCCGTAATTTTAAGTATTGTTCATGTTTGTAAGAACATATCTGCAGAATTCTTGGCTGCAACTTTACTTAAACTTTTGTCAGGATTGTCAAACATTAATTTATTTATCACCAAAATTCTATCAAAATAATTGATATATTATTACTTCATGTACTCTGATAAAGTAACACTCGTAGATGGCTAGAATAACCCTAATCCACCTCCTTTTACCCCATCCCCTGCCCTCCTACTGCATGAACTAATTAAGCAATAAAGGAGGTCAAGCTAAATTGTCAATATATCCACGTATTCTATATCTATTATCAAAATGTATTTGATTCTCCAGAAAAGGTAAAATACTTATTCTATAATAAAACTAGCGGCTACGTCTTAAGAGGGCTATATGGATACCTTTGTTAAAAGATTGAGGGGCTAAGTCGACCCTCGATTTTACTTTTTAAAAGAAAAAGTAGAAAAAAAATCATAATAGTCATTTATCGCATCGTATTCTGAGATGCTTTCAACGGATAATAAGTTTAACAAAACTGGTATAAAATTCAAGGTTTTTATTTTAATACTCGTGGAAAACTGTCTGTAAAACGATGTCTTACATGATTTTTCAGTATGGCCTAGAGCCGGTTCTAATCTAACGGATATTAATCGGTTTTGAAGCCATACTGGAAAATTTTGTAGACACTTTATATACATTCATAAATGTTTCTAAAACTCCCCACCACTGCACTGCAAAATACATAAATAATGGCTTCTAACAAGTTTTTTTTTTGTTTTTTTAAAAGTTTTGAAATTGAAATTTAAAGTTTGGATGAATAACACCAGTGCTATATAGGTGTTCCAATAAAATATCAAACAAAATTGAAACAGCCAAACAAATAAATATGTCAGGGATTGTAAATACTAATAGGCCCCAGTCGTGTTCTCTCATTTGAGGTGATTTTGTTTATCATAATATAGTGTGCACATCAATTTATCGTTCACTGAAAAAAATTTGAGAGTGAGCGGATACTAGAATATAAATTACCGTGGGCTCCAGCCATGTCATCTCATTCGTTGGTTGTTTAAAAAATTAGATACTTAAAATAGATTAGTAGTGTACCAACTTTTCCACCACTGATTTAATCTTCGAAAAGGGTATTTGTTTTTGCTATTACATAAACATGAACTGGATGATTTTTTAAATGAATTATACAGTAGCCTTGCTACTAAAATGAAATGTGACAAATTTTTTCTTGTAATTTTGTAAAGTTGGGTGTAGGGTTGTAGTCAAATGCGCTTATTGAGTCAAACTGTTCTTATTTACGACCTTTTCATATATGTACATTTGGTCATATTTAAGTACAGTTTGACATAATGAGCGCACTTGACCAAACGGTAACACACAATTTTACGGAAAATACGCGAAAAAATAACCCCCTTTTTTAAAAACAACTTTTAGCTATTTTATCATATTTTTTTGGTTTGTTTGCACACTTTTATAGAATTGGACCATTCCAACACTAAAAGTTTAGAATAAAAAGACTGTTGGAACTAACAATTATACAAAATTTGCAGGGTTCATTAGTCATAAAACATTACAAGGAGATATGACTCCCCTCCCCCCCCCCCCATTGCCTGTTTTATGGGGTTGTAGACCCCTCTCAAATGAGGAGTAGAGGGCTAAACCACTTAGGTGGTGCATACACCCCTTTAGGTCACACTAATTTTTGTCATTAATATGTTAGTCAAGGCTTTTAGACAAAGGGCTTCTAGGTTATCCAGAAAGAAAGAGTTTTATTTTTCCTTGGGAAAGCCTAATATTTCCTTATTCCTTATTTTCCTAATGAATCCGGACTTAAAATTAATTCATTATGAGTTGATTAAAGTTCCTTTGCTTGGTGTACCTTTATTCCCTTTTATATAGGGGAAAGTCGAAAAGGGGTATATAGGGGTGTATATATATTTTACCTTCTTTTAATATCAGTCGAACAGCTTTATAGTATAAATGTATATATAGATCCCCCACTTTTTCAATGACCTTTTTCGTCTGCTACCAAATTGTCTTCTGATACTTGGCTGTGTTAATGTTTGATTAACCATTGGCTGATTTTCAAAGACCCAATTGAGAGTCGGCACAAGGTCATTGCGATAGGGAAATACAGTTATTTAAACCTTTTTGATCTCCCTCTAGTGTTTTACTATAATATCAGTATAATCAGTCATACTAAAATACTAACATCTTAGTATAGAGTAGCTGCACTACTGAAAACACAAACACACACATACGGAGAGACAGACAGACAAACAGACCTTTCCTGGAATTTAAATAAAAAATTTAAGGGATAAGACAATGGAAAATAAATTGATTAAACACCCTTTATTACGATAAAAAATAATTACACATACAACCCAATCAAGGTTTAGTGAACTAGTGTAATTTACAATACAGTGTCCTCCCCTCCCTCCCTGGTATTTTTAAAGTTTATAAAAACAAACATCTATTAATTAGAAAAGGGAATAGTCAGGGAGGGAGGGAGGGGACATTGACTGTAAATTGCATTGGTGCCAAAAGTTTTAAAATCACGTTCGGTAACTTATACTTAATCTTGATTGGTTGGTTCAAAGTGCCTAATTTTTTTTCACAAATTATATTAATAATTATAGGGGTAATTTAGTTTATCATAATTGGTATAATGTATATCATTTATGAGAAAAATATTTTTTTTAAAAGCTACCCATCGGTCTCTGATTTGAACTGTTTAATTCTTTTAAATCATAATTCATTATAAAACTTAAACTTTAATATTTAAACAGTAAAAACAATTTATGACTCTACTTAAAAAAATAACAATATTGTCAATGTGTAGCGGAGCAATAACAAGATAACAACAAAATTAGGGTATTATATAATAGTTAATGGCGTCATTTGACTGCGCCTAACATAGCAGCAGTAAGTTCAATTTTAATTTGGCAAAGGCCCGAACCAATTAGCTCCTAAAAAAATCGGAATAAGTTGTAAAAATACAATTGTAAAACCTTACTTTTTGTCCATATTTTTTAACCAAGCTTTAAAAAGTCTTAATTAAGGAATGAGACAAGGAAAGATAAAGATGTTCATCCCCAATGATTATAAAAAAATCAACCCTTCTGTAAATTAAAATTATTGGTCACAAAGTTCAAAAACACATAATTTGAACTAAATAAATAAGATTTAAACCAATAGCCTCTAAAGTTTTGAGCAAACGGATAAGTTAACGTGTTTAAATAACTTTTGGTACCAGAAATTTACAGCTTTAGTCCAATGTTCCCTCTCCTCTCCTCTCCTCTCCTTGACAACCTTACTTTTAACACAAGAGAACTGCAATAAAATATTTCAAAACTTTTTATGATTAGGTTAGGGTAAGTAAAGGTTATGCAAAGTTAAAGCCCCGCAGGGTTATAGGACACCTAAAAAGTCTACATAAAATTAAAATTGTGTATTAAGGTGAAGGGGAGGGGGGGTAATGGTCCACCAATCGTTAATTGGAATGTACCCAAAATAGTGTAATCTATATTAATTTAACTCCTCCCAATTGTTTTTGCCACGACACATTATCTTTCAATTTTGATTTGCAATTAGAGTCAACTTTTTGTCATCTTGTTTAACAGGGAGGGAGATGGAAATTCGTGAATTTAAATCGGGAGTTATAGAAGAATCTCATGACAAGAAAGTATAAACTCTTTAACTTTTGCCAATCTACCCATAACGCAATCGGATAAACCACGGATCTAAAGGGATAAGACAATACACGATAATTTGATTATAAAAGATGATAGTTATAAACCTTCTCAGGAACTATGAAAAGCTTAACTGTAAAGGAGATCCATATCGGTCAAGCGGTTAGCAAGATCGTTCAGTACACACAGACAGGCATACGTCCTGTTACTTTAAAATTTCCCTACTCCTAGTGTTCTGGGTGTTTAATCATAAATTTGTGTTTGCTTGCCAAAAATAGCATTTACCTATCTTTAGAGTTAACATAGAGGAACTAGTAAAGAGTCTACATAAGTCACGATTATAGATGGAAAAATTTTTGACTCTGCTGGTTTGTACCAACCAATCAAGGTATATTAAAAGTTCTTAATTTAATCAAAATAACGAATGATAGAACGTGTTTATAAACCTCAATAATTATCAAGAACGAAATATCTAAGAGGGGTAATGTGACTCTTTTTTAAAATCTCATAGAGAAAATTTGGCAAATTGGCCTTAATTGGTAAAAGTAGTAATGGAGGAATTATCTAAGAGTCTTTATGTTATGCAACCCTTTTCTACATTATCTACAAGGGACAATGGACGATAAATTAATGTACACCCCAACAATTATAATAAAAAAGATTATCACTTCTAGGGATAAAAATCATTAATGGAAAAATTTGGATTTTGGTCAACAAAATCAAGAAACATCTTTACCCAATCCAAAGAAATAGTTTAATGCCTAAGAAAAACAGTACATGTTTATAAACTTTGAAGGGTTATATAATTTACAGTCAAATTTTGACTTTCAGCCCTTAAGCTGCGCTTTTATTGAACAAATTGAATCTTGTTTAAATCATGCATCACTAGAATTACTTGTGCCCAAAATTATCATTTTTCCTTTTAGCATGAAATGTAAATTGACACTTATGCAAAGTTTCTATCACTATTTCTAACTGGGATAAAGGGATAAGACAATGAACGATAAATTTATATATTTCCCCAAAGAAGTTAAAAAAATAACTCCTTCTGTACATAAAGATAATGGCATACGTCAATTGTAACATTTTTGTTTAACGCTTTAATATTGAACTCTAAACCCCTGGCGACGTTTTTGCACGTTTTGTGTCATATGTAATCTATTAAAGGGGTAATTTTGTTTACCATAAGAGTCAATATATCAGCCATAGCTGTTAGATATCCATAGTTTAGACATCTAGGCAATGCAATCAAGCATAATTAAACATTCAACTTGAGGCAAACTTATTGATCTCTAAACCCCTGTTAACGTTTTTGCACGTTTTGTGTCATAGAAAATTGAGGCGCATTTTTGCTGCTCTGTTTACTCAAACACTTTTTGGCAATAACTTTAACTTTCAATGTCCCACAATTTTGGAACGTAGTGGAACCCAAACCCCACCACTCCAGCCCCACAACCTTCATTAAAAACATCTAAATTAAATATCTTATAAAATTAACTGGATCTGTGTGTGTCTGTGTATTTGTTTGTTTATCTTTCTGTACCAAAGGATCTCGCTAACCGCTGATGGATATGGTTCTCCTTTACAATGTAGCTTCGCATAGATCCTGAGAAGGTTTTTAACTTTTTTGGGGAGGTTATAATCATACCAAGGAAAATCGCCCCTAGAAAAAAAACACTTTCCAAAAAAACTCTTTAGGGGCATGGCAAGGCCACTAATGTTAAGCTATATTATAAACACCCCTTTACCCCTACCCTTGGGAGGAGGGTTACTTATAGGGTTCATGTAGAAGAAAATGGGAAATTGCGCAAACTTTAAGTTGATGAGGCGAACAGTAATTATGGATTTTAAATGTTTTTAGTGTTTTTTTTACCAGGGAGGGAGGGACATTAGGCTTTTTTATTTTACACTAGTCCCCAATGTTTCATAATAACGTTTTCTTATTCGTCGGCTGATCAATTTTGGAAACTTTTATTGAATTTTAATTGATTCATTAAATTGAGTGTCCAAACGTTTCAACCACTAATTGTATGGGATAAATTTGTGTATAACCATTGGGGATGTACATCAATTTACCCTTTAGATTCCTTGTTCTTTGCTGAATACAGGGATAGGACAATTGCAGAGATATTAAGGGATAAGACAATGGACGTTAAATTGATTTATTTACATCACTAATGTTGTTTAACAAAATTATCCTTTCTATAGATTGTAATTATTGGTGGAAAAGTCTGGATAGTAAAAGTTTGAATCAACCTAATCAAGTACCCAGAGTTTTTAGACAACAAATTAGAGAACTTGTTTATAGATTTTCAATACCATTGTAACCTACAATCTAATGTCCCCTCCCTCCCTTATACATTTTCACACAAAAAATATGTTTTATCTTCTGATATTATTATATTAATATAAAAAAATTTCATTATCATTATAATTCAATGAATTATATTGTTTAATATTTTTTTTAAAAACTTAAATATATATTTTTCTGTATCAATTATTTTTTTGAGGGTTAACTCCCCCCCCCCCCCTTACTAAAGATATTTCGGGACATATACAAAGCTTCAAATATTGTTTTGAAATGGCTGTTTATAAGATCTTACTGGACACATCCTACTTCTTTGGTATTAGAAGGGATGGAGTGGTTATCTAGCTGTTTATTACACTAGTACCCAAAGATTTATAAAAACTTTTCTTTTTTGTTGGCTTCATAACTTTGGGGACTTTTATTTAATTTTGGTCGGTTGATTCATTAAGTAGTGTGTCTACAGAGGGGTAATCTTGTGTATCATCAATGGGAATGTACATCGATTTTGGAATTTTTAAAGAAATGAATGACAGACCGACCAACAAGGCCTACGACTAAAATGTAGCTGCGCTGCTTAAATAAAATGTAGCTTCCGTTTAATTAGCCGATGATATAATGTTTACAATAATTTTTAGAATTCATTTTGTTTTAACAGGAATTTTAAACTTTAAATTGCTTAATTTCATATTTTACAAAAGGTGTTTTCGCAATTTTGTCAGATAAAAATTGGCTGAATTAGCTAAATTGCAACGAATGTGGTAGTTTTAGGATTTAATACATCAATTTAATGAGATATACTGCCGGCTACGCCCCTAGAGGGTAGAGGCACCCTTCCCAAAAATAGTTATAAAACTTTCCTGGACTTTGCGAAGCTACACGATTTGTATTTTTAAGCTTAAATGCGGGAACGTAATTTTGAAGTGAGTGTCACGCAAAGCAAACCAAGTTAGAGGTAATCATTATATACTTAGGCCACCGGGGAAATAAAAACCAACATGGGATAAAGGGGTTGTTAAGTTGATTATCATCAAATGAATGCGTATTGTTGCAACATTGCCACGAAGTCTAGCTAATAATTTAATATGAAATTGATTTGGTAAGAGGAACTCATATAATTGCATATTTTTTAAGATCAACAATAACGGTTAATCCTTATATAAAAGTAAGAGAATCTGTGTGTGTGTGTGTGTGTGTGTGTCTGTCTGTACCGACGGATTTAGCTAACCGCTGAACTGATATGGTTTTCCTTTACAATTTAAGGTTTATAACTATTATAGGGGTTGGCACCTTCACTCTCAAGATAAACTTCAACTAGAATATAAATGCTATCCGCTGCAATGGTTCTCAGCAATACTGTCTAAAACAGACAATTTTAAAATAAAAGTCCTAAATTACTAACAGTCTTGTTAGCCTGGGCTTTCGGTCCCTCGGTCTAACAAAACTGGTTTTAATCTTATAATATTTCATTTTAATATCCACGGAAAGCTGTCTATAATACGATGTGATAAATAACTATTTTGAGTTGCATATTTTTTTTTGATCCCCAATAATAGATAATTACTCACAAAGTAACACATCTGACATAGCAACAGCAGATAATTCAACATGAATTAAAGTCCTAATTACTCCTAAACATTTAGTATTTTTACTTACTTATCCATTACACCCCTGGTAATTAGTAATGAAATGTGCGGTCTATACTTTATATCATAGGCCATAACTAATTCTTTTTCATAGCGAAGCTACTTTAGGGTTTGTACAAAATTTTAAGAGAGATGACAACATACATAAAAGCAAAGCTTAACAAATCAAACAATGAAAATATGAGCCTTTGATTTTTTTATAATGAGTTGCTAAGCATTCAAAATTGTACCTTTTTGTTACAGAAATCCATATACATTTTTAAAAGTTTGTGCTGCTATTCTAGATTAACAATTATGATCAGAAGCGAAGCTTTTTAATATTTAAGATAGGTTCCTCCGTACAAAGATTAGTTATGAACGTTAATTCAGACTTGTTAGAATTGTCCTATTGATTTAAAACTTTGCATTATGACTGCTGTAACAGTTGGGTAAAGTTTAGAAGGCGTAGCAACTATTACCAGAAAGTCTGTACGTCCATTTATACCATGATAGCTTATAAAATCATATTTTTTGCAAGATTATTACCCTATTGACATGGAATGAACACAATGTTGTAAGCACAGCATTAACGTAAATGAATAGAGGGAGCAAGAGTCATCACTCCTCAGTCCCGATATTGTATTGAGTCTTTAAAATCTCCTAACAGCATCAGAAATATAAACACAAGTAATTCCCTACAAAAGAACAGAAAGCAATTTGCTAGCAGACTAAAAGTATTATAGATCTATACATGTATTTATTAAAGCAACATGTATAAAAGATTTACATATAATTTTATTTCAACAACGATTTTACTATCTTTTTACTTATGTGCAAAGTTTAGCTTCATTTTCAAGAATGTTTTTATCCTTGTTTTTGGTAAAATGTGTAGCATATTTAGTGCATATTTCTCAAGTGAAAAGAAAAATTAAAATTGACAGAAACAAAAGAGTTTTCTTAGTGTAAAATAAAATGTTTCTATATTCAAGCCAAAATTTGTATATCCTATAATATAAAGCAGTAAGGTTTTTTGTCTGTAATTAATGAAATCGGAAACTACTGCTCTGAATTGATTGTACTTTCTGGGATGCTTCATAAATGTCTTTTGATAGTTTATGCTGATTTCCTTACCTCCATCGCCCTCCCCTATAGGCTAGGGACGAAGCAACTATAGTATAACACAAAGTAAGCTATATCTTTCCATTTATCTGTCCGTCTCTGCCTGTCCGTCTGAAGCTTAAGATCTCATCATCCGCTGAACAAATAAGCGGGTTGGGAACCCCCCACCAGAGCTTGGGGCGAAGCTTCAATTAATATAAAACTCGCCTAAATTTTTTTTTCTCCATCAATCAAAAATTATTTGGTGACCTTTTTTAATTGATAAAAATCTACAGTTTTTTTTGTGTTGTAAAGGCATAAGTGTTGTATTTGCCAGCTGGAAGAAACATTTTACAGCTATGCTACCTCTTATTATATAAATTATTTATTCTATTTAAGGAATATAATTTAACTTGTTGAAATATAAAAACAGCACTCATTGAAGTAGGACAAAATTAAAACAGCTTTCTACACATTGTAAAAATTAAGTTCAGGGGTAGTGCAATTAAAGATAAGTTTTACTACATCATACCCAGGGAGTAAGGTGACATTAGACTGTATTTTATACTGGTACTCAAAGTTTTATAAACACATACATTAATTCGTCGAATTAATCTTGGTTGGATGTTACAAACTATCAGTGTCCAAACTTTTCAACCAATAATTAATTCTACAGAAGGGGATGTGGATATACATGATCAATTTATCCTCAAATATCTTATCCCTTAAGATCCCTGGTTTATACCAATTTAATACTTGTCTTTATGACTTCTCTCTCTGTACGAGACATTTCAGGGATTCAAAGTAACAAAATATTGGGGAAAAAAATCAAACAAGTCATCTATCTCATCGTAACATATAAGATAAAAACAGTTATGTTAGCCCAGAGAGGACGAAGGCCCGAAATAACAAAACTGGTATCAATTCTATGATTTGATATTTTGATATTCGTAGAAAATTGTCTGTAATACGATGCTATACATGATTTTTCAGTATTGCTGAGAATTGATTCTAATCCATCGGATATTAAGCGGTTTCGAAGCTATACTAGAAACTCTCTCAAATTAGCAGGAGTAAAATTTCTGCAGTTGTCATCTCCCCATTTCCTGATTCGTTTCTCCTCTGGAGCTCATTTAGCCTTGCAAGGTTGGTCAATGCTTTGGAAAATTATACAATTAGGATAATAAAGACAGTCTATATCCCTTACACAGAGAAGTGCTACAAATTTAAAATTTTGTAAAATAGCCAAAATAATAGGTATATTTCGCAAAATCGTACTTATGCCGAAATTATACAATTAGAATATTCTAATATCTTACTTGGAGAAGAGATACAAATTTACAATTTTTAAAAAATAATCAAAATAATAGATATTTATTGGATATTTGTAATATTAGACTTCTGAACTTTTTTTACCCATTTGCCAAAATATAGTAATAGGATAATAAAGACAGCGTCTATATTCCTTACTTGTAAAGGAGCTTTAAATTTACAATATTGTGACATAGCCAAATTAAAAGATATTAATTGCAAAATTGTATTTTTGCACTGCAAAATAATTAGTTTTATTCATTGGACGAAATTGATTCTAAGAATAATGAAAACTGTCTTGCTAAAAAGTTGATTGATTTTTTAAATTTTAATTTCAAAATGTAGCTAAGATAATATCTTTGTTTATTGTTCCACTTGCATTATTCCTTTTTGTCTTTTTAGCGTTTTTGTTGCACCACCCCCTATTTTTTTTCTGTCGAGACTTAGCTGAGTCAGTGTTAATAGCCAATTCAAAACTAAAAATTTTTGTTTTCCCTTCATTTTATATATTTTGTTGGGTTGTTGTTTAAGCAATATACAAATACACTATGCAGTCTCAGGGAGAGGAAGGCGATATTAAATTCTAAATTATACTGGTACCCAAAGTTTTAAGTAAAAACTTTAGGGAAAATTATTTTGAATTATGATTGGTAGGTCCCAAACTCGTAGTTTGAAACTATTTAACCAATAATTTTAATCTAAAGAAGGTGTACTTTTGTTTGCGATCATTGGAGATGTATATCATTGTCTTATCCCTTAAGATACCTGGTGCAGTCTTAAGAACACAGGGATAGGGCATCTCAAGAATAATAAGAGAGAGAGAGTGAGAGAGAGAGAGAGAGAGAGAGCGAGAGAGAGAAAGAGAGAGAGAGAGTGAGAGAGAGAGAAAAGGCGAAAAAGCAAGAATAATATAGAAAAAAAAAGATAGAAAGAGAGCGAGAAAAAATCAAGAATCTTAAGGAAAAGAAGGAGGAAAGGAGAGAGAAAGCGAGCAAGAGAAAGAGATATTTAGTATGAGAGAGAGAGAGGGAAAAAAAGAAAGCATAGCAGTTGAGAAAGAAAGAGAGAGAAAGTAGTAAAATGGCTTTGATAATGTTATGAAGTTCTGAATAGTTTATACAAGGAATATCAACTCAATACTAAGAAAATTACCAGGTTTAAAGTCTGAAAATTGTGTCAGAGGGGAGGCCTCTAGGGGCGTAGCCACTAGTTATAATATTAAGTTAGAAGTAGATTTTTATTGTGCCTTAAGCTGAAGATTTTATATTTACTGATCAGTTCTCCTTTTAAAGGAAGTTTTACATAGGTCTCAGGATGGCTTTAGGCTTTTTTCCTACCCCTTTGGTTCTAGGGCCCTTAGATGCTAAGGGCACAGTTGCTTATCTTTTTATAATAAAACAAAAGGAATTCTTTTTGTAAAGATACTTAAAAGACATCGCCTCTTAAGGAGCGTTTCGTCGTATTTTCACAGTAGCTTTTAATAGGTTATTTTAGGTTAGGTTAGGTGACTTTCCCGCAGGGTTAGAGTTCCCCGCAGGAAGAAAAATAGAAGAAAAAATACGACGAAATGCTTCTTAAGAGGCGATGTCACGAAAGAGGCTATACCCAATCTTTTTCCTTTCAAGGTATAAACCCCTTGATAGTTTTACAGGGCCATTGTATGCAATTTTGGTTGCAAACATTAGACTTCATCGCAGGCTGTAAAAACTTATACAGGGACACGGAGTTTAATCGATTTACATCAAGTAATATTTGCGTATGTATTTTGGGTATAAAGTGGTGTTAAGGGCTTGGCAGCAACTGCCTATACGGCTTCGTTGCGGCTGTCGAGCCCTGGTTGTATTTATCCGTTGAGATCTCACAAACGAGCAATGCATCTAGAGGCTTAAGTAAAACCAGTCTATAAAAAATCTTCTAAACATCGTTTTCGTTGTTGGTGGCTAGATATTCGAATCCGAGCATTGTACGATTCTTGTAAGAAAAGTGACAATAACTAGTCAATCCACTTTTGACATCCAGAGATGGGTTTTTGAAAGATGAATGCCACGTTTCTTGATTGATTGATTGACTAAACAGAGTATACAACTATTTTTTTAATCATTTCGCTTTTGTTGGTACGGCCTTCATAGACGAAAAACAAATTATCTTAAATCCATTTTCACTGCATATTAATTAATACATCATTTTAGATCTGTATTAGACATTATACAAATGGCTAAAATAATCTTAAAATTTTGAATTCTTAAGTTGTATACTCTGTTAAAATCCTTATCTGATCGTTCAAGATCAATGCCCCGTACGATTTCAACAGAGTATACAACTTAAAAACTCAAAATTTTAAAGTTAAAGAAAAGTATGTTTTAAGCCGTACTCGAATGCTTTTCTAAAGTCAAACTGTCTAATATTCATCGGAGGGGGAAGGGATATTCGCCGAGATCTAAAGGGATAATGGCCGATAAATTGATAAACATCAACAATGATTGTTCACTAACTAACCAATCTGTAGAATTCAATTAAAAGGTTAAAACGTTTGGACACTCAACTTAATAATAAAAAAATCAAAACTCACAAAAATCCCCCAAAGTTGTTAGGCCAATGCATAACAATAGTTATTATAAACCTTGAGGGCTAGTGTAATAAAAAGCACACTTTCTTCCTGACAAATCCATTGACAAACAATGAAAAATCCCACTACTTCGGTATTGCCCATAGCAATGTTTTTCATAATATATCTATCTATCCAAAAATTAAAAGGTTTTTTAACATCACATTTTATTTAAGAGCTTTAAAAGTCTAGTAAAAATCAAAATTTATTATTCGGGTTTTTTCAATATAATAGAAACTATAGTCTTAATAAAGACATTGATGCGTAATTGTGGAAAAAAGCTACGACAAATTTACAGTTTTTTTATTATTAAATATTTATTTAAAGGAACTTTTTTCCAAATTCCGATGTCTCTAAATTACAATTTTGGTCTGATATTCTTTTTTATGCTAGTTTTATTATGTACAGGGCTATAAAGAAAATGGCATTTGAAAAATAAATTACTTAATTTCAAAATTTTGTTTTTGATTACTGATCTTTGCAAGTCTGCGAAATTTGATGGATTTTTTTTCAAATGCCAAATTCTTTAATTCCTGTCAATAATATTCTTAAAAAATAATTACACCTATTTCACAAAATCTTCAATAAAATCATTTTTTTCTAAAGATTTTGAAGCATAGAAATATAATTTCTATATTAGATAATTACAATTTTCATAAATTTTATTGAAAATTTTGTGATTTTTAAATACAGTTAGAGCACCAAAAGAAAAGCTAAGAAAAAAGCCAAAAATTATTCAAGAATAAAATATCAAAAATTTGATTATTACTTCTTTTATTTTTCATGGTTATTGTTTACTAAAATTCTTGGTATAATAAAAAATGTTGATTTACTTTTTTTATCCTATAAAATGATTTTTATTTCTATGAAAGAATATTCAACAATAATTTTTAAAACTAGTTTTATTTTGTCTTTTCAAGTTCAGAAAAAATCTTGAAAATAAACAACCATTGATTTTTGACAATATAGATAAAAAAACACACTTTTCGTCAAAAAAAAGTTATTAAGGTGGTTTAAGTCACAAAAAAACGACATAATTTTGTATATTTTGATTTAGGCCCCAAAATTTTTGTTATAATACATTTTGAAAAAAAAATATGAGAATGAAATTATTATAAGGTGGAAAAATTACACTGAGTTTTTTTCTAGAGTTCATTTTTCATTAAACACAAAAGGATAATGCGTTTATTAATATATGCAATTCAAATAAAGTAACATCACTTTATTTTGAACATTTTTTCATTGAATTTCTTGTATTTTGGTCAATCACAGACTTATTATTTTCTTATTTTTGAAGAGAAAAAATAGTTGGTTTTTTTGTGTTTTTTTTGCTTCTTGATTCTAACGATTATTTGGCTTTTTACACCTATTTTCACTAATTTTAGAGATGATGGCAGTTTGAATTTGCTACGCGGCATATTGCACACCACCAATCAATCAACCAACCAACTCACATATACTATCAAGTGTCTTAGTCAGCTGATTTTTTGCCGCCAAAATTTTGGCGCATTTTTTTCTCACTATTTTCGATCTCATCATGGTTGATGATTTTTCATATTATGGGGGATGAATGCAGGTACTCGAACCTGATACACCACTTGGATTGACACAAAAACAAGCCACGGAAATAATTTTTGAAGCTAAAGCTTTCAGTTTGCTCAACTTTTGACGTCAGTTCAAGGCCAATTCATTCGTTGCCTTTTTCTTGACATTATGAACAGCTGAAATTTTTCTTTAGCAATTGGACTAGCTAGACATTTGCTGCGCTACATTTTATTTTTAAGCACAACAGAAAGGCTATTTCGTTTTGGGGCTTGGCTATTTTTCCTTCAGACAAGGGGTTGTTTGGCTTTTTTCTTGAGGGGAGGAGTCTTCTCAGGGCTTTTAATCTTAGGACCCTTTGTCCAACAGTCTCATTATGTATGTATGAATAATATGATTATAATAAAGTCTTGTAATATCACAAAGTGCTTAATGTAGCTTTTTTATTCTTCTTAAAACTTTTCATCATATGTTTTGTTTTTGTTTCTTGTTGAAAATTCATTGCACTTTTCTTTTCTACACAATGTAATTATATTACTAACAAAGCTGTCCAAATTAATTATCATCAGTTTACATTTTTTTAAATGTTTTTTTTTTTCAATAATAAAGAATGAGTTCACACACGCACACAGAAAAAAATTGTTTTAATTTCACTAGAGGTGGCCGTACGCGTTGTATGCCGCGGCGTGGTAGGCCGGATAGTCGTACGGACTCTCGCCTGGCCGTCCACCGGCCATCATGGCGGCCGCCGCATGACTGTCCATGCCCATGTAGCCCATGGCGGCTGGATCGGGGCTGGGGTAGCCGGAGGGACCGGCGCGGTTCGACTGGTCGATCATCGGCTGCACAATTCGCCGGCGGGCGTTGATGAACCAGTTGTTGACCTGCAGTATGCTCAGGCCCGTGTCCTGAGCCAGCTGTTTCTTCTGGTCCTCGCTGGGGTAGGGATGGGTCAGGTGCTGGAACAGCCACGCCCGCAAAATATTCGTTGCAACTTTCGGGAAGATTCCGCGCTTTTTGGAGTTCTTGTTCTTGCCGGTCGGGTCATCGTCGTCGCAGCCCGAGCCGTCGGCGGAGCCTACGCTCGCGTTGGACGCGTCGCCGGCCTCAGACAGGTCGTCCCGCGACGGGTGGTGCATGGAGAGGCGGGGAGTCCCACTGCCCGAGTTCTGGCCGGGACTGCGGGCCTCGTCCAAGTGACTGTGGTGGTCGTACCCAGACAGGGAGGAGGAAGGGGGGCGCAGTTCTCCCTGAAATAGAAAATATATATGAATATCTCAAATAATATCCAAGATATTACATTAAGAAATTTCGATAAACATGCTTTAAAAAATATAAAGGCAGTTTTGCTACCTTAAATCAATTTACATAAACATCATCATATTAAAAGCCTTTTCATGTCATTTTTTCTTGGAAGGGGGGGGGGAGGTGGCTTAAAACAACCCCGCCCACTTTCTTGGCTTCTATACAAAGACATGCCATGAAAGAAAAACTATTCAATACCCAATTTATATTTTCAATAAAGACATTTTTAATACATTTTTTTACTGTAGTAGCGAAGATACTTTAAAGTTGTAAGTAAGCAGTTACAAGTGTGTCCTATAAATCAACTTTATTGGTTTGATAATTTTTCTGATATATACATATACGCTATGTTCTAATAAAATATTATTAAATACATTTTTTAATACAGCAAAGTTTAACTTTGTTCTTGTGTGTGTGTGTGTGTGTATTAAAGGCTAACACAATTTAATAATAGGTCCATCAAATATTTCCTAAACGGCCCAATACACTTTGACACTTTGAATAAAATTGCATAAAGGCGTCTTTGTTGTATAGAGCGACTGCGTAGGGATAAAGGGATGGGAAAATTTGTAGCCAGGGTTTTACTTCTCAAAGAAAAAGATATTGTTTACATTTCCCCTTTTTGAATATAGTATTGTTTTTTGTTTAATTTGATTTACAACATGCTATTGAAAAATATGGTACATTCTGTCTTATTTATGATAATTTTTGGCCTATATGTTTATCCTTATAGCTCTGATATTAAGACCAATGTATGTGCATTATATTTTATTGAATATTGGGTAGGAGAAAAAATATAAAAAGAGCAAAAAATTATTTTGGGATATTTACATTTTATAATCAAGGTTGAATAGCCTTTTAGTAGTAGCAAAACTACTCTGTAATCTACTATTGGACATGATTGTCAGCAAGACAAAATATAAATGTATCTAGTAATAAAACTTAGTTTTATATAAGAGATAAATTCGGTTTGAAAAATTTGATGGAGGTTTGAAATTTTTGGTGGAATTTAAATGTGTCTCAGCTATTTTAATATCATTTTTTCACTAGAATAAATGTTCTGTTAAAAAAGTAAAATAAGAATGTATAGCAAATGATACAAAAGCACTTTTAGAGGTTTTAAATAACACGAAAAAGACCTTTTTATTAAATATTCAATTTAGAGAAAAGATAAGAAACAAAACGCCTCTTTACAAAGGCTTAAAAGGTATTTGTAGAATAGCTTAGGCACTGAATTATTTGAAGAAAAATGTAGACAAATTTTGAGGGCTAAAAATTCTTGAGACTCGTCTTGTTAAAATTAAATCAAGGGCGTTATCTAACTTCTTAAATATACATTTGAACTGACCTTATTACATAGAGAGCTAGCTAGCAAAAAAGAGAAAGATGGACAAAAAGACAAAAAGATAGCAAAAAAGGATAGAAAGATAGATATTTGGGTGGGAGAAATAACAAGTTATTTTTGCAATGAAAAAGAAAGAATTTGCATTAGAATTTGTGCAAACTATCCCCCCGCGGCCAAAGCATTCCCCCATACCCATTTTATTACCACCAATTTGGGATGGGGAAAAATAAGGGGGAGGTAGATAGATAGTCAGGTATTTGACCCTAGCTTCGCTAGGCCGTTCATTCTAGTAAGACTATGCGAAATATTCACTAGCATAGGCGAAAAATCAAGGATAACCAATCCTTTTGAATTAGATAGATAGATAAATTGATGGATATTTAAAAAGTAAAGAAAGCAAGCCCGTAATATTTAACAATATTTGAAAGAGAAAAAAAACGGATGTTTGCAAAAAAGTTAAAATGTATTTTTAAGACTTTTTCGTGCAGGCCGTAAATTTTCAGGTTATGCTCCTATAAAGCGTTTTTAGTAGTTATCTTAACAAATATAAAGCTTAAAAAAGCATACATCAAAAGATGTAATATTAGGAACGACAAAAAAATGTAAAACAGCTTAAGAAACATAAATGATGTTTTTACGGTAGAAATTTGTGTTTTGTCTTTTTAATTCTCTTAAATTTCTCGACAATTAATTAGGCGGAGAAGGAGGGAGGGGGGTGGGTGGGATTTTTAGGGGGGTTGGGGGGTATGGCGTGCCCGCCAATTAATTGCAATTCAGTCAATTAGCGAATTTCTTAGCCCTCCTCACCACTCTCCCAATCTTGTTTCTTTCTCTTTTTAATTAATACCCATCCCCCTTTTTTTCTCGTATGTTCAAAGTATCCCCCCCCCCCATCCCCTTTTTTCCTCGTATGTGCAAGGTATTTGAATGTGTCCCAGTATTTTTAAAGGTATGTCAGACATGTAACTTGCTTTTTTGGCCACCTTTTTCTTTATTTCACAGGGATTCTAAGTGTTAAGACAATGAAAAGGAGATTTATATAGATTAAAGTTATTGGTTGAAAAATTTGGACAATGCTATTTTTAGCAAACTAGTTATTACCCAATGTTTTTAAACCCAAATGATAAGAGAACTAGAGTGTAAAAACTTTGGATACCAGTATAATTTACAGTGCATTTTCCCCTCCACTCCCTGCTTTCTTTACATTACAGTCGCCTTAGAGTGTCTTCTATAACCTTACTAAAATAAAGTAGAACAGCAACTATATAGCTCGTATATGTCTGTACCGACCGCCACTCAAAGTTTTTAAATGAATGCATTTTCTCCCTTACACGTTAACGTTTACTTAGAAAAAATGTACATGGGGTCTTTAACATAGCAATCCTTATTTCAGCATTCTAATAACTTTTTTGATCGTATAAAGGGCGATTAAAACAAGGGAAGGGAAAATAGTGGGGGGGGGGACTATTTGTCAAAGAATTTGGCAAATTTTTTGCCATTCCCTTCTTAAACAATTAAAAGATTTTTTAAATTGTATTTTTATTTCCCATGATTCAATTAGGTATGCATTTCTTTACTTGGTATTTGTCAGTACGTCCATCTGTCTGACGGTCAGACATACTTTTTATTAAATAAAAGATGCAATGAAATTAAAAATGTTTATTTTACATTTCAAGATTTATTCTGATTTAAAAAGTTCAATGATGCTTATATTGACAAAAACACGGTCTATTCTTATTCGATCCCCCCCCCCCCCCATATCCCAATTTTCCCCGCACAGCAAAAACTTCGGGACTTATGTACATTTTTCTCCCTTTAATATCTTGAACTTTTAAACTTGTGAATTTTAAAGCTGGCAAAAAAGGTTTTGACTTCTTTCTCTCTCTTTCTTTCAGTCCCATTATTCATGAGGCAAACTATATTCAAAGAAATAGAGCGGTGTCCAATCAAAATCGCAGATATTTTTACTTTAAAAATAGCTAAAATGTGAAAAATGTCAAGATTTATTTCATTTTTTTGTTCTCTTTACTTTGTTTTTAGATATTTTTTGTTTTATAAAGGCTAGAAAATGGTTGATCTTTTTTTAATAAACATCCCAACAAAATAGAAAATACATTGAATGAATAAGTAAAGAGAAAGAAAGAGAAGTAGAGAGAGTGAGTGAGGGAGAGAGAGAGAGAGAGGGGGGGGGGGAATATTCCAATATGAATTGAATAGTTTTCAGAAAAAGAAATATTTGTTTTCAGTAGCGAAGCTACCTTATAACTAGGGTCCGTCTGTACGTCGTTAGGTCAATGGAAATTGGAGAAATTACTTATAATTAACTTACACTATGTCATATTTATTGATTTATTGGCATTCACTGCCTTGTTTTTCCATCAGATAAGTTAAAATAAAACAAGCAAAATTCAAAAGTTTTATATTTTGATATTTTGTGTGTATTTTTACAGTAAATTAAGCTTGAATAATAAATATAACAAAAAAATACTTGAAGGTATTTGCTCTAAATAATAAAATACCTTAAAAAATAAGTTTCTTTGTCTACTTATGGGAAAATTTATTTTTAGTCTACTTAAAATTAGAAAATATGTTTTTTTATATAATTTTTAATCATTATTAAAACAAAATAGTTTATATTTTTTTGTGGGAAGGGGGAGGGGAGGATTATGTTTTACATATCAAAAAATAAACATATTGTCTACAAATAAATGATAAAAAAGCATAGACCCCTTCCCCCTTTTCAAAAATTTTTTTTGGCGTGTCCACCCTTTTTAAAGGCCTAGGAAACTTTTCAAAAACGGAATAAATATTCGTTAAGATAAATGTAAAAAAAAATATTACTTTAAAAATGTTTAGTCTATAACTTTTCTTCAAATGAAAAGCTATCATTTATTGTATTTTTTTCTTCATTAATAACAATTATAGGAAGTGCTCTTGCGAATGCTTATTCCCGGCAGACGGTTTTAAACTGCTCGTTATTTATAGTTTAGAGCTCAAACCCCTGTAAGAGATATCATGTGAAGAAACGCAGGGAGAAAGGCTCATAAATCAAAGTCACAAAAAAATAAATAATAAAAGGCATTGTGGTGGAGAGGATTTGGTAACTAAAATTCTATCATTGAGCTAAAAAGATATGTTTATTCTACATCTTATTGTACAATTAAATGCAGAGATTATTAATAATAAAGAATTTAATACAATAATAAGAATTTCCTCATCCCTCTATCCCTGGCAGAAAAAAAACCTTATCTCGGAATCTATTCTTAACGACTTGAATTCAAGCATCCTACAAAACCAAACACAGAACAAGGGTGACAACAGTCATAAGTAGCGCAGCTTTTGTATTATGAAAGTATCATGAGGTCTTTTCAAGAATCTATAGTGATAAGACAAAAGCCAATTAATTGATGTACACATTCCCAAAGATAATACACAAAATTAACCATCTGTAGATTACACTTGGTGGTTGAAACGTTTGTACACTCAACTTAAATAATGAAAGTCCTCAAAGTTGTTAAGCCATGGAACGTTATTATATAACTTTGGGGACCGTCGAATGTCTCATCCCTCCCTGGGTTCTTTCAATGCAAAAGTTATGAAATGAAATTTGCAGTAAGCATTGTAATTAATATTTCATGTCAGGTAAATCAGTATTATTCAAATTATAGAGCAGCTCCGCTACTAACAACAAAACAAGATACCAAAAAAGGATTTGACTTTCAGGCATAAAAATTTGGGGGTAGAGGGGGGGGGATTGGGGGTTAAATTTTAAATATTCCCAGCGTCTTTAAACCTATAGAAAAAGATTAGTAAAAGATTTAATAAAAGGCGCTTTTTTAGGCTTTTCCCTTCTTTGATTTCAAATACAATACCCAAAAACATTTCTTACTAAAAAGGCTTAAAAAAGGGGTTAAATTCTTTTAAGGGCTTAGAACTTAGTATTTTGACGGGTTGTTGTCAATTTTTGAACAAAAAATATGTTTCTTGGGTAAGATTAGAAGTGTATTAAAACTGGGAAAGTGATGTACGACCTGAAGAAATTTTAACAATTTTGGCGGAAAAGTTTAAGCATATTTTTCTAGTTAATTTTTTTTCGCTGTAGACATTTTTTAAACAAGTGTTAGGTTATGTAAAATTTAGGGAAAAAGTAATAGGTATACATCATTTGATTGTGAAAAAATTTTTGATTATCCTATTATTTATAGTAGTAAGATGTTTTATTTTTTGTCCACCAAGATCTCGCTAACCAACTTAGTTAGTTCTACAATTTATGGAAGCTTAGTAAAGGTCCCGAGTTGGTTTTAAACCATAAAATTAAAAGTATTACTGTCAAAAAAGTACTTTTTTCTAATCCCTTTTCCATGCTTATAATAATATAGAATAGTGTCATGACAAAAATTTAATATCATTTTAAATGCGACAGCTTAATTTAAAAATTCTATGATAAAATAATCATTTCTATTATGTTAAAAATGTTATCAATTATGCCTAAGAAAGAACTTAATATTTTTAGTAGCGAAGCTACTCTATAATCTATATTTCTGTCCGTCCGTCAGTCCGTAGCGCTATGGAGGAAATGTGATTTTCTCAGCTGCTTTTTAAGATAAGACAACTGACATGAAATTTTCAGTGAATATTTCTATGACCTAGTATTTTTTATAACTGCGCAATTTATGGACATTCTTGTTCTTGTGTTCTACTTTATCATGAAAATTTAATTTTAAATAAGAAATTGAATTTTTAAAGTACAGTTATACAGAAGAAAATAGATAGATAGATAAAAAGAAATATATTTATTATTCTGTTGGTCAGCTTTTAAAGATTATTACATTTACAGATGTAAGACTCTTGAGCTAGGAATATATTTTTAGGAGCGACGCTACTCTACATTTCACTCTTAACTGTAGGTCTGTACGTCCCTTGAAAATTTGTATGAAAAATAAATCTTTTTGCAAGAAATACATGCAGTAATTGTTATCCATCAAACAAATGATAATAGAATTGAAGAAATGCTATTTTTGGTTATTGGATATTGGATAAAGCGGGATGCGAGACGGCAACCCCATGGGAGTTGATTCATTAAAGTTTAAAATAACACCATACCCCCCCCCCCCGCTTCAACTATATCCCTTTTATATTATTAAGATATTACATTCGTGGTTTTCATTCTTATAAAGATATTGAAAAAGGAAGGGATTTTTCAACTGATGAAAAAAATATTTTTTTTTATCCCTTTTTATGAAATATTTACTTCAAGACAATTATTTATACGGTCAAGCTTTTTAATGGCAGATAAAGATTAAAAACGTATTAGATTTTCTACATTTTTATACAACCATAACCATTTCTTAGTTCAATATTTCTTTTATATAGCTTTTTAATCCAAAAATTAATCATACAACGTTTTTTCAATGCTACTTTAAATATACTTTTAGCAACAGATTTCTGCAAGTAAAAACAGATATCGTTATTATAAAATTTTGGAGACTAGTGTAATAAACAACCCAATGTTTTATTTTAGTGGATTTTTTTATTAAAAAATGCGCATTTTGTGCAGGATTAAGAGAACGTTACAGCCAGCTAGCAACGTGGTGGTGGGTCTGTAAGGCATCGTCTTCTGTTACATAGGATTAAAATTTGATCTTTTTCATCTTTAAGTTTAAAGAAGTTGGGACGTTTCTTTTATCATAAAACTCCTTTTTATGTTGGGTTTTATATTATAAAATGTTAAATGTAACAAAAGTTAAAGGGTAAGAATGTCAAATTAAGCTCAGAAAAAGGCCTCAAAACAGGATTACAAAGTCAAATATAATCCAAATATATAAAAAAGTGAATTTTTCTTTTAAAATTTTAATTGAATTAAAAAATGAAAATTAAACAATTGTAATAATAAAATGATAATTAGAGGTTTATTATGGTATACAATTGTCATTTCAAATAATTTAATAATGATATCATGTTGAAGTGTCCAAAAAGGTGGCAATTTGTGTAATTTTTAAAAGGAATGTTTCATTCTTAACTTATTGTTAAAAAAAGTTAAATTATGTACCTAGTAGAACAAGAAAAACAAAGTAATAAAATCAGAATTTTTAAATTTTACGATGAATATCCAAAAGCATTAGTATTTCATTTTTAAATATTAGTTAAAATTAGCATTCCCATAAAAAAGATTAAGGACAAAGTATCCTTTTAAATAATATAGGTTGAATGAAAAGAAATGACATGTATTTTGTGGGTTGTAGGGGTGTTGAATACGCCAGATAATATGGAAAAAGTCAACCCCTAAATTGGTGGGTCGAGCATGTTCTGAATCACGCAATCTTTGGGAACTTTTTTCCTTTTTTACCCCTTAAAAATGATTTTATTTTTGAGGATTTTAAAAAGTAATTGGGGATACTGCACCTAAAAGAAAACAAATTGCCTGACTGAAAAGTTGGAGGTAAAATATTTTTTTCTTTACATGACATACACCACCCTGACCTTATTTGTAAACATTTGTAAAAATTGATTTTTTGTTTTTATAGCATGACAAAAAATTGTGGAAAAAATGTGGATTTTTTTTATTGAAACCGGATGAGGGGAAAGTGTATCCTAAAAGTGCCACTTTAGTAGGAAAATCATAATTTTCAGTCACAATATTCAAACCCAAGGTTTTGTGGATGGGTAGACTAATTAATACTGCGCCAAAAAGGTAGCTATCAGGAGAAAAATATAGCATACTATAAAAATTATTCTTTCCAAATTTTTCAGTTTGTTGAAAATTTTAAGAGCCCTAATAAGAAAATACAGTAGGTTTTGTCTAAACAATAACTATTTGACTTATGAAGAAATGGTAACTAAAATAATGCTACATGTATCCATAACTTTTAGAATTTTTTCCCCTACCGTCAAATGAAAAAATACAAATTTGAGGAAAAGCATTATTTTAACAGAAATCATACAAAAATCAAAATATTACACCGTTTTCGTTTTAGGATTATTAATGAAAATAAAATATAGAGAAATTTTTGTGGAGTTGGTCATATTTTACTTAGATATGCTCAAAGATAATGTACTATAAAGTCGAAAAAAGGTAATTTTTTCAACTCTGTAATAAAACGGCTGATTTCAAATAATATGTTAATGATGGCTACTTCATCAAATGCAATAAAATCTAATATGCTATTGAAAAAGATTATACCTAGCCATTACTTTTTTAGCCTTTAAGAATATCATCCCAAGCTATGGTCATCTCCAAAAATATAATCCAATTTATCATAAGAGTAGAATTACAATTTCTTCAATATTAGGTTAGGTTACATTAGGACGTTCAACATTTTTGGAACCTTATATAACATTTTTTTGAACTAAGAAAAAGGAAAGAAAAAAAAATTATATAAGCACCCTTTTTAGCTAATTATATTTGCTTAAGTTATATGTATTAGTAATGGAATTATGTAAAAAGTGCCTTGTCCATACATCCACATATACACACACACACACACACTCAGCACCAACATTAAGTAATTGAAAGTGTGTATTAGTGCACTTAGAAAATATGCTGGGTGTCCCAAAAAAAAAAACCTTGATACTTTTTAGTGGAGCACCCTGAAATTTTCAAAATATTCCTTTTTTGACCACACTTGACATTTGTCTGGGTATAACTGTCCATAATATAAAAATGCTGAGAAGGACAGAAATAAAAAATTTGAAAAAATCCTTTAACACGATTTACCAGGTGGTTGGGCAATTTTCCTGAATATGATAACTCGACTGACACTTCTGGTCACTTCTGTTTCTAGCCATATTCATCCACAATTGATCTAATTTAAATCCTTTAGTAAGAAATGATAAAATTGAAGATTATGGTCAAACTTTTTCTCTTTTATTTTAAGTTTGAGATACTTCAATGTAAAAAAAGGATTTTTTTGAGAAAATATTTATTTCAAGATGGCCCTTGACATATTACATAGAAACTTATCACTAGTTTTAGTCTCTAAGAGAGATATGGCCCCATGTGTTTTTCAGAAAATGCCACTTAAACCAAGAATGGCCATTTAACATGTTGTCAAAATGTTTAAATTCTTCACAGAAAAAAGGGTTTAATGGTTTATTTCAGGAATTTAGATTTTTTCATTTTGATTTTAGAACTAAATATGCAGAATGATATTACTAATGTTCTTCTTATCCACTTGTATAAAGTAGTAAGGATTTTTGTCTGTAGCTTAAAATTTCAATAAATACAGAACCGATTGAGATCTTCATTCCAGGAAAGCTTCACTTAGGTCCTAAGGTGTTTTAGAGCATTTTATTTCTAGATTCAAAACTTGTTTCTGCCCTTCCCTGCCATCAAGAACACAGAGCCCGCAGATGCTGGGGGCGCAACCGATAATTTTATTAAAAAGAAAAAATGCAGAATTTTTAATTAAAAAAAAAGTTTGACAAATGAAGAGATGAAGATAAAGAAAAGGGGGACATTTTTTTCAAGATTTATGAATCTGCCCCAGCCAATTTTCCAGATTAAAAGAAAGTATTCAGTTGGAAGGCATCTTGATTATTTTCCATAAACATTTATTTTCTTTTTTATATAAGTTTGTTTGTTTTTGAGTGAAATCAACTATGAAGGGCCCTTAAAAAATGACATTACTCTAAAAATTTCCTCGAATCATGATATTTTTTGTTTACTCTCTTTATACACATTTTATGAGAGGATATAAAATAAGAAAATCATTGTTAAAAATCAATAAAAAAAACTTAAATTCATGGTATCAATATAGAAGTGTCAATATATTGATTATACATACGCTTTTTGTTCCAGCTTTTTTTGTATAAAAAATACATAAATATGTAATTTTAGCATAATCTAAACAGAAATAAACAGAATAAAGAAATGTCTTTTCTTCGACATTTTATATTCTAAAATGGACAACTCTTAAGAAAATTGAGTTTTAAACAGAATATGATTTTCTTCTACTAAATGGAATATGGACAATTTTAATGGGGGAGGGGGAGGGGGGGGGGGGTGAAGTACCCTTTAATGTAATCAAAAACACACTTGCCCATTTCAAATAAGGGGAATCTTAGAAATAAAAGAGAGTATTTTAGTACAATTTTTATAAACTTTTACATTTCTAGCAATAAGAAAAAGAAATTATTAATCTTTGATTAAAAATTAAAAAAATAAGCATCATCAAAGATGATTAAAAGTAACTTTAAGTAACTTTTCTAATCATAGCATTTTAATGTTCTAAAATGATTCCCCTAACTTCTTCCATCCATCTCTAATGGTGGGGGTTGGGGGAGGGGGGAGGTGGGAAAATAAATTGGTTAATGGCATTACATCAAGAGGGGATATTGTATTTAAAAGGGAAGGTCAGTTGATGGGCGAATTTTCAGCAATGTTTTATATGATTGCATTAAAATTAAGGCTTTCAATGAAATATGTAAACAATGTAATTGGGGTTTATTGAAAATATCTTTGAAATTGTCTTGCCATATAAAAACTTTAGTTTTAAACTAAGGGAGGGGTTGAGGGGAAATTGAATGGGTAAAACCCGCCCGTCCCCGAATGACTATTTACTGGACACATCTGCAAATCACTGAACGAGAACGAATTTAATCAAAAGAGGCTCAGCTCGTATGGGGAGGGGGGTTAAACTCATTTGGGAGGGGGTGTTGGGGGTGTAATAATCGATAAAGTAGGAGTCAAGTTGGCACTTGACATTAAAATTGGGTGAGCGGGTGTCCGGGTGTCTAAATCCCCCCCCCCCCCAATAAACAAACTGGATGATGATTAGGGAAGTCAGGTCGATTGACCATTTTGAAAGATTCATTTCATAAAATGATATCTAAACTTAGAATAGAAATAACATTAAAAATAATCTATAACATGTCTTTTGGTTATAGATAAAATTATATCATGCTTAAGTTTATAAATCTTAGTAAAAGCTTATAATGAAATATTTACATTTAAACAACAATGAAATATAAAAATGGCGAAGAATAATGTAAAATATATAATGATAAATGTTTAATTAAAAAACATAAAAATAAACAACGCATGCGTAATAACAAAAAAGGCTAAAAATAAAGGATATTTTCTACATATGACAATTATATTAAAAAGAGAATAAAAAAATGACTGCCCGCCACCGAACCTCTGTTAATCCCCCACCAAGGGTTAGCAACAAATTAATTATGAAAAAATCCGCCAACACTACCAAAAAGCCTATTTAGCGGATGGTATGTGTGAGAGGGTTGGCAGAGGTGCGAGGGCATGCGGTTGGCAGCGGTCAGATTAGTGGCTGACCTTGTTAAAGGTTGACTGCTATCCTAGCCACCAAGAGTCGGCGGCGGCTGGCTCCTTCATAAAGAAAAGCAGCGTTAATTCTTGGTGGTACATTTTGCTTAGCATTTAATAAATAAAAAAAAATTAGGCATTAAGCATTTAAGGCATTGTTGTGCTCGAGTTTTTTTTATAAAAGCCTTTTTTATTATTAAGCATAGGCGTTGGTTTGTTCTTAGTATGAAAAAAATGCTTTGTAAGTAATATTATAAATATTTCAAGTCTGAGCCAAAATATGAAGGAGAAAATCATTTATGGTAATTATAAGCGTAGAACAAGGCATAATGAGTAAGATATATAAGTTTTTAAGTTTCAAAGGGTTAGGGTGAAAAACATAATCAAGATAATAAAAAAAAATGTTTGTATTTTTAGGTTTTTTATTTTTGACCTTTTAAAGGCCCGGAAATGCAAATGAAAAGACAGATTTTGAAAAAAATCTAACATTATTTTTTTTTTACCAAAGACGACATTTATATTATCCTTATGACTTCTTATTGGCGCATACAATTCTACATACAATTGGCGCTTTCTGATTGGTTGAAACGCGCTAACGCTAGCAGACAAAGACAGAGAAAAACAACAACATTCAAATCAGCACCAAACAACGGAAGCAAAACAATCCATTATTGTGAATTATAAACATTTAAAACAAACAAATAAATGTTAATTATCTTTATATAAAATAGTGAAAACGAAAACTCGAGATAAGTGTTCCAAATATAACCCAATTGGTGAAAAATTAAAGAATACTAGGCCTCCTACGTTTAGTGAAATTTTGAAACTTTCAAACTATTATCAAAATCCAAATTTGAATGAACGTAATATTGTTAAAAACTATGTTATCCCCGATATTATGGAAAAATGGAGTAAAGTACACAATAATCTACCACTAAAATCTAAAAAAAAACATTGTTCTTTCTTTATGTAATTTCTTAAGTGATGTGAAATGCTGCCGATTTAAGAAAGCAACAAAAAAAAAGATTGCAGCTGACGATGCCCAACTAATACGAGTGTTTAATGTAACTACATGTTCTTGTGGTCTCCCAGAGATAATTTGGAGGTAGGAAAAATTAAAAACATTATTCTAGTATCGCTTCAAAACTGATTAATATCCGGTTTTAAGCTATACTAAAAAATTATGTCTAGCATCTAGGTATTGTTTTTAGTTTTCTACAAATTTAAAAGTTACAATGTAAAAAATAACTATTCCAATATAGCTATTAGCTTCGAGACCAATTAATATCCACTGTATTTCCTTGGAAAGTTGTCTATATTACTATGCAACAAATAATTACTCTCATAATATTCTATTACTTACCTATTTAAATCATAAGTTTGTTAATTAAAACAAGGATTAATTTGATAATAAAATGAATATTTTTTATATTTCAGTAAGCCAACAGCTAAGTGTCCAGCTGAACAACACTCTCATGTTGCATGCAATTGTCCAGCCGACAGTAAGGTTAGAAAATTAATTAATAAACTTTTTAAAAAGTTAAATCTTGTGCGAGAAAAGTTGCTTTAAGTTTAACTATTCCCTATCCTTGAACCTTTCTCAAACAAGCATTGCAGAGAATTAGCATCTAATAAAAAAACTATTTCCAGTCAGGGGGGAGAGGACATTTGCTGTTTATTACACTAGTCCCCAAAGTTTTATAATAACGTTTTCATATTCGTTATTTTTAACTTTTATAAAATTTTGATTGTTTTGTCTTTAAGTATAGTGTCCAAACGTTTCAACTATTTATAGTTATTTACAGAGGGGTTAATTTTGTGTGTCATCATTGAGGTTTTGCATAAATTTATATGTCAATGTCAAAGAAATTATGCAAAACAATGCAATATAATAATTTCAATACTAGTTTAAGACTGTACTTTATTAAAGAAACCGATTGCATACCTAAATTCTATGGAAAATTTTAATAGTTTTACTTTTTAGATTCCAAGTTCTGATACTGAAGACATGAAGAAGATCTTACATCCAAATGGTCCCCCGAGTGATCTGTGCTTCGGAACTGTGGACATTAAAGAAACTAAGAGGGGTGAATCTATTATAAAGAAAAAAATAACTAAAGAGGTTAATTAAAAAAGAAATTAGTTAAGTGACAATGATCAAAGTGACACAGATAGCTCTAAAATTAGAAATAAGGACAAACGAACAATAACTCTTGTAGAGGTGTCAGAACATAATTAATAGAACATTAACTTGTAAGTCTATACGGATTTTACCAACCGTGATGGACAGACATTCAGACGGACTGACTCTAATTATTAAAAAGCTTCGCCTACCTACCAATCTGAATTGTCCTTTATCATTTGATTAATATAATACTTTCATTTCATGAAGTGGGACGTTAATATCCAAAGTAGTGCAGCTAAAGAAATAATTTTAATTGTTTTTAGCACCATTCTTATTAATTTACGTAAATACTAGCGGCTACGCCCCTAGAGGCCTCTAGGGAAACATGAGTGGGGGGGGGGAGGGGTTGACCCTCCCTCCCATTTTTATTTTAAGATTTAAAAAGAAAAGTATTTTTTTTCTTATTGGGGGGGGGGTTAAATTTGTATTAGGAGGGTTGGGTTAACCTACCACAAAATAGTTAAAACCTTCCCGGGACCTATAAGAAGCTTAACTGTTAAGGAGAACCATATTGGTTCAGCTGTTGGAAAGATTCTTTGCTACAGACAAAAAAGCTTGTTATTTTTTAGACTAAAATTTGCTGAAAAATTTATTTTTATTTAAAGGTAATAAAATTGACGGTTAGATGGACTTTTTTTTATTAATAAAGAGCACCTGAAAATTGTTTTTGTGATAAAAGAAAATATAATTTATTTAATTGTTGAATGACATTTGGCATGAAATATTGTTTTGAATGACAGTTTAATATTCTTTTAACATTGATTGTTTAAATCTAATCATATATTAATAAAATCTAAAATGTACTGAATTTCTTAATTTTTCACATTTCCTAGGGTATTTTTGGAGCCATTTCCGCTTGCCGATATTGAAATTATGGCTTAAAACTCTTCATAGAGGTTGTTAGATACCTATGTTGATTATGTTTTTGACCCTAACCATAAAGAAATCGGAAAATTTTAGAAAACTTATAAAGCTTAATAATGAGCCAGCCAGTTTTTTTCTTCTTCAACATATATTTTTAAGGGAGTGGAAAAAGGTCAAGATTTTTGAACTCCATGACGTCCTAACCCCCCCCCCCCCCCTATATAATCATACCCTAACTTTTTAACAATTCAAAACGTCCCATTTTATCTTTTTCTTCTCTCTCTTTCCCTTTCTTAATATCACTAAAAAGCAATGGGTAAAAATTACAGACAAAATCAACGGATCTCAGCTTCACGACTTTAAAACTTTTTTTCCAGCTTCTTAGCCAACAAGCCTTTTTTAAGGGGACTGAAATGAAACCCAAGATCTTAGAAAAGTCAAATGTCAAATGAATGAACATGGGATACAGGAATGGGAAAATTGTAGCTAATTTAATCTTTCCCCAACATTATTTTCAAGCTTTGAAAAGACAAAGAGATATTCTATATTTTGAAGGAGAGATTAATTTATCTTTAATTTACCTATCCCTTGATTCCCTTAAGTTATCTTGATATAAAAAGAATTGAAATAGCATTTTAAAGGAGGGATGGAAAATAATGATGAAAAAAAGATGTCTGGGGGGGGGGGGTAGATATTACAAGGTGGGATATTACGACGAAATTCTCGCTTTTTTACAACCAAGTTAATAGCATAAAAAGATGCTTAGCTCATGAAGTTCATATCAATTATTAATCATAACATTTACCCCATAAAATATTCAAACAGAAAAGAAAATTTCATACAATGTGATAAAAAAAAAGAAATTATTTGTTACCTTTACGCCGATGGGACCCAAACCGCCGTCCTCCATTTTGATGTTTGTTGGCAAACCGTTGTAACCCGGGTTCATCTAAATAAAAGATACTGTTAATCTTTTAAAAAGGTAGCTTTATGCTTTAAAAAGTCTTGAATTACTCCATAATTTAAAAGACCCTTCAGTTTGGTCAAAAAGTGCATACACAGTTTTTTATTACAACAGATATCAAATTTATTGATATGTTTTACCTCACCCCTATAAAGTTACTGAACATGCCCTTAAATTAATGTTTTCTTAGCCTTATGAGAAAATAATATAAGATTGCTAATCATTTAATGCTATACTTGTCATTAATACAATTAATTGTAGATCCTTAAAATGTGAGAAAAAAATGGATGAAATTAAGCAAATAAATGATAATATAGCAACAACACTTTGGTCTGTCATCCTGGGATGTTTTGTGTGTCAAAAAATTTGTTTAATACCCGGGACAGACACTGATTAATAGTGGAGTATATACTTGGATGTCGTTATTATCATATTTCGGGCATAAACATGATTGAATGTTGTGTGAGTGTGTGTGTGTGTACTGTGTAGGCTTCCCCGATATACCGCGTAGAATTTCAATCTATTTACCAAAAACAATTCTACGCAGTACGCAGCTGTCTTACTACAAGCCCAGTGTGAGTGGAGAAATTTGGCGGCCGCGTAGAACCATCATGCCGCCAAAATACATAGGAATGCACACACATTAACAGACATTAGAAACATTTTCTGTATTCGAGTCTTTGTTGTAATTGAAAAATATTGCTTTTACAATCAAGACTAACATTTAGACTAAATTCTTACTAATTTTACCCCCCTTCCTTAGTGCCCCCCTTCTTTTTTTTAATAATCCAATTACAGCAACTATTAGTTATTACTATGCAATTTTAGTAAAAAAAAACTATGAGAAATTTTTTAGAAGAAATTGCTTTAAGAGACAAAATTATCATAACATTTCCGTTATGTGTTAGGTACGGGCCACAAAAAACAAATGTCAGATTTTTGACAACCTAAGCCATTTAGCTAGATAGAAAGATAGATAGTTGGATAGATAGATGGAGGAAAAGGTAGATAGGAATTTGGTGGATATAAAGATAGATAGACAAAGATATTTATGATAATAAATAGATAGAAAAGAGAAATAAGAGAGAGAGATATATAAATAATGGTATCTCATAATATTACAAGAAATAAAATTGAAACCATAAGCAGAAAACTTTTACTCAGCATATTATAGTTTTATTGACAGTAAAAGCAACGGGATCAAATAAAACGATGGCAAGGGGGGGGGGGAGAAAATTATGGCATGGAGGATGGAAAAATGTCTTACGGGGGGGTGGGGGATAAGGATATGAGGATAAAATGAACTACCATCATATCCTTTTATTCACCAATTTGGGGCAGTTTTCACTAAATAAAACTAAGCAGCCCAGAAATAACCACTTTAGGTTATGTGTCCTTTATTTTTACAGTAATCCGCAAAAGTACAATAAAGTAATAGTTTTGTCCTAAGTGGCTTCGCCACTAAACATTCAGCTTAATCAAGTGGTGGGTGATTAAAGACAGTAGAAAGGGGCATTTTAAAACATAATCTGTGTGGAAATAGTTTATTGGCTGCTTCGCTAATGAAGACAGGCCAGTAAAATTGCAAGTAAAGGGCCCAGCAATCCAATTTAATGCCGAGTGATCAAGGAGCTTATACTAAGCAGACAGGAAGGTAACTGGTTCGATTCCTGTCTGATTTTATAACTGTATCATTGTCATAGGACTGTAAATTATACTGGTACCAAAAGTTTTGACACTCTCTCATTTGCTGGCTTAAAAACAAATCTTGATTGGTTGGTTCAAACTAGTAGAGC
Source organism: Acartia tonsa (assembly GCF_053477335.1). Classification (NCBI taxonomy): domain Eukaryota; kingdom Metazoa; phylum Arthropoda; class Copepoda; order Calanoida; family Acartiidae; genus Acartia; species Acartia tonsa. The sequence goes on along the minus strand of NC_137268.1, from coordinate 29,733,595 downwards.
AGGGGAAATTTTAAGGTTTAATTTTGTTTATCATAATCAATCTATTGTATTATGTCTGATCACCAATAATTTTGATCTACAGAAGGGGTAGTTTTGTTTATCATTGGTGAATTAGAATAAAATCCTGCTGATTTTTTAAACTTTTGGTAAAATCAACTTTTGCAAGTACGGGCGAGTTGCAAAAAGCAAATAATAGGCTAGAACTATGTATAGCTGCATAGGGTGAAGAAAGGGGGAGGTAGGAAAACGTGATATGTGCGTGGGGAGAGGGGGGGTGGTTTAGGGTTCAAATACAAAATTGGCATTTAAATTTGCAAATTTCTACCAATAAGATTTCAGATTTGCCGAGTTCAACATACATTTATACCTATTTTCTCTCTATCTCGCCATCTATCTATCTCCACTGGCTATCTGCCTATCCACTACTCGCTATCTTGTATAATGTATATTAGGTTTAATAAGGTAGATTTTCATAAATATATACACTACACAGGCTGGCTGGCTATGATACAAAATTATGCCTATTTTTTGGCCGAAAATTTGGACCGCACCTATATATATGTGTGTGTTCGTCCGTAAAATCACTTTTTAAGAAAGTTTTCTGTCGATCATTTTCATTATATATTACAAAACAACTATTATTTAAGTTATTTTTGCAGAAAAAAATAGAAGCTTTAACAGTTTTTCTCTATATAAAAATACACATTTGAAGGCATTCAATGATAAAAAGTTACAAATAATCATTAAAAAACCAACAGTTTTGTTTCAGAGTTGTGGTTAATTAACAAAGTGTATCCTATTTTTTGATAGCGATCTTTACGGCCATTTTTTTCCAACACTCAGCAAGGACAAATATGATCATAGGCAGCGCAGTAATAACAAGATTACATAAGTGCAGCCAAAAAGAATATATTTAGATTTATATCTAGTAGGTAATGTCAGTAAATCATTAGATATCACATCTCAAATACTAATTTTGCGCCAAGCTCTAAAGATGTAAAAAAAAGTTTCTATTATACATGGACGAAGGGACAGACATACCGACAAACAAATCCTAATTGTAGAGCAGCTGCGCTACTCTAAAAAATGCTGATGTTTAGCAAAGGCGTAAAAACTTGTTTTGTATTAGAGCTAACACGAGCTTACAGTTCGGCTAGGACAGGGAAAATATGCTCAACACTTTTCTGCCAATCAAAATGAATAATTGGTATTACTTTCATTATTAATTACTATTACAGCATGCTATTGTATTTTTGTATTGTCAGAGTATCTTGCAATGACTTATCACTTACTTATTTTCAGAATATACAGCCCTGCAAATGTTATTCTATAAAGGCCAAACATGTTATTCGATTATATCAATAATGAGTCTCTATCGAAGCCAGAGGGGGGGGGGATAAAAATAATATAAAAAAACACATTATATCATTTCGGTGGCTGGAAAAAAATATAAAAATTAACATATATAATGCTATTAGAATGGTTATGAAAATTTGTGTTTGGGGGGTTATTTACATTTGTTAAACTTTTTGTTTCCAAATACATAGCACAGCTACACTTTAATCTAATGCGTTTTCGAGGATTTGAAGGACGTACATACATTGTGGACTTTTTCTAGTATTAGCAAATGTAAAAATAGTAATAAAAATTCATTATTAAATATTATTTTTAAAAACTAATTTCAGACATTTTTAATGGACAAATTTAAATTTGTTGTTTGTTGTTTTTTAAGAGAGCATAATTTTAAGGGGGGAAATTTCCCCCCCCCCCCCCTCCTATAAACCATGTCTTTAAGGAATATACAAAGTTATATCTCTTGGGGTTAACTCTCGGGAAGAAGGAAGGAGGGGGGTACAATTTTGATGGGGGGGTGTGGGGGGAGGTGTAATCATATGAATAAATTACACCATCTGTGTCGCAAAGAATGAATAATTGATAATCAAATTTGCATCAACAGATAGATAGATAGAAAAAAAAGATATATATTTTGATAGCATGGGGGAAAAAGAGCAAATACTATAAAAAACAATAAACTTTTTAAAACAAGGAGAATTTTTGTCATTTTTCAATTTTTTTTTTATAATTTTTAGCCGTTTTATAAAAACCACTGCAACCATTACATTATTATCTAATTATAAAACATAATTTCTGTTTATGTACAAAAAATATTATGGGGAATTTATTATCAAATAATAATATGGAGAAAAAATAACATAAACATAAAAACAGAACTTGTAGTAAATTAGATTTAGATTTTATACTGTTTTATGGGGGAAATGTAGATAAATCCTCCAATGTCCCATCCCTGTAACTGTGATATTAAAAATACAATGTTACTCGCGAATGCCTCTAAGATTGTATAAGATCTATCAAAAGCCAGTTCTGATGTCTATATCAAATTTTTTTGTTCAACTTACACACACACACACACTAAGATGTGTTGTGTACCCCACCCTAAAATATTATAGAAAGGGGGGGGGGGCAAGATATGGTAAATGCATGATGTATAAATAGGATGAGGGGGGGGGGGGGCATTCCAAAAGTGGCTTGAGAAAATAAAGGTACCAGATACAAAAATGTAATAAAAAATCCACAATTTTTTGTTGCAAATTTTAGAAAAAATGCTGTATAGTCAATTACTGTAAAAATTTGATTATCTCCCATTACTAATTGTAACCCAAAACTATGAATCTATGCTGTATACCTTTACTATGAATTGAAGAGAGGCATGTTATGAAAAATGGTTTTACTGATGAAAATCTTTCCTTGCAATACATCAACCAGTTTTCAAACATCAAGAGGCCAACTGTGGCCCTGTTAGGGGCCTTTTGATGTCTTAACCCTTTGTCAATACATTCCTTTCCTCATTCATTAACAAAAAGAATAAAATTATTGAAAAAAAGTTCATTTTTTGACCACTTATTTTTGTACAATATACTGAAAATGGACTCGATCAATAATGATTAAATAGCCAGCAACATAAAAACCGTCATAATTATAGACCTTCAAACTTTTAATTGTCCTTATTATAATGTTCTGCTATTTAAATTTTCAGCTTTTTTGGCTGGTTAAATTAGAAAATAATTTGTTTAATGTTGGATTGGCAAAAAATTGTAATTTTTTATGAAGCATAAATGTTTCTACTTCAGTAAAATAGATATAAAAATTATTAAAACAGCTTTACTAATGTTATTAGATAGAATATAATACAGCAAAAAAGGAATTAAGTAGTTAGATGTACTTGTTGTATATAATTTAGGAAACGTTTTAGTATTTTTTTTCGAATAAGCTTTATGTTAAAAACTTAAGCCCAATTTATTTTAGCATAATATTGGCTTGCTATCTTTAATACTGGCTACATTATAATGGTTCACATTGGCCGGATACTCCTGGCTTACAACCGGAAAGACCCCCTGCAGTGCAGCAAGATATAAAAAATGACAGTCCTACTGTATATCTAGGTAAGTAGCTAGCTGAATAGACAGATAGATAGATAACAAGTTTTAGAACAAAAGAAAATTTTGATAAAAATGGCCATACTTATAATTTGGTTAAATTCAAGGTTTATATTACAAATTGTTGGAAAAATTGCGATTTATTGATACTAACTGCCAGAAAGACTAAAGTTTCGAAATCTTCGAAAAAATTCATTAGTTTAAAATACTTTTCAATGACAATTTATGCTATTGCAAGTATTTTTCCCATTAAATCCTATTCTTATTTTTTTCTATTTTCAAGAAAAATAGAGTATTTCAAAATAATTATACTTAAAAATCAATGAAAATACAAAAATGTGCATCAAAAATGCAATTTTTGCGATAAAAACAATGATTTCAATAGCAAAATAACCTTTTAGACAGACAGATAGGTAGATAGATAGAAGGTTAGATAGAAAGATAGACAGACAGACAGAAAGAAAAGCTAGTTGAAAATGAAATGTTTCTAAGTCGTGAAGAAACCTAGCCGTGAGAGCCCCTATAACTTATCTCATTTTGTCAGGGATCTTAAGGGATAAGACAATAGACGATAAATGTATTCACATCCCACATTATGAACAAAAATACCTTTATGAAAAAAACTATTGGTGTAAAAGTTTGGTCACTGCTACATTTCCGTTTTTACAATGATGTTGTGAATATATTTCAGCTGTGCTACCTATGGAGACGGTAGTCCTTTTCCTTACCCCCAAATCTAATAATAAAGGGGGGGAAGGAAGAGGTATGTCTCTATGTAGGCAATTCTATTCCCAGTTTGATATTATAGAATCGAAACAAAATCTTTATTGTCCTCATAAATCATAAGCTAAAAAGTGCTGAGATTTTTACACTTCAAAAGAAAGAAACACATTTTATTTCACATATGTATATGAAAAAAAATCTTCGAATTTTTAAAGAATAAAAATTTTCCAAAATGGTTTGTGATTGCATTTTGGTACATAGGAAACTGTTAGTATACATTTAGAGTTCATGATAGGAATCTAAAAGACCTTTAAGGCAAAGAAACTCAGCATAAAAAAGCACAAGTAACTAATATACAATTTAAAAAAGGACGAGATAATTCATTTGAAGACATTTTTTATTCTAATCGAAAAGAGAAGGTAGAATAAAGGAAGAGACATTAAAATGTAGATTATCATAGTGGAAGTTTATCAATTTATCATCTATTGTCTTATCCCTTAAGATCCCTGATAGAATGTATGAGAATTTTGTAAACCAAATAATAATTGCAGCTAAGCCTGTTTAATTTTACATTCACAGGTTGACACTTTAGGTTGACACCAGATTTGATGAAAAACAGACAAAAAATTGAAAAATTAAGCATTATTCTAAAGTCTAACTTGGCTTAATAACTAAAATATTTTTGGTTTTTGAAGAACAAAAGACTTTCTACAAGGAAGAAACCAATGAAAAACGTTTAATTCAGACAAGAATTCCATTGAAAACAAGAGTTGGGTCAAATCTAACATCCCCCCCCCCCCCACCTTCTTCTAACCTTCATTCTTTCTTAGTTAACAAGTTACCTACACCACCCCTACCCCCTATCCCCTCCCTACCCCAGTCTTAAATCAGATTTAGTATTTTTGGCTTATCTCTCTCCCCACATGTTTCTGTTTTAACAAGCTGAAATGGGATCTTAAAAATGTTCTCAAAAAACAGAATTTTTCATGTTTGTAGCTTAGTAATAAAAAGATAATATTTTTGATGAATAACAGTCAAACATTGTTAATAAATCACTAAATATGACTTGATCATGTGATGATTCTAACCAAATGATAATTCTACGCTTGTTTAAGATTTAAATTAGCTGTGATAAAATGTAGCCAAAAATTGGCTGGTTGTGAGAAACACCATACTTAAATGTTGGACATGTTTTCTAATTCATAAAATACGCAGTCACAGAGATAATAAGGGGGGAAAAGGAGAGAGAGAGGGAGGAAAAAAAGTGGGGAAAGGTTAGCTGACTGTCTTGTTAAAAGGCGTTAAAATGTACATTAATGATTATTTTAGGTTTAATTTAATAAATATTTTTTGGTATAATAATATTAAGAAAATTATAATTCTTTTTATAGACTTGCATTTAGAACAAGGATGACAACATCCATAAGTAGCGAAGCATAAAATCCTATAAATCAAAATCATATTATCTCCAAAATCAGGACGCACAGACGAAGTTATAGAGTAGCTTCGCTACTAAAGCTGTATGTACATTAGTTTATATAAAGATTCATACTTTTTTCTAATATCAGAGCCCCACCCAGTCCAAATGCAAAAAAAACGTGGCAAAAAAGGCTTTTTAGAAAAGTCGGTGCGTTTGAGATCCACCCATCTACTTAGTTTAGGGCCAGATACTGAGATTAAAATACGCTTTTTATTATCATTTCACCAAAAAGGAGTTAGGTGTTAACGTGAACATTTTATTTAACAAATAAAAATGTCACTATTAGCTTTTTTCATATCAAATCTGTGTAATATGTTTTAAAAATAATGTTCAGATTCGAATTTTGACCATTTTTCTGTTTAATTTTCTATTAATTAAAAACCTATGCTCGGACTTTATTAAATAATTAAACCTATTTCAAAACAAAAATTAACAGGTTTATTCTAAAAAAACAAAAATTGAAGCTCATTTAGAAAAGTTAAAAAATATTTATCTGAAAAGATAAAGAAAATGTTTGGTATTTGGTTGCTGTGACTTAGATCGTTAAGCCGTGTAGCAAGACTTATCTTGTAATCTAGGTATGCGACTTCCCCCCCCCCCCTCCCCCTAACAGACAACCAACCAATACATATCCCCCATCCCCTTAAATTTAACCTTTACCTTCCCATAAAAAATGGTTAAAATACAAATTTACAAAAATAAAAGTCAGGCTAATTTAAAGGACAAATTTTTCAAAATTTCATACTGGTTCAATCCAGGAATCTTAAGGGATAAGACAATAATAGGTAAGTTCATTAATATCTACAATTATGACAAACACATTTAACGCCTTCAGTGTATTAAAATTGTTGGTAAGAAAGTTTATACAAAATAGTTTAAACCAACTGTTCAATATTTAATAAAAGTTAATTTTTAAGCCAATAAATGAGAAAACTTTGGGTGCTACAAGAATATTTTATAGTTCAATGTCCCCTCCCTCCCTGGTTAAGATCACTACATCTTTAGCAGTTTTAAAGCAACACTTCAATAACCCCTTTTATCATAGGTAGGGGGTAGAATATTGTAAGGGGTGGTTTAAAGCCAAAGGGCTATCGATAAACACATTCCTTTTAATATATATATCTAAATAACAAAGTGTTTAATTCTAGATCATATCCTGGACCAATTTAATAGACCTAAATGTTTTGATAAAATGCCAGTTAAGGGCAGTAAATAAATAAACGATGCTTTTTCTCACCAGTCAAAATGTTAATTTGTAACAAATCTGGACAATTCTAACGGCATTGAGAGGTCAATAGACAACATACAGATTGGATGGTTCAAATTAGCAGTGCTCAAACTTTTCCCCTTTTGCAATTTATTTTATTGGTGGATTCAATCTAGCAATTCAGTGCCCAAACTTTTCCACCAATAATTTTAATCTTCTGGTCATATATCCCTGTACCCACCACGGCAAGATTGATTCTGAATTACCCTTGGTTAGAAAACAATTACGGGGCTAACTCCCTCCCTTCCCCCCCCCCCCCCGCACACCCGGCCAAATTACGTGGACCCCCTCCCCGACAAAATCTCATTATTAACACAAATAATTGAAAAATTCCTCATTTTTAATGCATTAGATATTTAAATTTTTACATATTAACCCCCCCCCCCTCCATTTACCCCTGAAGGGTGGTGAAAATTAGAAAACCACCCACTTTATACTTCACGACTAGCATAATTGTACTTTTAGAAAGCTTAGCAATGACAAGAAAAGGAAAAGAGACAGACCGACATACTGACAGACCCTAAATTGGGCAAAGCTACTCTACAATCTGTAGAAAATGTAATACATACCTATAAAAGAAAATAATGTAATTAATAGATGAATTGATTGATAGATTGACAGTCGGAAAAACTTCTTATGGATAATTTAATAAATAAATTATACAGGGATTTAGCGAGGGAGGGATAAGTCAATAAAATATAAAATAAACTTTCCTCAGGTACTTTATAATCCCTTTGTGGTAAAAAAAATGAAGGATTAATGTTACCTCCATTGCCTATCCCTAAGATCCCTGTAAAAACAATCACAGATGTATAAAAGCTAAAAGGTATTTCGCATCATTGGGCTAAAAGTTATTAGTTATTCTACTAAGTGGGACATGGGGGGGGGGGGGGGGGAAGGGATAACATGAAGAATAATACAATCACCACCGGAACGAGAAACACATAATAAGGTTATCTCCCTCACAGGGATGGGATAATGGAAACTAAAAAGTATTCAGTTCATCCATAAGTAATTCATAATCAATTTTAAGTCAAATTACTCTAAAATGTCCGTCCGTCTGACTGTTTTTTACTGTTACCTATTCCTTATACCTGTCTTTGGCCTTTGTGCTAAGTGATATATTCCATAAATGTTATGCTATATGTTATAATGTAAATGTATTATTGTCTTTACGAATATAAAAGGAAAGAAGGAGCAAAGTAGTAGTTTTATCTTCCAGGGAGGATTGCATTTTTTAAGAAGGAGAATTTTAGTTTGAACCAACCAAACAAAATTGAATAAAAGTCTTCAAGTCAACGAATGTTTAAAACATGTTTTAAAAACTTTGGGTACCAGTAAAATTAATAGTTTTATTTTTCAGCCCTTCATGGAACAAAAGGCAAAAAAATAATGGGAAGAACTCCTCTTGTGCTAGAACCTCCGTGGGCCATTGAGATATTACTGAGATGGGGAACCATTGGGTAGATGACATATATAAGAGTTATTGCTTTTTATAAATCAGGAAGTGGGGGAGGGGATAATGGAGGACAAAATGTGTCCCTAAAGGAAGGATTGTTACATTGTAGGGATCAATGGACTAGTGCCCAAAGGTTTATCATTTTATTCGTTTGATTTAAAAAATTGGAGAATAATATTAAATTGTCTTATCCCTTAAGATGCATGTATTTAAAGGAAAAATATAAATTTTTAGATCCCTTTATTCCACAGCCTTTGTCTTAAAACCCTACTTCCATATAAACATTTCTTTTATAATAAAAGAAAAGAGATATAATATAATATAACATAAAAAGGAAGCCTTTACTAGAGTCCTTTTTCACGGAATCTTGATTAATATAAAAGATACGTTTAGTTGCTCAGCTGCTCTAAAACAGGAAAGCAGTATTGTATTTATTTTGTTTAAATTAAGCATTTTTAAGGTCCCAACCTTCAGCTTAAAATCCTTGTCAATAAAATTCACCAAAGTTCGATGTTTAAAAGAGAATATTATTCATTTGTTTTAATACTTTAATTTGAAAAATGACATATCTAAAATTTTAACAACAAAAAAGCTTTTAAAGATCGGACCTAAAGCGCTAGTTAGAAAATTTGATTATACAGTATGGGAAGCTAGCAATTAAAATTTTAAAAATTTCTCATACGAGAGAGAAGACAAAAATGAGAGTGCGCTTTTTTATTAACAGTGTGTTAATTGTACAGCAACATCCCTTCATTAAACATTGGACCATTAAACCCCCTATAATGAATTTTTTGGATTTATAGCCTGTACGGGGGGAGGGGGGGCTCTAACCCTTCAGTTTGATCCATATTCAATATGAAGGAAACCACCGTATTTTTAAAAAAACTTGTTCATTAATTAAAAACATTGATGATTTCACTCATTTTGCATTTTAAGCCAAAAAAATGTGCATATTTTCTATATAAAAATGCATATATATACTATTTTTGGTAAGAGAAAAATAATATGATGATTAAGATTACATGATTCAAATTGATATAATTCTGGAAAAAAATGGAGAAAAAGTTTTATCTGAGAAAATTTTATTATTGATTTCTTTCAATTGTGGAACGGTTTAATGTATTAAAGTAATTGATAGCTGAGAAAATTTTAGGGATAAGACAATGGAGGATAAATTTATATACATCTCCAATAATTATAAACAGAATTTCCTCTTGTGTATGGATTTGTAAGTTTAAACCTATTAATTTGGAGCCCAAAAAATCAAAATTCAATAGCAGTACCCAAAGTTTTTTATTCAAACAAACCTCCCCTAGGCTCACAGTATGATAGCAAAAAAAGTATTCCATTTTTGGATGAATAAATAGATATATTGATTAAATAATTATTACAAAATTTATATCCAACCAAGTTTTTTACACTTTTTTATATCAATTTTATCCAGCTATGATAATTATAGATGTTTATTTCAATGGCGCGCGCATGCTGTATACAAAATTTAGGGGGTGTGATTTTATTTTGAGGGGGTGGATCCACCCCCCGCAGGGCCAGTCAAATGATATTTATATTGAAGGGTGTTATTGTGTAAGAATTGGAAGGGGGGGGGGGGAATTTTTGTCCTATAGAAATTTAAGGGATATAAGACTTGAAGAAAAACTATACTTTTAAACATCATCGTTGCTATTATTTGCATAGTTTAATAAGCCAAAATTTTAATCTTTTTGGAGGGAGGTGGTTGTTTAATTTGTGACCCTCGTAGCAACTCCTTGAAATTGCAATATATAGATGTATTCTTCACAGTAGGACTCCTGTATATTATCCAGATATAAAACACCTATTGTACTACGGGATACAGGAAGTACGCCCCCCCCCCCTAACAAAAAATTCACACCCCCAATAATAATAAGATCCCCCCCCCCCACCGGCCCCCTCCCCCATCAGGGGGACGTATAATAAACCTCTTCATTTCCAAATCGAGAATTGGACGCAAGGGCTTTTGGTAAATAAGGTCGAAAAATAAGAATACTTAATTGGGATATCACAAATTGTTGTACATCCCCAATGATGGCAAAGAAAATTACATCTTCTTTAGAATATAATTATTGGTGAAAACAATGCTTGTTTGAACTAATCAAGATGTACTAAAGGTGCCCTAAGTTTCTTAGAAAACTTTGGGTACCAGTATAATTTACAGTCCAATGTCTTAAAATAAGGGTGAGTGGTATCTTATTTCAAAACCTTTATGAAAAATAACCTGGAATGGAAAGGGGGGCAAAAAGTGTTTGGCACCTAATTCCATTTTATTTGGATGGAGAGAAAAAATCTGGGCTCAATTTCTACGCCCATTACTTAAAAATGATAGGTATGAATTTTAAATATTTTATCTTAAGTATTGATCTTTCTTTAACTAGTATCAATTAAATTTTTATTTCAAATAAATTAAAATAATTATAAATTAGTTGACAAATGAAATAAATTTCAAATTTTAAGGATCGAACCCAAATTCTGAAATAGAACCAGCTAAAAAGAAATTTTGAAAGCTAAGAAGGGAAATTATATGCAATGAAAGCGCAAATTTTCTTCTAATCTAAAGAATAAATATATATGCTAGTTTAGAAGAAGAAAAAAACTTGATCTTTAGGTTATCAAAAAATGCTTGCAAATTTATTGCAAAACTTTAAAAAATGAATACTATAAAAAGCAGTCAAATTAAATTTTCCAAAAGTCAGAAGGCTCATTTTGAATGAAATATGTCCTAAATGAGACGAAATTGTTAAAAAATAGACGTATCAAAGCAATAAGCTATTAAAATAGAAGAAATTTTTAGACAGTCATTCTTCCGTATTCCGTTTAAAACAGCGCAGCTGTCTTTGTATGATTAGGTTATTTCCATAGTCCATTTTCAGCCCCTATTTTTTATGGGAAAAATGTAACAAGGATGTATGATTCTCATACTGTAATAATAATACACATTTTCTTTATAACTCCACCCCTCCTTCTGTGTGTGTGTGTGGGATGCCCGAACCACGCCCACTAATTTCCTCAAACACACGCATTTCTGTTTTCCCTAATTTTTTCAAATTATCATTCGCTCATTTTAAAGCTGACTTTCAAAATCAAAATTAAGCTCACAAATGTAAGAATAAATTATACAAAAAATCAATAAAAATAAAAAAGCTATCTTAAAAAAAAACAGCAAAAAAATCTTTTAAAAATTGAGAACAGGGAAATGCTATTTCGTGCTTAAAGATTACGTGTGTGTATGTGGGAATCTCCCCCCCCCCCCCCCCCTAAATCCTGAGCTAAGATTATTGTAATCATAATTGCTAATATAATACCCCGACCCAACCTAACCTAATATAAAATAAACAAGATTCTCATGTATATTAAGAGAAAAATAGAAAATAATCTAGATTAATAATAATAATAGGAATAAGTGTGTGAAAAGTTAGATGAGGGGGTGGGGTGTAAAATGAGCTCAATTTTTGGCACTTTAACCCTAATTCTGATGAGGCAAAGTTGGCAAGGCTTCCACAGGGTTAATGCTTGTCCAAAACTCCCCCCTCTATAAACGTGGGGGGGGGGGGGGGGGGGGGAATGAGAGCCCATTACCTTTTAGCATCTAAACTTTTTCCCTTCTTGGGCACAATGGCTTAAAAGTAATTTTGAGGTGAAAAAATCAACAAAAATATTTGACCTTTTCGAATTGTTAGTTTATAAAAAAAAAATAATTTCTTATATTTCTATTTTGGTTGGGGGGTGAGGGGGGGGGGGGAACTTTTATCCCACCGTGCATTTACTCAAATCTGGATGTGATTAGACTCTAATTCTAATGTACGTAGATATTTGGTACATAGCAGGTACAGCTCACGGATTACGGGACGGGTGAAGGGAGCAAACAATTTATGTTTTAAAAATGTATTTTCTTTCCATCCTTCTGTTAAACCACTTTTTACATTTCACATTCTATAATATAAAGTAGAAAGGTTTTTTAGCAGTAAAGATCTCGGTTATTACTGGTCCGAAATGGATGTACTTTTTAGGTAAAGCTTTATTAATATCTTGAGGTGGTTTTCAGCTATTTTCTGACTTTTCCAACCACCTATTACATAAATTCTTATTCTTTTTTTCCATGTCATATTATCCCTTTATTATATAAAGATTTATACCAATGAGTTAATGTGTGTGTGTGTGTGTGTGTGTGTGAGTATGGGGGGAGTAATGTATGTATTAGTATTAGGATGGAAGAAAATAACATTAAGACGAATATAGCTTAATGTCTTTCTGTGAGTGTGTGTGTGTGTGTGTGCGTGTAAGTATGTCTCTGTGTCTGTTTGTCTGTCTGTCTGTATCTTCATTTTATCTATCCAATATCTTAATTTTCTCTAATAGTAACCATCCAAAATAAAAACTATTTCGTATATTTTGCAGAAAGGTAGATTTCTAACTATTTGGTAGATTTTGATTGATTTTTTGCATAAAATTTGGCACAATTATTAAATGCAGACAATTACTAACTCTAGACATTACTTCTAGACAAAGAGAAATAAAAATAAAATGAGAGGGGGGGAGGGATAAATCCCCTCCCCATCCCAATCACATTAAAATATATAAAAAAGGATGTACAGTGCCAAATTAAAGATGTCTATGTGCCAATTGTTCAAATATAAACCCCCACCCCACCCCCTCTATAGAGGAAAAATGTAAAGGGCGCGAAAAACTCCCTAATTTTACTTATCTTAAGAATGTCCCAGCTTTTCAGGGATGTTAAGGGATAAGACAATGAAAGATAAATTGATAAACATAAATCTCAAATGATGATAAGAGATTTGAAAGGTTTGAACCAACCAATCAACAATAAACCAAAGTAACAATTGTTATGTTAACGAAGATACTTTGGATACCTGTGTAATTTACAGTCCAATGTCCCTTCCCTCCCTGCTATTCTTAATCTAATGCTATCCACCTATCTTTTTTTATTCTCTAGCAGTTTTCCTTTCTATTCCAGTCTCCCCTCTAGCTTGCTTGGTTGGTTCAATATCGGCACAAAATTGTAAGTTGTCATTTTCTAGGATAATTTGTCTTCCTTGCAATATCTTTCACAGACAGACAGACTAACACACACACACACAATTTTAAATTAGGTTTTTTCTATTACACAGAAACATTGCGTGAATGTGTTTGTGTGTTTTATTTAGTAGTACAGAAAAGAAGTAAAGAAAAATATTCCTTTTTTACCCCCAAAATGAGCAAAAAACCTTCCTTTAATTTAAATAAAAAAAACAAGATGTTATGTGTGTGTTTCAATGTAGTTTTTGTTGAAATTCCTAGTTGCACATTGCACACTGAAATATCTTACTGACATTATTTGTCTTAAAAATGGCAAAAAAATTAGACTTTGTACAGACTAAATAAACAAGTATGTGCTAAATCAAAGACATTCCCACAAAACTGCCATTAAAGTCCCCAAAAAGCGCATTAGATAGACAAAAGAATCAATGTATATAACATAGAGATTCAGTATTTTTATGAGAATACTGTTCAAGAAGGGGGGAAAGTAAGATAAAAATATTTGAAGCATCCCCAAAATTTTTGTTATTCACCCTTCTCAGAGGTCATTTAAACAAATAGTTGACACAAAGATTTAATTTTGTCTTCCTATTTAGGTAGGGAGGGGACATTGAACTGTAATCTACACTAGTACCTAAAGTTTTATGAACTAATTCTCTCTGTCCGAACTATTTCACCAATATTTACACAAACGGGGTAAATTTGTCTCTCTTAATTGGGAAGATGCATCAACTTTTCGTCCATTGTCTTATCACTTAAGATCTCTGCTTCCTATTTGTAGTTTGTCGTAGAAAATCAAGGCTGACATGCTTCTTTAGATGTCGACAGCTTGAGACACAGTCAATGACATTTTTTGACAGGTTTTTAGTTTGACCGACAATCATTGCTTTTTTAAAGTCTTTGTGTTTTGTTATTACAAATAATTAGTAAGATTTTAAATGATTATATTTCTTCCTAATTCTCATATTACCCTCAGTTTAAAAACAGGAAAAACTTTAACCCCACCCCCTTCTCAGATTCTGTCATAGGTATGTAAAAATAGACATACAATATACTTCGGATCAATATCAGGGATCAAAAGGGATAAGACAATTGCCGATGAATCGTAGTACATCCCAAATGAAGATACACAAATTTACCCCTTCTTTAGATTACAATTAGTGGTTGCAATGTTTTGACACTCAACTTAATGAATCAAAATTCTAAGTCCTCAAAGTTGTTTAGTCAACGAATAAAAAACTTTGGAGACTAGCATCATAAATAACTCAATGCCCCCATTTGTGTATACAAGATTAATTTATCTCTCATTGATCTATCCCCGCTCCCTGGGGGAAATAGGAGATAAAGGGTTAAGAAAGGGGCAAGAAAATTTGAGAAAATTGGATGAAACATGACTCCCCCTAAAGCTTCAAAATAGATAATAATACCACAAAAAATTAGGGGGAAATTTACTTTATTCAGTACCTACTGCTTATCAATCTAAAGTGGCAAAATTAATGATTTTTGAAAAATTGCCCAATTAAAAATGTTCATTAAAATTTTTAGGCGCGTTTTTTCAATGCGCTTCGGTGACAAAACAGTCCACAAAGTATTTAATTAAGAAAATTCCTCAAAATTTTGTCAAAAAATCTTCGAGACTTACCTATAAAATAAATGAATGATTAATTTAAAATATATACTTGGTTAAATGAAACTTAAAATGAACTTTAAAAGTGCAGTTTCTATAATTGGCTAAATACTTGTGGACAAAATTATCCTTGATTTTTTTTATATATCTTTATGGTGTATTGTATGCAGGGAGGGGACTGTAAATTACACTGGTAACCAAAGTTTTTTAGCCTTGTTATCTTATTCGTTGTTTAAAAATTCTATTTTAGTACAATATTGAATTTTGATTGGCTATTTTCAAATTAGCAGTATAAAAACTTTTCAATCTACAAAAGGTGCGATTTTCTTAATCATTATCGGGTATGTATAGAAATTTATTGTCCATTGTCTTATCCCTCGAGATCCCTGGGTGTATTGGGACAGTATTGTGTTTGTATGCCAGTCATGGCCAACTAGAATGGCTTTAATGGCCTCATACCAATTCACAATTCAAGATTTTGCATTGCGATACCATCCAGGATAAAGACATGTTTTCTACCCAGTGATTAGGGGGATAAGCCAATGAATGTTAAATTGATGTACATCCCAAATAATAAAAAAAATTATACTTTCTATAGTTCCAAATCATTGGGTGGAATGTTTGGACATTGGTAGTTACAACCAACCAATTCATTTTTAAACTTATTGTCATTTTTTCGTAATTTTCAATTTTGTAAACTTTTTTGGAATAAATGTCCCTGCCATTTTTGATGGTTCTTTGTGAGTCTATACTCTTTTACTATGTGAAAAAAAACTAAACAAAAAAATTGTACATTACATAAAAAGGGGAAATGAAGTTCTTTTTTTGTATTCTTTTTTTTTTAAAGGATGAAACATACAAAACTAAAGTATCATAATGATAATGTAATGAAATTATAAAAAGTTGTTTAAAATTACCGCATTTAGATAAATGAAACTGCAATTTTTTTTCTTTGATAAAACTAAAGGGATATAGCGACAATTTTTTTAAACATTTAATTTTAGGCATATAAGAATGATAACCAGGAATCTAAAGGTATAAAAGAATGACCAATGAATTGGTGTACTAATGATGATACACAAGTCACCAAAGTTGTTAAGCATATCAACAAGAAATCGTTATTATTAAACATTGGGGACTAGTCTAATACTTCCCTTATAATAACATACAAGAGAAGTAAAGAAAAATTACAGAAAATCATTATTTTTATTAGCAATCCCTTTAACGCCAGTAGCTTCCTGGTAATTTATTGCAAAATAATTTCTGATCCCATGAAAATTTACTTTTGTAGGACATATAAAAATAAAACATTATTTTTTTTGCTTTTCATTATTGACTAGAATTTTATAATTAGAGATAAATAGATATATTTAAATTTAGAATAGTTATTTATGGCATCGTATTATAGACAGATTTCCACGGAAATGAAAATCTAATTTTGATAACCCTGGAGGCCAAAGGCCCGGGAGCACAAAGCTATTTTTGATTTTATGATATTTATTTTTATATTCGTGGAAAAATATCTGTAATACGATGTAATACACGATTTTTTGGTATGACTGAGAACTGGTTCTAATCCACCGGATATTAATCGGTTTCGAAGCCATACAAGAAAAACCAAATTGCTCGACTTTTTCTGACGTATTGACGTACATACACACCCTGGTAATGTAGTAGCTTCGCTACTAACAAGCAAATGAATGTCCAATCAGTTTATAGAATACTAAATATGATAAGATACAAATTTAGAATGGATAAAAACTGTTTTCAAATCTTTTGTATTGTACCAGGTTTGTCTTTTTAAACTTGTTAATGGCCCATTCACAAGACTTTTTTGCTCCAATCCAGGGATAAGGATAGGCCACTTGCAGTATAAACTTTTTGCTGCCATCTTTATAAGTGAAAACATCAAATAACAATAAATAACTAGAAAAGTAGACAAAATAGATTTTCTAAATAATTTTTTTTTAAACTATCCACAAGTAATGCAATTTCTCCCCTTTAAAATATTTACTTAGACCTATTTAAACTCGTATTTATTTTCTATTTATAAAAAGTTTTGAGCGGTCTGACATTTTGTGTGCTGCTGCTCAATATTTGCCCCAACACAAATATTCGCAAAAACAAATTTTTGCTCAGGCGTAGAGGGGTAGAAATATGGGTTTCCTACGCCCCAAAAAGCTGATGAAAGTCAGGGATCTATAGGAATAAGACTATGGTCGATAAATTGATATAAATCCCCAGTGATGACACACAAAATTTCAATAAACAGTCCATTTTCCCCTCTCTCTCTCTCTCTCTCTGCTTGCTATTGCTACGCCCCAAAAAAGCTTACACCAAGATAATGCAAAAATAAACAAACATAAAAAAGATTAAAATCGCAAAAATTATATTTTATAAAAATTTAAATTATGATTTTACTGCATTTTAACTTTTCTTTTTCCCCAGCAAATTTAAAAATTGCAAATATAGGAAAGGCAAAAAAAAGGACTGGGAGAGAGAAAATTTGTATTTTAAAAGGGGAAAGAAAGCATTTTTTGATGACGTAAAAAGAGTTCAAATATCCTAAACACCTAGTCCTCACTATACTAGCCTGTCATATTATCTAACAAGCAACATCAAGGATAAAATTAAGAATGCACACAAATCTCTGAGTGACGCAAAACGAGCAAACTATGCTTGGTCGTCGCATTAAATCCAAATAACGATCATTCTAAAGCCTAATTGGGATGATTGAGAAATAGCGCCAAATTTATTTCGCAAATTAAATAAAAATTCGCAATGTGTGTGTGTGTGTGCGTGTAGTTATGCAAATTGGACCTTTGAATCTTAATTTTTTGCACACTCGCTGAAGTGTTTCTTAATTACTGCCAAGTATTAAGATGTTTGTCTTTTAAAATCTTTAAAACAGTATGTGCATAGTGTCAGTGCTTTCATATAGCTGCTTTGTATGGGTTCTCTTGAATATTGTAATTGTTTTATGTGTTATATTTTTGGCGGTTTTGCAGCAAGGCCCATTTGGACTCGCACAATTAATTAAGACAAAAGAGATTTATTCTCGAGTTTAGCCAAAATTTTGTCAATTTATTTTAAACATTTTTAAAAAAAGTGGCCAGGGCTTAGGGAGAAGGTCAATTGACAAAAAATTCATTTATCAATTTGGAAAGTACAATAGCCGATAAATTGATGCACGTCCACAATAAAGATGCATAATATTACCCTGTAATCTGTAGATTACAATTAGTGGTTGAAACGTTTGGATTAAAATTCACTTTGGTCTCCTAAGTTGTTGAACCAACGAATAGGAAAACGTTATTAAAACCATGGGAATAAAAATCCTATTGGCCCCTCCCTCCCTGGTGAAATGTAGCCTAAAAATTCCTACTAAAAAAGTGCAAGACTCTAAAACGGTCCTTTTGCAAAAATCTATATCAATCTTTATGGCCTTATTTCTAGGACCCAAACCCACTTTTAGGGTCTAGAAAACTGTCTTAAAAATAGAAAAAAAAGTTGAGAAAACGGAGACGGGTTAACAATAAGGGGAAGTTTTGAACAAGATAAATGAATGCACTGCGTTTGGTGTAAAATTTATTTTTTCTGTATTTGAGATTTTTTACTTTTCTAAATTTTAATGTTATTGTAAAATTTGTTTGTATGTGTGTTTTGAAAGTATTTTTACTTATGTATAATGTACGTTTTCTTTTCAGGTATTAATGGATAAGGTATCTTAAATTTGTTTACATTTAAGAAGCTTAAAAGGATTCAGAGTTTTGACTTTAGTTAAAAAATAATGGACTAAAACCTGTATTTTAAACAACATTTTTTTTGTAAATTCCAAATCCTAAAAATCCGTGAATTTTTCTGAGTTCCTTCCTGTAGCAATTTAATTTTGTATACACAAACATTTTGCGCTAATGGAAAATTCAAATCTAACAGCACTAAGCAGGGAAAGGGATAGGTCAAATGAAAAAATATCTTGCCACCAATTTTTCAGCAAATATAAGTAAACCAGAACATAAATAACGTACAAATCAGGGTTCTATGACCTGTAAATTGATGTACATCCCCAATGATGATACACAAAATTCCGTATATTACAATTAGTGGTTGAAACGTTTGGACAATCAACTCAATAAACCAACCAATCAAAGTTCATTAAAAGTTCCCAAAGTTGTTTAGCCAATGGATCAGAAAACAGTTTTATAAAACTTAGTGGACTAGTAACATCCCAGTAAATCAACTGTTTGCAGGTAAAATACTTTTCCCACAAATGCACTATCCCCATCCCTGAAAAGCACAATGACATTTGGATATTTTTCCATTTATCTAATGATAGCAAGAGAATATGAGAGAAGGGGGAAAAAAGAATCGGGATAGGAATAGTTTTTAGCAATTGGAATCTATTTATATCGTGTTATATTCAATATTATTTCTTTTATTTTTAACTCCTTTTAAAGGGAGAATTTTAGAACATTTAATCTATTTTTCATTTTAAATTTGTATGATTTCAATTTTTGAATGTCTATCTTTGAAAAGGTACATACCCTAAAAATTCAAAATCAGGGAATCTTTATTTTTGTAAATCTAACCTTTTTACAGATATTTTTTGGCTTAAATAAATGTACGCAAAAAATACATTTGCATATATTTATACTTAACAAATAAAGAAAGAAAGAAAAAAATATTTAGAAATGTTAAATTACAGATAGAGAGAGAATTAAGGAAATAGCGCATTCTTAGATTGATATCAGAAAAGTTAGTGCATTGTAGCCGATTTCAGCAACCTATACACGGTTGCCATTAACAAAAAAATAAAATTTGCAATAATTTTGTAAAAAAAAAATCCTTCAAATTCTTGAAAAAATCTCTTAAATTTTTGCAAATACAAAAAAAAATTCTGACAAAAAATCTACCAAAATTTGTTGGCAACCTTGCCTATTGCTAGATCAGTAATTTATGAGCGTGTGACATCGAATAAAAATTTATACATAACATTCTAATCAGTGAAATCATTGAGAAAAAAAGTATTTACTACATTTCTTTGTATACCTAAAACTGTACTATTTTTGTAGATTAAGTAAATCAATTAAACTCAAGGGCTGTATTTACATAAATAATATATTATGCACTTTTTTGCTCTCTCCTCTTTTTTATTCCTTTTTTCTCTCCATTTTTTTCTTCTAGCTATGCATTCTTTTGCCAACTAAACAAGGTCGTTTCTAGATGCACAAAATGCTTAACCCTATTCAGGCAAAAATATGGGATAAATATTTTATTAAAATAAATCAAATGCTATTCAAAAGTCAAATTATCTAAAAGTACTAAGTAGCCACTATCAAAAGTTTTGATGATATCAGAAAAGACTAAGTAGAGGTTAAAAAGACTGCAACCTAGGTCCAGAAAAGGTAATATATATTCAATTTAGCAAAAGTAAAAACTAGATATGCAGAGAAGGGGGGTGGGAAGTAAAAATAAACCCCAAAGATGTGAGGGAGGGGGGGGGGGTGGACTATAACATGATGTATGCAAATTGAAGCTCTGGATAAGAGAATATTGCCTCCGGGAGAACAAAATTGGCCTACAGGGCTTTGCTTCAGAAGGGGGGGGGGGAGGGAGGGAATGAATTAAATAGTAACCATTACCAAAAGGAAGGTTATAGGGGGGGGGGGGGGGAGTGGTGAAAAGAATGTATTTATGTTGTATAATGACCAGGAATATGAGCTCAAATGGTCGGCCTCAATAGAAAACAGGAAGCAAATAAAATTCTATCCCTCCGACATTTTATAAGGTTTTTTTTCATCATGATTCCTTTCAAGTTGCATCTTTTCCTATAAATTATATTTAAAATTATGTTTTACATGTATACATTCCCAATTTTCTTATTTCTCTTACTTAAAATGTTTTTTCTTTAGTATAACAAAATTTATATTTTAAGAAAATAAATCAAAAGGGCGAAATTATTGAGGGGAAAAAAGACAGTTTAGAACCATAACCATTTCCAAATTGCATCTTTTTGGTGAGCAAATGCTACAATTTAGCCCTTTCAAAGTAATCCTTTTTCATTTTCCATGGAAACTTTCTGATTCTCATGTAATACATGTGATATTTGTTTTTAATATAATAATGTATTTGTGTATTTGTTATTTTTATTGTACCGTGCAGTCTTTCATTAATGTGATGGTCGTAATTCAATTATTGTCATAATCAAATTAATGCTTTTGTAATAGCAATTATTTGCTCAAAAATAGAGAGGGAGAAAACTATAATATTATTATTATTATCTATTCAATGCAATAGAAAAATAATAAAACAAGGATGACATCATTCTTATCAATGGATGTATTTTAGTTGATTATGCTCTATAATGATGGCAGGGTTGACAAAAATATTCAGCCTTCTATCTTAAACAGGAGCCGAGAAAATCACGTTTCCCCCAATTTGTGTTTAGCGGACGGACTGGAATTATATAGTAGCTTCGCTACTAAAAAAATTCTCAACTATTAACTAGGTATTCTACTGTAAAGAAATGAAGAAAAAAACATGTCAAAAACTTTTTGATATCAACTTTTTTGTGTTGTTCAAAAACAAACACCTCTACCCGTCAAATTAAGAAAATTAACGAGAAAAGTATTAAAAACTTTTCGCCCATCTCATTGCTGCTTGATAAATGCCTTAACAAAATTTCAGTTGTTTTTCACTTTTTTTGGCAATAATTATTTATTATGAAATTTTGTTCCAGTATTGCTTCTAAACTTATTAGCAACTGGTGAATTAGAACTGGTTCTCCGCCATACTAAAAAATCATGTCTAGCATTGTATTACAGACAATTTTCCACGAAAATTAAAATAAAAAAAAATAGTTTCAGTTTTGTTTGCCCAAGCCTTACACCCTTCGGCCTTACCAAAACAGGTTTTAAACTTTTCATTTTAATATCTTTGGAAAGCTGTCTATAATACAATGCGACAATTAACTATTCTCAGTTACTAGAGTAAAATTTTTTTTTCATAAAAAAAACTCCCCCATATGTTTATTAGTTATTAAAAAGAAATGGAATATCATGTTAAGGGATCATTACTGTTGATCCTAGTATATAAATAAATCCCCCCCCCCCCCCCCCGAAGAAAAAAAGAACATACTGAATATAATATTCTAAATAGTAAACTCAGTAAAGCTCTGAATAATCTCTTTGGAAAGAATAAGAAAAGAAGAATTACGGTGTGTCCAACAAAATAAAACATGACTTGTAAATTATAATGGTACCCAAAGTTTTATAAACTTCGTTGGCTTTTATCTACTCTTGGTTTAAACTAGCAAAGTTCAAACATTTCAATAAACATTATCACTTGAAGGAATATTTTTATTAATTAAAAAAGGGGTGCACATTTATTTATTGTCCATTGTTTTATCTCTTTGGATCCCTTGTATTTTTGGGGACATTCTGAAAAGAAAGGGAGGGGGGGGACACTGAAAAACTTTGTCTATTATCCAGATGATTTATGGTAAAAATGATGTGGATCTAAATGTAAAATTTGATGGTTTGAAAATGAAGTTCCATTCCCTTGGGTAGTGTCAAGACTCTCTCCCGCCCTCCCTCCCTCTTTTTGAGGGAGTTAGAGGGAGAGAGAGAGAGAGAGAAAATGGGGACGAATTTCCATTTTATGTCCCAATTTCACATTACATTTTCTTTTTGAAATATTAGCTGCACACCAAGGGTTTCATACTTGGAGCTTAGGAAACAACAGATTTATTGATACTACCTGGCAAAAAAAAGCACTTCAAAGGGGAGGGTAATTGAGGTAATACACTACCCTCTAAAAATATGTCCTTCCTGAAAACCTGGTCAAAGGAAGAATTTTTTCCTTGGGTATTAGATAAACAAACCAATCATCAAATTATAAAGGTTGATTTTTAAACTTTATAAAAATTTAAATTTAAAGAACATAAGAGGAAAAATAAATTATATTATAAACCAAAAATGCATAGTAGGCTAAATTTATAGATATTAAAATCAGATTAATTCATTTTTACAAAGTTCTGTTCTTAAAAAAATGCGCCAAATAAATTGTAGCAATGAAAATATTGTACACATACCTTTTATTCCTCCAGAGAATTTTATACAATTTAAATATTTTCAACCAGGGAGAACAGGCATTTTAGGCAGTTAAAAAATGATAATTATTAAGATGGAATGTATTGATTTCTTATTATAAAAAGATTCAGAAGGCAATATGACATCAAGTATTTTGAACTGCTATAAGAAATGGTATAATATGGTAAAATTTGAGTGTGTTTATTATCTTATCCCTTAGATCCCTGTTTTTTTCTACTGGTAAATTTCTTTTCCCCTTTGTTTGAAACATATTTTAGAATTTATTGCTGTAGAGCCCAGACTGCAATAAACAAAGAATAGGATAAAATGTATTATTTTCTTTTTTCTTAGCAAAGGAAATACTTTTTATTTATAAAATTTCTGTATTTGAATCTTTGTTTGTTTGTGTGTAACTAACATTCCCCCCAAAAAGACACTTATTCTTATACTTTAGGGGATGAAATTAAATAAATGTATTCTATGTATCTTAAATTGAAAATTAAATTAACTATCAGATTAGTCTCATGTTTAATTTATTTATCCCCGATGCCTTTCTTAATTTGGTCCATCCACCAAGTTTAAATTGGTTTTGATTTGATAGCATTTCTATAATATAAATTGGAATGTCTACCTTATTAAATTTAGATACAAGATGTGAGGAGATAGTTTCATGAAAGGTATAGTATAGGTTTGGATACTTAATCTAGTAGGGATATTTAAGGCTATTTAAAAAAATACAATGATTATATAAGTACCCTTAAATGCATAAATGACAAGAGTACATTCCTGTTATAATTGGGTAAAGAGAAGGCATGAGTTAGATTTATATCCTTATGATTTTGAAAAATTTATGGTAGAAAATTAATCAAATCCTTAACATAAAACTATCCCTTTAAGATATGGCTAGGTAATTATCTATCTACACACATACACACACACACCTCTCTGAATAATTGAGAATTAAAGTTAATTAAAGTAATATCTGTATATGTGGGGAGGGGAGGGGGCTAGATGAATTCCCAAACTCGAGGGATTTTAGACAATATAACAGAAATTGGTCTTCAAACGATACAGAAAATATACCATATTAGCCAAACAACAACTTTTTAAACAAAAAATTACATTCCCTTTGAATAAAAAGATCTAATATGCGTTACATAAGTAAGCATATTTCGGTGGATAAAGATCTTTAAAACTATTTTCCACTGTTTTGCATTTACCCCTTTACAAACTGGCAAACTTAGGAAATTAAACCTATTAAGCCCCCTCCCCCTCAATGAAGAGGGGGTTAAAGTAACCCCCCTTTAATTTTCTTTCTCCCTTTTACTTAGTGTTTTAGTAATGTTATAACTATTAAAATTTTACCGATAAATGTTGAAATAGAAATTATTAGCATAAAAAATAATAAAACTTTTTCATTTTTCAGTCCTTTATACAAAAAATTAAAAACTTTTTTTAGCAGAAACTTTAGATATTTTACTGGACAACCCTATCAAACTTCCCATTGAACTTAGATCATTACTGCTCTAATACAAAAAGATGTTTTACCATTTAACATGGCGTTATAAATCTGGGATTTGCACTTATTCACTTGGGAAGGTTAAATGGAATAGTACTATATCTTTGAAACATCTTAAACTATGATTTCCAACTAATTTCCAGTGAATACTTGTAGAAAATCATGGATGGGGGATTAATTTTGTCATTAAAAAATCTTTGAAAAATTCTTTGAAAAATCTTCCAAAATCATGTAATAACATTTTGAAATCTTGAAAGCTTACCTGAAAAAAAAATATAAAAATTAATATCAAATCATAAATTTTAGATATATATTCTAATTTACTTCAGCATTTAAGTAAACTAGATAAATTTAATGGTATGGAATATGATTAGCAATCCTTGCACCATGAATTAGAATTACAAGAAGTGATAAGAGAGGTTTTACAAAGTTTAATAAGTCAAAAAGTTTTTCTCATTAAATGAGATTAAAACTTTGACAATGTGTAATAAAATTTCAATCTTAAATATTCTAACCACAAGTTTAACATCTTTTAAACATAAAAAGTATTAATATAGATTTTTTAAGTAATAAGATTATCTTTTTTTGGAAATTAAACAAATTTTTAAGACACAAAATTTTCCCAGCCACCAAAAAATTTCAAAATCCAAAAATTGTAAATTATTCTGAGCAAAAAAGACTATTCTAAAACAACAGGGGGTCCCAAATTTTCTAGAGGGGGTCTTAAATATACAAAATATCCCCAAAAAAGATAAGTTTTCTTTTTTAAACTTTTTCTTTAATGAAACAATATGTGAAACAATACAAATAATCTAACTTCCATCTTTAAAATTAGAGACCTTTTTTAACCAACAAAAATCGAGCCAAAAAGTGTGGCATACAACCCTTAAAAACACCCCATTCTTCCTCTCCCCCCCCCCCCCTTTAGTATAGAAATACTGATTGTCTAATTTAGAAAAACGGTCAAAACACCACCTCTCAGTGCAAATTGACTTTGGCTTGTAGCTTGAATATCTCTCAATGTTAGAATTAGACAATTAACAAAAGAATATGCGCCCCAGCTCCCCTCCTCCCCACTTTTCAAACTTCTTTCTTTACTTCATTAAGGCACTATTCAACCAAATGGTAGTTGGAAAAAAGACTAAAGAAAAAAAACTAAGGACCTTATAAATAATCCTTTTTGTATGTATGTACAGAACATGTAGTGAGGCTATTAGTAAGGCTATTATTATTCAAATAAAAAGAAAGTTCTTAAATGTATTTAAAATAACTTGACCTATATGTTTAAGACAGCTGCCGTGCAAATAACAAAAATTTTATGCACTAAAATATTGCTAAATTTTCCACATTTAAAAGGCTAAATTTCAATCAATGTCTTATTGAAAATTTGTACTCAAGGAAATAGAATTTTTGTGTATTTTTTACTAGACGTTATATGTGCATTTAAGTACTAAATAATACTAAAATAAGCCCACATATTTCTAAACATCTTGAAATATTTTCAATATATAATCCCTTAATGCTATTAAGAAAGGTTATTCAAACGGAAAATTTTGACGAAAAATTGCCAAAAATATTCCCTTAAGATTAAAATGAACACAAAATCATAAAAATGTGTATATATAAAACTATTTCCTTTAGGGCAACAATCTTCATATTTTTATAACCCAAAATCAAACTCACATATTTTCATATAAGATGCTCTGACATTATTAAAAAATACCCAAATTCTAATAATATTCAGCTTTGAAAAAATAGGTAAATTTTAAATTTTTTTTTTGCTTGAGCGACATCAAAAAATGTCAAAAATGTGTGGAATGCTCATGTTTTGTAGGCTCTTTTTACATTTGTCTCAAACATGATTTTTTTGTCATATTTCGAACAGTTTTTCATTTTTGCCACAAAAAATAATAATAGCATTTTAGAGTAGAGTAGGATCTTGTTCCTATTAAAATGATTTTATCAATGCATTCTGAAAAAAAACTATTTATAATTCAGAAATGTTGTTCTAAAAACATGATTTGATACCAATCAAGGCATCACAAAAAAATGACCACTCCTTGTAGCAAAAAAAAATCAATTTAAAATCTTAACGAAGACCAAAAGTATGAAAAAAATAAACCTTTTTTATTTTCATTAATGCAACAGACATTTTTTATCGCCATTTTTAATCTCATTCTTTATTTTTTCTTTTGAATTTGATTAAAAACCTGTTTTGAGATTGTTTAGAGATGCTAGATTATGTTGATTTAATTAGCATGTCCCAAAAATGTACCCATTAGAGTGTCCCAAAATGTAAAGAAATTATATTTTTCCTTTCAAAAACTAATCAAGACGGCAAATGCAATTTAAGCACAAATTTGCAAAAGAAAATAAGTTCTTTTTAAAGCAAAATACAATGCAAATAGAAGGGGAAAAAAGCATATATTTACATTTAAAAATGTCTATGTTAAGTAATAAAAGTGTCTGGACTTGAGGCAAAATTTGTCTCAAAACATCGATTCATTTCTCTTTTTATGCTAACACAATATTTTCAAAGCACAGAAGTGTATTATTTTTGTAGCGTAACTGCTTTATAACTTGTTATGTCTGTACTTCCTTAATCATTTAATCTTAAAGTCTTTGTCTGTTGAGGTCAACTATTTAAAATCAGGAATCCAAAGGGATAAGACAATGGTCGTTAAATTGGTGTAAAACCCAAATGATGAATCACAAAACAATCCCTTCTGTAGATTTCAATTAGTGGTTGATAGACCAACCTATTAAAATTCAATTAAAGTCCCCAAAGTTATTAAGCCAACACATAAGAAAACATAACTTTGGGGTCTAGTGTAAGAAATAGCCAAATGTCCTCTCCCTCCGTGATTATAATGCAAAGATTTAAATCCCCTGTTAATAACAAGGAAGGACACGTGCCTCTGCGGTGCACCACACCAACCATTCATTAAATTCAAATCATAATCAAATTAAAATTTTTACAAATCGATTTCAAAACTTTTCCTTGCCCAGCGGCTAGATTCAATTTTAATAGGACAAATAAGATTATTTTTTTGACAATATTTTAAAATTTTTGTGGCAGGTAAAACTTCAAGACAAAAGCCGTGTAATAAAAGGTTTGGTAAATGCATCTTGGATAATTTTGGCCTAGAAGCTGGGTCTAACAGAGTTGCTTTTGTTACCCAATTTTTAATTTTATAGGCAATATTGAGTTTTTAAAAAAGAAACTTGAACTTTTGTAAAATTAAGTATTATAAACTGTTAAAATATTTAATATTGGGAGTATTTCGTTTTGTTATTAGCCAAGATATACATACATACATATAGCCTAAAGCTAAATCAATCTTCTAATATTCTGGAATATAGGGAAAGAACAATGTTTGATAAATTAATCATCATAATTTATATTCAAAATATGCTTTTTAGACAACAATATTTTGAGAAAAATCAGGGATCTAAAGGGATAAGACAATTGGTGATTAATTTATGTACATCCCCAATGATGATACACAAGAATAACCCTTCTGTAGATTACAACTACTAGTTTAAACGTTTGAATACAAAATTCAATAAAAGTCCGCAAAGTTGTTAAGCCAACTAATAAGAAAACTTTAAGGACTTGTGTATAAACAGCCCAATATACCCTTCCTCCCTGGGAAAAAAAATTCAAATTTATCCTCCAATCACCTATCCCTGTATCCCATCCTAATACATAATATTAAACTTAAATGAAAATCTTACGCGGTATCTTTCTGAATTGGGTTTGGAGATGGTCAAGGCATGGCCCCCACAAAACAGCCAATAAATCATATAAATCTACTTTTTGTATGGAAAATCCGTAAAATATTTGTGCATTTAACTTTCCGCAAGTCAAAAATAATCATTATTAATATTTATTTCTGCATATTGTATCAAATTTTTTGTTATAATAGTTATAAGCACATTTAAGCAAAAAAATATTTGCGGGAAAGTAGAACCACCCCGCTAGCGGAAACATTTTAATTAATGGAATAACAATCACCGATAACATTGGTTGGATAGATAGATAAATATTATCGGATAGATAGATAAATATTATCGGATAGATAGATAATTTTAAATATATGCAATTTAGGTCATGTAAAGGCAATCATATAAAAGTTTTGGACGATAATAAATCAATTCTGAATAATTTTCTTTTTATACATTCTTTAAAATTCCTTTTGAATATTAGAAAAATATAAGTTTTATGTTATCTAGATGTATGTGTGTGTGTGTGTGTGTGTGTGTGTGTGTGTGTGTGTGTGTGTGTGTGTGTGTGTGTGTGTGTGTATGAAAGGACTGGTTAGCTCTTGCTAATTATATGAAAATATATGGTAATAATATTCAGAAAAAAAACCTAGAACTGAATTATACTTTTTTATATAATTTTGCATTAGATATTACATTGTAGTATTTTATTATGCTAATGCCAATTAATCCGCAAAACAAATAATTAATAAATCTGTTAAAACTAAGATATATAAAGATTTAAAATTAACCCATTGATGTCTGAAATTATCAGAAATATAAATTTGTCTAAAACGACCAAGCCAATAATGCTGTTTTTACATCCTTAAGAGGTGTGTACAGTACAATTTACAAAGAAACAGAAGTTGCTAATTAACATGCCTATTTAAATTTTAATCGCTTTTTTTTGAAAGCACACGAATGCATTCTTTTTAGTTACAGTAAATTTAAATCCTGTGCAGTGTTTAAATATTTGACCCAGTACATATATCTTATCCTAAGATTTAGATTAAATTATTTTTTTGCACTAGGTCTCTAATCTTGAGACAGAGAAACATAGGAGCCGAGATAATTCTAATTTTCACAAAATATCATGGATTTCAAGGTATAAGACAATGGACGAGAAATTGAAATACATCCTCAATGATAATAAACAAAATTACCCATTATGTAGATGAAATTATTGAAAATAACAAATCCAAATTTAATATTAAAGTACCCAAATTTTTGAGTCAACACATGAGATGGATAGGAGGAAAAATTTAAAGTCGATTGTCCCCTCACTGCCTGCACAAATTTATAGACATATGAACATACAGCAAATGTACGTACAGCCGCCCCCCTAGAAAATGCAAATCTAAGCCTGCTATAAGGCTGCTAAATCTACCTAGCTTTTCTCCCATTCTCGCCTAAGAAAATGGCATTTAATAAACAAATTGTTTTATCCTATAAAATGTGTATAAATTTTCAGCTAAATCCCCAAGAAATCCGTGTATATATGTTTATGCAAAAAACACAAACACACAAAAACAAAGCTTTTATTTTTGTATTAAATATTACTTAGAAACTTTTAAGTAACATTAGAAAGTAAAATTCACCTTTTAGATTTGAAAAAAATCAAACTGCAAAGATACATGTTTAATTTTATTTTGTTTAAAAATATTTTGACTAAAAGTGAATTTAACCCAAAAGAAAATATCCCGACGGGGCTAATTTTGTTCTGAATTCGTTCAAAGAAAACACAAGATATGTTTATATGACTAGTGGAAGCCACAGGCATTCACTGAAATCTCAGGGAGGGAGGGGACATTGGACTGTAAATTCTCTTGGTACCCATAGTTTTAATTACATGTTTTCTCTTATAATAAATAATTGAAAACTTTAATTTTATCTGGATTGGTTGAAGAAACCAGTAGTATCCAAACTTTTCCACCAATAATTTTTATCTACAGAAGGAGTCACATTGTTTTTCACAATTAGGGGTATAATGTCTTATCCCTTAAGATCCCTGAAAATCCCCCACCCACCTTCCTTAAACAAAAATCCCCTATATCTGCCTAAAAACAGCCTTGGCACCCCCCCCCCCCTCAGTCTCACCACAGCTGTGGGTTTAAATCTAGCTAAAATAAACAAAAAGGCCCCTAAACTATTCCTCAATATTTTAAACTGCTTTTCATCACCTTAACATATACATACATAAATACAGAAAAAGGGAATTTTCATTTATTTTTCTTAAAAATTAAATAAAATCCTAATAAAATATATAGGTACATACATGCATGTACAGATTAAAGTACAGATCTATTTTATTTGACCCACGGTTGACGTATAATTGGCTAAAAACCCGCCCACACAAGTAATAAAAGAAGGTGGGGCGTATAGCCACTTACATCCCCCCCCCCCCTCCCCCAATCTCAAAATGGCAACTGCCCTAAAAAATTTACCGCCAATTTTTTTTCATCCGTCTTTTTTAAAAGTATTGCAATTTGATTTTTTGGTGGATTAATTTAGATTTTATGTGATTAGAAAGAAGTTTTAGTAGCGAAGCTACTCGATATGTCTATACGTCCATCTGACGTTCATTCCTTAGAGTATTTGTATTTTAAGCATAATAAAATTATAACATCTATGCAGTTTACTAATAAAACATTTTTAAGCTGCTTATAGAATATAGATGCGCTACTCATGAACAAAATTGTTCTCGTATTTTAATGAGTGAATTAAGGTTGACTTTTGATATCTTTAACGATGCGAGGCATAATTATTTAAATTGTAAAAGTATCATTAGTATTTAGTTGGGAGCCAATTAAATTGTAAATCAAGTTTAATGTGTTTCAGATTAGGATAAGATGCAATTTACTGATATATGATATTTATAGTACAACTAGCGGATGCGCCTCTAGCAACAAGCCATCCAGAAATTTATATGAAGTTTCCTAAAATGGAGAAGTCGATCCTCTAAATTCTAAAATTCGAAGAAAACTGTGTTTTGAAAAATTTGAAAGTTCGATTATTAAATTTAGATTTAAATCTTAAACTATCCAATTTAAATAAAAGAGAGATGGGAAGAGACCTATGTGGCGAAATTGTATGGCCGGGGGCAAAATTTAAGTCAATTGACTATCAATGGACTTGGGATAATAAAATGGTAATTGACTATTAGCGAAATTATGTCTCTACCTTGTTCGATAACACGAAATATTCGTGTTTTTCATTTGAGGGGTGGGGGGATAGGAGAGAAAAATCATTTTTTAATAACGATAGTTTTCTATGGGTACTATATCCCTCCTCCTATGTGCATACCCTTACATGAAGATAAATAAATGTATTAAAAGTTTTAGAATTGTACTTAAAGTTTTGCACTGCCCCGCAGGGGTAACAAGGGTTAGGAATATAAAGAAAAAAGTTAAGAATTAAGTTTTCAAGTAATTTATTGTAACAATCATGTCGAAAAACTGTTGGTATGCTAACAAAGATTGATTTTAAGATAAAAGTTGAGGTAAAGATTATTTTATTTTCCATTGTGCCATCTCTTAGTCCATGGCTGTAGTATAGTAATCTCTTGTGGTTATAGAACTTTGCAGATAAATCTTTCAAAATGTCATTTCGATATATGTACACACATATATCTTAAATTAAACAGGGTGATCCTTTCTAACAGGGGTAATTATGTTCTTTTCATTGGTTTGGCTCAATACACAAAAATTTCTTAAAATTTCTTTAAATGATTTTTTTTAAAAGTATAAATCACCCTGTATTTATTGAAAACAAAAAAAGTGGGGAAATTTCTTTTTTTTCTAATATTTGTAAATGTATTTTAGTATTTGTTTCAAAACTAAATATTTTTCTGTATTTATCTGTATGTGTGTGTGTGTGTGTGTGTGTGTGTATTTGTTAACCCTTACAGATCGGGGGGGGGGGCTCAAAGAGCCCCCCCCTCTAGTTTTTTCAATCTCATTTTTTTTGTAGGTAAGATGGAGAGCTGTGACTTCATGACTTTTTAAGTTTAGTAATTATACGTCGGCAAGAGTTGATTTTATTAGGATATCTGGTCTGTGTCGGTCGTGGTGTCCGGTCAAAGTCGGTTGGGTAGCAAAAAAAATTTGAAAAAATTCTAAATAAATCTTAATTTCTACATTATGACTTTTGTGTATAAGGTAGAAACCTAAAATTTTTTTGGTGAATACTTAGATGTCAATGACCTTCTGAGAAAAGTGGTGTTATGACCGTTTGACCGCTCTCTGAACGACTTTGTGACCGATTTTTGTCCGGCTTTTACTACAGACATATAACATGAATATCGTGGCTTATATTACAGCTAGAGACCTATAATTTTTTTTGGTAAATCCTTGAGCAATAATAAACAGATAAGAATATTAATTTGCGCCGCCAACCGCCGTTTTACCGCCGTAACCGCCGAAAACGGCGGTTTCCGTTATTTGCCGTTTTTCGGCGATGATCAGAAAAAGTAATTTTTTTGTTATAAAAAATAAAAGTTCGTCCTAAAATTTGGTCATCCTAGCTGCAAAATTGGCCGCTCTACAGCTGTTTTAAAATTTAGCGGCTGGCCGCTAAAAAGCGGCTAAGGAGCGGTCTGACTGCTATGACTAGAAAAAGTAATTTTCTCTAAAAATACACATGAACCACCAGAAAAAAATTTTACGTCTTTATCTGTACGAGGAGCCGAGATAGAGGGGGGGGGCTCTTTGAGCCCCCCCCCCCCCCCCGATCTATTAAGGTGGGAATTGGGGCCCGATCTGTAAGGGTTAAGACGTAAAGTTTCTAAAAAAAGTTTGAAAATAACATCAAATGTTTATGTTATAATATCATGACAAAGTTTGCTTTTGCAAAAAAAAGTTTGAAGGTAAATTTAAGGTTGAAAATAAATATCAACTTTTATTTTGTTTTGCCATTTGAATAAATATTTTACAAAATAACAAGGATGAGAAATTATATATTATAAAGAAGCTGCGCTCTTAAGACAGTATAAATAAGATAAAATGGTATTTAATAGGGCAAAATATGGAGTTAGGAACAGGGGGGGGGGGGGGGGGCGTATGAAGTGTTAATTTGAGCAAGCACCATATTTTGGCCATTATTTGCAGCCGTTACATACAATACATAATCTCGCCCCCCCCCCTTTCCTTCACTTAACCTTAAGAAATATTAAATATAAAATAAGATATTTTCTTTTTACATTTAAGTTTTTTTTTGTTACTAGTGTAAAACTAAATATATATAAAGGATGTACAATAGTGTAAGATCCATTAGTCAAGATTGATTTCTACTTTCTCAGGCTAAAAGGACTTATAAAATGTGCAAAAAAAGACTACCAATTGAACCAAAAAGGTATTTCTTCTTTTTAAATAAGCTTCCGAGAAAAAAAACCTTACTACTTCATATAATAGGATAAAATATATTTCCAAAACATATCACTTCATCCCGTGGAACAATGTTTTCCCATATCAAAAAGTTGAGTTTTTATCTTAAACAAACAAGAACCATTTCTTTTAAACATTTTTTTCCACAGAGAGCATCTTAAAAAGGGGGAATTTATAATAGATTGCAACCCTTTTTTCAGCCTACATATTTTAAAAAGGGAAAACCCCGCAGGGTTACAACCCCCTGGGGGTAGGTTATTGATAAAATTGAAAAGCTACTTTTATTCTGATTTAATGTTTAAGAATCTTTGGTCAATTAAGTTCTGTTATCAAAACTAATCTTAATTTAAAACGCTATGATATATCTCTAAATAGTTACTTCTTAAAACAGAGGGATAAATATATCTAATTTTCAAAGAAATATGCAGTCCAAACAATGCCTTTTTTGCCTCTAATTTATCAAGTAGTTATCAAATCTTAAAGTTATTTTCATGTGCTATATTCCTGGCTATCAAATAATGAATAAATCCATGTTTAAATTTCAATATCAATAGATAATAAAATTGATGGTGGCCCAAACCCCTTTTAAAACACATTTTAAGAATATTAATCTAAAAAAGCATACATAACCCTGGCCCCAAAAGTCCAGGAATCCAATGGTAGGACATTTTTATGTATTTTGGGTTAGGAATGGATAAAAAAACTGCATATTTTCAGCTTGATTTTGAACAGTTAGATGTAGAAGAAACAATAAGTTTTGCCTCAATAATGACAATCTTCAGAATATATGGCAGATTTTTTTTGTGTTCAAAATCCCAATCTTTCCAAACTATGAATCACTTATTATGGTTTTAAATACCTCAATGCCTGAGAGAGAAAAAAAGCAAGCAGGCTTATCAGTTGAATCGCAATTTGCCATTAACGTCAGATTATCCAAACCTGGGGCCAAAATATTATTTATATGCTAGAAACTCATTTCCCTCACTGCCCCACCCCCCCCCCCCTCAATCCCCAAAATAATGGCGTGCTAATGAGACATACAAAAAAAAAGAAATAAAGGCTTGAAATAAAAATAAACAAAATTATGGCTCATTACTATTTAGATTAAACTTTTGAAAAATTTTGCAGCAAAGAAATAATGTTGAACTTACCATGTCAGGCGTACTGGCACCGTCTGTATGTGAGGTCGAGTCGGCCGTTGATCTGTTTGCATTGTTATTGGTGTCCCCAAGGTCGGACTTGCCACCTTCCCGCTCGTCAATGACCAGGTCGATGGGCATCTTGCCCTTCAGACAGGAGATGTATCGATGACAGAAATTGTCGCAAAGCTCATGAACCTGAAATAAGAAAAAAGTTAAAATTGGGAGTTACAGACTAACATACAGACAGACAGACAGTGTATTGATAAATAACTATAAATACATTTATCAATGTATCTATAGACATCATTTAATCAAATGAAATAAAAAAGTGTTTAGAATTCATTTTTCATATGGTCAATCAGCTGTTTCAACACTATGACGCGCGCGCAGCACATACATGATAATGAATGCCGCGCAAATAAATGAGTGTGTATGTTGTGATAAAAATGCGAGAAAATGGAAATGTGCGACAAAAAGCGCCATGGGACATACAAAACTAAGCAGAAAATCAGCAATAAATCAGTTTGATTAACGATCCTACTTGTAGAGGCTTTTAAAAAACTAACAAGACAGCCGTGTTTCAATAACTTTCAGGCCATAACTTGGCTAAATAAGCAAAAATGTTGCAAAATAATTTTTTTGCAAAAATAGATAATTAATCTAAATCGCACTTGAGGCAGAGAGTGTGTCTTATATCATTTTTAATCATCAAAACTGTTCATAAGACTATATTTTAAGTTTCTCCTTAAAAATGTAAAAAACTACAGCAAAAAAATATTATTCTAACATAAGGTATGAATTAAAAGAAGAAATATAAGCGTATCAGTTTTTCTTAAACGCAGACAAAATTAATTTGAAGAAATAATTACAAGACCTGCCGCTAGAGGGCAGTGGAGTGATGTAAGAGTAAAAAACTGGACATGAATGCATAAATTCTGTCAAGAATATCACCTTAATTAGCACTTCACGACATGCGGACAATTTCAGGGCTAAATGAATGAGAAAATATTCTTTTGTTTATCTTTTAACCCCAATATATATTAAATTGGGGTAAGTTATTAATGATTGCATCATAAATAACCCCGATAAATAAATACAAAAATGCACAATTCCATATCCCTTAATTCCAAGCCATCCCTACGTCCGCCCTAATTCTAACGCCAAATAACGTGCAAAATATGTGCTAAATTTTAAATAAGCAAACTTACAGAAATATAACAAGGATGACAACATCCGTATGTAAATTAAATTTTCTTATAAATTATTGTCAATGAAATTCATATTTATGTAGTGTATATTAGTATGTAGTTTTTTTAATGAATTATAAATATTAAAATATTGACATAGACACACAAACACACACTTAAACACTCGAGGGAAAATTTATGTGTACACATAAAAAATATTATTGGATTTATGTCATATTACTTAATGTTATTATTATTCAATGCTTTGTCACCTTTATTTATCAAGTTATAAGCGCAGCTACTCATCAATTTTTAAAAAATTTTAATTCATTGAAAAATTAAATCATTTCTAGTTTGTATAAAAATTGTTCTCCCATAAAGAAAAGTATAATAAATAAAATAAATTGCAATAAAAAACCCGGAAAAAGCACAAAAATGACAAAATTTAAAAATAAATTGAATGAACTATTTATTATTAGTTGCAATAGCTGCGCTATTTATAGACATATGTCCCTGTTTTTATACAAATTACATTCACAGCAGTAGGGCGGCTGGAACATGAGGGCTGCTTGCCATTCTTTGCCAGGGATGGTAATCCATAAAAAATAAGATAAAAAGGTCATTCAATGAAATTTTACATTGCCTCCAACTAATCCAACAGTCAAAAATAACAGTTCCCTAAGTATACTTAAAGAACAGCAATACACTTATTTTTTTATTTTTCAGCATACTTGTCACTGTTTCAGAGCTTTTAATATGAAAACAAAACAATTATGTTAATGCCTTATTTTCAAGCTATGCATTATGTTTTAAATTATAATTAAAGAACTTAATTTGCTTGGCTAATGTAATTATATTTGAATTTTTATTTCATTAATTTTAGTGTTTTAATTTTACATTATTATTTTAGCATTTTAAAGTAAATGCTAAACTTGTTTTATCTTGGAGTGTTCTATCCCTCTATCTGACTTACTATGTATAGATTTGCAAAGGGGAAAGCCCTTATAGTAATATGTAGTACTAAAGGATGTAGGCTTGGCCTAAGTCCTCTAAAGAAAAATCCTCAAATTTTTTTAGAAAATAATAAGTCAAAATAAAAGAAGACGAACGGTACAGCCAATGATTTAAGAGGAAATAAAGAATAAATGTATATTATTGCACTTATTATTGGTTAAAAAAATACTATTTTTATGTAACTTTAAGGAAATATATTTGGAGGTTATTTTTGGCGGGGGTTTTATCCAGTTGTATGTAATCCGGATGTAGAGTCGCATATAGATTTGTTGTTGTTTATGGGCGAGAGGATAATTATCTATAAACATTGAAAGGAGAGAGGAAGTGATAGGAAAATAGATAAAAGTGAGAAATAGATAGATAATAAACATAGAAAAGTCAAATTCAAGAAAGTTAAATGACAAGGATAATTTATTCAAAAGCATTCAATAATCTGTTTATTTTACAGGGGAAAATCCAAAGGAAGTTGGTTTTTGAGGGGAGTGTGGGGGGGGGGGGGGTTAAAGGGCTTAAGTTCGGTTGGATGGAGCTGATAAGGTCTTTGAATAAACCTAACAACAGGTATTTAAATACAAATAAGATTTGTTTAGAGGGACTGAAACCTTTATCCTTAGTACCTACCAATGTCATATATTTCAACCTTTATTGATAACAACATCAGCATGAAATGGTAAAGCAAATAGCAATAGTCAAAAAATTGGTTATTTATATCTAAACCTATGTAACAATTTTTCGGCCATCTATGGTTATAAAAAATCTGCTATTAACACGGATATACATATGTTTATTTTATCAAAAACATTCCCCCCCTCCAAAAGCCCCTTGGGATATTTGCTCTTTTTAAGAGAAAATAAAATGTTTAACACAGAAAAAGTCAAAAAGAAATTGTAATTTACTTGAAGTGGTTGTTTTAAAGTCCCAGATTCTTCAAAAAATTTTAAATTAGAATTATTTTTGCAATAAAAAGTTAGATTCTAAATAATCATTTAAATTAAAAGACATAATTTGTAATTCCAATATAAACACGGCATATTTTACTCGTATTTTTTGTGTTAATATATCAAACTATGAATTGAAAACATTTATAAAAATTATAGTAATTATTTGGAGGAGTAAAAACGGAGCCTTGTTTGAGTTTTGTCGCTTTGTGTAACGCGTAATTGACAAAAGAATTCTAGACTTCCTTTTATTTCAAAGAAAGAAGTTTTGCCCCTCAATTTTTTTCACATTTTTCACCAGACATCAACAATAGCATGATGCAATTGATATCAACAAAAAAAATATAAATATTGTATTTTAAAACTTTTAGTTGGAAAAATTTATTTCTGAGCAATCTACAAAAAGTCTAATAAATTTTAATGTCATATATTTTATTGAACTATACCATAAATAATGGTTTTAAACTGATTAAAATGTTAATAACGATGAGTTAAAAAACAACAATACCTATTATAAAAATAACTTTCTTGATTTCATTATAAAATTTGCAATTATGGATAAAAATGGCAAAGCAAAAATCTGCATTAACAAACAAAATGGTCAAGCTTAAAGAGAATGTATTTTCCTCGTTTTTTGGCAGATTAAAAAATAATTGAATTTGCGGATTATTGAAAAGAATTGCTGATTATACATTAAAGGAATGGTGGGTAGCCAATACGTTTTATATAAAATGCTAAAAGTTTTATTCGCAAAATAAAAATTGTAGTGTCCTTTTTAACCGACTATAATCATTGCAAAAAAAAGTCCACTGCGACAAAATGGCGAACAAAATTCGGCGGAATCCATTTTGTTAAAAAGTTTAGCATTACATTAGTTTTAGGCACTTTTTGTTAGGTTGCAACGGTTTTTTGTTTTGTTTTAAAACAATTTTTTAGTAGCAAAGCTACTTAAGTATATATGTAAGATCAAACTTCTGTATGTTGCTTTTAGAGAAAATTGTTTAAGGATAGAGGCATTTATGTCTACATATAAGCCAAAATTTAATTTCTAAAACATTTAAAAATCGCCACAAGCCCAACTTATTTTAAAGTAAAGCTTTGTGTATAGCACTTAACTGATTAACAAGAGAGAGAGAGAGAAAAAGAGAGAGACACACAAAAAAAGAGAAAGAAAGAGAGATAGATAGAGAGAGAGTAAAAAAGTAAGAAAAGAAACCTAATTCTAGAATAATGCCAAAGTTTTATATCTAAAAGTTTTCTAAAAGTAGAAATTCCATTTGCTAGATTGATTTACATAGGATATACTAATGTTTTAGTTTAACTTTTAAGATAGTCTAGCTCCACCAGGGATAAGTCAATGAAAAATAATTCAAAATTAAGTAATAAAACTAAAGATTTTCTAAAACATATAAAAATCCTTCAGTTAAAAAAGATAAACCTTTTTGGTAGATGGGGGGAGGGGGGCACTTTCCCCAATTCCTGGGCTTACTTAATCCTCCCATTTCCCCCATGTAATTCCATTTTACTTTAAAGTTACAAATTAAAATTGATATCTTTTATTTTGCCCCAAAATAATGCATTAGAAAAAAGTTGTAGTGTAAAAGTTTGTTAAAGGAATTTATCCTATTTTGTCTGTACCTTAAGATATCACTAAGCACTGAACAGATTGGGTTCTCTATGTTTGAGAACCTTCAAAGGCTATAATATTTTAGTGGTGGTTTCAGGCTATTTTTCTGGGAAGAGGGGTTCTACCCTTTCAAACACCTAGCCACTATAGGCTAGGGCGCAGCCGCTATTTCTCTAGAAAGAAATAATATTGATACAGCTAATACACAATATTCAATAAAACTACTATTTTAAGGGGTGGGGGGGAATTCCTTGGGGGGACTCGAACCCTACTCCCATTAACTTTTCCCCGGGAATCAAACACCTCATTCAACTCCCCAGGGAGTGGAGGTGGGTGTTGGAGGGGGGGGAATAATACAAACTTCCAATTTTGACCAATTTAGAGAAATGCTTTTTCTTCAACTGGGTGGGGGGGGGGGGGGGTGGAGTGATTATAGGGAAGGGAGGGTTAAAGGGGAGAAAAATCATTAATTATTTAAAATCTCCCAGAAATCAAATATTAAAATCTACTCCAAGGATTTTTATTCCATTGGTTGATAAATTAATCTTCTACAAAAGTTTATTTTTTTTAAAAATTTACAGTTAAGTTATCATACAATGACCTAGCAAAGCTACTTTACAATGTACATCCACCCGTAGGTCATGGAAAATAACGTCTGTTTTGTAACCATAACTGCAACCCACCTTGATTTAAGTGAATTAACTATTCTATATCCCAATGGAGAAGTAGTGTAGCTATGGGAATTACAATTCAAAACTAGAAACAATATTTACTATCAATAATTAAACAGGTCATAAGAAAATGAGCATTATTTAGACAAAAAGTGCTGTTTTTCAGCAAGAAAAGGCCTGTTCTTAAATGGATATAGCAGGAACAAGTCATTAGTATTATTTTCACCAAAAATATTTGATTAAAAAGATAGGGTAACCCAATTCCAACTACGTTTGCTACTTTTTAATTGGTTCATATCTAAAGCTAAAATCATGAAAATTGTATACCCTTAAAACCTGCTAATGTGTTCTGATAGCAATTTGCCAAAAAACAAAATAACATATTACCAAAGGTTTTATTGTATTAGTTTAAGCATTAAGTATATAAATTGTTAAATTCCATCAATAATCAAGTAGGATTGTTAATTTTTCTTTGATTACTGACGTTCGGACGGAGCCTTATAAAAATTGGCTGTTTTATGAGATGGTTTTTAAAATCAAATTCTCACTAATTTGTTTCTTATCATCTCTGATACTATGGGCACAAGTTTCAGCTGAGAACATGCAATCTTTATCTACCCTTGCAGATAGACAGATAGCAAGATAGCCAGGCGTAGATAGAAGGATAGATAGCTCTAGATATCGCGTATTTTATCGATGATGCGAAATTATCTGCCGATTTTTGGGAGATATTTCGACATGCATGTTAATTAAACCTTCTTTTAAAACTATTTAGCATCATATTTTAGAAAAATACTTGCATGTTTTAGTTGAATAAAAAAATTAACCGAAAG
The DNA here is from genome assembly GCF_053477335.1 of Acartia tonsa. Lineage (NCBI taxonomy): Eukaryota > Metazoa > Arthropoda > Copepoda > Calanoida > Acartiidae > Acartia > Acartia tonsa. The sequence goes on along the minus strand of NC_137268.1, from coordinate 29,692,347 downwards.
GATATCAAATTTCAATATGACGACTTATTGGAAAGGGTAAAAAAGAAGGGAAGTTGATTTTTTTCTGCTAATAAAATGCAATCGATCGATGAAAGGTTATTTGATGCATTTTTTCTTATTATTTTTCATCATATTTTAATTCCTTTCCATTGGAGTTCTAGGGATCTTTCAGGACATGTACATCAGATTTTAATTAAATGTCGAAATTCAGGGGCAAAAAATCTGAATATAAGACAAATTCTTTTTAAAAAGTTATCTACCTACATGTGTACCTTACCTTTTTTGGAGGGGATAGAGAAAAAAAAACGAAATCATTTTACTATTTACACCTTTTTTGTCCCAATTAAAATTCTAAAAGCGTCTTAGCCAGAGTCTTTGCTAAAAGACAGCTAAAAGAACAGGGATGGAATAAATTAGATGTAGGGAAAATGTGAATTTAAAACTACTAAATTTAAAAACATAAAATTTTCTTTTCAAAAAAGTAGTTTAAATGATATAATTTTGAATAAAAAAATGCATAGTTTTAAATTGAAGTTAAGCTTTTTTTAAGCATAAAAAAGGTACCTACAAAAGGGGGTTCTCGCAAAACTGCTTGTTTTTAATTAAATTATTTAAAAGGCTTAAAAACTGTTTTTTTGAGAATATTCAGTTAAAGGGCATTTTATAAATAAGCATCAGATAAAAATTCAAAGATTTAAACCTAATATTTATGTTGAATTGCCAACACAACCTCATGTAAGGGGGGGGGGGGGTTGAAACTAGGGGGGACTACATAAAAGTTTAAAAGTAATTTGAAAACAATTTTCGTTGGTATCCCCAGAATTCATTGGAATTTAAATTAGAACAAACATACAAAAGTATAAATATACATTTTCAGAGGAAAAAGGAACATTTGGGGAAATTCAGATTTTTAAAATCAGACAGGAAGGTGTTATTGGACTGTAAATTATGTATACTTGTACCCAAAGTTTCATAAGCTCACTCTCTAAAACGTTAACCTAAAAATTTTAAAAATCTTATTTGTTTGATACAAACTGGCAGTGTTTAAACTTTTCCATCACTTATCTTAATTTGATATAGGGATAATTTTTTTAATTTTATACGTATGTCTTTTTCTATGATAAATATACTACTGTTCTGTTATTTCAAACCCCTCACCTTTCCCTACCTTTTTAAATTTGTTCCAAACTTTTAAAAACTTGTACTTAACACCGTGATTTAATTTGAAAATTAATGTAATGAAAATCAACTTTTAAATTTGCTTAAAACTTCATATAATTTCAAGTTTTTTTCCACATGAAATAATAGCTGATGAAATGCGAGCAAAAAAATAAAAGGAAACGAATAATTAAAGAGATTGGATTATGAGTTGCTACTAGTTTACTTGTGTGGCTATTTATCTCATAACTTTTAAAGATCTAAAAGTCCTAATTATAAAATGAGACCTTATAGACAAATCTTATATTATGTATATATATAAAAAAAAGAGAAAAATTGTTTTTTTACAGTAATCCACTCAAGGCCCCTGTTTTTAAATGCAGTTTAATTATGTTTTTCAAGAAAAAAATCTCATTTCCCTTGTTCCTAGTAATTAGTATCATTTCATTATATGTTAACATTTTCTTTCAGTAATAGGTGTTGCAATATTTAAACAAAAAATCGTTCATTTCAAAGAAAAAAAATCCGCAAAATAAGATTTAAAAAATCAACCAATTTTGCTGAAATAATTCTATTTTGAATCCCAATCCCCTAATCCTAGAATGTAAAGGATTAAGGTTGATTACATGTCAAAGCATAAAGGATTAATCCGTTTCTAACATGACAAACTGTATTTAGTAAAAAATATCCAAAGATATCTTTTTTCCAATAAACCAAAAATCATGAAAAATTGCAATTATCAGTTTTTAGATAATTATAGACATAAAAAATATTCTTTTATATTAACTTTTGACAAAGTTTAGAGTCTGCATTAAAGTTTTGAAATTAAAGGGGTATATATAATGAGATAATAATCTTTCTATAAAGTTTTGGTAAGATCAAAGGCGAAACTTTTGGTGATATTTGTTTCAAAATTTCTGGACTAAGTTTGGACTAGTCAAAAGTAACCCAACAAAATTTGTACATGTAGGTTTATTATAACTGCTAGGGTTGTGGTTTTAAAACAGCATAATCCATAAAAAATACAAAAATATTTGTATTTATAAGTTATTTGATGCTATATAGGTTAATCAAATTCTTGTCTAATGTTAAAAATATTTTTATTTGTGAAAAATTAGGGGTATAAACTAAGAAAACGCACTTAGAATTGCCATGTTTAAGTCTAAAAAACATTAATTTTATGCGTTTTGATTGCCATGCCGTAGTAAGAGTAACCACTATACCCCCAACCATAAACTTAAAACTATATCAAAAACAGACTCTGGTTTTGACACAGGGGTGGATGCATTGGTGGAGGAGCGGGCATATGATGGGGGGGGGGGGGGGAATAATAGGAAGAGAGGAAATAACAGAGGGAAAATTTGTAATAATATATAAAGAGGGGGGAAATGTTTCTATTAGTAACTACATGATTTTGGTTTTAGCAATGTAATAAGGAATATCTTTTAAACTTTTATAACAAATATATAAAACAAGGATAATAAGTAGCAGAGAAATAATGCATTAGATTAAATAACTAGCAAATTTAATGTACAAAAACAAAAATGAAAAATATGCATAAATTTTATTGTTCTATTTTAATTGTCTAACTATTTTGTCTAGGAATAGTTTTAAAGGGCCAACAAACTTCTTTTAGATGAATAAAAAGAGTTTAGAAAAAGGATAAAGGGATGGGACAATGAAAGATTTAATAGATTGGGAAATAGGTTTATGACATTGGAGGATAAATTAGTTTTTGCTAGTTATTCTGTTCAAAGAGAGCGGGGACAAAAGGCTGTTCATTACACTAGTCCCTTAAGTCCTACAAAAACGTTTTCTTATTCATTGAATTTTTTATTAGTTGGTTCATTAAGTTGAGTGTTCAAACGTTTCAACCACTTATTTTTAACCTCCAGAAAGAGTAATTGTATGTATCATCATTGGTATCGTACATCCATTTAATAGGCCATTGTCTTATTCATTTAGATCCCTCGATTCTGTTTTTTATTTACATTATGAGAAACCTTAATAAATCTTTCATTGGCCAATCCCTAATCCATGAATTATTAGATCACAGACACCATCCTATTTGTTTAACAGAATTAAAAATATTTTTACAGGCAAGCAAAAAGTGTAATTGTTTAATTGTAATGAATTTACAAAGAAAGTGGGAAAGATAAAGATCACAGGGACACCTTGGCTATTCAGGGACGCTGGGGATGGGTTATTCAAGAAAAACCTTAAATCCCAAACTGTAGAAAGATTGATAACTAAGATTTGAATATAAAATGTCCAATATATCTAAAACACTTATTTAATTCACAATGACCAAACCCTTCCATCCATGGGAGATGTGAGATAATGAAAATTAAGCAATTTGATCTTTCTGTCTCTCTCTCTCTCTCTCTCTCTCTCTGTCTCTCTGAGAGAGTTTCAATTTTGCACAATTTAGCACTGAAAAGCCAACTGGAACAATCATTTTCATTGCTAAAGTTAATGCAAAAAGGCTATAAAATGTGTTTTGTTTAATATTACACAACAAAAAAACTGCAATTTTCTCTTCGAAATGTAAATGACGGTCATTCTATGGGACATACAGACTTTAGCAAGAATATGACAAGTTATAAGAAAAGCTTCGCTTCTCTGAAAACAACAACGGCTTAATTTGCAAAATGTCAAGTAGAGTAAATGGGAAGATAAAGAGAGAGAGAGAGAGAGAAATAGACAAACCAGGGTGAGAGGGGACATTGGACTGTAAGTTATACTAGTGCCCAAAGTTCTCTGATTCGAGGGGTTAACAATTTTGGGTACTTAATATTCAATCTTAACAGGTTTGTTTAAACTACTAGTGTCAACAGTAATAATAACCAAAGGAGGTGCAATTTTGTTTATAATCATTGGATATGTACATAAATTTATCATCCATTGTCTTATCCCTTAAGATCACTGAGAGGTAATGCACTTTTAGAGCAGTGTGATGTGCCTTTTCTGAAAATTTTCACTTTTAAAAGTTCTTGTTATCTCTTTCTATTCTTTTTTCTGCTACAAATACATCTGATGACATTTAAGCTTTCACACACACACACTGTGTGTGTGTATTTTCAGTGTAAGTTTGTGTGTTAGTTAAAAAGACAGCCTTAAAAAGTATTCATGACTATAAAGGTGTTCGGCCGTTTAGCCTTTAAACAGACAAACAGACACACACATTTTCACTAGACAATTACAGTTTTATGTTGTATGCAAATTTTTTGCAAGCATAAAAGGTATAATGCATTAACAAAGATATATCTCACTAAAAACACTGCAAAAATGTTATTTAATTTAAAATGCTGGATACCTTTTATGCCCGGCTTCATTATAGTCCATTAATTGTCCATACAGGGTAATACAATTGCCCAAAATTTGCTAAAAAACTTTCCATGCAAAACAATCCAACCCCCCTTCCCCCTCGAGAATTTGCAGAAAAAAAGTATAGAGGGAGGGGAGAGGGGGGTAAAAGACGTGAAGCATTCGTAGTTAATTGGGCAAAAAACTGCATAGCATCGTTAACAAGCTTAAATTGGAAATTCTTAAACACATATTCTTACTTTTTTCCAATGAAAAAGTTGAAATAAATAGGTCTGTCTGTGATTCTAAAATTATAAAAAAAAAACTTTTTACCTTTTCTAACTCCAAGAGATGAAATCTTAAAACTTGAATAGCTTGCACCATCTAAAATAAAAGAAAATAATTAAAATCATACAAAAATTTTCCAATTATTCTTTAAAAATCTATTAAAAACTAATAAATATTTGGCATATTATTTAACAAAGAATTAACACGTTTATTTAGACAGATGGACGGATATAATATGTAGATTTTATTGATTATTTTTTGGCTGATTTTTATCAATTTGTGTTTTAGGTAGATTTTACATTTGAATACCTCTGATAACATCTTATAGTTGACTATAATTAGTATACAACATGCTACTTTATATTTCAGTAAATAAATATTTAAATACTATTTTGCTGGCAGTAAAGTTAAGTTGTCGTCAGTTGACGTGTCCCTTTCTCCGAATTTAACGCGATGCTCATTATTTCGAGTCAAGGGACTTAAAAACTGTTAGATGGGCGAGACACACAAATTTTTGTGTTCTTTTTAACCTACAGTAATATAATATTAAATATTTACTCCTAAATGGGGTTATGATAAAGTGAATGCATTTTAAGAAACGGAGGGATCTTTGAGTCCCCAAGGGGCTTGAAATTTGAAACTTTTACCATATGGGACAAGAAATTTGGGGGGGTTAAATTTTACCACAAAATTAACTTTAACATCAAGGACAAATAAAGCCATAAGTAGCGCAGAAATAACAACTAAAGAGTAGCTGCGCTCTTTAAATCGTTTCAAAATATATTAAAACAAAATCTTTTTTATCTGTTTTATATTGTGTTTTTATAAGAGTGTAAAAGAACAACAAACATGGCTCTAAATGCATTAAATATGACATAACGAATATGCAACATAAATGTATAGAACTGTAAAATTTCATGCCGAATTATGTCATCATATCCATAAGTAGCGTAGCAAAAACAAAATTTTATCATTTTTAGAAATCTTTATTACATATTTAGAATATCATTAAACAAGATAGTAGGTTGGGGGGGGGGGGAGTTTAAGAGTAGCTGCGCTACTTGAAAATGCCATAAACCTAAAAGGCATGTATTAGTAGAAAATAAAATTTTGATTATGAAATACGAAATCTCTCAGATCATATGTATCTACTTATGTTCCGAGGTCTTTTTACAGATTGTAAAGCTGGTTAATAAAAAGAGGTTGTATAATCTTCATATAACATTAAACATCTTGTTCCAACACATTTTTATATCCGGGGATAAAATGTTTGTATGCTTTTATTTGTAGGTATCTACCTATGCTTTTAAAGTAGCAGGGCTTATTTAATGTCTGTCTGTCTGTTGGTCTGTAACGCTACTTAAACATACCTCACCCATTTTACATTTTGTTTTTGATAGCTGACAATATTAAGAAGAAAGGACTGTGGATTAATTTCACAGCCATTTCCCAATCCCTTCCTTATACAACATGAAGATTCTTAGGGGTCGTCGGGAGATAGAAATTTGAGTAAGAGTGATGGGTCGGGAAAATATACTGGAATGGGGGGAAAAGCTATGGGTATGAAAATGATACAGGGTGTTGACAAAAATTTTAATACGAATCTCAAATTATATGTGTAGATTCCTTTAATGATAAGGAATAATTCAGAAGCTACTATATTTTGTAGATTTGCATGAACATATTTAAATGATTGTATCGTGTTCAATCACAGGGCTATGATGGCCTATTTTATGGGTATAATAAAAATTTTTAGACTCACACAAAGTGCCTTATATATACAAACACACACACACACACACACAAACATCATAGTTATAATAAATGGTCAGGTCATAAACTTGATTAGCTCCCTGAAAACTTTTAAAAATGCATATACAAACTTTTGAAACACCCTGTAAAGAAATGTTAGTTAAGTATTCTATATGGGTATGTAACCTCTTTGCCATAACATGTATATGTGAGATAAAAATTTTCTGAAAAAAGGGGAGGGGGCGTCTGAAAAAAAGGGTTCTTTCTCTATGTTTAGCAAGCTACAAAAGGGGGCATTATTCACCTTCCCTAGCCATGGCAAAACGCCCTCTACTTTTCAAGCCTATTCAAATCACAAAGACAGTTGTGTGCCACACCCCTTTTTGGTCACACACACACACAAAATCTACCAAAAAAAAGAAATTATTTTTGGAGAAAATTCGTAGTCGTTTGATCATTTAAATGTTAATCTAAATCTATTTGTTTTTTATGTATAAATATTCATTAGCTATTTTGCATAATATATGGTATAAATACACATTAAAGCAGATTAACTGGAATAAAAAAGAAAGGGGGGAGTGGGGGGTTTATGTGTGTTGTTAACAGATTTTTGGTTGAAAATTGTTTGATTAGCTGATAATCTGCCCCCAAAATACACAGTGAATAAAATTCATTAAAATCCCCCCCAGCCCCCTTAAAGAGTACCCAAACTCCCCACATAAAACAAAATCCTTTTTTCATTGTTGTCCTATTAAACATTTTTTCAGCATCAAAGAGGTTTCAAAATCAAACAAATGAATAATAGAAATGCAAACTTAAAATTAACCCCCCCCCCCCTCTCCCATACCATCATCAAATTTGAATGTGGTTTGGATGGGTTGTCACATATTAAGCTAATGAAACCACAGCCCACAGCGGCCACAAAATTGCTCACATAAATTAATTTTATTATGGATCAATAAAATTTGTTCAGAACTATTTTAACAAAATTTTATTTCTTTAAAAAGCAATATATATAAGCATTGGATAAGCTAATTAGATTACTAATTACCCCCCTTCAGGGCCTGTCTCACCGACTACTCTCAAATTAAAATGATGAATCTTTAAATTCATAATGAACTTAATTCATTTCCTTCCCCTCGCCAAATTAAATCTCCCTTTTTCTTTCTTTCTTGTGCTATTATGCTTTTTCTCATGAAATTACTAAATGATAGAGACTTGAGAACTAATTGAATGGAAAGATGTGAATGAAGAGACAAAAAGATGATTGCATGACTGCTGACTATTCATTTTCATAATTCAATAATCGGTTTCTAGAAACTCAACAAGAAAATCCCGCGGCATTGCTGGGCTGTTGCGCTTGATAGGGGTGCCAACTTCAACATTTATTTTACTACTTTTTTCAATAATTCAGGATGAAAAATCTTTAAACTCATGGAGGGAGGGGACATTGATCTGTAAATTACACTAGTAACCAAAGTTTAATAACCAAGTTAACTTTTCATTTGCTCAAAACTTTGGAAACTTTAAAATATGATTGGTTGGTTCCAATTTACTAATAAATTCAATCTATAGAAAAGGTAATTTTATTCATCATCATTGGGGACGAATTTAAATTTATTCTCGATTTTCATCATTAATAACTATTTTGATTTTTGAAATAAAATAGGTTGACAGCCCTGTTTAAAAGAAACAAGACATTTCTAGGAATTTTGTCCCAGATTTGAGGAAATATTATGTATGAAACAACATAATGATACCGTGCTCTGCACTAAATCCAGTTATTAGCCCACCTAGACCTGCTACTATTAAGTAACTCCCCAGTTAAACTTAGGTGCGCTCATTAACTTTTAATGTTGAGTAATAATTTCGCAGAAAATCAAATGTAAAACATGTTAATATTAGGTCACACATTACCCTTTTACATCAAAGGCCATTATGTCAACAATAAACATTGTAATTAAATGTCAACACAAAGTTTCCACGTCAAACAGGGTAGTTTTTTTTTATTGACTAAAAGTTTTGTTGTGTCTTGAACAATGTAGGTTTTGATTGAGCTGTAATAAAAATGTAGGAAATGCTGTCATCGTTTGATGACCAATTGTTGCTGCCCCCTGCGGGCTTTTTTTTACACCTTTAGGAAGTTTTAGTGTAAAATTGTGTGCGTGCGTGTGTGTGTGGATGGGGAAACCCCCCCAGTTGACAGTTGTATGACTGAAAAAAAGAACTACTAACAGCACTGCCAAGGTCAAGAGAGGATTTATCATGTAAACTGTCAAATCCATCCTCATTGGTGCAACAGAAAATCCGCGAAAAAATGAAAATAGCCACACACAAAAATGCTCCTCAAAAATACAAAACAAATCCATAAAAAAAAGGCAACCTCCCCTCCCCCTTCCAAAAATGCAAATAAAAGTATTAAAACCTAAAGAAATTAAACGCAACCAAATTTTAACAATCTTGAACTAACACTTTCTCTTCCTTTTTATGATTACTGTATTTATTATGCTATTCTAATAAGAATAACGGGAATATGCACAAAAAAAGTAGAAAATAAAAGAAGCTACTTGATGAAATAGCGGGGGTGGGAAGAAGTTATTGTAAAATTATGAGTTTGCTAACTGCCTTTCTGAAATATTAAATATCAATTTATCATCAATTTTGAAGGTCTGGTTAGAACTATTGTGCTGATTTCTAGGCTGTCAGATAGATAGATAGATTAATAGATCCTAGGGGATAGATAGATACAATATTATACAGATAGAAGCAGAGAAGTCTAGAAGTCTAGTGCAGTTTGATTAATGGATTTAGGATCTTTTGACAGCAGGTGTCAACACAAAATTACCAAAAAGAATCCGCCAAAAAAATTTAAAAAAAATCTACCAATTAAATTTTATAAAAAATCTACCAAAAATCTGCTAAAAAATGTCCTAATTTATAGAAAAATGTTTTCCTCTAAATCTTAATAGTTTTGCTGAAATACAAATTTCTTCGAAACAAAGAAACACCCTCACAGCCAAACAACCCTCCTCACCCAACCTACGAGAGAGAGAAAGGCTTTCCCTAGCCGTTTTATGATGCATTCTAGCTGTCAAAAATGAAGTATTTTATTTCTTTCTCTCTTCCTCTTTAGGTTATATTATTATGTTGTAACCGCATGAAAAAAAAAACAATGCTTGCTTCTTAATTGTTATAAACAACTTACTTTTTTTCAATACAATGTATTTTTTGCTTTAAAATATTATTTATCAATTCATGGTCAATTCTATTTCTATAACTTGGAATAACACAGTTGTTCATAGTAATAATAGTAATTATTATTACAGAGGGGATACCCAATTTTCTGCCACGCCATAATTTGTGTCAAAATTAATGATTTTCTGCAATTCAAACATAATAAATGGCTTTCAGTTTTGTTCATTTTTTTCAAGGGCATGAAATGGACATACTTAATTTCTAATTACACAAAAAATCGACCTTTTTACAACATTAAATTGCTTAACCAAATATTTTTGTTTTATGCTTTTTCTGCTAAAAACTTTTTATAATAAATTATTAACATTTGACAAATTAAACATTCTGCATATAAGTTGTATTCAGTGCAATTTTCATGAAAAATTATAGATCGATATCATATATTAATCCTTATAAATGTTACAAAAAGTCATATTTAAGCTATTGTATTATGTTATTTATCATCAAAAGGTGTTTTAAAAATAAAAGAACTAGAAAAGATCATAAGAGCCATGTAAAAAATCCGCTAAATTAATGTAATGGATATATATCAATAGCATATTACTGTTAGATAATATTTGTTTAGTTATAAAGAATGTAAAGGGATATGTTAAGGGCTTTTACTATCCTATCCCCGCAGGGGTAAAGGTTAGGTCACTCTAGCTTTTATTAAAGATATCGGTCCATTTTTTATTTTTGAAAGACAATTCTGTAAAAAAAAAATACAGGATTTTATATTTCAAATTGTAGTTAAATGATACACTAACCCCTAAAGCCCTGGAAGATATACAGGAAGTGAGGATTTTGTTCTGTAGATTGAAAGCAAAGATTATGGGTACACAAACTACACAGTGTCCCTGCTAGACTGCTAGGATTCAAACCCAGGCCAATTATTCTAAATTAATCATAAAAGAAAATCAGTTTAAGTAAACTGTCTAACAGAAAAGTTAATGGCAAATTAATAAAGGACCCCAATCTAAAATTTTTTTGCTATTTTTTAAAGTTTGCTGTATTAAAAATCCTTCAGATTTCTTCTAAAGGGAAATGTTAGATGTAAAGATAGCTAAGTCAAACATGCTCCCATTTCATAAATATTTTCCGGTCGGCCGTTTGTTGTTGTTTTCCAACCCCCGGTAATTAATACGTTTATGTTTATGACCTTATAACAACGATTTTTATCTATTTAAACATTGGTTTAAGAAAGGATAGGGAAATAGTACCAGCAGAAAATCTCTAGTATTTAAAGTTTAAGGTACAATTATATTGAATCAAAATGTGTTGTTTCAAAGTAATTTAATTTTAATTTATTCAACAGAAAAGGTAATTTTGTTCATTATAATTGCGGGTATAATTTTATTATTGTCTACTGTCTTATCCCTTTCGGTTAAAATCAGAAAAATTTAAAAATGTTTGATTTTGATATTTATTTGTATGATGCGTGTTATAATTTTATAAATCCAGGAAAAACATTGATTTTTCTCCCTGATTTTCTTTTGATTGATTTGATACAGCGATTGATTCGCTTTATATAAATATATGTATGCTTATACATACATAGGGGATATTTTCTGTAAAGGAGGAGGGGCACAAAAGTCATACAGCTGCCCTTGGTCCCCCCCCCCCTCCCCATTCTAAAATCAAATTTTAAAAGGGGACAAAAATAATTTCATATGTGAAAAAAGGGGGGAGGGAGGTATTAAATATTTGCAGCTGTGTTAAAATTTGAAAAGTCTAATACAATTTAAGGTTCAGTTAGATTTGGAAAAATATCAATACAAAAATATTGTAATAGAAATTGTAACTAATATTTGAGGCGCCTCTATTTCATTTATATTTTGGGTTAAAAGGGTCATTTTTGTGTTAAAATGAAGATTTTAGGTATAAAAATAAAATATCATCAAAAGTATAAATAATTAATCAAACTAAAGTGTCTTATTTGCTCAACAATATTGGAACAAGAAATAAACTAGGACAATTATGTTCATAGGTAGTGCAGCTAGGACAATTTTTTAAAAGTTAAGAAACACCTTAATAAAGGGTCCTATAACATGAAATAAGACTTAATGGAATTAGAATTGATTAAGTTATAGAGAAGCTCTGTTACAATGTCTATCATTACAATCAAAGTCATAATAAAAAGTAGGGTTGGGCCGGATATCCGGTGTGGCCGGATATCCGGCCATTTTCAATATCCGGCCGGATACCGGATATTGAAACTATCCGGCCGGATATCCGGCTCTATAATTTTTTATACTTTACACCAAAAATCTCTGCTTTTTCAAATTTTAAATGGCTATAATTTTCTTATTATTGAAGCTAGAAGAACATTTTTTCTGAACAAGTTTAACTTTATGTAAATTTATATAAGATTTCTGAAGAATTTTTTTTTGCTACTTTAGTATCTGGTAATTTGGCCGGTTATCCGGCCGGATATCCGGTAATTTGGCCGGATAACCGGATATTTGCCGGGTATCCGGCCGGTTACCGGATATCCGGCGTTTGAAATCAGCCGGATATCCGGTATCCGGCCAAAAAAGTATCCGGCCCAACCCTAATAAAAAGAGACCGACAAAATAACATAAATTTCTCCTAAAGTGGAGTAATACAAAAATATATACATGATATAAGTGAGAGGGATAGAGCAACGGAAGAAAAAAACTATTTGGCTTTGTTTCTGCATCTTATTTTTACAATAGAATGCTCTAAATATGCAATATTTAAAAAATATTTTTAGTTAAAAATGTTAGAGGCATACTATTTGTGTAGGTGCCATACCTCTTGCCCTGAAATATTTTGTAAGTAAGAAATATAATAAATGATGTATTTCTATGGTTTTACAAGGAAAGGATATTCTTTCTGAAGAAAAATATTTTTTTTTATCATTTTTGGCAAATTGAAATTTATGATAATTGGAACAAATGAATAGTTTTTGTTTATGAAGTTTGAGACAAAACAGTTTTTTTTCAGATGCCATACCTCTGTTCGAGATTTCACTAACTCAACCAAAACTGGTTTCCCGGTTTTTTCTTGTGCGCATTTTTTATTTAATGCCGCGTAACGTTATGAACACATGTAGCTGCACAGCGGTGGAGAGGAAGGTCATTAAGACAGTTTTTTGCCCACCCCATACAATGTTTCTAGCCCCAGATAATGATAGTTAAATAGTAATTTCAAAGATAATAGTCACTTTTTGCTTTTTTGAAGCAAACTTCATTCATTTCTTAATCTGCCCACAAGGTGTTGGTGAGGTTTTGGGTTCGAGCCTCTCAACCTTATCACAAAGAAAATAAAACTCCTACTGCTGCTATGTTTAAGGCCAATTTAATATAAAAATTATCAATCTATATAAAATATTTGTTATCTAAAAACAAATTTTTCATTTGACTTAAATATTTCAATTGACTATGTCAAAATCATACGCCACAACAATTTGCTGAGCCATCAGAAAGTTATCATTTTAAATTTTTGACCTAAAATATAGTATCAGAAAGCATTCAGCTGAAAATTTTCATCATTTTTAACACCCAGAAATTTGCCTTCAAAATGCTTCTTTTCTTATTATCTTAAAATTTAGAAGCTAGGCTTTTTAGCGACAGATATGCAAAAATGTATGTTAAAATTTTCAAAGATATTATAATCTAAGGTTGAAAATTGTGTATTTTAGGAGGTTAGGCGCGAAGCACCAGAAAAAAAACCCACGTCCAAATAAGTTCTCTTTTTGTAAGGTTAAATAACTGTTATTTCCAATTTTATATGGATAATAACCCATAAATTCGATTATTTATCCACCTTTTTGAAAAAAAATCCTCCAACCCCAACAAGTCATTTTTAATGGTGGTAGTAAAGTGTTGACGCGCCCATTACCTGATAAGTCAAGCCAAGGTAATCTATCAAAAGTAGGCAAATAAAAATTTGGCGCCAAAATGAATTATTTTTTAAATTCTAAGGCTTTTGTTTGCATTTCATGATTGCTTGTGAGCTATGCATTATTTTACTACATTTTATATGTTACTTTATGTCTTCAGTAAAATTGGTATTAGGGTGATTTTTGTTAATTTTTCCCCCTTTCTACAATACCCTTTTATTTAACTTCAACCCTGCTTAGAAAAAGATAAGATAACAAAACTCATATATGCTTACAAAAATTTTAAGGGATTTTTTGTTAAATTTTTCAGGATGACTTTTAGCTATGTAACCTTCATTTTTTGTTAATTTTAATAGTTTTAAATATGAATTTTACTTGTACATAAGGGCAGAAAAAAAGATATTCTCAAGAGTTCCTGTTAAAACTAGAGGAACTATATTGACATACTTTTTAAAGGGTAATGTTGACTATATGGAATTTATAGAAGTGATCATTAATGTCAATATTTCCAACATGATAATATTACTGTTATATGTTGATATAACAAAAGGACAAAAGTTTAACTGAGGTAAAGTCGAAGCAATTTTGCTTTTCAATGAGGTGATTACATTCTTATGAACAAGATATTTAAAATCTCACCAATTTTATGGGGGGGTGGGGAAGGTTTAGGGCAAAAAAACAGAAAAGAAAATTAAGTTTTTTTCTTGAAAATATGTCAAATGACGTCCTAAGGCAAAATGTTGTATAATAAGGGTTTTGTTAAAGGGACTTTCTTGATGCCTACCAAAATGTCAAAATAGCAAAAAAAATTATATAAATATGAACAACACACAAAATACCAAATTTGACCGGAAGAAAAGTTGATAAAAAGTTTATCTTATCAAATGAACAAAGCTATAGAACAAAAGCGTAGCTTTTCTACATGCAAGAAACACCTTTTGTTAATACTATGAGCAAAGGTTTAGGGCATCGCCATAGCTACATAACACAATAGCATCAATATGCACAGAGTCTAGAAAAATAATTGACCATTTCAAGTAATTTAAGCCATTTAATCTTTAATCTTGTTATAAAAAATGTTTTGAAAGTATTTATTTCTAATAAAAATAAATATATGAAAAAAATTGTGAACATTTCCAATGAATGTCTGATTGGTTTTCTGAACTCTGTTGCTTTGGAATGTTAGATACAAAGAATCTGAGCTATGGCTTGACTGATGGGTTCAACTCAATACCATGTCATGGATAAATTAACATTCAGGTTGCAAAATAACCACAATTGTTGTTGCATTACGTGTCAACCTAAAACACTATCCCCTAAAATAAACCCCATATTTACAAGCATAAGTTAAGCAAGAAAGCCCATTGTGGTAAAGCAATAAGTTCCACAGGGAATTATATTAATTCATTATCATATTGGGGTAACAATTAATTTTTGCAGTGTTTAATTTTTTCTAACTTTTGGGTACATAAAAATCCAGATAGGCTAGAGATTGGGTATGATGTGATAGTGAGTATGGGGGGGGGGAGGATTGAAATACTTTGAGGGGAGATAGCAGAATAGATAGGATAGAAAATTCATTCTCTTTCATTCAAAATGGCCTTTTCTACAAACCAAAACATGTTATACATATATGTATGTATGTACATTTAGATCTGCCCTAAATCTCCCCTTTGATTTTACCATCCCCCTTTTTAAAGATAATCTTTGCCTTTAAGACTTATTTTAAAGATTTATTGAAGAAAATTAGAATTCAAGATCAGATGGTTTAAAATTTACCATGAAAGAAAGGTGCAAATGCAATGTTTAGTATTTTTCCCTAATATTCTTGCCTTTTGGAAGGGAGAAATATTTATTATTTTACTTTCCCAATCCCTTTGACCCTTGAGTATTGTAATGTTAGGATAATGTAATACTAAGTACAACAGAATCAGAGAGAGAGAAAGAGAAAGAGAGAGTGATGGAAAAAGGGAACGAAAGTGAGAGAGAGGGTTTAGTTAATGTAAACAAATGAGCCAAATCCTTTTCTGAAGAGCAAACTCTATTTTTCCCTCATTTTTCTCAGAAGACAGCTTTTTAACATTTAAAAATAGTTTAAAGAAAGACAAAAAATTATCACCTTAATCTCAAAGAATTTTAAGGTTTTGATTGCATCACTTAGTCTTGAAATAGCATTAATCAATAAGAAAAGGATAAAAATGCACTGAAGCTAACTTTTTTGATGACAAAAAGAAAAACTCCCATTTGAATAGCAATAAGTCACAGCTATTTTCCCTTCTCTAATGGAACTTTTCTTTTCCTAGCAATTGTATTTATATATAAACATTATTTGTTGGCTGTATAATTTTTTTTGCAAAAGGAAAATATACTTGTAGTAAAAAATGGTGTAATGAAACCATGTTTAAAATTTGTGGTATAAGTTTAACTTGATATTAGGTGTCCTAGGGTCATATTAGCACAAAACCACCATTTACCCCCCTCGATAGTGTAACAGGCTATCATCCATACTGCATATTATTGGGGTGGGGGTCCTGTGGGTGGGGGAGGAATCCCCTGACACCCCGGGGGTCCCACCAAATATACCAAATAAATTTTCATTAAGATTTTATTACTTGGAAAATTTGAAATTGATGGTTCTATGGCGAGGGGAAAAAGGATATTTTATCTTTTTTCTCTCATTTTCTGTCTGGGTTATATTCTATAGATAATAATTTAGGGAATATTACTTTTACTTTCATTTTATTATAAAAATTTATAGACAATTATAAATAAACTTGTTATTTATCTAATCATAGGGTATAAAGCAAAAAAGCTTACTGTATAAATTATCTTAAAAAGCCTTGTTCAACCCATCAGGGGCTGAAACTAAATATTTCTATTGATAAAATAATTCTTATTGATACTAAAAAGAAATTATTAATGTGTCAAAAACATACAAAAATGTAATAATTATTATTAATAGATTTAATTGATTATTTGAGAAGTGGTAATATAATAATTTATTATGTTATTTAAGAATGATTTCTGTATTATGGGATGATTTTTCAACATCCACCCCCCCCCCTCACTCTCAAAAACATTGATGATATCTTGCAAGGAAGATTAAGGGGGGGGGGGGAGAGAGAAGAGATTGGAAAGAAAGGAAAAGAGATGAAAGGTGCCCCCTGAATACAGTTAAATATCTTTAATTTAAATTTACAATATAAAAATTTAATAATTATTTTGTAAAATGTAAAACTTTGCCTTTTGGCGGATTTTTAAAAATTATTTTGGAAGATTTTTAAAATCAATTTTTTGCTTGATTGTAAAAATAGCCTGGGATGGATATATTGTAGCCGTGATATCGCAGAACCATGTAATATGAATACTATTACGATAAAATCAGTGGGTTTTCTTACATACATACTGATTAGAGGGTGTACGTACATACTTCTCAGGCCAACAGGGGGAGCTAGATTGCCCCCACACAAAAATGCATTTTATAAAAAAAAACAGGTACCTAAAGGAATAAGACAATGGCCGATACATTAATGTGTATTCCCAATATTCACAAAATTACCCCATTCGGCAGATTACAATTGGTGGTTGAAACGTTAAGACACTGAACTTAAGGAACCAACCAATCTTAATTCTATGAAAGTCCCCAAAGTTATTATTATATAACTTTGGGGACTATGTCCCCTTCTTCCCTGGTTTTCAACATATTCATGTTATAGCTGTTAGGGGGGTAATATCCTAATAATGATTTTAGACCCAATGTCCAATCACTTGAACCCTGATAAAAATACATAGTTACACATAATACATACTTTTATACTGTATACATTACAATATATTAATATATTATGTAATAACAAACTTATTCTACCATCAAAAAAAAACGCAGTAAAAATGCATTTATATATTTTAAAAGCGACGCCTAACGGTTTAAATTAAAACTAAAAAAGGTTGACTCACCAGACTATCGACTTCAGGGTCTGCCATATAGTAAGGTTTCTCTGCACGAATCTGAAACAGAAAAAGGAGATTATTAGTATGATTAAGTATACATAAAACTTTATTATAGACTATCAAAATCATTCTTTGATTCATTTTATTCTTGTTTAAAAGTCTTTATTTAAAAATACCAATTGTTGCTGTATTAAAATATATATATTGTTAAACTAGCTGAATATGAATATAATTTAAAATTATACTGTTTAATGAAAGTAATTTTCCCCCACTCTGCTTTTAATGGTTTTTCCCTCCAAGTAATTAGGACTAGGTATAGCCAGGGATAAGGCACTTGAGCAAAAATTTATCCCCCCTCCCCCAAATTTTTAAAATAGTTGCTTTCAAATTTGTATTTTTTATTCATCAATTTTCATAATAATTTATATACATCTCTAAATTTATTTTTTATGACAATTGTACCTTTTTCTTTACAGCTATACATACTACATTTTATTAATGACTTCCCCCCCCCCCTTTTCCTCTTTTTATAACCCAACCTTTCTACTATAACATTTATGAACTGCAGTGGCCTTTTTATTGAAAAATATTAACATTTTGACGCCCAAAATATTAAGCCTTTTATTGTTTTTATTTTCTTTTCAAGTCGTGGGTTGGGGTAAAAAGAGTTAATGATTGTTAATGTATAGCTCTAGTTCTTTTTAATAAACCAATCCTTATTGTTGCTTAATGGTTTTTGAGGTTTTTCTTAAGTTTCTTCTTTCTTAGGGTTCTAATAATGATTATTTCAAACTTTAATAATTGTCTAAAACGACCAAGCTTAAATTGCTGGTTTTACTTCATCAAGAGGTCAGTGCTTGGCTAGGCTTTTTAAATGTTTATTATAAAGATGATGCGCTTGTAACTTAATGATTGTTCGCATGTGAAATGGTGGTGTGTTCACTAATTAAGAAGAAAAGTTATTTCCCCTGTTTAATACCATTTTGAAGAGTGCCTATGATTTATTGATTACGACTAATTATCTAGCCGCCCCCCCCCCCCCTCTTTTATTGGTGGATATATTTATAATGGTTTATAAACAAAAACAATAGCGCCCCCTCCAATGAAAGGTATCAAAAGATCAATTGTTTAAGTAACATATACTGCCAAAAGTATAAAATTATATTTATTTAGACAAATTGTATTGTTTCATTCATCTTAATACAAAAATGAATGATTTAAATGTTTTAATAAAGAATGTTTTTAACAATGTCCCAAAAAACTGAAAATTGAAACGTAATTTTGCTTATTCAGCCTACTTCATATATTAAGCATATACATATAACAAAATAGAAAGGCCTGAAAAAAAATCATGCCCAATTTTTTTCTTGCAAAATGAGAGGGGCACAAAAATTGCACAGTAAATAGTACCCTTTTGTTCCCTTCTGCAATTTTGCAAAGTTGGGGGTGCCCCCCCCCCCCCTCAGCGCTTTATTTATGTGCATGTTTTTAGTCAGGAGCGGAGGGGGGGAGGCGTGACCAGTCAAATACACTGGTTTCCAATCTTACAACTCTCTAACAGTTATTGTCATAAAACCACCAAAAAAATTCTTTAAAAACATTTCAAGTTGATGTTTAAAATCAATTTTTACCATAAGACAATTTCAAGCATATGATTTTTTGCTATATAATTTTAATTGCTGTAACGCAAAGCCACTCTACAACTCAATGCCCTTTTCCTACGTGGTATGCACTGCACATGGATGCAAAAAAAACACATCAAGATAAATATAAAGCGAAGAAAAAGAAAATTAATTGCTCATTTGGCATCATAAAGAGGTCTGTTTTAACACATATGTAAAAAGAAGCGTAGCAACTCTAGAATTTAACTTTTTTCACCAAAATTAATGCACCGAAAAATGCAACTGAATACAGGGCCAAAATTTTTAATAGTATAGAATTAATACATTTAATGAAAGACAATTATAATTATTATCATATCCGTTTCATTGTGCTGAAATAGATAGATAGATAATTAGATAGAAATAGATCGATAGAGAGAGAGGAAGAGAAATAGAGAGACAAATTTAATTATTAATAACAATGAGTGGAGAACTTTTGTGTTGATTTTGGATGTTTTTACAAAACTAATAAAAATCTTTGAATTTTAATATCAAAAATCTTGAAATTTTATTGTATTTATCACATAAACAGCTTAAGAAAAACTATATAGGCTCAAATAATTCTAGTTAAATTTTAATATTGCACAGTATTCAAAGCATGCTTTTGAACAATCAACAGCAAAAATTTGGTAACATTGAAGAAACAACTGGCTGCTATTTTGATTTTCCGTATTTCATAAAGGCTGTAACGATATTACACGGATACGCTTCATCAACTAAGATAATAGTCGGCGCAGAGCAACTAGGAAACCGCCATCTACCGCCAAAAAATTCTCCAATATCTTTAGATTTTAAAAGTAAGTTAAACAAAAAAATATTTTTTGGTATATTAACTTCTGTAACTTTCCCAATTCTATCACAAAAAATACAACTGCCCCCGACACCCTTTTAGACATGGGAAAAATGTTACGGGATGGTTTTGATCACCCCCCCCCCCCTCCCTCTATTACTTTTATTTTCTTTACAGTTGAAAAATTTCAATTGCCGCTGGCTTTAAATAATTTTAGGAACAAAAATATCGCAAAATCAACGAGAAAAAAATACATTTTCACTAAATATATTACAAAATTGTATATTTGTAAGTTCTAAAAAAAACTTGCATATTTTATCTTTTTTCACACAAGATCAATATTGTGCAAAAAAAGTTCGCTAAATCTTAACACATTAATATATCATTTTAGATGATATTCGTTAAATAGATGTAATTCTAAAATCCATGAATAAGCAAGAAAAAACAATTTTTGTTTATTGAACTATGGTCAGACATGAGTTTAGGAGGAGCTATACCCCCTTATAAGAACGTCAAATATGTTTAATGTAGTGCGCTATTCTTCATAAAAAGATTTATGACATTTTTTTGAGGGTTTGGGTTGAACAAAAAAACTATGAAAATTATGAAAATATGAATATATGTCCTGACTTGAAAAGTAAGGAATAAACATTCAAAAAATGAAACCTTAATTAAAATATATAAAAAAAAAACAAGGATCTCAAGGGTTAAGACATTGGAAGATACGTTGATATACATCCTCAATGATGATAAACAAAAGTTTTAACATACTAAGTTCGGAACCAACCAAAGATTGGGTACTGGTAAATTTTAGTCAAATGAACCCCTTCCTCCCTGGGTATTTTACAAGAAGCAAATATTTTTTTTCAGATGCACTATCCCTGTCCCATGGCTATCTGTCTGAACGGTGGGAACGGGACAAAAAAACGGGCTGGATGGCCCATTAATTATCAGGGAAGCAGGTATTGGTCTTTTTCAACAAAAAAATTTCAAAATATACATTTATAGTCAATAATAATGATTATCATTAAGATAATATGTAATTTTTTAAGGAAAAATATTTTTATCCCTGAAAAAATATTCGGATAAAAAGTTGTCTAAAATAGCACACGTTTTAAATAATTATAATATTTAATATTTTCAAACTATGAGAACAAAATCTACATTTTTATTTACAAAAAAAAACTTTATTAAGGAATTTTAAGAGTATGGTTGCGCTATTTAGGGAAAACTCGCTCTCTTTTTCAATCTGCGGTTGGAAAAGGGTAAAATTATCAAAATCAATTTTGAAACCACTAAAAATATTTGAAATTTGTTCTTAAATGTTTTTGGTCTACAAAGACACATATAACCTATAATTTTACATTTCTCACTCCCGCCCCCCTTGTTCTAGATGTGTTTTTCATAATGCAACAAAAAACGCGAAAAATTTAAATTTTTCCAAAAATTATAAGGTAAATAACTTTTTATTTTAGTCTAGATCAATGAACAATTATCCAAAAAGTCTCAAAAAATATTAGATATATTTTTTGCTATTTTGATAATTTTCACAGGTCTTTTCAATACCTTTTTAACAAAAAAAGTTTTACAAAAAGGGCGAAGAAAAGAAAAAGGGGTCAAATTGTAGCCGTTTGGTCAATTAGAAATTACAATTCGTTCCTTTTATTGCTAATTGCCTCACCCTTTGGTCGAGGGTACCAATTTTCGCCTTTTATTTCTCCTTTAAATGTGTTTTATTGCCACTTTGCAGTGATACATTCGGGCTTTTCAGAAAAAAAAGGACGACTTCTAACAAAAAGGGGTAAGGCAGTGGTGGGGACTTTTAACGATACTAATTTAGAAATTCCTTAATCTGTTTTTAGTAGCGAAGCTACTCTATAATTCGTAATATCGAAAGTGATTTTCCCGGCTGCTATATAAGATAATTGCTTGGTGTTTTATATGAGAAGATACTCCTTACAAAAGAGCATTAAGTATACAACTTATTATGTCAGCCAGTCTATCTGCCATGCTAATTTAGACATTGTCCATTTAACTTTTGAATATTGTCATCCTTGTTTTTTTTCACTCTTGTGCCCCAAATGGCACACGATGTTGGCAATTTAACATGAAAATTAGGATAAACGGGATAATGACCAAAGGTGGGAGGGGGGAGTTTTTACCCCTGTTTATAGGGAATGAGGGGGGTGGGTGAGGTGGTGGTTAAATTAAGTTTTTCAGATTTTAGCCTTAATGATTGTGCGGAATTTTGGTCAATTTGTATTTGTAAGGTGGGTGTGGACATGGTTAACCATTCAGGTTCTCAATATGAGAGGGATGATGGAGGGGGGGGGGGGGTGAAGGGTTAAATATCATATTAAGGAAACTATACAAAACGAATAATGTACATTTTAGCAAAATATGATTTTTGAGTAATACTACATATAATTTTCTAAAAATGAACTGCTTTAAGTAGATATTTTACATTTTATAGTTAACCATTATAGTTAAAGGTAAACATTTTTTTGCAGTTTTTATTGGAGTATTATAATAAAAGTTAAAGGGTTAAGGTTCGGAGGGGGGGGGGAGGGACTGATCGAACATTAATTGGTTATAAGGGGTGGATCCATTTTGTTAAGGCTTGGTTTTAAGGTACACTAAATTAATAATAATACAGAACATTATTGCATTAGAAAGTATGTTATTATTAGGTGTGATACAATGCAGTAAAGACTTTAAAACTAGCCTTAACCCTAGCCCTACAAACTGCTACAATAGTGTTAAGTAATTACAGTTTTGTGGTCGAAGGCAATTGGAAATACATAATTCTTTTAGCCATTAACAACTATCATTTCCCCCCCTTGTTTAATAATTCCATTAATGATTAAACACTTTTGCTTAACCCTTCATTCACTCCCCCTCCCCCTGATTATAATACATAACCCCCCCGGGTATTAAATATAATTTAATATTAAATCAAAAACAGTTAAAATTCAATTTAGTTAAAGGGGATCAAACGTGATGGCTATGATTAAAGTCATTAAAGTTCAAACATGCAAATAAAATGTTTCTTTAAATAAGTAAAAATGTATATTCTTATTTTTATAGGTCAATAAAACTAGCTGAAAAGTCCGAGGCAATATAGTTTTGTTTGGGCGCTAAGTCCCCTTTTAAGTTAAAGACAAAAAAATTTAAAGTTAATTGAATTTAAAACGCAACCAAAAACCCAAATATCATGTTGGAAAATAATAAAACTAACATTCAGTTTAAAATATTAATTCATCATCTTTTTTATCAGAAAAATACCACAGAAAAATAACCTTATACGTGTACTTAAAAAAAGCTTATAAAATAAAACTTTTTATCTAAAAAATTGTCTGAAAATGGCCACTTTGAATGAAAATCTTAAATGTACCATTAAAAGCCTAATTTAAAAATGACCTGCTTATATTAAAATCAAGAGAAAATTTCAGTGAAAAAGCGAAAATTATAAATATTTTTGTTGAATGGGTAACATTATTGTAATGGCAATCAAAAAAAAATTTCACAGTTTCTTAATCCCTGAAAAGGGTTAAGAAAATGAAAAGTTTTTTGCCCAAAAATTCCTGCATCTAATTGAATTTATAAAATCTAATTCTTTCAGTTTTAGAATATTTAATGAAAAGGCGAATAAGGCTTTGAATTTTAAAATGCCTAATTTTTTAAATCAGCTTTATTAACATATTTTAACTAACATTTATTATATAATGTAAATTCCAACTGGAGAAAAACTTCACAGTCTCCAGCTTTTGAGCCCTATAGTCCTTGTTTGTGTGGAAAGCAATACTTGACAGGATGATTCCATAATAAGCAAATGTCGTGCCCCCCTTGTCAATCTATAAATGGCCATCCTATATTATGTTTAGTATATTTTACATCATGACTGCGGTCAAGAAGTTACTGGTTCGATTTCCTGCCGCCGTTTGTCGAAAACCTTTTTTGCACAATATATGGTAAGGTTTTAGGTTTGTTTTTCAATAGGTACTGTAACATATTTTTAACTTTCAATTAAACTTTCATGAAAACTAGCACCAAATCCAACTGGCTGGAATTTTTCTTACAAGTTTTCTTGTCCGCTGTCAATCAAAGCGCTAATTTATTCAACTGTTGACCATAACCGTAGTGAGAATCAAAATTAAAATCAGCCAACTATTACCCACGTAACCAAACCCCAAGCCCAAGTTTTTGATGTAATTTTTGGTAAGCAACTTAACAGCATTCCGACAGCCAAGCAAAAAAATGCTATTGATAAAAATTCCACAATCTAAAAGTACTTTATAACAGCAATTAAGTGTTTTTATTAATTTTTGCTGAAACAGCTTTTTTTCTGTAACGTGAAAACATTTTTAACTACAAGCAAGACTATTTTGGAATATTTAAATTGATTTTAAATTGAATATTAAGAACTGGGAATGCTCAGTTGTTAACTTGAAAATTAAAGATACATAAATGGCTTGAAACATTGGATTCCAATGGCTTAATGTTTTATCTATTTAAATTTTATGCTGTATGTACATATATTATTTTTACATTTATGATACCATTACAGCTTCCAACAAAATTATTTACTTTTAAAGTTGCAAAACTTATTTTTTACCCTTACAAAAAATTGAGATTCATGATATAAAAAAAGACTAAAAATAAATAGAAATGTATTAAATTGCAGTTAAAGTGAACGTGCAATAATCATGTCTATATCAATTGGAAATAATTTCCGAGTATTTCGTGAAAACTATTTTGTATTGGTTTTTTATATCAAATATTTTTATTCTGGAGACCCTCTTTCTCTCTCTCTCTCGACACAAAATGAAGCGACACAATATACACAATGTTTTATCAAAACTATTTTCTTTCAGGAATCTTAAAGGATAAGACAATGGATGTACATCCCCAATTGTGACAACCAAAAAGAAACCTTCTTTTGATGAATAATTGTGTTTTTGAACCAACTTAACAAAATTTAATAAAAAATTGTCCAATGAATGAGAGAATGTGTCTATAAAACTGTGGTTACCAGTACAAATTACAGTCCAATGTCCCCTCCCTCCCTGATTTTCTTTTGACTTTCCCAACAACACCAATATTTCCGCTCTAAGGAATCAGGAATTGGGGAATGAGGTTTGACAATTTGCATCAATTATGATTTTCAACTAAAAGGAAGTATTTTTGCAGATTTTGGTAGCGAATAGAAAGATTTTAATCAATTGCCATTGTTGAATATTTGTGCTAAATCCCTGGTTTCAAGTGTAACCTTTTTTACCACATTTTTATGTATTGTATAAATACATTTATTTCTATTCCCTTAACAAAATAGAAAAACATCAATTGGAAAAACAATGGTATAAAACTTTGCTAACATTATTAAATAGAAAAGGGGTGATTTTTATTATGTTAAAAATAACATAACTTTCCTTTTTCAGAACTTTAAAATTCTTCATCCAAATTATTTTCAAAATGCAAGTTAAAAAGTACTGAAAATATACCGTTGAACTAAAACGTTTTACAAAAATGCAAGTTTTTTTTTAAATGTGCTAATATTAGCATCTAAGCCTTTATTAAGCTAACAATATCACCTGACCTCTTATCAATCATAATTGACAGCAAACGAAAACATTGGGAAAGAAAAAAAAGTTCTAAAGTTGATAAACTATGTATAAAATAAGAGATAATGTCAAAATAAACAAAGTAGCAATGCACAGAGCAAGGTTTTTTGTCATGTTTATCGTTTGAATTTACTTAAGGTATTAACTACTATACAGGGCCTTGATTCTCAAATATTTATCGCATTAAGCGAGCTAAAAAGTTGATTTTTCTATTCATAAACTGCAATGAATCACATTTTTTTTGAAAATGTTAGAATTAACATCCTCAAGTACTTAACTCAGATTAATATTAACATTCATAAGCAAGGTGGACTAAAAAAAGTGCTAGAACCCATTTTTTTAGATTTTTAAATTGCTTATGATTTTAAGATTTAAGGTGAAATTTTTTTTATTTTTTGACCTAAAATATATTTTTAAACACCTTTTAATGTCTTTATCTTCTTATTTCAACAAAGTATGAACAAATATTTTTTTAACTTTTACCAATTATATAAAACTACTGTTATTATCATTAGATTTTTTAAAAAGTGTAAACATAAGTTGTGTCACTTTAACACTGAACATAATTTTTTATAATTTTTTTATTTTAGTATTTATGTAAATAATCCTTATCTGCATAATTTTTACTTCTTGTTAATTTATAAAAATACAAATAATATAAGTTAAGAAAAAAAAATTGATCTTAACAAAAAATAAGCGCAAGACCTGTTATTTAAGTTATTTAAAAAGATCACATTTTGAGGCAAGTCAAAGTCCAAAAGTCGAGACAACTCAATGTTCTTAGACTAAATAAAATCAACTTTTTTTCTTAAAATGTTTAGGTCTTCATTTAATGCATTTTTAATAACTAGTTATTGCACAAAATAAATAATATTTTGCAATTTTTTTCATACTTTTTAATAATAATTAAATGTTAAAAAAGTGATAATTTGAAAGCTTGTATGTTTATTGATGTAGATAATTATATTTTGGCTGGAGTAAAATATATTTAAAAACATTGATAATAACCATTCATAACAAAGCATTTATGACAAACAGTTGGACATCCCCTCCCAACACGGCAGTGTGTCCCAAAGAATCAAAAAAAATATTACTGCTTTAAAATTACTTTTACTCAAAATTATTAGAATTATTAGTTAAAAAGCAAACAGCCAAATATTTCTTCCAGTGTTTCTACTAGGATGTAGTATAGTCTCATAAAAGACACGTTTTTTATTGGGACACCCTGTGAAAATATGCCTCGAAGTAAACAAATTCAATTAAAGGTAATTTTACTGGTGAATAGTTCTGGTAATAGTCACAGAAACACGTCAATATTGTTCCAAAACAATTTTGGCATAATTAATTATATTTGGTAGATGTAGCGAAGCTCCTCAACAAGTTAGTTGTGTCTGTCAGTCCTTATTTTTTGTCTAAATCTAACCCTTTGTCACTTTTTTAAAAATGGGTTAAAATTAAGAAATTAGCAATATTTTTTTTCTTAGTTAACGCTAGCATTGGAATTAATTGTCCTTGTTTGAAAGTAGAAACGATAAAAATCATCTCCAAAAAATAACAGTTCAGTTTTTGGATAATTTTAATGATGAACCAGCCAACGGCCTAGCGCAGCGGGAAAAATGTCAAAAAATGACAGAAAAATTCAGATGCGTTTCCGATTGGCATTTTTGGATAAAAAAGTTTCTAAATGTTCACATAGTGAATTAAAATTAATATAATTATCATGTCAGATTCTTATTAGAAATTTATATGTACAATTGCTGTGTTTTTTAAGCTTAAATTAATAAAGCAACTTTTATATTTTTTACATTTTCATATTTAAACTGATGATCTAATAAGATTTCTATTTCTGACAGTCAAAACTGCTTTAAATTAAATAATTTGAAAAATTTTAATTAAAGCTATCATGTTTCTATTTAGGAATACATAAAAAAACGGCAAAATGACAGAATTTTAAAAAATATTAAATAATAACAAGGCATTTTTGTGATTATGTTTCGGCTTTACATAAAATTTCAAAGGTGAAAAGAAACTTGGCCAAAAAATGCGCCGTCATCTGGTTAAAGCATTTTTGTGTTATGTTCAAAAATACGCGCTGTAATGAACGCTTTTTAGATTCAAAAGGTGCCCAAAAACTGCCAAATTTAAAAATAGGAAACTTAATTTATATCTGATAATTCTTTTAATGGAACATCAAATAGACAATTTATTTAACTTTTCTAAATACTAGTTGCTTAGCCCGTAGCCTCTAAGGGTTCACAAAAAAAGTCAGCAAAATAGCCTAAAACCACCCCAGTAACATTATAAAAGCTTCCCCAAAAATTATAACCCATTTGGAAAAGCAATTTCAGAGATCTTAAGCTTAAGACATATCATAAGATATCCTATGGCAAAGACTTTTCTAACAATAGCAAAAATTTAGTCATCATGATATTAGTTAAGATTTTGGAAGTATCTTACAGTGTTTTAGTTATTATACTTCTTGAATTGCAAAAACTTAAGAAAGCCCTGTACATATACAAAAAAAAATAGGCAAACCAAAATTGGGTGGGTGGGGGTAAAGGGGGGGTTAAAATTCGTGATTTTCGCTACAATAGGTGCTTAAATGCACGTACTCTATCGCTGTGCATACATACCTACAAAAAAATAAATCTATTAAAATCTTTATCTTCATTGTATACTTAATTTAACTTAAATTAAATAAAACAATAGAATGTCTAAATTGCAAAAATGAAAAAATACCAACTGCCAAAAATTGCTGTTTTGATCGGACAACCTTTTTCTTTAGGGCTTGGGCCTTTCAATCGCAAGAAATAAATATGATATTAATCTTGAAGTAACGTATTTATGGCTTAGAATTGCTTAGATTCGCATACTAACCGAGATAGGGGGCCCACAATTCGAAATTTTGATTTAATTTTAATTTTTCTATTCAATTTCAAATAGATATTTTTTTAGTATGTTGGAGATTTCTTAGAAATTGTATGGAACAAATGGACGTACAGACTTACATACTTATTTACAGAGTAGCTGCACTACTTATGACAAAAAGCTAAACATATAATGAAATATATGGTGCAAGTATGTATAATGTATATGTGTATGTTGTAGTAAGAATTTAGTAATGTGTTTCTTATGGGTAATATACTTGGGCAGAATGGGTCCCAAAATGGTTTTTAATGACAATGTAAAAACGGCCGTACAAAACCACAAAATTTTCACGAAAATTTTAAGATTTTATTGTTGATGGAATGCCCTGGCTTACAAAAGGCCCAACACACTAATATGTACCGTATGAATAAGAAAGAATCTTAATTTAACCAAAAAAAGTAATCTGCATCCGTTCTTTCCTTCAATTTAAATAGATACCATGGACGGTATTTTAGGCATTAACATTTTAACTATTGTTCTTATGGCAAAATCTGAAGGAAAAAATTTAATGTTTTATGAAAGCTGCAAAAAATTTAAATTTTTGGTCGGTTTGTCGGTTATGCCGTGCAAATAAAACCAAGTTATGAAGCAATTGGTCTAATTATAATTTCCTTCTCGTGTCACATAGTCACAGACTTGCAGACAAAGGTTCTGTTAATCAAATGTTAAAACACAGGGATCTATAAGGATAAGACAATGGCCGAGAAATTGATGTACCTCTTCTGTAAATTAAAATTAGCGGTTGAAACATTTAATGAATTAACCAATCACGGAAGTCCCTAAAGTTATACCAACGAATAAGCAAACGTGATTATAAAACTTTGGGGACTAGTTTGATATACAGCCCATTTGTCCCCTCGCTCTCTGGTTAAAACAGGACAAAGAAAGTCACTAACATTTAAGTTCCTTAATTGGAGAATAAATAAATTTTCAAAGATTTTTTGGTTTTATTTTGAGGATTTTTTTCCTTGAAGACCTTTATCCTATTTAAAGTTTGTACATAACTATAACAATGTTAAACTTTCTGGGGATATTTTAAGACATTATAGAGAATAAAATGTCTTAAAATGTAGCTATACAAGTTTCACGGTACATCAAGGTTTATAGCCAAAAACTTTTCTGTTTATTTTTCATTTTTGTAGCATTAAAATCCATTGTTAATTATGGCTAGTTACAGATATTGTATATTGTTTATATTTACCTATCCTAACATATTTATATAGCTTATGCTTTCTTGAACAAAAACAATAGCAGCACACAAATCAAATATAAAGACAAATTAAGATGGATTTGTGTTGTATAACAGAGACGGACTCACTCAAATTCCGATAGATATTCTGATACACTGAGGAACTAAAGGGATAAAAATAATAAATTTTTAAAGACAAATTGACAATAAAGCACCCAAGAAAACCTTTTTTCGCCAACTGTACTAAATAAGAAGAATTTTTATTATAAAACTATTCTTTATATCTAAACTAAAATTAAGAGGCAGTTCATTTACCATATCCCCATTTCCCTGATATTTCTTATATGGGGGGGGGGGGGGGTTAAAAACAAGTAAGTCTTTGTCCCATCTTAGTTTGAATATATATCGTTGAAATTTTTAAGGAATTTTGTGTGGGAATTGAAATTGTAGGTAACTTTAAGCTTGGGTAACCCAATATTTCGGGAGGTGTTTTTATATTACCCGCCAAAAAAACAGAGATAGCCAAAGAGAAAAATTAATTCTTTTTTTAGTTGAATAGCCTATATATTATACTATTAATTAGAAGTGTTTTTAACTAACATCTTAATGAGGTAAGCAATTGTGCTAAGTTTTCGAAAAATATTTTCACAAAAACACCACAAATCTTATTTCCCCCCTCCCTCCTCCGTCTAAAATCTAATATGACCTATTTGACATTCTTATGACAAAAATTTTTCGCATATATACTGTAAATCCCTTAAAAATCTTAATATTACTTCAAATTTTACTTAAATACAAATAAGGGAGGGATGTATTACTCCCAGAAAAACTATTATACTTTGTACAATAATGCTATTTATAAGGGTACAATAACATGCTGTAGATGTTGTCAACAAAGAAAATACAATTAAATAAAATTTTGGAGGGCAAAATGAATTATCTTCAGATAAAAAATCCCTCCCAAAATGGCCGCGTAATGTTATACAATTTTAAAATTTAAAAAGATTTCTGTAGACCTTGGGCAATAATGTTTAATAAAAGCCATGGTATTATAGGATAGGTATATGAAGGGATCTTAAGGGATAAGACAATGGAAGATATATTGGTAGAAATCCCTAATAATGACAAGCAAATCTACCCCTTTTGTGGATTATAAATTAATGGCTATAAGCTGTGAAACATAAGATAGAAAAAATTGGGGGAAATTTTTTTCTTCAAGATACCTATCACTACGTCCCTTGAAACGTATACAATGTATATAAAGCTTTTTCTTTTCAATAGAGGTTTTTCTCGATAATATATCAGGATTTAAAAACTTACATACACACACACAAACACACAAAAGAACAGCTTTAAATGAAAAATGATAATAATTAAAAATGTTGTGATTTAATGATAATACCTACCAAAACATAGCGCTTTTATTGAGATATTTTTTAAGCTATGAGATTCTACCCCCCCCCCCCCCCCCTCGCTGATTTGGGATTATCGTATTTTGACTCTAAAAAACCTTTGTATATATAAAGACACCCCCGGCCACTTCAGGGTTTAAACATTTTTTAAGGGATTATCCCCCCCCCCCCCTATCCTGAGAATAAATCCGAAAGACGCCCCCCCCCCCCCATCCCCCTTTTAAGTTTGTCCCAGTTTTATCTCCCTGTATGAGACGAGAACAAGTCAAAAACTTTACTTTTAGTTGGGACATTGAAAATTAATCTCTTTTCCTAAAAATACTGTTTTTTTTCTATTATAAAATTGAACTTTCATAAGGACATAGTTGAGTTCTATGTAATATAGAGGAATAAGACAATGGCCGATAATTTGTAGTTATTAGCATTGGTGGAAAAGTTCAAGTACCTTAAAGTATATTGAGACAATTAGGTTTTAAAGAAAAGACATGTTGTTCAACCTCCCAAATTCTATGAAAATTTTAAATACAACAAACAAATGAAAGATAGAAAAATTGTTTAATTGTAATTCAATTTGTTTAAGGATTAATATTCTGACGTTTAATGTTTTTTGAAAAACATTTTTATCAATCAAATTATGGAGATAAATAAAAATGTAATATCTTATAGTTTTACATGATATTTAGTAATTAAAATAATCTGAAATTTTGCTTTAATTCATTTTCGACTTTGCCTAACATATAAAAAATCAGGTTTTAATTTTACGGCACTTTTGTCATGATTAGATATAAAGATTTGGTTGATTTTTTGTCTAATAGCTTTTTAAATGAGACTTAGATAATATGCCATTTCATTGAGGCAGAAAAAATTAGGCCTTTATAAAAATTACATTAATATAATAGTTTATTTTTTTTTTGGTGGGGGGGATATAGATGATTTTTTTGCTTAGGCTACCCAGTGCAGAAGTGGGTGTACACCCCTGCGGGGTAACCTCAGGCCTCGTGTCACAGACAAGGGGATAATTGAGAAGATAAAAAACTAATCCCGTTTCTGATAACTCCAAAAAATTTTATCGCGAGAGAGACAATTTTGGTCGCTATAATGACCCCATTCAAAATTTGTTTCAATCCAAAGTTTTTTAAAATTAAGTCATAAATTTTTTTTAAATAGTTTAAAAAGTCAATAACTAGACATTTAATTTAAGTATAAAAATGAAAAAGTAATTAGCACTAGGTAAATATAATAAAAAAGGTGATCATAAAATTTGATCTAAAAATCCGCAAAAAAATAAAAAATCCGCGATTTTTGAATTAAATAACTTTCATTTAAAAACTTTGGCTCAATTTTAAATTTAGTTTGAATGAAGACTAGGGGTAACTGGAAAATTTAAAAGCCCCATTCTAATGATAAAACTGTGCATTTAGAGCAAATAAAATGACCAGATAATGTTTTCTTAAATACTTTCCATAGATTAGACTATCAAGTATGCCAACATTGCGCCAAAAAGTGCTAATTTTAAAAAAATCGCGGATTTTAATCAATTTGTCCATACTTCATTGGACAAACATAAGTCAATTATAGAGTAGCTTCGCTACCAGCATACCATTCTAATTTAGCAAGGCAATTAAGTTTTAGAAATTCATAGGCCAAAAATATGATAAATAGACGAATAACAGATTGTAAGCGTTATTTACAAAATAACACTCTAAAAAATATTTTTATATTTTTAATGCAAGTAACCTATATACAAGTTTTTATTAATAGTAAAAAAACTAAAAAGTTCATAAAATAAAATGTACAATTTATTTAATTATTAAATTTTTGTATCATTAAAAAATGTTTTTTTAGAGTATAGCATATATACATACAACTTAATTTCGATACAGATACATAAAAAACAAGATCGAATACTTACAAAAAAATACGTCCAAATTCAAAAATTCCTATAAAAAAGTACTTTATTAAGAATTGATAACCCCAAATATAAGGGAATTTGTAGAAGGCAGCATTTGACTATAGAGTAGATGCGCTACAAGTCTTGTCCATAAATACTTAGCCCCGACCCTCCCAGTTCAGGCCACCCTAATTAGGCCAATTAAAATAGCTTAAAACTAACTTTTAAACAGCAGTAATTTTAAGCATATTAACATTATGCTTTGATGATTATAATCATATAAGCTCAATAACAGGAGCAATTCTACTCTATAAATCTTTCACGTCATTCTATCTATTTGTCATGCTAAAACTAGACGTAATCGTCATTGATTGATTGAAATGAATAAAATATTTTAACAAATCGGTGCCAGTATTGGGCAAACATTGATTTAATTCAAGTGGATACTTAAAATTTCATTGATATAATGTTTTCGGATTGCTCTTAAGGGGGTATTCGAACATAATCTTATTTTTTTAGTTTAGCCAAATAGGCTTCTTTTAGTGTAGTATAGGCTCTTGAAGAGTCCCAAAGGGTTAGGCATTTTTGTAAGTTAAGATATCAAAAAAGTAAAATATTTTTTTTGTTCAAATAGGTGCGATATTTCTGGACATAATTATCCTAGTTATGTGAAAACATCCTATTTATATTGAATATTTCAATTGAAAAATAAACAATCACCCCCCCCCCCCCCTCAAATCCCAATTTCTTTGATATCAAAAGTGGTTTAACACCACTTCAAACAGTACTCTATGTGCCCCTCTTTAAACATATTTATTTCTTTTTTCAAAGTTTATATCCCTTATAACAAATAAGAAATTAAATGAATAAATATTTAAAGTCCGTAACTAAAGAAAACACTTTAAATAAAAGAAAATCAAACATTGCCTAACCTAAAACCCATTACTTAAATTAAGAGAGGGATAGTGCAATGGCACACATTTCTTTTCTCCTATCAAGGTACCTTAAAAGGAAAGATTTTAATATATTAGGATTTACTGATAGATTAATTTATCCTCCTCTGCCCTATCCCCCTTGTCCCCGAACAAATCAAACATTAAATCAAGTCTAGTTTTGACAAATTGATCTTTACAGGGATAAGGGATATATCATCTCGAGACATCTAAACCATAAAGAGGCTCCTTGTACGATTTGAACAGTTTTGATTGACAGAAAAATTCAATGCAAAGTTTTTCTTCATGTTCCAAAATAAATCCCTGTGTCCCGTTTTTAGAGCATTTTTTAAGGTTCTATTTCGTCCACATGTTTAAACATTGCATTAAATCATATATTAATGTATATAAGATATACTTGGATATATTGACAAGGGAAAATTTGTCCATTTAGCTTGCTAATATGAACTTCATTTATTGGTCAGTTCGTTTATCCAGTAGGAGGGGATGGGATGGGGCTAATGCGAGCATCACTTAATCTGAGTACATGAAAATCTGGTGCTACATCCAAGTATTAATATATCGATTCATAAATATCTTTAAAAGTTTTTTATGAGTTACAACTTCTGAAAGGCTTTCAAAAATTTCTCTTTGCTACTTATAAAACAATAGTTATAAAAGTCTTGAAGGCCAATCTTAATAAAATCAAGTTCATCCCAAGAAGGCTTAGAAACTCAAATGTATATTATGCATATAAAAAGCTATAAAATGTTAAGTAAAATTCCTGCGCGAAGCATTTAATAGCAATCACACATCTTATAACATTAAAAGTAATCTTAGAGTAATTTTAAATGCTTTTAAGTTGCATTTTAGAATATAGATAAATTTAAAATGTGTCCTTTAAAAAAGTTACTGAACAAATTCTTTTTTTACCAATTTTCAAGTCTCAAATTCACTTGTGATCCATTTTGAACCCCGTGGGGGGGCCTTCACAAACCCTGAAAAGTTGACTCTTCTAGGATCAAACAGCGGGGGGGCCACTAAGCCGCCCCCACACACACTAAAGCCGACCCGCCTCCCCCCAAATCTCACGTAACTCAAAAATATTTGCCCCCCATAGGCTACAGGTCATTTTTTGTATGTATAATATATCCAACAAATTTTGTTTGAAAAATCTTAAATAAAAAATCCGCAAATTTAAAATAAGAAAATCCACTAAAAATGCACCCTACTGGTAAATATTGGTGCTGCGCCCTTATTTAACATTTACATTGGGGCATATAACACCCATATATCCCGATAATTTATTCTGTTTCTCAGAATCATTACATAGTGCCCTATTTGGGTGTATGTTTGTCTTTTTGTCTGTATGGCTTTTTTGTGTTTCAACATATGTAAGAGATATCTTTTGAGTGGCTTTTTATTTATTCTAAAACTTTTATCAGTTTACATCAATTGAACGCGAATAAGCAAAGCATGATTGTAATACAGAATAGAGATAGAAAGATAGACAGCCAATGGATTGATAGATAGATGGATAAACACTTCCCCCCCCCCCCCCACCCTCATAGTAAAATCCCAAAATTGAAGCCATAACGAGCTGAATGCTTATCAGCTCGTTTTATCTTTCAAAATCACAAAATTGGGAGAAAATAAAATTTTTCTTTTGCATATATGCAGGCTTCCATCTCTCTCCCCATCTCTCTCCCCATTCTCTTTATTTTCTATCTCCTTTTCTCATAAGGTTCTTGCTTTCAAAAATTTAAATTTTTGTTATGGTTCAAAAAGTTGCTCATTTTCCCATATAGTACACTCTTGTGTGTATGTGTGCGTTTGTGATACCCGAAAAATTCGTAAAATATGGAGAAAAAACGGTTTAATGTTTCAAAAATTCACATCAGGCGTCAAACAACTCCCTTTTAAGAAAACTGGGGAGGGGGGGAGTCGTGCCCTTCCCCAAAAAAGCACCTTCAAATACGGTGACCCCAGGGGGCCAGGGGCAGCTACAGATAAGGAAAGAAAGCGACGGGATAGCAAAACGTTGCTCACTCACTCGAGCCCAGGACACAAAAAAGGGCCAAAAAATTGTGACTTTTTGGATGTACATATTTTATCTGCCAAGGAAGAAGGCATCTAAAACGGAGTTTGTACCTAAAGGCTGGAAAAGTAACAGGTTTATTGATATTACCTACAAATTTAAAACTCAAGAATTAAATTAAAAAGAGAATAAAAAAACGAAAAAAGTCAAAAAAATATTTTAAAATCCTTATTTTACAACTTACATGTAAAAGAACCATAGCATAAGAAAATTAGAAAAAGCTTTAAAAATTTGTATTTTAGACGTCCTAATGTGAATGTTTTTAGCTTGTTTTAGTCATTTTTTACATTGATTTTAACATACATGTTATGAGACAACAAAAAATGGGGAGGGGTTGTTTTTAAACCCCAAAGGAGCCATATAGGCGTTAAGAAAATTTAGAATCTTGAGATTTTTAGAAATATTCCCACACATTAAATCACTTCCGTTTTAAAGCAAAAAAAAAATATTTAAATATTGTATTTTAGAACTTATGATTTCAGCAAGTCAGTTCATAAATCACGTAAAAATTCACTCTTTTTTACCCAAAACTGCTTCAGCCAATGCAATGGGGAAATAAAATTGACTTTCCCCCATATTTTTAGCAATCCAACAAGGATGGATATATCCATGGGTGTTAAAACATACCTAGAATTGTAAAAGTAGATTATAATAAGCTTAATAGTATTTTTAAAAGCGAAGCTTTTCTATAATTAGGGTCGGTCCGTCCGTCCGTACGTCCGTCCGTCCGTACGTCCGTCCGTCCGTCACGGATAGCTTTTTTCGTTAATTTAGACATGTTAGAATTGTCCTATCGATTTCAAATTTTGCATGGTGATTCCTTTAGTAGTTAGGTACGATTTAGAAAGCGTAGCAACTCTATAATCATTACCAAAATGTCCGTACGTCCATTTTAAACAAGTTTTTTTACTTTTTAAATAGCTTTTTTTCGTTAATTTAGGCATGTTAGAATTGTCCTATCGATTTCAAATTTTGCATGGTGATTCCTGTAACAGTTAGGTACGAGTTAGAAAGCGTAGCAACTCTATAATTATTACCAGAATGTCCGTACGTCCATTTTAAACATGTTGATTTTTTTACATTTTTAACAACAAATTTGTATGTGACCTAATTATCCGATTGGTCTGATTTTTGGTATACTGATTCCTGGGACAACAAAATACAATATCATAAGCGAAGCAACTCTATTATCAAGTCCTAAAAATGTAAGTATGTCCAAAATCATTATCTTGTATCAAGCAGTTTTTCAACAAATTTACTTACAATTTTGATTTGTCTCTTAAACATTCGCTTTCTGATTATTCAGTTCTGACATTATACAAGTGTTAATGTCCGTTTGTCCTACCGTTTCAGAGCTTCGCTTTTATGGATGTTGTCATCCTTGTTTTTAAATATATAATTGCAATAATTTTTTAAGTGAAAATGTTATTTTTTCGTTACATTAAAAAACGAAGCACTTTTTAAGATACTACGCTTATCTAAAAAGATAGGGGTATGTCACTAAAAATCATTAATAATCTCAAAATTTTTACAATTTCAATGTCGACCCACTTCCCCCCTCAATTCAAACGTCTGCCTGTCTTTCAGTGACGTTTTTTTTGAGGGGGTTAAGGGGAAATTCTGTCAATTAATGCCGAAAAATTATTTGAAATAGAATAAATAGTAAAATTTTGAAGAAAAAACGTTACAATAAGAGTTAGTAAGTGAGAGAAAATTTCTTAATTGTCAAAAGATTTTTTAGTTTGAGGAAATGACTAAGTTTTCAACCAATCAAAATGAACTGGATGATATATTTTCTTTAGTTGCAACCTCCCTCCCAGCCCAAACCTGTTGAATTTGCTTAATAAAAATACATATACTTGTAAGTCAGGTTCTTCATCCCCCCAGGGGGGCACCACCCACATTCTAAACCTCCCCCAAAACAACCATTGTCCAATTCAGGGGGTGGTTTGAAAGAATAGTAAGGGGGAGGATGGGATAATCTCCTGCCTTTCTGATGATTTGAATGTTCTTAGAAATTTGTAATAGATTTGTTTTAGAATATCAAAGCCTATTTTTGACCACTTGTATTGGATATAGCAGCGAAAGAAAAACAATTTTGGTCCTAACTTTTCAAAGTTACAGAAAACATATCATAATCTTTGAAGTAATAAAATATTTACTTTATTATTAACAATTACAGTACGCTGTTAACTGTTAAAAAATTGCATTTAAATGACCCTGTATATGAAAAACTGAAAAGAAAGTATGTTTTTGAATAATCACAACCTAATAAGTCTGATAAATAAATTGGCATATAGGTCCACCATCTCTCCCCTCCCCCCACCCCACAGGATTAAAAAAGGGGGCTGGGGCATGAGGAGAGGTGGGCAAGGGGGAAAATTTGGATGATTAGATTTTAAGTTGTGGAATGTGATGTTGATCAGCTGATCATATTTACATGCATACCAAACCATAAACCAACTGAGCACAAAAATTTCGCGCATTTATTTTGGAATTAAAAGTAGGGAGAAGAAAATTTTATAAGATTTTATTTTCCATACGGAGAAGAATAAGACAAAAATTCTAGTAGCTTTTTAAGTTTAGGTTATTAAATTTCAGGTTAATACCATGTTTACTATGATTAAAAGTATAGAATCTCAACTATTACATAAGATTAAAATGTAAGATATAAGAACAGGTAGCTTTTCTGCCAATAATCTAAATAAAAGTCATTTTTTCCTATTTCCCCAAAAAAATCTAAACCCAAAAGCATTAAACCCGTGGCGAATCAACAAATGGCTTTAGTTCAATGAAAAAAATAAAAAAAAGAATCTTTCCAACCCTTTGAGGGATTTTAGACAAAGCTTTTTTATTTCATTGAAGGGTCTATTTTTGATTAAAAAGCAAGGATTATATTTGAGAAACCGACATAGAAAGTTGTTTGATAATCTTATCTCTTTGTTAAGAAATAAAAAAGAATCGCAAGCTCTTTTTTGGTAAAATGAAACTCTAAAAAGGGGGTCGTATTTAAGTTTTTAAGACACTCAATAAAAGAAAGAACATCCCCCTCCCCTAAAAAAAGTGTTTAAATTAAATCAAATACTACCAAAGAATTGCCCCCATTGTAAAAAATCGGAAGTTGAGTATCCAATTTCGGAAACTTGATGTCTTTTATTAAGTTTTTAGTGACAAAAACTTTAATTGGTATATGCTGGAAGTCTTTTATTTATCCACCCCAACCCCTCGCAATATAAAAAAGACCTTGATGATGGGGGGGGGGGGGGGGGAGGGTGGATACGATAGGTGTTACACTTCAATGTCCAATTTCCGATTTGAAAAACGAATTTTTCAATACAGTGAAATTGGACCTTTATTGAAGGGAAAAAATGTTTTCTAAAAACAGCGCAATTAAAACTTTTCTTATGCTTTAAAAATAAATCATTTTTAGGAAGGGTTGTTTCAATGGCAGAACATTTTGTAACTTTAAATCTCTATAATGGCCATACTATTTAGGGTATGCTTATTGGGATAGCTGCATATTGGCAGTTTTGTAAAAACAAGGACAATGCTGTAGAGGGCGGCAGCGGTGGTCAACAGCGAAGCCAGTTTTAGAAAATAATTGGCCTGCATATTAAACCATGAAGTTGATTGCTTACAGGACGGTTCCTTTCAACAGTGGCCAAGTTAATAACACAATAACAATTCTACATGAATCTGCTAATATACAATTAACTTTTGTGATTTTCGACCTTAGGAATCTTAGATTACATCCAAAGTAAATTTACCGATTTCAGGAGTTAAAAGGATAAGACATTTTAACTGCACATCATTTGTTTGACGGTCCTATAAGAGCATGTTCAATGTTCATAATAAAGCGTCTGTTTATATGTCAAGGCATTCTTCATAATTATTGCAGATTTAAAAAATGACCTATTCAATCTCCCTTTTATACCTGACCAAATTTAAACTATAAAGTCACCAAATTGTAAAATCGTATAAAAGTGTATGTTTCTTTTTATAATATACTATATAAACATAAAAAAAAACCTTACACTTTTCCTAAAACATCATTTAAAATCTTAGTAAACTTTTAAACAAACATAAAAGATGTTCATTTTATGTATTTTGAATTATGCTTTTTACAAGCTACGGATTGGCCGCAAAACTTTAGCTGATAAAAAGTGCCCAAATTTACCCACATTATTCTTGTTCCCCCCAATCTAAAAGCAGATGGACAAAATATGGACATTTCATAAAAGAAAACTTTTTGAATTCTAGGACAAAAGTCATGAGAAAACATCCATAAATTCAAAAATCGTAAGTCAAAAATGTAATTTTCCTAATAAAAAGCAAAATAAAATTTTCTAAATACAAACATAGGGGTTAAACTCAGGATGGAAGGGGACATTGGGCTGTTTATTAATCTAGTCCTTAAAGTTTAAATAAGTTCAGGCTTAACAACTTTGGGAATTTTTAATGAATTTTGATTGGTTGTTTTATTAAGATGAGTGTCAAAACGTTTCAACCACTAATTGTAATCTACAGCTGGAAGATCAATTTGGTGCATCGTCATTGAGGATGTACATCAATTTTTCGGCCATTGTCTTATCCCTTTAGTTCTGTGGTTTAATCCTAATATGAGGTTTTATCCTCTGGGGGCATTGTCCTACCGATCAAACGGGCA
The DNA here is from genome assembly GCF_053477335.1 of Acartia tonsa. Taxonomy (NCBI): domain Eukaryota; kingdom Metazoa; phylum Arthropoda; class Copepoda; order Calanoida; family Acartiidae; genus Acartia; species Acartia tonsa. The sequence goes on along the minus strand of NC_137268.1, from coordinate 29,651,605 downwards.
CATTTGAAGAAAAGCAAAAAGTCAAAATATGCAAAAATTCATCAACTATCCCCCAGTCAGTCAAAAACAAGACATAGATATGTTATAGAGGGAATATATGTATTTTAAATCGTTTTTAAATTCTATCTTTTAAAATCTTTAAAACAAGTTTTAATATTATTACTTTTTTATTTGTTAGGGGTCGGGGAGAAACTTTTCAAAAGGTTTGTTTAACCATGGACAAGAGGGAAGTAACAAAATTATTATTAAAGAGTTATTCGGGGATAAGACAATGGACGATAAATTGATTTAAATCAACAATAACCGCTCTTGTAGAATGTACTTGATTATGAATCTTTAAAAAAATATTCTAATAAAATATTTTTTTAAGGGGTTTGGATTTCACAACCCATCCCGTAATCCATGGGTTTCTTCGTGAACAATTTGTAACCCCTGCGCCGTGCAGTAATGTGCCAAAGGTCAAAAGTGCCCTAACCCTGCGGACGTACAGAGCCAAGAAAGCTATCCTGTTAAGCTTGGCGTCTGTTGTTATACCAGCATAAAACTATGAACCAAAATATCGACACTTACTTACAGAAATATGTCAATAATGAACACATAATTACCAAATATAATCGATGAAAATTATTGAAAATGTATGTCAGCCAAAAGTTTCAAGGTTTAACACGGAATTGTGAGTGAGAGAAAAAGCCTGCTTGAAGCAATGGGACGTTTGACTGATTTATGCCAGTTAATTTGCATAAAAGTATATATACATATTTGCTTTTTAGCCCTAGAAGACAGTGCCGGGGCACCCAAGAAAAACTATATTGCCTTTTTTTTATAATTTTCTTCATAGTTAAATAAACAACATGAAAAAATGAACAATGGTTAAAAATACAAAAAGGCCACTTCAATGAATAGGGATTTGTAAGAATTTTATTGTTTGTCGATAATACCCTTAATAAACTTACAGCAAAATAAAGTATGCTTTGAATGTAATAAATTTCAGCTTGATTTTGTATAATTGCATGCTCTAATTGTTGTCAATAAAGAAATTAAATTACCGACAGAAAAGTTCTGATTAAGATGTCATTAAACCGAAAAAAATACAAAAAACAGTTAAAAATTGGCGACATTACAAAAATGTCATAAAGTTGTAAGCGCATTATTTCACTCAATTTAAGCTCAAGTATTTAGTTGTGCAAAATTTTCTTTCTTTCCCTATTTAAGGCTGATATTATGCTCTTAAAATATTTATTTTTATGCTTTATATTTTTAAATCTTGTAAGATATTTGTTAGGCTTTTTTAAAAGCGAAGCTTTTCTATAATTAGGGTCGGTCCGTCCGTACGTCCGTAACGGATAGCTTTTTTCGTTAATTTAGGCATGTTAGAATTGTCCTATCGATTTCAAACTTGGTGATTCCTGTATTAGTCAGGTACGATTTAGAAAGCGTAGCAACACTATAATCATTACCAGAATGTCCGTACGTCCATTTTAAACATGTTAATTTTTTTACTTTTTTAACAACAAATTTTTATGTGATCTAAAATCCGATTGATTTGATTTTTTGGTATACTGATTCCTGGAACAACAAAGTACAATATTATAAGCGAAGCAACTCTATAATCAAGTCCTAAAATGTAAGTATGTCCATAAACATATCCTGTATCAAGCAGTTTTTCAACAAATTTACTTACAATTTTGCTTCGACTCTTATACATTTATATTCTGATTATTCAGTTCTGACACTATACAAGTGTTAATGTCCGTTTGTCCTACCGTTTCAGTGCTTCGCTTTTATGGATGTTGTCATCCTTGTTCTATCTACAAAAGGGAGGGATATAGAACCTGAAATGAAATTTAGTTTGCCACAGACCTTCAATTAAAAAAAGGGAAGAAAGGGGACATTGATTTGTAAATTAAACAGCCAGCCATTCGTGGGCGTAAAAACTTTGGGTACTTTCAATTTCAGTACTTTTCAACCAATAATTTTAATCTGCAAATGGGGTAATTTTGATAATTATGATTGGGCTTATGCATAAATTTAACGTCCACTGTCCATGGTTTTACACTAAATGGATGGAGATATAAAAATAGCTGCGTACCTGCTTTGAAAAGATAGCTATGTCCTCGTTGAATGATTCTGAAGAACACACGTCGCCCCCGGCCACCCCGGGCTCGCGGGGCGTGCAGGTCGCCAGCTCACATTTCTCAAAGATCAGTGCAAGTAAGGGAAACAACGGGTGCCTGAAAAATATAAGATTATTATTAAGTTGCTACGCTTCCGAAAACTACACATTTAAAACTAAGATAGCTACAATGATAAAATATTTTAATAAACGAAAAAAAAGACAAATTTTTGACCAAAAAACATCACCCCCCAAAAAACATATGTCCACGACTGTTGGATGTAAACAGTTTCCGGTTGACGTTACAGACAAACCTACACACTTAAACACACACACACACACACACAAATACAAAGCATATCCGGTCTTTTAGAGTTCATCATTGGGTGATAATTAACATTTTTGTGGCTGTTAATAGCGATAGAGCGATAAACGTTTTACTGCAGATAAAAGGTCAATAAAAGGCCTCAGGCCGTTTTTGGGATAAATTAAGGAGAGGGGGAATTTTAGTATAAAAACTGCTTAATTTAGTCAAAACTAAAAGTAAATAAATTAAAAAGCCTTTAATTTGAATTTTTTTCTTCTTTAGAATTAACATTTTAAAAACCGCTGCTATAATTACTGACTTTATTTGCCTAGGGGACAAAAATTAGGCCTATTTTTAATTGCGGCCTTAAAAAAACGGTTTAAATTTTTTGATAGATGAAAATATTAAATTCATTTGATAGTTTTAATGCGTTATCTATCAATAAATATATCAACATATAAAAGCATCTTCTAAATAATGACATTTCATATATTTGTCACTAATTGCAGAATTAATCTTTTTTTTAAAACTCCAAAATTGAATCGCAAAAAAAAGATAATATTTAGCAATCTTATTGATTTGTTTGGAAAACAAGCTTGTTCAAGAAATCAAAACAAAAAATACCAAATCAAAATAATAGGAATTATGCATTTAAAAGAATGTGAAAGACGGTTTTTTAACTGGTTGTTATACATGAGTAAAATAGCTAATCCCGGAAAGAAACCCTTTTTGACACAAGTTAATAAGGTTGTTAATAAAAAGTGCCTAATCATGACAATTCTAAATCCTTAAACAGTCAAAATTTCATGCCTATGTAGGAGTCTTTTTTAATAGCCCCCAACCCCTCCCCTAAATAGTGTTTTAGATTTACAAAAAAAAAATTTTTAGCAATTCTTTTGAAAGCATTTTTTTTATTTTTACCCATAAAAACAATTATACAAAGAACCCTTTACTCAATCAATAACTACTTTTTTTTTAATTAAAAAATGTAACATTGAAAAAACACCATTTTTTGGATTTAATTCTTTTTCATTTGGTTGTTATGAACCTTGTAATTAGAAAAGTATGACAACATATTAAACTAGAAAATGACTCACATTTTTGAGAATCTTTTTTGTCATAACAAAAAGAAAAAAGAAGAAACATCCTAACTATCCTTTAGAGTATTAAACTTTTGAAGTCTAGGGTTAGGGTCGATGCAAAAGGAGGCGAACAATGAAAATCTAACACCCCCGTTCCCAGATTTTCACAATTAATTTAGACGATTTTTCAAATTCATAAAAATTGTATCCATACCTAATGAAAATACGCTTTTAGAAGAGCGTTATTGTCGTATTTATTATATATTCATATAACACAAGAGAATTGACGAATCCGTCATTTTTGACAGGATAACTCTTCTTACCCCCATCCCCACCTATTTGTTGGAAGGGAAGGGGGGAGTTAAAATCCCCAGGGTAAAACTTAGGCATCAAATTACCCCTTCGTCTCCCCCCTCACTCATATTGTTTCCTGTTTTAACATTTGGGAAAGGGTAAGGGATATGATAATGGAATATAGAATAATATTCAAAACAAAATAAAGACAGTATAATATATATTTCAGACAAGAAAAAAAACTTCTATTGACCTTTCCCTTGTGTCCCTTATTAATATTGATAATGTTTGTAAGATCCTATATAAACACATCTTCTCTTTCTCTTCTTTCTTTTTTTTCCCCTATCACCCCAGATGTGCACTTTTAAAGCTCATTAGACGATTATATTACTCTCTAACTATCTATCTATCTTTATTTATCATCTATCTATCCTATTTTCTATCTATTTATGATGTAAACAAATGTCCTAACAAAAGTTGACCTCAAAAATGTAAACATTTAGTTTTCAAAACAACTCAATATCTATTTGTCTATCTATCTATCAATGCAGATCTGTATAGCTAACTACCTATCTATCTATATAAGTATCTAACTATCTATCTTACAAATCTTGAGTATGTTATACAAAAATTTGTTTACTTATAACAGATCAACTATTTTGCTGTTTTCCCCTCTCAATATCATTCTATGCATTTTAGTGTGTGTGTCTGTGTTTGTGTGTGTGTGTGTGTGTGTGTGTTTGTGTTTGTTTGTGTGTGTGTATGTCCGTCTGTCCGTCTGTAATGTTATTGACATGTACTTAACTGCAAGCAAATTTAATCTTAGACCCGAATTTTGAGCTCGAAGCTGACACCATTAATCAATTTATTTGAAAGCAAAAATATAAAAATTATTTTTATAAAAATTTTACATTCCCAGTTAGAAATTAATGTTGCTATTATGTCGTCATAATCATTTTGTCATAAAAGAACATGTATCTAGAAGTAATATTTGACATTATGTCGACAAAAATATAAAATCATGTCAACAAAATGCTTCTTTTTTAACAGGGTAAGCTGAACACACATTCTAATTTTTGAAATTAAATTCTTAATTTAAGATAAACATAAATTTAATGATCTCTCACAGAAAATTGCAGTTATAGATAGAAAGATAGAAAGTTGTATAGAGAGATAGATAGTTGGATAGCTAGATATCTTGCACAAGGCCTAAAACTAATTTTAAATTGCATCTTTCTATTATTTTAAACATACAAAAAAAATCTTTTTAAAAAAAGCTTTATATATAATTATAAAATCGACCTAAAATTTTCTTATCCATAAGCCTAAATAACAAATTAGCAACCCAAAAGTTTATTTGCAATTTGAAATGAGCATAAAAGGGTTGAAAATCTTGTTTTTCTGCCCGCAGGGTGATTTTCCCCCCGCTAAAAGCAATTGCTGCAGGCCAAAAAAGTTGATTCATATTAAGCTTTGAGTTTCTCCCTTTAATACTTGTTGTTTAAAAAGCGCAGATCCTCTATAATAACGGTATGTCCGTGCGTCTGGGAAAGTTAGATATACTTAAATTTGCATTGTAATTGCTGTGCTTCTTAGACATAATTTTACTTGTTATTAAATAAAATATTTAAAATAGATTTTAAGATTTAGGAAAAGCTTAAATTCAGTACATAATGGGGTGAAAAGTAGCTAGGGAATTTACCAGCTTATATATATTCAAATAACCTTATATATTTAAAATATATTCCATGGAGGGAGGGGACACTAGTCTACAAAGTCATTTTTTTCTGATTCGTGATTTAACAACCTTAAGGACTTAAAATAAATTTTGATTGGCCTTGGTTCATTTAGATGAGTGTCCAAACGTTTAAACCACTAATTGTAATCTACAGAAGGGGTAAATGTGATGGGGAAGTGCATTAATTTATAAGCCATTGTCTTATCCCTTTAGATCCATGAAATATTCTCTCGTTTTTGACAAAATCAGTAAGTGCCCCTTTGGGAAAAATTCGCAAAATTTTAACATTTTTTTTCTTTTGAGAAACTTAATATTTTTACATTTTCTGGTCACTGGGGACTTATATTTGACTTTAACTAAAATGGTCAAAATGTAATATTTAAAAATGAAAAAAGGAGGTCTAGCTGAAGTCGTTTGGATGTTGGGAGACATAGTTTGCGGCCTGGGAGTTGAGATCTGGCCTTTCTTAAAATAAACACCCTATTTCTAAACCTAATTTATAAATAAATACAACATTTCGGTGACAGGGATACAGCAACGAAAGAAAATTCTATGTTGCCTACAATTCTTTTAATATTCTTGTGATACCTTTTTGCTGATGACAAAAATGATTGAAGTCTTTACTATGAATATTTCCATAATTGAGAATGCCTATCCCAAGCCAAGACACTTCTCAGACTTCAGTAAATCACAAACATTTCAAAACTCAGCCCCAAAAAATACACACATATATACACATTTAAAAAATGAGTAGATACATTTAAAATGATATTTATTTCTTAAAAGAACATAAAGTAATAAGATACATAACAAATCTATATATACACCCAAATAGCCCATAAAATAACTCAAAAAAATGCCTATACTAATACGAATAGGGCTTGTTTTTTTTCAAGCATAATATTTAAATATATAATATGCATAAGGCCTTTTTAACTAGCACAAGTTATAGATTATGTGCTTTGTATCTTAAAATATGATAACATACACACACAGACAGACGGACGGACGGACAAGCATGTATTAGTACAAGAAGAATAACGCCTTCCTATGTTCCAAGCGCCCAAAAACTGCTTGGTTTATAGGTTTAAGATCTATGCGCTGTTCCTTCAAAAAGGCAAAGTTTTTTCATTCATAATAGCAATGTTTATAAAGTTTTAAATCAAAGCTATTTTAGCCCGACATTATTGTGTCTCTTAGCTAAATATCTAAGATTATTTTTAGTAGATTTGTAATCAAATGTTTTTGATAGATTTTTTCTATGGACTATGCGACACTATTTTGTGTAAGATTTTTTTGGTGGTTTTAATGAAACGCTCGTCTATGTTAGGGTGTATTCTAATTACTCCTAGATTCGGGCCGATTGTCTTCATTTAAACAAAATATAGGTTTGCAGTAATGGGGGCCAACGCCCCTGAAAACGGCCCATCCTTCAACATTTTAGGTGGGGAGCGCCCCCTCCCCCACCCTCGCATGTAAATGCATAAAGAAAAGTTCTACAAAAAAGAGGGGGCTTAGAATGGAAGAAATAAAAAAGCAGAAATGACATGAAAATTGGAGGCTATTAGTTTTTCTTTAGATTTTTAGATAACTTTCCTTATAAATTAACACATACAATTATACATTTTTTTCAAAAAGGCATTTATTTAAAAATCTAAGCATTTTTGATCTAACCACTTATATCAATGATAAAATCAGTTGTATAAAACCCCTTTTTCCTTTAATAAAATGATTTTTATATCTCTCTTTCTTTCTCTCACTATCCGACCGCTACAAAAGCGATTAAGTTAAATTGGAGTTTTCAAATATCCGCAAATGTTTTTGGCAAAAAATTCACCAAAATTTTTTCAACTGGCAATTTTTTTCAGAGATTTTCTTATAATTTTCATGTTAAAGAACATTTTTTTAGCTTTTTTTGGAATTTTTAACATTATTATATGACTAAAAAGTTAGCTAGCTAGATGTGAAATGTTTGAAAATTTTAATTCTTTCAATCAATGAAACCGGATTTTGGGATTATTGTTCTGTAAGTCGATTCAATCCAAAATCGGGGATGGCAGAAAATTTTCGAATTAGGGGGTGGGGGGGGGGGGATTGACAGCATGAACAATTAAACCTAAAAGTGGAATAAAGGAGGGGGGGGATTAATTTGTTAGGCGTGGGGGGGGGGTTGCATCTTAATCTAGCTTTTCTGTAAATGTTTGTGTGTGTATTTGTGTGTGCGTGTGTGTATGTGTGTGTAGGACCATAAAAAGGATTAACATATGAAAAGGAGAAAAAAAAGAATCCCCCACAAAACATCATTGTACACACACACACACACACACACACTTACACAGAAAGTTTTGTGGGCGGTTTTTTTCTTCACACCAACAAACACACACACACACACAAAATTGGGAGGGGAAAAGTTGGGGGAAATTTTAAAATTTCAAATAAATATTTAAGATTAATATTTCAGTGTTATGTTCTTAGAGGATTCTAACAATTATTTTTAGCACGCATCGTGTGTTCTAAACAAGCTTTAAATCCCTCTTTCTATCTATAAAAAAGTTAAAACTGAGATTTATTATGCACCTTTTTTTCCAATAATTTGACAGTTCTTGAAGTTGACACATAGACGATCAATATAGCCTGCTATGTATATGAACAATCTTGTTTTTGGAAAGATTTTCCCCGTAAAAATTTAAGGAGTTTTTAGAAGGGGGTAATTTGAGAAGGAAGGAGATATGGGGGGACTCATCATTTCCTGTGCACGATGGTCTGAAAGTGAACAAAACAATTAAGTGATTAAAGATCTCAAAAAGTACAATTTTTCCTGCAATATTACTTCAATAAATATAGAATACTATCATTTTTACAATAAAATAAGACTACAAACATATGTTTTAATGTTTAAAATGTCCAAAATTAACCCTCTGTGATCGACCCAATCTAAATTTTGGAAAGGGTTATTTTTGTTGAAAGGAAGTTAATCAAATGCATATGCTACTCAAATATGGGTAAAATAGATTAGAAAGGTATAGAGTAGTAACAAGGACAATTATATCCATAAGTAGCGCAGCAATAACAAGTTATATTATTAATAAATTTATAAATCAGCCAATAAACAAAAGAATGTGTAATTGAAAAAAGTACCATAAAAACGGATGGACGTTCATAGAAGTAATTGTTATAGAAAAGCTTCGCTTCTAGAGATATTTTCTTTAAATATACGTTTGAAATCTATACATTCAAATTTTAAAAATCAAATCATTTTAAAATATTGATGAAATTTAAATAAAAATAAATTTTTTTGGGCAAAACAATATTTATCTTTCATTCAAATAGTTTTCTCTTTAAAAACAAAGTTTTCAAGGCAAAATTTTCTGAAATAATACATAGCAAAGAAATGTAAAAAAAAACAAAGATGTCAATAATCAAATGTGTTTCAATAGACGTACAGTCTGCCTTAATTATATAATTAGCTACGCTACTTTGATATGTATCTGTAGGGAAAAGGGGGCAAAAAAATGATGACTTTTTATATTAATTGTTTTATCTCATAACTCAGGGAATATAGAATAGGATAATAGCAGTTAAAATCATTCATATTAACCAGTATATACCACCTATAATGAACATAATATCAAATATGGGGTTGAGATTAATTTATAGTCCATTGCCCTATCCATTATATCCCTGAATTGTTTAGCATGATGAATGAATTTTAAAACAAGTTTCTCCAAGTCTCACTAGCAGCTACATACTAGCAAAACAATATTTACAAGATGTCTAATTTTATATACTCAAGTACATTTCACAAATATAATTCAAAAAGTACAAAATTTGTAGCCTATGTGGAAGTACTTTTTATGTAACTTAATATATACATTAATTCAGTACCAAAGAAGGGAATTCAAGAGGTTTTTTGTGGATTTTTCTTTGGACACCCTGTCAATGTGTCCTGATAAATAATTAAATCAAAGGTCAATATCTTTTTAGATCAAAACAATTTTGCAATATGTGTTGTTTATTTATTATAAAACGCACACAAACATATGCAGCAGAAAAAAAGCAAGGATGAAACAGGCTATAAGAAAAGGCAGCGATATCAATAATATACAAGTTAATTAGTGTTTTGAATGTTTGGAAAATTTGAAATGACAAATGAACAAAAAGTGACAAGACGTACAGAGATACCCTATAACAGAGTAGCTGCGCTACTTTGGAAAAGACATATTTTGTCACCTCTTTGCTGTGAGCTGTATTGGCCCTGTATTGTTAGAATCAATATATTATTAATTGGATGTTGCATCAGATTTTTAAGTACTCTGATAAAGTTAATAGTTATGCTCCCAGTTGGCTATAATAACAAAACTCCCTTTACAGCATACCCTTCCCTTCTACTAGATGAACTAACTGTTCAATAAATAATGTCCATATTATCAACCTAAATTGGGACAATTTTCCATTGTCATAGTTTCCACGTATATTTTATATCCACTGGCCCTATATTGTTTGTTTCACACCGAGACTAGACACTTCTCAACATATATTAATTTTTATGTCAATTTTAACAAGATTTTAAAATCCTTGCAAAAAAATACAAAACAAATTAAAACGTAAAATTAATGTTTTTTAGTGTGAATTGTTTTCTAAAATATTAGTCATTGTGTTAAAAAAAATTAGGAAAAAATATTCAAGTATGGCTAGGAAACCGATTAATATCCGCTGGATTAGAACTGGTTCTCCGCCATTCTAAAAAATCATGTATGGCATCGTATTACAGACAATTTTCCAAGAAAATTTTTAAAATTAGTTTTGTAATTTTTCATATTAATGTACGCGGAAAGCTGTCTATAATAAGATGCGATTAATAAATATTCTTAAACAAAAACAATTTGGATTTTAAATAAAAAATTGATTTTCATTGATTGTAATAATTTTTTCAGGCATATAAAAGATTTGTAACAAAATTGTTGTTCCCTTTTCCTTTCTTATTCTCTGAACAATAATCATAGAAACAACAAATTGTAACAAAACAGCATAAAAAAACTCTTAAAGCTTAATTCTTAAAAATTTTCTTTTTTTGTAATTTTTAATTTTGTATCTCTATTTAAGGAATTTATTTTTGATTTCAGCTTAATATCTAGTATCTAAATTGATTTGACAATGGCCGATGAATTGATGTACATCCCCAATGATGATACACAAATTGTTTAGAACTTGATGAACCAACCAATCAAATTCCATTAAAGTCCATAAAGTTGTCAAGCCAATGAATAAGAAAACAAGATAAAACTTTGGGGACTAGTGTAATAAACAGCCAAATTAATATCCCCTCCCTCCGATTTGATATCTGACCTGTAACTCGTCATGATTAACAAAAATTACTCTTTAAGGATTGGACTCTTATGGAAAGAGAAACCGGGACCGTCATGCAATCCCCAGGAAGCTCTGTAACTAACTTAACTCAGGGAAACCAATTTCTGAGGGGGGGGGGGGGGGTAAGGAAGTTCAGAGGTGCTATATGAATAAAAAACTTGATTTAGATCAATGTTTTTTCATAACAAAATATGTGTTTAAGGTGTCATAACGTAAAATCAATTAAATGAACGCGTTATTGCGTTAAGGTTTATGATTTTCAAACATTAAAACCATGAAAAAATGTGATTTTTGTGCCTTTTTCAACATTTAACCCATATAATTTAAAAGCCATTTTTTTAGATGTAAAAAGGTTGCCCTTATATTTACTTTCAAGTACAATAATTTCCGGTTAAATTATCTTTTGAAAGAAAAAATCCTCCAAACTTTGAATATTATGTCCTACTATAATACGTTTGGGGAATAATGGTGGGAGAAGTATTTGTCATAATAGAAAAGGGAAAGAATGACAGGAGAAGAATATTGTATGCAATTTTATATGAAATATTGATAGGGACTGGAAAAATGATTGCAGCCCATAAAATTGAACATTTTCTTCAAATTGAACTTTTTCCCCCACATCTAACGGCCTTCACTACGAACTAAAAAGAGCTTAAATTTAAAAATAAAAATTTTAGCAATGAGTAGCAGAGAGAGGAGACAGTGGGCTGTTTATTACACTAGTCCCTAAAGTTTAACAATAACGCTTTTTAATTCGTAGTTTTAACATTTTTGGGGACTTTGATTGGTTAATACATTAAGTTGAGTGTTTCAACCTCTAGTTTTAGTCTAAAGAAGGGTTAATTTTGTGTATCAACAATTGAAATGTACATCAAATTATCGGCCATTGTCTTATCCCTTTAGATCCCTGACGGAGTAGTCTCTAAAAGTGTGAATTAAAAGTGTTTGTATTTAAAAATTTAAAAACAAACACACAATTGATTTGGTTGATTAGGCTGTTAAAATGTTGCAAATCAATAAAATTAACAATTTGAAATTGCGTGGTGAACAATCAAACAATTTTTTTGACCTGTCAACCAATTGTAAACAATTTAATTTTCTCAACAATTTTTGAAGCAATGTTTATAAATATTTTAGCTAAACATACCCCTAACTGCAGTATGAACATAGGACGAAAAAAAGAGCATCTAGCCATTTTTAAAGCTTACAGGCCATAATAGCCCTTTTTTAAGATCTATACACATACATTGTATAATGTATATTTGGGACACTGAAAATCTGGTTTTTAAAGCTATTATAAGTTTTTATGTTTCTAAAAAGTCGCTAAATATCCACAAGTATTTCAGTTGACAATTTATAAATTTTATGTGTTAAAATATATATCTTAATTTTTAGAAATGTGACAAAAATCCGCAAAATAATGTATTAAAAGTCTGCAAAAATTACTGTTTTTTTGGCAGCAACGAATGGACAGCCCACGTTGGGTGGTAGACACGGATTTTATGGCCCTTATAAATACCCTTATAAACTTAAACGCTGCGAGCTCTGCCTTAGCCCATAAAATAATCTGAATCAAAACAAATTCGACATAATCAAAATGTAAATGAGAAAATTGGGCTATTAAAACACCCAGGGATTAGAATACGGGCTTCTCAAGATAAAAACTGCTTTGACTCCAAAAATAAGACCTTTATGGGAAAAACCAATAATTAATTTTTTTGTTACATACTAATATTAAATGAGACGCAAAAATATGCTTTGCAAAAGTCCATATGACGAAAAATGTAAGGTTCTAAAGGATATTATTTTTCTTCAATATTTAAAGCAAATAAAATGTAAAATTTGGCTTTAAAACTATCCTTAGGTCAAAGTGATAGATTTTCAATAAAATGCAATAAAAATCTTTTGGATAAAAATCAGAGACTTAAAAAAATAAGTGAGGGGGGGGGGGGAGTTCTTATAGCTCTTAAAAGGGATCTTTTTATAGGCACAAGTTATTGCAAAATATGCTTAAGACTTTGAAAAAAAGGGATTGTGATCTATGGAATTTTACAAAATGTTTAAAAATTTTACTTTTTTACAACCCCTGGCGAATTCTTTATCTATTGTAATATTTAGGCTATCAGGCGTTTTCAATCACTAAAGAAATTTGTACAAGCTTCATTGCGCCCCTAAAACTACCCCCCCTCACCCCCCTAACCCTGACACCCTCTAATCTAAGGCGATAATAATGCGTTGTGTTGCCCTTATTTTTTTGGAAAAATTTCACTTTAAGCACACCAAAATTAAGATCTTGCCAAGTTTGGATATAAAAATATGCATACAATTTTTATACCAGTCCATAATGGGGGGCTTTGCTTGGATAGATTAAGGATTAAGCAAAAAAGGTGAAGATATTTTTTAAATAAGACCCTCAAATCAAACTCTAAAAGACCGTTCAAAACACTTTCAAAATAATAAACACACAAGTAACAAAATTTACTTTAAAAAGTTACCAGTAGGTATCCACCAAAAAAAGTAGTATAAAAACTCACCCATAGATGGCGTCTTTATCACGTTTATTGTGTACTGAATCAGGTACCCCCTGGCCTGTACTGGGTCCACCCATCACATGGTTCTGTACACTAGATGTGGGGGGGACACCAGGGTTAGCATATGGGTTGTGCATTGCTGCAACACTGAAAAACACAAAAATATCATAATTTGCCTCATAGAATAAAAAGAAAAATAATATCAATATCTTGGCAATTATTACAGATAGTGCAAAATAAAGGGCTATTATGATATAATTTCCTGGATGAATGGTTCATATGCTGTGCAGCCACGGCATGGTGGGCTGCCAGTGTGTCAAGAGCTGCCCTGTGGTCCCCGTACATGCTGGCGCCTGGCATGTCCATACCAGTCGGCCAACCATAATCCTACAAATAATACATTTAGGTTAATTACATCTTTGGAAACATAATGTTGATAAGCTTTCCTAAACTACACTAGATTCCTATAAATGATACAAATATGTTTAATAGATTTCTGAAATCTAAACTACAATAAGCTTTCCAGGATTCATTTAATAGAAATCATATCAAATATTCATCATCTAAAGCTAATTTCATTAAAATATGCTGTAAATATAAGCAAAATTCATTAAAAATTCAAGTATCACAAAAAAATTCTAATTTAAGCATTTGCTCATTGTCTATCTATCTTTGAAACTGTTGAATTAACATTTTAAAATAATTTTTTTGTAAAATATTCTATGGGCAGAAAAATGTGTGTGTGTGTGTGTGTGTGTGTGTGTCAGTGTGTGTGTGTGTGTGTAGGACCCTAGGACTGAAAATGCAGCTGTCAACTTTTAATTTCGTCAATTTATCAAAAAACCGGGAATCGTATTTTTTGGGAGTGGTGTAAGAACGGGATAAGGGGAAAAGTAGATAAACCAAAAAATAGTTAAAAGTAGATAGGGATAGATAAATGAAAGTTTAAATAAACCAAGTTTTAATTCATTTACCTACCAAAGCATAAATATCTTTTTTATAATAAGTTACCTACATATTACTTTACTTGATTCTCCTTTTTTCTCAATTTTTTTTCATCAAAAGAATTTCATATTAAAGGATGGTTTCAAATAGATATTTTTATTATTTTTGCTTTAAAAATGTAGATATTACTTGTTTGTTAATACTCATAGTATAGCTCTTGTATGAAATATTTCTTGTAAGAAAAGATGAAATTTAAAGCATTTGAAAAAGTAAAAACCCAAATACTTCCAAATACTGTAAAAAAATAACAATCTTATATTTTAAGATTTTTCTTTTAAAAAAATAATAATTAGATAGGTATCTTAAGGGATAGGGCAATAAATGATAAACTAATTAAAACGCTATTGAAGATCAACAAAATTGCCCCTACTGTAGATCAAAATAGAACCCAATGAAATGGTGTTAAATCCATAAAACTTACAAAAAAAACTTTGTGTACTTATACTTATAATATACTGTCAAATGTTCCCCTACCTCTCTTTGAATAATAGATTAAAATTCGGGAGTTATTTTTTACAGTGTGTTGAACGTATGATGACAAAAATTGTAAGAATCCTGACAATTTTGTCTAATTATTTTTCTGTGTTCAATTCTCAAACTTTTGATGAGATTAATCAGGGATGCCCGGCATTGGTCATGGGAGAAAAAAATGATTCAAAAGGAAATGGCATTATAGCAAGAGGCCCATACTTTAGTAAAAAAATTATTTCTTAGATTTTTTCATGATTTACCTCTCTCAATTTTTGATTACAAAACAAGCTGAGAAATTGAATGCTCATGTTTTTGATTTAACTTTTTCCAGTTTCAAAATTAATCCTATTTTCCCCCTGTCTTAAGTTGCTAGTTGTCCGTCAAGTCCTTAATAATCAATGAAACAATTGGTCTAAAAATTTAAAGAAAGCTTAGTAATGGTCCTTAAGGTTTAAGGCTATTTTCCCCCCGAGAGAATTAGGCATTATATTCAAAAATCTAAAAAGTATCTAAATGTATCAAAAATAAAATAAGCATAAATGATTTTTTTTAAATAGTATTAAACTAGAACTTAGTGCTGACAAAATATTTGAGTGAAGTGGTCATTGCTCACATTCTACCTTACATAAACATCGACAATAAGTAAAACATTTTTACTAGAAACCTAAGACATTCGTGTAACGATATTCCAATAATAATTTTGTTGATACAATAGCAACCCCGATGCTTAACTGGGAAAAAGACATCTTTTCTTAGAATTTTTCTATTACACATACTAAAAAGGTATATATAATATATAAAAATAGTACATATAAATATATATGTATATCATAGTATATCCAATATGGCTTAAGTTGCCGCCAAGCCAAATGGAAGGTGGGGGGAGGATGTAGTATGCATAGGGAGAGAAGTGGAAGGAAATACTAAGCACACCTTTTACAGTATTACAACTGCCTTACTGAAAAATTTGGCGGCAAATTGGACCAAAACCAAAATAGAAACAATTCTATGCAATTTTCGTGAATTTTTTAAAACATTTTTCACGTCTACAGAGCTACGGCGTTGCATTAATGATTTTAGGAGTATCTACAAAGGTAAAGGGGGAGGTTTTTCTTAAAACAACCCCTCCTACAAAATAAACTAAATTTCATCCCCTTTTTTTCTTAAGAGGAGCTCTTCTAAATTTTGTTGAAAATCGTATGCAAAGATAATTATTTTTGGTATTTTCATATTTCTATCTATCTCTCTTTCTTTCTTTCTTTCTACCTATCTTTTTATATTTTCTATCTCTTTAAGAACATAAGAGCTATTAAATGTAAAAAAATATGCTATTATCAAATCAACATAAGAATTAAGTCACAATATCATTATTAGAGTATGGTTATTATGAAGATATAAAATTTGTATGTTGATGATTTTTATTGGCTATAATGTCGACGTAAATAATATACTATCATGGCTATATCATAAGACGAAAATTTGATACTATTAATAAAAAAAATCTACATTGTCAAAACAACATTTAAATTTGTAAGTTTTTCATAACAAAGATTGTAGTTTGGATGAAAATAGTTGTATGCCCCTAAATGCAATTGAGAGAGAAGAAAAAAAAGTTATATGGCCCTAGAGCAGAATTTAATCTTTTCAATTTCCATTCTGTGGAAAATTTCAATTATTAAGAAACAATTAAAAGCCAGAGAGGGATACATGGAAGATAAATTAACATTTCCCCCAAAATTCTTGGTTGTTAAATTCTCCTTTTGGCTGCCAGTAAATATAGGGGGAAAGAAAGGGTTGTATATCAATTTATTGTAATTTCCCGTCTTGTTTAAATAATACTTTAAAGTTTAAGGCGGCAATTTTAGCAATGAAAAAATTGTAGATTAAGATCGGCGAAAAGGCAAAGCTTAAAATAATGGCGAAAATGCGAATAAATTTGCACGTCAAAAAGTATAAAAGTATATGGATATTTAAGGTAAGTTTTTTTCTAAATTTTGAAGGAAACTTAGAAATATCCACATTTTTAAAAAGGTACTCGGATCGTTCTTTAGTCATTTAACTAAAGGCGAAATTATCAAATTCTTAGGTATTCAAAATTTCTAAATATTAACATAGCTAATACCTATTGCTTTGATCACTTTTACAATATTGAAAATGATTGCCAAAATTGGTATAAATCTTTACGTCTTTAAAGTTTAGTCAAAAATAGGCTTCAAAATATTGAAATTTCTTACATATCAATAAAACTTTTCAAAAAGAAAATTGCGAGTTCACATCAGAATTATTTCATTAAAATAAATTTAAATTCCTAATGGAAGTTCTTTTAGTGATAAAAAAAGATGTTTTAATGTTAAATATTCATAAGAATTAATCTTAATTTAGTAATTGAGAATTTTCTAATAATAAAAACGTAATGAAAATTTGGGCCCAAGTTCAATTAAAAATCAGGTGATTTGAACATATTTCAAATACCTAGGTCTACAACGTTTGGAGAAAATTATTAGAAAGTCTTTAAAATTATTTAATTTCTTAGCATTAAAACAGAAAAATATATTTTAATATCTTACAGTACACTAACTACCTATTATAAAAAAATTGAAAAATTGTAATTTCAATTTTCTTTAAATTACTTGAGACAATTGAAAAAGATTTTCCTTATTAACAGAATAAATATTTATTGAATTTTAAGTTTATGTTGGTTTAAGTAAAATTGAAATAAAAATATACCTACTTAATTTATATCTATTTATCATCAAGTTAAAACTTATATATTGAAGTTCGAAATAATCATTATTTTTTCCTATTTTAAATGTTAAGAGTTTATATTTGTATTATAGCAAATGTTTTTTAATACTTTTTAAAAAATTTTAACATAAAATATTTTTAACTCGGTAGTATTTTAAGCATTTTTTTATACTACTTAAATTGCTTTAAGAACTTTTATACTTAATTTCTTAAGTAATTAAATTTTTCTATAAAACAAGAATCTTAAATTGAAGAAATTTTAAAAGCCTATTCTATTTTTTACTTATTTACCTAAGTAAGTAAGGTATATTACCTTTTTAAAATAGATAAAATAGGAAAATTTAATGATTCTTTTTTTATTTAATTTTTAACTAAAATGATGATAAAGGGTATTTTTGCTTTTTTTCTTCGAATAATAATTCTTAAGATTTGTTAAAAGTAGGTAAAAAGGCTTTTACCTAGGTGTGTTGTTTAGACTTTTCAGTTTCAAATATATAGAATAGAATATTTTTTTAAAACTTATATTTTAGTGTATTTTAATCTGTTTGAATATGAAAATATGTGTACATTAATAATATGTTAAATTCTATGATATTCAAGAATAAATTTTTCTAATTTAAAAATAATTTCTTATAATACTTTGATTTTTAATAACTACATATATATCTTATATGCTTAATTGTAAAAAGTTTCTTGTGTTAGATATTTTTTTATGTTACTTGAATTTCTAATAAGAACATAGAGCTTATTTTTTATCCTTTATAAATTTAGATTATGTTAAAAGATTATTTTTCATAAAAATCTCTAAAAAATTACCCTAGGAGGCTGTGCCATTGTCATATTAGTTATCAATTGATAAATAAACTAACTGGAAATTTTCCGAGTTGTGGAAAACAAGGTCCACACCACGTAACTTTTTAAAAATTCACTTATTTATTTTTATGCTGTTGCTTTTTTTCACTGTAAAATAAAATTCATATTATCTTTAAATTTAATGATATATAATACTTTTTGTCATATCATTTTGAAGTAAAAATTAAAATCACTTTTTTTTCACTCACTCTGTATGAATTTTAACTTGTATTATATTTTGAGTCAGTTTTGATGTAAAAATCACTTATTATACATACTCAAAAACTGCTATATGCAGAAACGGCGCGAAAAAATTGATAATAAATCAGCCTTGTAATGAAAATGATAGAAGTGCAGTTTGTAAGATAAATTATGATGTTAAGGGGGGGTTTTCTCGCCAATATAACAACAACAAAACCCAAAATTATCCAAAAACAGTTTTTTACACCATATATACACTTCTACATATTGATGTTTTTTTTCACTTTTTATATAAATTATAATTGCACTATAATGTGTCCGTCAGTATTGATATAATGTCTGTAGTGCGTGTTTTTGACTATGACAGATTGTGTCAAGGTTTGCTTAAAGAGGTATAAGCATTCACTGTTCATACGAATCACAAATGACACTCTCCTCTCTCTCTCCCTCCTTTTCCCCCTTCTCTCTCTCTCTTTGTGTGTAGGCAAGAATGTGTGTGTGTGTGTAGCGCAGTGTAGATGACAGATATGCCAGTCAAGTAAGAAGAAAGATGGACGGGGGGACGTTCATCCCGCACCCACCTCTCTTTAACACTTCCCCACCTCCCTTTTTGACCTACCCACGTCTCTTTTAACTATTCCCACCTCTCTTTTTTTCGATAGACACGCTCACCTTTATTCCCCTTCACCCTTGATTTTTTCATCCCTCCCATTCCTTACACCCAAGCTCTCCAATGTCCCTCGCCCCTTTCTGGGGGATGGGATCAATGGATCTTGCCACCCCCTTTTTCACCACATCCCTTAAAAACTCACAGATTTCTATTCTACACGACAACAACGACGAACTATTGGCAAGTACCGTCTGCCTATCGCCACTAATGCCGCCGTCTTTGGCCGTACCGGCTCGCCCGCACCGGTCACCCCTCATGCTATAGCTTTCCCCTCTCTATCTATCTCTCTCTCTCACCCGGCACATTCCGTGTAGAAAATCCGCCAAGAAAAGTTGTGTTCTATGTTTCCTATTTCTACCGCAAGATGGTAGGGCTCACACACACACACATATAGTTGAGCAAGGGTGTCAGAATTTACTGGCAAATTTCCCGCGTTTAGTAAAACAAGCCATTTTTGTAGCACTATTCGTTGTTTTTGTAGCATTATTCAACATTTCAACTATAAATGTTTTTAATTTAGTTTTTATAAAATTTGTATAGGCTCTTATAGAAGTCCCATGCAAGGAGGAGATATTAGGATATAAATTTCACTAGAACATAAAATTTCTCTTATTTGTTGAGTTAATAACTTGGGGTACTTTCTGATTAAATCTTTATTTGGGTTGTCCAAACCAGCAGTATCCAAGATTTTCAATAATTTTAATATCCAGAAGAGGTAATTTTAGGTGTTCATCATTTTTTTTGTCCATTGTCTTATCCCTTAAGATCCCTGCTGACAGTATTTATTAATTTTAACATCTTAAGTATGACAAAGTGTGGACTCAAACCCGTTGAATTAAAAAAATGTGACAACCAGAAAACAATTTCTTACATGACATCTTAGATCATCAAAAATGAGAAAAAATATAGAATATGAATTTTTTACATTTTTTGTTTATATTTAAGCATTATTTTTTTACCTATCCTACCCAGAAAATGGCCTAAAACCTTCAAAAGACCAATGCAAACCATTTCTTATAAAACCAAGTCATTTAAGAGATATTAAGACACATAGATGAATACTAATTCGATAAATTAGGTATCTGGATATTTAGTAAAACAAGGATAACAACAACCATAAATCAAATGGACATACTGTTTGGAAAGGAATATAGAGTTGTTACGCTTTCTACATTATACCTTATTTTATAGGTATCAAATGTAAAGTTTAAAATTATAAAGCTTGACTGAATTTATGGACTGAAATAAAAAAAAACAGAGAGATATTGCATCTGAAGAAATGCTCAAAACTTTGTCGACAAACAGTTTTTCCTCAGTTAAGCAATCCCCTCCTAATAGCAGTTATCTTGTTATAAAAATAGATAGGTATATATGTATAGGTATGAACTGATAAAAGGGTTATAGTATATAGTAGAAGAAAATAAAATAAAAAAGGGAAGGTTTATAAATTGTGAGTGTCTATGGCGGCTGTCAATCTCCGAGAGGTCACCTCCCATCTCCCTCCTCCCTCACTCTCTCCCTCTCTCTCTCGTATGTATGTGTAGTGTACTGTCGTTTGACAACCATTCCTCACATAACCATCCTTCATCCCACGAGAAAATACAGGAGACATAGAGGTATTTTGTGTGTGTGTGTGTATGCATGTATTGGTCTGTATGTCTGTGTGTGGACGTACGTGTGTGCATTCTCTGACAGAGAAAATAAGAGGCAATAACCCCCCCCCCCCCCAATTCCAATAAACATCAAAACTAAGATCCTGGTTGCGGGGGGGGGGGGATTCCCCCATCATTCATCCATCTAAAGCAGCAACTCTTTCTTAAATTGTAATTCTTGGAAATCTCAGGTGTCCCCCCCCCCCCCCATTCAACTAGACACCCCCCTTGGTAAAAATTTCGGGAGGTGCCGTTTTTCCCTGGGGGTGGGGGGAGGGGGATGAAACAACATCTTAGTACATCCAGCCATTTCATTAACAAAAAAAAAATCAATTTGTCATAAATTAATTAATTAAACAAGACCAAGCATGCTCATAGCCTGGGCAGCAATAACAAGCCAAGAAAATATTTTGATAAATGAAGCCAAATAAACAATTACAATTTGATTATTCTACACAATTAAATATTTTAAAGTTTTCATTATGGAAAACTAGAGGCGGCGTTCTAAAATTATCTCGCTATTGGCTAGATTGAATCTTAATATTTTTCTTCCATTGGCATATCTCTGAATATTAATCTTTTTCTTCCATTGTCCAATCACTGAATATCAACCCAACTACAAAAAAGTTACTACACTTAAAGATTTTTTTTTAAAGATACTACGACTTTAGTTTCGTTTTTTTCATCATTTTTTAGAGATTATATGTCCCTCTCTCTCACTTCCATTTCCTTCCATCTTTTTCAAATTTCATTATTTTTATTAAAAACCGTATTTATAATTTTGTCTCTCTTTCTTTAAAATATTTTTGTTTCAAATTATCGTCCTCAAAGGGTTAAAATATTTAGTTAAATATTAAATTTTAGTTTAATATCTGAACACAATACAGACGCAGTGCTAGTATCAAATTATTTTAAAACTAAGTTTTCTTTCATTTACTATTTTATAAATTTAAATTTTCTATTTTATGAATAGAAATTTAATACTTTAGTATAATTCAAATAGCAACATGAAATAAAAAAAAAGAATTTATTCTTTATAGAGTAAAATAATGGGTCTTAAAGTTCTGGTCAATGAGAGTTTATTATGGATTTTTGGAGCACTATGAGTATTAAACACTCTACTCTTGGAAGACTCGAGCTCATATATAGACGTTTATTTCCTATATAGATCTGTCATGGATCTTGATGCAATAAAGCAAGCCGTTTTATAAAAAATCTGTCGAAAATAATTCATAAGGTAAAAAACAGAAAAAGTAATTGCTCATATAGGTATAGAATAAGTTTCTGTCATTTTTAGAAAAGGCTTAAATGGCTGTATAGACAGATGGACCATCTTGTAATAACTTTAGAGTAGCTATGCTATAAACATATCCTATTTAAAGTACTAAGTTTTTTTTGTATGTAGCTTAAGACATCAAAACGGCTGGTCCGTATTGATTGAACTTTTCACTAAGGATTCATAAATGTATTGGGGTGGTTTTAGGTTATTTTTCTGACCTCCAAAACCTTTCCCTAGAGGATAGTATCAACAACTAATATCATCCAATTATATAGAGTAGTAAGCGTTTTTTTCTGTCCCGAAGGATCTCGCTAACCGATATTGTTCTCCTTTACAGTGAAGCTTCTTATGGGTCCTGTGAAGGTTTTGAACTATATTTGGGGACAGGGTGTCTTCACCCCCTCCAATTTTTTTTTAAACTCTTTTGAAACTCAAATTTAAATGGGATGAGGTCGACTTTTCCCCCTCCTACCTTAAGTGCCCCTAGAGGCTTCTAGGGTCGTAGCCGCTAGTATTATAGAGAGTACTAAGTTTTTTGTATGTAGCTTAAGATCTCAATAACTACTGAAAGATTTTTAAGTTTAGGGAACCTTGACATAGAGATGGTTTTAGGCTATTGGTTTACCCCTTTCGAATACAGAAATTACAGATCCTCTAGATGTTAGGGACACAACCTCTGAATAAATATATATAATATTCACACTGTAATGTTAAACTGATAAACTAACAGAGAAATAAAAGGGATTGGTATTGCTAGTTAGAAATCCTCATGCAAGGTTTGAAAACAAGACTACGATTTTAACATGAATAAAATTTACAATCAAAACTATCTATAAAATAAAGAAAATTTACACTTTTCACAATCATAAAAAGTTTAATATTTGACCAAATTCTGTTATGGATCTATCCTTTTTTATCAGGCATCTTAAGCGATAAAACAATGGACGATAAATTGATGTAAATCCTCAATTATGGTTAACAAAACAACCCTCTTTAGTGGTTTGAATTAATTGGTGGAAATGATTAAACACTGATAATTTGTATAGCCCAATCAAGATATTTTTTAATTTACTAAAATTTTGAAGCCCACGAATGAGAGAACAAGTATGTAGTTTACAGTTCAATGTCCCCTTCCTCTCTGCATTGTATACATTTTTTCTTGTTGTACATTATCCCTTTACGTCCAAAAAGAAATCAGGGATCTAAAGGGATAAGACAATACCTATAATTATTGTACATTCGAAATGATGAACACAAAATAACCCCTTCTGCAGATTACTATTAGTAAAAGAAAAGTTTTGACACTCATTTTTATGAACCAACCAATCAAAATTCAAGCCCCCAAAGTGGTTAAGCCAACGAATAAGAAATAAAACTTTGGGGACTAGTCCCTCCCTTCTTGAAAAGAAATAGTGCTGTAAATTGATTTAATCAATCAACCTCTTGAAAGCAAATTACATCTCATATTAATAAAAGCAAAGCTTTTCTACATTAAAGGGGATGTCCATTTGTACAAAGTTAACATAATTAGGCAGTTTTAGCATCTTTATGTATGAAGATTCCTATAATTATAAGGTATAATATAAGAATCATTGCAACTTTACTGTCGATTTAAAATACTCAAAGTGATTATCATTCATCATGATGATTTCCAGGACAATAAGGCATAATTCTATATAATAGTTTTGCTTTTTATTATCTTGAATTTAGAGAAATATCAAATGTACAAATTGCAATTTCTTTGCATCTTTAATAATAAAAAAAAATTCAATAAATATACATTTATAAAGTGTACATATTATATCAATGTACTAGAAATAGGTCAATGAAAATTAAATAAATCCTTCTCCCCAATTCTTACATTACACAAAATCATGTTCTTGGTTAAAACTCACCCCGCCATCCAATAATCTTATTTGTGAAATTCTGCCCATAGAAGCTTAAATGTAATTGTATGAATGGCTATAAAATAGATTTAAAAATCTAGATAGACAGTTAGCAATCCATGGTCATTCAGACATGCCATAATACGAGATACGAATTTGTCTTTCCAAGCAAAGTTTTAGACTTTAAATTCAGCTGTTATTAACTGCTTTATTATTTACTAAGTATATTTGCGATTACTTTTATTTAATGAAATCTTCCAATTTTTGACATTTACAAAATGGCCTGCTTTATTGCATCAAGATCCATGACAGATCTATATAGGAAATAAACGTCTATAAATGAGCTCGAGTCTTCCAATGATAAATTGTTTAAAACTCATAGTGCTCCAATAATCCTCATTAAACTCTCACTGACCAAAGCGTTAAGACCTTTATTCTATTTGTTTATGGAATGAATTAAGTTTTTCACTTCATGTAGATATTTGAATTACATTGAAGTATTTAATCCTTATTTCATAAATAAAAAATATACGTTTATAATAAAGTAAATTTCAGAAAACTGTATTTTAAAAGAATTCGATTGTGGCGACACTTCCTTTGTGTTAAAATATTAAAACTAAAAGTTATATCATATTAACCCTTTGGTGATGGCAATGTGAAAAAAATATAATTTAAAAAATATTTTTAAAATCATTTGAATTAATAAATATTTACTTCTTTTTTTTAGATAGTAATGGCGGGGGAGGAAAATTGATTTATTGAGAAATAGATAAATAGATATGTACTTATAGAAAACTAGCCAATAGCGATATAGTTATATTGAGCCAACTCTAGTTAATCAATATTAAGATCAATATGTTTTAGATTTTATTAAGGCCTATATTCTAAAAGTATTAATATATATTTTTTTATTTTTCTAGCTCAAAAATAGTATAAAACCCCCCATGATCAGTATGAAGATAATGTAGATATAATAGCCCACTCTAGTGTTGTAATATGAAAAAAATAACTAGTTTTTCTTACCCTAATTCTGACCAATAAAGTGATTCCTGCAAGTTAAATTAAGGGATTGTTCATCTAAACTTGCTATATTTATTGGGTTTTTTTAAAGATGCATATTGTTGTTAGTACATATGGGTTATATTCTTCAATAGCGAGGCTACTCTATAACTGAGGTCTGTTCATAAGTCGCTATGTTAGAATTGCAATTATTTAGCAAGGAGGGAGGGGACACTAGGTTGTTTATTACACTAGTCCCCAAAGTGTTATAACAACGTTTGGACACTTTCCCCAAAGTTTAATAATAAATGTTCCCTTTTTCGTTAGCCCAACAACTTTGGGGACTTGTTTAGAATTTTGAATGGTTAGTTCATTTAATTAAGCGTCCAAACGTTTCAACCACTAGTTATAATCTACAGAAGGGATTATTTTGTGTATCATCATTGGGGATGTACACCTGGTGATTACAGATTATTTTTGCTGCTCTACTCATGGACATAATTGTTAATATTTATTACATATACAAGTGCTCTAGGTGTTTATACAAAAATGAAAATTAAACCCATCGAAAGTAGCCAAGTAATATCTAGCTAACAACTAGAGGTGGATTCTTAAAAAAATTAAGTTCGCTGTGAAAAATCCTTCAAAATCACATAAAAGTTCTACAAAAATAATATATCTTATGTTAATAACCCTTCTATGATTTTATTTAATTTTTGTAGATTAAGTTAAATTAACTATACTGTGGTACCCAAGCTTTAATTAGTTTTATTTTAAAAACTTTGGGTGCTTTTCATAAATCTTAATTGGTTGGTTCAAACTTGCAGTGTTGAAACTTTTCAGCTAACAATTTAATCTACAGAAGGGGTAATTTTGTTCAACCCCATTGTGGATGTACATAAATTTATCGTCAATCATCTTATCCCATATAATACAATATTATCTAAAATCGTAGGTTCTAGCTATTGTTAAGTAATTAACGTTTTTGAATTAACACATTTCTTTGACAAATGCTGAAAAAAAAGTCAACGTCTGATCTTTGTCGGCTAAGTATAAAATATTAAGTGTTTCTGTAATCCAGCCGCGATTACATAAAAATAAAACGTTTTGATGTTATTACATAGAAATGTTTAATTAATCCAGTATCTAAACATTTAATTATCAAAGAAAGCATAGATTCCAAAGTAAAGAAAGTTTAAAAACATGCTAGGTCAAATTGCTCAAACAAATTTCTTTTGGGAGGGTCGTGTATCCATCCCCAAAATAGTTACAAACCTACCCAGGACATATGTAAAGCAATAATATAAAAGATAACTATATTGGTTCAGCGGTTAGCGAGATCCTTCACTACAGACAAAAAAAACGACATTATATTATTTAGCTTTTTTTACATTAAAGAAAATCTTTTTTTGTGGAAACGTTAGTTGATGCACATTTTTATTTATCTTGCACTTGCACATTTTCTTTTCATTTTTAGAACAGCGATACTGCTCTAGGTTTTAGGGTATGTACGTCTGTCTGTATCAACTGTTTTAATTGCTAAAGGCACGGACATGGACTTTACATGGATCCTTCAATTATCTATAATTATTTGATTAGTCCATTGGATCAAAGATATACGTGAATATATTGCCAGGGGAAAATTTGTCGTCAATTCAGATTGCTTTTATGGACCTCATTTATTGGTCAGTTTGTAGAATGCAACTACGATTTCTGTCAGTAAAATATTCAGTTTTATTCATTATCTTTGATTAAAATGTACACAAATATAAAGAAAAAAAACAATAAAGGGGGATGTCATTTTCTAGTAAATTCCGTAAAGGTGTGTGTGTTATAAGGCCTAAAAATAGTAGTAGAACGATAAGGTGCTCTATATATTTGTATTCCCTATTGAATAGAACAATAGGGAGCACCTTATCGTTCTACTACTATTTTTAGGCCTTATAACACACACACCTTTACACACCTTTACGGAATTTACTAGAAAATGACCTCCCCCTTTGTTTTTGATGGAACTATTTAGGCTGACATAAATTTTGCTCCCAAAATATTCATTGTTAAATATCTATAAGTTTGAGATATTTTTTAGTATTCAAATTGTCAGAGAGGGACTGAAAATATTCAAACTGTAAATAAAACAGTCCAAAACCATCACAGGAACTATGGAAAATAGAGAACATAATTGAGATCTTATGCTACAGACAACAAGAAGCTTACAACTCTATATAATAGGATAAGACAATAAACTTTTCTTTAAGCATAGCTTTGATTTACTATAGGTGTGTGCGTCGCTTGGAGCATAGCTATTTGTAGAAGAAAATAAAGAATAAATATAAGAAGGCTAGATAAGCAATCATTTATTTTGACCAGTAAAGACACAGTGTAGGAATAATCCTATCATATCATTTTGGTTAGAAAATTTACTTTACGTCATTTCAAGATAGCTGAATTTCTTATGATAAATCTTTGCTTGGGTAAAATCCTGATATTATGGGAATTAATATATTATTACTTTGAAGTTGCCACATATTTGTACTCTGATAAAAAAAAATGCTCGCAGCTGGCTAAAATAACGATACCCCCATCCACCCCCTTATCCCATTCCTGTACTATCTGACCAATTAATAAGGCCCATAGCAATCTAAATTGACTAAAAAATTGTTCCTGTCAATATATCCACATGTTATTCTGAGGTTGAATCATATGTTCCTAAATATAAGCAAAATCTTAGACTGCTGTAAGAGTTATTCAATTATGGCCTCTAAACTGATCAATATCCGCTGGATTACAACCGGTTCTCATCAAAACTGAAAATTATAGCATAGCTTCTTATTACATTTTCCTCAAATATATGAAAATCATAATTTAATATCAGTTTTGTTAGCCCAACCCTTCGGGTCTAACTAAACTGGATTTAATCATATAATTTTTCACTAACCGCGGAAAGCTGTCTATAATACGATGCTATAAATAACTTTGATAGAATTGACCATCTAGGGTAATAAATCTATTAATAGAAGTAATTTGTGTAATGGAAATCAAATAAAAAAGTTTCTTTTTTTCTGTCTAATTTATTTGATTAAGCAAATTATATGGAATCTAGGGCGTGCGCAGGGGGTGGGGGTGTCAGGGGTGAAAACCAGGGAGGGAGGGGACATTGGACTGTTTATTACACTAGTCAACAAAACTTTATATGTCGTTGGCTTAACACTGAATTTTGATTGATTGATTAAGTTTAGTGTCCAAATGTTTCAACCACTGATTGTATATTACAGAAGGGGTGATTTTATGTATCATCATTAGGTATGACATTATCCCTTTAGTGAATACACACTTTTGTTAAAATTCGAAAGAAATTTTTTGAATTTATATTTTCAAAATAAACCTTATTAAAAGCTTTGTTTTGCATCTGAACTTAGTCAACAATATTTTTTTTCTAAATCATTAAAGAAATTATATTTGAATACCAAACTTAGGACTTTTTTTATGGAATTATCCTTTCAGCTTTTTAATCATAAACTGTGGGTAAGGGGGGAAGTCCCACCTACAATCGTCCTTAAACACTCACAAAAAAAAAGATTTTGGTGATGGGACGAGTAACATTTCAACAAAAACAAATTCCTCAATTTTCGAATCAAAGGGGTGGTAAGAGGTTCATTATTTTACCCCCTTCCCCCCTCCCCCCCCCCCTCTAGAAAATATCTGTGTACGCCCCACAGCAAGGAATGAATGATTGATAAAAATAAAAACAAAACTTTTTTGATAAATAAGATTAGGCAGCTTTTTACAGAAAATAAGATTACAAATTTTTTAGTAGTGAAGCTACTCCATAATTAATAAGTGTTGGTTGGCATGGGGACGGTTATTATGTACATTGTATTTTATTGCAGGGAGGGAAGGAACATTGGGTTGTAATTCATACTAGTACCCAAAGTTTCATTGGCAAATTGACTTGATTAGTTTAAGCAAACTTGCAGTGCTCAAACTTTTCCACTGATAAAACTAATCTGAAAAAGTGTAATTCAAATTGCCATAATCAGAGACGAATATCAATTTATCATTCATTGTCTTATCCCCTCAGATTCCTGGTTTATCCCTTATCAATTTCAACTATTATTATCTATTATTTAACTGTAGTTTAAATCCTTTTTAAACATAATATAATACAAGGGACATTTATCCAATATGATGAAGTAATTGGATGTATGTATGTGTGTATATTTGATTGACTGTCAAATAAGATCTCGGAAATTGTTATATCTGAACTTTTTTTCTAGGAATATTAAAATAAAAATCATAAAATTAGTACCTTTTAAGATTGCCAAAGCCTACGGTCCCTCGGATCTAACAAAACTGGTTTTATTCTTTTAATATTTTTTGTCATTTTAACATTTGCGAAAATCTGTCTATAATACGATGCGATAAAGAAATATCATTATAGAAGCATATGCTTGTAAGAATCTACTAATATTTATTTATCTTTTCGTTTTAAAGACAGCTTTCCGCGGATATTAAAATATAAAAAAAACGATAAGATTTAAACCAGTTTTCTAAACCCCGAGGAGCCATGCAAAGACACGGTCTAACAGAACTGGTATTATGATTTTTATTATAATATTTGTAAAAAAATTGTCTGTAATACGATGCTACAAATGATTTTTCAGTATGGCAAAACACGGTTCTAATGCAGCGGAGATTTGGAAGCCAAACTGGAAAAAAAAATAGTAAATGTTTCTCTGTCCCTTATTAATTTATTTAAATATTTTGGTATATCCATAGTAATACTCACAAAATTATCTTCAAATTAATGTTTCCAAGTTTTAACCAAAAAAAATACATTAGCTATAGGTTTATTTAAGATAGTACTTTCACTTGATCCTTTATTTAAACTACTGAATTCCCCACCCTACATCTATCCCCTATGGTTTAGGGAGAGGAGGGTCGTCCGTACAAGGCACTAACCCTGCAGAGATCTTCTAACCTTTACTTAACCTAACCTAAATTAAGCATTATATTTTTAAAAAGTTTTGTTTTGTTCTATATGCGATATTACACCGCCTAAAAATCTTGATAATATTTTTAAAAGCGAAGCTTTTCTATAATTAGGGTCGGTCCGTCCGTCCGTCCGTAACGGATAGCTTTTTTCGTTAATTTAGACATGTTAGAATTGTCCTATCGATTTCAAATTTTGCATGGTGATTCCTTTAGTAGTTAGGTACGATTTAGAAAGCGTAGCAACTCTATCATCATTACCAAAATGTCCGTACGTCCATTTTAAACATGTTGATTTTTTACTTTTTTAAATAGCTTTATTCGTTAATTTAGGCATGTTAGAATTGTCCTATCGATTTCAAATTTTGCATGGTGATTCCTATAATAGTTAGGTACGAGTTAGAAAGCGTAGCAACTCTATAATCATTACCAGAATGTCCGTAAGTCCATTTTAAACATGTTGATTTTTTTACATTTTTAACAACAAATTTATATGTGACCTAATTATCCGATTTGTCTGATTTTTGGTATACTGATTCCTGGGACAACAAAGTACAATATTATAAGCGAAGCAACTCTATAATCAAGTCCTAAAAATGTAAGTATGTCCATAAACATTATCCTGTATCAAGCAGTTTTTAACAAATTTACTTACAATTTTGCTTTGTCTCTTATACATTCGCATTCTAATTATTCAGTTCTGACATTATACAATTGTTAATGTCCGTTTGTCCTACCGTTTCAGAGCTTCGCTTTTATGGATGTTGTCATCCTTGTTTTTTAAAGATTTTTAATGGATATAGAATATACGTGGATATTATGACAGGGGGAAAATTGTCGTCAATCTAGGTTGCTAACCTAGAACTCATTTAATGGTAAGTTAGTTTATTCAGTAGGATAGGAGGGGATGGGTTAAAGGGGGCGGATAGAGAATATCGTTATTTTAGCCAGCTACGAGTTTTACTTTATTTTTTGGTTTTTGCTATAATGAAAATTTCTGATTATTGTAATAACACAATAATATATTTGTTTTATTAATATAAAGGATTAGCGACGTCACATATAACTAAGCTTATAAGTTCAGGTAGGGAGGGGACATTGGACAGTTTATAATACTAGTCCCCAAAGTTTTATGATAGCGTTTTCTTATTCGCTGTCTTAACAACTTTGGAGACATTTATTGAATTTTGATTAGTTGGTTCATTAAACGTTTCAACAACTAGTTGTAATCTATAAAAGCAGTAACTTTGTGTATCATCTTTGGGCAGGGCAGGGCAGTACATCAATTTATCGGCCATTGTCTTATCCCTTAGATCCGTGTAATAAGTTTGATGAGAAGCTAAATACATTTTACGAACGTCCGAATGAACATCGCTACATATAGAATTAATTGTCCTTGTTAAAGGTGCAGCTTTTCACAATCAGGGGTCGGTCCGTCTGACCGTAATACTACATTGTCTTAATTTAAAGTTTGCCAAACAATTTCAAACTTCTAAATCAAACGTCCTTGACATAAACTTCTGAATAATGTTATAAATATCAAGTGTGTTACTCTATATTTGTCAATGTTCGTTTGTCTGACTTCCAGATTTTTTTGAGTTGCGATAATTATGTACACGATCAAGATCACCCTTGTTTCTCCATATTTTAAACAAGTGCATAAGATTTATATTATTCTAAAAATGCTCCTCGTAGTTTTTAGAAGCGCAGTTCATAAATATTATATAATGTCTGTATGTCAGTTCTTTTGACGATCAGACTATGACTCGTTTGAAAAAAAAAAATTTTTTTACAGATACTAACTTATTAAGGGTTAAACTATACATTTCATGATTTTATCATGATATATTTTATTATAGTATTAAAATTTACTGTCCTTTTAAATATATTGTTTTGTCCTAATACATGATATATTTGAAATAAATTTGATAAGAGATATATTACTAAAAAGCATCTTTAAAGAATTTTTTTTCACAAGCGGATTTTGTGTATGTTTAATTTAAAAAGTAATCTCTAAACTCGAGATTATTCATAGATGTAAGGGATGTATAATTAATCAAATAAAACTTTAGTGCTTTCTCACAAGGGGCCTGACGAGCACTCAAAGCCCTACCCCCTCCCCCTCCCCTTATTAAGTTTTTTTTTTAAAGAAATGCTTAACCCCAGCTGGGCCTTACCCCGCAAGGCTGCCAGTGCCAAATTTAACCTAAAGTAATGAACAGGCAAACGAAAAACTCCCCGCACCCCCCTCTACATTTTCAGTTTAGCATTGGTTAACATTTAGGCTATTTTATAGAGATATTTATAATAATATGAAGTCTTTTTATATTTCTTTCTTTCTTTCTTTATTTTTTTTCAAACAATGCCTAACCCCTGTCAGCCCTGCGGGCGTCTTGATTGTAAAGTCTGATTAAATACCTACAAGTCTTAAGGTCATTAGTTTAACAAACACACAGGGAAATGAACATGGCATCCCAAAAATGATCTAGGCATCTAATGGGATAAGAGTCAAGACATTGAACAATAAATTGATTAGATTCTGTAGATTTGTGGTTGAAACGTTTGGCCACTCCACTTTATAAAGCCAACGAATAAGAAAACATTGCCGTAAACTTTGAGGACTAGTATGATTAACAGTTCAATGTTCCCTCCCTCCTTAATTTTGCCTCCAAATTAACGACAGATCAAAAATGACGATCATTAAGACAGAATTTAATATACCTTTATATAAAGTAGAATGTCCTTATTCACCAATAAAGAAAATACTCATATATTTATCAGAAACTTCTACAAATAATGTTCTTAATAATTATCTCTCCCTACGAACAATCAAGTTATAACAACATATCTACTATATAATTCACTTTTACTGACATAATTTTTGAACTAACGCATGCGCCCGTATCATCTAGGGGGACTATGTATTCAATGTGGTAGTGTAAAACCATCTTAGAGCATAGGTTATTAACTACACAAATATGGAAAACTGAATCGGTTCAGTGGTTGGTTGGTAACAGACAAACGAACAAATTCGAATAAATATTGGACTGTAAATTAAACCAGTCCGCAAAGCTAAAACAATTTTTCCCATTTGTTGGCTTAAAAAACTTATTACATTAAGCAGTATCTAAAGTTTTCCACCAATAACTTTACAAAATATTTTGTATAACAATTCAACGTCAATTGTCTTATCCCTTACGATCCTTGTAGACAACATTTTTTAATGCTTAAATAATAATATTAGCTGCGCTACTTATGGTTATATTATTTCTTGTTTACTTAAATATAAATCCTTTCTTGTATTAAATACTTTTGTCCGTAATTTTTAAACTAGATTTTAA
Organism: Acartia tonsa; assembly: GCF_053477335.1. Classification (NCBI taxonomy): domain Eukaryota; kingdom Metazoa; phylum Arthropoda; class Copepoda; order Calanoida; family Acartiidae; genus Acartia; species Acartia tonsa. The sequence goes on along the minus strand of NC_137268.1, from coordinate 29,618,080 downwards.
TTAAAAACAAAGGAGTAATTCTATGGAGGAGATTTTAATATGTTTCCTCGTATTCATTCGAATCCGATGGATAGGAACCGGTTCTCGTCCATACGAAAAAACTCGGGGCTAATAGTTTTAATCTTATACATTTACATTCTATATCTGCCGAAAGCTGTTTATAATACGATGCGAGAAATAACTATTCTAGTATGGCTTCGAATTTAATTATTATCTGTTGGATTAGAACCGGTTATCGTACTATAGAAATTTCACACGAATAATAAAACAAAATTTATACCAGTTGGCAGTTTTGTAAGCCCAGTCTAACAAAACTGGTTTTAATCTTAAAATTTTTCATTTTAATACCCAAGGAAAATTATTTATAATACGATGAGATAAATAACTATACCATATTAGATATTTTTTACGGTTTTTATAATCTGTCTGAGTCATAAGATCTCGGTATCCGCTGATAAATGATAATGTAATACCTAAAAAATCTAAGTATTTAAATCTTTATATTAAAATATTTAAATCCGATTTTTAAAGACTTGTACATTATCAAAAGTACCTAAATCAAAACACACCCAAACACACATCCATAATAAGAATTAACTTTAAAAAAGAATATTTTTTATAATAACTTTTGTTGAAAACGAACCGATTTTTGGATTTAGGATATTACACCCCCCCCCCCCCTTCCAGATTTTTATAGTTAACCCTTTCCCCTATCAGTATGAGCATAAAGGGTTTAATTATGAAAAGTTCAGGTGACTTATGGTTAGGGTTAATAAAATAATTCTTCACAAAAAAACAATATTCAAAAGTGATTGTCTATGCGTTCAATAATATCTCTAAAATTTTCTCTGGCCATGTTTAAGGATATTTTCAAAGGGATAATGAAAGGGGGGAGTATACCCATCCCTGAAAGTTTTAATCCCAGTGATGATTTGGTGACTGACCGATGTCAATCAGCCCCTCCCACAAATTACCCCCCCCCCCCTCGCTCCCCCCTACCAACAATAAAAACCGTCCCGAAAAGAATTTAATGAAAGGGTTAAGTTTAATAATAACAACAAACTTTTTAAGAGAAAAAATAACAACGTATCCTATTAAATAAGCTGAAAAATAATAAGGTTTTCTTTTGTCTGTAGTTTAAGATTTCGATAACGACTGAACCGATTGAGTTCTCCATTAAATTGAAGTTTCTTCTAGGTCCCTGGAGGGCTTTAGGATGCTTAATTTTTATAGGTATATATGTTTGATTTTAGGCTATTTTCTTACTTTTCTTACTCCTAAAATTACAGAGCCCTTAGATGCTAGGGGAACAAATCCTATCCTTTCAAATTAAATCCTACTGCTGCTATGTCAGACAGGTTATAAGTGGAATTCCTTGATCCATAAACAGTTATAACTCAAACTGAACAAACTTGCTGAGAAATGTCATGCAATCAAGAGGTTGTTTGTCTCTATTATAAGGTTGTCATAATGTTACAAGCGCATCAACTCTTTAATTGGGTAATAAATGTCTGTACGTAAAATTTAGACCTCAAATGTTAAATCATTATAAATCAATTTTGGTTCTATTAACCCGAAATAAATTAACGTTAAGGTGTAAATTTAAATTTCCATTAATAATAACCTCCCCCGCCTAACCCCCCCCCCCCCCCCCCTCCAAGTAAAAGAGAAGAAATATTATTTAATAGGAAAGGGAGGGCAAACATATTTGGTGAGGGGGGGGGAGAGTTTACAAACTACAGGAGGCCTCTCTGTGTAAGGATTAACTTTACCCCCCCCCCCCCAGCACTAAGTTAACCCTTACTTTACCGATCCCTTTCCCCCCCCCCAAAAAAAAAATCTCCTATTGTTGGTGCCTTTATATAAAAACCTGGGTATTTTTTTAGTGAACAAGGACATTTAATTTTATAAGTAGCGCAGCAGTAACAATTTAGCATTACATTTTACACAAAAAAAAATTACTGGCATCAAATAGTATAATATATTACGACATATTACATTGGAATTTTACTGGTCCCCAATTATTTATACACAGTCTCTTATTCGCTGGCTTAAAACTTTAGATGTGTGATTCAAAATAACAATGTCTAAACGTTTTCACCAATGATTTTCATCTATAAAAGGGATAACTCTTGTTTAACAAAGTTAGAAATATACATTACTTTATCTTCATTGTCTTATTCCTTAAAATCCCTGAAGATAAAAATTATCTCCGACGTATTGTCGTACGACAAACTGACCCTAGTTATAGAGTAGCTGTGCTGTTATTAATATCCAGATTTTGAAAATTGTCGCGCACCCCTTTGGGGGGATTAACTTTTGAAAGGACACTACGGGTAGTTTAATCTAAACCCCGAGCCACTTCATTATGCATTTCAAAAAAAATCAATTTAAGCTTAGATTCAAAAAGATTTTTTTATGGAATTGAAGGAATTATTTTCTTGCTTCATTAATACACACTTTTCAACAGTTATTAACTTAAATTAGGGGTTTCATCTATTTATAGCAATAAAAAAAAGAAATAATTCATGAAATTAACTGAACCATAACATTATGCAGATTTCATAATTCCTTTGCAAATATCATTAAAAAATCTATTCAAAGTAAAACATCTGGTATCGCATCATTGTACATCATCTAATTAATAAGACACAACGAAAAATATATATAAAATTTAAAATTTTGAAACAAAAAATCATTTATTTAAAGAAAACAATCAACAAAAAATAGTAAATTCAGTTGAATCTATAGCCCTTGGCCGTTTGACACTTTAGAATTCTGGTATCCATGTTAGAGGTAAGCTTTAATATACTGGAGGCAGGAATAGAGGCTGCAGCGAGTTTAATGGCCTCCCAGAGGTCATCTTTGCTAGAAAACTGCCGGCCATCCCTGTAAATCTCATACTTAATGAGACTCCAGAGGTTCTCTATCGGGTTCAGGTCAGGTGAATTTGGTGGCCAGTCCATAATCTTGTTCCTCTTGATACCTTTCTTCTCCAAGAAGCTGATCGTGGATTTAGCAGTATGGGCACGGCCATTATCCTGCATGAAAATCAACTTTGATTTCTCAGATCTTTTAAGCTTATTGTACCATGGTAAAAACGAGATACTGAGAAGGTCTATGTAAGCCTCAGAGTTAATTTTAACCCCCTCTGGTACTCTAAAGGGCCCAAGAAGTTGATCTCCCTTTATTCCAGCCCAAAACATCACACCTCCACCCCCTTGTTGCCTCCGAAATCTTGTACCTGCTTCCCTCCCATGAAGAACCCAACCTGTTGCCCAACAATCTGGTCCATCAAGGCTAGCACGGCATTCATCTGTGAACAAAACCTGCTGGAAGTCTGTCTTTATGTACTGTTTGACAAATTCTAGCCGTTTTGAACGGTGAGCAGGGGTTAGGGGGCAGGATACCTGGCGAGATTTAACAGTACCAAGCCTTTTCAAGATACGATTTCTCGTTGTTTAGGTATATTTTCTACCCCAGCCTCTTCAAATACTCTGGCACTGGTAAGGTGTGGGCTCCTTGCTAACACAAGCTTGATTTTATTCAAATCATGAGACGAAACCTTTTTTATACCTCGCTTTGCAGGGGGTTTCCGGTGCAGAACCCCCTCGTTAAAATATCGCTGAATTGTGCGGTGATCTCTACCCAATCTTTTAGAAATTTCCAAAGTATCAAGTCCATGTGAAAATAATATATGAATTTGACTCTTTTCGCCTTGATTAAGATCTTTTTTCTTCCCCATTTCGTCTGAAAAACAATATTTGCATAATGAAGTGGTTCTATAAAAAATCCAAAAAATATTGTTATTGATTGATATTTAAGCATTTAAAAAAAAAAAATATCACTTTCTTCAATCATATGTGTTGCTTTAACAAATGTAAACAATTTACTGTAAATCTGTACACTTACGGACTACCATAGACGAAATATCCACAAAAATGTTGATTGCATAATGAAGTGGTTCGGGGTTTATATAGAGAATTTGGTATTGAGATCTTAAGGGAAAAGACAATGGTCGATAAACTAATCTACACTACCAATTTTGATGCACAAAATTACCCCTATTGATATATTGTAATCATTGGTAGAAAACATAGGACCTTACCTGTTTGAACAAACCAATCAATAAACAAGTCCACAAAGATTTTAGGCCATCATATCTCAGAACTATAGGTAACGGTATAATTTTTAATTCGAGGTCCCTTTAACCTCAATATACATGAACTCTAAGGGTTTTTAGATATAGCTAGTGTATCTTTTTTAAAAATTATTTAGATTTCAGAGAATTTTACTTTGTCTTCAATTACCCAATCCCTGTTTGGTGGAAAATAAGGGGGAGGGGGGGATTAAAAGGTTGGCTTGATGAAAACATTAATATATAGTCCAAATAACCAAACCCAGGGATCTCTAGGGATAAGACAATGGGTGTTAAATTGGTATATGTCTGCAAATACGAAAAACTAAATTATCACTTCTGTAGAATTTGAAGAGTAATCGATAAAAATTTAATGTATGCTAAGTTTTTAAGATAATGTGGTTATCACTCTTTTGGTACAGACCAATGTCCCCTCCCTCCCTGAAATAACTACAACTAAACCAAAGATTTTCTGGTAAATATTTCAATCAGTTCAAAAATGATAAATTAGGCCTAATAAATGTCATGTAAGGGAAAGATTGATAGATAGATACTTAAATTTGTCATTTAATAAACTAAGATGACAACATCAATGAAAACGTAGGTTTTGTGGCATTTGATAAATACTGCAAAAATCTTTATAAACCAAACAAAAAGAAACATTTGAGAGTAAATTATACTGGTCCCCAAAGTTATAAAGCATGTTTTCTCATATGTTGAACTTTGGTTTTGATTGATTGGTAAAAACTGGCAGTGTTTCAACTTTTAGAGCAATTTAGAGGAGGGGTAATTTTGTCTTTAATCAATTAAAACTCAAAAAATCCAAAAAAAATGGGGGAGGGATGTTGGTGGGGAGTTTATGTGGTCCAATAAAAGTTCGAAGGAAACAAACAAATAAGAATTAAATTATTCTGCTTTTTTATCGATTCATTTACGGGTTTTTTTTCTTTATAAGCAATTAGAATATAGAGACGTTCTGTCAAAAAAAAAGACTTCTTCTAAAAATCATATAGTTTCCATTTTTATGATTTTTTGATTCCTAGAATAGATAAGGGTATAATAGTTTTTCTTTATATGAAATATGAAAAAGATTAACTCAACTTCCATTGTCGTTTCCCTGCATCCATGGTTTTAAAAAAATATATTCATATCAAACACAAGAACAAATGCAACCAAAGGTTTTCAAACAAATAATAAATCAGGACACACCTAAAAGTTATTCGTTAGCTTAAAAACTTTGGAGGATAAGAATTAACAATGATTGACATGTACAAACTTTTGTACAAATAATTTAAATCTTCATTAAAGGTCACATCATAATAGTGACACCAAAAAATCATAAATATGTTTTAAGAAGACTCAGCTCACATATTTGTGATGCTAGGACTTCTAGACAAAGATCAAGCAATCAAAAGGATGTCTGTTTGCCTTATATATACTGCAAACAAAATCTATGCAAATTTAGAATAACTACGCTTTGCTAAATCTATTCCCCGTACATTTAGACAATTCAAAAACCTCGGAATTGCTTCAAAACAAGGATGATTACAACCATAAAAGCAAAGTAATATGAAATGTTCTAACTTTATCATTGATCTAAAGGGATAAGACAATGGCCGATAAATTAATGTACATGCTAAATGATTATACACCAAATTACTTTTTTTGTAGATTACAATTGGTGGTTGAAATACTTGGACTTTACACTTAATGTACCATAGATTTTAGCCAATGGATAAGAGAACGTTGTTATAAAACCTTGGGGACTTGTGTAATAAACAGTCTTATGTCCAATCCCTCCCTTTTCTACTTTGGCCCATTCTCAGTTTAAAATTAGTAGGGCAATTCCTTTAAAGTTGGGTTTTAATGGGATTTTTTTATAATGGTCTTATTACATTATAAAGTTAATTATTATACTAGATTATGCCATATCGCTTGATGTACTGTCAGGATAGAATTGAACGCCTCTAACATGCACACACTAAAAATTTCAGCAGCCTATCTTGAAAAACAGCCGAGAAAATTCAATATTCCCCAAAGCGTTACGGACGGACAGATAGACTGTCAAACAAAGTGAATTGCAGAGAAGCTTCGTATAATAATGAAAAAACGTCTAAATTGGTTGGCTGTTTAACTGTTATACGTGTTTACAAAACAATTTTAGATCCCTAAATGTCACAGAAAAAAGTTTTTATTCGACAAAAGAGCGGAGACAATTAAGCAAAAAAATATTCTGGTAGTTTTATGAAAGGGATCTAAAGGGATCAGACAATAGTTGATAAATTAACTTAATACCTCATTATGTTTATGAAAATTACCCCTTCCGTAGATATAAATTATTGGTTCAAAAGTTTGTACCCACCAATTAAGATTTTGTAAAGTTTTTCAAGCCAATGAAAGAGAGAAAGTGTTGATAAAACTTTGGGTACCCTTGTCATTTGCAGTCCAATATCCTCTCCCTCCCTGTTATATACTAGGTTACTGTCTAACCGAATAAGTGTTAAGGTCAAATGCTTTGTTTATGTCAAGAAAACTACAATCAAAGAAGATAATTTAAATATAATCTAATATTATCATATATTACACTAAAAATGTAATAATAAACAAAAATATTGTATGTTTAGAAGGAATTTTTAATTAAGACTAGCGAAAAAGTAACATACAAAAATCAGGATCTACTGCAGTTCACGGTAAAATATTGCTGGTAACGAATATTGCAAAAAATCTATAAATTTTAAAGGCTGCTAGCTGCCAAACGGCTGAACGTACAGATCATACCCACACACCATTTTAAGTGGTATATGAAGGCCTACAAATAATCTGGAATAGCCAAGATCCAATAATGCAGAGGGAAAGCTTCACTGAAGAAAAAACGCGTAAAATAGGCCTTTTTCGCGCATTTCTCTGCACTGCAAGATAATTATGCATTATTGATTTATGGCTATTCCAGATTATTTGTAGGCCTTCTTATGCTGCTTAAAACAGTGTGCAGGCATGATCTGTACGTTCAGCCGTTTGGCAGCTAGCGGCCTTTAAAATTCATAGATTTTTGGCAATATTCGTTACCAGCAATATTTTACCGTGAACTGCAGTAGATTCAAAAATCATATTTGAAATCAAGCTTTTTTTGAGCCATACTATTTAGCATGTCACCCCATAAACATACAAAAAAAAACCTATCACACACACACACACATGATGACGGGCGTATGAATATTATAATTGTGTTTGCTTTACTGATTTGGGTAAATCCCCCCCATCCCTCCACATATCCAACCAATTTTAGATAAATTCCCACTCCCCCCCCCCCATCCAAGTCCCCAAAATTCATTTGAGATAAAAAGCCAACTTTGAATATTTTTTTGGTAGCATAGCTACTCTATAATTCACTTTGTCTGTACGTACCTTTTTGGGAAGATACGCCTTTCCAAAAAGCATCCAGTATAAAACTTACTTGGTCCGTCTGACTGTCGACCATGCTACGAATGTATATATAAACTAGCGTCTACGCTCCCCCCCCCCCCCTAGAGGCCTCTAGAGACACTTAAGGAGGGTAAGGGAAGTAGCTTTCAATTTTAATTTTTAAAAGAAAGAAAAAAAAAGGGGGATGATTAATTTTTCCAGGGGCGTTTTCATTTGAGGGGGGTGAAGATAACCTCCCCCAAAATGTTTATAAACCCTCCTGGACCTATAAGAATTTTCGATGTGCAGGAAAATCGTATCGGTTCAGCGGTAAGCAATATTCTTTGCAAGAGATAAAAAAAGCTTACTACTTCATATAATAGGATATACATAAGTGTTTAAGATTTTAAATCATTTACTAGTGGATGTTGTCATCCTTGTTTTTTTTTCTATTAAATATTTCTGATAATATATGAATATATACATGTGAACATCAAATAAACCAGCAGGGATCTCAAGGGATAAGACAATGAACGTTTTATTGCTGTACGTACATACCCAATGCTGATAAACAAAATTACTCTTTATATATGTTAAAATTATTTGTTGATTAATTTGAACACAACTAATTAAATTCAAAAAAAGTACTCAAAATGTTTAGGCTAATGAATAAAACTTTGACAGGGGCGTCGTAGCTCAGTGGTAACGCACTGAGTTACGGTGGTGAGAGTTCGAGTTCAAGTCCCCATGTGGCAACTCGAATTTCTCAGTCGCAATTCATTCACGCAACTTCCCCTTGGTTGTGTAAGAAGGGTGATAATTGGGTAGTTTGGATACTCAATAATCAAGTACATAATATCAGTACAACCCTTACCCAAGCTCCTCTGTGGAGAGCGTCATTCATTACGGTGACTTAATTTGGGACACCTGCCATACTCGGCGAGGGTGAGGTAATAAAGAGTAGGTCCCTTGAGACAGCGGGTCAAGTACTTGTGCTTGAGCGTGGACCTTGAGCTGGCCCTAGTGCTAGTATACAAAAGTGTCTCGTCCTACTCCATGACTACTTAGGTCCAAACACTAAGAAACTATGGCTACACACACACACACACACAATAAAACTTTGGATACCAAAGTGCAAAAATTCTTAGTTGCCAAAATTATTTCTTTCGTAGCTCTGGTAAATTTAACCTTCATTGTCCTCTCCCTACCTCCCTGGAAAGTAAACAAAACATTATAGAAAGAAAAATCTTTTTTTTGCCTTAAACTGTTCTGCAGTTCAGATTACAATCTTTACATAAATATAAAGAATAAGGGCTATTTCATCTACTCGTCACGATCTTTCTATTCACTGAACCAATTGAATTCTCTATTATTTAAGTATTGGGATAGTTTATTGCTATTTTCCCACCATTTCTACTTAAATTAATGAACCCCTAGATTCTAGATACACAGCCGCTAGTATAGGTTTCATCATATTTTTTTTTAATTATTATTTTTAACGAGTAGTTTTTAAGCATTATATCGACCTATCCAAATTACGTTTCATCTTTTTTCCTTGTTTGCTATTAAGATTAATAAGGTTTATTATTTTTACGTTGTATAAAAAAATTAGGTTTAGTAGAAAAAAAACCAGGTTGAAGACAATCATCTTTTAGACGAAGAAAACCTTTTTGGCCTAAAAAGAGTAAAAATAATAATGAATAAGCCATGTAAGTAATATTTTCTGTAATTATGTGTACAATAGTATGCTGAAATCGTTATCAATAAAGAACATTAGGTAAACATTTTTTATCACAGAATAGGAAATTACCTCAATGCGATAACTTTAACAATCACCTTTTCACTAAAATCCTTAAATCACCAAACTATATTCATAACTGTCACTAGAAAACTACCGTCGTACTGCAATATTTGTTTTGATTTTGTTACAAATTTTTAGCGGCATCTTACGTAACAGGGTGTCCAAATTTTAACACAGAATTTTACTTTATTTTTAGAAATATTGCACATTTTATTTGATTTAAAAGAACGTTTGTTTTTTTCTACTAAATATTACAGCAAATTAAACTTTGTTTTCTGTTCTAATAATATTTTTTTTCCATTTCCTACTAATACTTTAAAATTATAAAAAAGCTAGATTTTGTCTTATTTTTATTAAAACAAAAGGCAGATTATTCCTTTCAGAATGCTGAAAAATCGCCCAAATTATATTTTTTATTAAAACTATTCCCCTACAGTAAAAGAACACCCTGTATATATATAATATAGCCATGACCTTGCAAAAAGGACATAAAAATTGCGTCCAAGATGCGTCTACACAAATATATTAAACTATATATTACAGGGCGTAAAGTGGTAAAATTACCCTCCAGAGAGGAATAATAGGGGGGGGGGGTGGGACACCCTCCGGGGGGGGGGATTATGGGACGGGGGGAGGTTAACCCCCCCTCCCCATCCCTGAATTTTCGCAGTTTAATCAGCACGGATATTTGGGTTTTATTGGGTTGTAAAACTCGAACTGAGTATCTCCCCAACTCAGATGGAAGGATAGGTAAATGGAAAATAAAAATCCTCGCATTTGAACCAGTGCAGATTTTCTATATTTGAAGTCTGTTAGTGTGTCCTTCTAAATGTCTAATACAAGGACAATTATGTCCATAGATTAAGCACTGAAAATAATATCCTATTATATAAAGCAGAAAGTTTGTATGTAGCTTAAGATTTTGATAACCACTGAACCGATTGGGTTCTTCAGTTCACATAGGTCCCTGGATGGTTTTAGGCTACATAGTTTTTAGCTATTTTTTTGCTTTCCCTAACCTTCGAATACATGGATCCTTAAGATGTTAGGGGAGCAGCCACAAGTTAAAAAAAAGCATGGATTAATATTTAACTTTCACATGAGAATTATCCTTTACTTGTTTATGGATGGACGTACAAGTAGATGGATAGACCTTAATTCTAAATCAGCTACACTCCTTAAAAAATATATTTTTATGTTTTTAAAGCAAGCCACGTCTTGCATAAGATATTAAAAATGGTACTTTGAAAATTATGAGTAGGTGAGTATATATATTCTTTACTTTACACTCTTACACATTTATAGATAAAAGGCGTGAAATCAAAGAGTGCCTTTCTGTGTGTAGTAAAAGATCTCGCTAACCGATGGGCCGACATTGTTCTATTTTACACTGAAGCATCTTATGGGTCCAGGGAAGATTTATATCTAATGGTATCTACACCTCCCAGAAGACGTGCCTTCCCTGGAAAAAATTACCCCACCCCCCAAAAAATTCCAATATTGCCTATCCTTAAATTTCTGATAAATTACTAAAGGAATTTTTCTGCATCTTTTATAATCCAATTCTCTCTGTATCTATCTATTCGTAACAATTTAAAATGGAAAGGTTTCGTGAGTTTTATAATTATTTTTATTGTAAAGGTTTCGTGGTTTTTTGATGTTAGAATATTTTTGGTTTTATGACATTTTTATGGATTTCAATGGGCTGTAAATAAGAGTACACACATCATTTTTGGTAAAGGTTAGAATACTCCTCCTTGAATAAATTAGTTCCATCTATGAAATTATAATAAGCCAGGGAGGAGGAGGAGGGGGGGGGGGGGGGGAGGAGATATCTTATCATATTCTATGACTATCATAATAAAAAAAATGGTAATTGTTTTTTTCCTGTTTGTCAGATAAGATCTCGGCAACTAATGAACCGACAACCAACTAAATTTTACATTTTAGACAAGCTTCACATAGGCCCCAAGATAGTTTTAGGCTAATTTCTGACAATTACTACCCATTCAAAATAGAGCCTCTAGATGCTAGTTGCGCATTGGTTAATTGACTAAATATCTATGACACAAAGTAGAACAATGCCTTTCCGTCTGTCTGTCAGTCTGAAGCTCTCTGTAACCGCTGAACCGATTGTGCTTTGATCTTCAGGACAGATACAGTAGTTTAAAAAATGTAAAACATTAAAAATCTTCCCTTAACCCTAGGGAAAAGCCCTAGAGGCTAGGGACGAAGCCATAGTATTAAATAAACTCATGTTATAATAAATTTTTCATAGTAATTAAAATCTAAGTCACTAGTGATTCTTGAGATTTTTCTGAACACACACAGTCAAATATATATAGCTATCCTATTATATAAGTAGTAAGGATTCTCTAATTTAGGTAATCTTCACATAGGCCCCTTGATGGTTTTAGGTTAATTTCTTTTTATATTAGTCTTTGAATGTTTTTGACCCTTTGAATACAGAGCCCCTAGAGGCTAGGGTCATATCCGCTAGTCTTTTTTTATGACAATTAAAATATAAATTACTTGAATTTAAGGATATTCTTTTTGGACACATACAAACAAATATACAAAGTGTTAAGATATCTGTTCATTTATTCGTTCCTCGTGATATTGAAACTGCTGAATCGGTTTGATTTTGCTTTTTTAGAGAATAATTAACCCCAAATCTAAATAGCATATAGCAGAACAAGTTGTAGCACATAATGCAAATGATTTTAAAAAAAGATTTATCTGTACCGACTATTTGGTCAATGCCCCAAAAATCTAGGGGGGAAGCTACTAATTTTTAATAAAGAAGGTACTCTATAATTTTACTTTGTCTGCTAGTCCACCCGTCAGGCCGTAACGCTGTGAGAAAAATTGGATTTCCTAGTATGAAAGGTTTCGTGATTTTTACAATAAATCTATTCCTAATTTATGAACACTGTATATCTGCTCTTTAAATCACTGAAATAAATAAAAAGATGTTTTTTTGTTCTTTTGAACTCGGCCGTGTTTATGTTTTCGACGCTATTAGCTGATTTCAAAGACCCGATACAAAATCGGAAAATTCTCCCCGCCCTGAATTTAATTTATGTATAGGTTCAAAGTAAAAGATTAAAGGGGGCATGAGTTAATTTAACTCTGAAAACATGGTGGGGACCCTGTCCCGATTTTGTAATGGGTTTTTGAAATCAACTCATAGCGTTGGAAATATATAAATAGCCAAATCCACACAAAAGAATATAAATCAATTTATTAGCAGACGTAAAGTGTCGTGACCAGGTAATTGTCTATTGTCTGAATTATACATTAATTGGTACAGGCAAGGACGAACAAGATTTAAATGGGGAGGGTTTAAAACTTTTTCTATGTAGTTGTTTGCCAGGTTTCATGCTGAATCAGAAGAACAAACAGGCATTCTGACTTCATTCTACTTTAAAACATATTTTAGTGCTTTAACACAAAGTGCCGATTGAGCACTGATAAGACCACCCTCCCCCTTAAAAAAATCCTATTATATAAAGTAGTAAGCTTTTTTGTCTGTACCGAAGGATCTCGCTAACCGCTGAACCGATCGGATTCTCCTTTGTAGGGTAGCTTCTGATAGGTCCCAGGAAGGTTTATAACTATTTAGGAGGAGGGTACCACCCCCCAAGAGAAATCACAAACTTTTAAAATGCCACTAGAGGCCTCTAGGATAGTTTTTTATCATATGTCTAACACATAATCATGACTATTCATGCAGGGCTACCAAGTACCCAATAAAACATAACCATAACTTCCTTGTAGATATTAATAATTTTTATCTTTAAGGGTGGGGGAGGGGGGGGGGGATGAAATACCATTAAGATCTCGCTAACCTACGAATCAATCGATTCCTCCTTTTTATAGAACCTTTTAATAGTTCCTATAGTTTTAGGCTGTAATTAGTCCATAGTTTACAATTAATTTCATCTCAATAAAAATTGTTTTACCTAACAGAAGGAAATAAATATCCAAAAGTAGTTAAATATCAAACACCATGATTTAGTTAAATTGACATAAATTAAGAAAATATACATACAAATACGACATATAAAACGTCATACTCTAAATAACATTTAATTTCATATTTACAATCTAAAGGGAAAAGACAATGGTCGATAAGATTATATACATCCTAAATGATTTTAAACATACCTTTCCATTCTGTAGATTAAATTATTGGTTGAAACGTATGGACACTAAGCTTAATGAACCAACCAATCAAAATTCAATGCGAATCCCGAAAGTTATTGAGCCAACTAATAAAGAAACGTTATTATAAAGCATTGAGGACTAGTGTAATAAACAGCCAAATGTCTAATTCCTCCCTAGTTATTTACACAGTAGTGGGACCAACCCTTATGTCTCAAGGATGGAAGGCAGGATAAATAGGCTACAACTATCGTTAAATTATACAGCCTAAACCAGATGTTTTTGATAGGAGGGGTGTGCGAAGCGCACCTAAATTTTTGGGCCTACCTTGACCCAAAATCAAAGGGGGTGTAAAGGGGTGTAAGCCATACAAATTTATACAATACCATAGTTGTTATTTTTTACTCTTAAGTGTTAATATTTTTTTAAAATAATAATAATTCTAAATTAAGATTTTATAAAGTAGGTAAAAGTGATTATATATTTGGTTTTTGTTTATTTTATGCATAAATTTTTACTCTAAAATTTAAATAATTTAAGCTATAAACTTAAGATTTAGCCAGACGTAAAACCATTAAAACTCTTTATTCAAAAATATTCTATCATTTAAAAACAAATTAGTGGTAGAACCTACCTCTATTTCATAAGTTTTTAGGAAAGACTTTAAAATTTTAAAGGTTTTAATTCCTCCCCACCCTCAAGAAAAATAGCATGAAACATGCCCAAGACAAATTAAAGGTTTTGATAATTACAAAAACACAGAAGGAAACATTTATAAACTTGAATTCAAAGGAAATTGTATTTTTTAAAAATAATTTAAATATTCACGAAACCTCTCACCACAAAAAAAAGCTTTTTAAGTGGGATTTTTCTATTTTTAAAGCATTATCTACAAATGAACAACTTTCGTTGATTGAAATAATTGTCCTATTAGTTTAAAACTATTATATATTCAAGCCCTATATATTTTCAAAATTATATGATAGAACTATGAACTTATACAATTTTGGGTAAGATTATGCTATCCTTAATTTTTTTAGTTTTATTAATTTTAATATTAACTTTTTTTCCGTATTGATTCAAAACCGATTAATATCCGCTGGATTGGAACCGGTTCTCAGCCATACTGAAAAATTCTGTATATCATTACAGACAATTTTCCACGAATATAAAAAAGTCAGAAAATTAATACTAGTTTTGAAAGCCTGTTTCTTAGGTCCCTCGGGACGATAACAAAACTGGTTTATATTTTATAATTGTTCATTTAATATCCGCGGAAAGCTGTCAATAATAAATGTAATACCTAACTATTACATATAACAAATAACTTACTTTGCTTAGGAGTTCCATTTTCAAGTTTGCCTTCTCCTGCCACCCTGAAAAGCAAAACAAAGGTAAGAATCTTTTTACAAAAGTAACGGGATCTTCATTTGTCTTTAGCTTAAGATCTCGCGCTAACTGCCTGACCGATATTTGTCTACTTTAGATTGTAGCTTCTTTTAGGTACAGGTAAGGTTTTAAGGAGGCTACTTTCAACCTACAAAAAAGTAATCGCCCACAATGAATAGGCAAATCCAAATTTTCAGCTTAGCGGCTTCGCTATTCGTTTTAGATAATTTTACTTTAAATATATAATGTAGATGCATCTTTTGGTTACTAGTTTCCATTATTAATTTGAAATAATAATGAACCAAAAAGATACGCAAATCCAAAGAATATCAAAGGGAAAATGATTTTTGAACTTTTTTCTTCTTTTAAAAATTGATTCTGATTGATGCATTAATTATTACTTATGAAATATAGTATAAGGTAGAAATTAAGAGAATTTTCTAAAAAAAAACTGGAAAATTAAAGATTGATCCCAGTTGTGTTGGCCCTGAGAGGACTTTGGCCCAGTCCAACAAAACAGGTAATGAGTTGCCATTTCTTTTATTAAAATAGTCTTTATAATACGATACTATACATTTTCAGTACTGGTATTAGTCCAGAGAAAAAGAAACTATTCGATTCGGAGCCATAATCTTATCTTATAAAGTAGTAAGGTTTTCATGTTTGTAGCTTCATATTTCGACAACTGCTAAACCGATTAAATCTCTAATTTTGGGGAATCTTCACAAAGGTTTTTCTAGGGTGGTTTTAGGCTATTATTCTGTCCTACCCAACACACAAATGAATAGCCCCTAAATGGCAGTGGCGCAGCTTCTAGTTTAATATAAAGTGCAATAATAATATTGCAACAAAATGTATGACTTAATCCCAAATATTTTTGTAGATAAAATAATAAAAAGTGCATAAAATCAATCTTACAATATTTCTTTACTTTTTACTTGCCGTAGAATTTTGTTTTAAAGAAAGCTTTTCTAAGTAGAATACAAGTATATATTGATGGTGATAAATTTGTCGTAAATATAGGTTGCTAATATGGCCCTTATATATTGGTCAGTTCTTTCACCCAGTTGTAGGAAAATGAATGAGATAAAGAGGGGTTATTGGGGGTATCTTTGTTGTAGCCAGCTGCGAGCATCATTTTATTAGAGTACATGAAAATCTGATACAAAATCCAATTGAATATCGATTATTTTCTATTATATGGGATGTAACTACATTGCGAAAATTTAGCTATTGAAAAGAATACACCGATATGGCTTCATAATATCAAAACAAATTTTTTAGCCCGTCCAGGCTAACAAACTGTTTTATATCTTATATTTTTCCATTTTAATATCCACGGAAAGCTGTCACTAATACGATGTAATAAATAACTTTTATTTGACTAAATATTTGTTCATGTGATGATTTGCAACTATTTAAATGGAGCACCGAAAAACGTCCTTTCTAATTTTCATTCTTTTTAGTAGCGGATTTACTCTATAACTCACGTTGTCTGTCCGTCCATTTGTCCTTCGTCTGCCTGTCCGTTTGTCCGTTACGCTATTAAGGAAATGTCAATTTATCGGCTTCTATTTGATAAAAATCATCTAATTTAAAACAACCTTTGTCTGTTGGTCCGCCAGTCATTCCTTTTTAGAAAAGTTTCGTGATTTTCTATTATTCTTTTATACTCTAATCATATGTCCTTCTTTCTCTCTTCTTTTTCCCCTTTTTCTTATGACCACTCAATTATTGCTCTATAATTTACATTATATCGGTTTGTCAAACCATAACTTTTGTGCTTCGCTGCTTATAGGTGTTTCCATCCTTGTTATGTAATTGTGACTCAATGAAATATATAAATGATAGATAAATTGAGATAAGTTTTTGTCATGGAGTGCAGCTAATCAACAAACACCTACACCAACACACATTTTATTTTTCCTATTTTATGGTAGGGGGAGAAAGTCACGCAAAAATCAAACACGTAACGTCATAAAAATTTGGGAGATGTGAGGAGAAGTAGGGAAGAAAACCCCTAAAAGAGTGCTGGATAATCCCTCATTTTTTTGACGTCACGTGGCTGATTGTTGAGTGACTTTCTGCCCCTCATATTTTATGTAAATAAGAAATCATAAGATCTATTTTTGGTCATTTATAGATTATACGATATTTGAATTTTCAATGTATTAAAGATTGCTTTTTTTCTTTAATTTAATAACATAGTAAAAACCACCCCGAACCTAAGTAAAGCTTCCCTAAAATTAAAACTCAATCGGTTCAGTAGTTATTGAAATTTTTAGCTTCATAAAATAATATGTTTTTTGGGGGGGACTGCCATTTACACATCCAGCAAATTTACAGTGGATGTGTTTTCGCCAGTGCAATGGATGTATTTATGACAAACTAAATTTTTACTGTAAAAATGACAGTAAAATCGATTCTCATGCCATAAATACATCCAACACTGGCAAAAATACATCCAATATTTTTATACATATGTCAAAATTACATCTGACACTGGCATTTACACATCCATATGTTTTCAATTATATGTCATAAATACATCCAACACTGGCATTTATACATCCATAGAAATTTAATTCAAAATAATAAGAAAACAACTTTTATATTATTTGAGTTATAATATATGTATTTGTCAGGTTAAAATAAAAAGCATTATAAAGATTTAAATTATAATATATATGTCAGGTTGTCTTATTTTATAAGGACATGCTCTTTATGATATCTTTATTTAAATACAAATAAACAGTTAATAAATCAACCAGTAAATAAATTATGTACAAAGATGGATAAAGTTGTAAACTAAAGAGTAGCTTCTAAATTAAGAGAATTAAGATAGTTTGAATTTATAGAAAAATTGGGGATAGGAGAAAAATATTGGAGGGAGTAATTGAACATAATAAAAATTTTATGTTTTCCAAACTATTTATCCCTTTCTTAAACCTTACCCTACCCAAATCTCACAACCCTATTTTAGAATTTTTCTAGAAAATTTACAAGGCTTAGTCATATCTACAACATTTTAATTAAGATATATTTTATCAAATGTTTGTATTTTTTTTTTGAAACAATTAAATCTGTTATTTTATCTTTAGTTATTTAACTGAATTGTAATTTAATGAAACTAAGAACTTATAATGTAGTAAAGCACAACTTAATATATTTAAATCTTAAAATGCTTTAAGCTAAACCTAATAAAGAACAATACTTCATTGATTGCACACGGTTGGACCCTCAGATGTCAAAACTTTATTTTAGTGTTTGGCCAAAATGACTTTGCAATTGTATCTGTAAGTACGTCTAATAACACCCTTTGCTATTTTTAAAATCCTAGAAAATTTTTTTTGCAAGAAAATTGCATAAATTCGCAACCTTTTTTAGAACCACTACATAACTCGAGTTTTAAAACTTTTTATATAAAATCCTTTTTACAAAAAATATCAATAATTACTTAAAATTAAACCTGAAAGAAAAAAAATCTCATTACACGTGTTAATTTGCATGTTTTAGGTCTTTTTTTGAGGAAAGTATAACTTCCACATTTTTGACAATAATTAAATTTTTTTAACATTTCAAAGTAAAATATAATAAAACTTAAACGATTTTTCTTGAATTATCAGTTGAAAATTTCATCAAACATGCAATTTAAGTGATGAAAATTTAATAAAATCATTTTTTGAATGTTTAGAATTACCAATTTTCTACATTTAAAACAAAATGTTAACAAAATTTAAAAACATTTTAACATATAACTTCAAAAATCAATAACATTTTATAAAAAGATGTTTCAAAAAATAAATCATTAAAAGGTATTAAAATGCATTTGAAATTACTTAAAATTAAAACGAGATCATCTTTTTACACTGTATTCTGTGTGATAGAGTTTAAATGACATGATTATTGAATGAAATATTTCCTAAACTCATTAAGCCTTTTTGTGACTATATTAAAAATAATTTATTTTGTTTTGTATTGTTTTTTTATTCAAATATTTGACAAAATTTTCCCTACGTCAATAAAATAAAGTCAGTTTTTTACTGTTTCCAGGTTTTTCTTTATAATTATAACAATTAAATATAATATAAATCTTCATTATCTTTTATTTGAATTATCATACACATTAAAATGTAAAGTATAAGCTAGAATAGCACTTTTTTCAACGAATATTTTAATGACATTATATCAAAATAATTTCTCTTAAATATCACACAACATATGATTGGGAAGTATAGCCATTTCTTGGAGGTATAATATTTACAAAAATTCCATTAATTCTGTTTTTATCAGAAGTTAAAAAAATTGAACAATTCTAAAACAATGGTTGGCTGTCTAGATATTGAGTACACTAAGACTACGGCTCTGTTCTATTGAAATAACGTTGCAAAAAGAGGGGTTCTGAAAGTAATCTACCTAATTATTTTTAAAGAACCAACAAGTACTGTCAGTATCTTTTTTCTTGTAATCTAGCAGACAATCAAATCATAACACAATTTTCATGATAAAATATTCAGGTTTCTACTTCACATTTTAAAAAATATACTGATCAATAAAATGTTCAAAATTTTACTTTGTACTAATTGAAAAAATATGTTGTAATTCTTATTTTAAAGTTACATTTTTATCCCTGACAAAATCATAGACGACTTTTAAAGGCATCTTATCTAAACTTTTTGAAGAAAAACTTAAAAACGTTAATTAAGTATTAAAACTATTTTCTTCGATTTTTCTGAAGTTATTATCGCATTCTATGGGTTTTTTATTATCATTTACTTATATCGAAAGTGCCAAACATTGTACCCTAACTTATTCATTTAATAAAAAACCAAGCGTGTTCAATATAGCTCGAAGTTGTTCATCTTGTTGTTAAAACTAAAAAGGAAAGAAAGGTGTAGTAGATATTTAAAATAAACTTAAACAAACTTTTAAACATGAATCAATTGAAAATAATTTAATATTTATTGGTGGAAAAGATTAAAACCTTTTGTATGTTTCCCAAAAATCATAAAAAGTGAATAGCAGGAAATGTACTTGAGTTGTTTTATCCACAATAATTTGACCACCTGTACAAACGTATTGATGTTTTGTAGGGAGCATCTTGAGAAAAAGGGAAGTAAATAGGGGGAGAGTAACTAAAATAGAGCAAAAATTTAAAACCTATACATACTGTACAAAATCTAATTAATTGTAAATAAATAAATATTCTTATAAATTAATCTAGATGTATATTTGCCAGTGTTGGATGTATTTATGACATATAATTGAAAAAGTATGGATGTGTAAATGCCAGTGTCAGATGTATTTTTGACATATGTATTAAAATATTGGATGTATTTTTGCCAGTGTTGGATGTATTTATGGCATGAGAAAAAGGAAGAAAACATTTTGCCAAAAATACATCAACTGTAAATTTGCTGGATGTGTAAGTGCTATAGCCCCGTTTTTTTGTATACCGTTTGATATTTTATCCAAATTTTAAATAAATAGGATGTTTAATTTATGTTTCTTTTTCATTCTTTTCATTAAGATCTTACTAATTATTTATAAGTAGATGATTATTTGCGTTTTAAGACCTCTTGAATTTTAAGTCTTTGCTTGTTAGGCATCTTTGAATTGATCCTTTAGAATTCTTGAGTATCGTTAATTTGTTTATTACTATTGGTCAGGTTATGTAAGGTTACTGTGTAGCCTCCTTGGGTTACGGGCCTTCGCAAGGATTAAAAATAGGGAAAAATCTACAAACCCTTAATTAATAATTATGTAAAAAATTAGGGAAGGAATGTTTTCAGTGCTCGATAGGCATTAAGAGGGAAAGCTCATAAAAATCATAGTATTCTTGTACAGTACATTTCTCTGTATGTTTTTGAATACTTTATTTATAATACGGAAAAATTATAAGTAATATAAAAGTAACAGGATGTCTATCTTTATAGTTGTAACGAAAGATCTTGTTAACCGTTAGACCGGTATTGATCTCTTAAACATTTAACTATCAAAAAGAAATAATTACTACAGGTTGTAACTCCATATGACAATCTCAGAGTGGTTATTATGCCATCGTATATATTTTACCCAAAAAGGCATCAAAAGAATCGCAGCAAAAACAACAAAGTACAGTTATCCAAGTAACATGTTTTTAAACTGTTAAGATACACAAATGATAATCCAGTATGGCTTTAGATATGAATAATTTCCACTGGATAAAAACCAGTTCAGAGCCATACCTAAAAAAAAAGCCAGTATAAAATCAAAAGCCGGGTTTCTACGGAAAATGAAATAAAACTTTCTCGTATTCATTCGAATCCGGTGGATAGGAACCGGTTCTCATCCATACGAAAAAACTATGTCTAGCATCGTATTATATTCAGCTTTCTACAAATACAAAAATGTACAATCATAAGATTAAAACCAGTTTTTTTAGCCCGTGCCTCGGGGCTAAAAAAACTAGTTTTAATCTTATAATTGTACATTTTATATCCGCGGAAAGCGGTTTATAATACGATGAAAGAAATAACTATTATCAAATCAATTCCCTATTCCAAAATGGCTTTGGAAGCCAACAAATTAGTAGTATAAATTTTCTTTGCCTTTGCTTACAATACTAGATGCTTAATATAGACATACTTACATCTTAATACTTGATTATAGAGAAACATAGCCTATCATATTGTGCCTAATCTTCTTAGAAATCAATAATAATAATAATAATTTCATAATGTAATATTATCAGAAAACAAAAATATAAATTTTTAATGTGAAATATGAAATTTCTGGCAATAATTATAAAGTGCTATGATGAATCTAAAAAACCTTCGCGTTCTCTAGAATCAAACACAGGGGTCTTAATATGGACATACTTACATTTTAAGACTTGCTTAAAGCTTTAAAAATTGTGCCTAATTTATCAGGAATAAAATAAAAGTTTAAAAAATGTTTTATTGACATATAGACTTTCTATAAATAATTGTAGATTTGTAACCGTAAATAAAGAAAAGCTTCGCGTTATAATTTTTGTTCTTTAAAATTAAACATTCGAAATTTTTTCTTAATATGAAAACGCTTACATTTTACAGCTTTTAACAGTGTGCTTATAAAATCTATGTAAATTATGATGATATAAAAAATATGCCGAAAGAGCATAACTAATATAGACATAAGACATACTCTCAGAATGATTATAGAGTTGATACGCTAATTATTGTTTTTTAAACAAATACTGAGTTCTTTTTTCTTAATTTAGACACACTTACATTTTACAACTTGATTATAAAGATGCTTAGAAAATAATATTGTGACTTATTGTCAAATAAATTTTATATTGTAACTTTTTTTCAAAAAGGTAAAATGATATAAATGATTATAGATTTGCAACGTTAAATTAAGACAAAAGTTATTATTAAAAAAAACTTACCAGAAAAAAATCCAGCAAATTTATCCAGCTTAACTCAAAATAAAATCACTTTAATCAATAAAAACATTGCTTTTTCAGCATTACTTTAAAAGTCACTGTTCTTTTTATTTATTAAACACACCTCTTGCTAAGGTGAATTAAGCTTATTTTTGGGTTTATGTTTGTTTTTTACTAACACGTGTTGACATAAATTTCACTTGATATGAATTATTATTATTATAATATTGACAGGTTATGTGCACTTCTCTGCTGCAGTAGGATTGGAACAGGTATCATGACAGATTGACAGGTTGATGCTAGCTGCACTACTACTGGGGGGGACATACAAACACTTTACTCAATTCTTTCAGCCGTGAGAGAGACAGCCAATACGCGCTGCTGGCTGTCACAGATAGACAGATAAATATTAAATATACACAACAACATGGAAATTTACGGTGGTTTTGAATTGTTTGGGGTAGGGTGGGAGGGGTGGGGGGTTGTGTTTAAAAGTTGTAGGATGGTTAGATGGATAGATGCCAGAACGGTGATCACTGCATTGGTTTGAATCCCCGTCTTCCCTCGCCCCTTCCCCCTTCTTTTTCCGGCAAATATACTATTTTTTGCCCCCTCGTGTAATATATGTATAACAACCCAACCCCTTTTTCGCCCCCTTTTCATATTGTTATAGTCTTAAAACTCTTTCTCAAGTAAATAACACAATGGATCGAAAGAAACAAAACTATTTTTTGAACAACAAAAAAATTGCAATAATTTGAAGCACTGAACTCTAATACAGCAATATTTTAGAAGGCATATTTCATACAGGATAAATGTAAAAAGATATCGCAAAACTTTAAGAAAATAAGTTTATTTTGACATTAATTGTAACGAGTATAACTGTAAAAAGATATCGCAAAACTTTGAGAAAATAAGTTTATTTTGGCATTAATTGTAATGAGTATAATTGTAACTGGTTGTAAACTGCAGTTTTAAATCAGAAATTATTGTAAAAATGTTTGTTACTTAATATATTAAAATAGCTGATCTTAAAGAACTGTGCATGTGTATCAGTCTTGGACAATGGGTTGGTTTCTTTACCTATCTGATTTATGTGCAAACCAGGTTTTTTCATTGTGTTACCCTTTTTTTTAATTTAACGATTTGCTCAGCTTATACCAACAACAAATTTGCTTTGAAAAAAATCATAAGTTACATTTTCAGGTTTTACAACCTTTTAATCTGCGGCTAATTATTATTTTAGATTTATTTTGCTTGTTGGTTATACCTTATTCCTGTGATTTACCAATTAAAACCTATTCATTTAGTGACTGCACTTAAAAAAAAAGATGAAAACATCTATAAGTAGTGAAGTACAAAAATCAAAATCATTGATTCACAAACAGACAATTAATAATGAAGCAAATGTTTAGTGGCAATAAAAAATAGAAGAAAATTAAAGAAGAAGAAGGAATTATGATTAGAAAATATTAGGATTGATTTAAAATCACAAATTTTTTCCCAAAATATAAAATTCTTATGACTGACAATCTTATAGACTAATTAAGTTGCATATTAGATGCTCTTTGGAAAGGGTACTTTCACAAAAAAATCAGCATTCTATCTTTAAAAGCATCAGAGGAAATAAAATTTTTGTAAAAAAATTTATGTTAAGGTACTTGTCCTTTCATTTATAAAGACACAAATCCATTAGAACTATGGAAAATGTAATTTTGATTCTATTATCTACAAAAATTTTCAAAAAACCAGACCAAAAACACCACAGGTATGTGGAATTCAGTGTAAATAGGAAACTAGTAAAAGTGTCTGACTCTGATTAAAAAAGTAAAAAAAAGTAGCCAATGAGATTCCACTATAAATTTTACCATTGGTCAATTACAGTGTATACTGGCCTCTCATTGGCTAATTTTTTTATATCATAATCAGAGTCAGACACTTTTACTAGGTTCTGTAAATAGAAAAGAAGCTAAAATCCTGCTTCTAAGCATTCAGACTGGCATGGGTATTATGTACTTAAATATGCTTCATAATAATAGGAATGTCAACAAGAAAAACAAAAGTCTTGCTTTGCTAGAAGTTGAGTAAATATCATTTTCATCAAAGTTACAGACAGACTGATGGATTGACAAACATACACAGTAAATTTTGAGTAGTTCCACTAAAATTTTTATTTTTAATTCTAGAAGGTATAGTTAACAAAGAAAGTAAATATAACTTCTCAAAACAGCTGAATTCATTATACATTATTATCGAATAAATTCAGTTGTTTGTTTTTACTCCTTTTTATACCAAAGTGCCACTTTAAAAATTCTAAGGGGATGGTGAAAAAAAGGAGAGAGGGTTATGAAAAAAGGGTATCAATTGTGTATTTAAAGGCGGTTTTTAACGTCCTTAATTCCAAATAAATAACAGCAAAATAGTAATCTACAAAAAGCTGTAATTAATTAAATTTGCTTGTCCTGATTGACTTCAAAACTTAATATTTTTTAGTGTAGGCATAGCAAGGGAATTTTATACAAGTTAGCATGGCGGCATGAAAAAAACATAGCTTTGATGTGCTACAAAAATAAATTTTTTTTTTCAAAATTATTTGATTTATTTAGGCAATGAAAGTTAAATGCATTTTAGATGAACAACGCTCCAATTAGATGCATTGTAGGAACAATCTGACCACATTACTTGTTAAATAGGGCAAAAAGTTGTGCCAAATATCACTAAACTGATCATAACTTCCTCATTTTTGACTAATTTTATTAATTTATCTATATGTCATATTTAGTGATCAAACTTTTGTTATTTTTTTTTTTTTAAAGATAAGTTTTCTACTAATGGACTTAATCGTCATTTTTGTTAAGATTATGTAGCACCTTCGTCATAACATTGCTTTACGAGGTGCCGCCAAACCAATTCAATAACTCATCCCTTTTTTCATCCTCCCCCACAATTTCTCCTTCTTCCTTTCTCTCTCTCTCTTTCTCTCTCTATTTTTCCCTCTCTCACTCTCTCTATGTTTCATGAACTCTCTTCCATCTATAATACAAAGTAGCTTGATGTCTGTCCGTCTGTCCGTCTGTCCGTCTGTCTGTCCCTTAAGATCTCGGTAACCACTGAACCGATTGGATTCTACTCTTCAGGGTATATTTCTATTGGTCCTGTGGTGGTTTTAAGCTATTTTCTTGGGGGTTGGGACACCCCCAACCCCCCCAAAAACAAAAAAATCCCCCTCCCATTTTTTTTTTTTTTTTTTTTTTTTTGCTGAAGATTTCCTAGGTTCTTTGGGTTTTGTAGAAGATTTCCTAGGTTCTTTAGGTTTTGCAGAAGATTTCCTAGGTTCTTTAGGTTTTGTAGAAGATTTCCTTGGTCCTTTAACGAATTTCGCCTTAATTTTTTTTAATCACCTCTTGGGGCAAAGCCCCTAGAGGCTAGGGGCGAAGCCGCTAGTTTATATTAAAGTAGTTGGAAGTAAGTTTGTGTGCCTAGCTAGATCTTGCAAACAGCTGGTCCTTCGTTCCACGTGTCAAAGAAAGGTTTTGGGCTATTTGTCGGGAGTAGGGATAAACTCCCTTTATAAACATATAAGCCCTCCCACTTAAAAAAAAACTAACCCCTGATAGTCTAAGAGCGAAGCCACACTAGTTCTCTAAACAGAAAAAAGAAAGGTTTGTTTTGAATTGAAAGAGAGGAAGAAAAAAGGTATGAAATGAAAAAAGAGTTGAGGGGGGGGGGGGGGATTGTGAAAAAAGGGGGTTTCCTCAGAGGGAAATGACTTTAAAAAACGTTTAAACAGAAAAGCTAAAAATTTACTTTTTTGTTCTACATAAATCGATTTATTATTACTTGGATGTTGCACCAGATTTTCATGCACTCTAATAAAGTGCTGGCTGAAATAACGATACATCCCATTTACCCCATGCCTTCCCCTCCTACTGAATGAAGAAACTGGTCAATGTTATCAACCTAAATAGATGACCGATTCCCCTGTCAATATATTCACGTATATTCTATATCCATTTCTATATATGTACTAAATGTAACTGGATGTATGATTGTTATGTATTGGTTTTGGTCAGGTTTTAGTCTATTTTGATGAGGGAAATGTTCAACATCTAGAAATATATAACCAGTTTAACAACGGAACCAGTTCAGTGGTTAGCGAGATCTTTACTGACAAACAAAAAAGCTTAATCCTTACAATAAAGTAACAGAATCGGTGTGTGTGTGTGTCTGTCTGTGGTGAAAAATCTCGCTAACCGCTGAACCTATATGGTTCTCTTTTACAGTGCAGCTTCTAATAGGTCCATTGAAGGTTTATGACTATTTTAGAAAGGACACCACCACCCTCCCAAAAGAAATCATCCCTAGAAAATAAATACTAAAGAAATATATTTTATAAAATAGAAAAAACATAAAAATATTTTTTTGCAGGTTCGAAGCCACACTTTTTGGCGGCTGGCTGTCCGTCTATCTAGTGGCAGGTACAACAATGATTGTCTCTGTAAAACCAACAAGATACTGTCAAATAGAAAAAAAGAGAATTCATACAAACTACCAAATAAAAAAAGGTTTTAAATTAAGAATAGTTATTTATTGCGTCGTTTTAAAGAAAGACAGATTTTCACGGATATTATAATTAAAAATTATCACATTAAAACCAGTTTTGTTAGTCCCTAGGGACCAAGGGTCTGGGCTAACAAAACTGGTATTAATTTTATGATTTCATCGTATTACAGGCTTACAGCCAATTGTTCACTTATATCAAAAAAATATGAAATCAAAACCAGTTTTGTTAGCCTTCGCCTTTTGCCCCTCGGGAGTAACAAAACTGGATTAAATTTTTCATTTTAAATAAACTTTTGCAGCTTTAAAAAAATCATTAAATAAAAATTGTAAGCATAAAAGTGTTGGAAGGGAGGGGGGGGGGGGGGTACCTAAAAAGGGTTGCTTCATATAAACCAAAAATAGGAAAGTAAAAAATATGAAATAATTACTTAGCACTTCTAAAGTAAATACCAGTTATGTATCGCATCGTATTATAGACAGCTATGCACGGATATTGAAATGAAAAATACCAAAAAAATATAGTTTTTACTAAACGTCTATATGGATTCAATAATAATAGGGCGCCGTTAGCAATATATTTATCTATGAAACCCTAAATTTACAAACAATCAAATTATCAAATAAACAAGGATCTTAAGGGATAAGACAATGGAGGATAAATTGATGAACACCTAAAATTATGATAAACTTAATAACCCCCTCGAAAATTGAAATTATTGGTAGAAAAATTCTAAAATCTCAAAAGTCTTCGAAAACGAATAAGTTTTTACAGAACTTTGGGGACTACCATGATTTACAGTCCAATGTCCCCTCCCTTCCTGCAAATACGTGATTTTTGCACTTTTAGTAGAGCAGCTACAAAATTAGCTCTGTCCGTCTGTTAGTCCATCTAGTTGTTGGTTTTTTTTATAATTTCACTAACTACTGAATCGATTGAGTTCTTCATTTTAAGCGCAACCATTTTAAAAGATTAAAGTCTTAAAGTTTTGGTTATTTTATTCTTTCTTCCTTCCACTTTTGAATACATAACGCCTAGATGCTAGATGCGTAGCCGCTAGTTAGTATTCAATACCTACTAGCGGCTTCGCCACTAGCATCTGGGGATTCTGTATTTAAAAAAAACAACAACAATAGAATAGCCTAAATCCTAAAAACCTTCGTTAAAATGAAAAATTCAATCGGTTCAGTAGGCTACAGAAAAAAATCTTATTACGGATTATGAAATTTTTGAAAAATATGTCCACAGATTGCATTTCTTTTTGAAATCAATTATTAAAAAGTAAAAAATTTACTTATATCAAAATACCTCAATATCTATATGTGTTTTCATCCTTGTTTAAAAAGTTGTTTGTTATTTAATTGATATTTTAGCCAACTTTCAAAATAATCTTGGTTAGTATTTTAAAAATGAAAATTTTAAAAATGGTAGGAGGTTTTCGTTTGTTTCTTTATTACTTTGATCAGCCAAGGTTAGGTCACATTGGGTTCATTCCCGCAGGGATTGGGCATGAGAAAACAATGTTCTCCCTTTATTTTAGATTTTTTTTAAAAATAAGGGGTGGGGGATCAATGCTCGACAAACACTTTGTAGCAAAGTAACTTTATCTTTTCTTTTGTGTTTACAATAGTTTTAAGTCATACTAGCGGCTACGCCCCTAGAGGCCTCTAGGGGCACTTGAGGAGGGGAGAGTTGAATTTGATAACCCAATTTATTATTTTAGATTTTAAAAGAAAAAGTTTTTAAAAAAAATTTTTTGGGGGGGGGATTTTTTTCCAGGGGCGATTTCTCTTAAGACGGTGGTGGTACCCTCCCCTAAATAGTTATAAACTTTCCTGTGACCTATGAGAAGCCACCCTGTTAAGAAGAACCCGATCGGTTCAGCGGTTAGTGAGATCCTTCGGTACAAAGACACAGACAAACATCATGTTACTTTAGTATAAGAATATGTGAAAATAATGACAGAAAATTTAAAATAAAATTAGTTTGTCTTCAAATAAAAAATTCCCCATTTCCATTTCTTTTTCTTTTGTTCATTTTTTCAGATTTAAGCTTCGCTTCTTTTGAGTGGTCTCGTCCTTTTTTACACATTTACTTTTCAGTTCATTAAATTTGGCTGTTAATTTTATTAGTAGCGAAACTACTCTATCAATTACAACGTATGTTTGTCCGTCAATAGGGAATTTATTGGTCACTAATTTAGCTCATTGATTAATATGATTATATATTAGTTATTTCTCACATCGTATTATAAACGGCTTTCCGCGGATATAGAATGTACAATTATAAGATTAAAACCAGTTTTTTTAGCCCCGAGGTGCCGAAGGCACGGGCTAAAAAACTGGTTATTATCTTATGATTGTACATTTTTTTATTCGTAGAAAGCTGGATAAAATACGATGCTAGACATAGTTTTTTCGTATGGATGAGAACCGGTTCCTATCCACCGGATTCGAATGAATACGAGAAAATCTATTCTATAATTAATATTGTATGTTATTTTGACAGGGAGGGAGTGGAGATTGAACTGTAAATTATACTAGGTTGGGTACAAAAACTTTGAGTACTTTTATTCATTTTGATTGTTTGGATCAAAATTAGAAGTTTCTAAACTTTTCAATAAAATATTTTAATCTGCAGATGTGGAAATTTTGTTTATTATTACTGGGGATTTATAGTCTGTTGTCTTATTCCTGGAATTTTGTAGCTAAATAATTTATTTTCAACAATTTTTCGACCATAAAAAAAGCATCTACTTTATAATTTACTCTGACTGTCCATCTGTTGGACATTATTTATTATTAGTTTTGTGCTTCGCTATTCATAGACATTAGCATTCTTGTAAAGGTTTTCCTCTTGTTTTAAAATCATTCATTTATTTGAAGACAAAAAATATTGATTTATTTCTTAACTAATAGCTGCGCTCTTAGCCTTTAGTACTGTTATCAAATCAACATAAGCATAAACAAAATCATACAAAGTGAGGGAGAAAAAGAGAGATAGATAATTAATAATTAGATAAGAAACACGTATTCATATTTTGTACTGACAAACCAACGGACAGAATTGATATACTGGATGCTTATTGGTACAAGGAATCTTTACACCAAATTTCAGATGTCTATTTTAATTAGAAGCTGAGAAAATCACGGATATTTTGAATTTTAGAGCAGCTTTACTACTAAACATAGATAAGATACGCAACTAATAAACAACAATTGACTTTGTGATTTTAACATGAAACGAGTAACTTACTTGGTTTCTTCTTCCAATAAAGAAAGTGGCAGCACATATGAAGCCTCAAAGTTTTACATTTTTCCATTGTTAACACACTTTCCGCGGATAGTAAAATAAAAATAATATTTTAATTCTAGTTTTGTTAGTCTATCTGGAATTAATTTAAGAATTTTTATTCCAATTTTCGTGAAAAATTCTCTATAATACCTTACTTTACATGATTTTTCATCATTACTTAGATCTGTTTTTAATACAGCGGAAATTAATCAGAGCCATAGTGGAAATAGTAATCACTTAAAAACAATATAGATATTAAAAAGTGTATAGAAGACTGAAACTAAATAAGAATTTAATAAAATAAAATCTGCACATTTTGCAATATTAATAATTCTTTTTTTGCAGAGTTAGACTGATAAGAATTTTACAGAGGGTACAAATAGTTTATATCCTAGATACACCAACTTAGCTACGCCCCTAGAGGTCTCTAACAAAGCTTCTCTGTCTTTACTCTGTCTGTCCGTCCGCCAGTCCGCAACGCTAAGAAGATATGATTTTCTCAGCTGCTACTTTAGATAAATAATCCCTTTTTCAAAGAGCATCCACTTTTAAACTCATTTGGTCTGTTGGTCCTTCTCTTTTATGTCTACTGAACATCTGCTCTATAACTCACTTTGTCCGTTTGGCCATCTAAGATTTTTATGTACTTTACTACTTATAAATGTTGTCATCCTTGTTTAAATTAACAATCATACTTTGTCTCATTAATGTTCTTTTTTGACTGCGGATTTTGTAGAGGAAGGATAGTTTATCATATCCAGGATGGATTCGAAACCGATTAATATCCGCAGGATTAGAACCGGTTCTTAGCCATGCTAAAAACTCAGGTATAGCATTGTATTGCAAAAAATTTTTTACCAATATAAAAATAAAAAATCATAAAATTAATACCAGTTTTTCTGGCCCGGAACTATGGCCTCTCAGGGGTTAACAAAATGGGTTTATCTTCTATATTTTGATTTTTATATACGAGAAAAGCTGTCTATGATACGATGCGAAAACATTTATAATAGATGAAAAATGTAACAGGGAAGGATACATAGCATGCTAACATTTAAAAGGATGGAACCACAGCGCCTAAAAGCCAGGGAGAAAGGGACATTGGGCTATTTACTACACTAGTCCCCAAAGTTTTATAATAATATTTTCTTATTCGTTTGCCTAACAGCTTTAGTGACTTTTATTGAATTTTGATTGTTTTGTTCCAAACGTTTAAACCACTAATTGTCATCTACAGAAAGGGTTATTTTGTGTATCATCATTAGGGATGTACATCAATATATCAGCCATTGTCTTATCCCTTTAGATCCCTAGCGCCTAAAACCACATATTTTACCTCCCGCAGGGGACAAGGACAGCTTAATTGCTTTTGGATACACCTTCGATTCAAAGTTGAAGGAAAAAGTAAACAAGCTAAATAACTGTTTTAGACCAATTTCAATTTATAATCATTATACTTTAGTAACAGGATGTCTGTTTGTCTGTGTGTTTGTTTGTACCAAAGGATCTCGCTAACCGCTGAACCGATCGGGTTCTCCTTAACAGGGTTTCTTTTCATAGGTCCCGGGAAGCTTTATAATTAATTGGGGAGGGTACCACCACCCTCCCAAGAGAAATCGCCCCTAGAAAAAAAATTACCCTTCCCAAAAAAGAGACTTCAAAGAAACCTAAACCAATTATTTCTCTAATTAGATATTTGAAATAAAAAAAAAAGCATTCAAAGTGCCACTAG
Source organism: Acartia tonsa (assembly GCF_053477335.1). Classification (NCBI taxonomy): domain Eukaryota; kingdom Metazoa; phylum Arthropoda; class Copepoda; order Calanoida; family Acartiidae; genus Acartia; species Acartia tonsa. The sequence goes on along the minus strand of NC_137268.1, from coordinate 29,586,185 downwards.
AGGCCTCTAGGGGCGTAGCCGCTTGTCATCATATAAAAGTAACAGGATGTCTATCTGTGTCTACCAGAGGATCATGCTACCCAATGAAACTGATATGGTTTCTTCTACAGTTTTATGTCTTGGGAATGTTTCTTATTCAAACTACTAAGGAAAGCCTCTAGGGGCGTAGCCGCTAGTAATATATATAATTCAAACTTACTTATAGATAGGGGCGGACGGGCAGACGGACAGACTAACACTTTCAGACAAGCCTCCTCTTCCCCTCATTCCCATTGACATCCAAGCTTTTTATTTTGAGGAAGGGTAAAATGAGAGGTTGACAAGTTTTAAGTCTTTTTTTATTTTGAAGGGTTGAAATGAGGGGTTTTAAAGTTTTAGGGGGGTAAATTAAGAGTTTTAAAAAATTCAGAGGGGTAAACACCCCTTTACTCATACCATTGAACGTATATGCCCCCCTCTTTATTAAAAAATAAAAAAAAAGTGAGTTCTTTTCTCGATACTAGAGATCTCTAATCCTAACTTTCTCCCTGAAATTGGATATAAACCGTGAACAAGTTTACAAGTTTTTTTTTGAAAAATATTTACACGTTTGAAAAGTTTGTCCCTTTTTTACCATCGTTTTATACAATTACTAGCGGCTTCGCCCCTAGCCTCTAGGGTCTTTGCCCCAAGAGGTGATAAAAAAAAAATTAAGGCGAAAATCGTAAAGGACCATGGAAATCTCCTTCAAAAAAAGGACCAAGGAAATCTTCTACAAAAAAAAATAACAGACAAAGGAAATCTTCAGCAAAAAAAAAAAAAAAAAAAAAAAAAAATGGGGTTTTTTTTTTTTTTTTTTTTTGGGGGGGGGGTGGGGGTGTCCCACCCCCCAAGAAAATAGCTTAAAACCACCACAGGACCAATAGGTAGATACCCTGAAGAGTAGAATACGATCGGTTCAGTGGTTACCGAGATCTTAAGGGACAGACAGACGGACAGACGGACAGACAGACATCGTTCTACTTTGTATTATAGATATGTATGTATTGTATATGTATATAAAAAAAAAACATTTAACAGGTTTTTGTCAGAGCAGAAAATGGTCTTATACCTGCCCAAGACTTTAATCTAAAAAGTAAATCCTAGTCTTAAACCATACAGATTCATAAAATAGAGTAAATCGGTTGAGAAATTACTAATACCTAAAGCTACCAACAAAAATACAGAATGATTTTTACATTTTAAGAAACAGGAACCTCTAGAAGACGGACCGATGAATTATTTCTTATTGTATAAATCCTACTGTATGAAGACGTAGCCAAACGTGCTACAGACAATCAACGCTTTGATTGCACAAACTGTGTCTAGAAGTCCTAATAATGAAAATGAGTAGCGCCTGTTTCGGGCCAATGCATTTTCGCTCCTTTTACTACTCATTTAATTTCTACATGATGTCAGGCCGAGATTCGAACCAATTCGACCCCCAAAAATATTAAAGACAAAATAGATTTTCTTTGAGTGTTATTTGAAGAAGCTCTTATTTTTTTCCAAATAGGGAGGGGTCATTAAGTTAAATTTTTAGGGTCCCAACGTTTTTATGAACACATTTCCTCATTCGTTGCCAAAAAACACTTTTATCTTTTATCAAATATTGATTGGTTGGTACAAACTATCATACTTTTAATCTACATTAGGGTTATTTTTGTTTTATATCTTTATATCTAGGGATGTATGTACATCACATTATATCTTCCATTGTGCTATCCCTTAAGATCCCTCATATTAACTCACAATACCTTTATAATTACCCTAAAGTAGCAAATATCCTAAATTTGAGAATTTATCAGCGCGCATGTTGTGTTCCATAAAGATAATAAAGATTAATGGATATAGATATCATGACAGAGAAATTTCTTTTGTCTATATAGGTTGCTAATATGGGCATCCCTTATTGATCAGTTACACAAGAAAGATGTATTCAATTTTGTTAGTTTGTTGCATGTAGAACATGTTATTTCCCATTTATTGGTCAGTTCGTTCATCTAATAGGATGGAAAGGGATGCGGTAGGATTGTTAATTTAGCCAGCTACAAATTTCCCTGTATTAGAGTTTATGATAATCCAATGTCAGATCCAAGTAATTTAACGATTATTTCTCTTCAAAAGAAGTTGTATCAACTTTTTTGCTTTTTATTTAGATAGCTAGCCGGTTCTTTCAGTAAGTAGTAGATGTAAAATTTTTCATAGAATTCAGATATGCAATCGGTTTTTTTGTAGACCTCTTATTTTTTAAGTAATTTAAGTTTTTTTAAAAAAATAATTAAGTCGGTTTTAAGGTACTAAAACGCAACAAAATAAAAGAAGAAAATAGCCAGTATGAACAAAAATAGTAAGATCTTTAATTTGACACCTTACTTTTAAAATTCTGTTGAGTAATTGTTGAAAAAATCTATTTTTTTAACCTCGGTTTAATCAAAACATTAAACCTAAATATTTTCTCATACAGACATAAAAAATATGGGTTCATATATACCATTTGAATGAGAAAAATAATATGAATCCATTCTAAGCAAAATTGGAAAAGTTTTAAAAAATTGTAATAAAAAATAGAAAAAATAAAAAGTTTATTTTAAGAATTGTAACTACTAAACTAGCCAATTACGAATCGCAAAAATTGACGAATCGGGAAGCTTAACCTATAAAATTAACCTATAGAATTGCCAGAAAAAAAGGAGAACGTTCATACAATATATACAATAGATACTACAATAAATATAGTGATATTAAAGAACATGTAAAGAATGAAAAATTATGAACAAATATGCATCAGTCTGTTTATAAACTTCAAAACAATGCAGTTAAAAATACATTATTGTTTCTTGTGTTTAAAAAATATCTGCTACATTGCATTGTCTTTTGTTTAGGTTTGGTTCAGGTTTGGTTCAAGCTAACCCTTTAAAGCCGAAAATTATGATTCTTAAAATAAACTTTTTTTTTTTATTATAGTTTTATAAAACTTTTTCAATTTTGCTTAGAATAGATTCGTAATATTTTTCTGATTCTAAAGGTATATATGAACCCATGTTTTTTATGTCTGTTTGAGAAAATATTTAGGTCTAAACTTTTTATTAAACCGAGGTTAAAAAAATAGATTTTTTCAATAATTACTCAACAGAATTTTTAAAGTAAGGTGTCAAATTAAAGATCTTACTATTTTTGTTCATACTGGCCATTTTCTTCTTTTATTTTGTTGCGTTTTAGTACCTTAAAACCGACTTGATTATTTTTTTAAAAAACTTAAATTACTTAAAAAATAAGAGGTCTACAAAAAAACCGATTGCATATCTGAATTCTGAGAAAAATTTTACATCTACTACTTACTGAAAGAACCGGCTAGATATCTTAAATAAAAAGCAAAAAAGTTGATACACCTTCTTTGATAAATTTGAATTGCATTAAATGCTATACATTGAGTATCATTAATTTATATTTTTTCTATTTGCTACAAAAGGCTGATTTTACATATAATATATGGAGGTTAGATTATTTTAAATACTTTCAGGATTTACTACTTTAATACTAGCGGCTGTGCCCTCAGCATCTAGCATCAATGCTTAAATCTTAAAAATAAATAGCCTTAAACCATAGTGAGACTTTTGTGAAGCTTCCCTAAAAATCATGCTCCAGTTATTGAAATCTTAAGCTTCAGATAAACAAACTTACTACTTTATATAGTAGTTTTTAATTTAATTAAAGCTAGATCAGACTTTTTGAAATTTATTTGTTTTTATTTTTTATCATCTTTGTGTGTTATGATCGTGAACATCCTTGTTTTTTCATACCTTTTTTCTGCTTCCACTATGTATTAAAAAATACCCCTTCCTACAAATAAGAAAAAAAAACAAGAAAAAATGCCGTCCAAGAGCAGTGAAGCCTTTTAGACACATTTTTGATTTTAAAAAAGTACTCAACACGTTTAATAGATAGGAATTTTCAAATATCTAAAGACTTCTATCATATATGGAGTTTTATTCCAAGGGGGAGCATGGGTGAGAAAAATAGTATAAAACCATCACAAGACATAGAATTAAAAAATAGCCATAAGCGATCTCGGGATCTATGTGAAGCTTCCTTTTAAGGGAGAAATTAATCGGTTCAGTGGTTAGCTAGTTATAAACTGGCAAAGAAACAAAAAAAACTTACCACTTAAAATGTTTGGTTTTTCAAAAAATAAACCAAATAAGCCATACTGAAAAATAATGTATATCATCGTAATATAGAATTTTTTTTAGGACTTTAATATTGAAATAAAAATAATGAAATGAATACCGGTTTGGTTCATCAGGGTCTTTGACCCCTCAGGGTTAACAAAACCGCGGAAAGCTGTCTATAATACTATCTGATTAGAACTTTTCTTTAAATCCAATCTTTATTCCATAACTTACGGATTTACAGACGAACGTTTTTAACAACAATTGCAAACTATATAGAAGCATAGCTGCTAAAAATACACTTATCTACAAATATATATAAGACAAAAAACGCCTCGCTCATTAATGAAAGAAAATTTTTGAATCAAGATGGCTTTTTTTAATAGCAAATATATTTGAAAAGTAGGTCTTTCCGGACAGTTAGAATAACTTATACAACAAAGTGCTTATGTTTAAACATTATACTACAAATTTTATAGGTACCCAAAGTTTTCTAAATACGCTCTCTCATTTGTTGGCTTATATATTTTAGGTACTTTTGGTTCAAACCAGCAATATCCAAACTTTTTTAGCTAATAATTTCACTATACAGAAGGGGTAATTTTGTTTATTGTCATATTTGGTAATGGGTCTTTTAGATCAGCTAATAGCGTTGGAAATAAAAACACAGCCAAGCGATACAAAACAACAGAAGGCAGAAGAAAAAGGGTCTTGTCCACTTGGGGTAAGTAGTTGTCTGCATAATACATTCATTGTATAATAACAAGCCAATTGTCCGAAATTACCTAAATTTGCACCCCTCTAGAAGAAAAGGGTTATTAACAGAGTGTATTTTCTATGCTTTATCTTTTTAAAATAAACAAGGACATGATATGATAATTAGTGGCGCAGCTAGTAAAACCAATTTTTTCTGTAATAAATATTCATCCTATGTTAACTTATTTATTTGAAAATCTCATAAATTATCAGGAACCTTAAGGGATAAGACAATTGAAGATAAATTGATATACTTCCCCAATGATAATAGATAAAACTACTAATGGAAGTACTCAAAGTTATTGTGCCAACGAATAAGATAAGGTGGGTATAAAACTTTGGGTACCAGTGTTATATACACCCAAAAAAGTGAATTGAATAAGAGCTTTGCTGAAACCAAAAAAAAATACGAAAATGTAAAAAATTCCACGTTGACGTGCGATCTATTTATAAAAAGAGTAATGGCCAAAATTTTAGTGTATTTTTGGCAGCATAGCAATTCTATATAAGGTGGGTTTGATGGACAGTTGGTCTGTTCGTTAAGCGATAATTAAAATAAGCCAGGGAGAGAAGGCGCAATGAACTGTGAATTAAATTAGTACCCAAAGTTTTATAACCATTTTTATTTGTTAAACTATGGGTACATTTATTAAATTTTAATTGGTTGGTACAAACTAGCAGTGTATAAACTTTTCCACCATAATTTGGGAGTGCCAATTATAATATTATTGTGAAAGAACTCAAGGATGACACAATGGACGATAATGGACCCCTCAGTACGATAAACAAAATTACAACTTCTGTTGATTAAAATTATTGCTGGAAAAGTTTTGACACTGAAGTTATGTATTAAAAAATAAAGATTTAGTTCCCAAAGTTTTAAACTCAACGGATATAAGCGATTAATTGATAAAACTTTGGGTACCTTGTAATTTAAAATCCACTGACCTCTCCCTCCCTTTCAAAAACTATAAAAATTTTAATCTGTATAGATGAATTTTAAAATCTGTCCACGTTTTGTAAAGCCTGCGCTCTGCATAAACCATTGCACATAGGCATCCTTGTTTTTTTGAGGGTATATAAAAGGTGATATACCAACCCAGTAATTAAAGATTTTCAGCGCTGTCTGTCAACATTGTCCAGCAGGGATATTAAGGGATAAGACAATGGATTATAAATTGATATACGTTCACATGATAAACATAACTAACTACCCCTTCTGTTGAAAAGTTTAGATACTACAAGTTTGAAATCAATCAAAATTCAATAATACTTTTTTATAGCCAAATAATAATTTACGTCCAATTATCCCTTCTTCCCTGTATTGCTGGAATATATATTATAAACTTTTGTGCTGTTATAGTATCAACTTAATATAAACTCGTAGAGTAGGTAGTTGTTTTTTAGATGTTTTTATTTGCATTATATTATCCCATTTTTTTTAATTTAGTAAAATAATAAAAAAGAATTAAGAAAATACGCATACTTATTTTCTTTTATTTGTATGTCAAGAACTACTAAACCGATTGAGTTATTCGTCTTATTAAAGCAGAATTAAAGTACGCTATTGCATTTGTTCAAGGAATGGATGTAAAATATACGTGTACATCAGAGAGTAAGGGAGGGAACAATGGATCGAATAATCAATTTTTAAGAGTCTCAGGCTTTGGGTACTGGCTTAAAGGGAATGTGCACGAATTAAGCAGGTTCTGACTGACTTTGGGTACTAGCGCATCAATGACCCGCTAACTAGCTGAGTTAGTTTTGAATATAGCAGACAGAAAAATTTGTTATTGATGGCTGGTTTTAACAAATATTTTTACCCAAGAAAATGTCATTTCATGTATAGAAACTCTACTTTGATATTTATGTATTAAACAATCTAAGAACTCATTGAATTTAGTTAGCAGTTTAAAATATATCAGAAGGGTTGACGAAGTTCTAAACAAGATTTTTCTAGTGATTAATTACAGAATGTTTACTCCATTGTGATGTATTGTTAATTAAATTACTTACTCCCTGCGTGTATATATTGACGGGGAAAAATTTGTCGTCAAATCGTCAGTTCGTTCATCCAGTAGGAAAGAAGGGAATGGGGTAAGGCCGTGGATGGTTTAGTTATTTTAGCCAGATGCGAGTATTATTTTGTTAGTGAAGTAACGTATAAACAGACTTATAAAGTATGCTGCGCTTCTAAAAGTTACTTTTTTGCATAAATCCTAAAAACGCTCTGATATGCCCACTTAACATCCATTCCAAAAATAAGGTTTCAACACCTAACACCTTTCTTTTATTTCAAAGCATGAATAACCAGGGAGGCAGCCTATGAGTCATTAAAAAAAAGTAATTAAAAGCTGTTTGTTTATTTAACCACAAGATCTAGTTTACCACTACTCACAATTTTTAGGGAAGCTTTTTTTCATGCAAGGAAAGTTTTAAGCTATTTTTTGGCGGCAAGTTCAAAACATTCATGAATCTGAGTATGTGTGAAAGGGAGTGACCATTGGACTGTAAATTATACTGGTCCCCAAATTTTAGACTCACGTTTAATCATTAGTTGGCTTTAAAAATGTTGGGTACCAATAATTTTGACTTGTAGAAAGCATAGATCTATCGCCCATTGTCTTATCCCTCAAGAATCCTCAACCTTACCAAGAGACTAAAAATAGCACAAACCCCAATCCCTTAAAAACGTGAAGAGTAATATTTGGAAAATTTTAATTTTGCAAATAAACGGGGATAAAGAAAAAGATATTGGGAGGGGGGGGGGAGGGGGGTAAAGTGGGACCGAAACAAAATACAAAAAAGGGTGTTTAGTATTTTTGAGAAGAAGCAGAAATCTTAATGGATTCGACAATGGACGATGCATTCCAAATATTGATAATAGTTATTTATCCCATCACAGCCGTTTGAAATTTAAAAAAAAGTAAAAAAAGACCTAAAAACAAAGGTTTAAAAAAACAAGGATGACAACATCCATAAGTAGCGAAGCATAAACAATTAAATAAGAATTTAGATATTAGTTGACAAAAGCATGTATATTAGGAAAAAATCACGAAACCTTTTCAACATTTGTTTTTAATTTCTTAATATTTATTTATATTTCAGTACTTTGACTAACAGACTGACGGTCAAAGTAAATTACATACTGGATGCTCAGAACAACGGGAAATTTAATTTTGACATTTTTTACTACAAAAATTTAAAAAAACGGACCATAAACACCAAAGATATGAAGAAAAATGTGAAAAATATAAAAATAGCCAAAAACCTGCAAAAAGGCAGTCTGACCGTCATTGATGTGTTCTTGAAACGAAAGAAAATTTAATTTCGTTATCTATAACTGAAAAACTTTGGAAATTGGGCCATAAACACCAAAGGTATGTAGAAAAATGTGAAAAATACAAAAATAGCCTAAAACCTGCTTAAAGACAGTCTGACCGTCATAGTTGTTTTCTAGAAACGACAGGAAATTTAATTTTGATTCTATAACTGAAATAATTTTGGAAATCGGACCATAAACACCAAAGATATGGAGAAAAATGTGAAAAATACAAAAATAGCCTAAAACCTGCTTAGGTCCTATCGCCATTGATGTTTTATAGTTAATTGTGCTCCTTGCTAATGGGAATGTTGTCAAAAAATTTCAGCCTTTTATCTTTTATAGGAGCCGAGAAAATCACGTTTCCCCCAAACTAAGACGGACATACGGACAGACGGACATACGGACAGACGGACATACGGACAGACGGACAGACGGACATTTCAAATTATAGAGTAGCTTCGCTACTAAAAAGGGTCAAGGAAGCGAAAAATGACTTAGACTTATAAAAGGTTTGGAAATTCATTATCAAACAGGGGACTTTCACAAAAAAATGTAGCCTTCTAGCTCTAATAGGAACTGAGATAATAATGAGGGGCGTTAAACGCCCCCCCCCCCCGACCAATTAAGGTACGGCAAGGGGCTCAACTGTTAAGGGTTAAAATGAAAAATAATAAGTTTAAAACTGTTATAAATTTTATGATTTTAATTTTTTATTCGTGGAATATTGTCTGTAATACGATGCTATACATGATTTTTCAGTATGACTGAGACCGGTTCTAATCCAGCGGATTTTAATCGATTTCCAAGCCATACTGGAAACAAAACTACAATTTATGTAGATTTAAATCATTGGAAAAGTTTGGATACTACATACCAAACAAATTCAAGAAAAGTTCTATAGGTATTTTAAGCCAACAAATAAGATAACCAGTGTAAGTTCAATGTCCTCTCACTCTATGTGTCTTAGGGAATATTAAATTCTTCCTGTTAATGAATACTATTTTATTTCCTTTTAATTTTGCTATTTTTAATAAATGTGCTTTTTGCAAGAAACTATTTGCACAAATATGGGAGTGAGAAAGACATTATCAGTGATTATCAGTAGTTCTATGCAAAAATTTCATTCAACCCTTTATGGCCGGCTTAGATTTTTAAGAAAAAATTTAATTTCAACAATATACTCAATTATTTTTATATTTTTAAAGAGAGAGAGAGGGGACTTCTAACTGTTAATTTACAATGAACCCGTTCTGCTATTCGTTGGCTTCAAAACTTTATAATTGAATATTAATTGGGTTGTACAAACTAAAAGTGCCTAAACTACATCACCAATAACTTTAATCTACAAAATGGGTAATTTGTTTATCCTAAACGATTGTCTTATCTCTTAAAATTTTACTCAACAGATTGTTTATAGTAAGGGAATGCCTTTGCCTTAAAAAAAGATCAAAATATCAACGTACATTTAACTTCTAGATAAACATTAATTATTGAAATAACACCTAACAGACATCCAATTAACCCTTACAGATCGGGCCCTAATTCCCACCTTATCACCTTATTACCTTCTATCTCGGATCCTGTTACAGATAAAGACCTAAAAATATTTTCTGGTGGTTCATGTGAATTTTTAGAGAAAATTACTTTTTCTAGTTATAGCGGTCAGACCGCTCCTTAACCGCTTTTTAGCGGCCAGCCGCTAAATTTTAAAACAGCTGTAGAGCGGCCAATTTTGCAGCTAGGATAACCAAATTTTAGGATAAACTTTAATTTTTCATAAAAAAAGATTACTTTTTCTTGTCATCGTTGAAAAACAGCAAATGACGGAAATAGCCACTTTCGGCGGTTACGGCGGTAAAACGGCAGTTGGCGGCGCCAATAAATATTTTTATCTGTTTATTGTTGCTCAAGGAATTACCAAAAAAAATTTTAGGTCTCTTTTTGTAATAGAAGCCACGATATTTATGATATATGTCTATAGTAAAAGCCGGACAAGAAATCGGTCATAAAGTCGGCCAGGGAGCGGTCATCCGGTCATAACACCACTTTCTCAGAAGGTCATTGATATCTTAGTATTTACCAAAAAAAATTAGGTTTCTACCTTAAACACAAAAGTCATAATGTAGAAATTAAGATTTATTTAGAATTTTTTTGGTGCTACCCAACCGACTTTGACCGGACATTCCGACCGACACAGACCAGATATCCTAATAAAATCAACTCTTGCCGACGTATAATTACTAAACTTAAAAAGTCATGAAGTCACAGCTCCCCATCTTACCTACAAAAAAATGAGATTGAAAAAACTAGAGGGGGGGGGGATCTTCCCATCCCCCCCCCCGGCCCCCCCCCCGATCTCTGAGGGTTAAATATGATTAATTAACATTAATTTTAATAAATGTCTTTTATCTACTACAATAATTACTTGTGCCTGTAATTTGACCAAAGTATTTCCCTCATTCTCACTTGTAATAAGTAACGTCTCGTGTATGACGCAACGCATTTGAGAAAACCGTCACCAAAGGGTTAATGTAATGCTTTTACTATAGATACTTGTGCTATGTAACGTCTCTAGTATAATTTTGTATGGTTAAGAAAGCCGTCTCTAAAGGGTTAATGGAATGCCTTTACTATAGATACTTGTGCTATGTAACGTCTCTAGTATAATTTTGTATGGTTGAGAAAGCCGTCTCTTAAGGGTTAATGTGATGCTTTTACTGTTGATGGGTTAATGTAGAACCCAACCTATTTTTGGAAGCAGTTACAATCTTAACTGATAAATTGTCCACATATTTCATTTTGAAAAATAAAATTAACATAATATTAGATTTGTTAAAAGTTTTTTAATCAAAATTATTCTCAGTTTTAAATATTTTCCAAGGAAAATAAGTAAAAATAACAGAATAAATCCCTATTTTGTTGTTCTGGGCCTTAATCCTCTCAGGGACAACAAAACTGCGATCAATTAATTATATTTTACTATTTGCAAAAAAAAATGTCTATATAATACGATGCAATAAATATCAATTCTACCCTTCATACCCACTTCCCCTCAATTTCATACAAAAAGGAAGTTTGCCCTGAAATTACCCCGACAATATTATGAAATTTTCTATAGTTGAATTAAATTATGCAATCGTTAGAAATAGTTCCTACTGTTACTATGTCAGGTACGTGAAATTCCTTAGCCCAAAACAGGCGCAACTCATTACCATGCACAGTTAGGTCGTTCAATCAAAGGGTTGGTTGTTTAATGGGCGAATGGACGCTTTACATCGCAATCATAAGCGGAGTATGTTTTAAGGTGCGTGGATGGGTCTAGAACCCGAAGCGACAACAAGCCCCCTAGAGTCTTAACTCTTAACTAGATGCTAGGGGCGAATCTGCAAGTTTTTTTTGACTAGTTAGTGTTTTGAACATTAATGTCCTTGTAAAAACAAAGAAAAGAGCGCACAAACAAATGTTTTTAGGAAAAGGAAAGCAAAAGCATAAACACAACTAAAAACAATCAGGGATCTAAAGGGATAAGACAATGGACGATAAATTGATATACGTCCCAATAATGATAAATAAAATTACCCATTCTGTAATTAGTGATTCAACTTTATGAATTAACCAATCCAATTAATTTTCCCTTTTCCCAAAGTGTTAAGAAACAAATAAGAAAACGTGATTATAAAACTTTGGGGACTAGTGTAATAAACAGCCCTATATCCACTCCCTCCCTGATAAACAATGGGCGTGAATGACCGACTTACCTATATTTTTAACTTAAACAAAGAATAAATAAAAAAGGCGACTTGAATATTTTAGTTATTTATCGCATCGTATTATAGATAGCTTTCCCCGGATATTAAAATGAAAAGCCCGAGTTGCCAAAGAACAGGGCTAACAAAACTAGTATTAATTTAAAGATCTTTATTTTAATATTCGTGGAAAGTTGTCTGCAATCTTGCAGATATTAATCAGTTTTAAAGCCATACTTTACTGGAAAAGTATTTAATTAAAATTTAATTTTGCTATTTACAAAAATTACAGAATATTAATATAAAAGGATAAAGATAGCCAAAACAAATAAAGAAAAGAATTTATTCTCTAATACTTCATTACTCTAGTCCCAAAAGTTTTATAATAACGTTTTCTAATTCGTTGCCGTGAAAACTTTGTAGACTTATATTAAATTTTAATTACTTTGTTCATTAAGTAGAGTTTAAAATGTTTCAACTGCTAATTGTAATCTAAGATAAGAAAGGGGTTCTTTTGTGTATCATCAATTTATCAGCCATTGTCTTTTCCCTTTAGATTCCTGGGACTATATAAAGAAATCACATACTACATTTGTACTAATATTTCTACAGACAGACAGACATACACAATAGGGGAAGCGAAGTTTTATAGAAAAAATGTATAAAATACGCTTTTGGCCATTCGCCAAAATTGCGACACACTCAAAACATTCGTCGTAAAAATATTTAGTATAATTTTGCATAAGATAAAAGATACATTCTATAAATAATAAGTGAAAAAAAATACATAAAATGCCAACAAAAAAATGCGTTAAAAATCTAGAAGACATATGCCTTCAATTAATACCTATAAATCTCCAAAATTTGATACATAATTTGTTAAATAAAGTTAAAACTCAGTATGAGGCAGGTGTCCCAAAAAGAAAAATTAATTATAACATTGAATTGTTTATATGTGAATATAAAGAAAGATTATTTTATTCTATTCCTGCACATTTTCATTATAGATTAACACGGTAAGAAATTTTCTCGTATTCATTCGAATCCGGTGGATAGGAACCGGCTCTCATCCATACGAAAAAACTATGTCTAGCATCGTACTATATCCAGCTTTCTACGAATATAAAAATGTACAATTATAAGATTTAAACAATTTTTATTAGCCGGTACCTTCGGCACCTCGGGGCTAAAAAAACTAGTTTTAATCTCATAATTGTACATTCTATATCCGCGGAAATAGAAATAACTATTCCTGTAAAGCTTAGAAACCCAGGGATCTAAAGGGATAAGACAATGGCCGATATATTGATGTACAACTCCAATGATGATACACAAAATTACCCCCTCAGAAGATTAAAATTAGTTGTAGTAACGTTTGAACATTCAACTTAGTGATCCAAATAATCAAAATAATCAAAAAGTCCCCAAAATTGTTAAGCCAACGAATAAGAAAACTATATTACAAAACTTTAGGGACTAGTGTAATAAAGCCCATTGTCCCCCCTCCCTCTGTATTAGAAACCGATAAATATCCGTTTGATTAGAACCGGTTATCAGCCATAATTAAAAATCATACAAGATTTGTTAGCTTGGGCCTTCGGCTCCTGGAGGCTAAGCAAACTTGTTTTAATCTTTTAATTTTTCATTTTAATATCCACGGAAAGCTGTCTATAGTACGATACGATAAATAACTGTCAGTAAACTTCAAAAACGCAAAAGTTATGTACAATAGAGTTAAATTTAGAAATTATAGATAATCAATCTCTTATCAAGACCAATAAGAACACAATGTAGAAAAAAATCATACCAAATTGTTGTTAAGAAATTAAGCACAATTCTGTTTGAAAAAACCCCCAGATTTTTCATCCATACTCGAATCGTATACAATTAAATATAAACAATGATTTTCATCTGTTAGAAATTCCATATTAACTTTAATGGATTTTTATGACTGATTGATCATCTAGTGTAATACATCTTAATACAATAGAACTATTTTTTTAGAGACCTGATTTCCACCATATCAAAGCTTGTTAGCGAAAGAAAGCTAAAAAATCCTTTCCACGAACGTGAGGTGATTGCTAAACAGGTAAACACTAAACAGGCAGTTTCCCATAAAATGCCTATTGAGCACTGAACCACCCCCCCCCCCCTATTTTCTATTTTTGAAAATAAATAGAAAATAAGAGAGGGGGGTTGTTAGTTTTTTTTCTTCGTGGCATGTTAAGTTAGGTTATTTTGGGTGGTGGGTAGTCCCGTAGGGTTTGTTTGAGCACCGCAGTTATAGTCCTAGCAGGTTTAGGCACAGAGCAAAATTATTTTTGAATTTATTTATTAAAAATAGATAAAAATGGGATGTTCCATTGGCCCTTTGGGGTAAGCACCAGGAGATAAAAAGATTAAGACCTCGTCATTTTTTTGACAAAAAAATTTATGTCCAATGATTTTAAGGGATAAGAAAAATAATTATAATCTACAGAATGGGTGATATATAATTATCAATTAGGATGTATATCAATTTATTGTCCTTTGTCTTATCTCTGCGCGTATATGATTAGTTTTGCTTATTTCAGAGCAGTATTGACCGCCAGCTAACCTGGTTGCTGGACGAAACTTTACAGAAGTTGGTCAGTATTGTCGCCAACGACGCCGTCAAAGTTTTGGACATTTCAGGTCAGTGTGCATCATCTTCAGGGTTACTGGGATAGGATCATGGGGCAAATATGAATCTGGCAATTTTCCTCAAAGTGCTTGTATTTTTAAAGTTTTAGTCAAACACAATTGAGCTTGGTTACAGCACAACAGGACCCCCTAATTTACACCCCCAATAATAATTAACAAACTTACCTCTGCTGTACAATAAATTATTTCTTGAAAGGTTTAGACACAGCTATTTTGAATCAAACATCAAACAAGTTTTACGATTTTCTGTTCTATTCTTTTTTAAAAAAACTAATAAATGTATAATTATAGATGTATATCCCATTATATATGTATATACCTTATTCGTCTACTAGCAAATTGCTTTCTTCTCTTTTGTAGGGACTTGGCTTAATATTTCCGACGCTATTGGCTGATATGCAAAGATCCAAGTGAAAGTCGGCACAGGGTCCCCACCCCTTGAACATACAACTATTTAACCCTTACCCCCGCTATTCTTTTACTTTAATCTTAAGGTAAAGTGTATAATTTTAGATTTGATGGTATCTCCATGCATAATGAAAAGTTTATCAACATATTTTTGTGATATGGAAAGACTGCAGACCCTGAACTATGGAAAACTTGACAGTACGGTGCATAATCTGTTTGAAACCTGCGACATGTCAGGTCATCTTTTTTAAATTAACGGATCTGTGTATATCTTTATGTATGTGTGTGTGCCGAAGGATCTCGCTAACCGCTGAACCGATATGGTTCTCCTTTACAATTTAGTTTCTTAAAGGTCCTGGGAAGGTCTTTAACTAATTTAACCATCCCAAGTGAAATCACTCCAAGAAATAAATAACCCACCAAAAAATATTCTATATTTTTAAAACCAAAATGGGGTGTGGTAAATTTTCCCTAGAGGCCTCGATTTGCGTATCCATTCGTAACATTAAAGTAAGTTCAAACTATTTTATATTTTCTTAGGAATGGAGCTGCAATTTTTGAACAAGTTAACAGCACTTCACCTATCTAATGTTAACCAAGAAACTATTAAAAGCATATCAACATTTAATACAGGAAAACAACATTTTCTTGAAATCCAATCTTGTACCTTTTTAAAAGTAAAATTTATCTCATTAAACTGGTTAATATTTTGGTAGACTTGGGATGAATTCCGACTCTTTTATGAACTGAGATTAAAAAGTTTTTGTCGGACATCAAACAAAGAAAAACTGATTGAAATAAACAACTTAAAAATAAAAAAGATGTTGTTTTACTGTTTAGAATTAACAAGTTTAACCTTACTGAATACAGTAATAGGTGTTAATACAATTAAAATCAAAATTTAATGCTACAAAAGATCTTTTTAATTACTAGACAACGTAGAAGATATTGAAATAAAGCTTTGTTTTGTTATTTTGTTTTAATAAATGTAGAAGTATAGATGTATAATCCATACAACTACCTGACCCAAGAGTTAAAGACCCTTTCGTCTGCTATCAAATTGCTTTATGTGTGTGTTTATATTTCTGTCCCTATTAGCTGATTTCAAAGACCCAGTATATAATCAGGACAGGGTCCCCGCCCTGTGAGCAGAGTTACATATAGCTCATGCCTCTTCAAATATTTTACAACAATTGTATAAACCCTAAATGTCAGATGATGAGAGCATAGACTGCATAAACAACCTGAAGAAATTGCGAAGTCTGTATCTTGACTCCACACCCCCCATAACTCCGTATGGATATGCTGAACTCATCAGAAATCTTCCCGATCTTAGGAATGAGTTCATTTAATTGATACGTCATTACTTGGATGTTGCACCAGATTTTCATGTACTTTGATAAAGTGATACTTGCAGCTGGCTAAAATAACGATAACCATATCTCCTCCCCTCCTACTGGATGAACGAACTGACCTATAAATGAGGTCAATTTAGCAACCTTAATTAACAACAAATTTTCCCCTGTCAAAATGTTTGTCCACTACATATATCTATTGTAGATTTTAAATTTTTCAGCTTCAAATTAATGCTTAATTCACCTAACTAAGAGATTTAAGTTAGAGAAGAATAATACCCTAAAACCAACCTAAAATAAATGCATAGCCTTAAACTATCCTAACACCTGCGTGAAGCTTGATTTACTTCACTAAGATATTATAAATTTTTTTAAATTAACTATCCTATTAACTATTTTAATTAACTAACCTAGCATGTTAAAGCTCAGTGTTGAAAGGGGTAGGGAAAGAAAAACAATAGCCCGAAACCATTCTAGGATTAGATTTTAAAAATTATCAGCCTGAAACCCTGCTGGAACCTATGTCAACTGTTCATAAATCAGTTCATTAGAAAATCTTAGGTACGGACAGAAAACATTACTTTTTTATATATCCTTTGAAAATATGTTAAATCATCCAATTCATGCTAATAGAGATTTGGGGCGTTGTGATGCATTTGGTGAGGTTCTGACTACCCTGTACTCCAAGTGGTCCCTGTACCACAGATCTGTAGGAAGTATTCCCAAAGTACTGAAACTGGAGAGTGTGGACTGTCAAGGAATGATTTCGTAGAGAACCTTTTTGTTACACTTTTTTATATTTTCTGAAAAAGACCATCAATTAACAAGCCAATTTTTTCCTCATGGTCCTTGTTTGTACTACAATTAGATGAAACTGTTCTGAATCTTTAGTATCCCTCATACTTTTCCAGTTGTAGAAACTATGAAAATCATTATTGATAAAATTATGATCATGACTGGGTCTTTTATCTTCCCAATAACAAGGAATGCGTATTCTTCAGAGAGAGAGAGGGGACAATGAGCTTAATACACTAATCCCCAAAGTTTTTCAATAAAGTTTTCTTATTCCTTGGCTTAACAACTTTGGGAACTATAGTGAATTTTAATCGTTTGGCTCATGAAGTTGAGTGTTAAAAACGTTTCAACAACTAATTTTATCTACAGAAGGGTTATTTAGTTTATCATCATTGGGGATGAACATTAATATATTGGCCATTGTATTATCCCTTTAGTTCCCTGCGCATTCTCTGTAGCCTAAGTTTAAGAAATTTGGAAATATTAATAGTACTTCACTTCCAAAGAAATCATTGACTACAGGACCAATCACTGGACAGGAGTTGTCATTCCTACAAGTGTACTGTCCTAACCTGAAAAAGTTTGGGTTCTCATTCAATGGACGCAGAAGAAGGAGTGCCCCTGATGACAATCTTATAGCTCTTACAGGCAAGTTATTTTAATTCTTTTGATGGCAAATCAAATTTTTTGAGCGTGAAGATTTTTTTTCGGGGGTAGGGGGAGGGTTAAGGTGTCCCTGAAAACCACTACAGAACTGGTATTTATTCCGTGAAGAGGTGAGCTCATTGGGTTCACAGGTTACCAAGATCCTTAGGTTTAAACAGACAAATAGAAATTGTACTGCTATATAATATAGATATATTAATTGAATAACTATTATTGTGTAGGTTAATGATTTTTTTCGTATTCATTCGAAACTGATTAATATCATACGAAAAATTATGTCTAGCATCTTATTACATACAGTTTTCTACAAATATAAAAATGTAATTATAAGATTAAAACAAGTTTTTTTAGCCCCGATCCGCGGAAAGCTGTTTATAATACGATGCAAAAAAAACTGTTCTTGGTTTTAGAAATGAGAAACATCCATGAGTTATCAGTATCCAATGCAGACTTCTACAGCCAATCTCTCTTCTCCATTCTTCAACATGGAACTAACATTCATAGTTTACAGGTAATACTAGCAGCTACGCATTAAACACCTCAGACAGAAACACAGAAACAGATCCTTTTGTATAAGGATTACAATTAGTGGAACAGAATGTGGTTTTGTATGCACTTGCACATAAAAGTCCAGATCAGAAATTAATAAGATTCTTTGGCAAATAAAACATTTAATATCTTTGGTGTTTTCTTAACCTCTTCAGCTGCTTCGGTTTTTGTACAAGGAACAATTTTAATTGTGTAATATTTAATTCTTTTGAGGTAGTTTCACTATTAAGATAGGTCTGTAAGAAAAATCCAGAATATTTAATAACCAAAATACTCATTTATTCAATTGTGTATAAAATAGTAAGGTTTTTTTTGTCTGAAGTTAAAGATCTCAGAAGTTACTTGCACTAATTTAATGTATTTCCTGTTGTTTTTATATAATTTATTTCGAGTTAAACATGAAACAAACTATGAATTTATGTATTTTTAAATGTTTATAATAGATAAATTACGAATTACGGAATATAAATCATGTACATTTGAAGTATGAGATATTATTTTTTTGTTTTAATAGAAACTCAAGAAAATCATTAAGAAAATCAGAATTTAGACCCATATTATTTAAAATTGATAAAGCAGATTTTACAACAAACAATGATTGAGAGAAACCGTTTAGAATGGTCCATCTTGATAAACATTCATCTTTACTAATTTTTAATGAGCGATCTTTGGCAATTAGAATTAGCAATGATAGTTGAAAAAATATTTCATTTTTAGCAAATATAGGGTACCAAACATTAAAAAGATAAAAATTTTCTTTGAGATAAATGAATTCAGGGGTATCATTATTAAAATAATAGTCTAAATATAAAGCAAGTGCATTTATAAAGAATTTTGGGTAAAGGCAAAAAATAATGAATGTTCTATACTACTTTCTACATTACATAGATTACATTTGGTAGAGTCACTATGACCAAAAAGACCTAGTTTTTGTTTTGATACAAGAGTGCGGCATATTTGTTCAAAAAAGAAACTTTTAAAATATAGGGGTAGAGGAAGAGAGAATAATTTATTGAAACTCAATTCAAAAGACTGAGTGTCAGGGAAAAATAGACCATCTCTCAAACGAGTTTTTATTGCAGGATGTTGTTTTTTGAATTTATTTCTTAACATGATTTTGAAGTGTAGAGAAAATATTTGTGGATTAAAATTGTTTAGGTTAATGAGGGGTTTTCCTAAATTCATAAACTCTTTTTTGGTGACTACTGGAAAGTGGGATGCAATAGATTTCAAAACATTTAATTTATTAACTAGAGTAGTACATGCAGGGTTATTTGTTATTTTAGTATGTAGAGTAGGAAGTATGATAATTCTATCTCCAATTATTCTGTGGTCAAAAATATTTGCAACTGTAATGATATTATTTTGTTTAAGAAGGGAAATTTCATTTGATGATAATTTGTGTTTAAGCATAGAAGTAGAGGTTAATGAAATTTTTAAACAAGTGTTTTTATTAGTTTCCAAATCTTTTAAAAATGATATAATTTGATTAAAATATCTATCATTACAGTTAGGGTATATCGATTTAATGGAGTTCTTATTTTGAAGAAAAGTAGAGTAACCAAAGTTACTTAAAAGGTTATTTAAATCTACATGTTTGTGACGAAAAATAATTCCTAGAATTGAATTTGGATAGATAAAAGCATGATGTAGAGTGTTAAGTAAACTGGGAATAAAAATAGATAAACTTTGATTTTCTGGTTTTAAAAATTTTAATCCTCCATTGACAAAATCAAGTTCAATTCTTTTTTCTGAGACTTTGAAACGATGTGATATACCATCCATAGATTTATTAGACCACAAGAATTTAGAAATGATATTCCATAGTTTTTTTATTTGTTCAATATTAGGACAGTAAACACGAAAAATATGGAAACACATTGAATTAAGTAAAGACATGCAAAGATTACGTCGTTTGAAGATATTGTAACTATTTCTAAGGGGAAGAAACTTTGCTTTTTTGTTCAAATTATTCAATAATTCATCATAAGTGATTTGGGCAGCATTTTTCATATCAAATGATAAATGGATACCCAAATGTTTAAGGCTAGATTGAATAGTTCCTATTTTGCTAAGATTTGGTGGGATTGTACCATGGACGAGAATTTTAGTTTTAGAGAAGTTTATTTTTAAACCAGTACTATTTTCTAATTCATTAAGCATGCAATATAGTTTTTCAATATCCCTCGAGAATCGAATACAATAAAACCTCCAAGTATCGTCAGCAAATGCTAAAGATTTTAACATTTTTTTACTTATTTTCAAAGAGATATGATGAAAAACTATAGAATCAAGTACAGAAGGAAATATATGATGTAAAATATTAAATAGAGTAGCGGCGCTTGGGCCTCCTTGCGGTGTTCCAAGGATAATGTTAATAAATTCAGAATAGCAATTTTCTACTTTAGCTCTAAAACGGCCTTTAGAAGTAAGGTTTATCCATGTCTGAGCAAAATTTCCATTAGGAAATATATGTTTAATTATTTTATGTAACACTTCGGGTATAATACGATCAAATGCACGCTGAATGTCAAAGCTGATAAGTTGGCTGTCTAAATTATGGGATTGAATGTAATTCATTGTTGCAATAGTAGAAACACTTGCAGAGTGCATATGACGTTTAGGGGTAAAGCCAAATTGATCATTTGAAATTATTTTGCTCAAATATGGAATCACCTTTTTGTTTAAAGATTTAGATTGTATTTTATATAGTGTTTCCATAGACGAAATAGGACGTTTATTTTGTCCTAGTGAGGGATCAGTTCCTTTTTTATCTATGAAAACAATATTCCTATCCTTAATCCATGCAAAAGGAGAATTATCAATGTTTTTAACTAGATGAAGTTGATTTAGAGCTCGTGTCATGAAATTAGGCAATAAATCAAACAAGTATTGAAATAAAATTTTTTGTTCAGAGGACAACCCAGGAGAACTATTATTACTCATAGATTTGATAACATCCTTATATTCATTGACAGTACAAATAGGGGAAGTTAGATTATAGATCTGAGGATAAATTTGATCAATTGACAGGTGAAATTTCTGTAAGAAACTATCTAAATCATAGTTAAGTATAGAATTGGGTGAAACTGTTTTTGCATGCAATTTACTCAAATGATTAGCTATTTCTTGGGGGTCATTGTTTAATTGGTCATTAATCATTATGCAATGTTTTTGATTAAATTTACGTCGACAATGGCTAAAAGTATAAGAATTTGATTTTCCATCTAGTAGCAAGTTTCTCATAAAAATAGTTTCAGAGCGAGAATGTGTGAGATTTAGAAAATATTCTTTTTGCTGTTTATATAAAATATCGATTTCTTCTGTATTGTTGATTGTTGAAGCTTTTAATTTTTCTAAGATTTGGGAGATAGATTCATCAAATTTTTTGGTTTTAAGATAACTTTTAAGACGAAAATTGGAATAAAATTTGTCATGATGTAATTTTAAATGTTTCAACAAAACAAACAGAACAGAAGTTTCTTCATATACAGTGTTTAAAAATGATAGATCAAATTCGATTAAATTTGGGTTATTTAAATAAAACTCAACACCTTTACTTTTTGAAATCAAATCAGCATTGTCAAAAAGGAAAGAAATAGACTCTTTTTTCATAAGATTTTGAAATTCAGAATTATTAAATAAAAATTTTTTCCAGGAAGGTGCACAATATTTAAATTTGGTTTTTGTCCCAATGAATAGAGATTTGTGATCTGAAAAGGAATTAAATTTGTAATCAATTTTGATAAAATTAGGTACATTAGTATAACAGTGATCAATTAGAGACATACTATTAATTCTATTACCACGTCCACGCCAAGAATATTTAATATCTTGCTTTAAATGAGCAGCTAAATCATATAAATTACATTTTTCTGTTATATTTAGAAAAGCATTTGCTTTAGTTTTATGAGAAGGATTTGAAAAAGAAATATTTGTATCTCCAATTAGAGTAAATTTTGATAGTTTCTTTTTACTAATAAATTTGTCAATGTCATTGAGAATTTGTAAACATTTCCTAGTGCAGTTTTATACATTTTTGTTTTTGTTTTTTTAGGCTATTTTCCTAACCTCAAGTACTAACCCCCTAGGATCTTGGAACATATCCGTTGGTTGTGTATAAAGTATTCCAATTGTATTTTATCTGCAGAAATAATTTTTGTTTAGCTTGTTAACCTGGATGAAATCAACCTGAATTCTATAATAATCATCGGTAATGGGTGTGTCAATCTCAACTCCATCACAATAGGCAGGATTATCATCAAAATAAATGAAAATTTTTAACAGCATAACAACACTAATATCTTTAATATTAGAATTCTTCATTACTATATGTCCTTTCTAGTTAAGATGTTAAGATCAGCTATTTACCAAAAATATCCGCACGCTTTATATTTTTTTATTTTTGGTGATTTCTCTTCGGAGGGTGGTGGTACCCTCTCCTCAAATATCTAAAAACCTTTCCAAGACCTACGAGAAACTACACTGTAAAAGAGAACCATATCAGTTCAGAGTTTAGCAAGATCCTTCAGTACACACAGACATCCTTTTAATTTATTATAAGGATACCTCAAATACTCACATAGTATTTAAAGGAAAGTTTTAGCTTCATGTGAATTTGCATCAGAATATAATTTAATGCTTCCTAATCTTTAGGAATAACTTGTTTTTCACCTAATTCAAAGTGTTTTTAACTTAATTCTTGTTATATCAGTTAATTTAAATTCATTTGCACAAACTCTCAAGAAAACAATTTGATGACCTTAAATTAAGCATGTTGTCACTTCACTCCAGACAATGCAGATTTTGATAAGCTGACCGCTATTTGCACAGAACAGGATAGCATTGCAAATTTGCAGATTTAACCTTGTACAATTCTACAAAATAATTTTATAGATATAATCAAGTATTTAATATCTTATGTTTTTCTTTTTTAAAAAAATGTGTTTACTTTTGAAAGATTAGAACAAAATGAAACATTGTGTCATTAGTGGCTTATGAAAAATTGTCGTCATTTTAGGTTGCCAATGTGGATATCACTTATTGGTCAGTTTGTTCATCCAGTAGGAGAGGAGGGGATGGGGTAAAGGGGGTTGGGATGCTGAGATCTTTATTTTAGCAAGTTACAAGTTTCACTTTTTTAGAGTACATGATAATCTGGTGCAAGATCCAATTAATAATAAATCCATTAAAAAGTGTTAAAAGGGTCCTCAATAAATTAAACACTTGAGTTTTAACTCATAATTCTTATTTGCACTGCTAATTAGGAGGTGAATAAATCATCAGCCCCATTCAATCACCTTGAGTCAGTGAATATTGTACCGACCACTTCAGTCCAATTCAGTATTATCAAGTACATTGTCTACTTTAGCAGAAGGCTCAAGCAGCTTAGAATCAACATGATGCATCAGGTAATTCATCTCCTTTCCAGTATGGCTTCGAAATCGATTAATATCAGCCAGATTAGACCTGGTTCTCAGTCATACTGAAAAATAATGTATAATATCGTTTTATAGACAAATTTCCACTAATATCAAAATATAAATTTCTTCTGAAGAACTGCAGTTCTTTTTCATTAAAAATTTTATCTAACTATTATTTAAATGAAAATTTTCATATAAATATTTCGGATCATGGAAAGAAAACAAAGTAGGGGGTTTCGTTGTATTTTCACAGTAGCTTTTCTTCTATTTCTAGATCTAGTGAGGGGCTTTAACCCTGTGGGGCAATCATTAAAACTTGCCTAACCTAACCTAAAATAACATCTCAAAAACTACTTTGAAAATACGACGAAATCCGCTTCTTTCTTTTTCTTTCCATGATCCAAAATTTCTATTGCATAGGCTGTAGATGATGGTTTTGTATCTTCTCTGGTGACCTGGAATCCTATGAAATACCTGGAGAAGATTGAGTTGATGAACTCTGCTTACCTGGCAATGATGGCAGCAAATACGTTGATACTGGTATTATGATTGTTTTTCTTTACAATAATTATTATAAAACCCGGTGTATAAATGTATAAGTATAGATGTATAAACCAGACAACCACCTGCCCTAATTTGAAGAGACCCTTTACGTCTGCTAGCAAATTGCTTTCTGTTCTTTTGTAGGGGCTCAGCTGTGTTTATATGCCATTAACTGAATTTAAAGAATAAAAACCTAATGAATCAGGTTGAATTATTTATAGACATTGCTGACATAAATCTACTATGCTTTTTAACTTAAACTCTTAGCGTGTTATTGGTTAGCTTCTGGTAATATCATTATTTAGAAATGTGGTGTACTGAAATGCCTTGGCCTGGTCAGAACCTGGGGCAAGGTAGAGAAACATGAAATCAGCGCCATCAAGAGTGAAATTAGAAGAAGAAACCTAGATTTAGAACTTAATTAATTCTGTTTACTTAAGCATGGGTGTGAGAAAGAATGGATATATAATATGTGGATTTTGAGAGATTCTCCTTGCCTGATAAAATGTACCTTCCAGCTGGCTAATATAACGATACACCAACTACTCCCAGTTTACCTCATCCCCTCCAATCCTACTGGAAGAACGTACACACCAATAAATTAGGACTATAGTAGCTTCAGAATGTGAGCTATTCCATGTGAGTGCTACCTAACCGGCTTTACTTTAAAATTCCAGTCGAGCCTTAAGTAAATTAAGTGGAGGAGGTGGGTAGTTTTTTTCATTATGCCTAACCACTGGAGGGTTTACCAGTAACTTAATTAACATATCCTAGAGTAATAAACAAACAAAAGATATCCCCCACTCCATATTTTGAATTTTTGGGATAATGGGGGTTTCTGTGCTCAAGAAGGCAATTTAAGGGATACCACCCAATTTTTTATTCACCAACAAAAGCATATTCTTATATATGTACCAGATGTATTAATTTGTTAATGATAAAAACTTTGTGATATAAACAACTTACCAACAGGGTGTTAATTTGATTTATTTCTTTAGTTTTCATTTCTCCATGCTTAATAAATAAGTTTAAAATACTAGTGGTTGCAGATTTTTTAATATTTATTTTGCGGATTTTTTTATGGTTTTAGATTATTTTGCCAAGAAATTCAATGATTGTTAAAGTTTTTAAGTGGGACACCCTGTACGTAATTATAAAGATCATGAAAATAAAAGTACAACAATTATTCAAATAATGTGATTTTTATTTATTCATCTTTTAATAAAAATTTTAAGTTAAAATATTTGAAATGGTTTTAATGTTAAGGACAACTCTGTCGTGTATATAAGATTTTGATACCAATAAAATTTACATTCCTATGTCCCCTCCCTCCCTGCTAAAAATAGAAGGCGGACTGACAGATTTGTTTAACTATAAATGTCAACCAATGGTTCCCTTTTTTTAACTGTGAAATCTAAAAAATAGGGGCTGAGTGTATTTGTATAATAGCACAATGGAAAAATTCTAGATTTTTAAACAAGAACAAAGTCTAAAGTTTTTAAAAGGAGGTTAGACAATGGCACTTATTGCATTGTTACTTTATTTTTCTTAAAAGCACAGCTTATCTAAAATTAGGGTCGGTACGTCCGTAACGGTTAGCTCTTTTCGTTGATTTAGACATTTTGTCCTATTAATTTTAAACTTTGCATGGTAATTCCTATGGTAATTCCTATGGTCATTAGCAACTCCTAATTATCCTATTAGGTAAACTAATTTTTGGAATAATAATTCCTAGGACAACAAGGTACAATGTTTTAAGCAAAGCATCTCTATAATGAAGTCCTAAAAATGTATGTATTTCCTTAAACAGATCTTTGTATCTAATCAGCTTTGAAACAAATTTATGTACAATTTTTAAGACTTACAAATCAATGTTCTCCATATTAAGTTTACACACTCTACAAGAGTTATTGTTAGTTTGTCCTTTCTTCCAATTTTATGGGTTTTTTTCCCACTGTGTGAAAGGAAAACGGAAAAAAAACTGTAGTGAATATAAAAGGTAGAGTTGATAAGAGACATCATCCGTCAAATGACTCGTGCAGAGTTTTTACAAAAGAAGTTGTATCAACTTTTTTTTTATGGCTAGCCGGTTCTTTTAGTAAGTAGTAGATGTAAAATTTTTCATAGAATTCAGATATGCAATCGGTTTTTTTGTAGACCTCTTATTTTTTAAGTAATTTAAGTTTTTTAAAAAAATAATTAAGTCGGTTTTAAGGTACTAAAACGCAACAAAATAAAAGAAGAAAATGGCCAGTAAGAACAAAAATAGTAAGATCTTTAATTTGACACCTTACTTTTAAAATTCTGTTGAGTAATTATTGAAAAAATCTATTTTTTTAACCTCGGTTTAATAAAAACTTTAGACCTAAATATTTTCTCAAACAGACATAAAAAACATGGGTTCATATATACCTTTAGAATCAGAAAAATATTACGAATCCATTGTAAGCAAAATTGAAAAAAAGTAAAAAAATAAAAAAAAATAAAAATGGCCAATTGTATTTTTTGTTCTGGCAACACTATCATCTTCCCTTTTTTACCCCCTCTATACCCCCTTCCCATTTTTATACCCAATTCAAAAGTTAAGACGTTGCCTGTACAATATAATATGATATTTTCATATAATTCCTTTTATTGTAGTTTATATACTATATTGTAAACTTTTTTTTTCAATTTTGCTTACAATGGATTCGTAATATTTTTCTGATTCTAAAGGTATATATGAACCCATATTTTTTTACTTGTGAAATGATAAAATTGAGTTCAAAGTTTTTATTCTCGTGGGTTTAAAAAAATCGATTTTTTCAATAATTACCTGACAGAATTGAAAAAGTAAGGTGTCAAATTAAAGATCTTACTATTTTTGTTCATAATGGCCATTCTCTTTCTTTTTTTTGTTGCATTTTAGTACCTTAAAATCGACTTAATTTTTTTTTTTTTAAACTTAAATTACTTAAAAAATAAGAGGTCTACAAAAAAAACGATTGCATATCTGAATTCTATGAAAAATTTTACATCTACTACTTACTAAAAGGACCGGCTAGCTATAAAAAAAAAGTTGATACAACTTCTTTTAAATAATTGTCATTATAATAAAGTAACGGGATTTTTGTCTGTCTCTCTGTACCGAAGAATCTCGCTAACCACAGAAACAATATGGCATTGGTCCTTGGAAGGTTTATAACTATTTGGAACCTTTTATTACATAGATGAGTTGATTAGGCATCCCATATTTCATTTTTGCACTTTACTTCTAGGGACTTGTAAGCTCAAAACTTATAAATTTGTATTTTGGGGGGTTGCTTTACCCCAAAAGCCCCTAGAAGTAAAGTGCAAAAATGAAATATGGGGTGGCTAGTCAACTCATCTATGTAATAACAGGTTCTATTTTAAAAATCAGCTTGATATCTTTAAAAATAAGCTCATAACCTAAAATTTTAGTGTTTGGGGGGGGGGTCTTTTGCCCCACTAGCCCCTTGAGGAAAAGTCCCAAAATTCAATTTTCAAAATTTTACAGGTAGATCCAATCATATAAGAGAGCTTACAAAAAGAATTAGGTTGATAACTTTAAAAACAAGCCCACACGGCCAGGGCAAAATTTGATAATGAATTTTCATTTCCTATAACAGTACAAACTCCCCCCCCCCCTTATTTGGGTGTAATTATTAGCAATAGCAATTGACAACTTTTTACTTTGTTCTTTTGTATTATACCAGGGGAAGTCTAAGCTTTAATTAAAAAAAACTCCACGAGACTTTCTGACTTTCTTTGGATTGGTTGTCTGATGGGTGTTCACATCCCTTCTGATATAAAAACAGAAATTTGCTTAGTGATATTCAGGAATATTAATGCATAAGATAATGGTTCAAACTTTTAGACATTGCTAGTTTTAACAACCCAATAAATATTTTTAAAATAAACCCAAAGTTTTGAAGCCAACAAATGAAAGTACCAAAAAAAATAAAACTTGGGGTACCAGTAAAAGTTTCTGTCTAATGATCCCCCTGCCCACACAATAAAATTATAAATTCAGGATTATTTTCTGTTTTGTATGACCACTTGGAAAAAGGTTTGAAAGGATTGATTTACAGTCTCGAGCTGCTAGATGATAATGTCAGATCAACATTCAAAATAGCATACACAAAGAATAGACATTATGGTCATAGATAGGAAATAAACCAATTATCGGGGAATTATATCGGTACCCAAAGTAGTATACTCAATGCATATTAAATATATTTACCAATGTTGACTCAAACACTTTGGATACTTTTATTAAATCTTGATTGGTTGGTTCAAACTTTTTTCAACAAATAACTTTAATCTACAAAAGTAGTTATTTGGGATGTATATCAATTAATTGCAAATTGTCTTATCCCTTTTAAGATCTCTGAAAAAAAAATTATTATTGAATATGGTTGTCAGGCAATATGTTAAATTAACCCATTAGTGCCGAGCGCCACTTTTATGGGCCGATCGAGCTGAAAATCTCAGGGAAGCTTTAAAATGGTCAAAACGGAATTCCAATTTTTTTGTTTTGCTCTAGTGGCGTGCACAGGAAAGTTGCAAAAAAAACCGGTTCGGCATGGCCATAAATGCCAAACGGGCATTGAGACCCGTTTTGGACGGTTTCTGCCGGCATTAAAACCCGTTTTTTTTCTAAATACCCGGTTATTTCGACAAAAAAATGAAAAATGTAATTTTTGAACGCCCAAAGTGAGATGAACACTTTTTAGAACTTTGATACGATCCGTAATTGAAAACTACATAACCTCATGTAATCTATAGAGCTACAAGTAATATACGAAGCGATTTATATCACATTTAGTGGTTTGGCTATAGGTACCACCCTTTTCGGTTAAAAAAGCCTGTTTGTCAAAGTTTTAAAACACACACACTACAAAAAAAGAACATATAAAAATTGGGTGATAAATATCAGAAAAAGAGCACAAAAATATTGGAGATTACTAGGGTATACTTATTAGGGTGGCTCAAGAATAATAAATCATAAACAAATATTTAATGGTTGAAAAGTTAAAACTAATGGGTTAAATCAAAATATTAAAGACAAAAATATACTACATATGTTCATAACATGTAAAGTTAAAAAATATTACAGAACAATAGAATTAAGGAAATGATTTATTTTCAATGAAAATTTATATAAAATGTTTACAAATGTAATAGATTATCTATATCATTAATGATCAATGCTTTTTATTCCTTACAAACAAACTATAAAATAGATTTCCTAAAAATGAATAAACAATTAGTTGTAAATGTTTATTTTATTTCTTTTCAATTCTTTGTATAATAAAAGAAAAGATTTTTAAAATAAAGTTAATTTTAATAGTAAATCTACTGTAAAATTATCTGTTTCATGTACACCTATTTGTCCTCTAAATTCTTTTGTTCCTCATTGGTTGAATTCTTTAAACTCTTATTCTAATTTGCTAATAAATAGCCTAAAACCACCACCGGCTTTATAATAAGCTTCCCTTAATTTAAGAACTTAAACAGTTGATAGTGAGATCTTAACGGACAAACATAAAAACCTCACTACTTCTTATAGTAGTAGGTAAGAAAAATAGCTTTAAATTATATCAAAACTTTAACTAAAAATAATATAGTCTAAAAAGACTCTTGGTCAAATGTTAAGCTTTCCTAATTTTTAAACCCCTGTATATTATAGGATGAAAGAAAAAATACAAAAATTGTTTATGTAGCTGCGCTTCTAAGACCATATGCTAAATATTATATGGTTGAGAGAGTCTTTATTGATAATTCCAACAGAAGTATAATTTCATTTCAATCGTTTCAACAATTTTTTTCATCTTGCACTGTTGCACTTTATGCTTGTTTTCTCATTGAAAAAAAGTTGATAGAATAACATTAATGTTTTTATCTTGGAAAATTTCGCTTTATGCGCATTTTCACATAGAACAATAATTTAATAGAATAATGGACTGTGGCATTTACACTTATTTTCACATAGAACAATCATAATAGAATAAGATTAATGTTTTCATCTTGCACTGTTGCACTTTATGCTTGTTTCACATAGAACAATGGCGATAGAATATCAATCACCTTGTATGAGTAAGGTGGATTTCCATAACACTGTATTGTCAGGTATATTAAAGGAGCAATTTTTCATTTTCTTTCCAAACACCGGGGATATTAGGTTAAACCATCAGACAATCAACCCTTTGATTGATTGTACGACCTTTTTATGAAATTCTGTCTGTGCATGGGGAACCTAGTAAAGTGTCTGACTCTGATTATGACGTAAAAAAAATTAGCCAATGAGAGGCCAGTATACACTGTAATTGACCAATGGTAAAATTTATAGTGGCCTCTTATTGGCTACTTTATTTTTACGTCATAATTAGAGTCAGACACTTTTACTAGGTTCGGGTTGTAAACAACTAGACAGGTGAATCTACCTATTACTTCTGCTTTATATAATTATCCCTATGTTTTCTAATACAATAATCATGAAAAAGTACCTAGGATAATTTCTACATATATATAATCTATGTAAGATCACTAATTGCTTTTCTTGCATATCTCTTAAAGAATTTTTATATATTTTTTTCAATGCATTTGTTTGGTGGTTGATTTTAAATTATAGGTTTATAAAACTAGGCTGTCATTTGGTCAAGGTTTTACACTTGTCAGTAACGATGCTTCTCTAGAACCAAGGCATCTTATGGAACTATATATTGATTTACATCCACATATGAAAAACAAAATGAAGTTGTTGGTTGAAAGGTTTGGCACTACTGTTTTGGAACTAATCAATCAAATTTCAATAAGTACCCAAAGTTTTTAATCCAAGAAGTCTCCAAAAGTCGAATATTCATGGATCTGAAGAGATAAAAAATTAACGTTTAATTCATGAACATCCCAAATTATGATAACCCCTGCCTTAGATTCAGCTTGAAAATCTTGGACAAAATCAATATTTATAAAAGTCCCCAAATTCATTTATAATTGATTTTTTTTTAAATTGGGTACCAGTGAAATTTCCAGTCCAATCTCCCCTCCCTCCCTGTTTATATCTCATGTGACTAAAGCATATTACACTGTTAAATAAAATAATAACAGGGATAAAGGAAAGTGTCAATTAGTGTTTCCTTGTTAAACACAGTGGCATTGTGTTGACAAGCGATTTCAACGGTTTATGTCGACATTACACAAATTGATCTTATTAACATTGTCATTAATACGATACTATACATGATTTCTTAGTATGGCTGAGAAACGCCTCTAATCCAGCGTATATTAATCTGATTCAAAGCCATACTGAAAAATTAGTTATTGCTTACCTATAATTCCAATGACATTGTTCATGTCTACTACATGCTGGGGACATTAGACTGTAAATTATGCTAGTACCCAAAGTTTTATAAACATGTTTACTCATTTGTTGGCTTAAAAACTTTGGGTACTTTTATTAAATCTTGGTTGGTTTAAACTTCATGTTTTAAAGTTTTCATATTACCCACAGAAATGGAAATTTTGTCAATCATTATTTAGGATGTACATTGATTTATCGTCCATTTTCCTATCCCTTAAGAGACCTAACTGAATAGATTTAATTATGATTGGCCAAAACTAATGAATTATTTTATTATGATGATCTTATGTATGAATAAAGTTAAACTTCGAGAAAAAGGTTTTAATATTTAAGAAATTAAGAGATTGATTATATGTTGATGTCCTTTACATAACTAGAGGACCTACTATTAATATTGCTATTGCTGCACTATTTATGTATATAATTGTCTCTGGAATCTTTTTACAAATTCCTTAATGCCTGCTTTTATAAGCATACAAACATGAGAATTAATATGAATTCAACAAATCATAACAAGAAATGTTGTAAATACATTTACCATGAAAAAAAACGCGCGAGGGGGGTTATTGTAATAATTTTTCCTGTCTATATGTTAAACGAAACTTGTAGATATTGGTCGAAATTATATTTAGTAGACTTGCCTTTCAGCCAATATTTTTGGATATTCATGAATCTAGGATTTTTAAATCTTGAATTTTTCTTATGAAATACATTTAAATATTAAATATACATGATAAATACATAGATCAATGTGGGTTGGCTAAATAACTATTTACAGATACAGAAATTAGTACAGATTTCAAAATCTATGAGTGGTTATTACTGATTGTAGAAGACTTACCTTTTGCAAAATACTCTATAACTCACTTTGTCTTTTCATTCATCATCGCATCTGTAAAGCTAAAGGAACAGTGTAAAGTACTTGGCTTAGTTGCTTTTTTTTGTGAAGATTCTTCTCACCAATGATCATGTTTATATATTGAGGGAGGGAACATTGGGCTGTTTATTGCACTGGTCATCAAAGTTTTTCTTTTAATTAAGTGTCTGAACGTTACTTTTAACAACTAATTGCAATCTAAGGGGTAATTTTGTTATTATCATTAGGGATGTACATCAATTTATCGTCCATTGTCTTATCCCTTTTGATCCCTTATGTAGTATGTTGATGAAAACCTTGTGTGAAAATTGGACAAAAAATAGTCCAAAAATGTTTTATGAAGAAACTTGTAGGACTCTTTTCATCAAAATTGTATTAAAATTACTATTCTGTGCAAGAATTTAAAATTCTAACATCCTGGATCGAACAAATGAGCGCTGATCAAAAAGTTTCGTCGCCTGTGGATGAAAAATGTTGCATGAAGGAGCTGATAGGACTCCCTGCAGTTTTATTGCCTCAAAGGGATGAAACAAAAATATTGGGAAATTTGCGTCTCTACCCGGTGGTCGTGATCGGGATACATTCCTCAAACATCCGCTGGTTGTCAGGGGGGTGATGGTATTAAGTTTGCCGCAACTATGAAAAAAATCTTTGGGTTTTTTATTATATTTTGTTCAGTTTTGTAGTGTCAAAACTACAACCATCAATAACAATCTATAAAAGGGTTATTCTGTTTTACTTTTGTTTAGATACTTTTTAGGGATTTTTTAAAAAGTTCATTAAGTCCAAACTTTTAATCTTCTAGAATTTTGTTTATCGGGAATGTGAGATGTACATCATTTATTCGTCTATTGTCTTATCCCTTACGATCCCTGTCTGCCCTATTCTATTATGATCAGGGAGGGAGTGGACATTGTCTGTAAACTACACTTTTACCTTAATTTGTATAACCACGTTACTTTACTTGTTATTTCAAAACCTTTTTATTGAATTTTGATTAGTATAAGTGTCCAAGCAGGGTAATCAATCATTTTAGTCTACAAACAGTGTTGCGGAGCCGGGAGCCGTGGAGCCGCAATATTTTGCTGGAGCCATAATTTTCGTTAAAAAACGGCTCCGGCTCTGGACTAGATAAATAAAGAGATTTTTTATAAATTATAATTTGGTAACTCTGTTTTGTCATGTGCAAATGCACCTTTTAAGTTTTTCAAGTCCATTTTTATCAAAAATTGAACTTTTAAAACCTTCAAAAGTCAAAAATAGACGTGGGTAAAAAAATATGTCGAGTTTTTCGTGATTTTAGGTTGGAGCTGGAGCCAAATCCGGAGCCGGAGCCGCCATCATCACAGAAGGCTCCGCGGAGCCGGAACCGGAGCCGCACCAAAATCAAACGGCATCACAACGCTGCTACAGAGAGATTAATTTTGTTTATCATAATTTGGGTTGTATATATGCTCTGTTCTAAGGCTTTTAGTGAATTAGGCCCTTACGGGTCTTACCCTCGGCCATACAAATATAATTATGTTTATAAACCCATGTAAATTGATTAAAGCCCGGGCTACAAACCAAAAATACCTGTTAAACTGTTTTGCTGTTATTTGATCAACATAACATATTATAAAAAGCGAAGAATTTGTTAAATTTGGGTCAGTCCTTATGTCACTAAAGGATAGCTCCTACCATAAATTTAGACATGTTAGAATTTTGGTATCGAATTCAGATTTAGCATGGTGATACCTGTAACAGTTAGGTACGATTTAGAAAGCGAAGCCACTCTTAAATTGTTGCAGGAAAGTCCGTAGGTCCGTTTAAATCATAATGTTTGTCTAATTTGATTTTAGAGCTTCACTTTAAAGGCTGTTGTCTTCCTTGTTTTTCATTTATGTCGACTATGTCAAAACCGTTTAATATCCTCTGGATTAGAACCGGTTATCAGCTGGAAAATTATGCCTAGCAACTTTTTATAAACAGTTGGCATTTTTACAACAAAAAAAAGAAGCGACTGCCGACTAAAAGAAGATGATTAAAGTCCCTCCACAGATAATGACGTCATAGGATAAAATAACCGATGAGAGGCAAGCATAAATTTGACCATTGGTCAATTATAGTGTATACTGGCCTCTCATTGGCTATTCTATCGTATGACATCATAATCTGTTGAGGGACTTTAATCATCTTCGACTAAAAAAGTAAAATGGTTAAAAAAAGTTAAATTTAGTAAATAAGTTATTGTATTAATAAAACAAATGATCAAAATATAAATTAGGACAAAAAAATAAAATATGTATATTATCAAAAAAATGTTCTAATATATGTATGTAGATAATGAATTATAAAAAAATGTTCTTTTATAGATAAGGATTATTGAATTATAATGGTCCCCAAAGTTTTTAAATCACATTCTTTCATACGTTGGCTTAAAACATTGAAGGCCTTTCTTAATCTTGCATGAATTGTATATAATAGCAGTGTCCAAACGTCATCACTAATAATTTCAATTTAGTGAATTGGTGATATTGGTTTCATAATTGGGGGTGTACATCATTTTATTGTCTTATCCCCTAAGATCCCGGATTATAACCCAATATACGTAATACTTAATTGGATAATCTAAGGTTAATTTAATTTTTTTAATTTAAGACATTGGTGGTTGTTCATTGAGTGTCAACCCCTAAGATGATAAACAAAATCACCCCTTCTATAGATTATATTATCAGTACAAAACCTTGAACCAACCAATAATGATTTTCACAGTTTATAATCCAACAAATGAGAGAAACAATGGGTACCAGTATAATTTACAGTCCGATGTATCCTCCTTCCCAGATAAAATTGTATAATATCCATCCCTGTCGTAGATACTTACGCGGGTAATGGAAATATTATTACTTGGGTGTTGCACCAGATTTGCTTGTACTCTAATAAAGTAAAACTTGTAGCTGGCTAAAATATCCCACCCATTTAACCCCACCTTTCCCGTCCTACTGGATAAAAGAACTGACCATAAATGAGGTCTATATTAGCAACCTAAATTGAAGACAATTTTTCCCCTGTCATAATATCCACGTATATTCTATATCCATTGCGCGGGTGTAATTAACCCCGGGAAAATACTGGCACTTGATTGGTCTGCGCAATCAATCAACGTCAAAATCTCATTGGTTAAAATTATGTCTCTTAGTTTTGATTGCTATTAGTTCAGTGCTACTGGTAGCGCAAATTTATGTTTTCATCATGTCACTAAAACATGCGGATATTTACTTTAAATGTGTTGAGATACCAAACTTATGTATCTATCTATTTATCTTCGTTATCAACCTATCTTAAAGCGTATCTATCTTATTATCTATCCATCTATAAAGTATAAAAGAAATAAAATGGATTTTGCTGTTTGTTTTTAAACCTTTTCAGGTTAGGTTAAATTAAGTACTGGTTAGTTCCAAAGGGTTAAGACACAGCAGACACAGGCCTTGAAGGTAAAAACTACCCCATCCCATTAATATAAATATATTTAAAAAATACGGATATGGCGGTTTCACTGCTTTATAGGCACTTTGTGGTAAAGCATCATTTTTTAACTTATACTGTGTTTATATTTTAACATAAAAAATGATAAGAAGTAAGATAAATAAATCTTCCTTTAGGCTACAAAAGACAAAACTTAGGACCCGATTAATATAGGGAAAAAATATTTATCTTTATTGTCTTTCCTTTGTGAAAAGTAATAAAAACAAAGGGGTACAAATTACTTGATGAAACAAAGGGAAAGGGGTAATACAAAGAAGTATAAAAGTGTTTCAACCTTTTTGTATATTTTTTTCCAGTTTGGCTTAGAAACTGATTTATAACCGCTGGATAAGAACCAGTTCCCAGCCATGCTTCGTAGCAGAGATAATTTTCCAAGAATATTAAAATAAAAATTTAAATTTAATTTAAGAATTTAAACCAGTTTTGTTAGATAGGGAATATGACAGACAATTAAAAAGTTTTTCTTCCGATGAAAGAAATATTATTTAAAATTTGTTTAAGATTTTGTTTTCTAAACAAATTATTCTTTAACCTAGCGGTTACGCCCCTAGAGGCTTCTAGGAGCACTTGAGAGGTGGAACCCAGAACCTATGAGAAGCTACATTTTAAAGTGGAACCATATCAGTTCAGCAGTTAGCGAGATCCTTCGGTACAGACACACACACATACAGATACATAGGGATCATTTTACTTTATTATAAGGATTCTAAATATGTTACTATAAAAAAATAGTTTTTAAATATTTGTAGCTAATTAGTTTACTTCATTGTAGACATACTTCCAGAGAAAGGGGGGCGGAAATTAATACCCCCTGTGGCTCATTACATCCCCCTTAAAATTCACATACTTGTCTCTCCCGACTCCCCCCCCCCCCCCTTAAATTAGTTTAGTCGGGGCCGGAAGTAGTTGAACAGACAGACTCTATGGCAGACTGGCATTACAAAAAGTGGTGGTGCTAAAAAATGCAAAAAAAAAAAATTTTGTAGAAAAACCACTCTTTAATGGGAAAAAATATACGCGGATATAATGAAAGGGTAATAATTGTCGTCAATTTAGTTTGCTAACATGAACCTTACGTATTGGTCAGTTCGTTCATCCAGTAGGAGGGAGGGAGGGGATGGGGTAAAGGGGGTGTATCGTTATTTTAGCCTGCTGCGATTTTCACCAGATTAGAGAACATAAAAATCTAGTGTAACATCAAAGTAATAACAAATCCATTGACCCGCCGTCGTGGCTCAACACGTAGTGCATCCGCTTGTCGCCGGGGAGGTGATAGGGTCACCAGGTCATAACTAAAGATGTTAAAGATAGTTCCTACTGCTGCTATGTCAGGGGCGTGGCATAAAGAGTAAGATTAGGGGAAATGCCTTTGCCCTTAAACAGGCGCAACTCACTACCATGCACAATTAGGACTTCTCAGACAAAGTTAGTGCAATCAAAGGGTTGGTTGTCTGATGGATGTTACTTAACCTAATATCCTTGGATGTTAGAGTATCGCATCCCATTACACATGGATGATGCTCTGGATTCTCTATATAATCACTTAAATCGAACGAGAATCCTGCCCTTATGAGGCAATGGTAATGGAGGTAATAACAAATCCATTTATTTTGTAGAACCCTCAATTATTATCTCCATAATACACTAACTCTTCAACCATCAAACCAAAGAGGGCATCAACTTTAATCATTCCCACATTTTCTTTCTTTTTAACATTTTAAAAACAAAAAAAATATAAATTAAACATAGATAAATTCCACAATTTACACGTAGAATAGAAATTTATTTGATGAACAAATGACAAAATTCTTTTATTATTCATTAGTTGAACATTCAATGGATGTTTTTTTGTTTTGAAAAATACAATAAACCACACAAATTTGACAACCTTGGTTTCCATAGAATCAAAGGAAGAAAAACTGAAATTATGTTGAAAAAAATGTTAATGCTCAACCCTTTACTGCAAAACATACCAAACAATATTATGAGAAATAAGTTCTGTTAACTTGTAACATCCCTAAAGAATGTAAAAAGTCATTTTTGAACAAAATCTTTTAAATTGATTGTATGATTATATGGCAAAAAGCTGAACTGACTATAAACTCTTTGATTTTAAAACTTTTATCCCAAAGTCCTTAATATACATTATTTTTTTTTTCAGGCTTTTCTTAGACAGGGTGGTGTCAAGCTTAAATCTTTCATCAATAACTTGATAATACAAATTGCCTCGTCCTTTGCTATATGAAACACTATTGGGCAGAACCCCAAGGAACTACACCAAGATTAAAACTTTGCTGGCTTCAAAGGGCTAAAGGCCCGGGCTTACAAAACTAGTATTAACCTTATGAATTTTATTGTGTTCTTCGTTGAAAACTGTCTGTGATAAGATGTTAAACATGATTTTCCAGTATGACTATGAACCGGTTCTAATCCAGCAAATATTAACCGGTTTCAAAGCCATACTGGAAAAAAAATTTTCAAGCAAATGTTTTGCATGTTATATTTTAGGTATTTATCTGTTCAGCATCCCAACAAAACAAACAATAGGAGGGAGATAAACCCCAAACCACAAACATTTAGTAAAGATATTTATTATAACAATGGATATAGAAGTGGACATTACGACAGGGGAAAAAGTGTTGTCAAGTTAGCTTGCTAACATTGAACTCAATTATTGTTCAGTTTGTTTGATAAGTAGGAGGGGGAGGGGATGGGGTAAAGAAAGTATCGTTTTTTAGCCTGCTGTAAGTTTTACATTTTTAGAGAACAAGAAAATCTGGTGTAACATCCAAATAATAATACATCCATTATCACAACCAAATGTAAAGGTTTTTGTCCTAACCAGATGTAAAGGGCAGACAGTTGGTTGAAATGAAGCGGAGAAACTTGTCAAACTTTTTATGAGGTTCTACAGTATCTAAACAATTTCTAGTTGGATGTTTTTTAGTGTTTTTTTTGTGGTTGATATCTATTTTGTGCATTTTTGTGGTTTATTTATTGTGAACTTAAAAGATGATAATTGTTGTTCTGGCAAAATTTGATGAGTCAGGAACTGACTTTTGATAGAAGAAAAGCATTTTAGTGCTTTCCATCAAAGTGACTAGAAATCCACACAACCCCCCCCCCCCTCCCTTAGCTATAAACATTTAGAGCCTTTGCCTGTGGTGTCCTAACCGAACAGGGCTATCTCTCTTACCTATTACAACGTCACCTAACTTGAACTAAAGTGAAACTCAAACACTTGTAAGAAACCCCCCGGGCCCCCAACCCTTTCTCCCTCTTTATTTTCTTGTGATTAGAGAATCCTCCCTCTTTAAATAGACGACAAAAATGGACAAAATTGTCATTTTGTAGACCTCCGTAATTTTTGTAGGCAAAATTTCTCGACACTTTGTAAACAATCTGAGAAAAATTTTATATCTGAGAAATCTTTCAACATTTAAGTAAAAGAATAGAGGGTGCAGGGTTTAAAATGACTGTATGTCTACGGGTTTGGGACCCTGTGCCGACTTCAATTGGATCTTTAAATATCAGCCAATAGCGTATGATATATTAACACAGCTAAGTCGCTAAAAAGAGCAGAGAGCAATTTGATAGCAGACGAAAAAAGGCCCCATTACTGGAACCAGTTAGTTGTCTGGGTTATTCATCTATATACAATACATTTATTCCTTTAACATATGTAGATTGTAGAAGGAATTCTATACATTTTTTCTTAAGAATATAACATTTTATCTATTATAAAAATACAATGTAAAGAATTTCTGTTATAACATATGCTTAATAATCATATTTTTTGTAAAAAAATCTGTAAAAATACACTGTTTTTATTTACTACAAAAGCGTAATTTCTCTATAAATCTAATATGACGTCCAACTGTGACCCATTACCAATACCATGGTTAATATTTTGACAGTATAATTATTTCCCTAACAAAGAAGCCTGTCACATGCCTGCCATAGAAGTAGTAGGTGCTATTTTCAATGTCTTTAGTATGATGCGATGTGGTCCAGATTCAAACCCGACACCTTCTCAACAGCAATCCAACATGTAACCAATTACACTAATGCCGCTGGGATATTTTGACAAGTAGAGGGAGAAAGTCACTCAAAAATCAGACATGTGACGTCATAAAAATAAGGGAGATGAGAGGAGAAGTGGGAAAGAAAACCCCTAACCAATTCCCAATTATTATGATTAATCCGGAATAAAAGTAAAAAGATGTGTAAATCTGTCTATTTGTTCAACTATTCGCTAACCACTAAACCACTAGGGTACTTGTGGGTTGGAGGGAGAGGGTGATTCGATTTTTCTTAAGGGGGTAGGTAATTTTTTTATGACCTATTTCTCTTTGGAGTTTGGTGGTACCCTCCTCAAAATAGAAATAAACCTTCCCACGACCTATGAGAAGCTATAATCTAAAAGAGAACCATATCGGTTCATTGATTGGTGTGATCCTTCGCTACAGACAAACACACAGACAGACATCTATCACTTTTATAAAAAGATAAATAATCGTACTATAAACATTTATCATAACTTAGTAGTAAAAAAGAAAGTCACAACGTCTAACTAGAGTTATTACAGATTTTAGCAAAGGATGAAAACAACCATAAAATTGTAGTTCAATAAACCAGACAGACAAACAAACATTAACAAACATAGAGTGGTAATGCTTTTATTAATAAAGAAATGGTATATTTTGATAAAAATCTATTAAAAATATGTATGTTTCAAAATAGGTTAATTATTACAAACGTAATTACTGTTTAAGAAATGATTACAGCTTGAAAATTGAATCATACCTAATCTTCTTACGAAACATCTTACATCCATGGTAAATTAAATTACGTAAATCTTTATGCTAAAATGTTTAATCTGGACGTACATACTTTCTGGTAATGATCATATAGTTACGATGTTTTCTAAATTGTGCCTAACTTTTAAGTGAATCACCATGCATAGTTTGAAAATGAGTTTATAAAGTTGGTTTACTATAATTCGCATTTAAAATTAATTTTTGGTGCGCTTTGCTAACCCCCTCTGGTAAAAACTAGGGATCTAAAGGGACAAGGCAATGGCTTATAAATTGATGCACATCATCAATAATATTACACAAAATTACCCCTTTTGTAGATTATAGTTAGTTTTTGAAACGTTGAACCAACCAATACAAGTTCAAGTCCTCAATGTTGTGAAGCCAACCAATAAGAAAACCAATTATAAAACTTTAGGGACTAGTGTAATAAACAGCCTAATGTCCCCTCCCTCCCTGGGTAAAAACCCTGTGCACGCAACTAGATATTATGGATCAGATATCTATGAGAAGCCTAACCTGTCTAGACTCTGAACCATGATAATATTAAAAAAGATTCCGATACACTCACAAATATTGACGAAATGTCCAAACGCTAGACGCACAAAAACTATAAAAATTTCGCGTAGAAAATATAATTTTACTGATTATTTTTATCCAGGGATCTTTAGGGATAAGACAATGAACGATTATTTGATACACATCCCCAAAATTTAACCCTGTATTTAGAATAAAAGTATGGGTAAAAAAGTTTGAACATTTCTAGTTTGGAAGCAATCAACAAAAGTTCAATAAGGGTAAATATGCCATATTTATTTGGGTTATAAAACTTTGGGTACCAGAGTAATTTACAGTACAATGCCCCCCCCCCCCCCCCCACTCTTCCTGATTTGTATCAAAACAATAATTTAAGACGTTTCTGTCAATTATTTCAAAGACAAATTGACAATTTAAGTCTAAAATAATCAAAAGCTGTGTGACCATTATCAGTAGTGAAGCTTTTCTG
Organism: Acartia tonsa; assembly: GCF_053477335.1. Lineage (NCBI taxonomy): Eukaryota > Metazoa > Arthropoda > Copepoda > Calanoida > Acartiidae > Acartia > Acartia tonsa. The sequence continues at coordinate 29,544,156 of NC_137268.1, read as the reverse complement.
TAACTTAATATTGTTCAAGATCTAAATGGATAGGACAATAGCCGTTAAATTGATGTACATCCCCAATCATACTACATAAAATTATCCCTACTGTAGATTACAATTCGTGATTAAAACTTAGTGAACTACACTGTTAAAAATAATTTTTTTATTTAGTATCAATTGATACTCTGGAGAGTATTGGACCCGTAAGAACGCTACAACTATATAATTAATATATAACACTATGTAATACTATATAACACAATAATTATTACTATACAGAACCCATACATTTTTTTAGTATCGATTGATACGCTCTAGGGTACTATAGAATACGCTGTAGAAAAGTTTATTAAAATAGTAATATTTTATACGTTGTAGGGTATCGGAAAATACGCTGTAGAAATGTTTCTTGATTTAGTACTATTTCATACGCTGTAGCGTATCAGACAATACGCAAGTGAATGATTTATTAAAATAGTAACTAATCATACGTTCTAGGGTACGAATCTGTACTGTAAAGAATAATTGAAACAGACACCATTCGTGCACACCTCTCATGGAAGTTTTTCAATGCTTGGTCGTTTTAGACAAAGATGAAAAGTTACTGTTTATGCTCAGATTTATAATTTTGTTTTTTGTAATTATGACTGACCATAGTTTTTATTTTTAAGGATAATGTTTAGTCCTAAACATCTTTATAGTAATTTTTTTACTAAATTTACATTTAAATTAATTTTTTATGGCTCTGCTTGGTATGTTTGTTGATATAACAAAATGTATATGTACATATAATAATCATATATTATAAACTGATCTTTCATCCAAAGTAAAACAGTTTCATACTCTCCAGAGTATCAAAAATTATGATAGAGGGTAACAACAATTGCGAAGGAGGGTAATGAAAAATTACTTCTACAGTACTGAATTTTATTCCCAAGAGCGTATTGGATAATACTCTACAGACAAATACATTATTTAGTACTACATGATACTTCACAGAACATTACCTAATACTTAATACAGCATTGAAAACTTCCTTGTATCATAATGAGGTTTTTTTCCTAGTACGTACGGATTGATACTATACATTAATGTGAAGAATATATAGTATTACCTGATGCTAAAAAAAAAAATTATTTTTAACAGTGTAACCAATCAAAATCCAATAAAAGACCCCAAAGTTGCTAAGCCAACGAATAATAGAACGTTATTATAAACCTTTATGGGACTTGTGTACAAAACAGCCCAATGTCCCCTCCCTCCATAGATGGAAAAAAAAGATTATTATGCAGCCAAAAAACTCCAGGTTAGGGCTCCCTCCCCCTGCAGGGATTAGCATAAGAAAAAAATATCCCCTGCTCTTGTTTTCAGCTTATTTTAATAATAAAGGAAGGGGTTGGGGGGGCGTTCTTAGTTCGCCAGGCATTTTAAGAGAAAGCACCGACCAAACCTTTATAATTGTAAAGTTGCTTTGCTACGAAAAAATACCAAATGAATTAAAGATTTGAAATGGTTGACAGAACGGATGATAAGCTGTGTAGGAAGGGAGTATTGGATTGTAAATTAAACTAGTACCCAAAGTTGTAGAAACAAGTTGACATAGAAACAGTTGTTAAATCTTACAAACTAGCAGTTATCAAACTTTTAATTTTAATCTGCAGAAGGGGTAAATTTGTTTATCAGGATTTTTGGTGAACATCAATTTTTAGGGAAAGGAAAGGATTTATCGACATTGGACTGTTCATTACACTAGTACCCAAAGTTTTTTTATGATCTTTTTTGATTGCTCAAAAACTTTTGCTGAATTTTGATTTGTGATAAAACCAGAAGTGTCCATACGTTTCAAGCAATTGTTGTAATATACAGAAGGGGTAATTTAGTTTCTCATAATTTTTACATAAATTTTTAGACAAATGTCCTATCTCTTAAGATTCCTGAGATATGCAAATAAAAAAATACTCCAAGTCGCCTTTTTTCTTTGGGCTGTTTTAAAAATGAAGCTTTTCTATAATTATAAATTATATTATGCTTTATTCTAATTATTTATTTTTCATGAAATTAAATTAAAAAACAAAAAGTAATTTTTTGATATCGCCATTATGGATTTGTCCTTCCTTGTTTGCAAAGCAGTTTCTAATCTTCTACACTTTCTCTGAAGATTTTGACTTCATAAAGTACTAGCGGATACGCTCCTATAGGACTCTAGGGGCCCTTGAGGTTGGGAGAGAAGGGGGCAGTTGACTCACAAACTTTGAATTATAGATTTAAAAAGAAAAGTCCAGACTTTCATACACTAGTGTAGCCTAGCGGCCCTTTAAATATTCTTTTCCTTGGAGAATTTCTCTTGAAAGGGTGGCAGTACCCTCCTCTAAACTAGTTTTAAACCTTCCGAGGACCTGTGAGAAGCTACACTGTAAAGGAGAAACATACTGGCTTAGCGGTACAAACAAACAGAGATCCTGTTACTTTTGTATAAGGATTTTAGGTTTTTAGTGTTCTAAAAATATTTTTTTAAAGTTTTTTTTCTGAAATGTATAAAGCAAATAATTTGGACATACTTGTTCTTGCTTATATTTAATCATGGTAAATCACGACCCCATTACAAATTTGGTTATATCTATCTATCTATCTATCTATCTATCTATCTATCTATCTATCTATCTATCTATCTATCTATCTATCTATCTATCTATCTATCTATCTATCTATCTATTTATCTACACATGTCCCCTTAGAGGCAAAGAAAATTTGATTATAGCCCAATAAAAAATACGCCGCGGTATTTTTGATTAGGTTCAGTCAATCATATGACAAACGCTGCCGTTGATGGGGCTATATGCAAACATTTTTAAAGGTAAGTTGATTAATGTTGTTAACACCTAAATTTGACCACTTAAATGAAAGGTTTAGTAATACACTCATTAAGGGATCTTATGGGATAAAGCAATGTACAGTAAATTGATAAATATCCTTAATTATGAGAAACAAAACTATCACTGTGTAGATTAAAATCAAACAGTTTTTCTACTTTAGCTAATGAGTGTTACATCGATAATTAGGAACACAATAATTTACCCTTGCAAAAGAAAAGTACCATTAACGGCAGTGCTTACGAAGTAACACAGGTCCTAGAGTCATTTTATCTAATTTTTATAACATTGAGATAAATATAATATAAACTATATATTAGGGTGAAATCGTTTAGTGACAGTAGCCCAAAAACGCAACAAATATCTCATAAAATGATGCAACAGTTCTTAATGGATCTTAAGGGATAAGACAAAGGATGATAAATTGATTCACATCTCAATTATAATAAATAAATTACCTTTTCTGTAGAACTGCTAGTTAGTACCAATCAATTAAGTTTTAATAAAAGCTCCAAAACTTTTTTATCCGACTTATGAAATTTCAAATTTGTACACAAACAAAAAGTTTTTGTCATTTAGTTACTTCATAATAAAACATTAATAAACTCAATTCTAAATCTTATCTTTCATTCAAAAGAGATAAAAAATATGATTAATAAAAAATCTTTTCAATAAATTAATTCCTAAGTTTCTACCTTTTCTGTAAATTTTAAACATTTTTGGAACGACAAAATTATAATTTTCAAGTGGTTTCCAAAGCTTTATAAAAGCGTTGAGCACTTTTTTTTATAAAATCTTGATTGATTAGTTCTAACTTTAAAAAAAAATTTTATTTTTATTTTTCTTTCCCTCAAAGTGCCTGGCGAGCACAGAAACTCCCCCCCCCCCCCAAATTTGCAATTAACTCAAAATATATGAAGTATTTTCTTTGCTCGTCTTTGATGGATTCTTAGTAAGACAATTATACTTGTTTTGGATCATGGAAAGAAAACAAAGTCATTCCTAAATTAGGACAGAAGTCACCTTCCTAGGAAGGACATAAGTAGCCTTCCTTAAGTGAGAATTTCTTAGATGAAGGGCATAACATGCCTCCCTTAACAAAGATTTTGCAAGATTGAGGACATAAGCAGCCTCCCTTCACCTCACACAACCTAGCTTTTTGATCCTTCACATAGCAAAATCTTGCATAAAATTGGTTTTTGGTCCATCACATAGCAAAATATTGGAAAACTTAGCTTTTCTGTCCTTCACATAGCTAATTCTTGCAAAACATAGCAAATTCTTGCAAAACATAGCAAATTCTTACAAAACATAGCAAATTCTTGCAAAACATAGCAAATTCTTACAAAACATAGCAAATTCTTGCAAAACTTAGCTTTTCTGTCCTTCACATAGCTAATTCTTGCAAAACATAGCAAATTCTTATAAAACATAGCAAATTCTTGCAAAACATAGCAAATTCTTACAAAACATAGCAAATTCTTGCAAAACATAGCAAATTCTTGCAAAACATAGCAAATTCTTGCAAAACATAGCAAATTCTTGGAAAACTTAGCTTTTTTGTCCTTCACATAGCAAATTCTTGCAAAACATAGCAAATTCTTGCAAAACTTAGCTTTTCTGTCCTTTACATAGCTAATTCTTGCAAAACATAGCAAATTCTTGCAAAACATAGCAAATTCTTGCAAAACAGAGCAAATTCTTGCAAAACATAGCAAATTCTTGCAAAACATAGCAAATTCTTGGAAAACCTAGCTTTTCTGTCCTTCACATAGCTAATTCTTGCAAAAGATAGCAAATTCTTACAAAACATAGCAAATTCTTGCAAAACATAGCAAATTCTTACAAAACATAGCAAATTCTTGCAAAACATAGCAAATTCTTGCAAAACATAGCAAATTCTTGCAAAACATAGCAAATTCTTGCAAAACATAGCAAATTATTGCAGAACATAGCAAATTCTTGCAAAACATAGCAAATTCTTGCAAAACATAGCAAATTCTTGCAAAACATAGCAAATTCTTGCAAAACTTAGCTTTTTTGTCCTTCACATAGCAAATTCTTGCAAAACATAGCAAATTCTTGCAAAACTTAGCTTTTCTGTCCTTTACATAGCTAATTCTTGCAAAACATAGCAAATTCTTACAAAACATAGCAAATTCTTGCAAAACATAGCAAATTCTTGCAAAACATAGCAAATTCTTGGAAAACTTAGCTTTTTGTCCTTCACATAGCAAATTCTTACAAAACATAGCAAATTCTTGCAAAACTTAGCTTTTCTGTCCTTTACATAGCTAATTCTTGCAAAACATAGCAAATTCTTACAAAACATAGCAAATTCTTGCAAAACTTAGCTTTTCTGTCCTTCACATAGCTAATTCTTGCAAAACATAGCAAATTCTTATAAAACATAGCAAATTCTTGCAAAACATAGCAAATTCTTACAAAACATAGCAAATTCTTGCAAAACATAGCAAATTCTTGCAAAACATAGCAAATTCTTGGAAAACTTAGCTTTTTTGTCCTTCACATAGCAAATTCTTGCAAAACATAGCAAATTCTTGCAAAACTTAGCTTTTCTGTCCTTTACATAGCTAATTCTTGCAAAACATAGCAAATTCTTGCAAAACATAGCAAATTCTTGCAAAACAGAGCAAATTCTTGCAAAACATAGCAAATTCTTGCAAAACATAGCAAATTCTTGGAAAACCTAGCTTTTCTGTCCTTCACATAGCTAATTCTTGCAAAACATAGCAAATTCTTACAAAACATAGCAAATTCTTGCAAAACATAGCAAATTCTTACAAACATAGCAAATTCTTGCAAAACATAGCAAATTCTTGCAAAACATAGCAAATTCTTACAAAACATAGCAAATTCTTGCAAAACTTAGCTTTTCTGTCCTTTACATAGCTAATTCTTGCAAAACATAGCAAATTCTTACAAAACATAGCAAATTCTTGGAAAACTTAGCTTTTCTGTCCTTCACATAGCTAATTCTTGCAAAACATAGCAAATTCTTACAAAACATAGCAAATTCTTACAAAACATAGCCAATTCTTGCAAAACATAGCAAATTCTTACAAAACATAGCAAATTTTTGGAAAACTTAGCTTTTCTGTCCTTCACATAGCTAATTCTTGCAAAACATAGCAAATTCTTACAAAATATAGCAAATTCTTGGAAAACTTAGCTTTTCTGTCCTTCACATAGCTAATTCTTGCAAAACATAGCAAATTCTTACAAAACATAGCAAATTCTTGCAAAACATAGCAAATTCTTACAAAACATAGCAAATTCTTGCAAAACATAGCAAATTCTTACAAAACATAGCAAATTCTTGGAAAACTTAGCTTTTCTGTCCTTCACATAGCTAATTCTTGCAAAACATAGCAAATTCTTACAAAACATAGCAAATTCTTTCAAAACATAGCAAATTCTTGCAAAACATAGCAAATTCATGCAATAAGGGTCCCAAACTCAAAAACAAATTTTCAGCGCGATCCGACCACCGGTTCTTGAGATACGGTGACCTGGTGTCCTTGGTACCAACGGTAAGATTTGGGAAATGGTTTGAATCCTCAGTAAATTTGGCTAAGTCCAAAAATTCTTTGACACTTAAAATATTTTCGACCTGGTGTCCTCTCAGTAGGTACGCTTGGTGTCACCTGGGTATTTTTTTTTTTCTCAAAAATTTGACTAAGTGTCAAAATATTTTTGGACTTAGCCAAATTTACTAAGGATTCTAACCATTTCCCAAATCTTACTGTTGGTACCAAGGACACCAGGTCACCGTATCTCAAGAACGGTGGTCGGATCGCGCTGAAAATTCGTTTTTGAGTTTGGGACCCTTATTGCAAGAATTTGCTAAGTTTTGCAAGAATTTGCTATGTTTTGTAAGAATTTGCTATGTTTTGTAAGAATTTGCTATGTCTTGCAAGAATTTGCTATGTTTTGCAAGAATTAGCTATGTGAAGGACAGAAAAGCTAAGTTTTCCAAGAATTTGCTATGTTTTGTAAGAATTTGCTATGTTTTGCAATAATTTGCTATGTTTTGCAAGAATTTGCTATGTTTTGTAAGAATTTGCTATGTTTTGCAAGAATTTGCTATGTTTTGTAAGAATTTGCTATGTTTTGCAAGAATTAGCTATGTGAAGGACAGAAAAGCTAAGTTTTGCAAGAATTTGCTATGTTTTGCAAGAATTTGCTTTGTTTTGCCAGAATTTGCTATGTTTTGCAAGATTTTGCTATGTTTTGTAAGAATTTGCTATGTTTTGCAAGAATTAGCTATGTGAAGGACAGAAAAGCTAAGTTTTCCAAGAGCTTGCTATGTTTTGCAAGAATTTGCTATGTTTTGCAAGAATTTGCTATGTTTTGCAAGAATTTGCTATGTTTTGCAAGAATTTGCTATGTTTTGCAAGAATTTGCTATGTTTTGCAAGAATTTGCTATGATTTGCAAGAATTTGCTATGTTTTGTAAGAATTTGCTATGTTTTGCAAGAATTTGCTATGTTTTGCAAGAATTTGCTATGTTTTGCAAGAATTTGCTATGTTTTGCAAGAATTTGCTATGTTTTGTAAGAATTTGCAATGTTTTGCAAGAATTTGCTATGTTTTGTAAGAATTTGCTATGTTTTGCAAGAATTAGCTATGTGAAGGACAGAAAAGCTAAGTTTTCCAAGAATTTGCTATGTTTTGCAAGAATTTGCTATGTTTTGCCAAAATTTGCTATGTTTTGCAAGATTTTGCTATGTTTTGTAAGAATTTGCTATGTTTTGCAAGAATTAGCTATATGAAGGACAGGAAAGCTAAGTTTTCCAAGAGTTTGCTATGTTTTGCAAGAATTTGCTATGTTTTGCAAGAATTTGCTATGTTTTGCAAGAATTTGCTATGTTTTGCAAGAATTTGCTATGTTTTGCAAGAATTTGCTATGTTTTGCAAGAATTTGCTTTGTTTTGTAAGAATTTGCTATGTTTTGCAAGAATTTGCTATGTTTTGTAAGAATTTGCTATGTTTTGCAAGAATTAGCTATGTGAAGGACAGAAAAGCTAAGTTTTCCAAGAATTTGCTATGTTTTGCATGAATTTGCTATGTTTTGCAAGAATTTGCTATTTTTTGTAAGAATTTGCTATGTTTTGCAAGAATTTGCTATGTTTTGCAAGAATTTGCTATGTGAAGGACAGAAAAGCTAAGTTTTCCAAGAATTTGCTAAGTTTTGCAAGAATTTGCTATGTTTTGCAAGAATTTGCTATGTTTTGCAAGAATTTGCTATGTTTTGCAAGAATTTGCTATGTTTTGTAAGAATTTGCTATGTTTTGCAAGAATTTGCTATGTTTTGCAAGAATTTGCTATGTGAAGGACAGAAAAGCTAAGTTTTCCAAGAATTTGCTAAGTTTTGCAAGAATTTGCTATGTTTTGCAAGAATTTGCTATGTTTTGCAAGAATTTGCTATGTTTTGCAAGAATTTGCTATGTTTTGTAAGAATTTGCTATGTTTTGCAAGAATTTGCAATGTTTTGTAAGAATTTGCTATATTTTGCAAGAATTTGCTATGTGAAGGACAGAAAAGCTATGTTTTGTGAGGTTTTGCTATGTGAAGGACAGAAAAGCTAAGTTTTGCAAGATAAAGGACATAAGCAGCCTTCCTAATGTAAGAATTTGTCAGACAAAGGACATAAGTCACCTTCCTTAAGTTAGATTTTGTTAGATGAAGGACATAAGTAGCCTTCCTTAGATCAATTTTCAGTGACTTCTGTCCTAATTAGGAATGACTTTGTTTTCTTTCCATGATCCCTTGTTTTTAATATAAAATTTATGAATAACCCTGTAACCCAACCATACATGGCTTCTCTGCCTATTTTTAAATAATTTTTATAGTTTTTTTATAGCACCGAACCCACCCCCCCACCCCTTCCTCATCAAATATATTCAATTCATTTTAAAATAAGGAAGGTGTTATCTTTGCTCAACTATGTATTTTGAGAGAAACCACCTGATTTGTTTCGCTTCTTAGTGAGAAAATTATTCTTGTTTTAATATAAAATTTATGATTAACCCTCTAACCCAACCAAACTTGGCTTATCTGCCTATCTTTAATCAGGCAGTAACCAACTAGTGTACATACATTATACATAAAACTTAAAATACAATTCCATCAATCCTTATAATAAAGTAAAAGGATCTCTGTCTGTGTGTCTGTTTATTCCGAAGGATCTCAGCAACCTTGAACGGATATGGCTCTCCTTTACATTGTAGCTTCTCAAAGGTCCTGGGAAATTAGGGAGGAGGGTACCACCACCCTCCGAAGAGAAATCGCCAAATATTAAGCTAAATAATTATAGAATTAAAACTAGTTTTGTTAGCTCTTAGGGTCCGAAGGCATGGGCTAACAAAGCTATTATCAATATTATGATTTTCATATTAATATTCGTAGAAAACTGGCTAAAATACGATATGATACATGATTTTTCAGTATGGCTAAGAACTGGTTCTAATCCAGCAGATATTAATCGGTTTCGAAGTCATACTGGAAGGATTATTCCTTTTCTTGTAAAAATAGGGGGTGCTACATTCTTTTACTGAATTGTCTAAACACCCCCTTGAAAAAAGTTTATGGTTTATAATTGTACATTTAGAAGCATTTAATATCTGATAAGGATACAGGAATAAGACAATACACGATCTGATTATTCTTCACTCAATTTTCCCTTACATTTTCTGGGTAGATTAAAGGTTTATGGCTTTTGCTTTAAGTACCCAATCCTATTTTTAAATCATAAACATTTTTAGTGTTTCTTTATTTTCACTAGGATGAAACAGCTGTATTCATCGTTCTTCAATTTTTCAGAGAGTTTAGTTTAAGTCTTAAGTGCTGGTTATAGAATACATATACTTTGGGAGGGGGGGGGGGGGATCACCCTCTATGAAATATGGACTTAAGATGTGGAAAAACAACCTGCCCACCTCCTAAAAAACTGGGGTTTTCTATTTCAAAATGAAAATTGAGCACTCATGGTCTAGAAGTGTCAACTGTCTATTTTATTGAATGTATATAGGAATTATGAGAGGAAATATTTTTTAGTAACAATTATCACATTATAAGGTTTTTGTTTGTTCGATTAGATCTCGCTAACCACTAAACATTATGAATTTCAGGGAAGCTTTACACATGACCCGGAATATTTTATTTAAGTCTTTATTTAGTCTTTCTGACTGTTAATGCTTTTATCTTCCTCTCCCCTTCCTTCAAATAAAGAGTCCCTGGATTCCATAGGTACAGCCACTAGTAGGACAATATGTAATTAAGAATTTTTTTATTATTTTTATTCAAATTTTCCTCATTTACAAGTAACAGGATGTTTCTTTTGACTTTGTGTCTGTCTGTAGTGTCGGATCTCGGTCATCTCTGTACCGATATAGGTCTCCTTTTCAATGAAGTTTCCTATTAGAACCGGTAAATTTTATGACTATTTTTTGAAAGGGTACCCTCACCCCCCCCCCCCCCAAAGAATTATCCCTATAAATATTTTATTTTGTACTTTATTTTTAAAGTGACAGTAAAGGCCCCTAGAGGCGCAGCCATTGGTTTATGATTAAGAGAATAATTTTCATCCTTTTTATAAGACTTTTAGAGTAGCTAAGCAGCAAAAAAAACAAATGAATTAGAACCCTTTTTTCTTAAAAAATTGGACAAAAATGGCCGATATGCAAAACAAGCCGAATTTTTAAGGCAAAGCCAATTAAAGACTTGTTAGTGCCTTAAATCGGCTTTAAAGAGTTGGTGGGATGGGGGAGGGGGGGGGGGTAGGTTGTTGCGCCCCCTCACTCACTTTGTGCATTGTAGTAGGTGTCCCCATCAAAATGTGAAAATATTTTAAAGAAAAGCAAATATATAAGATGTCTTTCTGGGTTTTCACTTTTTACCGTTTCCAAGAGGGTGCCCTTCTTTAAATATCATCCCCCCCTTACCACAGAAAATAAATTCGACTTTTCCTTTACAAATATTTACTATATGCTCCGCCCCTAGCCTAAAACCACCTTAGGAAGCTTCCCTGACAAGTATAACCAATTTGGATTATGATTTTTCGAGATCTTTAGCTTCAGACAAAAAAACTAAGTACTTTGTCTTATAGGATATCAAGTTTATTAATGCCAGAGCTAAAAATCTCACTTTTGTGGTCCCCAAAAAACACCCATTGTATGAAAGAGTTATGGGTTGGTTTTGGTCGTAAATCTTGTTCCAACACAGTGTGTCATCCATAGATACTATCCAACATTAATCAGATATACTGAATACTTTTTAATAGGGTTTTTCCAGATTTTCGAATATTTTCTATAAAAAAACAAGCAGTGATTGCTGTAAACACTTCCAAGAGAGGTATAAATTAATACAATTAAATGTGTCCCTGGTATATATATATTATAATAGTTTTTTTTAGGTTAAATTTGATGACTATTTTTTTTTTAATATTTTAATATTTCCCCACAAAATTTCAAGCTACCTAATGTTTAAATAGTTTGGGAGAAGATTCAAATAATGTCCAATTTTCTTTGAAACAATCCACTCCAAAAAATTTCTAAATCTGGATGAAAATTTGTTGCACATTACAAATTTACAATTACAAATCATATGATACTCTATTTATTTTTCTAGTCCTTAAAGTTTTTTAAAACATGCTCTCAAATTATTTAACCCAAATCTTGATTGGTTGGTAAACTTTTCAACCAATGATTTTATTTCTACATAAGGGGTAATTTTGTTGATCATCCTTGAAAATTTACATGAATAAATCATCTCTTTACTTACCTAATCCCTTAAGATCCCTAATAAAAAGATCCAATTAAAAGGACAAATATTATTAAAAATAAAAAATCTCACTTCAAAGCAAGATATAAAAATATTTCTTGACAACCCTATTTTTGCTTAGAAATCTTTAGTCCACTCTGACCTTATGTTTTACTCACTCTTCCTCCTCGAGGCAAATTTGAATTTAATTCATACACGGTTTAAATAATTTTAAATTATATACATTTTAAGTTTTATTTGATATTAAGCTATCACCACATAAAAGTCATGGAAAAATGTTAGTTTTTAATTTATATATTTTTTGTGGGAAGGGGGAAATCTTTTTTTTTGCCCATAAATTTAAAATTGATTACAAGCACAGTTGGGTGCTTTAGAATATTATTGTTTCTTATAGTTTTCCCGTTTAATTCTATTAAATATAATATCTAAGATTGTTTAAATAACTGGAAGCTGCGCCCCTAGAAATATCTTAACAAACAAACTAAAAACCTTTCTGTTATATAATAATTCCTTTTATAGTCCTTGTATTCGATTGGGAGGCAAAAATAGCTTTAGACCATTCCAAGACAAGATAAATAAAAGTTGAATAAAATAGCCTAAAACTATCCAGGGACCTTTGTGAAGCCTGTCTAATATGGAGAACTAAATGGGTTCAGTGGTTTACGAGATCCTTCTGTACAAACAGACAGACACATATCAAGTTACTTTTGTAGAAGCAGCTGCTACCCTAGCATTTAGAGGTTTTGTAATTTAAAGGGTAAGAAAGAGGGCAGAATAATGGCCTAAAACCATTTTATGACAAGTTTTAAAATAATAGGACCAGGACCTATCTTAGCTTCCCTAAAATGGAGAGCTCACTTTGTTCAGTGGTTAGCGAGATCTTAAATGAAAAGTAATAGGATGTACATTGTACAACAATTATAAACAAACTTTTTATACCTTTTTTTTATTTAAGGGTAGGTTAAGTAAGATTTTAGAAAACTAGCAAAGTCGGATTATAGACACCTTTTTGCGTGTATAAAAAATGAAAATTTATAAGTTAAACCCAGTTTTGTTATCCCTGAGGGACCGAAGGCCCAGGCTAACAAAACAGGCATTAATAAATGATTTTTATTTTGATATTCGTGGAAAATAGTCTGTAATACGATGCAATACATGATTTTTTCATATGGCTGAGAGCCGGTTCTATTCCAGCGGATATATATTTAGCGGATATATAAAGAAAACAAAAAGAGAGTGAAGAAATAAAAAGAAAAAAAGAAAAAATTTTATAGAAATTTTTTTATCTTTATCTGTTTATGTATTTTATTGACGTATTCTTTGTTTGTTTAATGATAATCTAATCCGACATTCAATCAACCCTGCAAAAGAACCTGTTTTTAACAGCGAATATGCGCGCTTTATAAGTTAGTGTGTCCGTTTGATGGGATTTATGTTCATAACGGATATAAATATAGGTATCTTAAAATTGCCCTCTCAATTTAAAACCTTGTATAAAGTGAAGATTCATGTAAAAATAAGATACAATCAAAGAATTAAGCCATACTATTGGAATTTTTTTTTCTAATATTATGATTCCTAGGATAATTGGATATGTAAAAACTCTATAATTATGTCCAAAATATCCTTCTGTCACAAAAGTACCTTTATTCAGACTAAAAAATCATTCTGTTATTTATTTATTCATTAAAGTAAAACACTTGAGGAAGAACGGGTTAAATAACTGTATCTCCCCATAGCAACCACCTTGCGCAACCTTTCTATTGGGTCATTGAAAATCAACCAATGGTGTCGCTTATATTTACACAGCCACGTAGCAGAAAATTATTTAGAAGCAGACGAAATAGGTCTTTGAAAAATGAAGGGAGATAGTTGTCTGTATATACATCTATACTATAGATCCGTTACTTATTCAAACTTAAAAGGTCAACTATTTTAATTTTCGTTTATTCCTTTGTTTGATTTGTTCAGCTTCGCATTTCTTAGTATATTTTCATCAAGACGTAGAGTGAAAAAGAAGGTAAGGAAGACCAAACGAACAGAGAAACACGTATGTTTAACTATTTCGCATTTATGTATGCACATCCCCCTTGTATTTTTATGTTTGCCTAGTTTTTATCTATAGATTTATCATACTTCTCGTAGCTTCATGAATATAGGAATAGTTTATATCTAAAGATTTATCATACTTCTCTTAGCTTCATGAATATAGGAATAGTTTATTTCTAAAGATTTATCATACTTCTCTTATCTTCATGAATTAGGAATAGTTTATATCTATAGATTTATCATACTTCTCGTAGCTTCATGAATATAGGAATACTTTTTATCTATAGATTTATTATACTTTTCTTAGCTTCATGAATATAGGAATAGTTTATATTTATAGATTTATCATACTTCTCTTAGCTTCATGAATATAGGAATAGTTTATATCTATATATTTATCATACTTCTTGTAGCTTCATGAATATAGGAATAGTTTATATCTTTAGATTTATCATACTTCTCTTAGCTTCATGAATATAGGAATAGTTTATATCTATACATTTATTATGTAGGTTTACAACACTAAGGAAGTACAACAATTAGTCATCCATTGTCTTATCCTTAAAGATCCCTGACATTTATATTTTTTACTTTACAAAGTACATTTATCTATCAATTTATCCGTGCTTATTAGCATTTATAATAATAGGTGATATCTCTGATATCAGTAAAGCAGTGAAAATTATATGTAGAGCAACATAAGTGATAAGCTTTTTCATAAGTCACATTCAGATACATCCCTATATGAAAGTAACAGGATGTATGCCTGTGTGTATGTGTGTGTCTGTAGATTAGGATCTCGCTAAATATCGGACTGAAATGGTTCTCGAATACAGTGAAGCTCCTTATAGGTTTAGAAATAATTTGAAGGGTGTAACTCCAACTTTTAAAGAAAAATCCCTCCGTTGAAAAAAAGCTTTCCTTCTCATAATAAATGTTTTTTTTTGTTTTTAAACTAAAATCAAAAGTGGATGGCGGAGCCGCTTGTTAAAATATAAGTAACAGGATGTTTGTGTATTGTATCATTTCAATTTTTAAGGAAGTCTTTAACAGTCTTTAAAGTGACAACATCATTAGACATATAAGACGATAAATCAATGTACATCCTCAATGATGATAAACAAATTAACCCTTCTATAATTAAAATATTTATTGTAAAATTTAAACACTGCTAGCTTGAACTAACTTATCAAGGTTTAAAAGAAATACACAAATGTTTAAAGATATGGAATGAAAATAAAGTACTTTAATTCTTTAAGTACCAGTATAATATTAATTTCCATACTTCGCCCCCCTCCCTCCTCAACCACCTGAAACTTTTTTCTTTTAAAGCCATATTTGTTATTTTTTTATATTGTAACTTTTTTACCTTTCGACCCTTTTGCAAATAAAGTTATCTCGTGTACAACAATATGCAATTATTGAAATTTTAGATTTTAATATTTTTTCTCGTATTCATTCGAATCCGGTGGATAGGAACCGGTTCTCATCCATACGAAAAAACTATGTCTAGCATCGTATTATAACCAGTTTTCTACGAATATAGAATCTTATCATTGTACATTCTATATCCGCGGAAAGCCGTTTATAATACGATACGAGAAATAACTATTATTAAATAATTGTAAATCATCTATAAAAATTTATAATTATCCTTAATTTGTAAGGATTGTGTATTATTGTGTCCTGAGCAAGATTTATTGCTCCATTGTTTTCTATCTATTCACAGGGAGGGAGGAGACACTGGACTGTAAATTATATTGGTACATCAATATAAGTTATATCTATCTCATTCATTGGCTTAAAAACTTTGGGTGTTTCATTGAATTGTTATTATTTGGTTGCAAACTAGTAGTGTTCAAACTTTTTTACCTCAATAATTTTAACTTCACCAGAGGTAGTTATGTTTATCATCATTGGATTGTAAATTAATTGATCGTCAATTGTCTTGACCCTTAAGATCCCTGATCCATTCAACTAATATTCAGATATACAAGCAAGTGTGGTGTCTGGTCAATTTTGTATTGTATTTTAAAAGTTATACATCTATTAAGGTAAAAGAAAAAAGAGGACACAAGCTATATGTAACTTTACTCACAGGGTGGGGTCCCTGTGCCGACTCTGTATAGGGTCTTTGAAATCAACTAAAAGCGTCATATAAACACAGCCTAGTCCCTACAAAAAAAAACAGAAAAGAAATTTGCTAGCAAACAAAAAGGGTCTCTACTTTTTGGGCCAGGTAGTTATCTGGATTATACATCTACATCTTAGAAGTAAGTTGTACGTGTGTATGTATGTGTTTAATTGTATGTTCTGAGAGATCTTGTAAACTGATAATTACACAAATTTCAGTGAGTTTAATTTTGCCTGTAAAAAAGTTTTCATGTCTCTGGGATAATAGCCTTAATACACAACAAAACTGCAAGAGAAGTGAGATTGGCTTGGCATAAAGATCTTCTAAACTAATGTTTCACATCATAGAGCTGGTTGTCTTTTGAAAATTTCAAAATGTTTTAACAAAATCTCATTTACACAATACGCACTTTATATAAAAAGAAGAGATGAACTGAAATTTAGTTTCCAAATGTGAACACAGTTTCCTGAGTGTTTTCTCATCCTATCTCAATTTTTATTACTAGCTAAAAAAGTTCAAACTTACAAAAAAAACAAAATTTAAATGTATTTTCATATACATTATACATTCAAAATTTTAATTTTTTAAATTAAATTTTATTTAAGTTTGAAGCCTTTTTTAGCTAGTAGTAAATATTGAGATGGGTTGTGGAAACACCTAGGAAACTGAGTACACATTTGGAAATTAAATTTCAGTTCATTAAAGAAGATGATGTATGTAGGGCATGGGCGTCCAAGCTTTATCATATGGGGGGGGGGGGGGGGGTAATTTGTATTTCAGAAGGGTAAAATGGCTTGCTCCCTGAAATCTGTTGGCAGGGGTAAAAATTTTTTGTTTGGAATTTTGTTTCTCATATAAGTTGTTTTTGTTTACTTTTATAGGCATATCTGTTCAAAAAAGTCATGTAGCTCATAGAATTTCTTTCATTTATCATAATATATGATATGAGATAAAATTTACTAATACAAGGTGTAATATCTCAAGTATATTTGTTATCTTTCAAAGTTTATTTGACTGAATAATGATCATTTTTTACATCTAAACTAGTTATACTGAACTAGAATACATTATGGGAAAAATAAACACTGAGTAAATCCAGGTCAATTATTATTATTATTATCAGAATTTTAATGCCAATAAAATAATGGATGTTGTGAACACAATATATTTATGTAAAAGTGTACAAAAAAAATAATAAAATCAAAACACTGTTTAACTTTTAAAAACATATTGTGATTCTTAACCCATTTTCCAGTATGGCTTCAAAACAAATAAATATCCGCTGGATGAGAACTGGTTCTTACCACATAAATTATAACAGAGCCATACCGAAAAATTATGTATAACAAAGTATTACATACATTTTCCATGAATTTTCAAATTCAGACCCTCAGGGCTGACAAAACTTATTTTAATTCTTTAATTTTTCATTTCAACATCCACAGAAAGCTGTCTATATTAAAAAGTGTATGAAAATAAAAGTTAATCTCCTTACAACAGGATAAATATAAGTTTACTATAGACATGACTTTAAAAGAGATTTAGAACAATGTCCATTTATTTTAAAATAATTTATTGGCTTTCTACCTATATAGCTTTAGTAATTTCGATTAATGATTATTTCTTTGGAAGACTGTCTAATTCTACACTTGATTTGAAAATTCTAACATAGATTATCAATTGAAGTTTCAATTTTCAAGATGAAACCCGATAACATTCTTTTTTTCTTCAAATATTCTTTTCAAAAAATTTATTTGTGTGTTGACTATCAACAAATCATATTTAAATGATGTTATTTTAATATTTTAATGCTTTTTTTTATTAACCAGCATTTTAACATTATATGTATAAAGTCGTTTAGACTATCAAACAATGACAGGGAAAAATATGCCAAAAGATGAACTGACTATTGAATTAAAACCCGCCAAACAAAAACAGGTAAAGTATTTATTATAAAGTCACAGTGGGCTAAAATAAAGAAAAACAGGAATTCAGTAATTTTGGATTCTTGGATAAAAAACACAATATTAAAATTTTGCACAGCTTTTGAAATATGCGCAACAACTATGCTAAATTAAAAATTCTATTTTAGAAAAAAATTCACAGAGACTGAGAAATTGAAAAAAATAGGTTTTACAACAATATCTTGGTATTGATCTTTATCAGGCCTAGCTTCTTCTTTTTTTATCTCTTCAAGGATACACACCTCCAAAACACTGTGCATGCCACTAATTCAATCTATTTCATAATTTTTATCCATTTAGACCTACACAAAACCATTCAATTTTGGCATAGGACCTTATAACCAAAAATCACAGGTATGAGAATTTCATAAAAAAATTTAAAATTAAAAAAAATCAATGTTCAAAATATACAGCTTAATAATTTCAATTTCAACTATTTTAGTTTGAAGGCCTTTTTGAAAATGGCAAATTTGAGTCAATACAAAGAACACTTCTACAAATTGAACTGCTTAAGAAATTTGGAGGTATTATTTATTTGTGATAAATTAAATTACAATCTTTTCCTAACCCTGACAAATCTTTAGTTACAAGAGAGTTTAGAATTATAATTTTAGCTAATAAAGCAGAATCATTTCTAATTTTAAAATGGCATTGACAGATTGGAAGGTGATTGAGAAGATTTTCAAAAACACAGAAACTAATATTTTTAAATTTTAGGACCAGAAACTTTTAGCAACAATTCATTTCTGCCAACACAACTAGGACCTTTGGCTTCCCTGCTCAGCATTAACCCCCTCCTCTCAACACAGTTGCCAAACTTGTCAACATTAGGATTGCCAAATCTTGGAGGCACTGGCATGCCGAATCTTCCAAAATATCCCCTGAATCCCTTTTTATTCATGCAAAGGCCAAAAGTTCAGGTAATTTAATTCATTAAGTTTTCTTATTATATCAATTGAACAAATAAAAAGGGTCTTTGTTTTTTATTGCATAAGTAATATTCTTACAAGGTATGTTACATTTAAAATCAATTAACCAATCAACACCAAATTTATTCAAGATATTGATACATTGTTATGATATCTTAAAATTAGGGTATCTTTTATTTTTGAGTATTTTTTTCTATTTTGTATCTGATATCCCAATATTTTGTTTTTTCCCTTTACCTCCATTCTTTCCTTTCTCTCATAAAGTAATGCTAAAATATTTACCTTTATGTTCATTCTTGATAATTATCTGTTGAATATCCAGGAGGATATTGTTGAAGAATCAGAAATTCCAGTCACCATAGAACAGGAAAAAGATATTTATTCTTTTAAATTCTGCATCGAGTGTGCTTTTGATTATTATAATTAGGGGCCTTTAGGGACATTTGAAAAAAAAGGAAATAGGTGAGGTTAAGTCAACCTTATATCCTAAATTTTATTTGTAAAATGAAAAAAATAAAAATGAGTTAGCTACTGACCTTACAAAGACCTAGATATAAAAAGCTTCAATGAGAAACACATCAATCCAGCAGTTAAAGAGATCTTAAGACATTTTGTTGTATGTAAGGATTAAGATAAATATCTTGGGTTGTAGTTGAATGATACTACCAGCAGTAATAGTATACAGATACCACATGCTGCAGATGAGATAATGACAGTGCCAACCAGGTTTAATACCAAGCCTGGCAGAGAATGTATGAATTGTGCAGGTTGTATAATTTGTTTGAATAGTTGCCACTTTTCTTGTAGTGTTCATTGAAATAGGCTTTGAAACGTCATTATTAATTTGTAGTTTTTGCTAATGTAATAACTAATTATTTATATTTTTATTTATGCTAAATGTAGCTGACCATGAAAGAATATTAGGTTATTAAGTGCAACTATGTGTATCTACCCCATCATGATGTTATTATAAATTCCTGACCTCTGTTTTAGCTATATTAGTCCCAATGTTACACTTTTCTTTGTACATAAATTTACTTTTTGTACTTTTCTACTCTATTATGGTATGGCTTTTGATTGCATATATTAATATATTATACAACTACACTAGTGACACATCTAAACTACACATTTTAGCCACCTTTACCCCACTATTGCATGAGTAATCTATATTTTAGTCACGTCTATCCCACTGTTGCATTAATAATCTACATTTTAGCCACCTCTACCCACTGTGACATTATTAAATTACATTTTAGCCACCTCTACCCCATTGTAACATTATTAATTAAACTTCAACTATCTTTACCCCAAAGTGACATTATTAAACTACATCTTAGCCACCTCAACCCCAATGTGACATAATTAGATTCCATTTTAGCCACCCTTACCCAAATGTATTAATAATCTATGCTTTAGCCACCTCTACCCCACTGTGGAGAAGGGATGGACAAGGCAACTACCTGTGTAATGCCTGTGGACTTTATTTCAAAATGAATGGCACCAACAGACCTCTGATCAAGCCTAAAAATTCCAGAGTGGTGGGTGGAACATTTATTTTTGTAGCGAAGCTACTTTATAACTACGGAAAATTAGAAAAAAATCAATTATTTCTTTCACTTCAGTAGATGAAATTGTGGCTTATTGTTTATGATTTCAAACAATTAAGCCTCAAAAACTTTTCAAAATTAGATATTTTTAAAAAAGTATTAATGAATAAGACTACATATTTTTATTGTTTTGACAAAATACGCAGCTAGCATACATTATATGTAGCTATCTTCCAAACGACTAGCAACATAGTCTATGTCTGCACAACAATATAACCGGAAAGGAAAGAAATATAAAACACAAAAGTGCAAAAAAAATCCGCGCAATACGATGCGATTAATAGCGCTTTTAAGTAAATTATTGCTTATATGGATGTTTAATCCTTGTTATTTTTGCATAGAGTACAACTCGAAGAGAGGGATTGGCATGTGCAAATTGTTCTACCAGACAAACTAGTCTATGGAGAAGGACACAGGTACATTAATTCCACAACCTGTCTCAGTGGCAAAGTATTTAAATTTGCAAAAATTGCTACCAGTTTATGTAATTTGTAGTAAAATTAAGATAAAGAGTTAATTTCTAACAAAATATGTAATAAAGTTTTATTTAATTGCGCAATATGGACTTGGGGGGTTAACACATAGACGTCCAAGGGGGGGGGGGTAAAGTGGGGATTCCCCCCCCACAAACGATTTTTTTTGTAATCCACGTCTTATTGCAAGTTTCAACTGTTTAGGACGGTGACACCGTGTGTAACGCTTGTGGCCTGTATCATAAACTTCATAATGTAAGGTTTAGCAGCGCAGCTACTCTATAGCTAGATAGATGCATGTATGTCCGTACGTTCACTATCCGATCTATCAATTACTGTTACCAAGAGAAACGTAACTATAACTAGAAAAATAAAGTTATGACTTTAAAAAAATTAAATCAGATATTTAAGCAAAATGTCATAAATAGTAATTTACTGACAAAACCTGTCTTAAATTTTCATTTAGATTAGGACCATTTAGATACTTTGTTTTTAAAGGGAGAGGAAATAGCCTAAATCCATTTTAAGACATCAACTTAAAAATAATAACCTCTGAAAGGGAACAATATTTTACTTCCCCTAAAAAAAATAATTTAATTGGTTCAGTGGTATCTTAGAAAGATCTTAACGGACAGACAAAACCCTTAATACTTTTTATTGCACAAAAATACAAAAATAGGTCATTGTGTCTTGATAATATTGTTTGCATAAAAAAAATATTTCTTTTTCATGACAAAAAGATCCCCAGACCAATGACTATGAAGAAAGAGGTTATTCAGACCAGAAACAGAAAACTGTCAAAACGCATGTTTGGCGGGTTCAAGGTACTGTTTTTATTAAAGGAGGAAGGGAGGGGACATTGGATTGTAGATAATCATGGCACACAAAGTTTAAGAAAAACGTTCTATTATTCTGTGGCTTAACATTTTAAGGGTCAAAGCCAATATTGTCACGTTGTGACGTCATAAATTTCGAGATAGAAGAAGGGATGGGGGAAAAATCTCTTCAAAGGAGATGGGAGAAATGGGGTTCCCCTTTCCCTTTTTTCCCCTTTCCCGAAATTTATGCCGTCACAACAGAAAATATGGACTTGGTCTTTTAAGGACTTAAATGAAGGTGTCACTGTCCAATCAGTCGATTTCAGATTTCGATGGTTTCCCCCAAAGTGCATGGGCCCTGAGCCTGCGGGGTCTATTTCTGAGGGGCTACACTGTACCCAATATCATCAAACCTAACGGCCGAATTAAAGTAAAAAACAAAAACACGAGTAATTACTCCCCATCTTATTTCAATTTAGTTCAAAACAAGTGGGGGGGGGGGGGGGAGAGTTTCTGAGGTTTCTGAAGGATTTTAGAGAGAAACCGCCAAAACTAAAAGCAATTTTATTTTTACGAAGGATGAGGATGGTTTGAATGGTATAGCCAATCTTTCTGATCTTGAATGGATAAAATATTACAATTATAAAGGGTAAGGATTTTTTAGTAGCGAAGTTCCACTATAAGTCACACATGTGTAGGTAGATTGGTGTTTTAGCATAAATTTCAATATCACTTTCCTTCTTTGTCGTTTCTTTAGATTTTTTATCTCATTTTCTACGATTATCTCTCTCTCTCTCTCTTTCCCAGTCTCTCGAGTGCGCGCGCGCGTGATTTCTTTTTTGTTTTTTCTTTCATTTTACTGATTATTTTGGTTTAATTCTTTGTTTACTACTGCTGCTAAGTCAAGCACCCAAAAAATGCTATTATCATAGAAGACTCGATATAAATTACTTTTATGATTTTCATGTACAGATGTAATATATATAATGAAGTGATATTCCACCTAGCTAATATAACGATAGCCCCCATCCACGCCCTTTATCCTATCCTGGATAAGCGAACTGACCAATAAATGAGGTCTATATTAGCAACCTAAATTGAAGAAAAATTTTCCCCTGTCAATATATCCATGTTTAGTTTATACATTGTTAGAAGTGGAGATACGGAAAGTGTCATGTATGAGTGTCATAAAAATTCGTCTAAATTCATCTATTTTTAATGGTTTCCTTTTCCACCTCTCCTCTCATCCTTCCTTTTTAGACGTATTTTTATGACGTCACAAACATGACACTTTCCGTATCTCCTTAGAAGTGATAATGAGGAGGGAAGCAAGGATGGGTCAACTGATAGCATCACAAATTCAGGTATATAATTTGCCAGGTACCCAAATTATACTGGTACCCATAAGCATGTTGTCTCAAAATTTTTGAGTACTTTTATTAAATCTTATTTAATTTGTTTAAACTAGAAGTGTCAAAATTTATAAACGATAATTTTAGTGTACATTATGGATAGTTTTGTTTTTTTATCATTGGAGATGAACATAAATTTATAATCCATTGTCTTATCCATTAAGATCCCTGGGGATACAGGTCAGGGATTTTAAGGGATAAGACAATTAACGATAATTTAATGTAAGCTACCAATTAATTTAAACAAAGTTTGCCAACCAATCAAGATTTCATAATAGTACTCAAAGTTTAGAGAGTTTGTTTGGGTACCATTATAATTCATCCTAAAATTCCCCCTCCCTCCATATTAAACATTAAGTGTTACGTCTATTACTTATCTATTATAATTAATGTTACATTTGTCTGATTTTGTAAGATTCGCTTCATTTAATGTTGTGCATGTTGTCATCCTTGTTATTTACAGGGCTCAGCAGCCGCTTTTACAATTTAAAAAATCAGCTGGAAGTCTAAACTTTACCCAAAAAGGGAAATCCCTCTTTTCAATAATATTTTCAAAGCATCCAATCTGGTTTAAATTTTAGGCTGATGCGCGGCTGCCGAGCCCTTGTTATTTAAATGAACTATCATGAAATAGTAGAAATATTGCATGAAATATCACAAAATTATTTCAAAACTCAGCGTTTTTAGCAGCGAAGCTACTCTATAATTCAGTTTGTTAGTCCGTCCGTCAGTCTGCTGAAATTTTAATTGAAGATTCCTATGACATATGCGCATCTCATCTATATTTTGTTTTGTTCTTCTGTCTGTAAATGTAAAATGTAAATGTTATTTTTCTAACTGAGAACTGAATATCTGCTCTACAACTCTCTTTGTCTGTTTGTCCATTCCATGATTTTTATGTGCTTCGCTACTTATGGATGTTGTCATCCTTGATTTGTCTATCAATCCATCTTGTCAGAAAGAAAAGGGCACATTTTTATAAAAAAAAAAGCTTTTTTATAATTATGGTAATCTGTGAGTTCCTGATAGCTCTTTTAGTATACTTTAATATGTTTGAATTTTCTTTCGATTTCAAACTTTGCACGATGTTTCTTAATACAATTAGGTACGAGTTAGGCAACGTTGCAACTATGCAATCGTCACCAGAAAGCTAGTCCTAAAATTATTTCATCTCAAAATTTCACCTTCTTTGGATTGAAATTATTGGTTAAAAAGTTTAGAAACTAAACATCAAAAACCAATAAAGTACCCAAAGTTTTTGAGTCGATAAATAAAATAACGAGGTATGAAAACTTTGGGTACCAGTGAAATTTACATTCCAATGTCTCCTCCCTCCCTAGTTGTAAGGATACCTCAGTGTCCAACCTTTTCAACCAATAACTTCCATCTACAGAAAGGGTATAAATGAATATAGAATACATGGTTATTGTGACATGGGAATTTCTGTCGTCAATTTAAGTTGCTAATATAGTCCTCGAATATTGTTCAATACGTTTCTTCATGGTCCTGGGAGGGGATGGGGTAAAGCCATAAAAGGGATGAAAGGTATAAAACTATCCATATCTTTTTAGGAAATTCCTTTCCCACTTCTCCTCTCATACCTCCTTTTTAGACGTATTTTTATGACGTCACACATGACACTTTACAGCACGTCTATTAGAGGTACGCGAGAATCTGCGCTACTTATAAAAACAATTCTCCTTGTTGTAGTAATTAAGAAGACAGTACCTTGTTATTGCAAAACAAAATTGTTTCCAAGAAATTAATCATGGAGTCTTTTTAATTCCTTTTACAATACTAGGACAACTATGGCCATAAGTAGCACAGCAATACTAGCTAATTAATTCTTTTTTTATTTACAGCTCAACGTCATCTACTCTGTAACTATATATAACTAATAAACTATGCATGTAATGCGATGTTTTCTGAGGGATCTTAAGGGGTAAATGTTGGTTAGAATTATTGGTAAAGGTTTGGATTCTGCTAGTTAGGACCAATCAATCAATATTGTAGCTTATAATCATAGTTATTTTAGTACCACTCTTATAGCATTATAAACAGCTTGTACCACCACTGCACTGTAGCATAATCAACAGCTTGTAATTGCTGCACTACTTAAGATCATAATTGTTATATTGCAGTACCACTCTTGTAGCAAAATAAACACCTTATTATTGCTGGGCTACTCATAGACATAATGGTTACTACATAGTAGCACCACTCTTGTAGCATAATAAACAGCTTCTTATTGGTTAAATTGTAACACCACTATTGCAGGATAATTAGGCCAATTAGCTGCCATGATCACTCAAAAACAAGGCTGCAGCAATCAAAGTATATAGAATTAATACTTATTTCTTAATTCTTTTACAGCCACTCCAAAGCTAAAAGTGTTGGTGTGTAAAATTATATTTTACTTGTGCGGTTGCTGCCCTAGCATTTAGAGACTATGTCATAGAAGGGTTGGACAAAAAAATAGCCTAAAATCATCCTAAGATTTAAATCTAAAAATGAAACTGTCTTACATTGCATTGATTTAATTTTAGTCTCTCTAGATACTGTTAATTCTAGACTTTGTAGATACTGTAGAGTCTAGATTGTGACTCCAAAAGGATACTGTAGAATCTAAACTGTGAA
This sequence comes from Acartia tonsa, assembly GCF_053477335.1. NCBI lineage: Eukaryota > Metazoa > Arthropoda > Copepoda > Calanoida > Acartiidae > Acartia > Acartia tonsa. Next base: position 29,518,471 of record NC_137268.1, on the reverse strand, counting down.
GATACAGTTGATTCTAGGCTTTGTAGAAGCTGTAGAGCCTAGACCCAAGATTCTCTAGATTCTTGACAATTTAGACAACGAATAGATTTGAGTCTGGACTGTATATATAGTTTTGTATCTAGACTTAATAGTTGTTGATCAGTCAGTGTTCTTTGATCCGATAAAGGGACGTATCCTAGTTGTAGAGAAGCGGTGTTTACTAACATTTTACTTTTACTTAATTCCTTGATTTTACATGACACTAATTACTTTTAAATTGATTTTTTAGAGAAATTTCAATGTGCATTGCTTAATATCAGATATGGCAGTTACCTCAAATGTACTAGTCAAGCACAGAAACTCTCTCCCCTCTTATTTTGAAATAGGTCTCTCTGGAAAAAAAACTTACCCCCTCCCCCCAAAGCCAATAAAGTTGTTTTATAACTAACCTAACCTCACCTAAAGTAATTACAGACAACGAAAAAACTCCAGGAACACTCAAATTTTCAGTTTATTTCAGAAAAAGGTAAAGGGTTGATTTCTGTGTTTAACAATTCACTTAGAGGGAAAACACTTATCAAGTTGATAATTGATTTTAGATGAGATTATAATTGCTGACCAGCTACCAGAGACCGGAGACCTTAGTGATATACACGAGGTGGACACTGATCTTCACATGATTGATAACAATGATGATAGCAATGCAGATAACGATGAATCAGGTATATATCATAAAGATTCTGGGGACCTTAGTGATATACATGAGGTGGACACTGATCTTTACATTATTGATGACAATGATGATAGCAATCCAGATAACGATGAATCAGGTATAGATAACCTAGTGATCCACTTAAGGTGGACACTGATCTTCATATTATTGATGACAATGAAAATAGCAATGCGGATAACGATGAATCAGGTATGTATCATGTAGAGACTAGAAACCTTAGTGATATATATGAGGTGGACATTGATGTTCACATTATTGATGACAATACTGACAGCAATGCAGATAATAATGAATCAGGTATTTATTATATAAAGACTGGAGACCTTATTGATATACATCAGGTAGACACTTATCTTCATATTATTAATGACCTTGATAATATCAATCTGGACAATGAAGAATCAGGTATATATCATAAAGAGACCTTAGTGATATAAACGAGGTGGACACTGATCTTCACATTATTGATGACAATGATGATAGCAATGCAGATAACGATGAATCAGGTATGTATCATATAGATTCTGGGGACCTTAGTGATATACACGAGGTGGACACTGATCTTCACATTATTGATGACAATGATGATAGCAATGCAGATAACGATGAATCAGGTATGTATCATATAGATTCTGGGGACCTTAGTGATATATCTGGTAAGCCGAGCGTACTCGGCCCACGGGGTAACGAGTTCGGATTCAACGGGCCCTAGCCTTTAAGTATTCTACCAAACAAACAAGCAGGATTCAATCATACAGAATTATATATTTAAACTGAATAATATTTACAAGTTATGTTTACTATATATATACAACAAAAATATGACAATAGTTAGGTTTGAAGGGGGTGTGGGGCGCTAGGGCTTAGCGCCCGACGGTAGACAGGCTGTGGGGGCAGCGGTGGTAAAAGGGGAGGCAGTGCCTCCCGATTATATAAGTGCATGATGGACTCGTGATAATTGCATGTTCAAGTCCCCTCCCCACATTTAGGCAGGCTTAGTTTTGACCGCCGGGTGCGGGGTTAACAGCGGTCATGAGATGGATAGTGATATAATAGGATTAGTGCGGTGGGTTTGTTATCATAAGTCACAGCGAAGCAACTCTGTATTGGGCCTGTCCGTATGGGTGTCGTATTACCACAACCTCCCCTTCAAGGGTTGCGTGGCTCTTGAGACACCAGGCCTTGAACCTGGGGATACGACAGCCGGCTCATGCGTCGGACAGGCAGTTCCTGGGGCACAGCTCGATGGAGGACAGCTCTGGCTACACAGGCTCCTCGGGACACTCGTTGCTCGGTCTGACTGTGGTTGGTGATCAGCATTGTCAGCTCCTGGTTGGCTTCTAGGCGTGGGTTGGCCACGGCCAGGCCTCGCCGCTGGAAATTTTGCCTCGTCTGCAGGATCAGTTCTGTCTCGGCTGGTAACTGGACACGGAGGCCTAGGCAGATTCTGGTGGTTCCTAAGGGTGGAATGGTGATGGCAAAGGGCGCATAGAACTCCATGGGGGCGCCTGCTTGATTCAGGTTGCTTGGCCTCCTAGCTCCTACCCGGATGGGGATGGCTGTCATCAGCAGGGGGCACATGGCTTCTTCTTCTTCTTCTGGGGCGGCTTCTTCCATCGCAGTGGCTGGCTCTTCTCCTACAGGTCCGCTGCTGGCTGGCAGGTTCTCCATGTCTGCGTCAGGGTTCCAGATGGCATCTCTGAGTGGCTCTGGAGCAGGCGGCGGCGGCGGTGGTTCGTTGGGTTGCTCCTGCAGGTTTTCCTCCACTGGGTCACGATCTTGGCCGCTAGGCTGTGGGGCGGCTGCGGCTGGCTGGTGCACTGGGAACTCTCCTGGGTTGCTAGCTGCGGGCGCCGCCGCTCCAACTGGCAGCTCGGTGGCATCCTCGTCGCCGTCCACGTCAACTTGGATGTCCTCTGGGATCTGGTGGGCAGTCACATCTCCAGTGTATTTGCGCAGTCGGCCTACATGCGCGGTAACTTCTGAGATCCTGGCTACTGGAGAGGCAGGTTTGATGACATAATGGACTTCTGTAGCTTTCCTCACTACTTTCCAGGGCCCAGTCCATCTCTTGGTAATCTTGGCTGCCTTTCCTGGCACCAGGCGAGGGGCCAGGTACCAGACCAAGTCTCCAACCTCATACTTGGCCGTGCCTTCGTAAGCTGCCGCGCTCCTCCTGATGGCTCCCTCCTCCTTCTGCTGGATGGCATCATAAACTGCATAGTAGCGCTGCAACAGAGCTTGGACGTTGGCTGGAACTGAAGCATACTCGGTCTCTGGCAGCCGTAGCACCATGTCCACCGGAAGTTTGGCCTCTCTCCCAAAGAAGGCCAGGAACGGGGTCACACCAGTGGACCTACAGGCCTTGGTGTTGTAGGCAAAGGCGATGGCAGGCAGGTGGGGCTCCCAGTTGTTATCGTCTCTGTCTAGGAACAGGCGCATGCCTGTGTTGAGCGTCCTATGAAACCTCTCCACTCGGTTGGACTGCGGATTGTAGGGTGGTGGATGTGTCAGGCCAATCTCAAGCCGGGAGGCCAGTTCCTGGAATACCTGGCCGGTAAATTCCATTCCATTGTCGGAATGGATCTTCAGGGGGCATCCGAACGTGGCCAGGTGGCGGTGCAACAGGGCTTCAGCCACCGTGAGGGTGCGCTTGTTGGGGATGGCGTAGAGGCTGACAAACCGGCTAAATCCATCTTGGCAGGTGAGGATGTAGCGGTTCCCAGCTGGAGTCTCTGGCAGTGGCCCCACCAGGTCGATGAATAGGACTTGCTGTGGATACCCCTGGCGGGAGGGCACGTGGATCCCCTGCTTCAGCCTCTCCTTGGTGACTTTCTGGACACACTCAGGGCAGGTTTGTACCATCAGGCGGACGTCACGGGCTAGGTTGGGCCACCAGAAGTGCATGGCAACGCGGGCGATAGTTGCGTCCATCCCAAAGTGTCCAGCCATGGGGGTCCCATGAGCTAGAAAGAACGCATCCTGCTGGAGGGCCGAAGGCAGCAGGTATCTTGTCCTCTCTCCCGTCAGAGTCTGGTCAGTGGTGGTGAGGCAGCCATGTTCGTCAAGGCCCAGGGCTGAGAAGCGGCTGGCGTACTGCTGCTCGTCTCGTTCCTTGCCACGCAGCTCAGCCTTGGTTGGGGCCTTGCCATCAGCCACCCATTGGCGGACACGGAGCAGGAGGGGGTCCTGTGTCTGGGCTTCCAATACTCTAGCTGAGTCCAGTCGGGCGGCAGGAGGCCGGCTAGCTGCGGGCTCCCCTAGCTGGGCCAGGTTGTGGATATACTCAGCCTGCTCTGCTAATTCTTCGGCGCTAGCCGTTGGCATGTTGGCATCTTCCCGGCGGCTGAGGGCGTCGGCGTTGGTATTCTGGGTGCCAGGCCTGTGGCAGACGGTAAAGTCTAAGGCCGCTAGCTCCTCCTGCCAGCGGGCCACCATCCCTGTGGATGTGTTCAGTGATTTCATCTGTAGCAGGGCAGAGGAATCAGTGTTGATCTGGAAGCTGCGGTAGGACAAGATGCCGTGGAATTTTCGGATCCCATAGATAATGGCGGCCATCTCTCCCTTCCAGGACGGGTAGCGCGTCTCAGGGTCGGTTGTCTTGCGCCCCACGGCGGCAATCAGCCTCTCCTTGCCCTCCTGGCATTGACTCAGTATGGCAGAGATGGCGCGGCTGCTGAAATCTGTGGTGAGCTGGAACACTGCTGGTAAATCAAACCTGGGCGGCGCTCGGATGGGGGCCTGTCGGAACTTGTCCTTGAGTTGCAGCAGCTGGGCTTCCATCTCAGGCGTCCAGGTTAGGGCCTTGGCCGTCTTCTGCCGATTCATCTCGTATGTGAGGTCTGCATACTCTGGGATGAACAGGCGGTAGTATCCAAAGAAGCCCAGCAACGCCAGCAAATCCTTGGGGGTGCTAGGGGCTGGCCAGTCCAAGATGCGGTCAATATAGTCCTCTTGCATGGCTATCCCCTCTCGGCTGAGGGTGTGACCCAGATAATCCACCTTGGACCGGAACAACTTGGTCTTGGCTGGCTTGAGGCGGATCCCTCCCCTGCGGTGGGCCTCCAAGACCTCTCGGAGCCTGGCCAGGTGGGCCCAGGTATCCTGGTGGAAGGTCAGGACGTCGTCAAGGTATGACTGGAGGTTGGCTGTGCCTAGTGGGTTTAGGACCCCTGCAATAAACCTGGAATAGACAGACGGTGCCGTAGCCAGGCCAAAGGGCATCCTTTTCCATTGATACAAGCCCCTGGGGGTGGTGAAGGCGGTGCAGGGCCGGCTATCCTCAGACACACGGATGGTGTAGTATGCGGCCACCGCGTCTAGAGCACTGTAGACCCGGTGCCCGCCAGCTCGTTCCACCAATTGCTGGATCCTAGGCAGGGGGTAGCTGTCCAGCTCCAGACACTTGTTGAGGGCCCTGTAGTCGACGGCCCAGCGGGTGCTCCCGTCCTTCTTCTTGATGGGTACCAGGGGGCTGCTCCAGGCGGAGTCCGACGGCTCTATGACTCCTTCCTGCAGCCAAGTGTCCAGTTGTTTCTCCAGTTCAGCCTCTTGCCGCGGGTTCAGATCCCTAAATCTCTGGCGGATCGGCTGGGTCCCTGGCTTGAGGCGCAGCTGCAATTCAACCACATCTGTGCAGCCGGGGGTAGAATTGGAGAAGACGTCCCTGTACTCTGACAACGTAGTCCAGACCTCCTTCTTGAGCAAGGGGTCCTTGCGTAGGAACTCATTGTCTTCCATCTCCAAGGCCTCCCACAACTCTTGCATGTCTATAGGCTCAGCAGGTTCTTGGACCGAGTGGAGACGCGGGGGAGGCGTATCAGAGACTTCCAGAATGTCAGGTTTGACCAGCTCCCCTGCCACTGGGAGGCCAGCATCCAGCAAGAGGGGCACCTCCCCCTCATTGACCACCAGTACTCTAAACACAGTGGCAGAGCCAGGCCTGTGGGCATACAGGCCCTCTGGAATAACAAGGTCCTCCCCAAACCTCTGTTCTGGGGCAGCTAGTTGAATGGCATCCTTGGTGCGATGGCCTACTAGCTCAACAGGGACTGCCATAACCCCGCGGCCAGGCAGGACCACCCGCTTGGCTGTGCGGAGCTGGGGTGGTTGACCGTCAGTTGGAGTGACAGCGCTCAGCCTATACGTGGCTGGTGAGGGGTCAGCCTTGGCTCCGGGACCCACCGGCCGCGACTTGACGGGCTCGGCTTCTGGAGAGGCTGACGTGTCGGAGCCAGGCTTGGCTCCGGGGGCGTCCGGCCACGATTTGACGGGCTCGGTGCTGGGAGAGGCCAAAATGCTGGGTCCAGCTTTGGCTCCGTGGGCGTCCGGCCGCGACTTGACGGGCACGGCGCCGGGAGAGGCTGGGGCCTGAGAGTTGAGTGTGGCTCCGGGTACATCAGACCGCGACTTGACGGGTCTGGACTCGGGCTTGGCTGGTGGACTGGCTGGAGGTCCCAGGTAGAGGGGGCCAGGTGGACACGGCTGGCCGTTGATAAAAATGTCGGAGGAGAAGATTGGTTCTGGAGGGCTGGCAATCTCAGGAAACGTTGTTGGCAGGCTCTCCCTTGGCACCTTGGGCACTGGGGGCAACCCCATGGCTAGCAGGTTAGCGCCCTTGTGTGCGTTGAGCTCAGCGTCCACCCAGTGTGTGCCTTTCTCAACCACACGCGGCTGCTCAGGCAGGGGGCCTGGCAGAGGCCCCTCATAGCTTAGCTCTCTCTCGGCTGTCTCCCGGTCAATGGGGACGCCACGGAGTGGGATAAACTCCCCACGCGCCCACAAGCAAGGTGGTTGCATGTCGAAACAGAGCCTAGTTCCGAACTCCTTGAGAAAATACCCACCCAAGTTAAGAGGGTGGGAGAGGTTCCGGACCACAGTCACGTGGTATAGATGGAGTATAAGAGTGTGTGAAACTGCCATATATAACTCTTTTAATTTTCCAATTACCTGGAGGGGCTGGCCTTCCTCATTAGCAGTCAGGATCTGGGTGTTGTCCGGAATCAACATGCGTTGCACGCCCATTGCGTGCATGAGGTGCTCAGAAATTACAGCAGACCCTGGTACACGGTTGCCAGAATCAACCATGGCATCAACCTGTACATGCTGGGCAGGGTCAGGAGTAGGAAACCTCACCCTGATATGGCAGGGGAAGTGGAGGTCCTGCCCTTGAGACAAGGGGGCCTCTCGTTCGGCTGGGGTTGGCAGAAACTTTGGTGGTGGCCGCACCGCAGCTAGGGTGGTATCGCTTACCATGGTGGCTTAGACTGTAGCTTCGAATCACTAGAGCTTATTAATTATCACTTGGTCAACAATTTTATATTTATTTTTATCACTTGGTTGACTTTTTATACACAATGATGTGTTGTTATCACTAGGAGCTCTAGGTGTGATTCTGGAAGCACTGGCAGCAGGGAATGTCCGTCCTGCAAGGTTCAGAGGGGTGACGGCGGTAGGGAATGACCCGTCCTACAGCGCCGCTGGTTCGAATCCCGACAAATGGCGGCAGGGAATGGCCCGTCCTACAGCGCCTCGGGTTCGAATCCTGGGAGACAGCGGCAGGGAATGTCCCGTCCTGCCGTGCCTGTGGCTCAAAATCTGCTATCCGTCGCAGTGGTAGGGCTTACTTGTGTGCTGAAGCTTCGCAGCCACACATTGCCTTCTTAGGGAGACCAGCACACAGCTGTCTGTCTCGTAGGTTTGGCCTGGGTGTCCTGGGGCTTGTCCCAGCTACACTTGCCAATTTAGACTCAGTTTTGTAGCCGTCTGAGCTAAATTATCCGGTTGCCGTGGCTGCGCACCTAGCGCTACTCCTACACGACACGGACAAAGCGTCTTAACTGGCGCTTTTAGCAGGCTAAATCTGCTTGCCGTAGGCCAGAGGCCCACATATTGCGTTCAAAATGATGGAAATTCGACCTAAAAAGGCCGTCTCACGGGTCAGTTGGCTTCTCAGTTGGCGGCTGATTGTCCCCTTACTTGCCAAAGGGTCCAATCAGAGGTAGAATAGGCTAGTTCTGTAAGGCTCGATTGAAACACGCTGACACCAAGTTCTGGTAAGCCGAGCGTACTCGGCCCACGGGGTAACGAGTTCGGATTCAACGGGCCCTAGCCTTTAAGTATTCTACCAAACAAACAAGCAGGATTCAATCATACAGAATTATATATTTAAACTGAATAATATTTACAAGTTATGTTTACTATATATATACAACAAAAATATGACAATAGTTAGGTTTGAAGGGGGTGTGGGGCGCTAGGGCTTAGCGCCCGACGGTAGACAGGCTGTGGGGGCAGCGGTGGTAAAAGGGGAGGCAGTGCCTCCCGATTATATAAGTGCATGATGGACTCGTGATAATTGCATGTTCAAGTCCCCTCCCCACATTTAGGCAGGCTTAGTTTTGACCGCCGGGTGCGGGGTTAACAGCGGTCATGAGATGGATAGTGATATAATAGGATTAGTGCGGTGGGTTTGTTATCATAAGTCACAGCGAAGCAACTCTGTATTGGGCCTGTCCGTATGGGTGTCGTATTACCACAATATACACGAGGTGGACACTGATCTTCACATTATTGATGACAATGATGATAGCAATCCAGATAACCATGAATCAGGTATAGATACCCTAGTGATCCACATGAGGTGGACACTGATCTTCATATTATTAATGACAATGATGATAGCAATGCGGGTAATGGTGAATCAGGTAAATATTATATAGTTACTTGAGACCTTAGTTATATACTTGAGGTTGACATTGATCTTAATTACAATGATGATAGCAATGTGGATAACGATGAATCAGGTATATATCATATAGATACTTGAGACCTTAGTGATATACATGAGGTGGACACTGATCTTAATGACAATGATAATGGCAATGCGGATAACAATGAATATAAAACATGATCTAAAATTGCATTTGTTCTTTGACACAAGTTAATATTTTTTAAATTTATTTAGGTGAATACAGTATGACCCAAGTTAACAGTGACTTCATCAGAGAAAGATCAGATTCAGAGGTAAATATTTAATTTGACAATGGATGGTTTTAGACGGCCACAATAATACTAGTAGATGAAAAATAATACAAGAGATAAAATTTTAGTATAATTCAATTATTTATTGGTGACAAATTATATGGATAATAACTGTTCATCTATACCATAATATGTAAACGTTCTAACCCATGACAATTTGCTCCTAAAATGTTTTCCATTTGCCCTATTGGATTGGAGATCTAGACTTTCTATATCTATTAACCATAGGTTCTAGTAGCAGATGAAGATTATGATGACTCAGAGGAAAATGCTCTGGAAGTTGATGAAACAGATCACAACAATCATTTTAATGATGACATCATAGGAGGTAATCTGCGGTGTTTATATAATTTCCCTCAAATTTCCTATTACTAAATTAAAGCCTACCGATCTTTTCAAATATGAATGGCGTGATATACCACAAGATCTTAACAAAACTATGCTTAATTATGTGGCTGGTTATATGATCTAAGGTCCCTTTGATTGCACGACCTTTGTTTAGAAGTCATACCTGGAAGCAGCTTATAGTACCTAATAAAAAATGACGTCATACAATACAAATGACTAATGTTAGGCCAGCATACATTTTACCATTGTTCATTTATAATGCATACTGGCCTAACATTGGTAATTTGTATTGTATGACGTCCTTCTTTAAAATTCACTATAAGCATCCTCTCATTACTGTGCATGGTAATAAGTTGCGCCTGTTTTGGGCCAAGCCATATCCCCAACTCTTACTATTTATGCCATTTGTAACGACTTTAGTATTGACGCGGTGTCAGGTCGAGATTTGAACCTATCACCTCACAAATGCTTTGTGTGATACGCAACAGTCGTGGGTTTACTTGGAGGGAAAGCACCAAGAATTGTCAGTTGGCTGCTGTTGGATGTAATTTTGTGTTTCATATGGCCCTTAAATGCTGAAAAGGCTAAATTTTATTATTTTGTGTAGATAATAACGATGACAACTCAGATGAAGGAGATGATGATATTGATGGCAATCAATCAATCAATGACCCCAGGCATAGACAAGTTTAGCTATCATTTATGTATATATATATATATCAATGGATTGACAAACGGACAAAATGAATTATAGAGCAAATGTTCAATGGTTATAACAAAATAGAAAGAAGGTCATAAGAATCCTCCTATTATATAAAGTAGTAAGCTTTTTTGTATGTAGTGAAGGATCTCACTAACCGCTGAACCGATATGGTTCTTCTTTAGGTCCTTCTTATATGGACGGTTTTAGGCTATTGTATTTATAAAAAATGTCTGGGTATGGTTCTAGGGTATTTTCCATATCCCTTCGAATATATAGCCCCTTAGATGCTAGGGGCGCAACCGCTAGTAGAAGATAAAAGAACAATAGAGAATCAGAAAACCCTTATATATTTATTCTTTTGTGGCATGGGCGACAGTCAGACAATAGTTGTGGTGTTTTAAATGCTCCTTAAGGAATGTTCACAAAAAAACAGCAATAGCAAGCAATTACATTTCCCCATAGTAATACAGAATGTCTGTCTGACTGACGGTTAGACAAAGTGAATTAAAGAGTAGCTAGATGATAAATATTGTGTATGAAACTAGGCTGGTCTGTGAGGTCGGTATGGATGAAGAGGAACCGTCGACGTCATCACTTTAATCCGCTAGTTGTCTGAGATGTCAAAGATTTAATTATAATGGCCCTCATCCATTCAAGGGCTCTTGTTATTGTAATTTGTTTTCTTAATTTTTATCAGATATGCCTTTTGTATTTACTTTTAAGTATTTTTATTGGTTGTGTTAAATAGAATATATATGGTTGTATTATAAGTATCATAGCTAGTCTATATAATGGAAATGTCAATGAGTCTATAAAAGGGATCATTTTTTCGCGCATTTTCCATAAAAAATGTGTGTTTTAAGACTTTACACAGGAGTAGAACTATAAAATTTGACATGGCAGTTGCTCAAATATAGTACCACTAGCGGCTTCGCCCCTATTTTTTATTTTTGGGGGGGTTAGGGGTGTCCCACCCCCCAAGAAAATAGTTATAAACCTTCCCGGGAACTATGAGAAGCTACCCTGAAAAGGAGAACCCGATCGGTTCAGTGGTTAGCGAGATCCTTCGCTACAAACAAACAGACAAACACACAAACACACAAACAGACAGACATCGTTCTACCTGTATTATAGATAGGAGTGAAAAAAAATGCTTTACCAATTTTTCTTATTTTAAACTGCATGTAAATGTGGTAATTTTGAATATCTTCAATCTTCAACTACCAATAAATTGCCTTTACTTCGCAAGCTTATTGTTCTTGTCGTTTAGTCTTTAACTTGTATTTTCCATAATAATAATGCTGCGCCACTTATGGATACGACTGTCAGCTCTCACTGTTTATATTTATGCAGTTTGAATCAATATTTCGGGAATTGTCCCTTTCGTGGCAACGCCCCTTAAAGGGCGATTCGTCGTATTTTGAAAATGGCTTTTTATAGGTTATTTTAGTTTAGGTTAAGTTATATTGGGTTAGGTGATTGCCCCACAGGGTTAGGCAATTGGCCCCGCAAAGTTAGAGCCCCCCCCCCCCCCCACAGGGGTAGAAAAATTTTAGAAAAGCTAATGTGAAAAATACGACGAATTGCCCCTTAAGGTGTGTTGGCACGAAAGGGACTATACCCAATATTTCTTATACCGGTTTTTAATGTGATATTTTTAGAGTGTATTTAATTGAATTATTGTAAATATATATCTTTTAGAGTGCCTTAGAAAATAAATCTTATGTTTTTAGAAGTATTTTTTAGGCTTGTAGAGTAGCTGTGGTACTATTAGTATAGCATATTAAAGACCCAACAATGTTAATAATTATATATTACTTGTAGTATACCAGGGAGGGAGGGGACATTGGACTGTAAATTATACAGGAACCAAAAGTATTATACTACGTTATCTTATTAGGTGCCTTTAAAAATAGTAGTGTTAAAACTGTTCAACCTATAATTTTGGTCTACACTATTTATCATCATTGGGGATGTACTTTGATTTTTTGTCGATTATCTTATCCCTTTATCAGTTTTATATCAGTCAGATGATTCTTTCTAGCAAATGGTGGAAACACTATCTAATAGAAATTCACTGAATCATGTTATTCCAGAGATCCTATGAATACTATAAATTTATGTACATCCCAATGATGATGGACAAAATTACACATTCTTGTAAATTAACATTAATAGCTTAAGGTGTGGCAACTACAAGTTTGAACCAACTAATTAAGCTTTTATTAGAAACCCTGGTTTTAAGCCAACGAATAAAGATCACATGATTTTAAAACCTTGAGTTCCATAATAAATTATTGTCCAATGTCCTCTCCCTACCTGTGTAGTTCTCAATTGATTGATATATGTTATGTATCTATCTACTCAAGGATAAAGAGATAGTATATTTTCAGTATGGCTTCGAGACCGATTAATATCTAATGAAAAGAACCGGCTCTCAGACAAACTAAAAATAATGTATAGCATCGTTTTTTAGACAATTTTCCCCGAATGCTAAAATAAAAATCATAAAATTAATACCAGTTTTGTTAGCCCGGACATTAAGGTTAATATTCCCTATTTCTCTGATTTTTGGTCCTACTTAAAAAGGCGTGATAATTGTAGACTATGTTTAAGGGATCTAAAGGGATACGACAATGACCGATATATTGATGCACATCCCAAAAACACAAAAGCATATCTTTTGTGTTATTGGTTAAAACCTTTGAACACTCAACTTAATAAACCAACCAATAAAATTTCAATAAAACGAATAAGTAAACGTTATTGTAAAACTTTAAGGACTAGTGTAATAAACAGCCCAATTTCCCCAACCTCCCTGGAACTACGTATAGTTTATAATTTCCTACCTAAAATTTGTTAAAAAGGTCTAATTTCAAATACTTTATAGACACATTTCTTCTAAATTAAGATTAAAATATGTAACATTCTTGTAAAAGCGAGAGAGAATGTGTGATTCATATAATTTGGTTAACAACTGTTTTTATTCAGGAAGGGATAAAACATTGACCGATAAATTGATGTACATCCCCATTGATGATACACAAAATTACCACTTTTGTAAATTACAATTAGTTGTTGAAACGTTTGGACACTCAACTTAATAAACCAAACAATCACAATTAAATCAAAAGTCCCTAAAGTTGTTAATCCAACAAATAAGAAAACATTGTTATTTAACTTTGGAGACTAGTATAATAAACAGCCTAATGTCCACTCCCTCCCTGATTTAGTTATATGACATTTCTACAAGTGTTCGTTTCCCTCAATATGGTGCATTTTACAATATTTCACTGATTAGAAGGAGGATAATAATTCTTCCATAATTATGTCTAGGTGTGTCTGTACCAAAGGATCTCGCTAACTGCCTAACCGAGATGGTTCTCCTTTACAGTGTAGCTTCTCATAGGTCCTGGAAAGGTTTATAACTCTTTTAAAGGAGAAAAGAGAAATCGCCCCTAGAATAAAGATCCCACCCCCCCGGAGGTCCTATGTCCGTGGGCGTAACTATAAACGAAAAATTTCGTAAGTTCAAACATTTTATTTTACTCTTTAACATTAGCTATAGACTTGAACGAAAAAGAAGCTATCGTATTTTAGAAAGGGATCAGTAATATTTGACATAAAATCACTTCACATAAATTCATTTCACATAAAACATTTGACATAAAGTATCATTTGACATAAACTCATTTGACATAAAGGTACATTTGACATAAAAACGTTTCACATAAACTCATTTGGCATAAAGGTACATTTGGCATAAAGATACATTTCATATAAAGGTATGCTTGACATAAAGATATATTTCATATAAAGGTATACTTGACATAAAGGTACATTTCACATAAAGGTACACTTGACATAAAGGTACATTTCACATGAAGGTACCCCGAGCATGGCAACCGGTAAACAGAATCTCAGTTCTGCACCACTAGCCTCACACGACTGAAGTTCCCATGTCTATACAGTCATATTTATATGAAAATATTTTTAGAAGATTTTTGAATTTTTTTTGAAGATTTTCTTTTAATAATAAATAAAAATTTCTAAAATCTTTTTTAAAAAATGGAAAATCTTCAAAAAAAAATTCAAAAATCTTCTAAAAATATTTTCATATAAATGTGACTGTATAGACATGGGAACTTCAGTCGTGCGAGGCTTGTGGTGCAGAACTGAGATTCTGTTCACCGGTTGCCATGCTCGGGGAAAAAAATGACAACCTCGGGTAGACTTTGAAATGTATCTTTACATGAAACGTTTTATGCCAAGTGTACCTTTATGTCAAATGTACCTTTATGTCAAGTGTACCTTTATGTCAAACATACCTTTATGTCAAATGTACCTTTATATCATATGTACCTTTATGTCAAATGTACCTTTATGTGAAACGTTTTTATGTGAAGTGTACCTTTATGGCAAATGTACCTTTATGGCAAATGTTTTTATGTCAAATGTACCTTTATGTGAAGTGATTTTATGTCAAATGTTTTATGTGAAATGAATTTATGTTAAATGATATTATGTCAAATATTACTGATCCTTTAGAAAGGCCGTTAAAAGGCAGGGAGGAAGGAGATAATGAAATCTTAATCTTATTGCCCCCTAAATATGTTCTGCCATTCGTTAGCTTTAACACTTTCGGTAATCTTGTTCAATCTTTTCCACCAATATAATTTTGGATAATTTGGGGATTACATGAATTCATCTTCCCTTGTCCCATTCCTTGAAATCCCTGGTTTAGGGGTCATGACTCTTCATAGTCCTGTAATTAAATTTGGAAATTTACCAGGAACGCAGGGTTAGGTCAATGAAAGCAGAAAATCTACGTCATTAGCGTAAATGGGTTATACTAGAGGCAGTAAATAGAGTAAGGAAATGCATTTGTCCTCAATCAGTTGCCATAAACAGCTAGGGCATTGGCTATATGTCGGAAGTATAAAAACAGCCGAGTCCCTACATAAGAACAGAAAGTCAAATCCCAGCAGGTGAAAGGGTCTTCACCACTTGGGCAAGGTAGTTGTCTGGGTTTATACAATTATTTATTCAACACACATATGATTTTAGATTACCTATTTTATCTCTCATTGTCTTATTCATAGTATCCCTGAAAATTGCTCAGAAGTCTACAAACAAGGATAACAACACCCATAACTATGTAGATCATAATGAATAAGACAATGGCCGATGCATCCCTAATGATGATAAACAAAATTACCCTTCCTTAAGACAAAAATCATTGGTTTAAATGATAATACTAGTTTGGAACCAGCCCATCAAAGTTTTACATTCAAAGTTTTTTTAGCCAACGAATATGATAGTTATAAAAGTTTGGGTAACATTATCACTACAAAGAACCTATATCAACCAAGAAAAAAAAATCAATTATGTAAAGACAGACGACCAGACGTAAAGATAAACTATGCTCATTATGATATATAATTATTTTCTTCAAAATTTCTTATCTTGAAATCTAAGTCAAATTTTCGCCAAAATTTTTGTAGGTTAAAGAACTTTCAGTAAAATATCAACGTTTTTATAACCATTTACGCATTTTTATGTAAAACTATAAAACTAATTACAACCAACCAATCTTAATAAAAGTATCCTTATTTTTAAGCCAAGAAATGAGTGAACCAGGTTTTAAAACTTTGGGTATCCGTATAAATTAAAGTCTATTGTACCCTCCCTTCCTAAGAAACATGTTTAAATCACTAAAATTAATTGATAAGTCTAACATCATGTCCACAATAACCTTTCATTAACATGATAACAGACAAACTAGTGTACAAACTTATTTATAAAGTTGCTTTGCTACTATAAAAAATGATGATAGAAATAATCATATTACCCCAAAGAAACTTTCATATTAGAAAATAAAAGAAAAATCAACCATTGCATTGCAAGGAACAAATATGCTGAAAAATAAAAGATAAATTATTATTAAACATAACATTATATATTAAATGTAAAAGAATTAATTGTTTTTACCAAAACAACTTATACGTCGCTACTTACGGATATAAATTTTCTTGTTTAGAATTGTATTGATTTAGATACAATTTTGTTTAGCCATACAAATATATATTCTGTTATTAAGTTCTGACACACTACAAGTTTTAATGTACCGTCTGACTGTAGCTTTGCTTTTAAGCAGGGAGGGAGGAGACATGGGCCTGCTGTTCCCAAAGTTTTATAATTACGTTTTCTTATTTGTTGGCTCAACAACTCTGGGGACCTTTACTGAAATTTGATTTGTTGGTTCTTTCAGTTGAGTGTCCAAATGTTTCAACCACTAATTATAATCTATAGAAGGGGTAATTTTGTGTATCATCATTGAGGCATTGTCCTTTTTAAGGGTGTTTTCAATCTTATTTTAGTATGAATGTCTCTATCCGTGATAAGAATATGTTTTGACTGGTGTACAATTAAAACATCTGCAGAGAGAATGAAACGTGAATATACAAAAAGATAATTTAAGAATCAGGGCTATAAGAGATCAAGAATTTTACTTCGTGCAGGGCTCTAAAGTGATAAGACATTAGACGATAAATTGATGTATATCCCCAATTATGTTAGACAAAATTACTTCATCTGTAAATTAGAACTGCCATTGTTGAAACGTTTAACGCCATTTAATAAGAAAACGTAATTTTAAACTTTGGGTACTAGTTTACTTAACAGTCCAATCTCCCTTCCTTCCTTGAGATTTTATTTCAATCATAATTCTTTAATACGTGAAAAAGAGAAAATCTATAAGACAATGATGTTTTGAAAAAGAATTGTTTAATCCAAAGATACTTAATAAAGTTCCCCACTAGAATAGATTAAGTTAAATCGTAGATAGATTGACATTCTTTAAAGATAAGTATACCTTTTTAAAAATAGATAAATCAATTATATGATTTATTGTTCGCTTCTTTTGATTAGTTACGAAGCTACTCTATAATTCAGTTCAGTTTGTATATCCGATCATACTAAAGGTGAAAAGGTTTTTATTCCGCTGCTCATAGAAAAAGACGGCTAAGTTTTTGTTTGAAGATTCTGCTGATCAACTAATGTTTACTGTATAGACTACTCGGTCCTTTGGTCGGTCTTGAATAGTCTTTGGTATTTTTTTGCATAAGGAAAAAAATTTCTCACCTGCTATTCAAGATAGAATACAAATTATTTTACAGATATTAATATAGATATTACAGATATTTATGCGTAGAAAGTTGGATATAATATGGTGCTAGACATAGTTTTTTCGTATGGATGAGAACCGGTTGCTGTCCACCGGATTCGAATGAATACGAGAAATAATATTACCCCTTCTGTAAATGAAAATTGTTGGTTAAAAGTTTCCAGATTCAATCAAAGTACGCAAAGTTTTAGGCTAACGAATAAGATAACGTGGTGATAAAACTTTGATTACTAATGTAATTTAAGTCTAATATTCTCTCCCTTCCTGAAGACCACTCAGCGTCTACTCCATAATTTGTTTTGTCATACTTTTTTTAGAGAAGGAGGCAGGGACGTCCAAGATTTTCATTTTTTTTGGAGGGGGGGGGGGTAAAATGACGGGATTTCAAAGGTTTCAGGGGGGGGGGGGGTTATCTAATATAGTAAAAGTTTGAAAGTATAATCCCACCCTTGGACGTCTTTGGGGGGAGGTCAATTCCAATACCCATTGAGAAAAAAAGGGATAAAACCGCTTTTTTTTTGCTTTACTATGTATTAATAATGTTTTTCCGAGATTTGAGTTGGATGTCAAAATATAAATTAGATTGTCAATCATTAGGTCAAACTCTCATAAAAGCCAGGGATATAAGGGATAAAAAACAATGGATGATAAATTTGTGTACACTCTCAATGATGATAAACAAGCTTACCCGACCTGTAGATTCAAATTATTGGTGAAAAAGTTTTAAAACTTTTTTGTTAAATTTGGGTTAACCTGCATCCAATTAAAACACGCTGCTTTTTCACTTTTTTGACAACAATTTTATGTATGAAACAATTATCCTAAGCATCTAATTTTTAAATAATGATTACAATGACAACATGGTACAATGTTTCAACCAAAGAATCCTTTTTAAGAATATGCGTTGACTTTGCGGGCAATATTGAAAATTTTCCTTTTTCTCTGTGAAACTGTTTTGCATACTTTACTCAGCTTTTTTATTCAAAAGGAGAGTTAGAAAATATTCTTTATATTCTTTAAAACAAGGTTACCAACATGATAAGTAACGAATAAAAAAAATAATGGATGGGCAAACGGACAAAGTGTGCTATAGAGCAGATGTTCAGTGGTAATTAATTTTAAGTTTCCTAAGATTAAATAAATCTTCAAATCTTACTAACCCCAATTTTAGCCAGCTACAAAGTGATGAATTTTACAAACTCACACATATACCATAGACAATGACATATCGGCAATGGCTTTTAAATCAGTTAGCTTAATGTTTTCCAATGTTGATAAACCAAATTAACCCTTTTTTGATTAAAGTTTGGAAGCAACCAATAAAAATTCAATAAAAGTGTCCAATGTTTTAAAGTCAATATCGGGAAAGATTGGTTTTTCTTCCTTTTCCTAATTTTACCAGAGAATTTGCCTAATTTTAGTTTAAACGCCTAAAACGCATACAACAATAAATTATGGAGATCAAATTAGGTATGGGGGTGGGAGAAAGGGTTAGGTAAACATTATTTTTTTGTTCATGATTTTGTAAAATGTCTGTACGTACGTAACGACTGGCCCTTTTCGTTGAATTAGGCATGTTATAATTGTCCTATATATTTCAAAATTTGTATGATGGAAGACTTAGAAAACTTAGCAACTCTATAATCGTTATTAGAAAGTCCTAATGTCAAATTAAACATGCTGATTTTTCACAACATGTTTTTGTATGATATAATTATCATATTCATATGATTTTTGAAACAATGATTCCCATTACCATGTGGTACAATATTAAAAGCAAACCATTTCTGCAATCCAGTCCTAATTGTGTAATTATGTCCTTAATCTATTTTGCAACAAAATTATACAGAATTATGTTAAAATTTATATACTGCTTATTAAAACGTGACACTCTACAAGAGTTTTTATTCGTTAGTTTGTCCTAATTGATTATACAGCTTCGCTTTTATGGATGTTAGCCGAACCCTTTTTACTGTTCCTTTAACCCTTAGCTAGTTAGATATACTAGGGAACCCATTGTTCAATTCATTTTTCATTCTTGATCAATTTTTAAAAATTTAAATTTTACTCTTTGTCGACGGAAAATTTTATTATATAAGAATAACTACTGCCCCCCTTCATTTCATATTTACATGTTTAAAGCCCAATGAGGCACTATTCCTAAGAGGACTCCATAACCTTTATCTAACCTAACCTAATCCAACATAAAAAACGTTAGAGGTGCATTTTATTCAAATATTTGTTAACATTTCTTAAATTTAGATAAAAGATAAATCTACCTGGTGTTTTCCCTCGAAGTTCCTTGCTGTTTGATTGTTTTTACTTTAGCACCACTTTATAACTTTGCCGCCTGCAAAGGGTTAAATTGTATCTAAATGGTTGATGAAGTTTCTAAAAAAGATGTTAAAACATATGTCAGCGGTTAAACTTATCTGGTGTTCTCTAAAACCTGCTAAATTTTTACGCATATTTTCATTGCTTAAAAACATTAGACCCTTTTTTAAAATTTAAATTGAGGGAGTGGACTTCTCTATAAATATGTAAGATCGGTCCGTCAGTCCATCCGTAATGGTTGGCGCTTTTCATTAATTTAAACATGTTAGAATTGTCCTATCGATTTCAAACTTTGCATGATGATTCATAACACAGCAAGGTTCGATTTAAACAGCGTAGCAATTCTATTATCGTTATCAGAAAGTCCGTACGTCCATTTTAAACATGCTAATTTTTTATGACAATATATTTTTTATGATATAATTATCCTATTCATCTGATTTTTGGATAATGATCCTTGTAAAACAAGGTACAATAATATAGGCAAAGCATCAAATCCTTAAATTGAAAGTATGTCCAATTAAAGTAAACTGTATTTCTTCAATTTTGCAATAAATTCATGTACAATTTTTTCAAAGCAAAAAATAATTGCAAAAAATTTGCGCAAACGTAAGAAACATTCTAATTTCCTAATTTTCTGGCCCCCCGTAGTTTTACTAAAACCTTCATTTTATAAAGCAAATCTTCTATTTACATATTTTTAAATGTCTGTTTGTTACAGGAATCTTAACGGATAAGACAATGGATGATAAATTTATATTACACCTTCAATGATCATAAAATTTGACCTCATTTTTAGATTAAAGTTATTGGTTGAAAAGTTTGGACACGTATATTCTCTATAACCAACCAATCACAATAAAATTAAATTACCCAAAGTATTTGAGCCAACTAATAATATAATGTTACTATAAAAACTTTGGGTACCATCGTAAAGTACAGTACAATGTCTCCTCCCTTCCTTGATTATTAAAAGATTAATGTTTTTTACATTACTATAAATAAAATAATTTTTCCAATTATATACTTTATTACGCTTCGCTTACTTAAATGTTGTTATACTTGTTTCATTAAGGTATATGTTGTATATTCAAATTTTTATATTTCATTGGAAAAGATAGATAGATAGACAGATAATTAGATAGATGAATATGTACATCCTTATATGAAAGTAACAGGACCCTTGTCTGTGCTCTGTCCGTCTATCTGAACCGATGGATCTATGTAACTACTGCACCGATAAGGTTCTCCTTTACAGTTTAAATTTCATAGGTCCTTGGAAGGTTTACAACCACTTTAGGAGTGGGTACAACCACCATCCCATCAGCTCTAGAGAAAAATGCCTATTATATCATTTGGCTCTGAATTATGTTTTATTCCTTTGGGACTTTGGGATATCTTTATTAAACCTTTGATGGTCGTTATAAACTTTCAGCGACCAAACTTTTCTGCCACTAATTTTAATCTTCAGTAAAGGTAACATTTAGTTTAATATTTTTAGGATGTACATCTATTTATCGTACATTGTAATTTGCTAAGCTTACAATTACTTGTACGGGATGGTTTTATGCTATAAAACGTTTAGATTAAAAGCCTTGGATTTGTTTCAGGTAATTTTTTTCATTTCCTTTTTTTGATAGATAGATAGATAGATAGATAGATAGAAGGATAGATAGATAGATAGATAAATAGATAGATAGATAGAGAGATAGAGAGATAGATAGATAGATAGATAGATAGATAGATAGATAGATAGATAGATAGATAGATAGATAGATAGATAGATAGATAGATAGATGGATAGAGCTAAACAATGTATTGTTTAGTATCTCTACTCTACTTCATATTTGCCTTTTTTTATTCTTTGTAAAATTATGTTGCTTTTACAATAGGGATAGAAATTTTGCAAAAATATAGATATAGGATTAGTTATTAGTGTATACCTATACTTGAAAGTAGTGCGATGTCTTATTGTCTGTCTGAAGCATAATATCCCGGTAACCACTGAATTCTATTTAAAAAATTAATGCAGAGCATTGCCCTTCCCCCAAAATAACCCTCCTCCCATAATTTAGATTTTTCCCCCACAGTAATGAAAATTACCCAACCCATATTCAGATGTTTTACCCCTCCCCCCCCCCACCCCCAGAAAAAGAAATAGCTTGGACGTCCTTGAAGAGAAAACTAAAAAAATTTAATGAGACAAATTGGATTGGATTTTCATAAAATAAAATTATTTAATATTTTCTGTAACAATCTTTACTTTACTGCAATAGAAAAATTATCAAAAATACTGGTTATAAATTTTTCAACAATTTTCTCATGTGAAACCATAATTCCCATATAATTACACCTTCCCTTATCTCAGCTCTGATTGGTCCAAATTTCGGCCGAGCTCTCACTTCTCATTGGCGCATTTTTTCAACTTTTTGTTTCCCAGATTTTTGAAGGAATTTTTTATGTGTTTGTTGTGTTTATATTGTGTAAAAATTATGATAATGCCAGGCATCAAAGAAATAGAGCATTTGTATATTATTTATTTATTTTGAATCATGGAAAGAAAACGAAGTAGCGGGTTTCGTCGCATTTTCATAGTAGCTATTGATAGTTTTTTTTAGGTTAGGTAAATGTTAATGATTGCCGCGTAGGTTTAGGAAATAGGCCCCCGCAGGGTTAGAGCTCTCCCTCTCCCGCAGGATAAAAGCTACCGTGAAAATACGAAACGTGTTTCTTCGTTTTCTTTCCATGTTCCTTAATTTATTTGGGGGGGGGGGGGAGAGACATAAGGCTTATTTTTCAAATTGGGCAATCATAAACTTTTTAAAATCTTTTTTTTCATCCAATAGTCAAGTGTTTATTTTTGTCTTATGTCTGCGAATATAGGAAAAGATAATTTAGATTTTAATTTAATTAAGTTATTGTGAGCAATTTCTATAAATCCAAAAAAAGATTTAAGTTTTTTCCAGTACGGCATCTTATTACATTATTTGTTTACCGGGGCATTTGGTCCATCGGTTCTAACAAAACTGGTTTTAATCTTTTTAATTATTTTCATTTGAATATCCGCGGAAATCTGTCTATAATACGATGCGATAAATAACTATTTTCAGGGGAAAACGAAACATTGACACCTCCCTCCCTCCGCATCCCTTAAAGTTCTAAAAAAGTTATCGGTGTTCCTATTGGCCCCAAACAGGCGCAACTCATTGCAATACACAGTGAGGATCTCCAGACAAAGATCGTGCAATTAAAGAGTTAGTTGTCTGCTATGTACTGTGGGTATGAGGTGAAGGACCAAGAGTCTAGCCTTGAGTTGACAAGTTGACTGTTCAGTCAACATATCTATAGTATAGATGTATATACAGATAACTACGTCCCTTCCTTTTTCAATGACCTTATTCGTCTGCTACCAAATTATTTTCTGCTACTTGGCTGTGTTAATACACACCACACCATTGGTTGATTTTCAATGGCCCTATTGAAAGAGAGCACAATGGCAGTGCCATGGGGATACAGTTATCTAACCTTTTCCTTCTCTAGTGTTTTACTCTGATGTTGAGTCCAGTAGCAACTCACCCATACGACATTATTACAGATGTTACTATTTATCCCTGTATGCCTGCCAAGATCTAAACAACAAATGTTATAGTTCAATGTTTAAAAAGTATATTTTTAAGTTTGCAGCTACGCTTTTTATAAAATTATCAGAAAGTTGCATTTTATCAACCTATAATTATTTCTTTCCACTTTAGACATTTGAATTGCATTTAGGTATGGTATGTACAATTAAAATCGATATATTATTACTTGGATGTTGCATCAGATTTTCATGTATGTATGTAAATGATGCTCGAATTTAGCTAAAAAAACAATACCCACCATCCACTAACCAATAAATGAGGACCACTGTAGCAACCTACGGAGTGTTGGGTTGTAAAGCAACTCTCCCCCTAAAAGAACAACTACGCTTTAACAAGGAGGACAACATCAAATTTATTTTGAACTTGATTATTCCATATCTAAAATTACTTTAATATAGACTTACTTACAATTCATGACTTGATTTTAGAAAAGCTTTGCTATAAATTATGCCTAATGTTCCTCGGAATCCATAATACAAAGAAACAAGTCAATAATATGATTATCCCTAGCTTTTCAAATTGTATCTTGAATCATCATGCCAAGTTTAAAATCTATAGAACAATTCTAACAGGTCTAAATAAACGATATAAATCACGTACAGGCCAACGTTCGACCGTTCTAAATGTAAAAAAAACAAGGATGACAACATCCATAAGTAGCGAAGCACAAAAGTTCGTGGATGGGACTGACCGTCATTGGTGTTTTCTTCAAATGACCGGAAATTTAATTTTGATATCTTTAACAGAAACAAAGATGACAACATCCATAAGTAGCGAAGCACAAAATATCGTAAATGGGAATACGTACAAGTAGATTTAAAGGGTATTTATTAAAATCAAGAATAGATTTATTGGATAAAATAAACACAAAACCTTGTTTTATTTTGTATGATGACGATGGTCAAAGTAAATTACATTAAAGATGCACATAACAATGGGGAAAATTATTTTGATACTGATATCCCAAAAAAGTTGGATAAAAAAAACAAAGATATGAGGAAATATGTAAAACATATAAAAATAGCCAAAAACCTGATAAAAGGCAGTCTGGCCGTTATGGTTGTTTTCTTAAAACGACAAAAAATTAAATTTTTATATCCTTAACTTAAAAAATTTGGAAAATCGGACCATATACACTGAAGATATGGAGAAAAATGTGAAAAATATAAAAATAGCCTAAAACCTGTTAAAAAGGCAGTCTGGCCGTCATGGTTATTTTCATTAAAAGACGGGAAATTTAATTTTGATATCAAGAATTGAAAAAAAATTGAAAATCGGACCATAAACACTGAAAATATGGAGAAAAATGTGGAAAAATATAAAAATAGCCTAAAACATGCTAAAAGGGCAGTCTGGCCTTCATGGTTGTTTTCTTTAAACGACGGGAAATTTAATTTTGATATCTATAACTGAAAAAATTTTGAAAATCGGACCATAAACACTGAAAATATGGAGAAAAATGTGAAAAATATAAAAATAGCCTAAAACCTGCTAAAAAGCGGTCCGACCGCCAATGATGTTTTATAGTCAATTGTGCTCCTTAATGATGGGAATGTTGTCAAAAAATTTTAGCATTCTATCTTTTATAGGAGCTGAGTAAATCCCATTTCCCCCATAGCGTTACGGACTGACGGACTGACGGACTGACGGACGGACATAGTGAATTATAGAGTAGCTTCGCTACTACAAATTTTGGAAATCGGACCAAAAACACCAAAGATATGGGGAAAATGTAAAAAATATAAAAATAGCCAAAAACCTGCAAAAAGGCAATCTGACCGTCATTGTTGATTTCTTCAAACGACGGGATATTTAATTTTGATATCTTTAACTGAAAAATTTTTGAAAATCGGATCATAAACGCCAAAGATATGGGGGAAAATATGGAAAATAAAAAATAGCCTAAAACCTGCTAAAAAGCTGTCCGACCGCCATTGATGTTTTATAGTTAATTGTGCTCCTTAATGATGGGAATGTTGTCAAAAAATTTCAGCATTCTATCTTTTATAGGAGCTGAGTAAATCCCATTTCCCCCATAGCGTTACGTACTGACGTTATAGAGTAGCTTCGCTACTAAAAATATCTTTTAAAAATATTACTTTTTTTTTCTCTCTAAAATGATTTGCGATAAAAAATTACTTTTGGTCGAAAACCAATAATTTTATAATTATCTTTTGCCAAAGCTTTCAAAAATGTCTGAAGTTTGTCTGAATGTCTGTCTACTATGTCTGTCTGTCTGTCTACTATGTCTGTCTGTCTACTATGTCTGTCTGTCTGTATACTATGTCTGTCTGTCTACTATGTCTATCTGTCTGTCTACTATATCTGTCTGTCTATCTACTATGTCTGTCTGTCTGTCTACTATGTCTCTCTGTCTATCTACTATGTCTGTCTGTCTGTCTACTATGTCTGTATGTCTGTCTACTATGTCTGTATGTCTGTCTACTATGTCTGTATGTCTGTCTTCTATGTCTGTATATCTGTCTACTATGTCTGTCCGTCTTTCGGTCTAATATGTCTGTCTGTCTGTCGGTCTAGCTTTCTATAGATAACGCTGCAAATCATTTTATGAATCAATCCTATTTATATATCTAGATGGGTTAAAGAAAATTTTGTATATAATTAATGTGAAGTAGGTAATGCATTTGATTCAGAAATCTTAAGGGATAAGACAATACACCCAAATTGACGTAAATCAGCTAGTTTGTACTACGTAATCAAGTTTTATAAGCCTACGAATGAGAGAACGTGTTTAGAAAACTTTGGGGACCAGCATAATTTCCAATGACCCCTCCCTTTTGTCAATAAATTATATGTCAATACAACATATTAATGTTTAACTAAACAAAAGCATTTAATCTACAGAAGGGTAATTTTGTTGCTCATAATATACATCAATGCATCCTACATTGACCTATCCCTAAAAATCCCTGGACAAAAGTCTTTTTAAATGTTAAAAAATCAAATAAAAGGCAATGTCATATAAATCATGATCATTTTAACAGCTATTTTGACAAAAAAATTACAGGGGTAAAATAAATTTATAAAAGATTTCATTTTAAGCATTTAAGCCAACTTTTAATTTCATCTTAAATAGCGCAGCTACCCTATATCTAGATCTATGTCTGTTTGAATCTTAGGATCTCGACAACCGCTGAATGAATGGGCTCCCACAGTGGTTTTAAGCTATTTTCTTGTCAGAAAAAAGACAATATTTCTCTCCTTCTTTCAAAATATGTAGATTGTGTATTTAAAAAAAGGCTCAAAATTAAATAAGATTTCATCTGAAGGAGTCATAATCAATGGTTTATTGACAATACCTAATAAATTAAAATTTTTTTTTCTTTCTAGCTTTTTATTTCTTAAAGAAGGTGTATCAACTTTTTCACTTTTTATTTAAGATAGCTAGCCGGCTCTTTTAGTAAGTAGTAGATGTAAAATTTTTCATAGAATTCAGATATGCAATCGGTTTTTTTGTGGACCTCTTATTTTTTAAGTAATTTAAGTTTTAAAAAAAAATAATTAAGTCGTTTTTAAGGTACTAAAACGCAACAAAATAAAAGAAGAAAATGGCCAGTATGAACAAAAATAGTAAGATCTTTAATTTGACACCTTACTTTTAAAATTCTGTTGAGTAATTATTAAAAAATCAATTTTTTTAATCTCGGTTTAATAAAAACTTTAAACCCAAATATTTTATCAAACAGACATAAAAAATATGGGTTCATATATACCTTTAGAATCAGAAAAATATTACGAATCCATTCTAAGCGAAATTGAAAAAGTTTTAAAAAATTGTAATAAAAAATAAAAAAATTAAAAGTTTTTTTTAAGAATTGTAACTACTAAACTAGCCAATCACAAATCGCGAAAATTGACGAATCGCGAAGCTTAACCTATAAAGTTAACCAATAGAATTGCCAAAAAAAAAGGAGAACGTTCATACAATATATACAATAGAAACTACAATAAATATAGTGATATTACAGAACATGTAAAGAATGAAAAATTATGAACAAATATGCATCAGTCTGTTTATAAACTTCAAAACAATGCAGTTAAAAATACATTATTTTTTCTTGTGTTTAAAAAATATCTGCTACATTGCATTGTCTTTTGTTTAGGTTTTGTTCAGGTTTTATTCAAGCTAACCCTTTAAAGCCAAAAATTATGATTCTTAAAATAAACTTGTATTTTTTATTTAAGTTTTATAAAAGTTTTTCAATTTTGCTTAGACTGGATTCGTATTATTTTTCTCATTCTAAAAGTATATATGAACACATACTTTTTATGCCTGTGAGAGGATATTTTTAATTTCAAAGTTTTGATTAATCCGAGGTTAACAAAATAGATTTTTTCAATAATTACTTAACAGAATTTTAAAAGTAAGGTGTCAAATTAAAGATCTTACTATTTTTGTTCATACTGGCCATTTTCTCCTTTTATTTTGTTGCGTTTTAGTACCTTAAAACCGACTTAATTATTTTTTTCAAAAACTTAAATTACTTAAAAAATAAGAGGTCTACAAAAAAAACCGATTGCATATCTGAATTCTATGAAAAATTTTACATCTACTACTTACTAAAAGAGCCGGCTAGCTATCTTAAATAAAAAGTGAAAAAGTTGATACAACTTCTTTGAATCTTTTCTGTTATAGATTAAACAATTACATAAAAGCTCCTAATTTTTTTTGGATTGGCACTGGAGTTAGGGTTTCCTTTTTCTGAAACAAAAAATTAAAATGTTCTTGTTTTCTAGGCACTAAACCGATTGAGTTCTCCATTTTAGGTCAGCTTCACACAAGTCCTGGGATAGTTTTAGGCTATTTCCATACACCAATATTCAACGAATAATTTTAATTTAAAGTAGTGGTAATTTTGTTTTTCTTCCTTGAGGTTACACATGAATTTAACCTCAATTGTCTTATCCCTTAAGATCCCTGGTGAAATTTAAAATTTATCTAAAACAAATACATGTAAACCATTTTTTTGGCTTCTGTTGTAATAAGGGGGGTTTACGTCACCAATAAAGGGATATCGGATTCTTTAAAAAATTGTTTTCATATTTCTCCAATAGTTAAACATCACGTTATGTTATAGTTTTTTTCTGAAGCTTAAAATCTCAATAACTACTGAACAGATTGGGTTCTCTTTTTTAGGCAAGCTTCACGTTGCTCCAGTTTTGGCTAATTTATTTCAGATTTAAGTCTTGGATTGTTTTAGGATATTTTTCTAACCCCTTTCTTTCGTTTTGAATAAAGAGTCCTAGGTGCTAGGGACGTATCCGCTAGTGTTTTAAAAAGAGAAGCTTTATGTCCATCCGGATGGCTAAAAATTTGATGTTAGAGTATTGGGAGGCTCATGTGTTCCTAGCATTTACTGGCTTTGTATACACAGGGGATGGACGATTAAAAAATAGCCTAAAACCACCTCAAAATTATTCATTGAACTATGCGAAGCTCCCATACGAGAACTAAATTAGTTTATATGATAGCGACTTAGCCTCTAAAATCCAAGAGCTCTGAAGGAGGGAGGATAAAATAGTATAAAAAAAATAATCTTGGATTGTGATATCCTCCGTATTCCTGGGGTTATAAAGGTTATTTCCTAACAAGACATTTTGATTACACTAGAGTTCTACATTAATAAAAGGACATTATTTTTCATGCATTTTTTATTCTTATATAAAAGTAACAGGATGTCTAACTGTACTGAAGAATCTCACTAACCGATGAACCGAAATGGTTCTCCTTTACAGTGTAGCTTTGCATTGGTTCTGGGAAGATTTCTATTTTTTGGGAGGTTAACCCCCTTTCTCGCCCCCCCCCCCCAAAAAAAAAATATTTAAACATACCGCTAGGCGGCGCCAGTGTAGAAAACAAAAAATAAAAGCAACTGATCTTTTATGATCTTGATTTTTATAATCAAAAACAAACATTCAGTGTCCAACATATCCAAACAATGATTTCAATCTACAGAGTGGGTAATTTTGTTATCATAATTTGGGTGTATTATTTATCGCCAATTATCTTAAAGTTATAAATAGTTATAGATTCGCTAATAGATACTATCTTGGGAATTGGTACTACAGGGGAAAGTTAGGTACAAATAAAGCCTAAAACCATACAAAAACTTGAATCTAATAATACACTAGTCTAAAACCAACCAAGGACCTAAGTAAAGCTAAAATCTTACTACTTTACATAATAGGTTAAGCCACGGATTGTCCTTTTAACCCCCTCAATTCCCCCTCCCCGCCCCTAAAAAACACACCCCCTAATTATTCATCTAACCTTTATGCGAAAATATAAAGTTGAAATTTGCAACAACAAAAAATATGAAAACTTACCAAATTTTACAAGGGCGGGGATCTAGCACCTACAGGAAAAAATAGTATGCCGCCAAGTTTTCTGCCAGTAAAAATATATTATTTATTGCATCGTATCACAAACTATTGTCTGCGGATAGGTAAATAAAAGATGTAAGATTAAGTTCCAGACCAAAAAACCAGTTTGAACAGGTTTTTCTTTCTTTTGTTTCTAGGGGCCATTTCTCTTGGGGGGGAGGGGGGGGTAAAGGTAACCTCCCCCAAAACATTTTCTGCATAAAGCTTCATCGTAAAGAAGAACCATTTCGGTTCAGCGGTTAGCGGTTCCACTGCAACATAAATATACACAGACAGACAAACATTCTAAATTACAACATAAAATTGAAAAAGTAAATATATTTAGTATGTAGATAAAAATTTTATTTTTGCTTTTTTTCACTAACATACCTTTTCCTGTTTGGACTAAGAGCAGGTATCTGAATGGATAAGACAATGGCCTATACAATTGTTATACACAGAATTACCCATTCTGGAGATTACAATTAGTGGTAGAAACGTTATAACACTCATCTTAACGAATCAACCAATCAAAAACATCAAAGTTCCCAAAGTTGTTAAGCCTAAGAATAAGAAAACGTTATCATAACTTTAGGGACTAGTGTAATTGACATCCTAAAGTTCCCTCCCTCCCTGAAAATAAGTTTAATCATTATCCTCTTCCTTTTGACCCCCTAATTTTTGTTTATTACCCCTTTTTTCACCCCTTCTTAAAAATTTCCAAAATATCTACTAAACAACCACCCCCCCCCCCCCCTCCCTAACATTGTTTGTAAGTTTCCAAAAAGCTGAAATCGTAGTGGAAACGCCATTTTTGACATTTGTATGATGACTTAATTTCTACCTTTACTACTTTGTGTGTTGTTATTTTGGGAGATTTTTTTTATAGAAGCGAGGTTTTTTATAATAAGGGTCGGTACGTCCGTCCGTCCGTATGTCATTGTCCGTTTGAAACATGCTATTTTTAACTTTTTTGACAACATCTTATTGTATGATGCAAATATTCTATTCATCTGATTTTGGAATATATTTTTTTGCTGTTCTTTTTTTCAACCTTTGGGTATGATCGTTTTTGTTTGGCATTTGAAATCAAACAGGGAGGTCTAAATAAGGCTGCTTCACCCCTCCTCACCTACCCCAGCAAATTTTTAAAAATATTTTATTTATCCTTATAAAGGTTTTCTAACCAGTATTTTCCGTATTTTTCATGTTAAAGAAAATTATTTTTTAATTGCTATATCCTACTGTAACAAGCGGCTACGTCCCTTAAGTCCTCTAGAGGCACCTAAGGTTGGGATTGTAAGTCGACGCCCACCAAAAATCAACTTTAGTTTTAAAAAGAAAGGGTAAATAAAAAGGAGGGGGCGGGGGCGTTTTTCTAGGGACGATTTCTCGTGGGAGGGTGATGGGACCCTCTCACAAAATAGTTATAAATCGTCCATCTGTCTTTGGAAATTTTTAATCTGTCCGTCTGTTTGTTTGTCCGTTTAAGGGTTTCTAAGTAACACATACATACACATACGATCATCGACTACTTTAGTCATTTATTTCGGCCGTTTTAGTGCTCTTAAGTCACACAGTTATCAAGGACGTCCAAGTTTTTTTTATGTAGATAAGCTTAAAAATGTCAAGGGTTAAAAAGCTCGAAAATCGCGTCGAAAATTTATTTTATGGAGTATTTTTAGGGTGGGTTTTCCCCCAGAAATGTTTTTTTGGTGGGGGTAAGATAATTTTTTCTCTCTAAAAATTCGTTTGGGTGTAGGAGTAAACACCCCTTTTTCCACCCCCCCTTCCCCCCTAGGACGTACCTGACAATCATACAAACATTCTACTATTTATCGTATAGACCTTTTTCCATGCTAAAATTAGATATGCTAAAATATGCGAAAATCCACCCAATTAGCAATTTTTGCCAACTTGATGATATTTGGCAAATATGTTTGCATATAAAATTAAACTCAAACCCCCCCCTCCCCCCACCCCCGCAATTTTTTTAACAACACGGTGAAAAAAAGGTTTTTTTAGATGTTTAAATATTACAATATTTTTTTCCTCATCGAGGAATTTGTTAGAAAAAATTAGGGATAGAGATGACGTTGGACGATAAATTGATGATAGAGTTGCTACGCTTCCTAAATCGTACCTAAATTTTTACAGTAAAAAATCATGCCAAGCTAAATATTACGGACCAACTCCAATTATAGAAAAGCTTCGCTTTAAAAAAAGTATCTTTATTACCAAAGCAAAAGATTCATAGAGAAACTTATAAGAATAGGATTGCCCTTGATAAGTGTCATTTAAATGGATTCATACCATCATGGAAGCTTTGTATTTGTCATCAGGCTTGGTTAGAGCCCTCAAGAAAATTCATAAGCTTATGCTTCGCTAATTATGAACGCTGTCGCGTTAAAATTTAACAAGCAAAGCTACTCTATAATTCGATTTGTCGTTCGTCTGTGTATTAAATATTTCTTGTTTGTATGACCATTCCAAAGGTTTTCAAAAGGTGTAAGTAATTAAATTTAATACAATTTTAACCTACAATTTTTAATAGTAAAATTATTGAAATCAAATTGTAAATCATACCTAATTTATAATAAAATGTAAAAGAATTTAATAAATATTAATTATGCAATAAATAAATATATTTTGAGACACCTAGCGGCTAAATTCTGAACTATATAATACATGATTTTGTTGATTCATATTAAAAAAATTTCATTGGACTGTAATTTATACTAGTACCATAAAGTTGATATGTCTCATTTGTAGGTTAAAGCTTTGATTTATTATTGATTGGTTGGTACAAAAAAACATTGTTTATATTTTATAGAGATGCTACACATAATATCATCCCAAAAAGATCTTAATAATTCTTGTATAGCATTACTATAATTTTGGGTAAGAATGTTTTTTAAAAATTAATTTTCGGCAATTTCTCTCAATGAGCCATGTTGAGCACTACTACCCCCCCCCCCCTCTTAATTTCAATTTATTTTTAAAATCATAGGGGAGGGGGGTTCAGTGCTTGATAGGCATTTTTTGGGATAGCACCTAATTTTCCACTGTTCTTGTTAACATTGCTTAATTCCCTTTAAATTTTGTATTTATATCTGTCTGTATATACCAGGGAGGGAGGGGACAGTAGCATTTACATTAATTTACAACTCGATATTCCTTAAAAAATTCACATGCTAGCTACAGTATATCCAGGAAGGGAGGTGGACGAACCCCAAACTGTCCCACTTTGAGAAAGACGATTCCAGTGACGTCATATACGTTTAGGATAGGGGGGAAGAAAATCTCTTCCCTTTTCTCCCATCTCTTTTGAAGAGATTTTCTTCCCCCCTTCCCTTTTTCTTTCCCTAAACGTATATGACGTCACTGGAATCGTCTTTCTCAAAGTGGGACAGTTTGGGGTTCGTCAGGGAGGTGACATTGGGCTGTAAAAAATACCTTTATTTTTGCATGAATTTCTATACAAAGGAGAGGACAGTAGCAGTTATATAAGCTTATACCCCCCCCCCCCCACTCACAATTGACTAACTACTGTATTTCCAGGAAGCAAGGATTTGAAACATGTTAATTAATGTCTATTGGCATATCACTGAATCCCTTGGCTCTATAAACAGATAGCTTCCTTTATTAAAACTAAATAAGTTTTGAATTTTAAATGAGAATATTGTCAGGGAAACAGAGATAGGACACTGGTCGCTAGATAAATCTTTCCCCAAAATTTTTAGATGTAAATTTCTGATAAATATCAAGGAGGAGAAATGGTTGTAGATCAATTGAAATATCATCATATTCTTTTCGTTCCTTGGATTTTTTTACAACAATGTAATTGTGGACTTTGAAATTAAAAGGATGCTTCGCACTTTACTTTTTTAATGACTCGAAAAAAAGGTCCTGACAAATTACAAAAGTTTCCAAAGTTTTTAACCTCGTTTTGTTATTCGTTGGCTTTAACACGTATGGTATTTTTTTCTAATTTTGATTACTTGGTTCCACTCTATAAGTGACCAAACTTTTCGACCAATAATTATAATCGACAAAAAGGGTAATTTGTTTATCATGATTGGGTAAATAAATATTGAAAACGCCTAGTGTACCTTTAAAATATTACAACTAGACAGCTTCCGTCTGACTAATCACACTTTTACAACTATATTAAAAGCGAATCTTTTCTATAATTAGGGTCAGTCCGTCCGCCCGTTAGTCCATACTGTTTAACTCTTTTGGTTTATTTAGACGTTTAAAAATTTTCCTATCGATTTCAAACTTTGCATGATGATTCCTATAACAGTTAGGTAGGATTTAGGAAGAGTAGCAACTCTATAATCCCTACCGGAAAGTCCTTACGGCCATTTAAACAGCCACAGATGAATACCCCTCTTCTCTAAGTATGTATATTCCATCAATTCAACATAATATTGATTTTTTCCCCATAAATCTGTGTTTTTTATTTAGATGGAGGAAGAAAAATAGCTTAAAATCATCCAAACTTTAATTTGAAAATATTAAGTATAAACTATATAAGGAAATTTTTAAAGCTTACCAAAAAAGAAGAACTCAATCGGTTCGGAGGAGCGAGATCTTAACGAACATGCACTTGCACACACACTAAAGGATAGGAGAGCAAGAGGGGGGGGGGGGGAATTGGACTATAAATACCAAAATTTCTATATCCACGTTATCTTATCGTTGGCTCAAAAACTTTGAATACATTTATTTTACTTTGATTTGTTGATCCATAACTAGTACTGTACACCTTTCAACCAATAATTTTAATCTGAAGAAAGGGTAAATTTGTTCATCATCATTGGGGATGTACATCAATTTATCGTCTATTTTCTTATCCCTTAAAATCTCTGCAATTGGTTGAAAAATTGTAAATAGGTATTTTTAACAGTGATCTAAAGGGATAAGACTAAGGCCGATAAATTAATTTACAATTCCCCAATGATGATGCCTAAAATTATTCCTTCTATAGATTGCAATTAGTGGTTGAAACGTTTGGTAACTGATCTAAATGCACCAGTCAATCAAAATTCAATAAAAGACCCAAGAGTTGTTAAGCTAACGAATAACAAATGTTTTTTATAAAACTTTTGGGATTAGTGTCCCTGTATATCTAAGCTGTTAATAGGAATACATCTCTGGGAGATAGGTATGCCTTTGTTTGCACTATTTGTATCAAATTAGATAGGAATACCTTATATATTTCACGTGACTTCAGCTATTGTATACAATGGTTTTTCTAGCACCCACCCTGAATTAAAAATAGAATAGCAAAACCAAGGTTATATAGTAAGGTAAAACAATACTATACTATAAAGCAATAAGTTGAATGTATGTATTAATTCTTTTATAAACATATAATAAATAGTAATATTTTTTAACATGGCAAATAGTAAGAATTGTTTAAAGAAAGACATTGCTCTAACTGCTGAAAGACTGTCGCAAGTAAACCCAATGCCCCAATTTTGAAGCCTCCAGCTTTAATAACATTATTGGCATCTTGAAATGCCATTTTAAGTAGTTGAAAATCCCCATATCGAAAATTTCAATATCAAATTACACCAGCAAGAAGCAAAATTATATTTTTTTATCTTAACTGACTAGATTTTTAAAATAAAACAACTCTTTTTATGACCAAAATATCTTCAAAGAATTTTGTCTTTTTCTGTGACTCATGGCAGAAAAACAAAGGAAAATAATATCTTACCACTATAGGCTTAGGGCAAAGCCACTATTTGCTTACAGTAGGGTAGTGAGAAGGTCAAAATCCTTTTATAAAAATAGAAATTTAAACTAACATTACTCAATTTTGTAACTTTAAAATAGTAATATTTATGTTACATTTTCTTCTTTGTACATAATGATGTCATCTTGGCTGATTTAATTTATGTAATTTAATTTTGACCTCTCTTGATAATAATATGGTCTAGGTCATCACAATTTTTAACACCATATTATACTTTTTAAAAGACTTTATTGGTATATATTATGCTTCTAGTTTTTGATTATTTTCACACACCTGTAACACATCACCTATAGTTACCCCTTAAGAGCATACTTAAAAATCATATGAAAAATAATAATTTGAATAAAACGAATTCACAAATGAATGTAGTTTCCAATAAACTTTAAATTTCACGAAAAAAATCACTAACTTTACTTCATAAACAAAAAAGTTAGGAGGGGTATTTTAAAATCACCTCGTTTTTCTTGGTTTTCAAATTTTGTTGAGCTATACCGGTAAACGGAAGTAAGCAAAACTGCCTGCTCCAGGGGGAAATGAAAACCAGGGTAGTAGAGGGGGGATTCATACTGAGAATGATGCAATCCTAAAACTGAGAACCGGTTTTTTTCGGCATTTTCTGGAACTGGGCGTTAAAAGCTGGTTCGTCACTAATGGGTTAATACTAAGCTAGACTTTATTTTTCAGTAAGGCTCAGAACTGGTTTTAATCTACCAGAAATTTATCAGTTTCGAAGCAATACAGGAATAGTTATTACTCGCATTGTATTATAAACAGCTTTTCATGGATATAAAATGTACAATTATAAGATTAAAACCAGTTTTAATCTTATGATTATACATTTTTTTTTGTAGAAAACTGGATATAATACATTGCTATACATAGTTTTTTTGTATTGGTGAGAACCGGTTCTAATCCTCATGATATTAATCAGTATTTAATGAATATGAGAATAGTTATTTCTTTCATCGCATTATAAACGGCTTTCCGCAGATATAAAATGTATAATTATTAGTTTAAAATCAGGTTTTTTTAGCCCCGAGGTGCCGAAGGCACGGGCTAAAAAAACTGGTGTTAATCTTATGATTATACATTTTTATATTCATGGAAAGATGGATATAATACGATGCTAGACATAGTTTTTTCGTATGGATGAGAACTGGTTCCTATCCACCGGATTCGAATGAATAAGAGAAAAGATTTTCCAAAATTAGATCTTTTGACTTATAGATTATACATGTTTATCAAAATCTGATTGAATATTGTTTTTATGCTTGGGAAAATATTTTTCTTTTTATATATAATAAAACTGAAAAAGATTCTCAAACGCTTTAGTCAGTCCGTCGAATATAATATAGTAATAGAAAAGGAACGCTATTAAAAGTACCAAGGGTCGCACAAGTAATAGTGAAGCTACCCTTATATAGAACCTTGATAGAGGCATGTAAGATATATGCTTTATTGCCTACCCGTCAGACATGGCTTGATTTACGATTCTCAAAGCCAACGAGGGGTAAATATTTTCCCCTGGAAATTATATAAAAAGTACCATCACTAATATTAATTACTTATCATATTAATCATAAAAAAAAAGATTAACACGAAAAATAATGCTTTTAATGATACTAGACATGATATTTTAATGGTTTAAAATTAAATTTAGGGGGATTGGCAAGGGGGGATTTGTATTCCCCCCTGTAATAATGGAAGAATCTTATACTTTACCAAAGCTATTCAAAGCGTAATTAAACTGATTTTTCAGCCTTTCTTCATACGTGATTTATATTTTGGATTCTTAGATGCTTTTTTTGTAAGTAGCGCAGCTACACTGTAACTAGGTCTGTCAGTCGGTCTGTACGTCGTAGTAAATAGAACACATGGCTTTCTTTGGCAAAATTAATCTTCAAACCCTTCTCTATTATGGGGGGAAATCTCAATTTATTATTACTTGTCAATTCCTATAAAACCTGGAAATCATTCTCAAAAATAACCTAAAGCTAACTCAAGACTTAATTTAAAGATAATATAGCCTAAAACCACCCCGGGATCTATTTAAGCCTTCCTAACAGAATAACTCATTCGGTTCAGTGGTTAGCGCGATATTAACGAACAAACAAATAATCAACACTAAAATAGTTAGATTTTCTAGATATGCCTATAGATTTTCCCATACCTTACTGTATTATAATCTACTGTTTATTTAAATTAAAGCATCAAAGGTTTAGATTAATTTTAGCCCTAAGTTTGATCATATCCCTTTTCCTTGTAGGCCTAACCAGGGAGGGGACTTTGGACGGTATATTTTACAGGTACCCAAAGTTTGGTTGCTACAAACTATCAGTTTCCAAACTTTTCCACCAATAATTTTAACCTACAAAATAAAGTCTTGTCCCTTAAGATCCTTAATTTAACCTAAATATCCTCCACCGCCATAATAATCGCAAACACTTTATCAACAAAAAAATTTTGGCCGTAATTGCTAGATTATGGGATAAGTAAACTGAATAACAAATAATCGATTTATTATTACCAGGTTGTTGCACCAGATTTTCATGTACTCTGATAAAGTAATACTTGCAGGTGGCTAAAATAACGATACACCCCTTCACCCTTCTTGACCCCATCCCTTCCCCTCCTACTGGATGACAGAACTGCCCAATAAATAAGGTCTATAAAGCTAAATTGACGACAAATACCACTCTGACAATATATCCACGTATATCCTATATCCATTGTTATAAACTATTATGGTCCTTCATGAAACATGATTTATTTCACTTTTTAGTGACAGATAGAAATCTGAAATTCTTTATGAAGAATCCCCCCACGGTATGCTGGAAATTAAATTTCTTCGGAAAATTCTCTGCTACTATTTGAGAGTTGGTCTTCTGAAAAATTCCCTGATCAAAAAGCACCCACTCAAAAATAAGCTTTGTCCGTCAGTCTGAATGTTCATATGTTGGTTTGGTGTCAAGGTAAGGGAATCTACACAAAAAAAATGGATATCTTATCTGTTTTGTTAAATATTGATCAGTTGGTTCAAACTTTTATTTTTTCAATCTACAGAAGGGATATTTTGTCTTTTATAATTTGGTTTATCAATTTATCGCCTATTGTCTTATCCCTTAAGATCCCTGTTTTTGACATAACTTTATGGACAGACGGACATTCCATAGCTATAGATAGGATGCGCTACTGAATAAAAAATTCGCAAATTTTGCACAATCGTTGCTATAATAACATCTTATACCTTTGGATGCTATCATATACTTGTATAAAACATTTATTTCAGTCAAATGTAAATTATATTCATAAATATTCTTAAATTTCATAATTAAACTGATTTTTCATTTTTTACATTATATCTTAAGAGATAAGAAAATGGACGATATATTAATGTACAACGCCAATAATGATAAACCAAATTACCCTTTCTGTAGATAAAAGTTTGTACCTTTAGGTTAGGTTATATTAAGTACATGGTAGCCCCACAGAAAGCCAGTCCTTTCCGAGATCTTAAGAAGGACACGGAAATGATTTGTTGCCCCAATGTCTTATAGATCTTAGAGGACACGTAGAGAGACATCGTAAACCTATCCTAATATAAAGATTTTCTGTTTATCCGCAAGGAGGGAGGGAACATTGAGCTGTTTATTACACTAGCCCCCAAAGTCTTATAATAACGTTTTCTTATTCGTTGGTTTAACAAATAATTATAATCTACAGAAGGGTTAGTTTTTATCCATTGGGGATACGCATCAATTTATAATTGACTGTCTTATCCCCTAAGATCCCTGATTTTTAAGGGGCATTACTTTTGTATAACAAAGTTTAATATGGAATACTAGTGGCTGAACCCCTTTAATCTACGGGCTTTGTATTACAATTTGGCGAATGAGGGAGGTAGCAACAAAATTGCATAAAACCACCACAAGACCTAAAATAAAATTGCCAAAATTATACAAAGATACAGGGTGTTTCAATAGAAATGTTTTTTTTAAATTCTTAATTATGCATAGAAAATAAAACAATTATATAAAATGCTTTATATATTTGGAAAACCTATTCTGGGGCATTTATGTTTCAAATACTTGAAAATTATTTTTTCAATAACTTATGCCTCAAAAACCGGTTTTTCCAAATGCCTTATTTTTGAAGATTTACGGATTTAAGGTTGTGGAAAAAATGTGCACATTTTTTAAATTAAAATTGCGCGCTTTGTATTAATAGTAGAGAAACGTTATGCATACCGTTAGAATCGTCATGAACTCTAGTTTTTGGATATATAAGAACCATTCATGTGCTATGTATAGTAATGGAGCTTCGTGGTAAAATGTTTAAATTTTCTTAAAACTTTTCAACATTTCTCACATTTTTCAACGTAGCTCCTAAACTACAAATAGCACTTTATAATAGTACATTTATATTAGAAACTAGAGTTTATGACGATTCTAACGATATGCATGACGTTTTTCTTTTATCGACTTGACACCTTCATCATGAATCGCTGTGCCCGCCACTGCAGTCTCTAACTTTGGTATTTCATACCAGAAATCTAAAGGGATACGACAATGGCCGATTAAAATTGATGTACATTCTCCATGATGATACACAATATTACCCCTTCTATAGATTACAATCAGTGGTTAAAACGTTTGCACACTCATTTTAATGACCCAACAATCAAAATTTAATAAAAGTCCCCAAGATTTTTAAGGCAACGGTCAAGAAAACTTTATTATAAAACTTTTGGGACAGTAAAATAAACAGCCCAATGCCCCCTCCCTCCCTGATTTCATACAGTTTGAAAATATTTGAAATGTAATAATAGAGATGTCAACAAAAAATTTAAAAGGACAATCCAGCCTTTTAATTTTTAATCATTACTTTTTAAATAAATACATTTTTTAGATCCAACAAGGATGACAACATCCATAAAAGCGAAGCTCTGAAAAGGTATGACAGACGAACATTAACTCTTGTAGAGTGTTAGAACTGAATATACAAAATATAAATATATAAGTTTTGAAAAAAGTTATAAGGATATTTGTTGCAAAACTTCATAAATAAAGAATTCTGTTTCGGACTTTATTATAGAGATGATCTGCTTATGATATTGTACCTTACTTCAATAGGAAGTAGTACTCCAAAAATCAGATCAATCGGATGATTATATCTTATGAAAAATTGTTGATAAAAAAGTTTTAAAATCAACATGTTTAAAATAGACGTACGGACATTCTGGTAACGATAATTGCTACGCTTTCTAAATTGTACCTAACTACTACAGGAATCATCATGCAAAGTTTGAAATCGATAGGACAATTCTAACTTAATTCTTAACCTCTAAATTAACGAAAAAAGCTATGCGTGACGTACGGACGGACGTACGGACCGAGCCAAATCATAGAAAAGCTTCGCTTTTAAAAATGTCTATAAACTGCTCAGGGATCTTAAGGGATAAGACAATTAACGATAAAATTATTTATACCTTCGATTATGAAAATTTAATTTTCCCTTCTGTATATAGTTTAAAATTATTGGTAAAAGTTTGATCACTGCTAGTTTGTACAACCCAATCGAGATTTATTTAAAGTCCCTCTAGTTTTTAAGATAACAAATGAGAGAACATGTTCATAAAACTTTGGGGACCAGTATCATTTACAGTTCAAAGTCCCATCTCTTTTCCTATTTTGAACTCTAACTCAAAAAAAACTTGATTTTTAGAAATTAAGGCTAAATGGTTTTTTTCTATTGAGGTGCTTTATCCCTATGAAAAAGGCACGATTCATGCCGTCGGCAAGATATCTTTTGACAAATAAATATCTGATAATATATCCCATAATAGACATCTTACAGTGGGGAGTATGGGTTGATTATTCATTTATTAAGATAAATATATGATATAATAATATAATACAATATACCCCATAATAGACATCTTAGAGTGGGGAGTATGGGTGGTTTATTGATTCATTAAGTGTATGTTTTAATCTGTCTATCTATCTATGTAGATTAGACTGGCACAAAAAAACATGAATTTTTAAATCTTTACCATATCAATTCAATTTTAAGCTTTTTATAAAAAACTTCATATTTTCATGATTTTAACAAAGAATTAATTAAAGAACTTCCATCCTAAAATAATAGAACAAGAGATCAAATATGAATCAATTATAAAAAGTAGACAAAACAGCCATTCCTGCCGAATAATTCAGAAAACATTGTTTTATTTAAACTGACAATTTGTGTAAGAAATTTAACTAAAACAGTAGCTATTAGTCTTATTAGAGGAGAAAAGATGAAAATCTCTAAAAAATCTACATTTTAAAGACATAAAATAGGAAAAAATGTTTTTAATAAATTTCATGTCTCAACAGACATTGTTGCCAATAAAGAGACAATTTATTTAAATAAAAAATTAAATGAAGGTAAAAAAAACATGTATTACACTTCTTCTCCTATTCAACTTTAAAAAAAGGATACTATTAAAAATTAATATTGCAAAAAATAATTTGATTGTTTATTAATAAACCAGGAATAAAGAGTAAGGCTTATCTTGAATTATTTTTCTTCAATGATTTTGTAGTATGAATTAGCTTTCCCAAATTATTTTAATTGTACATAAATATATTTTAATACTTTCTTTCTTGATATGTTTATTCCTGGTGATTTAATATTTAATTTCAATGTTTGTAAACAAGCAGACAGAAAAAAATTGATGTTTTGCTTAATATCTTGTGTAAGACTTTCTTAATTGGGGAAGAAAAGGTGAAAATTAAAATGCATTTGACAAGGTAACCATAGAATTTTTCTTAAAATCAATTATAGGGCTTAAATCTACAAATGCATAACCTATTTTAACTTTCAGCACATTGAAAAGCGATTTAGTTTAGACCTTCATTTGGGCCACTCTAATGTAAATATTAAGGAAAATATTATTTTAAAAGTATTTTATAATATGATTTCAGGTAAAGAGACATTATTTATTATTCATTTTCCGCTTTAGTGGACTATATGTCCATTTAAAACCCCAACTGGTTTATTGACAAAAAAATATTCGATTTCAACAAGGAAAACCATATATCTTAATGAATTGCGCCAGTTTGTGGGCCAAGGCATTCTTTCTACTTTTACTTTTATGCATATGACATATAAGCTGCCAATTTTAACGTTTTTAACGCCCTGAGTCGAGATTTACGGCTATGTGTAAAGCCAAAATATAGGTATAAACAATTTTGGAGTTGCTTTTCTTTTCAAAATATCAATGACTCAATTTTTTGCAAGTCATAATTTATAGGCAATATGCTTAGAAATTGAGATCTAAAGGAATAAGACAATTGCCTATAAATTGTACATCCCAAATAATGATACAAAAAATTACCCCTTCTGTAGATTAAAATTAGTGGTTGAAACGTTTGGACATTCCACTTAATGAACTAACCAATCAAAATTTAATAAAAGTTTTCAAAGTTGTTAAGCCAACGAATAAGAAAACGTTATTATGAATCTTTGGGGACTAGAATTATAAACAGCCCAATGACCCCTCCTTCCCTGGCTTGCATACATGGATTGGACTATGGACGATAAATTATAATCTTCCCTAATCCTTATTTGTGAAATATTTACAGTTTTTCTATGCACACTTTGCCTTTTGCGGGGTTTATAAGGTTTCTTTTGGTTGTGCGTAGCTACTCTAGAATTAATCCGCAGTGTTTGACGTCAGTATGACCCTTCTGAAGATTCACCTACTAAATCCTTGTTACGTCTTTCCCAGTACGAACTTAAAACCGATTAATATACGCTGGGTTAGAACTGGTTATTAGTCATACTGAAAACTAATGTATAGCATCGAATCACAGACAATTCTAACAAAACTGGTTTTAGTCTTATAATTTTCATTTTTATATCCATGGAAAGCTGTCTATAATACGATGTTATTATTAACTATTACTACCTCTAATGAAGACGTTAGGACAAATAGACATTAACACTAATAAGTAGATTATAAAAGTATCAATCTAACCAAAATTGTAAGTAAAATTGTTGCAATAAATACATTATTATATTCAAGGAAATATTTGTATTTTAAGGACATGATTTGATTATACAGATGATTTGATCTTACCATTTCACCATTTTGTTTTAAATATCCTTATTTCCAAAGTCAGATGATTAGAATAAACATAATGCATAAAAATGTTTTAAAAAATAAAATGTTTAAAATGGAATTACGGACTTTCTGGTAACGATTTTAGGGTTGCTAGGCTTTAGAAATCTTACCTAATTGTGAAAGGAATAGGCATAACTAGTTAAAAAAGGATAGGACAATTCTAACATGTCTAAATTAGGGGTAAGAGTAATCCGTTATGAGTGAACGAAACTATCCTATTTATAGAAAAATTTCGCTTTTAAATTAGGGGTTCGTTGGGGGGGGGGGGGGGGGGGGAGGGATTTCAAAGTGATCCACTTAAAATAGAAGGGATATTGCCCAGCCATCAAAAAAGGTTTTTATTCCGTTATCTTGTTACTTTTTAGACAAGTTAATTTTGTCCGCCTGTCAGAATTATATTCTTTAAATAGTTACCAAATCATCTTGAAACGTTCAAACTCATTTTTAGATAAATAAAATATGTATTTTTAGTGCCGAGGCTACTCAGAATGTCCGTCTGTCCGTCAGAAACTATTACTAGACGGCTGTGAATAATAATATGTATAAATCATTTATACGTTCGAAATTTGAAAGTTTAAAGCTTTTTTAGCTAGTAGTAAATATTGATATAAGATGAGGAAACACCGCGGAAACTGCGTACATATTTGGAAATTAAAATTCAGAACATCAGATTTTCTGTATAGATATGATATTACAGGGTATATCGATCAGATATAGTTTACGATATTATACGCTTTCAAAGAAGGTTTAGTAAAGTATGAATATTTTTTCATAATCAAAAATACCCCTTCTGTAAATTAAGTCCCTAGAGTTTTCAAGTCAACTGAAGAGAGAATGTTTTTACAAAACTTTGGGGACCAGTGTAATTTTCATTCCAATGTCCCCTCCCTCCCTTATGAATACACACATGTTTACAAGGGAGGGAGGGGACATTGGGTTGTTTATTGCATAAGTCCCCAAAGTCTAATAATTACGTTTTCTTATTCGTTAGCTTAACAATCTTTGGGACGTTTAATGTATTTTTATTAGTTTGTTCAATGAGTTGAGTTACCAAACGTTTTAACAAATAATTTTACTCTTTAGTAGGGGTAATTTTGTGTGTCATCATTGGGGATGTACATTTATTTATCAGTCATTGTCTGATCCCTTTAGATACCTGGTCCTGCATTTACAATTTGAAATTTGCCTACTTTTGATAAATACTTTTGAAAGGTCATTCAAATTGAAGTATGAGTTTTTAATTAGAGGGAAACCGAAGAAAATGTGCCCATTTATCGGGAAGGGGGGGGGGGTACATTGGACTGAAAATTACACTGGTTCCCAATGTTTTATGACCACGTTAACTTATTTGTTAGCTCAAAAACTGTTGTTGAATTTTAATTTTATGGTTTCAATCTAGTAGTGTCCAAACTTTTTTTTTATTTTTTATTGAATACCTTGTCATTTTCATTCACTTAATTTAGTGTAAATTTTACTGAGCTGGATCTTTAAATCATTTTAGTGGTGAGCCAGATCGGGGTGAGCCAACTT
The DNA here is from genome assembly GCF_053477335.1 of Acartia tonsa. Lineage (NCBI taxonomy): Eukaryota > Metazoa > Arthropoda > Copepoda > Calanoida > Acartiidae > Acartia > Acartia tonsa. The sequence goes on along the minus strand of NC_137268.1, from coordinate 29,473,653 downwards.
TCAACCAATGAGAGCACAGCATTTTATGAAATGCCTCGCTGTGATTGGCTGAAATTCGGCTCACCCCGATCTGGCTCACCACTAAAATGATTTAAAGATCCAGCTTTGGTTCCTAATGTTTTATAAATAGCTCTATCTATTCGTTAGCTTTAAAGATTTGAATATTTTTTATGTATCTTTATTAGTTCAATCAAACTGTATCAGTGATCAAACTTTCCACTAATAATTTTAATAATCATTTTGTTCACTATCATTGGGGATGTACATCAAGTTATCGTCTATTCTCTTATCCTTTAAGATCCGTGGTGAATATCAAGTTAAGCCGCTCTTTACGGATATTTTTCATATATATATGTATGTAGAGTAGCTGCTCAACTAAGACCCGCGACCGTGGCCCAACGCGCGCATGCAAAGTTAAGACTTCTTAGACAAAGGTCGTGCAATCAAAGGGTTGGTGGTTTGTTTGACGTTACTTAACCTAATATCCATGGGTGTTAGAGCATCGAATTCCATTACAAGCGTATGGTGCTCTGGATTCTCTAGATGATCACTTAAAAATTTGAGGACTATCCCGCGCTTATGAGGTGAGGTAGGGAAAGCTGCTCTACTAAAAAAAGTTGAGGGTAGGTTTTTTTACTCCAATTGCAAATACGGGGTTTTACCAAACGGTAAACATCCTCTTCAGTAGTGTAGCTTCTTTATAGATAGCAATATTTTTACGTCCAACAAACTGTTAACAAAAAAATACTTTAACCTAACCAGTGTTTTATATAAATTTTAAAGAAGTAAAAAGAACACTAAAACCCCTCCTCCTTTTTAAAAAAAATGAAAATAAAGGAGGGGGTAGGTGTGTTCCAATACCTTATCCCTTCCGTGAGCCCTAACACATGAGCACTGACATAATAAACAAACAAAAAATAACTCATCAATAAATTATAAATTAAAAGGGGGTGGGCTTTGGTTTTGGTGCTTTAAGCAAAAAAGGCCATTATTGTGAGAGATTCTCGCATGCACATCATTTACCCCAACTTCTCTTCACCTATAGAGGAACAAACTGACCAATAAGTGAGGATTATCGAAGCAACCTAAATTGAAAAATCTTAATATCCAGGTATTGTATATCCATTCATGATGCGCTGTTTTTGGCTACAAATGTCCTTTTTTTTAAGTTTTAAATTAAACCCTTCCTTTTCAGTTTTTGAAATAGGTAATTAACGTCCAATCAATGATGTTCAACTTAAACCGCTAAAGAACCTATTTTTTTCGTCTCTCTGTAAAGTAGTAAGGTTTTTCTGTTTGTCCGTTGAGATCTCGCAAAACACTGAACATTCTCCATTATAAGGCCGCCATGAGATAGCCATAGGCTTAGTTGTTTTTTTTATTTTAGTCTTGGGATGGTTTTAGGATATTTTTCTGTTTTTCCCTTTGTTGTACGAACTAACAGTGTCCAAACAGCTGGGGTATATATCCCATCCCATCCCTGCTTCTACTAATCTTAAAAAACTGTGGGGAAGTTCTAACACCCCAATTGGTAGTCCATAATAAATTGGGGTTGGTGTTTTACCAAAATAGCAGATAAATATATTGAACTGTAAATTATAATGGTACCAAAGTTTATAAACACGTTCTTTCACTCGTTGGCTCAAAAACTTAGGAGACATTTATTGCATCTTCATTTGTTAGTATAAAACGTCAGTGGCTGAACTTTTCAATCACTAATTTTAAACTAAAGAATGGTAAGTTTTGTTTATCGTAATATCAATCATTAATTATCAATTGTCCTGTCCCAAAAGTCAAGTCAATTGTTTTTTTATTATAAAAATATTTTTCTACTTCTTTTCTGCTACTTCATAGATACAAAATTTGCTGTATTATTGCACAACCAATAAGTTTTGCTATGTTTTAGTAAATTAATGGTTTTAAGGAAGGAAAAATCAGCCTTTTTAATAGTGTGGCTTCTTTATAATTAGCTCCTATACAGGAGTAGGCGTAGCTGGCATTTTCAGGGAGGGAGGGGACATTGGAATGTAAAAATAAAAAATTTGAATAAAAACGTGCTCTCATTCGTGGGCTTAAATGCTTTGTGTACTTTCATTAAATCTTGATACAAACTAGCAATGATTTTATATACAGAAGTGGTATTTTTGTTTATTATAATTTACAAAATTCATCCTCCATCTTATTCCTTAATATCCATGAAAGTTATACACAATAGAAAGCAAACCCATGGCCTTAAAAAAACAGCTACTGACGGCTAACAGCGGCTGAATGTTAAATATACAGCTGAAGAGCCCCGATAGGTAGGCTAAATTCTATCGTAGGAATATAGCAGTCAAAGAAAAACTTTTGACACATTTTTTTCTAGCAATTTTATTCTTTATGGTCTAATATTTTCTATTTTTACAATAAATCCCAATTTTGTCAGGAAAATACATGTATACTGGTCGAAATTTCATTCCTTACTCGTCATGGGGTAATGGCGCAATGGGTAGGGTGTTGGCCTGGTAATCTAAGGGTTCCCGGTTCAAGCCCCGCCACGTGCAAAATTAACTCTGATGAATTGAGCCATACTGATGAGCCCTAAAAGGGCGAAACACTGTGTCTATGGATATATAAGCTCGTTTGGTCAGGTATTAGGCTGAACTAAAGCAATCTCAGGGAAATGAAAAACTGTACTAATTAGCCATAAGTGCAAGGCCCCCAACTAATCATAAGTTGGTTGAGCTCTCTGGTCGAAATTTCATTCCTTACTCGTCATGGGGTAATGGCGCAATGGGTAGGGTGTTGGCCTGGTAATCTAAGGGTTCCCGGTTCAAGCCCCGCCACGTGCAAAATTAACTCTGATGAATTGAGCCATACTGATGAGCCCTAAAAGGGCGAAACACTGTGTCTATGGATATATAAGCTCGTTTGGTCAGGTATTAGGCTGAACTAGAGCACTCTCAGGGGAATGAAAAACTGTACTAATTAGCCATAAGTGCAAGGCCCCCAACTAATCATAAGTTGGTTGAGCTCTCTGGTTGAAATTTCATTCCTTACTCATCATGGGGTAATGGCGCAATGGGTAGGGTGTTGGCCTGGTAATCTAAGGGTTCCCGGTTCAAGCCCCGCCACGTGCAAAATTAACTCTGATGAATTGAGCCATACTGATGAGCCCTAAAAGGGCGAAACACTGTGTCTATGGATATATAAGCTCGTTTGGTCAGGTATTAGGCTGAACTAGAGCACTCTCAGGGGAATGAAAAACTGTACTAATTAGCCATAAGTGCAAGGCCCCCAACTAATCATAAGTTGGTTGAGCTCTCTGGTCGAAATTTCATTTCTTACTCGTCATGGGGTAATGGCGCAATGGGTAGGGTGTTGGCCTGGTAATCTAAGGGTTCCCGGTTCAAGCCCAGCCACGTGCAAAATTAACTCTGATGAATTGAGCCATACTGATGAGCCCTAAAAGGGCGAAACACTGTGTCTATGGATATATAAGCTCGTTTGGTCAGGTATTAGGCTGAACTAGAGCACTCTCAGGGGAATGAAAAACTGTACTAATTAGCCATAAGTGCAAGGCCCCCAACTAATCATAAGTTGGTTGAGCTCTCTGGTCGAAATTTCATTCCTTACTCGTCATGGGGTAATGGCGCAATGGGTAGGGTGTTGGCCTGGTAATCTAAGGGTTCCCGGTTCAAGCCCCGCCACGTGCAAAATTAACTCTGATGAATTGAGCCATACTGATGAGCCCTAAAAGGGCGAAACACTGTGTCTATGGATGTATACTTTATACAGGTATTCCCAGCACATATAATAAGCGTATATAGTAAAAAAGAGCAATTATCGAGATACTTTGCTGCAGAAACACACAAAGACAGACAAACATTCTGTCTCTTTTATAAGGATATATGTAAAATTGTTCCACTTGTTTTAGCCTCTGCTATTTATCATAAAGGATGGGACAATGGTATGTTTAGTACACTAGTCCCCAAAGTTTTATCAAAACGTTACCCTTTTCGTTGACTTAACGACTTTGGGTACTTTTATCAAAATTTGATTGTTTGGTTTATTAAGTTAAGTGTCCAAACGTTTTAACCACTAAATTCAATCTTCAGAAGGGGTAATTTTGTGTATCATCATTGGAGATATATACTTTACATTGCCTTATCCCTTTTGATCTCTATTCTTTTTATGTACACAATTGTCCTTGTTTTTCTCCTCTTGTTGCCATCCTTGTTTATGGATAGGTTAACCCAAAAATTAGTTTGGAATTTTTATGGCTTTCATGCATTTTAGATAGAAAAAACTATTAGTTATTTATCGCATCGTATTATAGACAGCTAGACAGGATATCAAAAAAAGCCCAGGACTTCTTACCTCGGGGATGGTATTGGTTTTATTGATTTTTATTTTAATATTCTTGGAAAATTGTCTGCAATACGTTGCTACACACAATTTTTCAGTGTGGCCCAGAACAGGTTCTAATCCAGCATTTTCGAAGCCATAGTGCAAAACTATTTCTTAAAGCTTGTTGCTGACATACAATTATATTTTTTTAAGTCGTCGACCATATGGTATTAAATAAAAGTGGCAATGACTGACATATTTTGGACATCATGACTTAATTGGTTGGTTTGAATTAGCTGTAAATAAACTTTTATATTAATAATCTTAAGTACAAAAGTCTTAATTTTGTTTGTCATTATTTAGATTACATTAAAATAACGTTCATTGTCTTATCCCTTAAGATCAATAGGAATAGCCTATACTCGCAATGTACCGTAATAACGAAGCGCACTCAAATGCGAGTTTTCTTGAGCCAAGCGCTACATGTGCATTAATGGATTTTGAATTCTAGAATATAACACGGTTCGAGCATAATACAAAAAGTTCTTAAATTTTTGTAAATAATCGATCCCCTTAATTGTTTTTTGGCTTTGAATGGCGTTTTTTCCACAAAATAATCCCCCTTTAAAAAAGTTATGTATTATGTTTGTTAAATACATAGACAATTTAATGGTGAGACTTAAAATCCGCATATTCATTCGCAATTAAACCCGCGACTTCGTTGAAACAAGTAGCGCATCCGCTGAACCAATCTAAAGGTTTTAAGCCAACGAAAGAGAGAATGGGTTTATATAACTTTGGATACCGGTAAAATGTACAGTCCCCTCCATCTCTGATCGAAGGGTTGGGGGGGGGGGGGGGGGTGGCAATTTGTGATTCTATTTGAATATATAATATGATGTATATGCGGCATTGATGATATACCCATTTTGATGACTGATTAATTAAGATCCCAATTTTGTACAGCATATATTTTGTACATATGGGTTTTTCTCTAAGTCTACAAATATTTTTAAACAAGATTTATTTACTAAAAAGTACAAAAAAAGAGATGTTTACAAACAAATATTAATTCAACTATATGAAGCTATATTTTATTGATTATTTGCTTGGAGACAATGGGTGTTTATTACACTAGTCCCCAACATTTCATAAAAATATTTTCCTCTTGGTTGGTTTTCCAACTTTGGGAGCTTTTGTTAAATTTTGATTAGTTGGTTCATGAAGTTGAGTGTCCAAACGTTTCAACCTCTGATTATTATCTAGAGAAGGGATAATTTTGTGTATTATCGTTGGAGATGTACATCAATTTATCGGTGATTGTCTTATCCCTTTGGATTTTTTGCTCTTGTACTTTTAAACATGCATACATTATTGGACTACTGGTTATCTGTGACAACTATTTCGTGTTTATATCCCTCCCATTTTCATTATATTTACATTTTTAATTATACATAATACCAGGAATAAAGTTGTAAGTAAATACTATTTTTTTTAAATAATGTTTTTTTTGCAGGAATCTAAAGGGATAAGACAATGTCCGATAAAGTGATGTATATCCCCTATTATGATACACAAAGTTACCCCATATGTAGATTACAATTAATGGTAGATGATATTTTTTGTCAAAGTAAAAGTTGTGTGCAAGATAACCAAAAGAATTAATTTTATATCCATAGTCTCATCCCTATATTTCTGATATAAAACTCCACAAAATCCTGGGAATTATTCTAAACAGGGGGATAATCCCCCCCCCCCCCCAGGTAAAACAAGAATAATTATCATAAATAGCAGCCCAGCTTATATTCAAAAGGTGCAATTTTTCTCTTTATTACAATATTTACACAAAGTTTTAGAATATTTTTTTCTTATTCGTTGGCTTAACAACTTTTGGGGACTTTGGTTGAACTTTGATATGTTGGTTTGTTAGGTTTAGTATCCAAATGTTTCAACCAATAATTGTAGTCTACAGAAGGGGTAATTTTGTTGGGGATGTGCATCAATTTATTGTTTACCCCTTCAGATCCCTGGGTTTAACTCCCCCCCCCCCCCCCCCCACTTTAAAACAAGAATAATTATCATAATTAGCAGCGCAGCATGGATAATATTCATAGTCAGGGATCTAAAGGGATAAGACAATGGCCGATAAATTTATGTACATCGCTAATGATGATACACAAAATTATCCCTTCAATAGAAAACAATTATTGGGTTAGACACTTCACTCAATGAACCAAACAAAATTCTATAAAAGCCCCCAAAGTTGTTAGGCCAACGAATAAGAAAACATTATTATAAAATTTTAGGGACTAGTTTAATAAACAGCCCAATGTCTTCTCTCTCTCTGATTCATAGAAGTCCGAGGAAGTGTACATTAAAAAAAGTACATGATCTACTAACCAAATTTTTCCTCCTGTAACTTTATTCTACAGAAAAGGGTAATTTTGTTTATCATAATTTATCATCCATTGTCTTATCCCTTAATACCTCTGGTTCTTGTTATGGTATAATTGCTACTTTCCAATAATATTAATGTATTTTTATATATAAAATACAAAAATTAAATTAATAACTTAATAAATATTGATTTTTATGTTAACTAGATCCATAAAAATTACTTGGACGTTGTAATTTTAAAATTTTAGATTTGAACTATCAGCGGTAGTACCCAGGGAGTAAGGGAGGGGACAATGGATCGAATATTCAATTTTTAAGGAGTCTCAGACTTTGGGGACTGGCTTAAAGGGAATGTGCACGAATACAGCAGATTCTTACTGATTTTGGGGACTTGCGCATCAATGCCCCGCTAACTAGCTGAGCTAGTTTTGAATATGCAGACAGAAAAGTTTGTTATTTATCGCTGGTTTTAACAAATATTTTTTCCCAAGAAAATGTCTTTTCATGTATAGAAACTCTACTGTGATATTTATGTATTAAATAATCTAAGAACCGCTTGAATTTAGGGGTCAATTATAAATATATCAGAAGGGTTGGGGTAGTTCTAAACAAGATTTTTCTAGTGATTAATTACAGAATGTTTACTACATTGTGATGTGTTGATAATTTAATTTTCAAGTAAATGATTTTTTTCTTAGAACTAATTTTGTTCTAAATTAGGTTACCATGATCCCTTTTCAATTTTGGTAAAATTTTCTTGATAAATCTAGTTTTCATTGCTTTTCAGCAAACCCTCTTAAATTGAATTAATTGCCCATTGTCCCCTCCCTTACTCCCTGGGTAGTACGCCTAGTGTCGAAGGGGCAGAAAAATAACCTAAAACCATTAAAAGGCTTTAATCTGAAAATAAGATAGCGTAAAACCTTACCAGGATATATGAGATTTTATATGACTCAATCGGTTCATTAATTACCTATCAAAAACAAAAAAAAATACTATTTAATAAAAAAGGACATAAAATCTTCTTGAGGCCTATGAAAAGCTGCTAGTTGTTAGCGAGATATTTTGGTACAAACAGACAGAGACAGACATCCTAGGCCTATCGTCACTTCCTAGCAGGGTTCTAAAGGGATAAGACAGGGGCTGTGATTCAGCAAATGAACTCCATTTGAAATTGTTAAAAAATTTTATATTTTGGTGTCGTTATGTTGGCTTAAAACTTGTTTTGTTTCGTTACTGAATGGAAGTGGGTAAGAAGGTTGGGGAAAGGAGGAAGTAGAAAAATTTTTATTTATAATTGTTTGTCAGAATCCTGGTCTCTTATCACTGGGATAAGACAATACATAATAAATTTAATTACAGCCTCAATGACTATAAATAAAATATCCTCTTCCTTAGTTTGAATGATCGGTAGAAATGTTTAGGCACTACTATTTTGGAACCAATTAATTAGAATTCAATAAAAGTACCCATGCAAAGTTTTTGAATCAACGAATAATCAAAAAATCATAAAATTTTTCGACTAAATGGTTTTTAATGTCTGCAAGGTCTAGTTATAATTTATGTTTTATCGATATCATTAATATGATATTACTAGAGTTGGCTCGATATAACTATCTCCCTATTGGCTAGTTTTCTATATGCATATCTATTTCTCAATAAATCTATTTTCCTCACCCGGCATTACTATTTAAACGGAAGTAAATATTTAATAATTTAAATGATCTTAAAAAGATCTTTTAAATTATATTTTTTTCTTTACATTACCATCACCAAAGGGTTTATTATATGATTACAATTTTAGTTCAATATTTGAACACACAAAGTGTCGCCACAATCGAATTCTTTTAAAACAGAGTTTTCTTAAATTTATTATATCATAAATTTAAATTTTCTTTTTTATGATTAGAAATTAAATACTTCATTATAATGTAAATAGCAACATGAAATGAAAAAAATGAATTTGTTTTTAATAAAGTAAAATAATGGGTCTTATCGTTCTGGGCAATGAGAGTTTATTATGGATTATTGGAGCACTATGAGTTTTCAACGAATAGTCCTTGGAAAACTTGAGCTCGTTTATAGACATTTATTTCCTATATAGATCTGACATGGATCTTGAAGCAATTAAGCAGGCCGTTTTGTACAGGTTAAAAATTGGAAGATTTCATTAAATAAAAGTTATTGCAAATATACTTAGTAAATAAAGTATAAATGGGGAACTTAATTTTATGTCAAATATTAATGCATATAAAACTTAAATATAAAGGTAATTAGACAAAAATAAGGATGACAACATCCATAAAAAGTGATGCGATAATAAAAATATTTGGACAAATTACACAAATTTCCCCCCACTTTTCCCCCATTTAGTTCAGTGTAGTTAACTTTTATTAAATATACAGTAATAGTTATTTATCGCATCGTATTATAGACAGATTTCCGCGGAAATTTTAATATTCGTGGGAAATAATCTAACATACGATGCCAATTGCCCACCCCCCCCCCCCACCCCAAAAAAAAAGGTTTCCCAATTTCTACTACTCCTTATATGACTTGCAGTCCCTCAGGACTCTTTCAACCTTAACCTAACCTAACCAAACAAAAACTGAAAGAAAAATATTGAATCAATTATTTTTTCACCAGCAAATGTTTTTGTTTTTTTTAAGGGTTTTATTATCCGTCGCAGCTTACAAATGCGCGTCTGCCTAACAGAAAATCTACATTTCCAGTGTGGTTTCGAAACCGATTAATATCTGTCGGATTAGAACCGGTTCTTAGCTATAGTGAAAAATCGTGTATAGCATTGAATTACAAAAAAAATTTCAACGAATATTAAAATAAAAATTTAATCTTATAATTTTTCATTTTAATATCCACGGAAAGCTGTCTATAGTACAATGCGGTAAATAACTATTTTTGTCTTTAAAGCTTAATGCATTAAAGAACTGCAAATCTTATTGATTATTAAAAAAACTGAAAGATATAAGGTCAGGATTGCTGTGAGGATGAAGGAATTCATAAAATATTGGTTTCTGTCGCCACCTCTTGTTATTTGTTGTTTATTTTAATTTAATTATTTGTTGCACAATATAGTATATACGTGGATATTATGGCAGGGGAAAAGTTGTCGTCAATTTAAGTTTCTTACATGGACAAAATTTATTAGTCAGTTTCAGTAGGAGGGGAGGGAATGGGGTTAGAGGGGATCTTTATCTTAACCAGCTAAAAGTTAAACTTTATTAGAGTACATAATTATCTGGTGTAAGATCCAAGTAAAATAAATTCTTTGTTGCACATCTAAATGTTTTTTGCTTAATTTTGGTACATATATTAATATTTGCTAGAAGATGAAAAAGGTCCCCATCACTTTGGCAAGGTATTTGTCTGTGTTATACATCTATATTTTTATACATTTATTCTTTAGAAAATTCAACCCACAAGGTATGAACGGCAAATTTTGATTATTGGATTTCAGTCCCGTGGAAATTCTTACAAATAGAAATGTTAAATAATAAAATTCTAAACTTTTGCAAAATAAAATTGAATGAAAAATATAACTTTATATTAAATAGACTTGTAAATCAAAGATGTTTTATGTTTGTTTGTAAGATCACAAGAACGGCTTAATGAACAAATTTATGATGGTATTGAAATTTGCATTTCCTTGTTAAGAGACGCACTGACGGACTAACAGACGTTGTTTAACTTCGTATTTTGGATATATCCAACTTTTTTAAAATCGGTTTCTTACTTTTTCTGTGTTAAAAACGTTTTCAAATGTGGCTTCGAGACCGATTAATGTCTGCTGGATTAGGTCTGAACTGAAAAAATCATGTATAGCATCGTATTACAGAAATTTTCCACGAATATTAAAATGAACATCATAAAATTAACACCAGTTATAATCTTATAATTTTCCATTTCAATATCCGCAGAAAGCTGTCTATAATTCGATGGGATCAATATTTTAACAATTTTATTTTGGCAAACTATAAATTAAAATATCAGAAAATTATCATTATATTTTTTTGTAATGTTAGCTTAAGTTTTTAGATTTATTTGTGCTTTTTACGCATTTTTTAAAGATGAAAAAACAAGGATGACAACATCCATAAGTAGCATAATCAAAGATCATTGATTGACAAATGGACAAAGTGATTTATGGAACAGATAATTATTGATCTTTATCAGGTATCTAAAGGGATAAGACAATGGCCGATAAATTGATGTGCATCCACAATGATAATACACAAAATTACTCCTTCTGCAGATTAAAATTAGTGGTTGAAACGTTAGAACACTCAACTTAATGAAACAAACAATATACATTTACTAAAGTCCCCATAGTTGATAAGCCAACGAATAAGAAAACGTTATTATAAAACTTTGGGGACCAGTGTAATAACAGCATATTGTCCCCTCTCTCTCTTGATCTTTATAAATAGAGAGAAAAAAAAAGATTTTAAGATTTTTAAATCTTGAACCTTTATATATATATTCACATATATATTGTTGTCTTTAAATGTATGATATTCATACTGACGGACCAAATAAGTTGTAATCTAGATGCTCTATTATGAATTATTGAGTAGCTTTGCCACAAAAAAAAACCACAACAAAAATACCTTAACACAATATTTTCACCAAAACCACTCCGAAATTTTGCCGCCAGTTTTCACTTTAATGGCTTTGCCGCCAAATTTCCAACCAATCAGAAGCCACACCGGTCTGTGCCGCCAGATTAGCAACCAATGGGAGAAGACCACTGGTTGAAAACCAACCAATTAGCCGCCGCTAGTGGAGGGGTAAATATTGTTTTGCCGTAGATTTTCAGGGAGGAAGAGGACATTGGACTGTAAATTATATTGGTAACCAAAGTTTTATAAATTAGCCTAAAAAACTTTCGGTACTTTTCTTAAATCTTGATTGATCGGTTCAAACTAGTCTTTTCTAACATTTTTAACCAATAATTTTAATCTACAGAAGTAGTAATTTAGTTTATTATAATTGAGGGGTGTACATAAATTAATTGTCCATTGTCTTATCCCTTGCAATCCCTGTTGGTAGATTTTACTGTCTGAAATTGAAAGATATTATTTCAAGTGTGTTTATCCCCCCTAATTTTATATATTTTATCCAGGGATATAAAGGGATAAGACAATGTCCTATAGATTGATGTACATTCCCAATGATGGTATATACAAAATAACCCCTTCTGTATATTATAGTTATTGGTATAAACATTTGAACACTCAACTAAATGAACCAACCAATCAAAATGCATTAAAAGTCCCCAAAGTCAATTAATAATACTTTGGGGACTAGTGTAATAAACCTCCCAATGATCCCTCCCCCCTTGATATTATCCCCCTAATTTCATCTATTTTATCCGTTTTTCTGCATTCAAAATGATACAAAATTGTCGGAATTTTGCAAAAATAAACAATTTTGGTTGCGCTGTTACTCCATAACTAAAAAATATTCGTCAATTTCCAAGGAAGAAGGGGAAATTAGACAGTTAATTACACTGGTACCCAAAGGTTTATAACCACGTCTTCTCATTTTTTTGGGTCTTAAACTTTGGGTACTTTTGTTAAATTTTGATTGGTTGGTAAAAAACCTGTAGTGACTAAATTCTCCAACCAATGATTTTAATCTACAGAAAGGGTAATTTTGTTTATCTTAATTTGAGGGATGAATATAATTTTTTTCGTCCATTGTCTTATCTCTTTAGGTCAATTCACACATTCACATCTATCAATTATATCATATTGTGTGATTTGTTGACAATATCTGCTTGTTATAGCTATGCAACTTATGGATATAACTGTACTTTTCCAAATGATTATTGTTTACTATTTAGAAAGTTGGTTTACAACAATTCTTTTATTTTATCAAAGCCCATCCCTTGCAGGGATCTTAAGGGATAGGAGGACAAAATTATTTTTCTACTATTAAATATCGATTAACAGTACCCAAAGTTTTTATGGCAACGAATGGCAGAACGTGCTTTTAAACTTTGGGTACCAGTATAATTTCCACTCCAATGTCCCTTATAAACTTTATAGATTTAAAGACCAAGATGCTTAATTTGAACGTACTTACCTTACGAAGTTTCTATGATGTTCAAGATGCACCTAAAGGCTTGGTTTGCAGTTTTTGAAATTAACATATCCTATAATATAAAGTAGTAAGGTTTATTTGTCTGAAGCTTGTGATTTCAATAAATACTGAACAAATTTAGTACTCCTTTTTTGGCAAACGTGTCATTGGTCCTGGGACGGTTTTAGGCTATTTATTTCGAACATTTTGGTCTTAAGTTGGTTTTGGGCTGTATATAAGCCACCTCCATAACCACAGATTCTAGGGACGCCATAGCTAGTACTAAATATAAAAACTAAATAATCCAAGATCCTGTTATTTTTTTCATAATTGCATTTTACTTGAAATTGCAAAACAAATGCGAATATTTTATAAATAGAATTTCAAGTTTTCTAAAAAGGCAAGAACGAACAATCTTAAATATGAGGGGTGTGCTTGGGCATAAAGTGGACCCAAAATCAAAATAATTTGCTAAAAATAAACTACTGTTTAAATGTAGAAACATAAAATCTTGGCTTAAGTGTTTATTTAATTCGACGAAAATTTAATAACAGCAAGTCTATTTAAAATGCTAACAATAAAATCTCCTTTTCTATCTTTACTAAAATTTATTGATTTTTGCGACAAAAATAATGATATTATTGGGATTATGGAAAGAAAACGAAGTAGCTTGTTTCGTCATATTTTCTTTTGCAGTAGCTTTTCTCCTATTTCTAGCCCCTGCGGGGGGTTCTAACCCTCCGGGACAATCATCAACATTTACCTAACCTATAAAAAGCTACTGTGAAAATTTCTCCAATCTCCTTTTAAGAGATTTTCTTCCCCCCTTCCCTTCTCCTATCCCGAAATTTATGACGTCACAACAGGACATTATGGGCTTTATCGAAACCCGCTACTTCGTTTTCTTTCCATGATCCCAATAATATCATTGTTTTCGCGCAAAAAATCTTTTTATTGTATGTTATATTGTATGAACACCAAATATTTGCATGATTTTAGCAAAACAAATGCTGCTCACATCATTTTATTTTGTGCAAATTTTGATTTTCGCACACAGAACCCTTCCTGTTGTACTGAGAGGTATTGAGCTGACATAATATTTATATTGTTTATATCCTTATACTAAAGTAACAGGATGTCTGTTTGTCTGTGTGTTTGTACCGAAGGATCTCGGTAACCGCTGAACCAATTGGGTTCTCCTTAACAGGGTAGCTTCTCATTTGTCCCGGGAAGGTTTATAACTATTTTGGGGGATTGTACCACCACCCTCCCAAGAGAAATCACAAAAAAATCGAATTACATATAGAGACTTGAACGCAACATTGCAAGGTATCGTAGAGACTTGAAAGCAACATATATAGGTATCGTATTATTTATATAAAAAAACGTTTAAAGTGCCACTAGAGGCCTCTAGGGGCGTAGCCGCTAGCCTACAATAAGGTAATTAATAAAAGTGGTCATAAGTTATTGCCAACGTACATGACGTCGACAAAAGACAATTTGTCAGGGATAAGACAATGGACGATAAATTGATGTACATCCCCAATGATGATAAACCAAATTACTCATTTTGTAGATTACGATTATGGGTTGAAACGTTTGGACACTCAACTTTATGAACCAACCAATAAAAATTCAATAAAAGTCCCCAAAGCTGTACACCTTATCTTTCATTTTTTTTTATCTTATCTGTCATCTTTTATTGGGAGGGTGAAGATACCCTTCCCCATTATAGTTATAAACCTCCCCAGGACATATGATAAGATACACTGTAATGGAGAACCATACTGATTCAGCGGTTAACGAGATCCTTCGTTACAGACAGACACACACAAACAAATCCTGTTACTTTTATATAAGGATTTACCCCCATGTGCAAATTGGTGAAAATAAAATTTTTAAATCATGAATTTGCTAATTATATTTGATTTAGATAATTAAACCGTCATATTTAAAAATGCAATGAATATTAAATTCAAATCCTAAACACAAAAGTGATATAAGGTCTAGAGGTCTAGTGAAGGTTTATAAGTATTTTTTAAGGGGCCTGTACCTCCAATTTTCTAAGATAAATCGAGCAGAGCATTGTCTGTCTGTTAAAATGTATTTCTTAAACATTTGGAGACTAGCAACCAAACTTTTCAACCAATAATCTTGATTAACAGGAGGGTAATTTTGTTTTTGATAATTTGAGATGAACATAGACTTCTGAGATTCCTTTAAATATTTTAAATGGGCCAAAGCCAGGTATTTAGCTGTTTTCGGGTAGTTTATTAACAATAAGTACTGCCTTTTTAAAAGCGAAGCTTTTCTATAATTAGGGTCGGTCCGTCCGTCCGTCCGTCCGTAACGGATAGCTTTTTTCGTTAATTTAGGCATGTTAGAATTGTCATATCGGTTTCAAATTTTGCATCGTGATATCTTTAGTACTAAGGTACGATTTGGAAAGCGTAGCAACTCTATAATCATTACCAAAATGTCCGTACGTCCATTTTAAACATGTTGATTTTTTACTTTTTTAACAACAAATTTTTATGTGATCTAATCATCGGATTGATCTGATTTTTGGTATATTGATTCCTGGGACAACAAAGTATAATGTAATAAGAGATGCAATTCTATAATGAAGTCCTGAAAATGTAAGTATGTCCATAAACATTATCCTGTATTAAGCAGTTTTTCAACAAATTTACTTACATTTTTGCTTTGACTCTTATACATTTATATTATGATTATTCAGTTCTGACAAGTGTTAATGTCCTTTTGTCCTACCGTTTCAGTGCTTCGCTTTTATGGATGTTGTCATCCTTGTTTCTTCGTTATGGAGGTTATGGAGGGGAGGGGGAATTCCCCACCTTAACAGCTACTTGTTAATCATAAAATCACTTAAGTAATACTCTAGGTATATAAATAAACTTATTCAATATATATACAAAAAATTCAAATCCTTATAAAAAGATATACTAGGTTTATAACGAATGAAAGAGAAGACTACTCTATAATTCACAATGTCTGCCCGTCAGTACATGCAAAAAGAAATGTTGTTTTGCTCTACTGCTTAAAGATAGACAGTTTAAATTTTCAGTGTATATTCCTTTGAAATATGGGCATCTAGTCGATTCATTGTGTTGTCCGTCTATCTGTCAGATATGCTTCAATACACTATTTTCTAAAGGTTTCGTGATTTTATGCATGAGTTTTTGCATATTATCTCTCTTTTCTTTGTTATGGCAACTGAATATCGGATCTTTAACTCGCTTTATCCGTTTGTCCATTTCATGATTTTTTTTACTTTTATAATTGTGGCTGCTATGAAGTATAAATTCCAATTATTTCATATCAATAATTCTTTTTGTAAAGCCCTAGAAAATGTCATGTGTGGCGTCATAAAAATACGTCTATTATCCATTTCTTTTTTAGGGCTTTCCTTTGCCACTTCTCCTCTCATCCCTTTTTTTAAATGTACTTATGACGTCACACATAACACTTTCCAGCGCGTCCTCTTTGCCAATCGTTTTATCTTCATACCTCTAGTAAATTTATAAGTTTTCATAAGATAATCTTTTTCTTTCCTTACAACAATTTTCGAAGTAAAATAACCTGTCAATGTTTAATAAAAAACGGTCAAAATTTTTGATAATTTTTAGCATGACCGTTTTTCCTTTTTTTGTTTTTATGTATACGTCTTACAAATGGGTTTTATTCCAGGGATTTATTTTTTTCGACATATGAAAAATTTCCAATAATTACTGGGACATCCAAGCTTTTTTTTTGAGGGGGGTTAAATGAACTGTTTCAAAGGTTAAAGGGGGTAATCTAATGTATTTCATAAATTTTGAGGGGTAAAATGAGGAGTTTCAAAGTTTGAAGCGGGTAAAAGACCCCTTTAACCCCACGCTCGGACGTCAATAAGTGATTGAGAATGTTTTTTTTTAATAACTAGTGGCTGACCCAATAGCATCTAGAGACTCATTAGTAGTAGGGTTGGAAAGGAGGCATTATAGCATGAAACCATCACAAGTAAAAAAAACCGTTATAAAACCCATGAAAAGCTTCCATAAAATGGAGTACGCAATCAATTTTGTAGTTAATGAAATCTTTAGTTTTAGAGTAATAAGATTATTTTTTTGACATAAATCTTATATTGATACAAAAACAGCTAAAACTTTTCACATTTTTGTAAAAACACAAGCTGTCAAAAAATGTTGATTTGAACGCTTTTACAACAACTAAAAAATGTTAGTGTTTATAAATATAAACATTAGAGATGTTTCAAGTAGAGTAGTAAGTAGAGTATTAGTTACTAACAGATACATCACTAAAGGTCTTTAGAGGCAATTGACAAAGATAATTTTTTGGGATGGTTGGTGTCACCCTCCCCCAGAATAGCAATGAACCTTCCTTGGACCGTAACATTTCAGAGAATAGCGAGATCCACTGGTACAGACAGACACACAAAGATCCTGTTACTTTTTTACTTTAATATATACTATAAGAGCTAACCGTTACGGATAGACCAATCCTAAATATAGAAAATCATCGCTTTTAAAAAATAATTACATCTCTATACGTCACAACTCTAATATCTTAAACAAGAGATGATCAAACAAGAATAATTTTGTCCTTAAGTAGCGCCGCGAAAATGCTCACAAAATATCATATTTCACAATAGAACAGTAAACTTTAATACATTAGTTAATGGATAAAAACTACAATGCAATGACTTAAGAACTTTGAAGCATTAAATTACTGGACAAAAATTGATGTATACCCCCATATATATGGTCAACAAAATTACCGCTTATTTATATCATATTTGTTTGGACACTGCTGGTTTGATCAACCTATTCCTGTCTTCCACCTAATCGAGATTTAATGAGAGTACTCAGAGAGTGTAAGCCAACAAATTAGAGAACACGTTTTTTTAAATTTAAAAGTGATATTTAAAGTGCAATGTCAGAACCTAGTAAAAGTGTCTGAAAAAAAATTAGCCAATGAGAGGCCAGTATACACTGTAACTGACCAATGGTAAAATTTATAGTGGCCTCTCATTGGCAAACTTTTTTTTACGTCATAATCAGAGTCAGACACTTTTACTAGGTTCGCAATGTCACCTCCCCTTCCTCGCTACGTACGAATGTATTATAGCTTATAGAGTAGCTTCACTACTACAAAGCATCTTTAACCGTTTTTTTATATACACAGGGATCTAAAGGGAAAAGACATTGGCCGATAAATTAATCTACATCCTCGATGTTGATACACGAAATTACCCCTTTTGTAGATTGAAATTATTGGTTGAAACGTTTGGACACTCAACCTAATGAACCAACCAAACAAAATTCAATGAAAGTTCCCAAAGTAGTTAAACCAATGAATAAGATAACATTATTATAAAACTTTGGGGACTAGTGTAATAAACAGTATAATGTCCCTTCCTTCCCCGGAGATACCCCATTCCCATTTCCCCATAAATATAAAAACCAAAAAGAAAATAAAAAAAACTTTTTGATTGACAGACCAATCAAAAAACTCATTTTAAGTTTTTTTTTCTAAATGCGAAGCTTTTTTACATTTAGGCTCGTCTAGTACTGTATAGATCTGACTAGCGGTTGCGGCTTAGCATCTTAGTGGCTTTGTATTTAAAGTTAGAGGGGGGGGGGGGGACAATAGCCTATAACCATTCCAAGACTTTAAAAGTTTCTCTTAAATGGAGGACCCAATCATTTTAGTAGTTTACGAGATCTTTCTTAAGTTTCAAACAAGAAAATTACTACTTTTTAAAATCTATGCATGTAAGAACTGTCTGATTGATTTGAAACATTTCAATTATATAAGAAGCGTTGCAACCCTGTAAGTAATATAAGAAAGTAAGTGCGTATATCCTAAATTTGCTTCTTTTTATCCAGGTTCGAAAAAGTTTAAACGTACTTTTTTAGTAACGATTACAGAGATATCTTTGTAAAAATTACATTGGAATAGCCATGAAAAAGTTGTGCTATCAAATGGTTGGTTGTCGGCAATTGTTGTTATATACCATCCTTAAAGGTAATAATAGTTATATCTCGCATCGTATAATAGACAGCTTTCTGCGTATAATAAAATGAAAAATTATAAGTTTAAAACCTGTTTAGTTCGAGTCAAAGGCCCGGGCTAACAAAACAGTTAACAATATTAAGATTTTTTTTATTTTGATATACGTGCGAAATTGTCTGTAATACGATACAATACATGATTTTTCGAGAAAGCCTAAAATGTCACGTGTGACGTCATAAAAATATATCTCTTTTTGGGGGGTTTGCTTTCCCACTTTTCCTCTCATCCTTCCATTTTAGACGTATTTTTATGACGTCACACGTGACATTTTACGTTTTTCGATTTTTCAGTATGGCTGGGGCAACAGGTTCAAATCCAGTGGATATTGATATTATCCAGTGGTTTCGAAGTCATTCTGGAAATTAATTTAGGAATCAAGAAGATTGCGTGTCTTTTAAAAGATCCTCTTTTTACTTAACTCCTAACTCCGCCCACCATTTTAAGGTTCCACCCATTTCGTGAATATGTCCCATAAAAAGAGATGCCACACAATAAAGCTAATTTTATCATTTAAAAAATCATGTTAACTTTTAGAAAAACGAAAGGGTATTATACGTCCTTTACTTTGGATTCCATTTTTACCACCTCCCCCCCCCCCCCAATATATTTTTTAGGGGGGGCTGAATATATTTCTAGGAGCGAAATATCCAGGGAGTGTCGAGTTACCTTTCAAGGACCTATGAGAAGCTTTTCTATCGAGGAAGAAATATATTGGTCCAATAACTAGATCAAGATCTTTGTTAACCAAAGACATCCATGTTGGGTGTAGAGAGGGGCGTGTTAACCCCCCCCCCCCTTAAACTTTTTAACTCCCCTATTTTATAACCCTACATTAAAAAAATCATTAGATTATTCCCTTTAAACCTTTGAAACCCTTCATCTTACACACCTCAAAAACGCTTGGACGTCCTTGTTTAGAACCAACTTAAAGACAGATACATCCAAATATTTTGCAAATTTAATTCGTGGATTTTAGCTGGATTAGGGGAACACTCCTTAAAAAGTCCCTAAAATAATATGGCTACACACTACACAGTGACAATATCTGACTAAATTACAATCTTTATGAAATGAACTTTTTTTAGAGACAAAAAGAGTTGTTGAGAAAGTTTCCCAGCCACGCTTTTTGGACCCCTTTGGAAACTATAAGAAAAGGACAGAAATATAAATAAAAACATTGAATAAGACAAATAGACAGATTAATATAAAGACAGACAGACATACGGACATAAAGACAAACATGCAGACAGAAAAACAAACAGACAGACATACATACAGACGGACAAAAATATAAACATAGAGACAAATACATAGAACAAAGACATATAGACCGACAAACAGAAAGAAAAATAGACAGACATACATACAGACAGACATACATACAGACAGTAAGACAGACATATAAGCCCTCAGACAGAAAGATATACAGACAGACATAAGACATATATACAGATTGACATACAGACAGACAAACAGACAGACATACAGACAGACATACAGACAGACATACAGACAGACATACAGACAGACATACAGACAGACATACAGACAGACATACAGACAGACATACAGACAGACATACAGACAGACATACAGACATACATACAGACAGAAAGATATACAGACAGACATAAGACATATATACAGATTGACATACAGACAGACATATAGACATACAGACAGACATGTAGACACACTTTCCGACAAACATACAGATGGACAGACAGACAAACATACAGATGGACAGACAGACAAACAAATACACATTCAGACAAAAATAAAACTCAAACTTTTCGTATCATGAACAGAAAAAGGGGTCAAAATAGTCTGAAATGGAAATTGACACTTAAAAAGCCACTCTATGGTCTGATTACAGTAATTTTTAGTGGGTAAAAGTGTGTCATTTTAACAGTAAAAATTACTTTTTACAACAATTTATTGAGTGTAATAGGTTACCACAAAAAGGACTGTCCTCGAGTTTAATCTTTTACTCGTTTTATAAGCATACAAATATTAAGTTCCTTTTTAGTAGTGATGTTATTCTATAATCAACTATGTCTGACCGACCATCAATTTGCAATCCATCCACCCGTGAGGCTATGCGATGAAATGTGATTTTCTCAACTGCTTTTAAGATAGACTGCTGATTTTTTTTAAAGATAAAACAAACCAAAAAGCTTCCAAATTTTTACTTACTTTGTCCGAATGTCTGTCGGTCATGTTTTTTTTTCATTCAGTTTTCCTATCCATCTTTTTTATGAACACAGAACCAATTCTCTATTCACTTTATCCGTTTGTTCGTCCATGATTTTTGTGCTTCGCTTCTTATTGATGTTATAAGTCTAAAATTCTTTACGTACGGTCCTTTTAAGCTAGTTAGAAGTAGATATATTTGTTTTTATTCAAATAAGAAGGTGTAGAAATGGGTTTAAGTATAGTCTTTCAGAAGTATTGTTTTATTTAATTGTATTGCTTTTAGAAAAAAAAACCATAGAATATTTGGCGATTCTCCTTAAAGTGCCTAGTCGAGCATGGAAACCCCCGCCTGAAATAAAATCTGTGCCTCTTATTTTTTCACCAATTAAGATTTATTATTAAACATAATTTGAATATGCTGATTTTTTTTATAAGACAATTTTTATTGTCAATTTAGGTTGTTAATATAGAAGGGATAGGTTAAAGTCATACGGGGGGGGGTATCCTTATATTAGTCAGCTGGGAGAAACATTTCATAAGGGTATGCGAGAATCTCTCACAATATCCACGTATTCTAAATTCATCATTGCATTGTATAGACCTTTTTAGATGGGACCATTTCCAAGCTTCTAAAAACTGCTTGATTCAGTTTCCGAGATACATATGAAAAATAACAAACGAACGGACATTTTAGAATTAGAGTAAATATACTTCAAAACTGTTGTAGTTGGGGTTAATGAACATTTTTAAAAGCAAAGCTTTTCTATAATTAAAGTCTATCCGTCCATACGTTACATAGAGCTCTTATTGTTAATTTAGGAATAATAAAATTGTTCTATCATTTTTAAACTTTGCATGATGATTCCTGCAATTGTAAGATACGATTTAGGAAGCGTGGCAACTCTCCTATTGTTACTTGAAAGTTTTTTACTTTTTGTGTGTGATATAATTATATTATTCATCTGATTTTTGAAACACAACTATTTCTAGGACAACAAGGTACAAGCAACTCTATTAACATTTAACATTACTATAACTGGAAGTTTGTCTCTAAGTATCCTTTAAGCAATTTTGTTTAAGACTTATGAATTAATATTCTGCTTATTATGTTCTGACTACAAGTGTTAATGTTCGTTTGTCCTACCGTTTTAGAGCTTCACTTTGGTGGATGTTATCATCCTTGTTATGTCTAAAAACTAGCTAACCATATCCGTTCACTAAATAAGTGGAAATTAAAGTCTTAAATACCTAAATAGATGTTTTCGCCTGCATTTTTAAAACATTTTAAAAATGTATGCTTTTTTGAAATATTGGTGGTAGATCATAATCATATCTAGCAATCGATATATTATTATAATTACTTGGATTTTACGCCAGATTTTCATGTACTCTGATAAATTAATGATCTGGCTTAGATTACGATACACCCCATCCACTGGATGAACAAACTAACCAATAATTGATTTCCATATGAGCAAGATAAATTGACGACAAATTTTCCCCTGTCAATATATCGTATATTTATTTATCTAACCTATAATTAATACTTGCAACTGCGAATTAATTAAAACTCGAAGCTAGCGGTAGCGGCTGTAGTTTTATTCAATCATTGCTTGTGTATCTTTTGTGGAATAGAACTACGGACGGAAGAAACGACAAAGCGAATTATATTGTAGCTTCGATACTACAAACCCCAAGACAGGGATGTGTTTAAGTAAAGGAAGGAAGTTTAAAAATTTGGACCCTACTTTGGAGAAGCCTTTTTTCTGAATTTAACCCCATCTACTAATTTTAGCTCTTTTCCTCAATTCATTAACTCTTTGTAGACGAGATAATCTTTATCTTGTATAATATACATGAGGATAATCTCCTTAAGAGGCATTTGAGATGAGAAGGGAAGAATATCGCCCCCCCCCCCCTCCCCACCGCCCAATTTCAATAAGAAACCGGAATCTTATTTTTTTTTTTTGGGGGGGGGGGCAAGGTGGTTATCTCCAACGAACTCCAAAAATAGTAATTTGTGATCGTATCATCCAGAAAGGGTAAATTTCTATATTCTTAAAAATTTAGCTTGTTCTATGTTGTATTAAAGAAGGGGGAGGGGGGCATTGGGCTGTTTATTACACTAGTTCCCAAAGTTTTATATTAAAGTTTTCTTATTCGCTGGCTCCTAAAGTTAGTGTTCAAACGTTTTAACCACTAACTGTTATCTACAGGAAAGGTAATTTTATGTATAATTTTTGGAGATGTGCATAAATTTATCGGCCATTGTCTTATCCCTTTGAATATCTTGTCTTGTCTACTATACAAATAAAGCTTTACCCAAACCCAAAAATTGAAATATAAAGTGATGACAACAAACTGAAGTAGCAAAGCACAACAAAAACTGGATAGACAAACAGACAAAGTGAGTTATAGAGCAGACGTTCAGTTTCATAAAAGAGAGGGGTAGAGAAAGAGAGAGGACATAGAAAATCACGAAACCTGCTCAGTAGAGAACCATCGTTTCAGCGATTAGTTAGATCTTTCATAACTTAAACGCACAGACAAATATTCCATTGCATTGCTTTAATGATCTCAGATTAATTGAAAATTTTCCTTGCGTAAATATAATATCAAAACCTTTGATTACAGAGAAAAAAAACCGGTTTATTACATAAAAATAATTTATATATTTTACAAAAATATAGGTTCATATTACAAAAAATTATGGTTATATAGTCAACGTTCACTTACAGCGTCAAAAGCGATACATATAATTAAAGAAAGATTTTTATTAAGATAATTAAAATAAACCTTTTATCAGGGCTCGGCAGCCCCGTGTAAGCCTCAGTGAAATCGTCATATTATTGCTTTAAAATTAAGCTGCATGTCTAAACCTGTTCCTAATCAAACAATCCATAATTCGGATTTATTTTTGCACATAAGCGGGTTTATGTTTGAGTCTTGTGCGCAGCTGCCGAGCCCTTCTTTAATTAGAAAATTGACATATAAATTTAAAAAGTTGAAGTAGGAATTATTCGCTTTTAATACTACATCAAGTCAAATGTTATAAAACATTATAAAAGCTGCTTTAAACACATTAATTTAATACAGTAAAAATAAACTTTAAAATGAGTCAAATATGTATATAGTTTAATTTAAAAGAAAACTAATAGATACAAGTCAAAATATATGATTAATTCCGTTATGGCTCCGAAAACGATTGATTTCCGCTGGTTCTGAGACGTATATTATTACGAACTACAAAGATTTTTAAACACAAATTAGAACATCCTGAATGACCTATTGATTTGTTAAAATATTTAAAACACAACAAAAAATAACCTTAATACTGTCAAAACTATATAAAAGCTTTGCCAGTATGGCTTCGAAACCGATTAATATCCGCTAGATTATAACCGGTTCTCAGTCATACAAAAAAAACATGTATAGCATCGTTTTACAAACAATTTTCCACGAATATTAACATAAAAATCATTAAAATTGTTAATCCAGGTTTAATTTAATAATTTTTCATTTTAATATCCGCGAAAAGCTGTCTAAAATAAGATGCGATAAATAACTATTAAAACAAGTCTAATAAATAAAATGAGTAATTTATCGCTAGATAAGTACGATAACTTGCAACAGCATTTAAAAAAACGTAGGGAGGAGACAATGGACGATCAATTAATGTATATTCCCAAGAAGAATTAACAAAATAACCCCTTCTTTAGTTTGATATTCTTGAACTTTGCTAGTCCAAACCAACAAATCAATGTTTAGTAGTACCCTAATTTATTTCAGTCTATGAAAGAAAGATTGTCTTTGTAAAAATTTTGGGTACTATTTTCATACAAAATCCAATGTCCCCCCCCCCCCTGAGTGTATTATATTAATATGGGCTAAATAAATAATATTAGTATATAATGCTCTTGCATACATTTAAGCGAAAAGAAGATTTTGTATTGAGTCAAACGCTTTGTTTATATCAAAGTGATTTTAAAAATTAAAATTAATATTTAATTAACATTTAGTCTAAAAATGTTAAGATTACTGCTGCTTTGTGACAAATCTTCATTTTTTATACATAAACATTATTTTCAAAACGGCCAATCCATCATTTAGCTTTACCCCCACGCCCCCTCTTACCCCCAGCTCCACCCCGCATAACCTTAGCTCCGCCCACCCCCCTGGTGGCGCCCCCTCGCCCCACTCCGGCTCCACCCTTACCCCTAGAGTTGAGACGGACCACGACCTCTGTCTGGTGGATGGACTGGTCCATCATGGATTCATCGAAGAGGCCAGAATTTCTCTGAAAATATAAATAATATATATATTACTTGGATGTTACACCAGATTTTCATATACTCTGATTGAGTGGTTCTCGCAGCTGGCTAAAATAACGATACCCCCGTTCCACCTACTTTACATCACCTTCTCCCCTCCTAGATAAACGAACTGACCAATATATGAAGTCCATGTTAACTAGATAAATTCCCCTGTCAATATATCCACGTTTATCCTAAATCCATTATTGTAATATTAAGAAGGGATAATTTATTCTTAAGGGATAAGACAACGGAGGATAAATTAATGTATTGTACATTTCCAATTATAATTACCAAACTTGCCCCTTCTGCAAATAAGAGTTTTTATGGAAAATTTTGTATACTGCTAGTTTGGTGGGGAGGGTTCATACAACCTTTAAAAGAAAATGCCAACCACATCAAAACCATCAATTAATCCCCCCCCCCTCCCCCCCCCCCCCATCGACTTCTGTTTATATCCTACACCCTTAGTGTGAACATTAGATATCAAATAAAGATCTTCTAGATATCTAAACAATAAATCTATTATACAGACCTGAGTTCTTTTGAGAAGAGATTTGATGGGCATCTTGTCCCTGGCAGTGGACGGAGTATTGAACCGACAGTTGTCGACAGTTGTGGCGCGCACCAGGTCATCATCGTTCCAACTTATACCTGCAACAGATAGAAATATAGATAATAATATGACCAATTCCAGTTTTGTATGCCCCGAGAGGCCGTAGGTCATGGCCAACTAACATGGAGTAGCTAGTAGAAAATTACAATTTTTGGGAGTTGCTCACTGATCAGAACCTTGCTGAAAATCGAGAAAATTTCATGTCTTTACCACATCGCGTTGAAATGGTAGAACCTGCTGTTAAGTCAAGCACATGATATAAACAGTAAGAGAAAACACTCGTTTCTAAGTGTTGGTTGCCTAAAGGTCAAAGGGGTGACTTCTAAACTAGAAGTTTGTTTATAAGCATAAAAGCTTTAGTTTAAGAAATCATCCCTATTGGTCAAATGGTTTCTGAGAAAATTAAGGTTAGGTTCATTTTTAGAGTTTTTTTTAGGCCGGAGGGCTAGGGGTTTGAGGCAGGGGGGTGACTTCTAAACTTGAAGTTCGTTTACAAGCATAAAAGCTTAAGTTCAAGAAATCATCCCTATTGGTCAAATTGTTTCTGAGAAAATGAAGGTTAGGTTCATTTTTAGGGTTTTTTGAGCCCCGGAGGGCTAAGGGTTGGAGACAGGGGGGTAGCTTCTAAACCATTAGTTAGTTTATAACCATAAAAGCTTAAGGTTAAGAAATCATTTCTATTTATCAAATGGTTACTGAGAAAAGTAAGGTTATGTTTATTTTTAAAGTTCTTTTGAGCCCCAGAGGGCTAGGGGTTGGCGGCAGTGGGGTGACTTCTTAACTAGAAGTTCGTTTATAAGCATAATAGCTTAAGTGTAAGAAATCATCCCTATTGGTCAAATGGTTTCTGAGAAAATTAAGGTTAGGTTCATTTTTAGGGGTTTTTAGAGCCCCGGAGGGCTAGGGGTTGGCGGTAGGGGGTTGACTACTAAACTTGAAGTTTGTTTATAAGCATAAAAGCTTAAGTTTAAGAAATCATCCCTATTAGTAAAATGGTTTCTGAGAAAATTTAGGTTAGGTTCATTTTTAGGGTTTTTTTGAGCCCTGGAGGGCTAGGGTTTGGCGGCAGGGGGTTGACTTCTAAACTTGAAGTTCGTTTACAAGCATAAAAGCTTAAGTTTAAGAAATCATCCCTATTGGTCAAATGGTTTCTGAGAAAATTAAGGTTAGGTTCATTTTTAGGGGGGTTTTGAGCCCCGGGGGCTGGGGAGTGGGGGTAGGGGGTTGACTTGGAAACCATAAGATGTTCATGCCCATAAAAGCTTAAGTCCAAAATATTTACACGGTTCATCAAAGGGTTCCCGAGAAAACCGCCCCCCCCTGCCTCAAAAAAGCTTCAGTTACGTCCCCCTTATTCGGAATAGATAAAAATTATTGGTTGACAATTTTTAACACTGCTAGCTCGAACTAACCAATCATTATCAAAGTCCACGTAATAAGCCAAGGGATGAGAGAAAGTGGTTAAAAACATTGGGTAACAGTATAATTTTTTACAGTCCAATTTCACTCCCTCCCTGGTTTTCAGTTTAAAAACAAACCGTTTATACCTGGAAGAGTTGTAGCAGCTGCTGCCGCCGCTGGCACCGGAATTTTACTGCTGCTGCTGGTGGTAGCTGCTACTGGGATTTTACCATCTGCAGCCGATGAATATTCTTCTACTATACTTTTAGGCACTCGAACCCTGCAAATACAGAATACATTCTTTACTAAGAACAAAAAAGTTATGGAAAAGAGGAACAATGGTTCCCAATAACACTTATGATAACACAACAAGTAGAAATGAATGAATTGAATAGTAATTTATCGATTCGTATTATTGACAGCTTTATGCGGATATCAAAATGGAATATTATAGGATTAAAACCTGTTTTGTTAGCTCCGAGGGGCCTAAGGCCCACATAACAAAACTTATCATTCTTATTTTTATTTTTCAGCGGATATTAATCGGTTTATACGCCCCACTGGAATGTAATTGTTACCTGTCGACATGTCTTGTGATCTTGACCAGGGTCTGTTCCTGCCCCAAGGCCTGGTGCAGGTTGAAGTCCTTCTGAGTGTGGTCATACTCAACATCCTCAATAAGCAGAATATTAATATTTTGATGAAGGGGGTCATTTTTCAACGTATTTTCCGTAAAGTTATTTGTAAACATCTAGTAAAATGCTCTTATTGTCAATCTGTTTTTAATTATAACCATTTCAAATATTTACATTTTCTCATAATTAAGAACGGTTTGGCTTCATAAGCGCATTCGAAAAAATGGTTCCACACAAGAAAATACACAAATTTTTAACCCTTTTAGGTTTTTTTTCTAATCCTTTTAAATAAAAAGCTCCTAGATACTAGGGGCGAAATCCCTAGCAAATACGAAGTATATCATTATTTATTTTTTTCTGTAATTTCTATTAAACAATTCAACAATCATAAAAGCGAGGCTAGAATTAGAAGGAAGGACAAACGGACAATAACTCTTGTAGATTGTCACAACTTAAAAAGCAGAATATCAATTTTGAAGTCTAAACTAAATCTTAGATAAATTTGTTGCAAAATTGAAAATGCAGGATACTGTTTATGAACAACATCATCATCAGACGCATCTCTCTTTTTGACTGTGAAGGCCAGAGAATACGGACACCTTGTTCCTCCATGAATTCCTGCTGTCTTTGGCAAGTTTCTCAGCTTCTCCCCATGTTAATTCCAAATTAAAGAGGTCCTTTTCAGTGCTCCGCCTCCAGGTCATTTTTGGTTGTCCCCGATTACGTTTACCAGTGGTGGGGTTCCATTTTAAGCACTTTTTTGGAAACCTATTTTGTTCCATTCTGAGCACATGTCCTAGCCACCTTAGTCTTTTATATTTCACTTCTGCTTCAATACTATTGCACTTGGTCTTAGCATACAGCTCAAGGTTTGATATTTTGTTTGGCCAGAATATTTTGCAAATTCTTCTTAGGCAGCTATTGTGAAATGCATTAAGTTGATTTGTTTCAGTTTTCACAGTTCTCCAGCATTCCGCTCCATAGAGAAGAACTGATTTCACATTACTGTTGTAAAGTCTGATTTTTGTTTTCAGAGCAAGTTTCTTTGAATTCCAAACGTTGTGTAGACTGTTGAAAGCAACCCTAGCCTTATCAATCCTGGTTTTAATATCAGC
This sequence comes from Acartia tonsa, assembly GCF_053477335.1. Taxonomy (NCBI): domain Eukaryota; kingdom Metazoa; phylum Arthropoda; class Copepoda; order Calanoida; family Acartiidae; genus Acartia; species Acartia tonsa. The sequence continues at coordinate 29,444,450 of NC_137268.1, read as the reverse complement.
TTTTGAGCCATTTTCACTGCTGATAACACTCCCCAGATAGGTGAATTTGTTGCTTTGTTTCAATTGTTCACCATTTATTGTTATAGTTTGATCAGGGTTTGTAGGTATATTCATAATTTCAGTCTTCTTGACATTAACAAAGAGCCCGACTTGTCCTGCATATTTGACTAGTCTATCTGTCTTAGCTTGTAGATGTTTAAGGGGGGGGGGGAAGTTCTGACACTTTTGCGTAAACAGTGATTATAGGCTTTGTCTTTGGAGATAATGGATAGGTTATTTGGCAAAAAAGTTTTATTTTAGGATGTAGTTTTCCTATTTTCAAAAAAATTTTGGATTCGGCCTCCAGGTTCCGGTACTCCAGGCCTCCAGGTGGATTCTGGACAGATAAAAAAAAAAATTCAAGATAGAACAAAACTTATTTAACAAAAGTTGGTACTTTATGGATGGTATGAACTAATTTGAAGAAATTTTTGAAATCGGGCTCCAGGTTCTGGTACTGCAGGCCTCCAGGTGGATCCTGGACAGGTAAAAATTGAAAATTTTTAATTTTAAAGTTAGAACAAAACTTATTTAACAAAAGTTGGTACTTTATGGATGGTATTAACTAATTTGAAGAAATTTTTGGATTCGGCCTCCAGGTTCCGGTACTCCAGGCCTCCAGGTGGATTCTGGACAGGTAAAAATTGAAAATTCAAGATAGAACAAAACTTATTTAACAAAAGTGGCTTCTTTATGGATGGTATGAACTAATTTGAAGAAATTTTTGAAATCGGGCTACAGGTTCAGGTGCTGCAGGCCTCCAGGTGGATCCTGGACAGGTAAAAATTGAAAATTTTTACTTTAAAAGTTATAACAAAACTTATTTAACAAAAGTTGCTACTTTATGGATGGTATGATCTAATTTGAAGAAATTTTTGAAATCGGGCTCCAGGTTCTGGTACTGCAGGCCTCCAGGTGGATCCTGGACAGGTAAAAATTGAAAATTTTTAATTTAAAAGTTAGAACAAAACTTATTTAACAAAAGTGGCTTCTTTATAGATGGTTTGAACTAATTTGAAGAAAATTTTGAAATCGGGCTCCAGGTTTAGGTACTGCAGGCCTCCAGGTGGATCCTGGACAGGCAAAAAATGAATTTTTTTACTTTAAAAGTTAGAACAAAACTTATTTGACAAAAGTGGCTTCTTTATAGATAGTATTAACTAATTTGAAGAAAAATTTTGAAATCGGACTCCAGGTTTAGGTACTGCAGGCCTTCAGGTGGATCCTGGACAGGTAAAAACTGAAATTTTTACTTTAAAAGTTAAAACAAAACTTATTGAACAAAAGTGGCTTCTTTATAGATGGTATTAACTAATCTGAAAAAAATTTTGAAATCGGGCTCCAGGTTCAGGTAAAAATTTCAATTTTTACTTTAAAAGTTAGAACAAAACTTATTTAACAAAAGTGGCTACTTTATAGATGGTAGGAAGTAATTTGAAGAAAATTTTGAAATTTCAAAATTTTCTTCAAATTAGTTAAGTGGCTTCTTTATAGATGGTATTAACTAATCTGAAAAAAATTTTGAAATCGGGCTCCAGGTTCAGGTAAAAATTTCAATTTTTACTTTAAAAGTTAGAACAAAACTTATTTAACAAAAGTGGCTTCTTTATAGATGGTAGGAAGTAATTTGAAGAAAATTTTGAAATCGGGCGCCAGGTTCAGGTACTGCAGGCCTCCAGGTGGATCCTGGACAGGTAAAAATTAAAAATTTTTACTTTAAAAGTTAAAACAAAACTTATTTGACAAAAGTGGCTTCTTTAAAGATGGTAGGAAGTAATTTGAAGAAAATTTTGAAATTTCAAAATTTTCTTCAAATTAGTTAATACCATCCATAAAGTATCAACTTTTGTAAAATAAGTTTTGATCTAACTTTTAAAGTGAAAAAATTCAATTTTTACATGTCCAGGATCTACCTGGAGGCCTGCAGTTCCTGAATCTGGAGCCCAATTTCAAATTTTTCTTTAAAGTATTTAATACCATCCTTAAAGTATCAACTTTTGTTCAATAAGTTTTGTTCTAACTTTAATAGAAAAAAATTTTAGTTTTTACCTGTCCAGGATCCACCTGGAGGCTTGCAGTACCTGAACCTGGAGCCCGATTTCAAAATTTTCTTCAAATTACTTCCTACCATCCATAAAGAAGCCACTTTTGTTAAATAAGTTTTGTTCTTACTTTTAAAGTAAAGAATTTCAATTTTTACCTGTCCAGGATCTACCTGGAGGCCTGCAGTACCTGAACCTGAAGCCCGATTTCAAAATTTTCTTCAAAATAGTTCATACCATCTATAAAGAAGCCACTTTTTTTAAATAAGTTTTTTTCTAACTTTTAAAGTAAAAAATTACTGTTTATCTGTCCAGGATCCACCTGGAGGCCTGCAGTACCTGAACCTGGAGCTCGATTTCAAAATTTTCTTCAGATTAGTTAAAACCATCTATAAAGAAGCCACTTTTGTAAAAATAAGTTTTGTTTTAACTTTTAAAGTAAAAATTTTTTACTTTTACCTGTCCAGGATCCACCTGGAGGCCTGCAGCACCTGAACCTGGAGCCCGATATCAAAATTTTCTTCAGATTAGTTAATACCATCTATAAAGAAGCCACTTTTGTAAAAATAAGTTTTGTTCTAACTTTTAAAGTAAAAATTATCAATTTTTACCCATCCAGGATCCACCTGGAGACCTGCAGTACCTGAACCTGGAGCCCGATTTCAAAATTTTCTTCAAATTAGTTCATACCATCCATAAAGAAGCCACTTTTGTTAAATTAGTTTTGTTCTAACTTTTAAAGTAAAAATTTTTAATTTTTACCTGTCCAGGATCCACTTGGAGGCCTGCAGCACCTGAACCTGGAGCCCGATTTCAAAATTTTCTTCAAATTAGTTCATACCATCCATAAAGAAGCCACTTTTGTTAAATAAGTTTTGTTCTAACTTTAAAATTAAAAATTTTTAATTTTTACATGTCCAGGATCCACCTGGAGGCCTGCAGCATCTGAACCTGGAGCCCGATTTCAAAATTTTCTTCAGATTAGTTAATACTATCTATAAAGAAGCCACTTTTGTTAAATAAGTTTTGTTCTAACTTTAAAATAAAAAATTTTCAATTTTTACCTGTCCAGGATCCACCTGGAGGCCTGCAGTACCAGAACCTGGAGCCCGATTTCAAAAATTTCTTCAAATTAGTTCATACCATCCATAAAGTACAAACTTTTGTTAAATAAGTTTTGTTCTATCTTGAATTTTCAATTTTTACCTGTCCAGAATCCACCTGGAGGCCTGGAGTACCGGAACCTGGAGGCCGAATCCAAAATTTTTTTAAAAATAGGAAAACTACATCCCAAAAGGAAACTTTTTTGCCAAATAACCTATCCATTATCTCCAAAGACAAAGCCTATAATCACTGTTTACGCAAAAGTGTCAGAACTTCCCCCCCCCCTTGTTTTTTTTGAAATCAGTGCCAGGTCATCAGCAAAGTCCAGATCTTCTAGGTGTCCTAGTATGCCCAGCTGGAGACCACGTTTTTTGTCCTCTGTGGTTTTCTTCATCACCCAGTCAATGACCAATGTAAATAGAATAGGTGATAAAATGCATCCCTGTCTAACTCCAGTGCTTATTTTAAAGAAATCAGATGTCTTATTGTTTCCAACTGAAACACAGGCTTGGAAGTTGTCATAAAATTTAGTTATCATAATTATCATCTTTTCTGGTATACCATAACTTCTTAGTATTTTCCAGAGTGTTTGTCTGTGTATGGAGTCAAAGGCCTTAGAGAAATCAACAAAATTTATGTGAAGTGGCTTGTTAAATTCAACACATTGTTCAATAACTGTCCTAAGGGTGAAAATTTGGTCAACACAGCCCCTTCCAGCACGGAATCCAGCTTGTTCTTCTCTCAGTTTATTGTCAATTCTCTCATCAATTCTGTTTAAAATAACTTTACATAGGACCTTGCTTGGGATAGAAAGCAGCATAATTCCTCTCCAATTATCACAATTGTTTAAATCTCCCTTCTTAGGTAGTTTTATGATTATACCTTTAGACCAGTCTGTTGGTATCTTTTCTTGCCTCCAAATTTTATCAAAAAGATCAGTTAGAGTCCTAGCAGAAAGATCTATGTCTGCCTTAAGCATTTCGGCAGTTATCAAGTCAGGTCCTGGTGCTTTGTCATTCTTTAGGCTATGTATAGCAGCTTTAACTTCTTGAATAGTTGGTGGTCTTATATCTATGTCTATTTCATGTCCTGGTTCTGGTTCAGCAGTAATTTCTGGTTCAGGTCTGTTCAACACTTCTTCAAAATGTGATTTCCACCTTTCAGCAATTTCTTTTTCTGTAGTGAGTAATTTACCATCTTTAGCCTTGATAGTTTCACCACTCTTTTTGCTATATTTGCCACTTAATTGCTTGGTTATGTTGTATACTGTTTTCATGTTACCAAAGTCAGCTGCTCTCTGGGCCTTTTCAGCCAGATTGTCAATGTAATCTCTCTTGTCTTTCCTTGTGCACTTTTTGACTTCTTTGTCTTTAGCAGTATATTCAGCTTTTAAATTGCTCATGTCAGCCAAATGTTGAGCATTATGGATTTTGTTTTTGAGCTTCTTTCTCTCTTCTATTTTGATCCATGTTTCTTCAGAGATCCAGTCCTTTTTCTCTGGTTTCTTGTGTCCTAGGATTTCCTTAGCAGTAGATTGAAAGTTTTCTTTAATTGAAGTCCATGTGATCTCAGTCTCGTCATTTAGGTCCTCTAAGACTTGAAATCTATTTCTGAGTTTTAAGACAAATTCATTCTTTATCACAGGGTCCTTTATTCTTGAAGAATCATATTGTCTACCAATCTCACTCTTTTTATCATGGCCAGTACGCTTCAGATTTAATTTAATCTTACTGACAACTAGTTCATGGTCACTAAATATGTCGGCTCCTCTATAGCTCCAACAGTCTTGCATTGATTTGACCCATTTTCTATTGATCATAATGTGGTCAATCATGTTTCTTGTTTGTCCATCAAGTGTTGTCCAGGTATATTTGTGAATGTTTTTGTGTTGGAATAATGTACCTCCTACAACCATATCATTATTTAAACAGAATTCAAGTAAAAGTTCTCCATTTTCATTTCTTGTACCTATGCCAAAGTGTCCCATTGCATTCTCCACTCCAGTCCTGTCAGTTCCTACTTTAGCATTCATATCTCCAAGAACTAGGCACATGTCATGTTTGGGTACTGAGTTTCTGATTGATTGCAGTTGATCATAAAACTCTTGTTTTACTTCTCCATCTTTGTCATTTGTTGGGGCATAGCATTGGATAATGGTCAACTTGCAGTGCCTTGATTGGAATCTAGCCTTGAACAACATACTGAACATTTTTATGGACTTTATTGTACATTGTTGTCCTAGGAATCATAATGGACGAAGGGACTTTTTCTGATAGCGACTTTACAGTTGTTTTGCTTTCTTAATCGTACCTAACTGTTACAGGAATAACATACACAGTTTGATAGAAAAATTATACATGTTACGAACGGATAGACTATGATTACCTATAGGAAAGCTTCGCTAAAATATTGTGAAATTTTGTTGTGTACCTCGAAAACGTTGGCTGCCTTGTAAACGCCTCCAGGTAGAGCTGCAAACCCTGCGGCTGGCGCTGGCTGATCCTGCTGGACCAGAGTGGACTCCAGGTCACATACAGCCAGCTTGGCCCTGGTATGGATGTAGAATATACGTGGATATTATGACAGGAGAAAAATTGTCGTCAATTTAGGTTGCTATTTCCCCTGGCTTTTATTGGTCGGATCGTTTATCAAGTAGGAGGGAAGGGGCTGGGGTAAAGGAGGTGGGCGGGGAAGATCGTTATTTTAGCACGTTACAAATTTCACTTAATTACAGAACACAGAAATCTGATGTAAGATCCAAGTAAATAATATATGATATCAATTGGCTCTGGTTTAATTTACTTTATCAAACTTTGGGTACATGTGTAATTTACAGTCCAATGTCTCCTCCCTCTCAAACAAGATTTTATTCAATTATCCCTCCCCCATAAAAAGCCTAAAACCTGACCTGATTTAAAGATTTTCTAAAAGAATAATATTTCCCCAGGAAAAAGTTCTTTTTTTATATTCTACAGCCTAGGTCAGCCATTTATTTAACAATAAGAGCCAGGGAGAAGGGAATAATGTAAATTATATTGGTCCCCAAAGTTTCTTAAAAACTTTTATTAAATCGTTATTATGAAGTCCCAACTTTACCACTAATAGTTTATTTCTACTGAAAGGATAATTTTGTTTATTATAATTTGGCGTAAATATTGTTTTATCGTCCATTTCTTGTCCCTTAAGTTCCTGATAAAGATAATAATATGTTATGCATAGCTTAAGAAAGAGAGTTAGGGAGGGATAAAACAGTTTTCTATGAATGTAATACAGAGAGAGAGAGGGGATGTTATTACACTGGTCCCAAAAGTAAATAATAACATTTTCTTATTCATTGGCTTAACCACTTTGAGGACTTTAGTGAATTTTGATTAGTTGGATCAATAAGTTGAGTGTTCAAACGTTGTAACCACTATTTTTAGTCTACAAAGGGATTTTGTGTATCATCATTGGAGATGTACATCAATTTATCGGCCATTACCTTATCCCTTTATATTCCTGATCTGTAAATATTAATATGATTGTATTTATCGGCCATTGTCTTATCCCTTTAGATCCCTGGATTGAATATTTCTTTCAAAAAGTTTCTTACTTGACATTTTGATAGAGAGGTGGGGCAGGGTTGTTCCTTATATACTCTCCAATAGGGCTCGACACATTCTCTTTTACTAAACATAATAAATTTATGAGTACAATCCAAACAACAAGTGGTGGAAACCCTTTCGTCAGCTAGCAAATTGATTTCTTATGTTGGGACTTAGCTGTGTTTATATTTCCGAGGCTATTATCTGATTTCAAAGAACCACTACAAAAATGGGAAAGGTGGGCAGGTGACAAATATCTTATGCCACCTTTATTTTTTTTACTTTGGTCTAAACACAAACACAATTATATTCATAAGTAGCGCAGCTATGATATAAATAGTGCTGGATACATTTTCTTTTACATAATGCAAACACAATTACGTTTATAAGTAGCGCGGTTCAGTTGTTAGCGAGATCTTAACAGACTAACAAAAATACTTCTTTACAAAAAATGGTGTGTGTAAAAACGTTTTTGAATTATGAATTATTTAATCTATAAAGCAGAAAAAAATATTACTTGATTTCAAGCCCGCTATTCTGGATTTAGCGAGGCTGGTTGGCGTTCTGTAGGCAGAATTTGATTTGGGCGTCACTAATTTGGAATTAGATGAGGGGGTGGTTGGTCCAGTCTTGGGGAGGGTTCCACCCCCGCTCCGTGGAGTTGCCAACAGACTGCCTTGTGAAGATTTGCCTGTGGGGGTAACGGCAAAATTAATCTTTCTGTTGTTTGACGTGGCTGTTCCCACATTTTCTTTATCTTCCCTGAAATTAAAAAAGAGATAGGTAAAATTTCTTTATAACAAAGAGAAGGTAGTTTTCTGCGGGTGGTAAAATAAAAAATTGTAAATATAGGATTATTTTCAGTTTTGATGGCCATGAAGTGAAACAAGCCATAAGTGCGCTAGCCTCTGCCTAAATGATATAATAGAATACTTGAATATATTAACAGGGAAAAATTTGTCGTCAATATAGTTTGCTAACATGAACCAGCTGGGATTATCACTTTAAAATAACAATATTATCACATAAAAATCTGGTTCAACATCCAAGTAATAATAAATTAATGGCTAGCATGCTTAATAATATCCGTTGAGATAGTTTATATATTACTGGTCAACTATCTAATTTACAAATATAATCAACTAATCCTTTGATAGTCGACCTTTGTCTGGAAGTCCTAACTGCATAATTATTAAGCCCTATACTTGTAATATTAATGACAGCAGTATGTTCACTATTAAATGTAATGACACGGTTTGGAAAAGAATAATACAACGAATCCACCTAGCCGCTGAAACGTAAATACTTACTTAATATACTGAGTAGGAGATTTGATTATTCTAGCTGGAGAAACATTGGCTCGCAAAACTGAGGGAGAATGGTCAACCTAAAAATATGGAGGTGAAATAAACGTGAATAATTGGATATTATGACAGGAGAAAATTTGTTGTCAATCTAGCTCGCTAATATGGACCTGATTTATTGGTTAGTTCGTTCATCCAGTAGGAGGGGTGGGTATAGTAAAGGGAGTGGATTTTGGGTAACGTTATTTCAGCCAGATGCAAGCATCCCTTTATCAAAGCACATGAAAATCTGTTGCAACATACAAATAATATTAAATCGATTGTAATATCTTTTCTTCATGCAGTCAACTCTGGTTAATTTCGAACATTACCTTAGTCGAGATCCTTTGGTACAGACAGGCAGACAAATATCTGTTACTTTATTAAAAAGATAACCTTAGGCGATGGGTTCCAGGGTTTGAGGGGCGACTTACTGGCTGACAAAGGTTTCTTTTGAGGAGATTGATAGGGTTTCTGATAAAAGGTTTAACACATTTCAAATGAGGATCTTTACTACATTTTAGTTGTTAATTTGAGCATGTTAAACCCAATCTATCGATTTCAAACGTAAGTACTCTGGAAAAAAAGCGACTTTTTCATTGCAGCTAGTAGTTATACATCTATTTTACTTATATAGGTTTTATAACATTTTTACAGATCAGCTTATTTTGGTAACTTGGTAGCCCCGCTAGGGTTAGGCATATAAAGAGCTACCCTTACTTAATTTCAAAATAAAAGAGGGAGGGGGGGGGGGGGGGTTCAGTGCTTAACAGTCACTATTCGTGAAAGCATCCGATCTATATTACAACTTCTTTAGCATAGACAAAGCTATTAGTTTTTTAAAAAGTAGCCTTGGGTTGAGCAGATAGCTTTTAAACTTTAAAATGTGTTTATCTTTCCTGTGGGGAACATTTCTGAATGCTGCTATACGTATGCTGGAGGTAGGTGGGGTAGCCACTGAAAAAAAAAATAATTAAAATATACTATCTATTATTCTTCTGTCAATACTTAAGAAAAAATCAATTTTGTCCTTAATTCTTATTTGAACAATATTAAAACTTTCCAATTCTTATGTGTAAAATATTACCTATTCTAAATTTGTTGTGTAAATATATTTTTCCCCCCCAAAATTCTTATATACAAAGTAAAAGTCAGAATAATTCTCCCCAATCATGTGGACAATATACTTTTTAACATGTAAAAAACGACATTGTTGATTGTTAAGTTTTCGAAGATATTTTCTTTTGACAATTCGAAGATTTTTTCTTTTATTTTTTATTATAGTTATGTTAAAGTTAATCGAATTTGTTATTTTATTTTTGTACGTTATTTCTTTTATATCGATAGGTATTAGGACATATTAGGTCTTTTTTTGTGTCTGTTGTTTTTAGGTTTTAGATATTTTGTATCTGGGTCTTATGTTTTTAGGTCTTCTGTCATCGAAAATAGGTCTTCTGTCATCGAAAATAGGTCTTTTTGTTTTAGATATTTTGTATCAAGGTCTTTTGAACCAACACCCTAATTACCTAGTACCTGTAAGTTTTAGCTGGGCTAATGAACTGTTCTAAATTTTCTTTATCTGCCCCCAAATATTCTGATTCCATTGTATTATTATCATCAATAGTTTCATCCTTTGTGTATTTATTTAATGATTCATTGGTGTAATCCTGAGATATACAAAACTATAGAATGATTGTCAGGGAGGGACGTGTGTCCAAAAAAAGAGGTTGTAAAATATCATCATTGTAAAAAATTGACGATATAATTTCCCGAGAGCTAGCTTTATACTTAAAATTCAACTTTACATACTTGTTTTTTGTCATATGCTTCACATAATACGGACAGTGATTTGATCAAGCAAAGCTTTATCCTAAGAAATACTAATATTTATGCGAATGAAATGAAAAAAACGGCCCTTATCATTCTCACCAAAATCTGTATACTTTCTAAACAATGTGATCGGTTTGTCCTTTCACATTTTTCCTATTTGCTGATTTAGAGTGTGTGTCTCTAGAATATATCTATTAGCATTTTTAAGCAGTTTCCCTCACATTGCATGCAATTGGATCACCAACAAGTTTTTTTTGATGAACGCTTATTTTTATATTTTTATTTATGTTAGGTTAAGTTAGAAGAGTCCTACAAGGATAAAACCACGCAGGAATAATCCCAGTTGGGGGGTTTTGAAAAGATTTTTCTTCAAAAATGAGTTATATTATCTATAGTTGTGTATGCCTTGGTGACATCAGGACTTGTGCTAATAATACTGACTCTGCTGCATGGAGTAAACTTCAGCCCAAAACTTTCATCTGCAATTTTTTTTTATTTTCAGTTTTAATCAGTGAGGGGGGTGGGGACATTGGACTGTAAATCATATTGGTATGCAAAGCTTTATAACCTCATTATCTTGATTATTGGCTCAAAAACATGAATTGAATTTTATTTGGTTGTCCTACCTTTATAAGCAATAAGATTTATATACAGAAGGGGTAATATTGTTTATCATCATTAGGGATCTAATAATAAATGTATAAGTATAGATGTAGAACCCAGACAACCACCTGGTTCAAATGGTGTTAATATTTTCGACGCTATTGGCTGATATTTAAAGAAAATAAGATAAATAAAGATATCCAAATGAAAGTCGGTACATGGTCCTTAACACGTGAACCGAGTTAAATTTAGCTCGTATCACCTCTATTTTACTTTAATGAACTAATAGTGTATCGTCCTCTTATCCAGAGGTTATGCAAAGGATGTATTACAGGACAAGGAAAAAACTGAAATAAAGATTCCTTCAGCCAATGTGTTATCTTTGCTAGATGTGTCTTCAACACTAGTATCCAGAACAGCTTTCAACCTTGCCAGGTAGTCCTCCCCACACTCTTCAGATGATCTACAACAAGGATGATTTAGTTAGGTTGGGTAATTTTGCCATTTTTGGTAAATATTCTTTTTGGGGTTGTCAGTCACTGTTAAGTTAAGCATTTTAAATTATGGAGTACATTTGCTACCAACAATAAGAATAAAAACTTACCCTTGGCTTAATTTATTATTGGTGTTATAATTTTGTTCCTTTGCACATTCTTTGGATTGTTTAGTACTTGTTGTAAGGTCACTATGGTAAAACATAATCAATTTCTAGAAATTTTTAGAAGAGCAGCTACTCTTAACTGGTATCTAAAAACACGTTATCTTATAAGTTAGACAAAGACTTTGGTTTCTTTTGTAGTATGATTGACGGTCGACGGACCAAGAAAATAATATACCGAATGTTAATGTTACAAGGAATCTTCACAAAAAACAGCTTTACGTTACCCTTTTTGAAAAAAATCTCATTGTTCAACTTCATTCTGAGGGTTAAGCCACTAATTTAAAAATGAAACAGTAAAATAAATTTTTTGGGGGGATGGGGGGTAACATCCAAAAAAATAAAAGAAATAACCTTCGCTAAACCTATAAGATTTCCTGCAACTATAAGAACCATTTTTGTCCAGTGGTTAGCAAGATACAGACAAATAGACTTCCTAATACTTTATATAGAATGTCTAAAATTTATCAATAAAATTGATTTCCTTGTGTCAGTAATTGAAGCTGGGGTACCCGTGCTCCATGCAAATGGAGAGATGGTGCTCGCCACGGATTCAAGCCTTACTAAATCTGAACAAATATTCATGTCAATTGTCCTATGTCTGTGTGTCCACTTTAACAAATTTTTGAGTTATAATTCAATATTCATCGCTAAAAAGCAAATAAGTCATGTTTTTTTTCTTTAAAAAGAAATAGCTAGTAACATAATTTCAAAATGCAGAACCGTATACAATTTGTTGTAATCATGATTATCTTTTAACTTCTGAAGGGAGATTTAAAATTGCATCTGAGTAAATTTAATTTCCCAATAGACATAAATTCAGACAGACGGAAAAAAGTGCAATAATATTAAGAAGTAAAGCTTTTTAAAGCACGTAGGCCAAAGATATTAAATTATGCAGGATATTTACCCAAGGAAGGGGACATTGGACTGTTTATTACACTAGTCCCCAAAGTTTTATAATAACATTTCTTATTCGCTTGCTTAACAACTTTAAGGACTTTTGATTGATTGGTTCATTAAGTTAAATTTCCAAACGTTTTATCCACAAATTCTAAGAAGTGATGATTTTTTTATCATCTTTGGGGATGTACATGAATTTATTGGCTATTGTCTTATCACTTTAGATCCCTGCTATTTTCTAAATCTAACCTCCACCCCCAACGGCAAGAGGAAAAGCATTTAAAAACATCTATAGATGGACTGTCCTTACCAAATTTCTTTCTATCTAGGTTAATTGTCCATTCGTCTTCAGTAGTAATGCTGGATCTACGATCACCTTTAGAAACATTTGTTTAGATTAACAACAACTTTTGTAAAAACTACATCCATTAGACGAGCAAAGATAATAAACAGAATGTTCTATTAAGTTAGAAGGAAAATGCGCATTTTGTCTGTTTTAAATAACTTAAAATTCTTGATATGGACAATCTGATCTTTTATGTCATAATTATCGAGTCTCTACGCTTATGACTGGTCAAATTATCATTGGATATTCAGATATCAAATCGATAGAATGATAATTTATTCGATTAAAGAACTAGAAATATTAGATTATACCTTATCATTAAAGCAATCAGAATATGTAAATTTAAACATTTCAAACATGATCAATGACTAAAAAAGGACATATGTACTGTACAAACCCTAAATTTGTCCAATCCTACCTTCAACAACCTTCTTGAGTCTGTTTTCAATTTCTGAGATTTGTTGGTCTGTCAGTTGGTAGATCTTTTTCTTCAAATTCCAGCGTTCCTCCTTATCCAATGCTTCTACCTCCTAATTAAATGAGAAAAAATGTCAGGGATATCAAGGGATAAGACAATGGCCGATATATTGACGTACATCCCCAATGATGATACATAAATTGCAATTAGTGGTTGAAATTTTTCTACACTTACTTTAATGAATCAACCAATCACAATTCAATAACAGACCCCAAAGTTGGTAAGGCCAACGAATAAGAAAAAACGTTTTTATAAAAATAACTTTTAGGCAGGGTTCGGAAGCCGCGCCTCAGCCGCGCATAAGCCTCAGTTTTAAGCCTGCTTGTGAGCAGAAAAAGAAATTTCAGAAAGAAGGATTGTCTGCTAAAGAGCAGTTTTATACATCCAGCTGAATTTTATAGTGATAAAATGAAGATTTCACTGAGGCTTACACGCGGTTTACGCGCGGCTTCTGAACCCTGCTTTTAGGACTAGTGCAATAAACAGCCCAGAGTCCCCTCATCCCTGATAAATATAGATCCATACTCAGTAAACTGGACTAATAAAACTGGAAACAGGTAAGGAACAATCCGGCCATATTATTGGTAAGTATGTGTACACATTATGCTAAGGGCAGATATTTTTTCTTTTCATAGGGTAACAAAATTCCAAAAATCAAATGAATAAGTTAATCATAATGAAAGGGGACTATACACGAACAAGAGCAATTAATTATAAGCACCTTCCAGCAGTGATTCCAAATGTTTTTTTGGTGAATATAACAGGGTTATGTTAACATCGTTATATCGACTAAACCAAAATTAAGGTTCACCAGGTTTTCTATAGATAAAACTTTGAAATGTTAAGCATTTACTGACAAAATATCATCAGATTTTTTGTTGAGTTCAAAAGTTTTTAAAAAAATAATACGCCAAAACATAATCAAATGCTATAAATTTTTCTAAATTAACATTTTTCTTTAAAAAAAGTTTACTTTTGCCTCATAGTCATTAGAACTTAACAAAACATTTGGTGATATTTAGTCACAAAATGTCTAACATTTCAAAGTGTTATTCATTTAAAACCATGGTTAAACTAAATTTTTAAAACAATATAACGATATAAAACATAACCCTAGTATATTCATCAATATAACATTTCGAATCACTGCTGGAAGGTACTTAGAATCACTTGCTCTTGTTTGTGCATAGTCCCCTTAAAAATTAAAACTAAAAAAAACATTATGTTTCAAATGAACAGAGTTTATACGCTTTCTAAATTGTACATATCTGTCACAAGAATCATCATGTCGTGTTTGAAATCAACACGACAATTGTAACACATCAGCTAAATGAAAAACGTATGTACGACACAGATTGTAGCAAAGCTTCGTTTTAAAAAAATATTACCTCATTATAATCTTCTCCAAACATGTCAAATAAAATTTTCTCTTCTGCGGTGCAATCAAAATCTACTGATTCAATCGAGTCTCGTCTAAATAAAATATACATATAGTAGCTGCGCTTCGAAACCGATTAATATCAGGTTATAAGAGGTACTGAAAAATCATGTATCGTTTCGCACTATAGCCAGTTTTCTTCAAATTTTAAAATAATAATCATAATACATTAATACCGTTCTTCGACAAAAATGATTTTAATCTTGTAACATACAATTTTAATATCCGCTGAAAACTGTCTATAAAACAATGCGATAAATAAGTTTTATCTGTAATGCAATCCAATACATAATTTGTTAGTATGGCTAAGAACCATTTTTAATCTAGCGGAAATTGAAAAATGATAAAATTCTAAAGAACATTTTAGTATATTAAATATCAAAAAAATAATAAAAATACATTTTGAATGAAACTGTAACAATGCGACGGTTAAACTAAAACTGAATTTTTAAAAATTGCCGCTGCTAAAAAAACTATAGAATGGATACATCATTACTTGGATCTTACTTCGGATTTTCTTATTCTCTAATAAAGTTAAACATGCAGCGAGCTGAAATAACGGTTCCCCCTTCCACCCCCTTTATCCCATACCCTCCCCTCCTACTGGATGAACGAACGGACCAATAAACAGTTCCAAGTTAGCAAGCTAAATTGACGACAATTTCTTCCTTGTCATAATATCCACGTATATTATACAATACATCCATTAACTGTAGAGATAAGAAAATTTTCGCCCACTACATTTCAAAACAACTATTTTTATTTATTTAGGGCCTTTCAATAAGTCCGAATTAAAATATAAAAGTAGGAGGGTGCCTGACTGTGTGTGGCAAAAGTTCTCGCTAACCGCCAAACCGATATGGTTCTCCTTTACACTAAAGCTCTTTTCAATTCCAATGAAGATCTAAAACTTTTTTGGGGAAGGATAAATTCACCCTTAATGCCTAGTTATTAATCGCATCGTATTATAGACAGGTTTCCGCAGACATTAAAATGAAAAATTACAAGATTAAAACTAGAATTGTTAGCCCTGACAGGCCAAAGGCACGGTGTAACAAAACTGTTAAGAACTTCATGATTTTTTTTTTAATATTTGTGAAAAATTGTAAATAATACGATTTTATACATTATTTTTCAGTATGGCTCAGATCTGGTTTTAATCCAGCGGAAATTTGTCGGTTTCAAAGCCTCAAAAATAAACTTACTCTTGTTTAGTGGGTGATTTTGCTTCCATACTTTCATCAGGATTCTGAAATATACATAAGTTAACAATGGATTTATTATTAGTTGGGTGTTGCACCATATTTTTGTGTACTCTAAAAAAGTGATGCTCACAGATGGCTAAACTGGATGAACGAACTGACCAATAAATGAGGAGCATTGTAGCAACCTAGATTGACAACAAAGGGGGGGGGGGAAATGTGGTGACTCGTCACACGACATACCAGCAATTTTATTTTGGGTGCTACTCCCTTAGTTTTAGAGATAATTGGATGAAATCTTTTGGGCTGGGTCACTAATTACCCAAACTATTGGTATCTTTAAAAAAAAACGGCGGCGAGACCGCCGCTCCCGCCGCCCGCCGCCGTTTTCCGCCGCCACCAAAAAATTTTTTTTATTGCATTTCTCGCCGAATTAGGCAATTTGGAATCATTTGAGACCATGTTATTTTTTTCCAAAATTTTTTCCCTTACAAGCAACCCTGCGGGGGGACTTAGTCATTTTTTTCAAATTCTCGTTTATGAAGGTATATCTTAAATACAGTATGCTACTCCCTTAGTTTTAGAGATAATTGGATGAAATCTTTTGGGCTGGGTCACTAATTACCCCAACTATTGGTATCTTAAAAAAAACGGCGGCGGGACCGCCGCCCGCCGCCGTTTTCCGCCGCCACCAAAAAAATTTTTTTTATTGCAAATCTCGCCGAATTAGGCAATTTGGAATCATTTGAAACGATGTTATTTTTTTCCAAAATTTTTTCCCTTACAAGCACCCCTGCGGGGGGACTTTTTTTCAAATTCTCGTTTATCAAGGTATATCTTAAATTCAGTGCTACTCCTGTGCTTTTAAAGATATTGAAACAAAATCTTTTTAGGTAGGTCAGTAAAAAAATATTTGAAAATATTTGAATTAAAAATGGCGGCGGGACCGCCGCTCCCGCCGTCCGCCGCCGTTTTCCGCCGCCACCAAAAAAATTTTTTTTGCATTTCTCGCCGAATTAGGTAATTTGGAATAATATGAGACCAAGTTATTTTTTTCAAAAATTTCCTTTTACAAATAACCTTGCTCCTGCAATCCGCCGCCGCCGTTTTCCGCCACCGCCCCAAAAAAATTTGAAAAAATAACATGGTCTCATATGATTCAAAATTGCCTAATTCGGCGAGAAATGCAATAAAAAAAATTTTTTCGTGGCGGCGGCGGACGGCGGGAGCGGCGGTGCTGCTGCCGTTTTTTTTTGAAAGATACCAAAACTTGGGGTAATTAGTGACACAATCAAAAAGATTTCATCCAATTATCTCTAAAACTAAAGGAATAGCATACTGTATTTAAGATATACCTTCATAAACGAGAATTTGAAAAAAATGACTAAGTCCCCCCCGCAGGGTTGCTTGTAAGGGGAAAAATTTTTGAAAAAAAAAAACATGGTCTCAAATGATTCCAAATTGCCTAATTCGGCGAGAAATGCAATAAATTTTTTTTATGGTGGCGGCGGAAAACGGCGGCGGCCGGCGGGAGCGGCGGTCCCGCCGCTGTTTTTTTTTTGAAAGATACCAAAACTTGGGGTAATTAGTGACACAATCAAAAAGATTTCATCCAATTATCTCTAAAACCAAAGGAATAGCATACTGTATTTAAGATATACCTTCATAAACGAGAATTTGAAAAAAATGACTAAGTCCCCCCGCAGGGTTGCTTGTAAGGGGAAAAATTTTTGAAAAAAATAACATGGTCTCAAATGATTCCAAATTGCCTAATTCGGCGAGAAATGCAATAAAATTTTTTTTTTGGTGGCGGCGGAAAACGGCGGCGGGCGGCGGGAGCGGCGGTCTCGCCGCCGTTTTTTTTTAAAGATACCAATAGTTTGGGTAATTAGTGACCCAGCCCAAAAGATTTCATCCAATTATCTCTAAAACTAAGGGAGTAGCACCCAAAATAAAATTGCTGGTATGTCGTGTGACGAGTCACCACATTTCCCCCCCCCCCCTTTTCCTGTCAATATATCATCCACCTTTCTATATCCATTATTATACTTTTTTTATTCCTTCAATATCTAGCAATCGAAAATTTATGTGCTTTTCTATGCTTTTTTAAACAGCTACTCTATAAATATTCAATATGACTTTAGTGACAAAAAGCGGGTTTTCAATGGATACATTTAATAAACCGGGGGTTGGAGGTCTAACAGATTGACCAAAATGTGTAAAATTTTGAGAAGCTTTGCTGTTAAAACAATGATTACCTGACAAACAGAGGGTTTAATTACCCTGATGCTTGGAACAACAGGATCCAACACACTCTCAGATCCAAGATCTAAATAACACAAATGAAAATCAGATTTTTAAAACATGAGATTAGTAGAAGGTTTTAATCTTGTACCAACACTGCGTCATAACTAGAGACGTTAAAAAATGTTCCTTCTGCTGCTATGTCAGGTGCGCGATATAAATAGTTAGAGTATGTTGAATGCTATGGCTCAAAACAGGCATAACTCATTACCATGCACATGCATAATATTAAAATATGTTTTGTGAATTTTTATTTCAATATTCAACGAAAGTTGTCTGTAATACGATGATATATGATTTTTCAGTATGGCTGAGAACCGGTTCTGATCAAGCGGATATTAATCGGTATCTACCTAAGCCATACTGAAATAAAAATTACCTAATTGAAGATTAATATGACCCAAAGCAAAGGAATCCTCAGCACTTGTGGTTTCATGCAAGCTTTCGTGTACAAATACACTATCCTCTCCTAGTTAGGACCACAACAAAATTGTTACAAAGGGGTTAGATCCTTCCCCCCAAAGTGCTTTGCAAACACAGAGCACGGCACTCTGTTAGAGAAAAAAAAATAGTAGGGGTGGGGGGGGGGGGGGGTGACAGGATTTGTTTTATTTATGCCCATACTTGCAGTGAATTAACCATGCAAGGCTACCCTATACCCAATAAAATCTAACTTAATCTTAACAAAATAAATAAAAATCTACACTCCCCCCCCCCCACCATCTAATTTTGAATATATTTTAATCGGGGGGGGGGGGGGGGCTGTGCTCGACTAGTCACTTTGAGGAAAACCGCTAAAATATGGAGCATGCAAAATCTAACGGAAAATAAGGTACTTTAACATCGTAGACTCACCAAATTTCTACTTTTAAATATATTGGTAGGTAATAATATTAAATCATTACAACTTGTGAAAAAAATTACAGAAAAAGTAATCATAAAAGCGACGGATTGTGTCAAGGATGTTAAAAGAATCTAATAAAAACAAAAAAAAATTTGATGTGTCGTCGAACATGCAACTATTACAATAAAATTACATTGCAAACTAATTTATAACTTAGTTATTTTTTTATGCATTTAAGTTTAAAGGATGTGCTATTTTTAAAACTAAAACCATGGAAGAAAGTTGTTTGTATCAGGAACGGCCCCGGAATGATATTCTGACAAACAAATCTAAAGGAAAATTTCCCCACAACCCCCTTCCCCTTTTCCTTCCCTTCTTTCCCACCCCGATTCACTTTCATGCCAAAAACAAAATATACCCCCAGATATTTATTAGGGTTTCGTGTTTTTTTTTTGTAGAATTGTTGGTTAGAATAGCTACCCCTGTGCTGGTATAAAGTACGTGTCAATATGGAACAAGGACATCCAAGATTTTATACTAAATATACCAAAGAGGAAGGAGGAGGGAGATTAATTTCAATAATTTCAATAAAAAAACATCTCTATAAAAAAAATACAGGAAAGGGAGGGGGATATTAATAACCCCAACCAACTTAGGCGATCTTGGATTTAAACACAACACATTTTATTAAAAATAACTTACCCACAGTTGTGCTCATACTATCATCAACAATTTGATGTTGAACAGTTTTGCCATTATTAATTTCATTTTTGTTATTCATTTCTTTCTCGTGGTTAGCCATCATTTCATTCTATCCATCAGATTTAGTTTGTTTTGTTTTTTAATTAGGTAACTAGAACATTATGTATAATCCAGACAAAAAGCTGGCCCAAGTAGTGAAGACCTTATAAGTCTGATAGCAAAATACTTTCTGTTCTTTTGTACCGACTTGACAGTTTTTTTATATTTTTATTAGGTAATTTCAAAGACCCAATACAAAATTGGGTCAGGATCTAATCCCCGTCCTGTAGCAGAGTTAGATAAAGCTCATGCCCCCTCTATTCTTTTTCCTTAATAAACAAACTAGACCATGCCTGAATTTTATTACACAACTCTGTGCTTATAGATCCATTAATATCGTTCATGTCACTGTTGTCAAGATTTGAAGCTGCTAGATGATTCTTGTCATGTGAGGATTTGAGGCTGGATTCATTCAATACACTTTGGTGGAATAATTCTTATTGATACCAGGTTTCTTAAGGGATAAGACATACGAACGATTAATACATATATATTATATATTACCAATGATAATAAACTGCAAAGTTTGTACCTACCAATCTAGATTAAATAACAGCTCCCAAAGTTTTTGAACTTTAAAAAAAAAAACTTTAAGTACCAATATATTTTACAGTCCAATATTACCTCCCTTTTCCAATTAAAACAAAACTGAAAGAAAAAGAACTGGAAAAATGTCCTTGCTCTTACAGGACTGGAATTTTAGATTGAATTTGCTTAAATGTGGATAAACTATCCTTAAATAAAAGTAACAAGATCTCACTGAAATTTTATGGTTCTACTTTGCAGTGTAGCTTCTCGTGGGTCCTGGGAAGGTATATTATATAGCTAATTTGGGTGTTGGTACTACTACACTCCCAAGAGTAATCACAAAAAAATACCCAAAAATATTTCTAAGTTTATCAATAAGTTCCTAGTTGAGATAATGGATTCTTCAACAGAGGGAATGTGGCCAAGGTGGAAGGACATTTCTTCCCCCAACTGGTCGTCCTGGAATAATAATGGATATAGAATACGTGGATATATTGACAGGGGAAAATTGTTATTAATTTAGGTTGCTAATATGATATCACTTATTAGTCAGTTCGTTCAGAATGGGGGATGGTATGGGAAAGGGGGAGGATCGTTATCTTAGCCAGCTGCAAGTATCACTTTATTACAGTAAATGACAATCTGGTGCAACATCCAAGTTATAATATAACGAATCCTGGAATAGTTATCTATTATTAGACAGCTTTCCGCGGATAGTAAAATGAAAAACTGTTATTTATCATTATAGTCCGTTGGTTTATTTCAAATTGACTTTTTGCCTACCTACTTTAATACCTACCATATTAATTTTTGAATTGTCATTACATGGCCGAAAAAGTACAATGTTATAAGAGACGAATCTATAGTCAGTAGCCTAGTTATAGACTTTAAAAGCATCCTTATTTACTTATTTAGGTAGTCATATTTATCTTACTGTCTAATTTATTAGGCGTTGCTGCTGTCATGGATGTTGTCTGTCAACCCTGTTTAATCAGGAAAAGTCTATTTATTATTACTAGGATCTTACACCAGATTATCATGTATTTTAATAAAGTGAAATTTGTAGCTGTCTAAAATAACAATCTCCCCCATACTCTCCACTCCTACTGGATGATTAAAATAAATGATGTCAATGTTAGCAACATGAATTGACGACAATTTTTCGCCTGTCATAATATCCACGTATATTATATAATATACATTATTCTAACCTTTTGTGAGCTGACTGACAAATGTTGAAAGGATTCCAAGGTAGAACAATCTTCTTGGACAATACTATCTTCAATAGCCTACAGTAAATATTAGGGTTGGGCCGGATATCCGGCCATTTTCAATATCCGGCCGGATACCGGATATTGAAACTATCCGGCCGGATATCCGGCAATATAATCCTTTATATTTTACAACAAAAATATCTGGTTTTTTAAAAATCTTTAATGGCTTTAATTTTCTTATTATTGAAGCTAGAAGAACAATTTTTTCTAAATATGTTTATGTTTATGTAAATTTTATATTAGAAATCTCATAACATAAATGGCGGTGGCAGCAGTACTTGGCAGCTGCCAGCCGCAAACCGACGGTTGGCAGGTAAACGGCAACAGATTTTATGAAATTGTAATATGTCATAAAGATATATAAAAAAGCCTAAGTTTAAAATTTGAAATCTTCAAGTAAAAATTTGCGGTCACAGGAACCGTTTAAAGATATCTGGAGACCTGGAGGTTCATGACTTGCAGGATTATACCTGGAACCTGAAATCGACTTAAACACCTATATTACATATGAGGATGTACGACTATAGGATATTTTAGTATTAGATAACATGAAAAAAAATATTTTTACTTTTTATCTAAATGACCTTACCAAATTTGCTGGTATCCTGTGCCCGCCAGGAAGGAGGTTTTAAAAAAATTTCAACTCTCAGTTATGTGTCATACCCATATTTCGAAAGTCACTCAGTTATAGCCCTCTACCTTTTATACACAGAAAATGGGATAGAAAAAAATCAGAGGGGGGGGGGGGGAGAGGCATTCAACGCCACCTCCCCGCCAATCCTCCAACCGTTAGAGATTGATAGTAATAGAGTAGTAATAGTTAATTAGATTTATTTACTAAGCTTTTTTTGTCTGTAGCAAAGGATCTTGCTAACTGCTGAACTGATATGGTTCTCCTTTAGAGTGAAGCTTCTTATAAGTCCCAGGGTGGTTTTAGGCTGTTTAATTTTTATAAAAAAGTCGTTGTAAGGTTTTAAGTTATTTTTCTGCACTTTCATGTCCCTTCTAATATATATCCCTAGATACTAGGGACGCAGACGCTAGTATAATATAAAACACCAGTTTATGAAGAAATTTTATTTGCGGGAATAGTCTCTATCGTGGCAACGCCCCTTAAGGAGCAATTATTCGTATTTTCACAGTAGCGTATCTCCTATTTCTAGCCCCTCGCGGGGGACTCTAACCTTGCAGGGCCAATTGCCTTACCCTGCGGGGAAATCACCTTACCAAATATAACCTAACTTAACCTAAAATAACCTATTAAAAGCAATTTAAAAAATAAAACGAATCGCCCCTTAAGGTGCGTTGCCACGAAAGGGACTATATCCTTTTTTTTAATATGTAGTAATTTGGCCGGTTATCCGGCCGGATATCCGATAATTTGGCCGGATAACCGGATATTTGCCGGATACCGGATATCCGGCATTTGAAATTAGCCGGATATCCGGTATCCGGCCAAAAAATATCCGGCCCAACCCTAGTAAATATATATCATCATAGATTTACAGAATAGCTTTTAAAAACAATTTTTGGAGATTTCCCATAGCCCTGTAAAGCAATAAAACCGGTAACTTTTTTTTTAATAAATAAATCAAATATAAGATGGGGGAGTAGTTTTTTTCTCTTATTGATCTGAACTAAGGAATTAAGTAAACCGATTACTGTAGTATAGTATGATATTTTGACCCTAAAAAACTCTTAAATAACATTATAACTTAGCCCGCTGTCTTATTAGGTATTAACTTTCTACTTGCATGCAGAGGTATGTGGAGGTTGCGTGAATAATGTTGCAACTAACCTGGGCCTCAATATAGTCGTCTTCTTCGTCCTCTTCTGCTATAGAATTTTCCGCGGCATATAGCATCGACACATTTCCAGGCACTGAGCTGTAATTTGACTTGTTCTTAGATACCTGAAATATAATATAAACAAGTAGGTATAGTTTCATGAAACCTTTTTAAAACTGTAAGACTGATTGCAAACACAATGAAAAGCTTTTTGAAGACCACCATTTTAGAGGTTCTAAGGGCCATGCAAATTAAAGCATTAAATATTTTGATGAAACATAAAAAAAAGGTATAAAAAGCTTAAAAACAATACATACTTGATAAATTGACCCGCATTAGGAAAAAGTCTTTAAAATTTTGGCTTACACCTAAACTGACTTGTAGTGCCAATTGGTAAAAATAATATTTTCAAAAAAAATCGTTGTAGTGCAAATATACCTTGTGATGGCCAAACCATTCAAAGTTTTAAAACCGCGAAATACAAAGGCTTGTTTTATCATACTTTTTTTTATCGTTCTGAAGACATACTTTTTTAGGAATTGACTATAGAGATGCTTCGCTCATTATATTTGACCTTGTTGTAACTGTAAGTAGTATTCCAAAAAACCGGAAAAAGAACATAATCATATCACATAAATTTTTAAAAGCGAAGCTTTTCTATAATTAGGGTCGGTCCGTACGTCCGTCCGTCCGAGATAGATAGCTTTTATTCGTTAATTTAGGCATGTTAGAATTGTCCTATCGATTTCAAACTTTGCATGATGATTCCTGTAGTAGTTGGGTACGATTGAGAAAGCGTAGCAACTCTATAATCATTACCAGAATGTCCGTACGTCCATTTTAAACATGTTAATTTTTCTACGTTTTTAACAACAAATTTTCAAGTGTTTTAATTATCCGTTTGATCTGATTTTTGGTATATTGATTCTTGGGACAACAAAGAACAATATTATAAGCGAAGCAACTCTATAATCAAGTCCAAAAATGTAAGTATGTCCATAAACATTATCCTGTTTTTAAGCAGTTTTTCAAAAAATTTACCTACAATATTGATTCGACATTTATACATTTATGTTCCGATTTTTCAGTTCAGATACTATACAAGTGTTAATGTCCGTTTGTCCTACCGTTTCAGTGCTTCGCTTTTATGGATGTTGTCATCCTTGTTTTATCATAAATATTAACAATCAACATGACGTACGGACTTTCTGGTACCTAACGATTATAGAGTTGCTAAACTTTCTAAATCGTACCTAGTTGTTATTGGAATCAAAATGAAATCTATAGGACATTCTAACATGTCTACATTAATATGAAAAGAGCTAACCGTTCCGGACGTACGGACGCACCGACCCTAATTATAGAAAAACTTTTTCAAACTTATATAACGTATTTATGAGATAATACAAAAAGTTGATCAAATGCGTTGTTGAATTCAAATATACACAAACAACATAGTATGTCATTGAACTGCACAACCTTATATAAATGAACAGGTTGATTGTCTGTCTGTTCATTATATTAATTCGATATAAGAAATTATTTACCTCATATGATCTACGCCTATCTGTGTCACAAATAGTTTCCCTCCTTCTAAACAACCTAGAACAAAGCAACTTAGTTATTTATACCTATACTTATACAAAATTGGTGATAACCAGAAAATAAGATGGTCAAACGGACAAAGTGAGTTATATAGCACAGGTTCAATTGTCAAAACAAAAAGAGAGAATATGCAGAAACACAAACCTTTAAAATATGGTTCATGTCTTTAAAACATGATAGACAGACGCACAAAACAATGTAGAGATTAGATGCACATATGTCTTAGGAATATTTACTAAAAGTTTTAGCTGTCAGTCTTAAATAGAAGCCGAGAAAATCACATCTCCACCATCCATAGCGTTATGGACTGACAAAGTAATAAATAGAGGAGGTCACTAATAGCCAACTGTCTATTCCTGTATAGACATACAAACCCAATAGAACATCTCGAAATTAAGTTAGTCTTGGGGGTAAAAATATTAAACAAGGAAAATACTGTTTTAGAGCAAATTCATTAATAAAACTGTCCACTTACTTATTTCTCTGAACTTCTTTGGCCGACTTTTCCCCAAAGAAAACTTCGTCTTCCGAGTCGTCTTGTTCAACCGACGCAACTATTTGCGGAGTTTCTGCGCTACTGCGGGGTGTTTCTGTGCTACTAGAGGTTCATTGCCAAATTGTGGAAATACCAAACAAGAACAATAATTCAATTTTAAAAGCAGTAAGGTTCTTCTCAGAGATCTTTAAGAATATGACAAGGAAAGTTAAATTGTTATACATCCCTAATGTTCAAAGTTCAAAGTTTTCGTTCAAAGTTCAAAGTTCAAAGTGTTCGATTTATGTTTGGACAGTACTGAATATAAGCCATCAAACAAAAAAATAGCTAAAGTACCCAAAGGTTTTAAGCCAATCTGTTTATAAAACTTTGGGCACCAATGTTATTTACAATCCTATGTCACCTTCCTCCCTGGTTTTTTTTTAAATTGGTTTCTCTGTCAAAATAATTTCTCTCACTCTGTAATAAAATCTCAAAATGCAACTTGAACCGACCAAAAATCCATGTTTAGCATTAATAAGTTGAACTAAATAACCGAACCACAGCCCCTGTTTTAACTAAAATAATTAAATTCTATTGATGGAACCAGTGGACTATAACAAACAAATTAGAAGATCTTGACTTTGCAGATGATATAGCCTTACTCTCCCACACTCATGCTCATATGCAAGAAAAAACCTCAAAAATTGCTGAAAAATCCGCACAAGTTGGATTGAATATCAATGTTGCCAAGACCAAAATCATGAAATTAAATACAAAATGCAACAGAGTTGTTAAAATAGGAAATGAACGAAGTACAGGGATGGAACCTTTACTTTCCACCCCCCTAGCCTATATCCTATAATATAAAGTAATAAGTTTTTTTTTGTCTGTAGCGTAAGATTTCGATAACTACTGAACCGATTGTTTTCTACATTTTAGGGAAACTTCAAAAATATCCCTGGATGGCTTTAGGCTATTTTTTCAAATTCACAGCCCCTAGACGCTTGGGACGCATCCGCTAGTTAAATTAAAATTTGGCAACCTTCCTGTTGCTACTATTGCGCAGAGTAACATTAGCACTGTTGTTGCTGAGGGGTAGTTCTGTCGTGAATGGAACATGTGTATCGTTAAGTAAGGCTACGGTGTCATCCATCTTGTATTGTATTATACCTACCTGTATTTAGTTTATATTCACTTTACTAACATTTATCTGAAATATGTTCTGTATAAGTTGAGCATTATCGTTGTAAAATATACACCCCTGGTTTCCGTGATGAAAACACATGTTAGGAATGATTTATCTTGAAAAAGAAAAGAAAGATCATAAAACTATTTTAATTCTCTCGTACGGCCGGGGCCAGACTTGGTCCTCTAAAGGCCCACAAAATAGAATTAATCCCATAATATTTAATTTTCTATCAAAGGACAAAAATTTATAGAACTATATATAAATATATTACAATAGTATCACAAATATTCAATTCATCTAAAATTATCATAGGATGATATAGAACAGAGAAAAACAAGAACATTCATGTCCATAAAAAGCGCAGAAAAATATCACTTTCCAGGATTCGAGCATTGAAATTGGCGTATTTAAAGGTTAAACAAATGTTCCCTTGCACAAAAATTCTTAATTAAAAAGGAAAGGAAAATTTTTTTGCGCAAAAATTTGAGAAAAAAGCAAAATACAAATGTTCTATTTTGGAATCTTGACTGACATAGGCGACCTACAGTACGGACAATTGCCAAAAACTGTTTCCAAGGTTGTCCGACTGTCGGGAAGGGATTTCAGCCATTCGTAAGCACACGCGTCGTGGAAACAGGCGGAGCAGCGGTCGGTCCTGAAACATACTAATTTGTTATCTTTTGTAGCTTATCCGACAGACCGACGTTTCAAATAAGTTGCATACTTGATGCTCTTTGGTAAGATATCTTCACCAAAATAATCAGCTGTTTATCTTAAATAGCAGCCGAGTGAATAACATTTTTCCCAACATAGCTTTACACCTTTAAAAAAAAAAGTCCGTTCGTATGTTAAAAATGGTATTTCAATATCTCCATCCCCAATGATGATAAACAAATTATGGGTTGAAAGCTTAGGGTCTGTTAGTTTTAACCTATCAAACAATATTTAATAAAAGTTCTAAAAAGTATGAGAGAATATGTTTATAAACTTTTGGTACCAGTATAATTAATAGTCCAATGTCATCTCCCTCCCTGAACCACCCACAAAAAGAAATATTTACCTGCAAATTGTAGTCGGGGTGGCACCTTCCAAGTTAAATGAATAACAGATCCAACAGTCAATTTTCAAATCTTCTCGTGTAACATTGCTCTTGTCAGGAAATTCTATGCCTAAAGGGATAATTCCATCACGTAAATTTTATATCCATTTACATATTATTTGTATCAATTACCTTACCTAACAAATTTTCTAAGTTTGCCAGCAGTGGATCATCCCTGTCCCAAAGATCCGCATTTTCACACAGTTTTTCTCTCAACGGATTCACCTTAAAACATAGAATACTTAAAATATACATAGATAAATAATTTTTAGGGAAGTAATAAAAATGCAAACCATCTCATATATTCAAAGTAACAGGATGGTCTGTCTGTCTGTAAAGGTTTTAAATCCCCTCGGTCACATAAATTTTTCTTATCTATGCTATAAAGTAAAAGAATAGAGGGGGGTATAAGCTATATGTTACTCTCCCCTCAGGGCGGAGACCCTGTTACAATTTTGAATAGGTTCTTTGAAATCAACCAAGAATGTCAAAAATAGAAACAAAACCGAGTCCTTAAAACAGAACGAAAAGCTATTTGCTAGCAGACGAGCAGGGTCTCCGCCACTTTAAGTAGGAAGTTATCAGGCTTATATACATCTATACTTATATTTATACACGGTGTTTCAGAAAAAAAACTGCGTTTTCCGTTTTTCTGACACAACCAGAAGGAATACAGAAAAAAACGATTATATGTCCTTATTCTCTGTAAAAAAGTACATCAAATTTATAACAGGTGTTTTTCATTATCTCTAAAAATACGGCCTTTATGATAGGTACATAGTTTCCAAAAATGCTTTATGTGAAAAATGTTGTGCAAGAAAAATTTAAATAACTCTTCTATTATGTATAAAAATTCGTAGAATTTCAATATTAATTTATATTATTTGCATTAAAAGAATCTTATTTAATAACGTAGGTTATAGTAAAAAGAAAAAAACTCCTTTTTATTTGACAAAAAAATCTCTAAAGACAAAAAAGTTATTGAAGTTTGATTTTTCTTTATTAAAGCATTTAATTACAAATTATGGATAAATTATGAGTTTATATCTTAACCTGTCAATCAAATTAAAGGATTATAGGAATAAATGAGGGGTGGGGATTTACGAACATGAGCAATTTTTAAGGTCATGTTTCTTAAGTATACAAAAAGAAAAACTGAATATTTGTTTTCAGTTAGGGAATTTTAAATGAAATTTTTAGTGTAATTGGTAGAAAATTGTATTGGCCATATTAAGATGTTGTTTTCAAGTGAATAAATTTTTGAAAACCAACCTAAAGGCACAAAATTCTACCAGAAAAAAGCATCATACGCATCTTTTGAAATATTTATGCTTTAAAATGCGCCGTTATTTTCAGAGATATTAAAAAACACCTGTAACAATTTCGATGAATATTTTTATAGAGAATATTGACATATAATTATTTTTTTTGTACTCCTAGTGGTTGTTTCCCAAATTTGGAAAACGCAGTTTTTTTGAAACGCCCTGTATACATATTTATTATCTATACCTTGGAGTCGGGGCCGAAAAATTTGAGGTGTGGCAACTGGAATGGGTCACCGGGATCCAGTTCAACCTGAAAAAAATAATCATTGTAAATAAGGAATATGTATGTCTGTCTGTTTGTCCCTTAAATAATCTCTAGGTAAATATTAGACTATCTGATATTTTTCTTTCAATGTTTGTGAATAAAACTTATTTTTTTTTGTGTATTTAAGTTCACTGTTCTCACATAACACCGTATATTTTATTTCTTGTTTATTATTGCTGCATATACTTGGACACAATTGACACATTGGAATTCTATCTTAGATTTCTTACAAAGTTGAAAATATCTATTAACAGCGAAGCTCAAAAAAATCATGAATAGACAAATGGACAAAGTGAGTTACAAAGCAGATGATTAGTTGTTATAAAAAAGAGAATATGACAATTAAATAGTAAAAATCACAAAACTGTCTTAAAACCAAATATATTTGTCTTAGATAGCATGACCGACACACCGACGGACCAATTGAAGTAAGTTGTATGCTAGATGCTCTTTGGTAAAGGTTATCTTCGTATTTCCAACATAGCGTAAAACACAGACTGACAGACAAAGGTAATCATAGAGTAGCATCACTTGTGAAAAATTACTTTCAAACCTGAACAGAAAGGGAGGGTCCAGCGGCTAGCCGTCTGTACATATCACACGGAGTGGGAGGATCGGGATCTAGAACCCAACAGAATTTATCCAAATCCGCCAGTTCTTTCCAGGCCGGCAAATAATCCTCCAAAACGTCTCTCCATTCCGTGTAGATCCCCAGAAAACTTTTGATAGATTTCGGAGCCCAATCGGCGTCGGGCAGATTTGTCACGGTTTGAACTTCAGATTTGGGAAAATCTTCAGGGATGATAAGTTGAAGTTTGTGTTCTTGGTCTTTTTCATCCTTGTAGCAAAATTCTACTTTAAGTAAATCTAAACTTATATCTGTTACTTTCTCGAAGCCAACAGATTGAATTTCAGAAAGGATGGCCCAGTCTCTTTCTAGATTTATACAATTTTCGGTTTCTTTGTAGTTATTTTCAATTTCTAACTGTTTAAGAAACTTGTTGAGGTTTATCATGAATTGTAGAACAGTTTCGCTTCTACCGCACATATCTGTTCAATAAAATATTTATAGTTAGTTCAAGATTGTTATTAATGATTTAGAGTCGAGTAGCCCGGTCCTGTAGGTTTGAGCATGAAGAAACATTAGACCTTTGTCTGTCAAAAACAAGGAAGAAAACATTCGTAAAATAGAAGCTCTATAATTCCTAAGGACAACCAAACATTTACAAACAAAAATTAGATTCATATTACATTTAATATTAAGGAGAATATTATTTCGAACTCTGATAGGTACTTCGATACGAATATGTTTTTAATAAGCTAAAAATAGTATTTTTAATGTTGATAAAATTGAAAAAATATCTTAAGGTCCAAATGTATGTATAAAATGTATAAAAATACCAAATTAATATTTTGAACAAAATTCCTGTAAATTTTTCCTGGTTTTTGGAAATAACCATCATAATTTCTGTATCTCCTATTACCTTAAAGAAAACATTTATCAAATAACTAGAATAAAATGATAATTGGAGGACATGTAAAAAAAATATGACACATCTGGGATAAATATAAATATTTATAAAATTGAGGGAATACAAACTACCTACTGACATACTACACACAAAAATCCTGCTTCTTTAGTATTTTATACTTATACCCAAAGTTTTATTATCACGTTATCGTTAAGAAATTAAAAAAACTTGTTATGTTGGTATAATTTGACAGTGTTCAAACTTACATAGTTTTTACTACAAAGAGCCTAAGTTTGTTTACTATAATTGTGTAATTACTAGCTTTAGACATCCATTGTCTTATCCCTCGAGATCACTGATATTTACCTTTATATCTTTGGCAGACGGAAATTTTGGTGTAAAGAATTTTACTGACATCGGAACTCCACAAAAATCCACCATCCAAAATATAGCTTTGAAATTCCTTAAACATACTATAGTAGTATATAGGTCGTAAGGATAGATATGTGTGGTCTGTCCTTTAAGATCCGTTGACAAAAACAACTGAGCCGATTGAGTTCTCCCTTTTGTGAAAAGCTTCACATGGTTTCTGACTTTTACCTAAACCTTCGAGAATAAAGAGACCCTAAATGATATGGGTGCAACCACTAGTCGTACAAATAACATTAAACTTCAACTAAATGTCTTTTATTTTGATATTTAGGATGTTAGCCTATTTTACCCCACTCCATCCTCTCCTACTGAGAAGATTGAAACTCAGGAATTAATAAGGTTGTTGTTGTTGTAGCCTGGCGCAGCTCTCACCCGTTATCATCGAATTCTCGGCCATCAAGGAGGCCAAGGAATCTGGCAGCTTCAACTGGTTTAGTCCAAAGGTCACGAACTTTTAGGTCTGTAGGTTTGGCCACACAATTGAATAGATGTTTAGAGGTGTGTGGCTCTAACTGGCAATCTGGGCAGATATCTTGCACATCATTTCTAATTCTGGACAGGTAGCTGTTTAGCATAGAGCTATAGCCTGACCTTAATTGAGACAATTTAGTGCGAGCTTTTCTGGGCAATTTTTTCTCTGAATCATCAATTGCTGGTGTAGGAGTGTTGAGGACAGGGTTAACTGCTTGGTTGGATATTGTTCTGGCAACGCTATCTGTGTGTATTTTCTTTAGTAGCTTTTTATGGTTTTGTCCAGTGTGGTTGTTGTTTTTGGTGAGTTTTTTGATGTATTTACCATGTTCTGTAACTAAAGTGTTCTTCATTTTCCGTGGAGCTCTGTGATTGAGGTTTATAGTATTAGGATGTGTGTCTTGTTGTGTGTTGAGTAGAAATTGGCGGGAAAGCATTTCACAATGATCCTTGGCAGGCATCATCTTACTTTCTGAATGTAGATGGTCTTGACTGGTCATTTTAACACATCCAAGGGCTGTCCTCAAGGCGGCATTTTGTGCTGCTTGGAGTTCTTGCCATTTACTATCACATACAGAGGGGCTCCAAATAGGGCTGCAGTAGTTAATAATAGATTGTCCTATAGCTTTATATGTTGGTATTAGCACTTCTTTATCTTTACCCCAAGAAGTACCTGCCAGGGCTTTTAGAATATTATTTCTGGAGTGTACTTTGGTTTTAACGTTGTCCGCATGGTGTCTGAAAGTGTGGAGATTGTCAAATGTGACACCCAAGATTTTTGGTTGTTTAACAGTGGGGACTTTGTTGTCGTTGATAAAGATAGGAAGTTCTGTGTTAACTTCTCCTGGAGCTGTTGTGAAGATGGTTGCTGTTGATTTTGGTGCAGATATAAATAGATTTCTTTCTTTAAACCAATTGTCAAGTGTGTTTAAGTAGACATTTATTTCTTGGCATATTGGTTCAATTAGTGGACCAGATCTGGCGACAGTAGTATCATCTGCATAGGTACCTAGTTTGGTTCCCTCTGGAGGTTGTGGCATCTTGGCCATGTACAAATTAAAAAGTACAGGTGAGAGGACTCCTCCTTGGGGGACTCCCTGGCGCATCTTTCTGTAACTAGATTTGGATCCTCTGAATTCTACATAAGTCTGTCTCCCCCTAAGGTAAGCACAAAGAAACCTTTTGATATTGTCATTTAGTTGGAGCTCTAGGATGTCTTCAAGGAGCAGGTCGTGATCAACTGTATCAAAAGCTCTAGATAAGTCGATGGCAATGGCAACTGTTCTGTTGACAGGTTTCTTTTGGTTGAGGCCGTTGGTTATTTTGATGTTTAGTTCTTGTAGGGCAGTTTTTGTTGAGTGTGCTTTACGGAAGCCATGCTGATGGTTAGCCAATTTTATGGAAGCTGAGATTTCTGGTAGTAAGACACTTTCCAGAGTCTTGGCCATAGGTGATAAGAGAGAGATTGGTCTGTAGCTGGAACCTTCATCAGCTGGTTTTCCAGGTTTAAGGAGGGGAATGATCCGGCCAACTTTCCAGATTGAAGGGATGGTGGCTGTGTTGACACATGTATTAAAGATGTTGGTCAAGAAGCGGATTCCCTTTGGACCAAGGTGTTTTAGCATAATCGGAGATATGTCGTCAGGTCCTAGTGCTTTGGAATTTTTAGCTTTCTTGATCGCCTCCCTAACCTGGGCTGTTGAAATTTTTACCTTAGGGTCTGCTGGTTGGACTTTCAGATGGCGAAGAACTTTCCTAGACTTTTGTTTTGGTTTTTTGTCAGAGTGTGGTGTATATTGGCTGTTGAATTTTTGTGCTAGTTTCCTGGGGTTGTGATGTATTTTGTTGTTGAACTTTATTCCTTGGTTGTTGGGTTGTGGTGGTTGGCTGTTAAGATTTTTGATGGTTGTCCACAGCTTTTTGGAATTTGGTTGACAACTGTCCAGGTGATCTTTCCACTTTTGTTGTTTATGTTCTCTGATCTTGGTATCTATGTTTTTGTTAAGATCTTTTAGTCTAGGATCTAAGGAATTTGATTTTCTGATTTGATCTCTTTCTTCAATGAGTTTCATTGCTTTCATTAATAAGGTATAACCAACAAGCGAAATAAATCTAAATTAATATTTTGGGGGGGGGGGCAGAGATGTAGAGGTCGTCAATTCTACGATGTATTGCATGCTGACTCCCAACGACAGCTGAATTTACGTATAGGTTTCGTGATTTTCCTCCGAATTATTAAGATGTTGGTATAATAAAGCTGAATGAAAATTGCATAACAAATACTTAAATCTTCACTAAAAATGTAAACTAAATCTAAGTAAATAAGATAAAACCTACAATGTACCTATCAAAGATAAAATCTATATTTATAAAACTTAATTGTATACCTATGCTGTTAATAATGAAATATCTTAATACCTTGAGGGGGAAAGAGCAGTTGAGAAATGTTTTAAAATAAGTCTGTATTGTTCCATCTGCTTGTCTCTATTCATTATAGGTATATATTTAAAACAAAAATTATTCTGAAACAAGGATGACAATATTCATAAGTAGCTCCATAATGTCACCCATAGGGAGATCAGAGCTGCAGTACAAAAACATCATTAATTAGATCGCAAGACTAATGAAACATGTATATGTCTTTTAAATGTAGCATGACCGAAAGACAAACGATCGAAACAAATAAAAACTAGCCGTATGTTTATTGGTAACGAAAATAATATAGCTGAGAAATTTCCAATTCCTTTATTCTGTTTCTTATAGACAGACGGACATATCGCATTATTAATATTAAGTGGCATCGCCATCACAACTTTTGAAAATAATTCATGACGTATAAACTTTCATATTTTACCCATACACAAACCTTATGTGACAAAACTTTTCTACCAATAATTTCAATATATAAAAGGGATGCTTTTGATAGTCATAATTGGTGGATTTCATTGGATTCATATACTTTTCTTTTGTTGTTTACAAAATTTTGAAATTGGCGATTGGTTCGGATTTACGTACTTTTGCCGCGGCTCGTTTTTTTAAATTGCTAAAGCATGGCTGCCAAATTTGATACAAAGTAGAACGATTTTACTCCATCCGTCTGTCTAAAGCGTAATATCTCGGAAACTGCTGGAATGATAAGTATTTTGCTTCTTATGAAATATATATACTCGTTCTACGGTGGTTTCTTGGAGAAAGAGGGGGACGTCTCCAGCCCTCTTCCCCCCTAAAAATAAAAATTTTTGTTATAAAAAAAGATTGGCAAGCATTTAGATCAACTTTCCTAGTGATTTTCTTCCTAATACGGCCTTGTCTCTAGAGGGTGAAACCACTAAGTATAATATGACTGAATATGTTTATTGTCTGTCCGATAAAATCCTTCTGGCGAATAAATCGACTGAGTTCTCCATATTTCAAGGATGATTATTAATGTAGTGCCAGGACAGTCTATAAGGTCTATATTATCATATATTTTAAGGAATTTGGGCACAGTAAATATAACATTTGTGAAATAGAACAGTTACAATGTTGTGGTAAGATAAAGAAAGGACAAAAAAATAAAAGTTGGCAACTTTGGGGTTTTTAATAATAAATTGGACAAAATAAACGTAAACTTTTATTCCTATAAACTTTGGCCAGAGGAAAAGTATTTCTAAGGTTTCTGAACAAAGAAAATGATTTTAAGATTGCGTTTCATTATATTTAAGTTTTATAATTAGCAAGATCTTAATAAACAAACAAACGTGCATAAAAACAAACTCATTGTATGAAAAAATGAAATATAGTCAAGAGATAAATTGTCTTATTCTGCAATGGCGCTTCTTCACAATTGTTCGCGGCATTCAAAATAACAAGATGCGCGCGCGCGTAGACAGACGTTTATGTAATTTTTAAGTTTTTAGTGCGTAATCATGTAAAAATACCCATTTAGAGCGTGATTTTCCCTCTTTTCGTCTACAAGCCTTTTTAATGATGTTATATAAACAAACAAAATATTAGTTCTATGATATGATATGTACAATTTTATCCGATTAAAGCTAATACCAATGACAACCAACAATTTTGGTTTTTTACCGGTCAGTGGCAAAATTTTCATGTAAACCCATTAAAGTCAGTTATTTTATATACGAAATTCTCAAAGTCGAGTACCTAGTATTTTTGTAGTGGCGATTACTCCCCTCTGATGAATAGCTAGCAATACAAAGTACGTTCAGAATTTAGTCCATATTAATAAGAATGCATTTCGTGCTAATTTCGACAGAATTTATTTACTGTTAGGATGTTGTCAAGGGGGATAACTAACTGTCGCGGCAATTTTACAATGTTTAGATTTTCCAGATATACATGACATTTGAGGTAAACTCCATTAATGAATTATTTGCCAACTGTCCCTTTTCCATTTAATATCCCCGGTTTCTTTGTTATCAAAATAAAGCTGGAAAGATCAAACATTACATGTAAATATTGCAGAGCAAGTTTGCTCTTTTAATATGCTGATAATTATGAATATTAAAGCTTGATCGAACCATTGTCTATTTCAAATGTATATTTTGCTTTTATGGTTATTGTCATCCTTGGCCTTTACAATTAAAATTAGCATTCGTTCATTATACAGAGTTTTTACATCTTACGTTTTGGATGACAATATCCACCAACAACATGTGCCAATCTTCAATAATTATGTTATATTTCAGAGGTGTGTTGTACAAAGGCGCGCTTGGGGCCCAGCTGGTTGTTAAATCTGTAGCAGGGTATAATAATGGCTGCAATGATGTGCAATCTGGAGACCGATAATGAACGGAGAACTTCTTCTTTTAGCATTATTAATGCTTTGTCTTCTGCAGGTTTGCTCAGTTCATATCGAATTTAGAAATATATAATCTTTTTTTTTAAAGAAGTTCTTCTATAGTCTTCAGCTTTCTTGTCCATATGTCCTTTTTGATTATCGTATCCATGTGTTTTAGGTATTTTGAAGACAGCCAAATGCCAGACAATATCCCAAAATAGCCTTAAGAGGTAAGCTAACATACTACCACTAAAAGATGGCAAACACAAAGATTTATAAAACAATGTTTTTTTTGCATAATTTATAATGGAAGGAAAAAAAGGGACAAACAAATTGAAATTCTATTTTGACAAATTAAATTAGATTTTACAAACATCTCTATTTTACGATCTTTTTAATGGTATAAATTTTCTCAAGTATCTGTTTATGTCATGGCTTTACACAGTTGGGTTCCACTCGGGTTCTGAAAACCCAACTATATATGGTCATGGTATTTCCCATACTTGTTCAGTTACAGACCACTGATATAGTCGCTTTAGGATCCTTAACACCTTAAGTATGACGCAGGTTGGTTTAAGACCGATGATCACCCAAACAACTAGTAAACTCGTTAACATTGAAGTTGTAAACACGACGGAGCTAGGACGATTTTTTTAAAAATAACCATAGTATAAAATAATACATATTTTCCTTTTGTATAAATTTTGTTATTATTTTAGAGCATACATGCATTAGTTGGGTTCTTGGAACCCAACTGGAACCCAACTTTTTTCTTCCTTATGAAGGGCCACCCTAGTAAAAGGAGGGGCCACCCTCCTCACAAGGAGGGGCCAACCCAAAAAAAGGAGGGGCCACCACCCTAAAAAGGAGGGGCCACCCCTCTAAAAAGGAGGGGCCACCCACTAAAAAGGAGGGGCCACCCCCCTAAAATGAGGCGCCAACCTCTTAAAAAGAGAAGCAATATATTTAATTTTAGTTCTTTATCCTATGATTCTTTATAAACATAAACAATCAAAATTATGTTCTCTTTTATGGTGATACCACCCTAAACAGGAGGGGCAAACCTCTTATTTTAGTTCTTTTTCCTATGATTCTTTATAAGACAATAACATTATGTTCTCTTTCATTGCGTTACCTTCCTAAAAAGGAGGGGCCACACCCTAAAAGAAAGAGGTCATCACTATAAAGGAGGGGCCAACCTCTAAAAAAGAGGAGCAACCTCTTTAATTTTAGTTCTTTACACTATGAATATTTCTTTATTTACTTTTCAGTTCCTCAGTACCGTTAGGTGGCTCCTCTCCTCTTTATGGTCATATATCATCTAGCATTTAATCAATTATGTAGAGCAAAAAAATTTTTGGCGCTTCGCGCACGCATCTAATACTATAAATCATTTTTGGCGCTAACAGAATTTATTCAAATTCTATAAACTAATATTTTGCAACATTGACAAAACTAGGGTTGACAATCGGAATCCGTATAATTTTTGGACAATTTTTTAATCCTGAATCCAAATCCGCAATCCTTTATTTTAAAAGCGGAATGTTAAGAGGGGGGGAAGTTTTGACACATTTACGTAAACAGTTAGTATAGGCTTTATCTTTGGACTGAGAGGATAGGTTATTAGGAATAAATCATTCTTATTTGATAAATTTTTCCAAGTTTTAAGATTTTTCAGGTTCAGGAGCTGCAGGCTTCCATTTTCTCTATACTGGTAAAAATCAAAACCCATATTTTTTTATTTTTTTTACGAGTTAGAAGACATTTTCTATAACAAAATATGCATATTTTTTAATGTTATTTACATGTTTTAAGAAAAAAGATGCATATTTTGTTAAATAAGTTGACCTCTATCTCTTCAAAACAAAAAATATTTTTTTATTTTTTTCCGGTCCAGAGACCACCTGGAGGCCTGCAGCTCCTGAACCTGGAGGCCTATCTAAAAAATCTTAAAAATTGGCAAAAATTACTCATAAGAATGATTTTTTCTTTTATAACCTATCCTCTCAGTCCAAAGGTAAAGCCTATACTCACTGTTTACGCAAATGTGTCAAAACTTCCTCCCCTCTTGTTAGGCTAAAATTAGCGTCTTAAGTTTTTTTTTGGTTCTAATATATATTTTAATTTTTAACAAAGTTAGGTTAAGTTGAGTAAAAGTTATAAAATGGCCATTGTAGGGTCTAGAAATAGGAGAAAAGCTACTGTAAAAATATGAAAAAATTCAGCTTTAGATTCTTCCCAGCACCCTATAAAATTTGATCCCTTAATTTATTTTTAAAAAGGTCCTTGAAAATATTGCTATAAACCAAAATCCTGAATTGGACCTTAGACATAAAATTCGAATTTTTTAACTTTTTGCAATGTAATTTGATGGAAAACTATTGATAGTACTACAGATGGCAATTTAATTTTTTAACTAACTCCTTTGTGGGAATAAAATTAGGGCACTTCATACAAAATGTAACAAAGTCATACATTTGAATACACGAGATCTTAAGTTTCTAATCATAATATGAGTATTTTTTTATATATCTTATAATGTCCAGCGAATCCCCCCTCCCCCTACGCTGTAGGATTTGAGAGACTTAAGCCTAGGTTTAAGAACTTTGAGTGTTTTAGATCGTTTTCTTTAACAATGTTTAGCAGTGCTAAATCTTAACACTCTTTAAATTAACCATCGAGGGGTTAAGGACATTTCATTTGTTTACATACGTCAGTGTTAATGAACGTTTAGCAAAGTTAAATTTTAAACTCTGTAAACATCGCTTGCTCAGGGTTGCCATAGAAAAATCATATGTTTTTGCATTAATATTTCTAATGTCGTCGTTTCATATAGGAATAATACCGAGTTTAATTGATTTCTTTTTAAGGGGGATGTAACTGCTTTATTATGTAGGCCTTAACCAAACTTTGAAAGCCTTAAATTAGGATTTAGCCTAAGTAAATAAAAATTCAACATAAAAATGACTAAGTCCTACCGCAGTGGAAAATTTTTGGAAAAAAATAACATGTACTCTAATAATACAATATTGTCTGATTCGGCGAGAAATGTTAAAAAAAATTCCGCCGGCGGCGGCGTTTTCTGCAGCAACGGCGTGGCTGCCACAGTTTCTCTGAGATACATACATAGTACAGAGACAAACATTGTCCTAACAAAAGAGATTTTTTTTCAATTATCATTTGGTACAGACGGACATACAGGATAGACATCCTGTTACTTATGTATAAGGATTTCCTCTTTGTATTTTTCTTATATAAATTACCTACACTCTTTGTAAATTTAATTTATTAATAAGAGAAAAAAAATCAAGAACATATCTATATTACCTAAATGTCTATAGAAAAATTATTATATAGAATAAATATTAATCTTTGTATTAAAATATAATAATTTTTAAAAATAATAGTTATGTATTAAGAATCGAATTCCTTCTTTTTATAGAGAAGAAGACATTTAATATTATCTTCAAAATCAAAATTCAGTGTATTTTAATGGTCACGTGACCCAAATCAAGTGTGTTTACAGAGCGTTTAATGATGTAAAACGATCGTACCCATGGTTAAATTTTAGCAGTGTTAAGTGACGTCATACAGTGTTAAATTCAGATGGTTAATTTAGTTTGTGAACGTCCTTAACCCTTGGGCGTACAAAATGCGTAAAATTTGAGCAGTGTTTAAAAACTATTTGGGTTCTTAAACCTAGACTTTAATAAATACCGTCTTTGTAGAAAGAACAAGGATGACAACATCCATAAAAGCGAAGCACAGAAACGGTAAGACAAACGGACATTAATACTTGTATAGTGTCAGAACTGAATAATCAGAATATAAATGTATAAGAGTCAACGCAAAATTGTAAGTAAATTTGTTGAAAAACAGCTTGATTCAGGATAATGTTTATGGACATACTTACATTTTTAGGACTTGATTATAGAGTTGCTTCGCTTATTACATTATACTTTGTTGTCCCAGGAATCAATACACCAAAAACCAGATCAATCGGATGATCAGATCACATAAAAATTTGTTGTTAAAAAAGTAAAATAATCAAAATGTTTAAAATGGACGTACGGACATTTTGGTGATGATTATAGAGTTGCTACGCTTTTTAAATCGTACCTAACTATTAAAGGAATCACCATGCAAAATTTGAAATCGATAGGACAATTCTAACATGCCTAAATTAACGGAAAAAGCTATCCGTTACGGACGTACGGACGGACGGACCGACCCTAATTATAGAAAAGCTTCGCTTTTAACAGTTGTACCTAAAGAAGTTGTATTAACTTTTTTGCTTTTTATTTAAGATAGCTAGCCGGTCCTTTCAGTAAGTAGTAGATGTAAAATTTTTCTTAGAATTCAGATATGCAATCGGTTTTTTTGTAGACCTCTTATTTTTTAAGTAATTTAAGTTTTTAAAAAAAATAATTAAGTCGGTTTTAAGGTACTAAAACGCAACAAAATAAAAGAAGAAAATGGCCAGTATGAACAAAAATAGTAAGATCTTTAATTTGACACCTTACTTTTAAAATTCTGTTGAGTAATTATTGAAAAAATCTATTTTTTTAACCTCGGTTTAATAAAAACTTTAGACCTAAATATTTTCTCAAACAGACATAAAAAACATGGGTTCATATATACCTTTAGAATCAGAAAAATATTACGAATCTATTCTAAGCAAAATTGAAAAAGTTTTATAAAACTATAATAAAAAAAATAAGTTTATTTTAAGAATCATAATTTTCGGCTTTAAAGGGTTAGCTTAAACCAAACCTGAAAAAAACCTAAACAAAAGACAATGCAATGTAGCAGATATTTTTTAAACACAAGAAACAATAATGTATTTTTAACTGCATTGTTTTGAAGTTTATAAACAGACTGATGCATATTTGTTCATAATTTTTCATTCTTTACATGTTCTTTAATATCACTATATTTATTGTAGTATCTATTGTATATATTGTATGAACGTTCTCCTTTTTTTCTGGCAATTCTATAGGTTAATTTTATAGATTAAGCTTCCCGATTCGTCAATTTTTGCGATTTGTGATTGGCTAGTTTAGTAGTTACAATTCTTAAAATAACTTTTTTATTTTTTCTATTTTTTATTACAATTTTTTTAAACTTTTTCAATTTTGCTTACAATGGATTCATATTATTTTTCTCATTCTAATGGTATATATGAACCCATATTTTTTATGTCTGTATGAGAAAATATTTAGGTTTAATGTTTTGATTAAACCGAGGTTAAAAAAATAGATTTTTTCAACAATTACTCAACAGAATTTTAAAAGTAAGGTGTCAAATTAAAGATCTTACTATTTTTGTTTATACTGGCTATTTTCTTCTTTTATTTTGTTGCGTTTTAGTACCTTAAAACCGACTTAATTATTTTTTTTAAAAACTTAAATTACTTAAAAAATAAGAGGTCTACAAAAAAACCGATTGCATATCTGAATTCTATGAAAAATTTTACATCTACTACTTACTGAAAGGACCGGCTAGCTATCTTAAATAAAAAGCAAAAAAGTTGATACAACTTCTTTGCACCTTGAGTAATATTATTAATATATTAAACGTTTTTAAAAGCGAAGCTTTTCTATTATTATGTAATGGTGGTCCGTAAGTAACTGTGAGCTCTTTTGGTTATTTTAAGCATATTAAAATTTTCCTTTATATTTCAAACTTTGCATGATGTTTCTTATAAAAGTCAGGTACAATTTATACAGCGTAGAAATCGTTACCAGAAAGTCCATACGTCTATTTAAAATATTCAGATTTTTTACCTTTTTAAAAGCAAAGCTTTTCTATAATTAGGGTCAGTCCGACCATCCGTAACGGATAGCTTTTTTGTTAATTTAGGCAAGTTAGAATTGTCCTATCGATTTCAAATTTTGCATGGTGATTCCTTTACTAGTTGGATACGCTTTAGAAAGCGTAGCAACTCTATAATAATTACCAAAATTTCCGTACGTCCATTTTAAACATATTGATTTTTTTTTACTTTTTTAACAACAAATTTGTATGTGTTTTAATCATCGGATTGATATTTTTGGTATATTGATTCCTGGGACAACAAAGTATAATGTTATAAGCGTAGCAATTCTATAATCAAGTCTTAAATATGTAAGTATGTCCTTAACATCATCCTGTATAAAGCAGTTTTTCAACAAAGTTACTTACAATTTTGCATCGACTCTTATACATTTATATTCTGATTATTCAGTTCTGACACTATATAAGTGTTAATGTTCGTTTGTCCTAGCGTTTCAGTGCTTCGCTTTTATGGATGTTGTCATCCTTGTTTATCAACATTTTTTGTATAATATAATTATTCAAATAGACATGTTAGAATTTTCATATCGATTTCAAACTTTGCATGATAATTTCTATAATAGGTAGGCACAATTTTGAAAACATAGGAACTATTTAATTATAATACATTTTTTGTATGATAAGATTAGGTATCCTATTCATATAATTTTTTGAACAATGATTCTTAGGACAACAAGGTAAAGTAGTATAAGCCAGGTAACTCTATAATCAAATCCTTTTACTGTGTCCTATAATTACAAAATTTTGCAACAAATTTATTTACAATTTCACTTAGACTTAAACTTCGAGTTCTTAAACTTATTGTTCGTTTGTCCTTCTGATTTGAGAGCTTCGCTTTTATGGAAGTTGTCATCCTTGTTTTTATTGTGTTATTTTATTAAAAGCGAAGCTTTTTTTGTGAGGTGAATGTTTAGGGTACATATAAGGTCTCAAAGTAGGACGGAAAAAAAACTCCGATTTTTTTGAAGGTCGGAAAAAGATTAGGTTGTACTAAAACTGGTAAGAGCTAGAGCTTAGACGTCTTTGGGGGACTTAATAAGCATTCAATAAGCTATCCAATTACGTTAAAATCATAAAAAAGCTTGTTAAGTTTTTCCAGAAAATGACCTTTTCTGGTGCGTGGTGAACTCGGTTTTTGCTTTTTTTATACTAACTTTTTCAATTTTATATCACTTCTAATAAAAAAAAGTGAAATTTCTTTGAAAAAATCTATATTTTTTTGTAGAAAAAATTGACCGATCTTCATAAAATTTTGTGTGCATGCTCTTTATTACATTTAGCAACTTTTACCTTTGGGGCATGCTGTAATTAAATCAATATCTCATAGGTTTTTGGAAGCTTGAAAATCGACCACCGACTACGCCTCGAGCGGGGCGAAGTCGGTAGAAGTTTTTAGGTCCAATTTTGACTAACTTTCCAAAGTCCTAGGATAATGTTCTTTTAGGATCTGTTAGCCTTTTCCGAGATCTTTCTAATGGTCTTGGTCCCATTTAAAACTAATAATTTTTACCCCCTTTTTTTTCAAAAAACCGAAAACACACCACCTTACCCTTCTAAATATTTAATAGTATTTCATTATTAGGTAGGTACCTTTTTACATTATTAAATTACCTCTGCCAACAGATTTTAGGGGGATAATTTAACCCAAGCAAATTAAACCCCTCGGGTAAAAATTTTTTTTGGGGGGGGAAAAAATTTGGTGCGCGCTTCGTGCGCCATTTTACCCCTCCAAAAACAACTTAACCCCCTTAAAAAAATCCCCCCCCCCCAAATCAAAAAGCTTGGACGCCCCTACCTGGTAGATATGATTGGATCTACCTGTA
The DNA here is from genome assembly GCF_053477335.1 of Acartia tonsa. NCBI lineage: Eukaryota > Metazoa > Arthropoda > Copepoda > Calanoida > Acartiidae > Acartia > Acartia tonsa. Next base: position 29,400,565 of record NC_137268.1, on the reverse strand, counting down.
AAACTTTGAAAATTGAATTTTGGGACTTTCCTTTTAGAGGCTAGTGGGGCAAAAGACCCACCAAAACACTAACATTATAAGTTCTGAGCTTATTTTTAAGGATATTAAGCTGATTTTTTATTGAAAACTTTTTTCACACAACTGAACTAAGTAACCATTACGGTTTTCTTTTTGGGACTTTCTTTCAAGGGGCTAGTGCTGCAAAAGACCCCACAAAACACTAAAAATATGAGTTCTGAGCTCTTTTTTAATGATATCAAAATCATTTTTTAAATGAAAACTTTTTTCACATTACTGAACAAAGTAACCATTAAATATTTCATTTTGGGACTTTTCTTCTAGGGGCTAGTGAGGCAAAAGACTCCCCAAAAAAAACATAAAATATGAGTTCTAAGTTTATTTTAAAATTATTAAGGTGATTTGTATAATAAAAACATGTTTCACATCAGGGAAAAGGGAATGTGATTATGACAAACAATTCTAAGTGAAAATTTCCCCTTAACCACATTCCTTTTTTTATTGCCTTTTATCCACTTCCCTTTCAGGTACACCAAAAAACAAGCTGAACTCAAACTGTACTCCAACAAAATATTTAATTTTCAGCAATTTCAAATGGAATTAATTGGCTGAATAGCAGCCCCTGATTCCACTTAACTGAATTAAGTAACCATTACAGATTTCATAATGTCACTTTTCTTCTAGGGGCCAGTGTGGTAAAACAATCCCCCTAAAACTAAAAATATTAGTTCTGAGCTTGATTTTAACAATATCAAGGTGGTTTTTTTAAGTAAACTATTTTACATAATTGATCTAAGTAACCATTTCAGATTTCGATTTGGCACTTTCCATTTATGAGCCAGTGGGGTAACACCTCTCCCCCCCCCCCCCAAAAAAAAAAATGAGTTCTGAGCTTATTTTTAAAGATATCAAGCTGATGTTTATAATTTAAACTTTTTTACATAACTGAACTAGATAATCATTACCTACAGATTTTATTATAGCACTTTCCATCTAGGGGCCAGTGGGGTTTAACCCCCCAAAAACTATGAGTTCTTATAATATTTTTAAGGATATCAGGCTGATTTTTATGCTGAATCTTTTTTACACAACTGAACTAAATAACTATTACAGATTTCGAGTTGTCACTTTCCTTCTAGGGGCCAGTGGGGTAACCCCCCCCCCCCCTGCAAAAAAACCCCTAAAAATACAAGTTCTGAGCTAATTTTTAACGATATAACACCAGGAAAATGTTTTACCTCAGTAGTTCCTTAATATTAGGTGTCCAAATTAGTTTTCTAAGGTTTACATGTAGAGTCTATCACACAAGAGATTTTACAAAGGCCCCTAGAAGGAATATGTCAAATTGAAATCTGTAATGATTACTTCGTTCAGTTTACATTACAAAAATAATCTTGTTATCTTAAGAAAATAGGCTTAGAACTCATATTTTTGTTTTGGGGGGAGGGTTGTTTTACCCCACTAGCCCCTAGAAGGAAAGTGCTATAAGGGGGGGGGGAAGTTTTGACACTTTCGCTTACTCCGTGATTATTGGGCTAGGTATTAAAGTTAGACTATAGGTTATTTGGGATAAAAGTTTACTTTTGGTTAGTACTTCACGGATTTTTAATCATTTTTTGGATAACCCCACCCCTTAGCCCCCCGGGGCTCAAAATCCCCCTAAAAATGAACCTAACCTTAATTTTCTCAGGAACCATTTGACCAAAAGAGATGATTTCTTAAACTTAAGCTTTTATGCTTATAAACTAGCTTCTGATTTAGAAGTCACCCCCCTGCCACCAACCCCTAGCCCTCCGGGGCTCAAAAAAACCCTAAAAATGAACCTAACCTTAATTTTCTCAGGAACCATTTGACCAACAGAGATGATCTCTTAAACTTAAGCTTTTATGCTTATAAACTAACTTCTAGTTTACAAGTCAGCCCCCTGTTACCAACCCCTAGCCCTCCGGGGCTCAAAAAAACTCTAAAAATGAACCTAACCTTAATTTTCTCAGCAACCATTTGACCAACAGAAATGATTTCCTAAACTTAAGCTTTTATGCTTACAAACTAACTTTTAATTTAGAAGTCACCCCCCTGCCGCCAACCCCTAGCCCTCCGGGGCTCAAAAAAACCCTAAAAATGAACCTAACCTTAATTTTCTCAGGAATCATTTGACCAACAGAGATGATTTCTTAAACTTAAGCTTTTATGCTTATAAACTAACTTCTAGTTTACAAGTCAGCCCCCTGCCACCAACCCCTAGCCCTCCGGGGCTCAAAAAAACTCTAAAAATGAACCTAACCTTAATTTTCTCAGCAACCATTTGACCAACAGAGATGATTTCTTAAACTTAAGCTTTTATGCTTATAAACTAACTTCTGATTTAGAAGTCACCCCCCTGCCGCCAACTCCTAGCCCTCCGGGGCTCAAAAAAACCCTAAAAATGAACCTAACCTTAATTTTCTCAGGAACTATTTGTCCAATAGAGATGATTTCTTAAACTTAAGCTTTTATGCTTATGAACTAAGTTTAAGTTTAGAAGTCACCCCCCTGCCGCCAACCCCTTGCCCCCTGGGGCTCAAAAAAACTCTAAAAATGAACCTAACCCTAATTTTCTCAGGAACCATTTGACCAACAGAGATGATTTCTTAAACTTAAGCTTTTATGCTTATAATCTAACTTCTAGTTTAGAAGTCACCCCCCTGCCGCCAACCCCTAGCCCTCCGGGGCTCAAAAAAACCCTAAAAATGAACCTAACCTTAATTTTCTCAGCAACCATTTGACCAACAGAAATGATTTCCTAAACTTAAGCTTTTATGCTTACAAACTAACTTTTAATTTAGAAGTCACCCCCCTGCCGCCAACCCCTAGCCCTCCGGGGCTCAAAAAAACCCTAAAAATGAACCTAACCTTAATTTTCTCAGGAATCATTTGACCAACAGAGATGATTTCTTAAACTTAAGCTTTTATGCTTATAAACTAACTTCTAGTTTAGAAGTCACCCCCCTGCCGCCAACCCCTAGCCCTCCGGGGCTCACAAAACCCTAAAAATGAACCTAACCTTAATTTTCTCAGGAACTATTTGTCCAATAGAGATGATTTCTTAAACTTAAGCTTTTATGCTTATAAACTAACTTCTGATTTAGAAGTCACCCCCCTGCCGTCAACCCCTAGCCCTCCGGGGCTCAAAAAAACTCTAAAAATGAACCTAACCCTAATTTTCTCAGGAACCATTTGACCAACAGAGATGATTTCTTAAACTTAAGCTTTTATGCTTATAATCTAACTTCTAGTTTAAAAGTCACCCCCCTGCCGCCAACCCCTAGCCCTCCGGGGCTCAAAAAAACCCTAAAAATGAACCTAACCTTAATTTAAATTTCTTATTTGTAGAGTTAGAGGTACACTTATTAGACCAAATATGCTTATTTTTGGATGTTATTGACATATCTCCTGAAAAAATTAGAATCGGCCTCCAGGTTCGGGTGCTGCAGGCCTCCAGGTCCACTCAGGAGACAGGTAAAAATTTAAATTTCTTATTTGATGGTTTAGAGGTACACTTATTAAACCAAATATGCATCTTTTTGGATGTTATTGACATATCTGCTGAAAAAATTAGAATCGGCCTCCAGGTTCAGGTGCTGCAGGCCTCCAGGTCCACTCTGGAGACAGGTAAAAATTAAAATTTCTTTTTTGAAGAATTAGAGGTAAACTTATTAAACCAAATATGCATCTTTTTGGATGTTATTGACATATCTCCTGAAAAAAAATTAGAATCGGCCTCCAGGTTCAGGTGCTGCAGGCCTCCAGGTCCACTCTGGAGACAGGTAAAAATTAAAAGTTCTTATTTAAAGATATGTGTTCTAGGCAGGGTCTAGGTGACCTCCAGGCGACTGCTGGATAGGGAAAATTAAACAAATTGTATTTTTTGAATTTAGAGAAAGTTGTGCTCCAAGCAGGCTCAAGGTGTCCTCTAGGATTAAGTTTCTTGTTGTACATATTTTTTATTTCTATTTAGTAACCTTTCATCTTAATTCAAACATTACACATAAGGATTTTTACCTGTTGAGCAGGCTCCTGGAGCCTGTAGGGAACACATATTGAAGCCGTAAACAATAAATTTGACTATATTATTTACTTTAACCTTATTCTATTTAAATGCCTTTCCTCTAAATTCCAAACTAACCATTTTAGATATTCACCTGAACCTGGAGGCCGATTCTAATTTTTTCAGCAGATATGTCAATAACATCCAAAAAGAAGCATATTTGGTTTAATAAGTGTACCTCTAACTCTTTAAATAAGAAATTTTAATTTTCACCTGTCGAGAGTGGACCTGGAGGCCTGCAGCACCCGAACCTGGAGGCCGATTCTAATTTTTTCAGGAGATATGTCAATAACATCCAAAAAGATGCATATTTGGTTTAATAAGTGTACCTCTAAACCTTCAAATAAGAAATTTAAATTTTTACCTGTCTCCTGAGTGGACCTGGAGGCCTGCAGCACCTGAACCTGGAGGCCGATTATATTTTTGTTCAGCAGATATGTCAATAACATCCAAAAAGAAGCATATTTGGTTTAATAAGTGTACCTCTAACTCTTCAAATAAGAAATTTTAATTAAAGTTAGGTTCATTTTTGTTTTTTTTTTAGCCCCAGGGGGCAAGGGGTTGGCGGCAGGGGGGCTATTTCTAAACTTAAACTTAGTTCATAAGCATAAAAGCTTAAGTTTAAGAAATCATCTCTATTGGACAAATAGTTCCTGAGAAAATTAAGGTTAGGTTCATTTTTAGGGTTTTGTGAGCCCCGGGGGGCTAGGGGTTGGCGGCAAGGAGGTGACTCCTTAACTTAAACTCAATTTATAAGCATAAAAGCATAAGTTTAAGAAATCATCTCTGTTGATCAAATGGTTCCAGAGAAAATTAAGGTTAGGTTCATTTTTAGGTTTTTTTTGAGCCCCGGAGGGCAAGGGGTTGGCTGAAGGGGGTTACTTCTAAACAAGAAGTTAGTTTATAAGCATAAAAGCTTAAGTTTAAGAAATCATCTCTGTTGGTCAAATGGTTCCTGAGAAAATTAAGGTTAGGTTCATTTTTAGGGTTTTTTTGAGCCCCGGAGGGCTAGGTGTTGGCGGCAGGGGGGCGACTTCTAAACTTAAACTTAGTTTATAAGCAAAAAAGCTTAAGTTTAAGAAATCATTTCTGTTGGTCAAATGGTTCCTGAGAAAATTAAGGTTAGGTTCATTTTTAGGGTTTTTTGAGCCCCGGAGGGCTAGGGGTTGGCGGCAGGGGGGTGACTTCTAAACTAGAAGTTAGTTTATAAGCACAAAAGCTTAAGTTTAAGAAATCATCTCTGTTGGTCAAATGGTTCCTGAGAAAATTAAGGTTAGGTTCATTTTTAGGGTTTTTTTGAGCCCCGGAGGGCTAGGGGTTGGTGGCAGGGGGGTGACTTCTAAATCAGAAGTTAGTTTATAAGCATAAAAGCTTAAGTTAAAGAAATCATCTCTTTTGGTCAAATGGTTCCTGAGAAAATTAAGGTTAGGTTCTTTTTAGGGGGATTTTGAGCCCCGGGGGGCTAGGGGGTGGTGTTATCCAAAAAATGATTAAAAATCCGTGAAGTACTAACCAAAAGTAAACTTTTATCCCAAATAACCTATAGTCTAACTTTAATACCTAGCCCAATAATCACGGAGAAAGCGAAAGTGTCAAAACTTCCCCCCCCCCTTAAATTTGTATTGGTTACTTAGTTCAGTTATGTGAAAAAGTTTTTATTAAAAAAATCAGCTTGATATCTTTGAAAATAAGATCAGAACTCATACTTTTAGTGTTTTGGGAAGTATTTTGCCCCACTAGCCCCTAGAAGGAAATTCCCAAAATACAATTTTTAAATGTAGATCTAATCATATAAGAGAGTTAACAAAAAGAATTGGGTTGATATCTATAAAAACAAGCCCAAAATTTCATTTTCTATAAGTGTACAAATTCCTCCCCCCTCCTTAATCTTAATGAAATATCAAGATTTAAATTCTTTATCGATTTCTAAGTCCAGTTTTTCATTTGTGTCTTGGTACAAAAATCTGCCATATATCTTTAAAAGTTTAATATTTTTACATTATTTTTCAACTTATATACAGGGTGGGGCAAAAAAACCGGACATTTTTCAAAAAACCAATGCACCAAAACTTCTTGACCAATCAGGACGTTTGACCCTACTATAAAAAGCTTAAGTATAAATCAGGATGTTATATTATTTTGCATAATATTAGTTTACAGGCTTTGAATCTAAGTTAAATTGTCACTTAGCTGCCCAAAAAGGTTTTTTTGATATTATGATGTGTGAAGTACTCTAAAAGTTGTTGTCCGTGGTTTTATGGCATAAAGCCGCCACAAATTTTTTCTAGTCAATAATATGCGCAAAGGGGAAAAAATTGTGAGTTTTCAATTGGCGCGAAGCGCCAAAAAAATTTATTTAGTGTTTATTTGGCGCGTAGCGCCAAAATATTTTTGGCAACACCTAAGTTCAGATCTACAAGAGGATATATGCCTATAAGGAGGAGAGGGGCCACCTAGTGGAACTGAGGAGCTAAAAAGTACTGCATGTATGTTTTAGAGCTAGCACGGCGACTTTGAGGGAGATATTTGACAACTATGCCAGCCTTAATGTTGATGGCGTTAAATACATGACCGATGAAGATTTTGTTATTAAGTAAGTTTTTATTATATTAAAGTATTCCTAGGTTTATATGCCATAATTGGCGTAAAATACAAATATCTTAACCCCTTGTATTTTATATTTGAAAATTAAATGTTGAGACTTTTTACTTTGAGAATACTATTTTAGCCTTTAGATTTTCCTTCAAAGAAACATTTTAATTATTTTAAAAGTAGTACTGCTTCTCTAATACGATATGTTGATTCCAGATATCTTGGTCTTTTGCCTGAAACTAATTATAACAAAGAATCTTTACACCTTCTCTGTGGAGTTTTAGATCAGTCCAAGGAAACATTTATTCATTCAGAACAATAAAAATTGAAGAAATATTACATGCATAGGAATATTTACAAGAATTTTAGAAGCATAAAACCATTTAGCATAACAGACGGACAAACAGATGCTCATATGTTATGACAATTTTTACAAGAAGATAAACTACAAACATTGCCTATTAATCAACTGAGACAATTTTATTTTCTAAAGGATTTTCCAGATTTAGATTAGATGCTCTTTATTCTCAAAAAATCGGCTTAATAACTTTAGAAACATTCTTGAAAATAATGTTTCCTAATAGCAGCACAGATAGACCCAAGGAAGGCAAAATTACAGCTAATTTGTACTATTATTAAAGATTATATTTGTTCTGAATTAATAAATAAAACAGGAGGGCCGTATTTCATTTTCTGAATTCCAATCCTTCGAGGGATTGTTATGCGTTCCCGACGCCTTGTATAAAACTGCCTTCCAACTTTTTGACACCAATGGAAACGGATCTGTTAGGCAAGCTAATTCAGTGATAAATATATAAATGTATCATTCATAAGAATAATGATAACATTCGTAAAAGCAAAGTTTATCTAATCGGACATTACAAATATATAGATGATAATTTAAGAAACTGATTAACTAAGGTTTGTATCACATGTTAAATTCTATACTGCTCGTGGACATCCTTAATTCGGAGAGTGATGTAATTTTAGATATACCAAGATTATAGAAATGTATTAGGTATTGTAGAAATAGCTATTTCAAAAAATTAATTCCGCTTGATCAATATTCAGTGTCAATACTAATAGTCGCAAAAAAGCCGTTTTCTAACTTAAAATGATTATATTTCGTCTTAAAATTATCCTTATCCACTCTTTTCTTAATATAAAGTAAGTAAGCACGTTATTTCCGTTATACATGTGGACGAAATTGTTCCTGCTTTTTTTAAAATTTTCACTGAAAACTTGATGCTTTAATAGTTTTGACGAGTTTGCAGCGATTATATCCAAGACAACTTTACATCAAAACCTTCCTTTTAACTTCGAATCTGAATCTGATTTTATTAAACTTTATTTTGGAAAGGTAATATGCTTTGACTGCATACTTTTCTGTCATCAGGGCGTGTCCGTATGTCTGACAAACTATTTTTCAAGAACTTTTTATCTAGAGAAGAGATCTAGGGGGTGGTGGAGGTTTTAAGGATTTTCTTTTCTTAGTGCTCAATAAACTAGAACTATGTTTGTCTTGATGAAATGGATGAAATACAGTCAAAAATTCATGGATGAAAGGGACTCTGGACTGTAAATTATACTGAATACCAAAGTTGTACAAAACTTCTGTGTCCAAACTTCTTAACCTGTATTTTATATCTATGAATAAATTTGAAGCCAATTTGGATTGTAGGCTAATATTATTCTTAAATAAAAAGAAATAGCATTTTGTAACTAACATACAAACACACAATCAATTACTTTTATACGTGATAAAAGTGATTTTTTTCTGTTTTAGGAAAAGAATAGACAAATTACATACAGCGAGTTTTCTCAATTTCTTCACGATTTCCACGATGAATATGCTGTTGTTGCTTTTAAGGTATGCTCTAAAGTTGTCAAAACCTATCATAGCAAAAAGTGACTTAAACATTCAGAAATAAAACGATGAGGTATTTATAAATCAACCTTCCCTTTTGTTAACCTAATTGCTGGAAGAGAGGGGACATTGTTATGTAGATTCCACTAGAAACTTATTCGTTGGCTTAAAAACTTTCGGTTCTTTTGTAAATCTTGAATAAAGGGTTCAAACTAGCACTTCAAACTTTTTAACCAACAATTTTGATATAAACATAGAGAAATTTTGTTTATCATTTGGAATGTAAATCAATATTTGGTCCATTGTGTTATCCCTTAAAATTCCTGTTAAAACCCTCTTTATTTTGTATAGGCTAAGGACAAGGAAGGAAATGGATTTATTAGCGTGGCCGATTTTGAAGAAATTATGATGTCCATCAAAAGTCATCTTCTAACAGATCAGGTTAAAGCCAACCTGTCGGCTATTGCCAAAGGTAAATCTTATCTTTGATAGCAAAGCTATTATTCAAGTTTTGATGACGTTTGTCCGTCCAAAATAGAAGTTATGAAGATTCCCCTGACCAATGACACTATATTATATAAATGTATACATTAGGTATAATTTGTCCATTTTCCTGTCTTAACCATCAAAAATGCAACTGAAAATGTAACGTAGGACCAACAAAGTTAGTTATAGAAACTAACGAGAAAGGGGACTTTGCACAAAAAAGAGATTTTGAGCACTTTCTGGCAATGGTGTCACGTTTGAATTGTAGTTTCTGTTAAAAATAGATAAAGAAGGGAGAAAATTAAATTCTACTCCATTTTATGTTATCTTAAAGCAGTTTGCACTAGAATGCCTAGTTGCAAAAGCTAACTATTGATATATTTATAAAAAGGGCTGATAATATTTGTAAGTATGTAAAAATAATAATACTGTTTTTCTGCCTGTTATAGCATGCGATAATATTTCGCAGTGAATTTTTACTATTAACTAATAACCTTTGTTTAGCCGGACCTAACGGAAACCAGGTGTCGTACGCGTACTTTGTGGCCTTCATCTCGTTGTTGAGCAACACGGAGTTGATCAAGCGAGTCTACCTCAACTCCACCCAGGGCTCCAGAACTGAGGCAGTCACCAAGGTAAATCAGGGAGAGAGGGGTCATTGGGGTGTTTATTACACTAATCACCAAAGTATTTTTAATAAATTTTCTTATTCGTTTGGTAACAACCTTGGGGACTTTTATTGAATTTTCGTTGGTTAGTTTATAGTTGATTGTCCAAATGTTTCAACCACTCATTATAATCTACAGAAGGATATTTTGTGTCTTGCTACTGAATATATTAGAAAAGTGTTTTCGCCAGGAAGGGAGGGGATATTAGTTATAGTTATGACATCTTATTTTTTGGCTTAAAAGATTTAGGTACTTTCATTAATTCTTGGTTGGTTCATATTAGCATTGTCCAAATCTTTTCTCCAAATAATTTTAATTTTTATTTGGCGTAATTTTGTTTATTTTCATTTGGGGTGTCTGTTATTTTGTTGACCATTGTCTTATCCTTTTAAATTTCTGCCATGTTAGTAGTAAAAAGATGAAAAATATATTAATTTCTAGGATGAATTCTTGTTTTCTGCTCAAATGATGTCTCAAGTCACTCCCCTTGGTAAATAATATTTTAATTTTTTTCGCGCATTTTTGTGTGCTGTGTGCTTTTTGTGCATTTTCACTTTTCTGTCAGGGGAAAGTGGGTTAAAAATTTATTACTACCTATGTAACGTGAATTATTTAATAATAGTTTCATTTACGAGGCAAGTGTATGTAATCAGTAATGGACGTCATATTATAAAACCATAATAATAAAAGACAATTTTTTTGATTCAATAGAGGGGGGAAGGGTTATAATTAAGGGAATAGTAGCTTTCGCAACATTCGTACAATTGTGAGCAAGCTTCCAGTCAAATACGCTTATTAAGTCTAACTGTTCTTTATGTTGAACAAACACATAGTATAATTAAATGCATATTTAAAAACAGTTTGACATAATAAGCGCATTTGACTGGAATCTTACTCAACATTACGGAATTTTGCGAAAGCTACTTTTTCCTTTATTCATTGTCCTCCTATTTTATCCATGAATAAAATAGCTACCATCCATTCATCTTTGTTTCCTTTCAGAGGTTGATATTCTGTTTCAAATAGTGCAACACCTTCATTCTGAGGCTAAAATTTTGTATGAAGATTTCGCCTCTCTGGCACCTGAACAATATATGAAACAGGTAGATTTTTAGTAAGTCCGTACATCGTAATTGGAGAAGTTTAAATAACTCTGCTGCTATATTATAGAGTTCTTGCATGTTTTTTTTTATCTTATTTTCTGTCCGTCTGTCTGCCCTTCCTTCCTAACGGGGAAAAATATACTCTGTTATTTAAAAAGTTTGATGTACTAAATACTTTTAACCTACTGAATATCTCTGTTATATTATGTTGCATTCTTATATTTAACAAAGTTTTATATGAAATGTATAGAAGAATCCCTAAAAACACATCCTAAATGGTCAAGCTGTATTGAAACTTAAATTGTTTGTCATAAAATCTAGTATTATCCAATCCAGTTTATATTTCTATTCTACAAAGAACTTTCTTTTTTTGACAAGAATTTACCTAAAACGAACTCTTTTATTTTATGTACAGTTCATCTACAAATAATCGGCTACGCCCCTAAAAGCCACCACAAAAGATTTTTTTTTTTTAAGGGGTTGTTATTTTTCTAAAGGCGATTTCTCATGGTTAGGTGGAATAGAGGTACCATCCCCCATATTATTAATAAACTTTTACTGGATCTAAGGGATGTTTTATTGTAAATTAAAACCATATTGGTCCAACAGATATCGAGATTTAGGCTACAGACAGACAGATATCCTGTTACTTTTATGTAAGGATCAAATTCGTTTATGCGCTTTGACATGCTTGTTTTTATTAAGGTTACTAGAAGACTGACCGAAATCAAGGCTGTTTCCAAGCCAGAGGACAGAGGTGTGGGTATGGCCATTCTTGAGTCTGTTTACAGGTAAAATTCTTTACAAATATGTTTCAGGAATTTTATTCTTTTTATCCCACCAATCAATTTCTGCCATCTAAAAAAATCTTGTTGGATTTTTGAAAATATTTTTGGGGAGGGGGTAGTTTTTCGTTTGTTTGGTTATTACTTTTGTTCAGTTTAGGTAAGCTTATATTATGTACTGTGTACTGTAGGTTCACTGATTTAAGCCACGCAGGGTTAGAGCCTCAGAATAACTCGAAAGAAAAAAAATAATACCCTACTCTTTTTTTAAAATGTATTTAAGTATTTCAAATAATTTTGTTAAAGGTTTGCCTTGGGTTCCATTGCTGGTGCTACTGGTGCTACGGCTGTTTATCCTATTGACTTGGTCAAGACTAGAATGCAAAATCAGAGAACCGGTTCTTACGGTAAGAATGCCGCGCTTTTGTTAATCACAGTGATCTTAAGGGATACGACAATATAATGCTCGACATGTTGCGTTAAGGCTCACTTACTGCAAATCCTCAATATTAATCCTTCTCTGTAGATTAAAATTATTGGTTGATATGTTTGGTCACTGCTATTTTAAACCAAGAGAGGGAAGTTTGACACATTTGCGGAAACAGTGAGTATAGGCTTTATCTTTGGACTGAGAGGATCGGTTATTAAGGATAAAATCATTCTAATATGATAAATTTTCCAAAGTTCCTCTCGGTCCAAAGATAAAGCCTATACTCACTGTTTTCGCAAATGTGCCAAAACTTCCCCCCCCCCCCCCCCTCTTATTAAAGATTAAATTGAAAGTACCCAATGTTTATAAGCCACTGAATTAGAGTATTTTCTTGAAAACTTTGGGTTCTAATGTAATTTACAGTCCAATGTTTCCTTTGTCTAAGCAAGAGGCAAAGGTTAACTGCTAGACTAAAACTGAGCTTTTTACAAAGAAATGTACCTATTACTATTTTTATTTCACAAGAAAAATATTTAAGTCTGCATTACTTATGTTCGTAATTATCCTTGTAATTTATGTTTCAAAGTAAAAAAATACCTCTAAATTTTTTAAAAATTGAAAAAAAGATTCCAGTTTAATAATGTTATTGTTTAGGTGAGCTGATGTATAGAAACTCAATTGACTGCTTCAAAAAGGTATCGAAACAACAGCAATTTTTATCTTGTTTAAGTCTAATGTAAAAAAGGGAGAATGTCTGTATTTATGTTTTTTTCAATTGATTTATTTCTGTGTGTGTGTGTGTAGCCACAGCTCCTCTGTTTTTTCTCCTGATAAAGTGCGTTGTCAAGTTCCATCCAATTTTAAGAAGTTTGCGACTTTTGCGGGTTTTTTCCAGAGGTCAATGGGGGTAAGGGTTGTAGGTTTTGCAGGACAATTAAAAAGGTGTTGAACATTGTGGGGGCCAGTATTACAATCAGGACAGGTATTTGGTATTTCTCCTTGGCTTATTCTGTTCAGGTATTCATTTAAAATTCTAGAAAATCCACTTCTGAGTTGAGATAGTTTTGTTCTAGCCTTTCTTTTCAGTTTAAGTTCATCTTTGTGGATTTCTGGGGGTTTTGAACCGAGAACTCTGTTTGGCTGATATTTGTTAATAACATTTTTGACTGCTTTGGTATGAAGTCTTTTTAGACCTTTCTTTTTGGTAGGTGTATCGATGATTGGTAGGCATGGTCTAATATTTGGTTTAAGGTCAATAGCTGTAGGTTTCATATTTCGTTCTGGAGGGGGCCTGTCCAGGTGTTTTTGTCCAGGGTGTCCAGGAAGATGCATGGCTAGAACATATTGTTCTGTCAAGAGTAGGGCATGGTCTTTAATAGGTAGAACTTTTGTCTCTTGATGTAAATGGTCTATTCCTGACATGCCTAAGCATCCTGTAGCAATTCGTAAGGCTTGGTTTTGTGCTGTTTGCAATTTTTTCCAGTTTTTTGGTTTAATTATAGGGCTCCAGATGGGATTGCCATATTCTAATAAGCTTCGGCCCACGGCTTTATATGTAATAACCAAGGTTTCTTTATCTTGTCCCCAGTCAGAGCCTGCCAGGAACTTCATCATATTTATCCTGGGTTTCACACTGTCTGTAATTTTAGTGATGTGATGTGAGAAGGTAAGATGGCTGTCAAAGTGTACACCCAAAAGTTTTGGGTTCTTCTCAAGTGGGACTAGAGTGTTGTTGATTTTTATTTGAGGATGTATATTACCTTGGCGTCTGTCTGATGTAAACAAAGTCACCGTGGATTTTTCTGGTGAAAGTGACAGTTCTCTCTCTTCAAGATATTTGACTATTGTGTCCAGGTACTTATTCAGCTCTGCAGTCATTTTATCTATGTCCGTTCCTGATGTATAAATTGATATGTCATCTGCATATTGAATGATCTTGATGTGATCTGGTGGTCTGGGGATTTTTGACAGATAAAAGCTGAATAATAAAGGGGAAGTAGCAGCTCCTTGTGGAACTCCAGTTCTCACATTCCTGGACGAGGACAGCTTATTCCTAAAGTGTACTTTAGACTGACGGCCTGTCAGGTAGCACTTAATCCACCTTTTAACTGAACCTGGTAATGATGTTTCATTCAGCTGTTTCAGGAGTTTTTCTAATGAAACCATATCGAATGCTTTGGAGAGGTCCAACTGCACTAATATAGTTCTGTCAGGTGGTAGATTTTTATTGAAACCAGTTGCTACCTGTTCGTTAAAATCATATAAAGCTGTCACGGTTGAATGATTTATTTCTCTTCTCCTTTTATAAAAGTATTTTACATACAGGGTGCGTCACATAAATCGGGACATTTTGTAATTTTTAAAGAAATGAAAAAAAAATCGTCAATTTTAAAGATTTTATTGAATTTTAAAAACTGAGAAGCAAAATAGGTATATGACTAGTAGATTATTCAATAAAATCGCCGCCAGCCTCAATCACCGCCTCTACCCGCCTCCTCAACCGCCGGCAGGTCCAGGTCAAAATGTACCTGTCCAATCTGGCGTAGTTCTTCTTGATAGTGGCAATGAGAGAGGTCTTTGTGGTATGGGCACGTCTATTGGTGCATGCTTCAAAGTAGCCCTAGGCCCAAAAGTCCATTGAATTAAGATCAGGCTGCTGGGAGGCCACATTTCCTTAGGAACATGAGTAACCGCAGGATCCAAATTCGCCCAACTTTCAAGCTACCCTTAGACACGGAGGCTCTTATTTGGACCACAGTTGAGCTAGAATGACGTTCTTTACCTTTTTAGAAATGGCATGAACTTTCAGCTAGGGTTGTCAGCGCAACCCATAGTCTAAAATGAGTTTTAAAGTTCAATATGGGTTCCTAAAGTCAAGAACTGAGAAATTTTCACGAATTTTTACGGTTTTTGACGGTTTTTACATCTCAAAATCTGCCCCGTTTCACTTTGCTGGAGTACTACGGCCAAGCCATTTTAGATAGAGAGCTCTAGTCTTTTCTAGTGTCTTACTTATGTATCTAACACTATCCCCAGCAAGTTGCATAATTCTACCTCACCTACAGATGAGCTGAGGTCAGATCTAGTAGGCCCTAGTCGAGAATCCAGATTAAACCATCGCACCGGTGCATTTGGAATCTGCCTTGTTGAACATATGCGCGCCCAGCTCGGTGTACACGTCCTCCACCGTCCCAAGGATTATATGTGCAAAATTGTCATTGCCTAAGCTTTTTATGGTGTGGTTCAACGTTCTGATTGGTCAATTAGTTTTCGCGCCATGGCCGTTTAAAAAATGTCCCGATTTATGTGACGCACCCTGTAGAAGGATGGTTTAAGCAAACACCTGATCTCCCAATCATTTCCTAAATTTTATCTCAGTTTCTTTTTTGTTGGTTCATAAATCATTAGGTATTCTGGATCAATATTATTATTTTTTTGTTTGAAGGTTCTGCGTCACGAAGGAGTTTCTGGTCTGTACCGTGGTCTTGTGCCCCAACTGATGGGTGTCGCCCCTGAAAAGGCCATCAAACTGACCATGAATGACTTGGCCAGAGATAAACTGAGACAGGTATAATCTGTTAATAATGGATGTAGAATACGTGGATATAGTGAGAGAATACCCTAATAAAATGTTTCTCCCAGCTTGATAATATAATGATATCCCCCCCCCCCCCCCCCCCTCTACCCCATATGACTCTACACCATCTCATACTCTCACTATATAGGAACGTATTGATCCATATATGAGGACTTTATTTGCAACCTAAATTGGATGAAAAAATTCACCTTTCACAATATCCACGAATCCTATATCAATTTCTTAAAGCTTCTTTAATCATATTATGGTTAGGGGGATGGCCTGGGGTGTAGGTGGTGTTACCCTTATAAATCCATGTAAAGTTAAAAACTATTAAACTGACATTTTAGGCAAATGGAGGACACCTGCCATTGTGGGCTGAATGCGTGGCCGGAGGTTGTGGTGGTGCTTCTCAGGAATAGAATCAAACAGAAAATTTAATAGATCAGGGAAATAAAGGGATAAGACAATGGACAATAAACTAAGATAAAGTAAATTAACCCAAAGTTATTGAACCTGAAGATTTGTACATCCCAATAAAGATTTAATGGAAGTTTGTATAATTTCCAGTCCAATGTCCCCTACCTCCCTCTCAGATACCTAACACTAAAGTTGACTCTAAAACCTGTGACAGGTTATGTTTACAAATCCTCTGGAAATTGTGAAGATTCGTCTCCAAGTGGCGGGAGAAATTGCTGGAATGCATGCTTTAATCAATAAATATCAGAGATGAGTCAATGGACGATAAATTGATATTCATTCCTCATGATATTCTGTATAAAATCTGTATATAATCGGGAGTGCCTAAGCTATACGTAATTTTATTTCTAAGCATTCTTTTGAGTTTTAATGATTATTGTCCGTTACGAAGGACAGTAATTTTTTTACGTTTCATGAAGGCATAAGTTTTCATGAGAACTAATATTGTATTACCTATTTGAATTAAAGTTAGAGCATGTATTATTTATGAACAGGTGGCGCAAAAATATCTGCCATGTCTGTTGTTAAAGAACTTGGATTTTTCGGACTTTACAAGGAAACGATTATTTCATGAATTGTTGGTCTATTTATCAGATTTGGGCAAAAAATAAGATTGTTTGGTTTGGTGGTGGTTAAAGTATCTCTTGCTTGCATTTTAATGTACGGGTGGGTACTTTACCATTTTTAGTATGTGTGAAGTTTAGGGTTTTAATTAAAGAATTTTGTTTAAATTTTTTGTCTTTAAATTTCCCCGCAAGAAAACTTACTATTAACTTAAAAATGCGGTCGGACTAAAAAAAAACCATTTTTTTCAAGAAAAGATTGATGACTGGTCCAAATCCTCAATTGGTATTAATAATAATCCTTGTTCACTAATAAAATAGGTCAAGTTCCCATCCCGCTGTTTTAATTTTACTTGATTATATTTCCCTCCCCTCAATAATTGAAAGCTTTAATGTAAAATACCATACACAATATGTAAATGGAGAGGGAGATGGTTATTAAAACATCCCATCCTCTTGTACCAGTAAGTAAATTATCTTTGATGACAGGGATCACGTGCCTGCTTCCTCAGAGACGTGCCTTTCTCCGCCATTTATTTCCCGGCATACGCCCACCTTAAACCCGCCTTTGCAGGTTAGTCCATATTTTAAAAACCGGTTCCAAGCCGTACTGAAAAATCATGTATCGTTTCGTATATAGAGAATTTTTACCTACGAAAAATATAATTATAATAATGATATTTATCTCTGTTTTGTTGGCCACGGGCCATCGGGGCCAGCAAGACTCGCTCACTACATCATCGGACTTATTATTTTGTATTATAGCTTTTAGTCCAAAAATCTAATTACCATGGGTCTAATCGATTTTTGTAGTTTCACTTTATTTACATAATGATGAAATCCTACCTATATAAGTAAGATATCTTTAAATTTCCATTATAACTACATCTAGTGGTGAATTTTTCAACTACAATTTGCCAGAATTTATAATTTCTATATTTGTTACAAGATGAGAACGGCTATAACTCTCCGCTGTCGCTGCTGACCGCTGGTGCTATCGCTGGTATGCCCGCTGCCAGCTTGGTCACTCCTGCTGACGTCATCAAGACCAGGCTCCAGGTATAGAATAGTTATTTATCGCATCGTATTATAAAAAGCTTTTTGCGGATTTTAAACTGTACAATTAGAAGAGTAAAACCAGTTTTGTTAGCCCCGAGATGCCAAGGCACAGGCTAACAAAACTAGTTTTAATATTATACTTGTACGTACATTATTATGTCGTAGAAAACTGAATATAATACGATGCGATACATGATTTTTTTAGTTTGGCTTAGAACCAGTTGGTGTCAAAAAAAAGTTAAAAAATGATATAAAAGGATTAAAATATTACCTTTTGAATGAATATTAAAGAGACCACGATTTAAATTATTTAAATACGTTTTATATGTTAATTTAGTTAGGTTATGACAAACAATAAGTATAGCTAACAATTTGAACATTAACTTTGTTCTAAAAGAATGCTTTAAGGTGTCTGAAAATATAATAAGTCAGTCATTGTTAAATATTATACAATCCTTTAAAGCATTAAGATCACAAAGTAAAATATTCATCACAATTTTTAATAGAAATGTACTGCAATTTAGCTAACAGTGTTCACATTAGAGGTCAGATAACAATTAACAGTAATCAAATGTAAACAAAGATCAGCTGATTATAAAGCATGGTACAGCTGGCGTGGGATTGCAGCATAACTCATAATGTCGTCTTCTTGTGTGGAAATAATATTATGAATCAATAATTTAAACAAATATAATTTTGTTACAAATGATCATGTTGGACGTACAGATCTTATGATAATAATTATACAAAAATTATTATGCTATTTTAAGCAATAGAACGATTTTAACATACCTACATTAATGCACGACCCTAATTTTAGAAATGTTCCGCTTTTTAAAATATTTTTAAAACTGTTTTTCAATATTAAATCTTTTTTTCTACATCCAGGTAGTAGCAAGAGCCGGACAGACAACCTACAGCGGTGTCCTGGACGCTGCCCGCAAAATCTACGCGGAGGAGGGCTTTGCCGCATTCTGGAAGGGAGCGGTTGCCCGCATGTGTCGTAGCTCCCCGCAGGAAAGCCGAGTTTAGAGTGTTTTTGGGGATAAATTATGGATGATATATTGATGTACAATGTACAATACATCGTACAACCTTATGATAATGAAAAATAATCAGTTAAAAAGTTTAGACACCTATTCAACTATCTAATCAAGATTTAATTAAAGCCCCCAATTTATTAGGGCAACAAGTGGACTTTGGTTAACTAGTTATAGTCCAAAATCTCCTCGCTCCCTGCTATGCCTTGACGATATTGTCCATAATTTGAAAACATTAATTTTTGACACTAAAAAAACTCGCCTCTGCCACAGTTTGGTGTTACCCTGGTCACTTATGAAGTGTTGCAGCGCATGCTATATGTTGACTTCGGCGGCAGCCGTCCTTCTGGCTCAACTTCGGAATCGCTTGCAGTCGCCGCTGTTAGTCAGGTAATGTTTTTTCCCCGGAAAACTCGGTGGAAAGTAGAATTTGTGTTTATTTTGACAATGTTTTATTTATGCCTTTTTGAAAGAAAGGCATTAAGTGTTCACTTCTTCCACCAATTCGAGAAAAATATTTCAATGCTTTCGCGGCATTTCTATGGCCTTGTTTCTCTTAAATTGCCTCATCGAGCACAATCCCCTCCTCCCCTTATTTTGTAATAAATTAAATAAGGTGTTGTTAGTTTTTCGTTTCTTAGTTTATTACCTACTTTAGGTTAGGTTATTTTGGGTCTTAGGTAGCCGGCCCGCAGGGAGTAGGCAGTTAGCCATAGGAAAACAAATATTTAAAAATTATTTATTATGGTATAAATGCAAAATTGAAGCTTTCCCATTTTTTTTTACAGCAGTTTGTATATGTACTAGCTTCTAGGGACTTTTTATTCAAAGGGGAAGCAGTAGAACAAAAAATTGCAAAAAACATCCCAAGACCAAAATTTAGATAATAAAATAGCCTAAAACAATTCCAGGAAGGTTTTTAAGCTTACCCTAAATGTATGTAGAGCTTAATCAGATCAGTTGTTATGTTATTTAATCTTAAGCTTCAGGCAAAAACCTTACTACTTTATATAATGGGATTCTACTAGGAACTCCTTAACTATTTTCCCAGGAAATGTTATATCTATTTCCACCCCATTAAATAACAAACAGTTTTCTACGTTTTTGTTTTGATTAACAGTTAAACACCAAGGCATTTATAAAAAAATAAAAGGCGTAGGTATGTTTTCTAAAAACTAATCATGTAAAATTCAGAATCCTGACCATGTTGGAGGCTTCCAGGTGGCCAGGCCAATCTTTGCTGGCGTTGAATCAAAATTTGGACTTCTTCTACCAAGGTATGTTGTTCATAGTTGCAGGAATCTAAAGGGATAAGAAAATGGCAGATTCATTAATTTATATCCTCAATGCTGATATATAAATATACCCCTTCTGTAGATTACAATTAATGGTTGAAACGTTTGGACTTTCAAATTTATGATCCAACCAATCAGAATTCTATAAAGTCCCCAAAGTTTTGAGAAAGCGCCAATTAAAAACTTTTGGGACTAGTGACACTGTCCCCTCTCTCTCCAGTTTTTTATAGTTATAGAGATCTTAAGGGATTAGACAACGAACGATAAATTATTTTTAATCTTTTATCATGAAATACAAAATAATCATTCTTTAGATTACAATTATTACATGAAAAGATTGGACAATATTTTATTTTTTAGCTAACAAATCAAGATTTCATAAAAAAAAGTAGCTAAAAGGTTTTTGAGTCAACCAATAAGAGGACGTTTTTATAAAACTTTTGTGTTTTGTATTATCTTTGACTCTACGTTCTGCTATCTATTTTTATAAATATGTTCTGTGATTGTTTATTTTAAAAAACTTTTTACTTTTATTAAATCTTGATTGAGTTTATAAACTTTACACTAATATCTTTAATCTACAAATGAGTAAAATTGTTTTGTCATAAATGGGGGTGTACATCAATTAATCGTCTATTGTCTTATCCTTGAAGATCAAGTGTTATAATAATTAAACCACATTATCAAATATAAAATAGATTGAAACAAGTAGAAATTAAATGTAAAGTTTTAAGTCTATAGGACGATTCTAATAATGTTTTATTTCTTTTAGGTTCAGTCATTCCTAGAAGTGTTCCTACCAAACGAAGAAAAAAGTAATTTGCACAGCTAGAAAATGGTTATAAAATATACACATCATACAGAAAATAAATTATGCTTACTGACAATGGATATTATAAATTAAATGGATAAGTCATATATATATAATAATCAAAAGATCTGCTCATAAATAGTTCCCTGTGTCAAACTGAAACGTAATTTACTTTGATGCAAGTGGGTACCTTCGCCGTTTTTAAAGCTAATAATAAAATTTGTTAGAATTCACATTTAAGGTCCTTGCAAATCAAATTAAGGCAGTTTGACATAGAGAACCCTTCCTTTTGTTGAATATAGACATTCTCTAGAAATTATTAGTGTATCAATACTGTAATATTAACTAGAAATAGAGAAAGATATTTTGATCTATTAAGATCTCTAAATATCTTTTCCTAATCCTAAAAATTAACACCAGTTGAATTGTTGGACCTAGTGCAGTTCACGGTAAAATGTACCTGGTTTCGATTATCTCCAAAAATCTATGAATTTTAAATGGTGTGAAAAGCCAAACAGTGTAATGGCAGTGAAGCTGTCCCTGTGCATCATTGGATCTTGGTGATTATTTATAGGTGTTCTGTTCTTATGCTATTTAACACAGTTTGCAGGCATAACATGTACGTTCAGCCGTTTAGCAACTAGCAGCCTCTAAAGTGCATATATATTCGATACCAGGAAAATTTTACCGTGAACTGCACTAGATGCGAATTGTTGCAGAACTACACACACAAATAGTCCAGTGAAAATATCAATAACTTCCAGTTACAAAATAAGTCATGTATTATATCAAAATAAAATTGCAATATTATAAATACTGTATGCTATACAAATACACTCTTTAAAGCTTGATTCTATGGTCACGTGTTGTCATTAAATCACAATAAGGTATGCTGCCAGTTTCATCAAAGGATTTTGAATTTAATTCAGATTTTTTATGGTACTATCAATTAAATTCCTTGTGATTCTTGTGTTTTATGACCTTGGAATTCTGGTTATGGTTGCTCTAAAATAAAATAAATCTATGAAAAACAGAGCTCAACAGCTGGTAGTTAGCTGCTTTGAGGATTGGCTTGATAATGCCAATTAGCTGATAGCTGGCAGCTGTAAAGCTCTGAAAAAAAGAGATTAGGAAAGTTCTGCAAATTTTTATTTTTTTCATGCAATTTCATCCATAATCTGTGATAATGCAATTTTCTTTCTTTAATATTTTTATGATGATGCACAATAATGCAATGCACTTTGTTTTCTAAGAGGACAGTCCTTTTCTCTTTTTTATTTCATAGAAAGTTTTCTTTTGATTGGCAAGTTATTTTTGGTTTATTGAAATATTATTAATTCTTTTTTCTCTCTTATAAGGGGGGGGGGGGGGCGAAAGTGACACTTTTTGAAACCAAAACTAAAAGTCAAAGAAACTCAACTAAAAAAAGAGTTACAGGTCTGACATTTTGCATGGCAGTTGCTTTATAGGGGTACAATATGGAACTGTGAAGAAACGGCGGCGCAACCGCCGAAAACCGCCGAGTAAAGGCAAAAAAATTTCGGCGGGAAACGGCGGTTTTCGGCGGTTGCGCCGCCGTTTCTTCACAGTTCCATATTGTACCCCTATAAAGCAACTGTCATGCAAAATCTCAGACCTGTAACTCTTTTTTTAGTTGAGTTCCTTTGTTGACCTCTAGTTTTGGTTTCAAAAAGTGTCACTTTCGCCCCCCC
Source organism: Acartia tonsa (assembly GCF_053477335.1). Classification (NCBI taxonomy): domain Eukaryota; kingdom Metazoa; phylum Arthropoda; class Copepoda; order Calanoida; family Acartiidae; genus Acartia; species Acartia tonsa. The sequence goes on along the minus strand of NC_137268.1, from coordinate 29,377,992 downwards.
CCCCCCCCCTTAATATAAAGATCTTTACTTAAATTTCTCAAAACAGCTGACAATAAACAAACATCTCTAAGTCTCTTAAAGCTACCTCAATTTTGAAGCACATAAAATGTGTTTTCTAAAATTCTACTGAAATAAGAGACAATAAAAATGCTGCCCGTTTTGAGGGAAATATTAGGTATTAGTTTATAATTTAAAGAAAGAGATTATAGAAAATATAAAACAAGCTGTTGAAGTCTTCCAATTTTGCTGCCTTTTTCACACATATCAAATAAGTTTTTTTTTTGACAGGATTAAATGTTGGCCATGGATTAATGGTTCAATTCAATTTATATCTGCAATGTGAATAAAGTTGTTATGTTATCAGGAAGGATATGACGATGGAGCTTAAATCAATCTACACTCTTATCTCAATCCCATCCAATCTTTAAAAAAAAACTCTTGCCCTGCTGGGCCATATGTCAACGGGGCACTATGAGCTATATGATGGGAAAAGCCAACCTAAAAATTTAGAAAATGGTTTAGAGATTGATTTATTGTCTATTTTTCTTTCCCTGAAGCCATGTTTAAATATAGAAGTTTGGAAGAGATCATGTTATTTAACAATAAATTCTTGAACGTTAAAGCATTCTTCCTCAATTTTTCTCTCTAAATAAATTTTTAAGTATTATTTAGCATGCTTAAGCGTTTTTAGAACTTATAAAAAATAAATATTTTATTTCTCCAGAGAGTAGTGAATAATTTAGTGAAAAAAAAGATTTATTCTTGATAAAAAGTTTTTTTTTTGTAAAACAAAAAGGCAACAATAACCAATAAACTAAGGGGTGGTTGCATGAAGTGTATTTCATAAGTTCTGTGATTCTTGAAGTAATGTTGTAATTAAATATACAGCCTTACCACAAGGGCTTAGAGAAAAATCATAAAATATGATTATTTGTTTTAAAGTTACTATTTGTGGAAGAAGTTTTAAAACAAACATTCCAAGTCAAAATTACTAACTTTTGAAATACTTTTCATGAAACTATCCCTTTAGCTTGTTTATATTTTTACTTGTTATGATTGTTTGATTTATAGAGATTATATTATAAGTTAGTTATCACACAGACAAATGTTATCTTCAATATTTCAGAGTTTATAATTGAAAATCAAAAGGAAAAATGTATGTTTCAAAGGTAAGGGTTAGAAAGAAAGAACATGTTTGGATTTTCGCATCGTATTATAGATAGATTCCGTGGATATTAAAACAAAAATTATAAGATAAAAACCGGTTTTGTTAGCCCCGAAAGAACTATTTAAAACCATAGAACAATATTTTCAATATATATTTTAACTGCTCACAATACAAGAAGAAAGTCGTCGTTTTCATTTGGGGATAATGTACTATAAGTTTTACTCGTACCCAAAGTTTTGTAAACATGATCTATCATTCGTTGCCTCAAAAACATGGGAATTTTATTAATTCTCAATTCCCCAAAAACCTTTAAACCAAAATTTTATATCTGTATAAAAGGAGTAATTTTGGATTGGAGATATTCATCAATTAAAATTTACCGGTCATTGTCTCATCCCTGAATATTATAACCTATTGATAAAATGAATTTTCAGACATTAAAGTAAAAGAATAGAATAGCGTCGAAAATATATACACAGCCCAGTCCCTATAAAATAACAGAATGCAGACGAAAAGGGTCTCTACCACTTTGGCCAGTTAGTTGTCTTGATAATGTATCTATTATAAATTTATTGTTTAGACCATAAAAGCTGGTCATGAAGATCTGATACACGATGTTGCGTACAACTTCTATGGAAACAGGATGGCCACATGCTCTTCAGATCAACATGTTAAGGTAGGTAGAAATAACTTTAAAACTAACAGCGGATTCTCCCCAATAGGCCTCCAATGGTGGTAGGCATCCAATTTACTTATGATTTTAATTCCTATTTCTAAATGAAGAAGAAAATTAGGCGATCATTTTTTCCTTGGGGCGATTTATTTTGGGAGACTGGAGTATGGAGGACCGAGATCCCCTCCCCTAAAATAGTTATGAATCTTCCCGGACCAATGTGAGGCTTTACTAAAAATCCATATATCGGTTCTTTGGTTAGCGAGATCCTATGGTAAACACATCCTGTTACTTTTAAACAAGGATAAAAATAAAATCATTGTATTTTATTGGTTTACCATATTTTTTAAAACTACGTCACCTTTTCGTCAGGTTATTAAAATTAGATTTTGATTTGTTTTTTCCATACTTTTATTGTTCAAATTTCAAAATCAATAATCTAAATCTGCAATAAGGGCAATTTTGTTCATCATTTGAGATGTAGTATATTATTTTTTCGGCCATTGTCTTATCCCTTAATATTCCTGTTAATTTTAGATCTGGGATATGGATGAATCTGGTAATTGGACGTGTACAGCTAAATTCAAGACACATTCTGGTGCAGTCTGGAAGGTAGGTTACCATACAAGAACGATTATGCAGGGGTGTATATTCTGCACAAGATTGATTTTTTTCCCCGGCTACAAATTTTTTTTATTTCCCCCCCCCCCCCCTAGTTTTTTCTCACCAAGTAGGGGGGAAAATGGAAACATATTTAAAGAACTCTATATTTTATTTATTTTATCCCTCCTACCACACATTTTTTTAGTTTTTTTTTCACCAAGGAGGGGGGAGAAATGGAAATTTTTTTTCAGTTTTCATAATTTTTACATTTTTTTCCTTCCAACCACTTATTTTTTATCCCCCCCCCCCCCCTCTGAGCAGGGGATCCCATGTAGAAAATACACCACTGCGATTATGTTACTATATACATATTTTATGACTTTTTGAAAAAAAAGCTTAGTCTTCACTTATTACGACTATTAATTTTTTAGTGCTTTCTTGTCATTTGTTTAGACCAAAACGATGATCTTCAAAAAATGTCTGTCATACGATTTTTGTGCGTCACCCTTTTTTGTGTATCATACTAACTCTAACTTTGGTTATAGTATACCTAGCTAGCACAATTTTTAAAAAAAAAATATTGCACCTTAATTTATCGAAAATTGAATTGTATCCGTTAAGATACCTGCTAATATACGACATTAGATGGTGCTATTTTAGGTAAATTGGGCCTCGCCCGAGTTTGGACAGGTTATTGCCACCTGTTCGTTTGACCGTACAGCCGCTGTTTGGGAAGAAATTCCAGGAAAAATACCTTTTTTACCACAAAGTAATACCACAAAGTAACATTGGACTGTAAATTTTATTGGTTTCCAAAGTTTCAATAGTTATTTCTCAAATCGTATTATAAATAGCTTTCCGCGGATATAAATTTACAATTATAAGATCAAAGTCATTTTTACATATTTATTTGTAGAAAACTGGATAAAATACGATGCTAGACTTAATTTTTCAGTATGGCTAAAAAACAGGTTCTAACCCACCGGATATTAATCGGTTTCGAAGCGATAAGCAATAAATATGTTCTCTCATTTGTTGGCTCGAAAAACTTTATGGTTTTGTTTTCGACTGTATTAAAATAAAGGGTTTTTACCGGTAACAGGAGCCCAGGCTGGAGGTGCACAAAGCCACTGGATGAAAAAGGCTCCTTTAGTGGATTCCAGGTATGGTTTTATTACTAAGTAGTCTTTTAGGTTTGGAAGATTCGAGGGGGGGGGGGGGGGGGTTAGACATGATCGAAAATTCAGATATTTTTGTTCCTTATTACATATACAAATAAATATTTTATTACCTAAACATTTTCCCTTTTTGGCCAGCTCAAGCTCTACGTTCAAGCACATCTTACTTGAAACGCCTATATCAAGGAGCTATGTTTACTAGGTGTACACTGTACAAAGCTTGTATTAATATTTTTACTTTTTTTTTAATGGATTTTTTATTACCTACTTATGTCTTACACCAGAATATCAAATACTCTAAAAAGTGAAACTTGGAATTAGCTGAAAGAACTACCTCCTCCCCCCATTTACCCCATCCCTTCTTAGCCTACTGGATGAACGAACTGACCGACAATAAGTGATGACCATGTTAGCAATGTAAATTGTATTTTTAATTTTATATACATTTTTGTAGGACAAGTGTTACTGATGTAAAGTTTGGACCCAAGCACCTTGGGCTTATTTTAGCAACTTGTTCGTCTGACGGAACAATTAGAATTTATGAGGTATTATTGTTTTTCCTTTGCCGCTAAGTTTCACTTTATTTGTTCATTAGCTAACGCTTTGATTGCAACCTTTGTCTGAAAGTCCTAACTTTGCATTTAAATGATTTGCGCCTGTTTGAGGCCAAGGCATTTCCCATGCTCTTACTAGGAATGACTAACTTGGCGTCTTTCCCTAATGTGCATTGTTGAGCACGAAACCCCTTCTCCCCTTATTATAATTATTAAATTATTAATAATGGGGTAGGGGGGCGTTTTTGTTTGTTTGTTTGGTAATAAGTAATGTGAGAGGTTTCAGTGCTTGACAGGCTCTTTGAGGAAAATATCAATAACACTTTCCTTTTAGGCTCCAGATGTGATGAATCTTTCCCAGTGGTCTCTACAGCATGAAATACACTGCAAGGTATGGATAGTTGCTTCCTTGTTATCCAATACCTTCTTATAGAAAAGTAACAGGATGTAGGATTAGCTTAGGAATCTCTCTAACTTATGAACCAGTTTAATTCTCATTTTACAGCAAAGATTCCTTTAGGTCCAGGGAAAGTGTGTAACTATTTTAGGGGAGGGAACATTCACATTCGCCCATAGAAATTCCCCCTAGCCTGCAGTAAAAAATCCGTTAATGTAAAAACAAGGATGACAACATCCATAAAAGCGAAGCTCTGAAACGATATGACAGACGAACATTAACTGTTGTTGAGTGTCAGAACTGAATATACGAAATATGAAAATATAAGGTTTGACAAAATTATACGTAAATTTGTTGCAAAACTTCTTAAATACAGAATTCTGTTTAAGGACATACTGACATTTTTAATTCTTGATTATAGAGATGCTTCGCTCATAATATTGTACCTTATAGTAATAGGAATCAGTAATAAAAAAAATCAGATCCATCGGATGATTTTATCACATAAAAAATTGTTATTAAAAAAGTAAAAAATCAACATGTTTAAAATGGACGTACGGACATTCTGGTAACGATTATAGAGTTGCTACGCTTTCTAAATCGTACCTAACTACTACAGGAATCACCATGCAAAGTTTGAAATCGATAGGACAATCCTACCATGCCTAAATTAACGAATAAAAGCTAACTATCTCGGACGGACGGACGGACGTACGGACCGACCCTAATTATAGAAAAGCTTCGCTTTTAAAAAGACAAAAGAACAAGAAAGTTACATTTTAGCTGAAACATAAAAGAAAAACAATATTTATTCAAATTGAGTATGTATTAATGTAAGGAAAATTTCTTAAGGCATTTTAAACAAAGTTTGGAATTTTGAAATATTATTAGTTGGATGTTACACCAGATTTGCATTTACATTAATAAATCGATACTCGCAGCTGGCTAAAATAACTATAGCCCCAATCCACTCACTTTACCCCATCCCCTACTCTCTCTCTGGACGAACGAACTGACAAAGGTCCATATTTGCAACCTAAATTGACGACAAATTTTCCCCTGTCAATATATCCACGTATTCTATATCCATTATTTTGAATAATATTTTCTGTTCAGATGCCCTGTTCCTGTATATCATGGAATCCATCCCTGTCCCGTCTTCATCCCCCCATGTTGGCTGTAGGCAGTGATGAATCTAATTCTTCAAATAGTTCACAGGTATTCTCACTGGGCTGTTTATTACATTAGTCCCCAAAGTTTTAAAATAATGTGTTCTTATTCGTTGGCTTCACAATTTTGGTGAATTAAATTGAATTTTGTTTGGTTGGTTCATTAATTCATCAATTTATCGGCGATTGTCTTATCTCTTTAGATTTTAAATTGTCATCAGGGAGAAGGGACAATGGACTGTAAATTATATTGGTAGTACTTTAAAATCCTTCTCTCATTCGTTAGCCTAAAAGATTTTACGAATTTTGTAATTATATGTCCTTCAGACAACAAGCCGTTTGATTGCATGATCTAGATTCAAAGTTTTATCTGGAGTAACGCCTTTTCGGGCCAAAGCATTTTCCTAACTAAGTATTTATGTTGCACTGCACACCTAACACAGCAGCAGTTGAAAACATCTTAAGTTATGCCGCTATACTGGGCCGATATTCGAATCTATCGCTTTCGCGACAACGAGTGGATGCGCTTTGTGATCCGACTTAGGTTCTTTCATTATTGAAACTTTAGGCATAGTCCCTTTCGTGGCAATGCTTCTTAAGGGGCGTTTCGTCATATTTTTAACAGTAGCTTTTCTTCTATTTCTAGCTCAGGGGGTTCAAACCCTGCGAAGCCAATTGCCCAAACCTGCAATCACATAACTTAACCTAACCTCAAGTAAAAATAACCTCTCAAAAGCTACTGTGAAAATTCGACGAATTGCCTCTTAAGAGGCGTTGCCACGAAAGGTACTATAACCGAATTTTTTTGTTTTAGGGTAAAGTTTCAGTATACGAGTATTCAGAGAATAATAGACGTTGGCACAAAGTAGAAACTTTCAAGTAAGATTTTATCATTAAAGTATTGTTCTTTTTCTGTATGCGTTCCCAAATTTTTCAGTGTTGCATAAAAGAAATTAGGATCTGAAATTTGGTTCAAGTTAATAGGTAAAATGTATTTTTATTTTCGGTAATCCTAAACTAACGGCTACTCCCTAGTTGCACTTCAGTGAAGGGGAGTTATTTATGTGTTTCTGAGGGCGTTTTCTCTCGGGGGGGTGGAGGTCCCCTTCCCACAAAATAGAATGAACTTCCCCTAAACCTATAAGAAGCTTCACTGTAAAGTAGAACCATATTATTATTGGCCTAGATCTGAAGCTACAGCCACATAGATTTAATCTCGTTTTTATTTTAGTAACGTGAACGATCCTGTGCACGACATAGCATTTGCCCCAAACATTGGCAGGTCCTACCACGTCCTGGCAATTGGTTCTAAAGATCTCAGGTACGCTGTGGGTACTCAATAATGCTTGTATCCAAAGTTCTTATTAAAAACGTTTTGCGTAACTTGGCCAATTTTCACAGATTTTTCAATATTTTTTGGATGTAAATGTATTAGACAAATAATTTGCTGTCGTTTTATTATTTCAGTAATTTGATATAATCTCCTAAAATAGTAGAATTCATGATTGTATATCTCTCAGTATAAAATTTTGTGAAACTGGAAATTTTTCATCGGATTTAAATATTTTTAGTACCTACCTTAGCATAATTCACAAAAGACATAGGTCCACCTTTGAAAATTTTAGGTCGATCAAAAGAAGCTCTAGGTTGACTGATTTTATAAAGGCATTTTCTTGTTGTACTTGGTTAGGTTGACCGACAGAATAAATCGGTCGACCTCTAAAAGCAGGGGTGTATATTCTGCACAAGATTTATTTTTTTTCCCCTGCTACAAATTTTTTTTATTTTTCTTCCCCCCCCCCCCCCCCCCTAGTTTTTTCTCACCAAGTAGGGGGAAAATGGAAAAATATTTAAAGAACTCTATAATTTATTTATTTTATCCCTCCTACCACACATTTTAAAAAGTTTTTTTCACCAAGGAGGGGGGGGGGGGGGAAATGGAAAAAATGTTTTCAGTTTTCTTAATTTTTACATTTTTTTTCCCTCCAACCACTTATTCCCCCCCCCCCCCCCTGAGCAGGGGATCCCATGTAGAATATACACCCCTGTCTAAAAGTTGTTTGTGAACTGGACACTTATCTTTCTATGCAGTAATTGGTAGTCTCTGCTAAATTAGTAGAATATAAGTTTGTTTGTCTAAACGAAATTTTGCGCATATTCGCCTGTTTTCTTCGGCTGTAATTTTCAGAAGATAATTTAATTTTAGACGTTCTATCAGGTATAGGTATACGTCTGTTCATCTGCTTAAAGGCTTCAGATTTTATCAAATCTAATCTTATTTAATCCAAAGATTTAAGTTTATATAAAAACTATTTTATATTTAGGATATTTACTTTGAAACCACTTCAAGACGCTAAAGAAGAATCAGGTAGAAACATTTTACCATTTCTTATCCTAACCACGCTGTGTTCCTATATGAAGAAAGCTAAAGTTAGCGTCTTTGTAAAGTTCATAGATTTTTGGAGATAATCGATACTAGGAACATTTTACCGTGAACTGCACTAGATCCGTTACCCTTGTATTTAATGCATTTTTTTCTGAAAAGGCGCTATCTTCATCTTTCTTCATTTATGAGCACAGTGTGTTATCTATTTGATCTTGGGATATTTTATTGTTATTCAGTATTCTAATAATATATAATAATTTGATGTACTTCATACTTTTTAACTTTAAGAATCATTTTTAACAATTTTAATATTATACAGGGGTTTTACTATCAAATAGGTGTTTTCTTGTTTATGGTCTATGATATATCACCAGAAGTAAAAAAATGACTTCTTAAATTCAATTCTTTTTGTGCTTTCACACAAAGTGCTTGTTGAGCGCGGATATAACCCTTCCTTATTTTTCTTGTTAGAGTAACTTTTTTATTTATGTCTAACCCCTGCGGGGGACCCTAACCCTGAGGGGCTACTCAGTACCCTTAAAAAATTAACTAACAAATAAATTACTATCCACCCCCCTCCCCCTCTCTTGTTAATTTATTTTAAATATTAGTAGTGTTGTTCAACAATGTAATTAGTATGAAAGCGCCAACTTTTTTTTGATGGACACCCAGTATAATATTATAAAATGTTAACATTCTAACTGCAACGATTTTCAGTAGCAACGCGCTACTCCTTAAAAAAAATAATTTCAATATTTTTAAGCGCGAGCTTTTGCAGGGAGGTTTGAGATTATGCTTGCGGGCGTAGGTAAACATAACAATTGGCTGCGGCATGTCTTCTCTAATAACCAACGTTTTTTTTAATGCAAATTGTTTATAAAACTGGGTATCTATATTATATACTATTTTGCCTGTTGGTTAAATCTTATAACCTGGCAGGCATGATGTAAAAATATTGGAAATAAACGTTGGTTATCGATTTCTCGTGTGTGTCTTGTCAAAATTTGGCGGCAAATTCTTGGCGCGCTTTTTTATGAAATAGCTGATTTTTTTTCTCAAAATGGTTGATGTTTTTGGTAATTTGTTTATCAGAGCTAAGAATATTTGCCATTAAATGACTTATGATTAATATTTTATCCTTTTACTTTTAAGTTTAGTGTAATAATACAACTTTTTTTAGACATTTAACATAGCTAATGAACGCTTAGATATGAAAGAAGATTTTTAAAAAAAAATATTAGCTAGGCTTGATACAATATAAAGGGGGGAGGCGGATGTGCCACTTTTTGAAACCAAAACTAAAAGTCAACAAAGGAACTCAACTAAAAAAATAGTTACAGGTCTGAGATTTTGCATGGCAGTTGCTTTATAGGGGTACAATATGGAACTGTGAAGAAACGGCGGCGCAACCGCCGAAAACCGCCGTTTCCCGCCGAATTTTTTTTTGCAATTCTCGGCGGTTTTCGGCGGTTGCGCCGCCGTTTCTTCACAGTTCCATATAGTACCCCTATAAAGCTACTGCCATGCAAAATGTCAGACCTGTAACTCTTTTTTTAGTTGAGTTCCTTTGAATTTTAGTTTTGGTTTCAAAAAGTGGCATATCCGCCTCCCCCCTTTAGTTTTTAATTAAATCAATACTTCAAAATAGATTATAATAATAATAGATAATGAGTATTGAAATCTACATATACTACTTGATAGATTTTGTTAATTTTTAATATGACCCATTTTTTTCAAAATAACCAACTAACCATGGATGCAAAGAGTATCTTTTCATTAAAAAAATAAACAATGAGTTCACCATTATTACTAACCATATTTTTAATTCTTTTTTAATAAACATTTGAATATGTACAGTAGTCAATAATTAGAAATTCAGAAGGAAAAAAAATTCGTCATATTTGATTTGATACTAGCCATATTTTAAAGCATAAAAGAAGTAGGATATCAGGCTCTAACCACTTGACCGTTTGTGTTCTACTTTTCAGAGACGCTTCATATTTTGTCTTTTCATGAAAGTTTGTAAAGGCTGTCTTTGATATCACTAGAGGTTTTGGTACATATCAAACATTTTAAGTAAATCCATACAAAATAAAAACTATATTCAATCTAATCTAATATCTAAAAATGATGTAGGATTAAAATAAATCAAGGCTGCAAAAGAAGACGTGCAGTTTTAATTAAAAGTATCAAGTCAAAAATATGCCTGAAGGACTGTCCCTTACACCGGTACCCAAAGTTTTTTAACCACTTTATCTTATTCATTGGTACAGAAACTGTGATTAAGGGATAAGATAATGGAAGAATATTAATGTAGATCCTAATCCCGATAGACAAGATACCGCTCCTATAGATAAAATTTTGTGTGTGTAACTGGTCGTTTGCACAACTTCCATTATATAATAAAAGTTTTTAGGACATAGAATGAGAGAATCAGGTTTATAAAACTTTGGGGAACAGTATAATTTTCCTCTCCCGGAGGGGGGGGGGGGGGGGGGAATAATCTAGGTATTAGATTGGACGCTATATATTTTTGACTTGATTCAATATATTAAAATAAGTAGATTTAATTTACATAAAATCAAATTAAGCTAATAAAATTTTATTAAAAACAGCCCGCATTTGTAGTTTGTTTTGTATTTGATGAATTAGGATAGAATTAATATTTTTAAGTTTTTCTTTTATTTGTGAATGTGAACTAATATATATTAGGTGCCTGAATTTTTTATTATTTTTTGTCGTCAAATTTTTCTTCCTTTTATCAAAAAACATTATGCGGATAGTTATAAATTTCTAAAATACAGGACAATTTAATTACCCATTAACGGAAATTGAATAAAACTAAGGGACAATATTTTATTTCAAGTGAAGTAATAAAATTAATAATGGCTACAAGAAACCGATTAATAAGGTTGATGTTTGGACTAAATTATAAATATAATCATCTGATAATAAAGTTATATTGAAATTTTTTCTAGCAGCTACGCCCCCAGAGTGGGGGGTGGGGGGTAGTGTATCCATTACTAGTTTCTTCAGTTTAAAAAGTTAGTAATAAACCTATCCTGGACCTAAAAGAATCTTGACTGTAAAGGGGAACTAAATTGGTCCAACGGATAGCGAAATCCTTTGCTACACTCAAGACAGACAAAGATATATCCCGCTACTTTATTAGTGTGGGTTATCAATAAATTAATAACAATTAGTAAGGTGAAACTTGCAGCAGGCTAAAATCCACCCTTATTACCCACTCCCCCAACTGACCAATGATTGATGTCCATTCATCAACCTAAAATGACGACAATATAATCCATAATATCCACGTCCATTCTATATCCATTATGTTTGTATGACAGGAAGGTTTGAGATCAAGCAGGCAGCCATCTACGACGAGCATGCGGTCTCCGTGTGGAGGGTCTGCTGGAATGTGACGGGCACCATACTCGCCACCTCAGGAGATGATGGACAGGTAGTTGGAGCTGCACTTTAGTTTAATTTAGGGAGGGTGGGGACGGTAAATCATTTTGGTACCCGAAGCTTTTGTTTATTTTGGCTTAAAAACTTGCATTAAATTTTAATTAGTTGGTTCAGAACTAGCAGTGTCGAAACTTTTCAACCATTAATTATAAGCTCCAGAAAAGTGGTAATTTGATGATCACGATTTGGGATAGTAATCAATTCATCGTTCATTGTCTTATGATCTTGTCCCTTCAGTTCCCTGAGTTCAATTACTGTTGTATTTTGTCAACACGCGAAATGTGTTCTTTAAAAGCTCCCTCTCCTCTGTCTATTTGTAATGTTTGTTTGAAATTGTAAATATCTGTTATTTATGGATGGAATATATTAAGATTTTTTGGGGTGAAATGTAATTTGCTTGGCTATATTTTTGTGAAGATTCCTATGTTTAATGATAATCTCTCTACTTAAGTTGTCTTTAATTGAAAAGCAATTTTCTCATCTGCTGTTCAAAATAAACAGCTGAAGTTTTTGTGAATTTGACCGTGACAAAAGAATATCATTTTTTTTGTTTACGCTTGGCTCCTACTGGATGTTATCATCCTAGTTATTTAGAGTTAGTGGACTTTTTTTAGGTGAAGCTGTGGAAATGTAATTACATGGACAGATGGAAATGTATATCAACTCTGAAATCAGATAGCCAAGCCAACGAGGCCACCAGGGTAAGTTTGGTATTTGGGTTAGAGAGTAGCTTCACTCTCTAATAAAATATCAAGGGGTTAAGAATATTATTTGACCTCTGACAACAAAACAGAATATGCTTGCCGCCAGGCTAAAAATGCTTACCTCACTAAAATATCTTTAGATTGGCTTCAGTACTGCATTTACTTTGCCATTGCAAATTAATCCTTCCTGGGCTTTGAATGTAGTCGCCTGGGGCTCGTAGTTGCTGGTTTAGACTGGTAACCTTATCAGTACATAAATTAATGGGGGCTCATGTTATTATTAATAATCATCCAAATAATTTTTACTCTATAATTTATCTCGCCTAGTTGTATCGCATTGCTGAGTTTAATAAGTAAGCAAGCATTTAGTTGAGAAATATATTTGTGATTTACAAAGTTTACTCTATAACTCGCAGTTTTAGTCCGTCCTATAACACTACAAAGCCTAAACAATAGAAGATTTAATTGAAGTTATTCCAAAGGATCGGAAGGTGGGGGAAAATGGCAATGGCAGAAAATACTCAATCGTTTATAGTAGAGATAATCTATATTTTAATCTTTACTATTGCTACGTGCTACTTATGCATAATATTAATTATGGACATAAATAATCCTTGTTTTTAGGATGAGTTGGGAAAATTGAACTACAAGAAGTTGGCTATGCAAGCAGGACATACTTGGCACTGAAAAAATGCAAGTTGGTCCCTCCTATGTTCCTAGAAAATGCAAGTTGGTCACATCTGTTAAAATGCAAGTTGACCCCAACTTTATATAAGTACAAGTTGGTTCCAACTGTATATAAAAAGTAAAAGTTGCATCTTTGTATTGTATCTATAGGAACTCTTATGTTGTAATCAAATTATGTTTTGTCAAGGTTAGGTCACTGGAAAATGAATTAATTTTTCCTTAAATTAGAAAAATGCTCTAAATTCTATCTTTGTTTTTGTTGACTTTTTCTGGTGACATATTATTGTATCTTCTATTGACCTATCCTTGAATATCATGTTTATAAAAATGCTAAATATTTTGTACATTCTTGGCTGTGATTTAAAAAGAAATAGTTTAAACAGCATTTTTAATATCTTACGTTTTCTGTTCAAAGTATTCTGAAATAGTTACCTAAATGTTATATGTTGTTAAAAATGCCGTCTAAAAACCAGTGTTTAAAAACAATTTCATCTCATGGTCTTACTATGTAAAAAGAAACTATTTTATCTGAAAAAGAATTTTATGATTGAAAAGGTCTTAATATGTGTAAGTCGATAGGTAATAGATCAGGAATATTTCATGGTTTTAAGTTTTCACTATAAACTAAAAATTATTTTGATTTAATGGATAAATAAAGGGTCTTAAAAGTAACTTATATTATGTCTTTTTATAGTTTTTTCGTTATGGGATAAGAATTTTTAAATGGATTGATTTAAAGTGATTAATAATGTAATTTTTTCAATGTAACAATAACATAAAAATCTTCAGACACAAAATTAAAGAAAAATGAGTTCAGACCGAAGTATGCGGCCGGACGACCACAGGCGGAAGTGGGACCTGGACGAATATGAGAAAGCCGCCAAATTGAGGGAGGACGTTGAGAAGTCGTTGTCGAAAGGGTAAGTCGTTTTCAGGAATTTCAGGGATCTTAAGGAATAACTTTTTTTTTGGTATTGAAGATGGGGGCTTCTTTGTTATATTGGGTCTACTTGTAGCAGTCTTGCAGCAGTTAAAGTGGTGTATTTCCTGCAATTCTTTGTTATAGATAGGGAAAAGGGAATGTGATTCTGACAAACGATTCTAAAGGAAAATTTTCCCACAACCCCCTGATCTGCCCCCCCCCCCCTTCTTACGCACTCCCCTTCAGTTACGTAAAAAAAACAATTTTAAATTTTGCGGCATTTTCAATGGGAATTAATTGGCTGAATAGCAGCCCCTGCATATAGATAACTGAAATGTTTTTACGAAGATTCCCTATGCCAATGAGCATTCAGTATGTAATTTACTTTGTCCGTCGGTCTGTCAGTCACGCTAAAAAAATATAAATATTGAGAGAGAAAAAATACACGAGATAGGTTTTGTGATTATTCTCTCCAATAATATAGATTTATATTCTTGATTTTAGCAAACCATCAAATCCTTTTATATATTTTTTTCCATACTCCCATCCTTGATTATCCTTTTTTTTTATATTTTTTTCCATACTCCCATCCTTGATTTTTTGCTTCTCTACTTTTTGACGTTGTTATACTTGTTGTTAATTTTAGAGAATCCAGTGAAGATAAAGGAGAAAAAGTAAAGAGAGAACTTTTAAAACAGAGAGATTACAAAGTAGACTTAGACTCTAAATTAGGTGAGAAAATTTGTTTAAAAACTTTTAATTAGATAAAATATTAACAAAAATATAATTTTCGTGGATTTATTGATGATAACTGTCTAAATACTGTTCTTGTATTTAGGTAAATCAGTTGTGATAACCAAGAACACACCACAAGCTGCTCAGGGATATCGAGTTTTTTTTATAGTCCATTGAGAGGATGTTGGGGGGGGGGGTGATACTTTTAGTTAGTCGGCTCAAGGGATTGGGGGTCCCATTATCTTAAATATTAACTTTGGAAATGAAGTAGTAAAACACAAAAGATGAAAGTTAGATGAAATCTGTCTAGGACCTATCTATAATTACTAACATTTTCTGATTGGTCCAATAGTGAGCGAAATCGTTTGCTATGTCAGATAAACATTCTATCAGATCATATAAAGATTACAACAAAAATCTTCAAGTTAAAGACTTTTCCCCCTAAATCTTTCTTTTGGCATTTAATATCACTTTATTTACCTGCATGTGTTGTTCCCCTATAATATAGCTTAAAACCTGCCCTAGACAAATTCCAGTCGTTAACTAGATCTTAGCAGACGAAAAGACTGACATACTAGTACTTTGGAATATAAATATGTATATATTAAGAAGAAAGAAACTCGTAATCCGCACAGGGTGGTTACTATTGCAATGTTTGTGATTGTGTTGTCAAAGATTCCATTAATTTCCTGGACCACATCAACGGAAAGAAACATCAGCGTAACCTGGGCATGTCAATGAAGATTGAGAGATCCAGTTTAGATCAGGTTGGTGGTTTTACATATTTCTGCCCCTCCCGGTTACAATTCTTTCTTCTTTTTTTGGGGTGGGGGGGGGGGGGGGTTAGTTTTAGATAAACTTGACTTAAATATTCATCCAAATGCAAAAATGTAGAATTTTGTATGATGGAATATTCATCAGCTGTGATGTAAGTCATTTTTTGGGTTGATATACTAACTTGTTTTATTTTAATTATTGATAAATGAATGAAAAATGGTCTACCGTGGTCTTAACAATAAACTTTGAAATTTTATACCTAATAAGTTGAGATTATGAATAATCAATTGCTTTGACACAAAAGTACCTATACTTTTCAAATTAAAGCTATATTATATATCAGAAAATGAATGGTAAATCGTAGTACTAATAATGTAAACAGTTTTTAAATGTTCTTTAGTACCTATTTTACAGCATTTGTCAATTTCAGGTAAAAGCCAGATTTAATGTGAACAAAAGAAAATTGGAGGAGAAGAAAAAAGAGTATGACATTGATCAACGCTTAGAGGAGCTAAGAGAAGAGGAGGAAAGAGCCAAAGAGTACAGAAAAGAGAAGAAAAAGGTAAAGAAATATTACAATGAGTATATAATAAGCCAAAGAGTACAGAAAAGACAAGAAAAAGGGGTATAATTTTACAAAGAGCACAGAAAATTTTGTTTATAGTAATTGGGGGACGGAGGTGCCTCAATCCAATAAATGTAGAAAGTCTAGATCCCCAATCCCTTAAAGGGGACAATATGAAAATTGTATGAACAATCCGACCACATTATTGATTAGAAAGTACCTATAACCATTTTGGTACAGAAGAGCAGTAGTTATTTTTATCATTTTCTCCTTATTTAATAAGCCAGTCATAAAAAATTTAATGTTTTGGGAAAGCCATCTATTTTTTGGGGGGAAAGTAAATCGTCCAAAAGTTTAATTATATTGTATCTGACTCACAATCTAGTGTAATAACTTTTATCAATCTAATGAAAATTGGTTTTGTTTTAGAAGAAGAAGGTTGAAGATGATAATGATTTGGGGGGCGCAGACGCTGATATGATGGCCATGATGGGTTTTGGAGGATTCGGAGGATCAAAAAAGAATTAATTACATTCATACAGAGTGAGGGAAGTTGATACTTTTGTAACATGCGTTGCGTTTCAAATTATTTTTTTTGTGGCGCTTTCCTTTCATAGTGCCTGTTGAGCACTGAACCCCCGCAATTGAAAAAAAGATAGAGTATATTTTTCCCCTTTACAAACCCTTGCGGGTGGCCCTGTCCTAACCCTGCGGGGCTTTCCACTACCTAAGCTAACTTGCTCTAAAGTAATAAACAAAGAAATAAAAAATAACCCTCCCCCCTCATATTATTTTCTTTTTTTTTATCAAAATTGGGGAAGGGGGTGGGTCAGTGCTTAACAGGTACTTGCAGGGAAACTGCCTTTTTGTTTGTTTATGTCATTGTCATACTTAAATTTCAGTCGTAAAATGTCGAATTAAATTTTGTATTTAATTTGTAGATAGATATATGAAGCTATGACAATTTAAAGTGTTATGTTGTTTTGTAATTTTACATAAGTACCTTTTTCATGTATAATATGTATATTGTATATCAGCTCATTTTTCACACAACAATATTCATATATTGTTCAAAAACATTTGATCAAATGCCGAAACTCTTCAAACCTATATGTTGAATCTGCAATAACAATAATTTATATTATTATTATCATCCAATGTCCTATCCCTGAATCCCTGAGTGAGAGTAACATGTTTACGTTGGGGACTTTACTTTTAAAAGATTGGGTTTTACGAACTTTCATTGTCCATAGGTACATTTTTTCAAACAACAATCTATAGAAAGGGGTAATTTTGTTTATAAGAGCAGTATTAATTGAGCTGATCTAAATGCATTTGTATATATGAAAACTGAAAATTTCAGATAAATATTAGTTGTAGAGTAGGTTTGCTGCTAACACACACAATGTCTGTGACAAGTGCCACCAACACCAAGGCCAGCCTTGTAACCATGCCAGTGGAGGTTTTGGTCAAGATATTTGCATACCTGGAAAATCCAGACTTAGGAAAGATATTTTTTATTATGTCAATTAGTTTTCACATATTCCACCGATCTTTTTTTTTAACTGCATTCTTGTAATTTGTATGTACCATGGGACATCTAAAAGGATGGTCTCTAAAAAGTATGTCTGTGGGTACGTGTGTAACCACATTTTTAGTCTTTCTGTAACACCTTGGGTTTGTTTTTCAAACCTATTCAGTTCAAAATGGCATTAGTTATTATGAAAACTAGTTTTAAAAAAAGTAATCTTACATGTACCGTATATGCTTGATGTTTTTATGTATGTATGGTTAAATAAGTTAAAAATTGTATCTATTGCTAAATTGTCTAACAAATGACACTTAGTGACAGTGAGACTAGGGGAGAATGACTTTGTCCGTAAACAGGTGCAACTCATTTTCATGCTCAGTTAGGACATCTAGTCTAGGGTCGTGCAATTAAAGGAAGTAAAATAAAGAAATGATCTACTCAAAAATATTAGTAGGTAACCAGTTCTTTGGTTAAAATTTGATAAATAAAATATCTTTGACTTCAGACAGTATTGAAACAATTTCAAATATATTCAAGGAAAATCAATGTAGAATTAAAAGGAAAAAATCCATTCCTATGATAAAGTAACAGTATCTGTGTGTCTGTAACGAAAGAATTCGCTAACCAACCACTGAATCGATATGGTTCTCCTATGCAGGGTAGCTTCCCATAGGCTCTAGAAGGTTTATAACTATTTTGGGGTAGGGTTCCACTGCCCTCCCAAGATAAATCGCCCCCAATGACCCCCCCCCCCCACTCCTCCTCAAATGAGTTTATTTCAGATTTTTACTGTAAGACAAGTTTATTAAGATAAAAAGTGTCTGTTTTTTTTTAGATGAATAAAGGCTTCAATTCTTTTCCTAAACCTAAAAGTTTAGGTATGCCGTTAAGGGTTAATTTACATTGATTATTTGTAAAAACAGGATGTCGTGAATTCTTCCGTACAGATTTGGCGCCAAAAGATTCGCGCATTTTGCCACAGCAATTCTCAGGTATTAATATACAGGATGTAGACTATAGAAAATAAAATTAATATGGACCCGCCAAGTTACTGCCTCAAGGTCTTTGGAGGTTATAAGAGAGATTAATATTATTTCCATTGTCATCTCCTTCTCTGTATTTGGAGATAAAGAGTCAAACAGACATACAGACGCATATAGATAGTTGTAGAGTAGATGCATTGTGTTCATGTGAATTTTTTCACAAATCTTTCTACATATCCCCTAAAAAAGAGCGATATTATTTTCGCGTTTTTCCGTGAAGTTGGGTGTTGGGTTGTAGTCAAATGCGCTTTTTAAGTCAAAGTGTTCTTAATTATAACCAAATGTACATGAAATGGTCCATATAAGAGCATTTGACTACAACCTAAAACCCAACTTTACGGAATTATGCCCATTAGTATGCATAATCTTCAAAATTAGATTCAGTGCTCTATCTTTAGCAGCCGAGAAAATCACGTTTTCCACCAAATAGAGCTAATAAATGGAATTATATACCTAGGTAGTTCCTTAGCTTCTAAATATAGCACAATATTCTGATAAAAGATTCTTTAGTTGAAAGCCAATTTGAACTACACAAGCTATGCCAAGTCAAAGAGATGTGCTAAAAGTTTAAGGTGATATGATGCTTTTAAGGAATAATTAAGAATATAAGAAATAACTCGATAAAAACAAAATTTTGATTCAACGAAATTAATGTCTCGTAGATTAGATTCTTGAACGATCAATGCTGAATGAAAACGTTAAAATTATCCAAAGATTATTTTTGTACCGAGTTGATTTTTTTTATATTTTTGTCGAATAAAAAAAAATTTAAAAGAATATCAGAAAAGTTATCGTAATATCAAGTTAACATTGGCAGTTGCACTATCCCTGTAAATTTATTGTTATTGTTTAACTATTTTTTATATTTGAAATCAAAGGATTCTAAAATAGATATTATTATTAAGGAACTTTTATCAAAAGCTAATAAATCTTCAGAGGAATTTTTGTCTTGGAGAAAACGGCTGCAATAAACACGTCCTCGATTGCTTAGGTAAAGCTTTAAATATCAAATTATGAAGTAATTGTATGTCTGTTTGTCCGTTAAGATCTCGCTAACCATTGAACCAATTAAAGTCTTGGGATGATATTAGGCAGTTAAGTACTACTCCCTTAATTCTCTTTTGAATACTAAGTTCCTAGATGCTAGAAACGCAGCTGCTATGTGTTTAATTTCAACCCTCTGAACATATTAAAAGTTTATACCCAGTTATTGGGAAGTTTTAATCTGGAATTTACATGCTTTCAAACTTTTAACAAATATTTTATTTTGGTCTACAGAAGGGGGTAATTTTGTTGTCATCACTGCACCGGGAGGATATTTCAAGTTTTAGTACATTGTCCTATCTTGAGATACCTGAGTTTTAACTTTTTAGGTGCAACTCTGAACGACAGAAAAGTTGTTAAAAACCCTGAATGGAGCAGAAACCATAATTTTAGAGGAGTCTACGATATGATCTTAGATGAGGTATTTATTATTTGATCTAAATAGAAGATATATTTCCTACTAGTTTTTAAAGCAATTCTTTTCTAGGTATAATTAGAATCGTTCTGTACGTCTGTTTAACGGATAGCTATTTTCATTAGTTTAAGAATGTTAGAATTGTATAAAATAAAGCGTTGCAACTCTATAATCATTGGCAAAAAGTCCGTAGGACCATTTAAAACATGCTGATAATATATAAAATTTATCTGATTTCTGGATTAATGATTCTTAAAGTATTTACCTACAAGATGTACTTTGTTATGTGAAATATTGTTTGTGTGTGAGTGTGTTTTTGTGTAAGTGAGTGTTTTGTGTGTTTATTAGAGTGACTTAAAAACCGTATAAAAATATGCAAAAAAAAACATCACTCATCTACATAAGTAGAGAGAAAATTAATACCTAATATATAAGTTTTTAAAAATGAGTAAAAAAGGTAATTTTGAATAAACTGTATATAATATTTTTTATCCAAGGGGGGGGGAAGTTTGTACACTTATAGGAAATGAAATTCAGTACCAAAGTTTGGGAGGGTCGTATGGGCTTGTTTTTAAAGTTATCAACCTAATTCTTTTTGTAGGCTCTCTTATATAACTTGATATACACGGAAAACTTTGAAAATTGAATTTCGGTACTTACCTTCTAGGGGCTTGTGGAGCAAAAGACCCCCCAAAACACTAAAAATATGAGTTCTGACCTTATTTTTAAAGATATCGACCTGATTTTTTCTTTATAATACTTTTTTAACATACCCGACTCAACGAACCATTACAGATTTCATTTTGGGACTTTCCTTCTAGGGGCTTGTGGAGCAAGAGACCCCCAAAACAAAAAAATATGAGTATTGGGCTTATTTTTGAAGATATCGACCTGATTTTTTTTTATAATACTTTTTTAACTTAACCGAATTAACGAACCATTACAGATTTCATTTATGGACTTTCCTCTTAGGGGCTTTTGGAGCAAGAGACCCCCAAAACACAAAAATATGCGTACTGGGCTTATTTTTGAAGATATCAACCTGCTTTTTTTACATAAAAATAATATTTAAACATAACCGTATCTACGAACCATTACAAATTTCATTTTGGGACTTTCCTTCTAGGGGCTTGTGGAGCAAGAGACCCCCAAAAATCATAAAAATATGAGATGTGGGCTTCTCTTTTAAGATATCAACCTTATTTTTTTATATAATAAAAAAATACTATTTTAACATAACCGAATCTACGAACCATTACAGATTTCATTTTAGGACTTTCCTTATACGGGCTTGTGGAGCAAAAGACCCCAAAAACACTAAAAATATGAGTTCTGACCTTATCTATAATACAAAGTAGAACGATGTCTGTCTGTCCGTCTGTCCGTCTGTCTGTCCGTCTGAAGCTTAAGATCTCGGTAACCACTGAACCGAATGGGCTCTACTCTTCAGGGAATATACCTACTGGTCCTGTGGTGGTTTTAAGATATTTTCTTGAGGGGTGGGACACCCCTAACCCCCCCAAAAACAAAAAAATCCCCCCCTTAGGGGAGACTTCAACGTCAAATAAGGTGGTATCGTACATAAAAAATTAAATTTAACAAACAAAAACATTTAAAGTGCCACTAGAGGCCTCTAGGGGCGTAGCCGCTAGTTTTTAAATATATCAACCTGATTTTTTAGCAACACTTTTTTTAACATTTTGGGACTTTCCTTCTAGGGGCTTGTGGAGCAAGAGACCCCAAAAACACAAAAATATGAGTACTTGGCTTATTTTTGAAGATATCCACCTGCTTTTTTTACATAAAAATAATATTTAAACATAACCGAATCTACGAACCATTACAGATTTCATTTTGGGACTTTCCTTCTAGGGGCTTGTGGAGCAAGAGACCCCCAAAAATCATAAAAAAAATGAGTTGTGGGCTTCTTTTTTAAGATATCAACCTGATTTTTTATATAAAAATACTATTTTAACATAACCGAATCTACGAACCATTACAGATTTCATTTTAGGACTTTCCTTCTAGGGGCTTGTGGAGCAAGAGACCCCCAAAACACAAAAATATGAGTTCTGAGCTTATTTTTAAACATATCAACCTGATTTTTTATATAAAAATACTATTTTAACATAACCGAATCTACGAACCATTACAGATTTCATTTTGGGACTTTCCTTCTACGGGCTTGTGGAGCAAGACCCCAAGAACACTAAAAATATGAGTTCTGACCTTATTTTTAAATATATCAACCTGATTTTTTTAGCAACACTTTTTTTAACATAACCGAACTAAGAAACCATTACAGATTTCATTTTGGGACTTTCCTTCTAGAAGCTAGTGGGGCAAAAGGCCCCCAAAAAATATTTTTAGAGATATTGAGCTGATTTTTTTCATGTAAAACTTTTTTCACATGTTTGAACTAGGTAGCCACTAATAATTTCATTTTGGCACTTTCCTTTTAGGGGAAAGTAGGGTAAAACACCTCCAAAACAAAATTAATTGAGTTCTCAGGTTATCTTAAAAAATAAGCTCAGAACTCATATTTTTAGTGTTTTGGGGGTCTTTTGCTCCACAAGCCCCTAGAAGGAAAGTCCCAAAATGAAATCCTTAATGGTTTCTTAGTTCGGTTATGTTAAAAAAGTATTATTATTTTAAAAAGATCAGGTTGATATCTTAAAAAATAAGCTCAGAACTCATATTTTTAGTGGTTTTGGAATCTTTGCTCCACTAGCCCCTAGAAGGAAAGTCCCAAAATGAAATCTGTAATATTTTCTTAATTTGGTTATGTTAAAACAGTATTATTTTTTAAAAATCAAGTTGATATCTTAATAAATAAGCTCAGAACTCATATTTTTAGTGTTTTTGGGATCTTTTGCTCCACAAGCCCGTAGAAGGAAAGTCCCAAAATGAAATCTGTAATGGTTCGTAGATTCGGTTATGTTAAAATAGTATTTTTATATAAAAAATCAGGTTGATATCTTACAAAAGAAGCCCACAACTCATTTTTTTATGATTTTGGGGGTCTCTTGCTCCACAAGCCCCTAGAAGGAAAGTCCCAAAATGAAATCTGTAATGGTTCGTAGATTCGGTTATGTTTAAATATTATTTTTATGTAAAAAAAAAGCAGGTGGATATCTTCAAAAATAAGCCAAGTACTCATATTTTTGTGTTTTTGGGGTCTCTTGCTCCACAAGCCCCTAGAAGGAAAGTCCCAAAATGAAATCTGTAATGGTTTGTTGAATCGGTTATGTTAAAAAAGTATTATAAAAAAAATCAGGTCGATATCTTCAAAAATAAGCCCAGTACTCATATTTTTGTGTTTTGGGGTCTCTTGCTCCACAAGCCCCTAGAAGGAAAGTCCCAAAATGAAATCTGTAATGGTTCGTAGATTCGGTTATGTTTAAATATTATTTTTATGTAAAAAAAGCAGGTGGATATCTTCAAAAATAAGCCAAGTACTCATATTTTTGTGTTTTTGGGGTCTCTTGCTCCACAAGCCCCTAGAAGGAAAGTCCCAAAATGAAATCTGTAATGGTTTGTTGAATCGGTTATGTTAAAAAGTATTATAAAAAAAATCAGGTCGATATCTTCAAAAATAAGCCCAGTACTCATATTTTTGTGTTTTGGGGGTCTCTTGCTCCACAAGCCCCTAGAAGGAAAGTCCCAAAATGAAATCTGTAATGGTTCGTAGATTCGGTTATGTTTAAATATTATTTTTATGTAAAAAAAGCAGGTGGATATCTTCAAAAATAAGCCAAGTACTCATATTTTTGTGTTTTTGGGGTCTCTTGCTCCACAAGCCCCTAGAAGGAAAGTCCCAAAATGAAATCTGTAATGGTTTGTTGAATCGGTTATGTTAAAAAGTATTATAAAAAAAATCAGGTCGATATCTTCAAAAATAAGCCCAGTACTCATATTTTTGTGTTTTGGGGGTCTCTTGCTCCACAAGCCCCTAGAAGGAAAGTCCCAAAATGAAATCTGTAATGGTTCGTTGAATCGGGTATGTTAAAAAAGTATTATAAAGAAAAAATCAGGTCGATATCTTTAAAAATAAGGTCAGAACTTATATTTTTAGTGTTTTGGGGGGTCTTTTGCTCCACAAGCCCCTAGAAGGAAAGTACCGAAATTCAATTTTCAAAGTTTTCCGTGTATATCAAGTCATATAAGAGAGCCTACAAAAAGAATTAGGTTGATAACTTTAAAAACAAGCCCATACGACCCTCCCAAACTTTGGTACTGAATTTCATTTCCTATAAGTGTACAATTTTTTACTTTATTTGCAATGTCATAAAAAATAGGATTTGTGAGCTCTATCCCCATAGAGGGGTCATTAGAGAAGAAACACTAATATAGCATATTGATATGACGACCTTTATCAAGGATTATCGATAATATTACGTATTTAGAAAGAAGTTTTCCAAGTTGCATATGAAATGATTTAAACAGGGATGAATTAAAGCAAAGGATTATTTCACTAACATTTTAATTCAACCCAAGTATGACAAGATTTATTGTTTTCTGGTGGTCCTATGATCCTTAATCTTTTCGAAGTACCACCCCGAAAAATTGTAACAGTCATCTGGGGGGGGGTCTTAATGCTCGAACCGACCACCTGGGAAAACAAAAAATCTCGTCTAAGACTCAAAAATCAAATAAAAAACGTTTCCATTATAAAAAACCGCCGAATAATCTGGCTGAAATCGTTTTATCACATGCACTGGATATAATCTAAATAAACATGACAAAAATTGGACGTCATAACAAACGTCATAAAGGAATAGTCATATCCTTTACTATAACATGTTAACTTAATTACATAAAAACTGGAATTCGCGATTTAATTGTCGCCGAAAGGCCATATCGCTTGTAGAGCAGTTATGCGTTCACTAGTTCTTTAAATGTATGACTAAGCGAGTCCGAGAGATGTATGTAAGTGGGTGTGTGTGTGTGTATGTGTGTGTGTGTGAGTGTCCGTGCGAGAGTATGTGTGTGTTCCCCCCTTCTCTTCTGTTGAGTGTCCCGTGGCCTTAATTCACAACCCTCGCTCTGTGCTTTCCCGCGGATATATAATCAGTAAACCGACCCTCTGTGATGTACGTCAGTCCGTAGAGTATATGTGTGCGTGTGTATATGTAAGTCCGTGGGCGCTCACTCCGTCTCCTCGAGTGTATTTTCCCCCCGTCCCCTTTGTGCCAAGGTGTGGGGGGAACGCAAAGTAAATTGCCTTCCCAAAGGGAGAATATGATGCCTTCCCCTAGGGGTATAATAATCCTCTCTCCCGTTACGAAAAACGGAGAGAGAAAATGTCCGGTTTTGTGTATGAATGTATTAAATTCAATCTCCGGACTCTCGGACGTTACCGTCCGGAATATATAATATTTTTTACCGAACTGCAGAAAACTGCGCATCCTCTTAATTAAATAATTGAAGAGGGAAACAAATGGACTTAATGGACCTTAATAGGGTTGTGCCATAGATCAAACTGCGGTATAACCGCGCTTCCTCTAATGATTGTGAGTAGAGGGGATGTCATAACAAATCAGTAAACTTCCCCCCCCCCCTTATATGAAGTCGAAAAGTTTAATTGTCTGACCGTTAGGATCTCCATATCTACTGTAGTGAACAGAATATGTTCTCTATTGTAGAGAAGCTTCACAGAAATCCCGTAATGGTTTTAGGCTATTTTGGGAAGGTTTGGGGTTTTTTCGGCACTTCCCCTTCGAATACTGACCTCATAGAATAGGAGCGCAGCTGCAAGTGTAAAAATGTGTTAGTTGTAAATTAATTACAAATGATATACTTCAAACAACGACTGACCTATTTGTAGAATTGCTTTGCAACAAGCAATATGTCTGAAAAAATCACGTCTAGCGAACATGAAATTTTTCAGTCGGTCCATTGACTTGGATACAAAAACATATGATTTCAGCTTGTGACGTATTTGTTTTGCAGTTTTAACATATGTGGAAAGCTATCTAAATTAAGGGTTAAATAATATGCCCTAGAGGCTGCGCCAATAGCCATTAGTGACAACGCTTATTTTTTTGTCTCATGAAATATATTAATTGAAACAGCGAAGCTAGTCAATGATTCACTGTGTCCTTCTGTCTGTACGGCTAAGGGAAACCTCATTAACTCTGAATTTTTTTTGTGAAGATTCTTATTGCCTAATGCGCTCAAAGTCTATACATTATTTTGTCCTTTTGTCTGTTATTATTCACAGTGGGATCCAGTGGGACATCCAAAAAATTTAAAATTGACTTTTATCTATCCTAGGAATTAATAATGGTTGTAAGTAGACAGCTAGAAAAGAAATTTTTTAAAAATATTCATTTTTGGCGGATTTATGCCATTATAAAAAAAAGGTAGTGAAAAATTTCTTTTCAGTTTTGATGATTTTCCAGATTTTTTTACACAATTTTTTCAAAGCAACAAAAAATACATTTATGTTCATCTTATGAAAATAATTTTTGATTGAGGTACTTTTCAGATACCTGTATCAATGTCTAATTAAAGAAAAATTATAAAAAAATATTTTTTTGGTGGTGTAAATTGACATTTTGTGAGAAAATTTCACCAAAAATATTAAGATTTTTAACCCCAAAAAATCAGTTTTCTCCATTTTACCCCAAAACGGCCAGGATGCCCCGGGTTTTGCAATAATAATATTAATATGCAACATGTATTGTGTTTAAAACAGTTTTCATAACCTGGGGCCTCCCGGCCGTTTTTGAGTAATTGAGCATTTTACATTGCATGGTTTGAACAATTTCGTTCTTGTTAATTTGAAATTTTCCCTCGTTAGAGGGGGAAGGAGTCATTTTAGAGCCCAAAGTCATCTCTGCAATGTTTTCTAACTTTTTGAGGCGGAACTTTCTTTACTTTGCATTATTTGCCTCCGGCCAACCGTTTCGCCGTTATTTGCCGCCGTAGGTGTGATTTTTAACGATTTTTGCCGTTCTCGCGGTTTTAATGGACATTTAAGGGAACAAGGAGTCGTTAAAAAAAGATGACTTATAAATACTTTTATTTTAGCAATTAAATTTGCTAAATTTCATGTGTTCTGAAAAAAATTGTATTTCTAACTGGTTTTGGTTCAGCAGAAATTCAAATTCGGGGATTAATTATAATATTGCAAAAACATTATATATGCGTCTGAGAGAGAGAGAGAGAAATATACGTTTGAGAGAGAATATAATATAGGCAATTATGTTTATATTCTTATACAAACTTTAAATGAAGATAGCTAGACTTAGAATAAAGGTATTAACACAAAATCAAAAGTGTTTTGAAAATTATGTTATTGTTGTTTAATGTTTATATCTGTAAAAAAAACATTAGAAAACATGCCTTATTAGTGTCCTATTTTACTTATACTGGACCTACCTAAAAATGCCGGGACTCGAACTGGGTGCACCTGACGCTATATTCATGTTCACAAACATTGTTTGCATTGAAGAAATATTTACATAGACGTTTATTTTGTTAAAATATTCCTATCCTAACTAAAGTTATGAAGGTTTATAGATTTTTTAAAAATAGGGTAGCTTCGCTCCTCCTAAACCGCCAGACGTACTTACCAAATGCACATTAGAAGTTAACAGGAGCAAAATTTATGTTATTTTTGAGTTAAAGCAAAAGAAATTACATCATTTCGTCAAATACAAGCTTTTTTATTGATGTTTACTTTTGTCTACCCTTAATGTCCCGTTTTTTGGCAAAAGGTCCCACTGTGTTATTGTAATGCTATGAGAGTGTCATTTAAATTGTTTATTTTTATGTTTATTCTTCATTTTTATTCTTTTCAGGGACGAATATGTGCTTCAATATACGATACAATACAAATATGGAGCACTCAAGATTTAAGGAAATATACCAATACAAATAATAACTTGGATAGAAAAATTTAGTGTTCAATCTTTACTATCAATTAAAATATATGTAAAATTAATTAAAATGTACCTTCTTTAGAAAGACCTCACATTGTTAAAGGAATCTACAAAAATAAACCTCGTACTTCTTTCTCATTTAACAGCTGAGTAAATAAAATTTTTGTCTCTTTGTAATTATTTATTGGTATATTTGACAGGCTAACCCATTTGTTCACCAACGATATCTTGGATCAGGATAAAACTAAAACAACATGTTTCACATTATGCAAGGTTAGTAAAAAATTCCTGGAGTGAGGGAACATTGAGCTGTTAATTACACAAGTCTTCAAAGTTTTATAATAACGTTTTCTTATTTGTTTACTTAACAACTTCAATTAAATTTTAATTGGTTGTTTCATCAAGTTAAGTTTAAAAACGTTTTAAGAATTAATTGTTATCTACAAAAGGGGTAATTTTGTGCATCATCATTGGGAATGTACATCAATTTATCTGCCATTGTCTTTTCCTATGGATCACTGGAATTAACACACTTTGTTTATTTGTTTTATTGTGCTTACTTTTAAATTTACTAGGGGCTTCGCCCATGGCCTCTTATTTTTTGGGAGGAAGTGGGGTGTACCACCCAAAAGAAAAAGCTTAAATCCTTCAGTAGAAAGTAGGGCCCAATAGATCAGCGGTTAACGAGATTTTAATCTTCATTCGGATTGAAAGATAAACTGCCCGACATCAATCTACTTAATGTTACAGAGGAGCTTCCCTACTATATGGATGTTTTCATCCTTGTTTACTTTAGGATTTATTGTTGTGTGGAACTGACAACGGTTACCTGAAAGTACTTGATATTAAAACAGAAGAGATTATAACCAAGGCGAGAATTAATTCAAACAGCCTTTCAGATGTCAAGGAATTTATAAATTTTTATAGCTGAAACTTCATATTTTTCTGTCCGTCATTTTGTATGGGCATTAGCCTGTCCCGGATTTGAAAAAAGTGTTTTTGTGTCTGTAGTTTAATATCTCGCTAACTGCTTTACCGACATGGTTCTAC
This sequence comes from Acartia tonsa, assembly GCF_053477335.1. NCBI lineage: Eukaryota > Metazoa > Arthropoda > Copepoda > Calanoida > Acartiidae > Acartia > Acartia tonsa. The sequence goes on along the minus strand of NC_137268.1, from coordinate 29,349,028 downwards.
ATTTAAGTAAAACTTCTTATAGGTTTAGGGAAGTTTTATAATTATTTCAGGAGGGAAATTGCCCCTTGAAAAAAAATTCTTTCGTAAAAAGATTTCTTTTTGAAACTAAAATAAACTAGTCTGTATATTGTTTTTTATCTGTCTGTCTTCCAAGCTTCTAAAGATAAAATTTTCGTGATTTCCTTTGATTTTTTACATATTCTATTTTTGTTTGACATCTGCTCTAACACACTTCTTCCGTTTGTCCATCCATGTTTTTTTTTGTGCTTCGTTTCTTATGGATGTTATAATCCTTGTTGACAAAGACAGCTTCAAAAATTATTATTATCATTAGTGTAAGGATGATATCATAATAACTCTGGACTGGTTTGGAAATATTGTTTTCTGGAAGCTTGATAATAATCTACTTCACCAAGTAATGGTTCAAAATACAGGTTGGTTTTTGAAGTGGGAGAGGGGGGAGTTATTTGATTGTAAATTATACTGGTACCCAAAGTTTTATAAACACGATCTATCATTCGCTGGCCTAACATTGGGTAGTATTATTAAGTCTTTATTGGTTCCATCAAAATAGCTATTGAAACTATTAAAGCATTAATTTTGATCTACCTATACGGGGTAATTTTGTAAATCAATTTATCATGATCTTGGTCATTATAAACTCACCCTTACGTTTTATTCAGACGCATTCACTGTTCCCCAAATCCTACGTCAACGAGAAATGGAGAGGTTGATGGATTCGAACTCGCGCCATCTCATAACTACATTCAAATCCCACGTAACTGTTTATAGGTACCTAAACAGTTTTATCCAACAAGTACAATTATGTCTATAAGTAGTACACCATTTTTATCAAAGTTAACAAGGGTAACAAAAGAACAGTAAACTCATATAAGAAAAAATAGTAAATTGTGATATTTAAGGAAATAAAGTAGTATTTTTATAACAAGAAACCTATTATTTAATAAACAAAAATATAACGAAATGTTGTAAGTTAATATACAGTTTAACGTCAAGACATACCTTAACTACAGAGTAGTTGTGTTACTAAAACTTCCTTGTTTATTTGCAGATTTAAAATCAAATTAATAATTTTTAATTAATTGATAACGTACTCCCAAAACTAGAGTGTCCGTTCGCTTTTCTGTCCGTCTGTAACGTCTTTTTAATATGTCCATAAACAAAATTATGTAAGTTATGAAACAAAATAAATTTCATTGAAAAATGGCATCTTTCTTTCATTTATTTGATTACAAAAATAATGTTTTTACTTTTATTGTTGTGCTACCAGAGGTATTCATATTCTAGTTTCAACAAAACTATTATTTCAGCTTTGGAGTTGACAGTAAAGAAGGATTTAGGATAAGTTTTCCAGTTTATACGGATGTGTTCTGTATTCATCTACTAAATGAATATATTGCTTTTGGGTGTAAAGGTAAAGGGGTAGTTTCACGAAATGCATTTGAACTCAATTTAGTGAACCGCATATTTTTTCCTGGTTAAATGGTTAAACTATATTTATATGGCATATATTTGAAACAATTTCAATCTTTTACTACGTAGTTTTTAAAATATCAAGACTTGAAAATCGTCTTTTTAAATTGCATATATCACAAAAAGACAATTTTCAAGTCTTGATATTTTAAAAACTACGTGGTAGAAAATTGAATTTATTACAAATATATGCTATATAAATGTAGTAGAACCCATTAACCAGGAAAAAAGATGTGGTTCACTAAATTAAGATTAAATACATTTCATGCAACTACCCCTTTTTAAAATGAAATAAGGATGACAACATCCATAAATGCGAAGCTTTTTAAGTTAACGACAGAACAACGAATATGAACAGAATGTGAAAATTGAATAAGCAGAATATTAATTAGAAACATCAAAAAAATATTAGAAACTTGTTGCAAAATTGCGTAAATGGATTCTGCTTAAAGACATACTCACATTTTACAAATTTATGTAAACGATACAATACATGATTTTTCATTATAGCTTAGAACCGGTTTTAATCCAGCGGATATTGATGAATTTCGAAACCATACTAGATATTTTATTAGGAACCCCGCGGCACGAAGGATCCTCTTTCATCCATCCAGTAGCTGGCATAGCTTCCCTCAAACATTCACCGCCAAGGTAACAATAAATATCAGTGAGGGAGAGGACATTGGCCTGTTTATTACACCTGGTCTCCAAAGTTTTATAACAACGTTTTCTTCTTCGTTGGCTCAACAACTTTGGGGATATTTTGATTGATTGGTTTATTAAGCTGAGTGTTCAACGTTTTAACTACTTATCTACAGATGCAGTCATTTTGTGTATCATCATTGGGAATATACATCAATTCATTGTCTAATGTCTTATCCTTTTGATCCCTGAATAAACAGTAGATCTAGATTCAAACTCAGTGAATTAGACCAATGAAATAACAGTGAAGGAACAATCTGGCAATATTAATGGTTAGAACGTGTACTCATTTTTGGGCTAAATAAGATCTTCTGCTAGAAATTTGGAAGTATTATTGTGTCTGAAAGCCCATCTAGGGGAGTAGTAGCTGGTTAAACAATTTTTACCATATAATTCGAAGGGATATGAGAATAACTGATTTAAAATGCTCATTCAAGGGGAATCAGCACAAAAAATAATCTTTAAAATTGCTTAAAGTTACATAAGGACATACACTTGGATATATAATTTATGCTAAAAAGATATCTTTTTTAAGGGTTTACTATCTGCGGACACAATACAATGATCCAGTAATTTCAATCCATCTTACAGACAGGTAAACTTATCAAATATTTTACTACTCGCGGAAAGCTGTCTGTAATACGGTGCGACAAATTACCTCTCTAGTATAGCTACGCGCATCCTCTCAATATTTGCTTGATTATAACAGGTTCTCAGCTAAAATGGAAAATTATTTATTGTATACAACGAAAAATGTCTATAAAACATCTCTTTAATTAAGTCTTAAAACGTATTTATGTTAACATCAAGAAACCTGTATTAAAGTAATTTTGAGATGGGTTAATACATTTATTCTTAAGATTTCTACTTAATTGAGTACATTTTCCATATTTGTTATGATATTCGTTTGTCTGACACTGTGGGCTACAATTGAATCAAGACAAAAGTAAGTGCCGAGCCCTGGGACCTATGTAGGGTGAAAATAGACATAAATCCTTGATGATTCCAGGTGGAGACAAAATATTTTAGCGGGGTCTTTTTCTTTTCAGAATTTAAAGTTCTGAAAAAAATTGAAAAAAAATATGAAAATCTTTAATAAAAAACAAACAAAAAATAATTTTCAATATTTTTTTTTACTAAAAGATACAAACAACTTATATAAATACTATAAGCTTTAAAAAAATCACAATTTTCAAATTTAGACTTTCAATATAAAGATTTGTAGAAAAAACCTAACAACAAATTCTAACATACTTCTGATCAACATAGCAATAAAACGTCTTTTGCAAAATCTTTATAATCAAAAATAAATAGCACTTACTAAAGACTTTTTTTCATTTAAACTTATACTTTTCACATTAATTAACTTTAAAGATTGATTTTTTCTAAAAGAAAGGTTGCGTGATTTTTTTATTCATAATTAATTGCCTAATTTTGAGATTCAGATAAAAAACTTTACTACTTTATATTACTGGATAATCTTATAGCAGCGGCTACGCCTCTAGAGGCATATGAGGCCCTTGGGTTGGGGGTGGAAGTCGAACCCCCCTTACAATTAAAGTTTTTTTTTAATGAATAAGTCAAAAACATTTATTTTGGAGAGGTATTTCTCTTGGGATAGTGGTGGTACCCTTTCCTAGAATAGTTATAAACCTTACCAGGACATATGAAAAGCTACCATGTAAAGGAGAACCATAGTTCACAAAGACTCACATAGAACCTGTTACTTTATTATAAAGATACATATATACACAGAAACTCTACAATCAGAGTATGTCTGTTTGTTCATCCGTCTGTATAAAAAACAATACAGAACATATTTATTTTGCTATAGCAGCTACCCCCATAGAGGCCTTTAGGGGCACTTAAGAGGTGAAGAAGGGGTTGAATTCAACAACTAGATTTTTATTTTAGGCTTAAAAAGAAAAAGTTTTTTTTGTGTGTTGTGGTCCTTTTTTAAGGGGCGATTTCTCTTCTCTTTCTCAAAAGAAGTTATAAACCTTCCAAGGACCAATGAGAAGCTACATAGTAAAGTAAAAAAAGAACCATATCAGTTCTTAAGCATCAGAAAGATGGACAAACAGACATCAATCTATTTTGTATCATTAATAGTGCTTTAAAGCAGGGAGAGAAATATCATCTGGAAAAAAAATTTCCTATCGTTTAAAAGTTATATCCCTGTATAAAAAAGATAGGATGTCCGTGTGTTTTTTTCTGTCTGTGCCTGAAGTTCTTGCTAACCGCTGGACCAATTTGGTTCTTCTTTATTGACCTATCTTTTAGACTGATAATAGGATCAACATATTAAGAAGTAGTTTAGTGTCTATTAATCCTTATATAAAAGTAACAGTTTCTGTGTCTGTTTGTTTGTGTGTGTGTGTGTGTGAGGGTGTCTGTCGGTACCGAAGATTCTTTGTAACCGCTTAACTGATATAGTTCTTCTTGGTTATTCGTTGGCTTAACTACTAAGGGGACCTGTTGCGATTTTTGTTTGTTTGGATTATTAAATTAAGTGCCCAACATTTCAACCATTAACTGAAACATACAGAAGGGTTATCCATGTATCATATTTGGGAATGTAAATCAATTTAGCGGTCATTGTCTTATCCCCTTAGATCCCTGAATAGTAATTAACAATGATCAATGGTTCTTTTTTTCTATGTAGCTTCTCATTGGTTCTTGGAAGGTTTATAACTTATTTTGGGAGGGTACCTCCACCATCCTAGGAGAAATCAACCCCTAAAAAAGGACCCCATTTCACACACAAAAAAAACTTTTTCTTTTTAAGTCTAAAATAAAAATCTAGTTGTAGAATTCAACCACTTCTTCCCCTCTCAAGTGCCCCTAAAGGCCTCTAGGGGCGTATCCGCTAGTACCAAATAAATATATTCTGTAATGTTTTTATACAGACAGATGAACAAACAGACATACTCTGATTGTAGAGTTTCTGTGTATATATGTATCTTTATAATAAAGTAACACGTTCTATGTGAGTCTTTGTGCACCAAGGGATCTCACTAACCACTGAACCAATATGGTTCTCCTTTACATGGTAGCTTCTTATGTCCTGGTAAGGTTTATAACTATTTTGGGGAAGGGTACCATCACTATCCCAAGAGAATTAACTCTCCAAAATAAATGTTTTTAACTTTTTCATTAAAAAAAACTGTAATTGCAAGGGGGGTTCGTCTTCCCCCCCCCCCCCCCAACCTAAGGGTCCCTATATGCCTCTAAAGGCATAGCCTCTGCTAGTAGAGTATCCAATGATATAAAGCAGTAAGGTTTTTTATCTGAATCTCAAAATTAGGCAATTAATTATGAATAAAAAAATCACGCAACCTTTCTTTTAGAAAAAATCAATCTTTAAAGTTAATTAATGTGAAAAGTATAAGTTTAAATGAAAAAAAGTCTTTAGTAAGTGCTATTTATTTTTGATGATAAAGATTTTGCAAAAGACGTTTTATTGCTATGTTGATCAGAAATATGTTAGAATTTGTTGTTAGGTTTTTTCTACAAATCTTTATATTAAAAGTCTAAATTTGAAAATTGTGATTTTTTTAAAGCTTATAGTATTTATATAAGTTGTTGTATCTTTTAGTAAAAAAAAAATATTGAAAATTATTTTTTGTTTGTTTTTTATTAAAGATTTTCATATTTTTTTCAATTTTTTTTCAAAACTTTGAATTGAAAAAAAACCAAAAGACCCCGCTAAAATATTTTGTCTCCACCTGGAATCATCAAGGATTTATGTCTATTTTCACCCTACATAGGTCCCAGGGCTCGGCACTTACTTTTGTCTTGATTCAATTGTAGCCCACAGTGCTGACCATTAGGTAGTATATTAAGCTTTGCTTATATGGTTGTCATTTTTGTCAAAATACATTTTAAGCTTAATTTGCATGGATTTTATCACCCTTTTTTTATTTTCAGTCATTTGATTCTGGGAGACGTAAACGGAGAGATTCACGTCATATCCATTCAAAATTTACAATTTAATGATGTTGAAAAATTTACAGATTTAGGTAATATTTATACAATACATATATAAGCTAGTAACTGTGTGTCTGTCTGTCGGTGATTTAAAATCTTGCTGACAGCTGGATTAATATGATTCTCCTTAGCAGTTAAGCTTCTTGCAATGTTTTTTTTTTGAGAAATGATGTCTTTATACTTATAAGAGAAATCGCCCATCGAAAAAATATTATATAGCCATAAGAAAATCTACGCCTAATCATTAAGATAATACGTAATTAATATAAAAATTGTGTTTTAGAAGAAGAAAATAATGAGTTTAAGTTGTTGTACACTCTAAGAAGTCATGCTTATAGAGACTTCATCTGGGCACTCAAGTTTGATGGTTTCAGGTAACTACAGTGTGTTTTTTTTATGAGAACTTTTTTGAAACCAATTTTTCCACACTTATAGTTATCAGAACTTAATGATTAATGGCTTATTCTCTTCGTTTTTTATAACCATTAATATAAAAGCAAAAACATATTTCAGTTTTTATTTAAAAAGTACAGTAAATTCAAAACTTAGGTGTCAACATCTAAAAATGATTTTAGCGCATTTTTCTTCTGATCAAATCTCCTACTCTTTTCAAGAATGGCTGCAAAACGATTCAAAGTTGAGATATAGAGCTAAAAATGTATACAGATACTATTGGTGACATGTACTAGAACATTTAAAAGTTTGAAGGCCATATCTCAACCAGAGAGGGAGTACTGGACCCCCAAAGTACTCCCTCCATTCTTACAAAGGGTAGAAGATTTGATCAGAAGAAAAATGCGTTAAAATCATTTTTAGATGTTAACCTAAGTTTTGAATTTACTGTACTTTTTAAATAAAAACTGAATATTTTTTTGCTTTTATATCAATGGTTATAAAAACGAAGAGAATAAGCCATTAATCATTAAATTCTGATAACTATAAGTGGAGTAAAATTGCTTTCAAAAAAGTTCTCATAAAAAAACGCACTGTATATTATTATTCTCCTGGGATATTAAGGGATAAGGTGCCCCCATTATAACTCTTAAAAATACCCCTTCTGTATAAAAGTTTTGGTTGTAAAGTATAGATACTGATTATACCACCCAATCAAGAATACCAAAGTTTTTGAGTTTACCATTGATTGTTTTTTAAAACTTTTGGTACCAGCTTAATTTTACAGTCCAATTTCCCATTAAGTTAAACTTAATATTTCCAGTATGGATTCCAAACCGATTAATATCCGCTGGAAAAAAAGGTTCTTAACCAAACTTAAAAATATCTTATAGCATCATATTAGAGACAATTTTCCACGAATAAAAATAAAATTCATGAAATTAATTCCAGTTTTGCTAGTTTAGGCCTTCGTCCCCTCGGGGGAGAAAAAATTATAATAATCTTATAATTTTTTAATTAGTATGCGCGGAAAGTTGTTTATAATACGATGCGATAAATAACTATTCCTTCCTAGGTTGTTCAGTGGGGACGAAACAGGAAAAATTATTGTCCACGACTACCTAAACCCTCCGGAGGAAAAATTTGCCATTCAAATCTCCGAGGAGAAAACCAGTGAAGCAGAAAAAACATCCGCCAACGAAATTGGTGAAAATCCAGAAAATTTGGAGAATCCTGAGGAATTAAGTAATAATAAAGCAAAGAAGCCTAAATTAAATGAAATTGATGATTAGTGATCTCTTGTACCAACTGTGTTAAAAGCATTTTTATATTTTTTGTTATTATTAAATAATATAAAATTATGTGATCTGTATGCCGAGAAATAGGGACGTTAAATTGATTTTTCCCTTAAAACTTTTGTGTAAAATTATTATTAATAATTTTAACCTATTGGTCCAGGGAAATTTTGTTTATGGTAATTGGGGATGTAACACAATTCGCCGTAATAGGAGACATTAGAGATTAAAAAAGCAACCTCTATTCTCTTAAATATTTAAAAGCTACCAAACCCAGATTTTTACTTCAGATTTTTAAGGAAATTTAATTTAACGTTATTTTTCCCCTATCCAGTACCATTATAATAGCTGTTAATATTGAGCTTTCTCACATTGCGCCTGCCGAGCTCTGAAACCCACCCAACCCCCTTATTTTTTTAATAAATTAAGTATAAGAAAGGAGGGGTTTCTTTTTCTAAGCTCCTACCGGGTATTCAATATAATGTAACATAACCTTCCCTGAACTAAAATCATAAACCAAAAACTACCCCCGTTCCCTTATGTTAATTTTATTTTAAAATGACGGAGGGGGAAGGAAGGGTGAGGCTTAACAAGGAACTTTAATGAAAACACTATTATTTTTTGCAGCCTTAAACTTCAAATTAAAAATAAAATGGCGCGCAAGTTCTTTGTTGGTGGCAACTGGAAGATGAACGGCAACAAGGAGAGCATCGACAAGATCATCGAGTTCCTGACAGCCGGACCTCTGGACCCCAACTGCGAGGTGGTTGTCGGTTGCCCCGCTATTTATATGGACTATGTCAGGTTGGTGCATTTCTGAAGCCTTTAAATATATGTGTTTATATATGTGCTTTACAGTACTGTACACGGCCTGTAACATTTTATTTCTAAAAGGCATCAGTTTCCATTAAAATTAATTTGTTTGTATTTTGATTTTTTTCTGTGCTATACCTAATGAGTAAACATTTCCTAAACCGACTTTGCCATGTAATCAAATGACAATAAGATTAAGATAAAGTAAAACTCCATTAGTATAGAAAATGTATAAAATTAATACTCTTTTAGATCCAAGCTTCCTGCCGCTATCGGCGTGGCCGCCCAGAACTGCTACAAGGCGGAGAAGGGCGCCTTCACAGGCGAGACTTCTGCTGCTATGATTAAGGAATATTATCAAACATCATTTTCATATAAAAAAAAATAGGGAGGGATTGGACATCATGACTGTTAGTTATTCTTGTACCTAAGTTTATGACCACTTTATCTTATTCGTTGGCTTAAAAACTTTGAATACTTCTTTTTAATTTTGACTGGTTGGTTTCAAAATAATAGTGTCTTTTCACTAAAAAATGTAATTTACAGAGAGGAAATTTTTGTTTACTTTCATTACTCATAAGGGGAGTATTGCAATTTAACGTCTTGTGACTTAAAATTAATTATATCTGCAAATTATATTTTTGACACGAAATGGCAGTTTTCTTTTATTTCATTTAAAAAGGCATACGTTTTGAAGATAACTGATCCTGGTAAAAATGTAGAAAGCTTGTTGCTGCTGCGCTAGTTTAGTACTTATGTACAAATAAGCAGGGATCAAAAGGGATAAGAAAATGATGATAAAAAAAATTCATTAAATTCTGTACATTAAGATTAGTTGTTAAAACGTTTGGACACTTGACCAATCAAAATTAGTGCCCATTGGCCCCACTCTAGACAACAAATACGAGTATGTTATGATAAAATTGACCACAGGACGTTGGATGTGAATGGGCAATTCTTGGTCACTCCGAGCGCCGCAACGTGTTCGGAGAGTCTGATCAGCTGATCGGGGAGAAGGTCGCCTTTGCTCTCCAGTCGGGACTTAAGGTAGGCCTCATTATATTCAAAGTAAATTGCACGGAGAGAGTGGACATTCGACTGTAAATTTCGCTGGGACACAATGTTCTAAAAACATGTTGTCTTATTTGTTGGCTTTATAACTTTGGGTTCTTAAGTTGGGCGATTCCCAAGTATCAGTGACCAAACTTTTCAACAAATAATTGATTCTACAAAAGAGATAATTTTGATCAATATATCGTCCATTGTCTTATGCCCTTTAGATCCATTTTAATTTGTCAGAGTTGAATGTATTTTGTCACTTGACCGGTAGATGGGGGGGTCATTGCTCCATAGGCACTTATAGGTAAAGCACCAATGCTCTACATTATTTTTCCAGGTGATCCCTTGCATCGGAGAACTGTTGGAGGAACGTGAAGCTGGAAAAACTACTGAAGTGTGCTTCCGTCAACTTAAGGAACTTCATCAAAATTAATTTTCATAAAACTTTTTGTACCTACTTTGTTTTACCAAATAATATGTAAATTTTATAATATGTTGGCATATTTAGTACTAGGGCTACGCCCCTAGAGGCCTCTAGTGGCACTTTTCTAATATATATGTCTAATTTCTATGTTGCGTTGAAGTCTCTGAGAAAATTTTAATTTTTTTTGTGATTTCTCTTGGGAGGGTGGTGGTACCCTCCCCCAAAATAACTATAAACCTTCCTGTGACCTATGCAAAGCTACCCTGTTAAGGAGGACCCGATCGGTTCAGCGATTAGCGAGATCCTTTGGTACAAACATACACACAAACACACAGACAATTAGACATTCTGTTACTTTATTAAAAGCATTGTCTGTAATACAATACGGTACATTAGTTCTATTACAGCAGATATTTATCGATCAATCGAAGCTATACTGGAATAAAATGTCTATATCCCTTCGGGTAGAAAATAAAATTTTGCAATGTGATTATTATATTGACAGAATTATTTGGTAACTTATTCCCTTAGGTACATGCAATATTACGAAAATGCGATACATAGTTTTGTCATATTTTAAGTGAGAATATATGAAGCCATACGGTAAATGTAATTGATACATATTCTTTTGGAGTACGATAAAATAAATTGAAATATTTTGATATTGAACCGTATGCAGGCCATTGCTGACAATGTATCTGACTGGACCCGTGTTGTCATTGCCTATGAACCTGTCTGGGCCATTGGTAAGTCAATAAATGAATAAATATAGATTTATAACCCAGATAACTACCTGGCCCAAGTGGTGGGGACCTTATTCGTCTTTAAATTTAATGAATATTGGTTAAAAAGTTTGGACACTACATTTTTTTAATAACCAATCAAAATTCAATAAGTATGCAAAGTTTTTGAGCCAACAAAACATGTTTATAAAACTTTGGTTACCAGTGCAATGTCCCCTTCTTCCCTTGACAACACTTAATTATCTTAGGTACTGGCAAGACTGCCACTCCAGAACAGGCACAGGAAGTCCACAGCCAGCTCAGAACTTGGCTGGCGGAAAATGTCAACGCTCAGGTACATTTTTAGAAGCGACTTTTTATTTTAATTGTTACGTCTGTTACGAAATGTGATTTTCTAAGCTGCTGCTAAAGAAAGACTGCTGATTTTTTTGTGACAACCCTCTTTTTCAAAAAGCATTCTGTATTTGTACAACTCACTTGGTCCATCGGTATGTGGGTTATGCTACATATGACATATTTTTTTATGTAAATGTAATATGTATCATATCCTTCTTCATTTTCCCTCTTTATGATTTCTGTCCATTTGCTCTAATTTACTCTGTCCGTTCATGATTTTTAAAAGCGAAGCTTTTCTATAATTAGGGTCGGACCGTCCGTACGTCCGTAACGGATAGCTTTTTTCGTTAATTTAGACATGTTAGAATTGTCCTATCGATTTCAAATTTTGCATGGTGATTCCTTTAGTAGTTAGGTACGATTTAAAAAGCGTAGCAACTCTATAATCATTACCAAAATGTCCGTACGTCCATTTTTAACATATTGATTTTTTTACTTTTTTAAATAGCTTTTTTCGTTAATTAAGGCATGTTAGAATTGTCCTATCGATTTCAAATTTTGCATGGTGATTCCTGTAATAAAGCGTAGCAACTCTATAATCATTACCAGAATGTCCGTACGTCCATTTTAAACATGTTGATTTTTTTTACATTTTTAACAACAAAGGGGGGAGGCGGATGTGCCACTTGTTGAAACCAAAACTAAAAGTCAAAGGAACTCAACTAAAAAAAGAGTTACAGGTCTGAGATTTTGCATGGCAGTTGCTTTATAGGGTTACAATCTGGAACAGTGAAGAAACGGCGGCGCATACGCCGAAAACCGCCGAGAAATTGCAAAAAAAAAATTCGGCGGGAAACGGCGGTTTTCGGCGGTTGCGCCGCCGTTTCTTCACAGTTCCATATTGTACCTCTATAAAGCAACTGCCATGCAAAATCTCAGACCTGTAACTCTTTTTTTAGTTGAGTTCCTTTGTTGACTTTTAGTTTTGGTTTCAAAAAGTGGCACATCCGCCTCCCCCCTTTGTATGTGACCTAATTATCCGATTGGTCTGATTTTTGGTATACTGATTCCTGGGATAACAAAGTACAATTTTATATGCGTAGCAACTCTATAATCAAGTCCTAAAAATGTAAGTATGTCCATAAACATTATCCTGTATCAAGCAGTTTTTCAACAAACTTACTTACAATTTTGCTTTGACTCTTATACATTCGCATTCTGATTATTCAGTTCTGACATTATACAAGTGTTAATGTCCGTTTGTCCTACAGTTTCAGAGCTTCGCTTTTATGGATGTTGTCATCCTTGTTTGTACTTGGTTACTTATGGATGTAGTTATTCAATGGCCTATAAATTGATGTAAATCTCCAATGATGATAAACAGTATTACCCCATCTTTAGATTATAGTTAATAGGTTGACAAGAGTAGACACTGCAATTCAAGATTTAATAGGAATTCAAAATTTGTTAGGATATCGTGTTTATGATACCTTTGGTACAATTAAAATTTACAGTCCAATATCCCCTCCCTCCTCAATTTCTGTTAGATGTAAACATATTTATATTTTCAGGTTGCTGAGTCCACAAGAATTCTATATGGCGGCAGCGTGACAGCTGCTAACTGCCGCGAATTGGCTGCTTGCCCTGACATTGACGGCTCTCTGGTCGGCGGTGCTTCCCTGAAGCCTGAATTTGTTCAGATCATCAATGCTACCCAGTAAATTTTACACGTTTCACTTCCTTAAGAGATATGCATCAATAATGTAAAGTTTGTTCTAAATTGAACGAGAAATGTTGCTTGAAACACTTCACTAAGAGGTTTTCGTTATGCATATTATTCTTGTCTAAACTGACCAAGCTTTCACTGCTTGATTCACTTCACTAAGAGGTGTATTCAAGCACAAAAAAATCTTAACAACTAAGATTATACCTATATTAAAATTAAACTTGGAAAAATTTGCATTTTTACAGCAAATATTTTATTACTAACATTGCTAAATAAATTACCTCAATTTTTAATACACAAGCTTTGAAAAAATATTTAGCTGATGAAATAACAAAATGCAATTTTTATAGTTTTTTAGAGGCATACTTCTGATTGTTTGTAGCTTGCCCATCCATTTTATTTTAGCTATTAATAGAGCCAAATATTAATGGCTGTATTTCATCTAATAGTTATTGAAATAACATTTAGATTATTTTTCTATCCATAAATCTTACAATGTGCTTTTTAAAATGTTAGTCTGTAGAAAAAGTAGTATATTATAAACGATGTTTTAAGCAACATCATAAATTTTAAATGTGCTTAGTATCCTAAATACATTTATATTATTGTTTTAATAATATTTATAATATTGATAATCTGATTTGTATTGTATAATCAAAAGAATTCTCGCCAAACGAATATTACAATAAAAAAATCTTTTAAAATTTTCTGGAAAAAAATCCGCAAAATTATTTCAGATTTAGACTAAAAAGATAGAGGTCGGTAAAAAATGACGGCTTTTGAGGAGTTCGGCGTAATGCCGGAGATCGGTAAGGCAGTCGAAGAGATGGATTGGAACCTGCCCACTGATGTTCAGGAAAGGTTACATTGATTTTGGATTTTATGTTTGTTTAGGGATAAAATAATAGACGAAAAGTTAAATTTACTCTCCAATTAGTGTACAAAATTGGCTATTGTTGATGTAAATTAGTGGATATATCAAGACACTGGTAGTTGGTACCAACCAATCATGATTTAATAGAGTTCTAAAAACTTTTAAGCCAACAAATAAAAGAAAGTGTAATTAAAGTGTAAAGTTTTATTATCAAGATTTCTCATACGTTGGTTTTAAAAATAAGGATAAATGAATCTTGATTGGTTGGTTCAAACTAGCAGTGTACAGACTGTTCAGACAATAATTGTAATACACAGAGCAGATGAGGGCACTTTTGTTTATGATCATTGGTAATGTCCATGATCTGTGGACAAATGCAATCATAATGTACATTGTATATAAAGCTGTTTTCAGATAATTTACAGATATGAGAAATGGTTTTATTAAGGTCATAATATGTTTATTTAAATATCCAAGTATATCGATGAAACGTCTATGCAAATTAAATAAACACTACAAAGTGAAGAGTAATTACAATTCTAATCATTTTACCAATGATAGTTAACTAAAATACCCCATTAGATATAAACTAATGTTTTTGAGCTTGCTTATAAAATAACTTGGTTATTAAAACTTTGGGCACCAGTGTAATTTATAGTCCAGCATTCACCTTCTTTTCTTGAAATTATGTTATTGGTAGAATTTATTACATTGCTATTATCCTTTCACTGTCTGGAGTTACCAAAATCAATGTGATTGATTAGGCGGAGGCGATACCGTTGATTCTTGGAGGCGGGGATGTTCTAATGGCGGCGGAAACTGGCAGTGGTAAGTACACATTATTAGTCATGTATATATGTTAGAAGAAGATGGGCATAAATGTCTTTGTATTAAATACAATGAGTTTCGGGAAGGTGGTGTCAAAACCCCCTTTCAAAGCATGTCCAACAACCAAAAATTCTCTTAGTTTTAAGAAAAATATACTTATTCTATTTTTTTTGTATGCAGTGTAATATCTCGCTAATAACTGTACCGGTTGAGTTCTCAAATTTGAAGAAGCTGATCATAGGCCTCTTGATTGTTTTTGACTATTCTGTGATTGTATTTAAGTCTTGAAGTGGCTTAAGGCTATTTTTTTCAGGTAAAACTGGCGCCTTTTGTTTACCTATTCTTCAAATTACATGGGAAACATTAAAAGATTTTCAGGTATGATTTTTTTGTATAATATGGCCAATTTTGATTTCCCTGGTTTGCTTAACAAGGTTGACAACATCTATAAAAGCGAAGCTCTGGAACACTAACAAACGAACATTAACACTTATTTAAATAAGAATATAATTGTATGAGTCTAAACAAAATTGTAAGTAAATTTTATGCAAAATTGCTTAGATGCATGATATTATTCAAAGACATATTTACATTTTTAGGATTATAGAGATGCTTCGCTTATAACATTATACCTTGATGTAATAGGAATCATCATTCCAAAAATCAGATTAATTGGATAATTACAACACATGAAAAATACTTGTTAAAAAGGTTTTAAATCAACCGATTAATATGGCCTGATTTTTCCTCCACTGTTTTCCTATTGGCTGATTGTTTCTCCACTGTTTTCCTATTGGCTGATTGTTCCACCACTGTTTTCCTATTGGCTGATCACCACTGTTTTCCTATTGGCTGATTGTTCCACCACTGTTTTCCTATAGGCTGATTGTTCCTCCACTGTTTTCCTATTGGCTGATTTAGATAGTATGTATTTATTTTATATTTACACTGTATGTTCCTTTATTGATCAGGAAGGAAAATTTGGCAAGGGATCTGGTGGGGGCAAAACTGTGGAGCACGCCTCCCACTGGGCTATGTCGTTCTTTGACAGGGGCCCAGCTTTGGCCGTCACACCTGATGGTAAGTTAACTCCGTAAACGTTATAATAGATTCGCCATTAATCTATAATTATAATTTGTCCGTATGTACAGGGTGCGCCACATATCTAGGGACTTTTTTAAAACGGCCATAGCGTCAAAACTACTTGACCAATCAGGACGTTTGACCCCAATATAAAAAGCTTAGGTAATGACCTTTTAGCACAAAAAAAATCTTTGGGCGAAGATAGGCTCGTACTCCGAGCTGGCCGCGCTTATGTTCAACAAGGCAGATTCGAAGTGCGCCGGTGGTATAATCTGGATTCTCAACTAGGTCCCACTAAATTGGACCTCAGCCCATCTGAAGATGAGCTAGAGTTATGCAACTTGCTAGGAATACTGTTATATACATAAGTAAGACACTAGAAAAGACTAGAGCTCTTTATCTAAAATGGCTTGGCTTTAGTACTCTGGCAAAGTGAAACGTGGCAGATTTAGAGATGTCAAAAACGTCTAAAATCGTGTAAAATCGTGAAAATTTCCCGTTTCTCGACGTCAGAGACCCATATGGAACTTAAAACTCATTTTAGACTATGAATTGCGTTGACAACCCTAGATGAATCATCCTGCCATTTCCAAAAAGGTATAGAACGTCGTTCTAGCTCAACTGTGGTCCAAATAAGAGCCTCCGTGTCAAAGGGTAGCTTGAAAGTTGGGTGAATTTGGATCCTGCGGTTACTCACAACCTAAGGAAATGGGGCCTCCCAGCAGCCCGATCTTAATTCAATGGACTTTTGAACCTTGGGCTACTTTAAAGCATGCACCAATAGACGTACCCATACCATAAAGACCTCCCTCATTGCCACTATCAAGGAGAACTTCGTCAGCTTGGACAGTTACATTCTGACCTTGGCCTGTCGGCGGTTGAGTAGGCGGGTAGAGGCGGTGATTGATGCTGGCGGCGATTTTATTCAATGATCTAATAGTCATATACATAATTTGCTCCCCAGTTTTTAAAATTTAATAAAATCTTTAAAATTGCCGATTTTATGTTCATTTGTTTACAATTTAGAAAAAGTCCCTAGATATGTGGCGCACCCTGTACGTATGATGGCGTTTATCATTAAGAATTCCAGTAGATAAGTAAAGTTTTTGTGGAGTCCATATTATTTCTATGCCCATTTTCTTTCTCTCAGACAAAAATAAACTTTTTTATAGCTGCGCTATTTATAAACACAATTTGATGCTTTCCCTCAAAGTACTTATCGAGCAATAACACCCCCTTCCCCTTTTTGAAAAACAAACGAAAACGTCATATTCTTATCTTAAAATGTTTTTAACAAGTAAGGGGTCGAGTCTCTGTACTCTATTTGACACTTTAAGGGAACCACTAAAAATCTTTCCTCTTCTAGGTTTAAAATGTCAGTCTCGTGAACAGCGGGAATGGCACGGAGGTCGGGCAACTAAAGGAGTTCAGGGGAGTGGTAAATACTTTTATGAAGCTTTGGTCACAGGAATGTTATTATACATTACAATAAGATTATAGAGTAGCAATTCTATTTAAAACTGAAATTGGGCTTTCTAATTTCAATTGTATAAAAAAGTGTCTGATTGGTGAGTTAAGAAACTCGAAGTTATTGCTCATACATGTTTTGTGATAAGAATTACTTTACAATTATAAAACAAGTTTGAATGAATCTTTATCTTATTACGCGTTTGTCTGGTTCTACTATATGGTTATGTATAAACATTGAATTTAAAAGATGAGGGACTCTGCAGGGTTGGATTTTCTACTCCTATGGCCAGTCTAGGTAATTTACTTCTAGCGAAGCTACTCTATATTTGAAGTATTCGTTCGTCTGTCCGTTATAGTGGTCAGTCTAGGAATTTTCATTATTTAACATCTATAAGGATATGTACTGTTTTAGGGTTATCCAATAATACAAAGTAGTAAGGATTTTGTTCTAATAATATGTTTTAATTTCTTGAAACGGATGATGGATATTGGACTGTAAACTTTTCTGGTACCTAAATTATATCTTATTTTGTTGCTTTAAAACTTTGGGAACATATTTATTAAATCTTGATTTTATAATACCAAATAATTGTCCAATTATTACCTACATTAATCTTAAATTACAGGAGGATCAATTTTGTTTATCTTACTAAGATTTATTGTATATCAATATATCGTGTCCATTGTCTTATCCCTTAAGATCCCTGTAAGTTAAGACACTTACAATATTTAGATCTTGGTACCTGCAGATTTGGATATGGTTTTGGTGGCACGGGCAAAAAATCAAATAAAAAACAGGTAAAAAAATATTTTTGATACTTTCTATCCTATTATATAAAGTAGTACGATTTTTCTTTAGCTGAAGCTTCAGATCTCAATAACTACTAAACCGATTGGGTTTTCTATTTTAGGAGAGCTTCACACAGGTCCTATGATAGTTTAAGGCTATTACACAATCAGATATTACCTAGTCTTCTGAGCACAAAAAAAACTCTTCTCCCTTATTTTGAGAAAAAAATTCAATTCATGTTTTTTTTGTTCATTTTTACCTAGGTATTTTACATTTTTAGTTTGACACTTATGGAGAGGCCTTTGGTAAGAATGATGTTATTGGTTGTCATCTAGATCTGGATAACATGGAAATTAGGTAATTATAGGGCAAATATTGTGAATAAATTCTATTTAAAATCATCTATCATTCTTAGCTTATATTTTTTTTAATAAGTGAAACCTTTCAAAAGAAATTTTATTTAGATTCTCTAAAAATGGAGTAGACCTCGGATCAGCGTTTAATATTGCTGGTGATCAACGCAACCAGCAATTTTTTCCCGCCGTCGTGCTCAAAAACGCTGAAATGGCGTTCAACTTTGGTGACACCCCCTGGAAATTTGGCCCTCTTAATGAAAGTAAGTTTCATTGAATATTTATAAAAGTAAAAAACTTAATTTTCTTTGGACTGTATGTTTTAACTGTCCTATTGATTTAAACTTTACATTATGATTCCTGTAACAATTAGATATGATTTAGAAAGCAAATCATATATTCGTCAACAGAAAGTCAGTAAATTCATATTAAGTCGATTTTCAACTTCATCTCTACCAGGTTTGATGTTCGTTTGTCAATATGTTTGATTATAGTGCTTCGCTTTAATTAATATTGTTATCCTTGTTTTAGAATATGTTGGGTTCAGCTCCGCGCCCGGAAAACATGTTGTGCCCAATGACAAGAAGGGAGGGGAGAGTGTGGAGGAGAAAAAACTGGTCCCCAATGCGCCACAGGTAAACAAAACATGCACATTTTTATGGATGCTATTTAAGATACCTTGCTGGTTGTGGTTTTTTTGCCATTTGATTGAAGTACGATTTTTATAATTTATTTGCTTCTTGTAGTTATTTGATTTTGATGAGCTTCGTTTCCAATGTATGATATTAGTCTTGTTGAGTTTTATTTTGATTCAAAAATAGAATTTTATTTTAGGCCATTATTATAGAACCTAGCCGTGAGTTAGCAGAGCAAACGCTGAAACAGTTACAAATGTTTAAGGTAGGTTTCTATTCCAGTAGCGTAGATAACTTATGTAGTAATAAGATCACATTATAATGCAATTTTTAGTTAATTTGTTTAATTACTAGCAGTAACGCCCCTTGCATCTAGGGGCTCTGTTTCGACGGGGATGAGAAGAGCTTAAAATAGCTTAAAACCATCTCAAGAATTAAATCCGAAAATAAAATAGCAATAAATCCATCAAAGGACCTATTTGAAGCTTACCTAAAATAGAGAACCCAATCGGTTTATTAGAAAGATATTAAACTTAAGACAAAAATCCCTTTTTGTTACTTTATATTTAAAATAGGCTAGTTAATGTCAATGTTTTTTTCTGAAACACTTTGTATATTCTTGTTATCTTGCCTGTTTCAGAGATATTGACCAGCATTTATTTTAACAGGGCCATCTGTCAGCCCCCGGCGTGAACGAGCTGCTGCTTGTTGGCGGTACCGCCATCAACGAACAAATGTCCCAGCTGGAGGCGGGTGTTGACATTGTTGTGGCAACTCCCGGCCGTCTAGAGGCATAGTGCAGTGTTTTTCGTCAGGGATCTACAGGGATAAGACAACGAACGATATATAGATGTATTGTACATCCCCAATGTTGGTAGGGAAGATTAACACTTTTGCAAAACAGAATTATTGGTTAAAAAATTTGGATACCATTAGTTTGGGACCAATCAATCAAAATACATTAAAAGTTAGTTTTATACTTGGGTAATTTTGTTTATCATCATTGTGGGTGGAGTGCCTCTGGAGTTAAAAGAATAGAATTGGGGGGATGTTATTTTTTTCAAGGAAAAAATTTCTTGGCAGAGGGGTGATAACTTCTTCAAATTAGTTTTGAACTTTCCATGGACCTATGAGTGAGAAGCCTTTAATGTAACGGAGTTAGCAGTTAGCAAGATCCTATGCTACAGATAGACAGATATACTTCAAGTTACTTTTATTGTCCTATCCTTTAAGATCCCTTATAATACTGCAACTATGAATTATGCCAGGATTTTATCAACACTGGAAAGTTGAGCCTGCGTCAGTGCAGATTCTTTGTTCTGGACGAAGCGGACGGTCTACTCAAACAGGAACAGACACACTCTTTTAATTTTTAATAGCGAAGCTTTAGGGTATCAAAGTCCGTACGTACGTAACTCTTTTTTTTTGTCAATTTAGGCATGTTAGAATTGTCGTGTCGATTTCAAACTTATTTATGGCTTTAAGATATTTGGTTTCTTTCATTAAATCTTGGTTTGTTGTTTCATACTAGCCGAGTTTAAACTTTTCAACCAATAATTTTGTCACCTGAAAGGTAATGTATTATTATCTTAATTAGGTAAGGGGTAAATAATTTTTTTTCTTCATATCTTTCTTTTATGATCTCTGGGTAGGTATATGTAAACTGCTGAAATAGCACGAGGTTTTCTCTTCATAGTGTGTCTGCTTTTTAGGGTCATGAGGGACTTATTAACAGAATCCATGGCAAAATACCAAAAATCACCAGTGATGGTAAGAAACATAATTCTCATGTGGGGGAGGTGGGCCGGGGTGGGGTGAGATATATTATTATATGACCAAGTATGACTTATGTTGGTGTAATCACTCTAATTTTCCCCCTTTAGTTTTGATATAATGAAACTGTAGCAAATCCTATCCTAAACTAAGTAGATACCTATCAAAAATACTTGTTTTCTCGAAATCTGTATTTTCGTATTTTTCAGCTTTGATTTATATGTAATTTCCTTTTTAAACAAAGCAAATAATTATGCTTTCCTTTTTTCATTCAAAATCACTAGGTATTTTGATTGTTTTTTTTTTAGGTAAAAGGCTGCAAATGATAGTTTGTTCTGCTACTCTGCATTCATTTGAAGTAAAAAAGATGGCTGAAAGACTCATGCACTTTCCAACCTGGGTGGATCTAAAGGTATTGTGGCTTTTTTGTTTGATTTTCTATAGTTACTTACAGTTAAGACTTTTGGAGGGCCAGCTCAAGCTCCACGTTCAAGTATAACTTGGCAGGGCACGCTGTCTCATGAGATCGCCCATCGTTATTAATTCATCCTCGCTGATTTTAAGCTCTTGTTTAACAACTAACAATAAATACCAATCCACCACTTCTTCCCATCCCTTTTCTCCTACTGGATGTTTGGATAACGAACTGACCAATATATTTGCAAGCTAAATTGACGACAAATTTTCCTCTGACATAGTATCCGAGTATTATTATATCCATTTATCTAGATCTTACTATATATTTTGTGAAGGGCCAAGACTCTGTTCCCGAGACTGTGCACCACGTGGTCTGCCTGGTGGATCCAAGAAATGATTCCAGCTGGAAGAACTACAGGAGACACCTGCAAACTGATGGTGTCCACGCACAGGACAAGGTACCAGCTTATACTAAGAACGAAATCAATCCTTTTTATCTGCCCCCCGAATATTATTTCAGATTTATTTTGCTTGTTGGCTATACCTTTTTCCTGATAGGATACTATACCTGGATAACAGGTTTTTATCTTTGACTGTAGTGTTCATCAGGGAGGAAGTGGACATTGGGCTCCAAAGTTTAATAATAACGTTTTCTTATCCATTGGCTTAACAACATGGGGACTTTATTAATTTTTGATTGGTTGATTCATTAAGTTGAGGGTTCAAACGTTTCAACCACTGATTGTAATCTAAAGAAGAGATAATTTTGTTTACAACCATAGGAGATGTACATTAATTTAGCGGCCATTGTCTTATTCCTTTAGATCCTTGAGTGTTCATAGGTAAAGAGATAAGATACAACTCATGGATCTTGAGGAATTGTGTACATTTACCGATTATGAAAAACAAAATTATTCCTTATGTTGGTCAAAATTATTGGTGGAAATCATTGGCTATTCACTGCTAGTTTGTACCAGCCAATCAAGAAATAAAAAAAGTACCCAAATTTTAGGTTGGTCCGAATGTATCCAGTCCTGAGTGTTTATCGGAAGCTGTTAAAATGATGAAAGGAGAATATTGTGTTCGGGCTATTGATCAAAACAGGAATTTATGAATTATGTTTTAGCAAATATACTATTTTTCTTCTTTAACTTTTGGCTTTTATGCATTGTTTGGTAGTTTCATAAACTGTTATGCCCGTTGCAAAAGCATGAAATACCAATAATGATAGATAATAACAAAAAAAAAATAATTCATTTGTGATTTGCTGGCAGGATGGATTATGGAATAATTTTCTGCAGGACCAAGCTGGACTGTGACAACCTGGAAAAATTTCTCAACCAGGTGAGTTTTTCATTATCTCAATTTGTCAGATATTAGGATTGAATTTTTAACATCCAAAACTTTTAGTGATATTACTAGCTGAAAACCTCTCCCCCTTCCCTCCTTCCTCAATTTTCGTCAATTTAGCTTGCTAAAATAGAACTTGATTATTGGCCAGTACATTCATCGAGTATGAGGGGAGGGGATTGGGTAAAGGGGGTGGATAGGGGGAATCTTTATCTTAGCCTTCTGCAAGTTTTACTTTATTAGAGAACATGAAATTCTAATTCTAGGTTGGAGGGGGTAGAAATAATAACACACAGTACAGCTGTGTATGTCTTCATGGAGACAGAAAGCCTGCAGAAAGATCAGCTAACCTGGAAGCTTTTAAGGAAAAGAAGGTAAACAACTTTCTTTCCTTATAATAAAGTAACAGAATCTGTGTGTGTCTGTGTGTGCCGGAGAATCTCGCTAACCACTGAACTGATATGTGATGGTTCTCCTTAACAATGTAGCTCCTCATAGTTCCTGGTAAGGATTTTGAGAGAGGGTAACAACCCCTTCCCAAAATAATTCGCCCCCCCCCCCCCCACTAAAAAACACTACATTTAATGCACCTAGAGGCATCTAAAAAACTTTTCTTTCGTTAAATTACCATTTAAATATGATTTTAATGAAAAGGCTTTCTTTAAAGGCATAAAGGGGTAAAGGTCAATTTAAGATTTAATGTATTCTTAAAGGCGAAGCTTGGCAAAGACCCTTACGTCCGTAACGGAAAGCTCTATCGTTAATTTGGGCTGGGCAATGTCCTATCGATTCCGAATTTGGCTGTAACAGTTAGGTATTCATAACATGATCATTTTTAGCTGTTTAAAAGCAATATAAAATAGATAATAGAAAAACATCCCATTAACTTTATTTTTGAGCAAGAATTTCTATGATCATTATGCATAATGTTAAAAGCGAAACCTCTCTAAAATTTAGTCTCAAAATTTAAGTATGTCCGTCTATATTAAGCATAATGTATTTCAGAGATTTTGGAATTTATTTTTTATGGTTTTTTTCAAGATTAATAATCAACATTTATTAATGTTCGTTTGTCTGATCTCTTAATATATTAAAGACTGCTTTCATTGATATTGTCATCCATGTTTATGTTAGTCTGTCCGACTGTCGTTTTTGTTAGGCTATGCTTATATGAATGATGATATTGCTGTTTAGGTAAAATTTTTGATCTGCACTGATGTAGCCGCCAGAGGTATTGATGTCAAGGGAGTTCCTTATATCATTAATGTTACTCTACCAGATGAAAAATCTAATTATGTTCATAGGTAATAACTTTTAAGTATTTGTGATAAACAAAATTAATCCTTTTATAGGTATTTCTATTTCGACAATCATTTTGAATCCATTTTATCTCTAGTAGCATTAATATTTGCTAAGACAATGGACGATAAAATCTAATCATGACAACAAATATCCCAGAAAATTAATAAGTCCAGAGGTTTAAGAGACTTTAATTTACACACACACTTATTACTTAAGAATTGGACGTGTTGGTCGTGCTGAGCGGATGGGTCTGGCCATCTCTCTGGTGTCCGCCCTTCCTGAGAAGGTGTGGTACCATGGGGAATGGTGTTCCAGTAGGGGCAGGAACTGCTACAATACAAATCTTACAGACAGGTAAGAAAGACAGGCAGACAGAAAGACATACATATAGTACGGGCAGGAACTGCTACAATACAAACCTTACAGACAGGTAAAAAGACAGGCAGACAGAAAGACATACATATAGTAGGGGCAGGAACTGCTACAATACAAACCTTACAGACAAGTAAACAAGAAGGACAAATAAGAAAGACAGACAGAAATCAAGAATAGGTTGCTTTAATACAAACCTTACAGACACAGACAGACATAAAGTAGAGGGCAGGGGCTGAGTGTGCTATAATACAAACCTCACAAACCAAAAAAAGTGAGATAAGAAACATACAAACAAATAAACAATTACATTGGCTTTCTTTTCCTTTTTTTTTTCTTTAATTTTCATTTGTTTACCAATACACTTTTTTACATCAGGAAAGGTTGTTGTATATGGTACAATGAACCGCAGTATCTAGCTGATATAGAGGAACATCTTGGTGTGACCATACAACAAGTGGATACAGATCTCAAGTAAGTCAACCACCCTTCACATGTAGCTGATAAATAGGGGAATATCTCCCCCTTTAAGATCTGGAAAACTAAGACTGCTCCCATTTTACAAAAGAAAGCAGTTTAGGTTAGGTGAGGTTCAGTAGTGTTACTTAATGGTAATCATAGTTATCATGCATTGATAAGGCTCCTGAAAGGTTTATCTCCCTGCAGCTGTTAGGGGCTTGGATTCAGTTAGAAGAAGCAATCAAGTGTGAGTAAATTTCCACTTGAACGCTGGGAGATGTAAATATGAAAGGTTCAAACCAATAAAAAGGGACGGGTAAAGGGTTCTTGGATAAAGGTTTTTTTAGGAAAAGGTTCTAAACTAAGTAATTTTGTTAAGAAAGTGTTCATATAATAGTGATATTGTTTCATCTCAAAAAGGCATCAGTTTCATAAAAAAACTAATCTTGTCAAATATAATTTTAGAGTCGAACCAGACGAATTTGATGGCAAGGTTGTGTATGGACAGAAATTAAAAGCTGTCGGCTCTGGGTAAGTTAATTCATACTTTTTCAGTTTCGCAGCTACTCTATAAATTACATGGAGGGAGGAGACATTGGGCTGATATTAGACTACCAAATCTCTAAAGTTTTATAATAATGCTTTCCTTTGCTCAACAACTTTGAGGAATCTTATTGAATTTTGATTTGACTGTACAGTGTACATATCCAATTATTTTAATTTATAGTATGAGTAGTTTTGTCCATCATCAATGGGAAAGTACATCAAGTCATCGTCCATTTTCTTATCCCTTAAAATCCCTGGATAAAATCCATTATACATTTGATTTCAGGTATGAAGGTCACCACAATCAGCTGATCAGTACAGTATCCCTTCTGTCAGACCTGGAAACCCAATCACAAGACTTGTTCCTCAGAAAGTTTTATATGACGGCTTGAATCTCAGGAATTGCGGGAGAAACAGGGATTGGAAATTTGACTATAAATTGACTTCTCATTTTCCACACTCTTATTTTGGAGAGAGAATATTATTTCTTCTGAAGCATACAAAGGGATTAGAAGTGCCCACTCAATTTTGCATATTCATACAATTTAATTTTACAATACTTATGTATTATTGTATTTCTAAATTGTGATAAAAATCTGGTTTTTCTAGAAATACAGGATAGGCAAAGAATAAAAACTTGATAATTTTTGTTTTCATGGAATACAACATGATCTTTTTTTGCCTTTTCTGTATCTCCACATTTCTTTCATTTCATTTGTTATTTATTACTTAAATTGTGATATACCTTATGTATTTGTTTAATATTTCTTTTTGTAAATTTTTTACCATTTTCAGATATTAATTCTCAAAGTGAAAGTGATAAGCTAAACATTAAAATCCTCAGAAATAATTTTCATAATTGATTACTAAAAACTCCAAGGGTATGTTTTATGAAAGAGATAATTTAAACTATAAATACTGCAATAGAAATATTTGTTGTCTATTGCAGTTTTCACAGTTTTTTGGGCTTTAAATCGTTTTCTAAACTTTTTTAAAAATTGTAACTACATAAAAAAGTAACAGGATGTCTGTGTGTGTGTGTGTGTGTGTGTGTGTGTGTGTGTGTGTGTAGCAAAGGATATCGCTAACCGCAGAATATATATGATTCTTTTATTTTAAAGCTTCTCATAGGTTCAGGGAAGATCTTTAATTTTTGGGGAGGGTACCACCACCCTCCCAAGATAAATTGACCCTAGTGGCGTCCAAGAATGGGCGTAGCCGCTAGTTCAAAAAAATAAAGTAAAATCCAATTAATACATTGCTGAAAAAAAATTTAAATCTCCTTCATGGAAACGTCCTTTAGATAAGAAGATTAACTAAATACAATGACAACGGCTGCGGGACCGCCACAGGCGGGTGGCAAACCGCCCAACACTGCCCCCTCTCCAGGTCCACCCGGACACAATGGACCTCCATCCGGTGGTCCGCCAGGTAAAGATAGATTGTTTCTAACTGTTACTGTTGGAACGGACGGACCAAGTCTAATTTTAGTAAACCTTCACTCTTAAAAAATAGGCGTGTCTTTGCGATAAAAACTGAGTTTTATAGCCTCATTGAATCGATTAGATGTGAAAATAAGATTTTTTCTGACAGCAGTGGTTATAAAATATTGCCTATTATGCACTATTATACAACAATTTGACAAAAACACACCAACTTCTTGTAAAAAAAAACACGATGATTGTACTTTTGCTGGTCGTAGAAGTGTCAGCACCACTGCTATTTATTTTGTTTTATCAATAAAACTACTTATTATGCCCTTTTGAAACATGTCCGTCTAAACCGGCCCAGGACATCATTCCATCTTTATTATGCTTCTCTTAATAAGAGGGTCTAATCCTAATGTAGGCATTATTGCCTTTTTTCATATAACATCGTATTTATTGTTACAATTATCGTCTTTTTTAAAATTGCATCTCAGAATATAATTTTTTTTAATAGAATAACATTTTTTGTTGTTCTATCGGCTTTGTATATCTGTACATGAAAGGATAATTTCTGTTTTCATTTCAATAAGGCAAAATATTTCATGAAAAGCATTCGTGTGTTTAGGAAGTAACGGCCCACCTGGAGGCCCTGCCCCTGGTGGAGGCCCCACAATGATGTCTGGAGGTGGTGGCCCTCCCCCACCGGGCAGCGGCGGCCCCCCAATGTCCATGAACGGACCGCCAGGTGGGGGCGGCCCAGGAGCCGCGGGTCCCCGGCCCAACGTGAACCCGGAACGGGTGCAGAAAATGCTGGATGAAAATTCGTCGTTGATCAAGACCATTTCTGAGTACCAGGGCATGGGACGCTCCCAGGAGGCCATGAGTTATCAGGTAAGGTTTAAAAAAAATTCCTAATAGGTATAAAATGAGCTCCAAAAATTTGTTTCTTTTTCTTTTAAAATCTTAAATTTAAAAAGGGGTTGTCTATTTCCCTTTAAGTGCCCCCAGAATCTTCTAGGGGCGTATCATGGGATAAAATTGATTAATTTTGAACACACAAAAAATCTGTTTAGTGGCAGCTGCACAGAAACCTGACATTTCTGGCCCAGATAGCTGATTCCAACCAGAAGATTGACACGCTGCTGCCCCCGCCGGGCCAGATGCCGCCTCGCGGGGGTTATCCTGGCGGTCCCGGGGGATATCCTCCGCCCCCAGGCCCTGCTGGAGCGGGAGGACCACCGGGTCCATATGGGGGAGCCCCTAGTGGAGGTCAACCGTATTATCCTCCAAGTAAGTTTTTTTTGTGTACAGTTACATTGATATAACAGTCTCTATTTTATAAAATGCTTAATAATAATAAAAGATTTTTTGCAGTAATAAGGTATAGCCAACTAGCGAACTAAATCTAAATTTTTTTTTTTTGAAAGGTCATCTTTACTACAAAATATTACCTAAAAATCATGGTTACAGCTGGTTTTTTTTATCGCATTACTAAATATAATAGTCTAGATATGCTTTGGTACTTACTCTAGCAGAGTAAAAATTACTGGCATCGTTAGCTTTAATTTTTTTGTAACTATCCCTTTGTAAATTTTACAGCCGATTGTACTCTGTTAAACACTGAATTATCTTTGTTTTAGGTTATGGCGGAGGTCCGCCTAGTGGTAGTTACTCTGGCCCCCAGTACAGCTCTGGTGGGCCTCCAGGTCCACCCGGAGGCCCCGGTGCTCCAGGAGGACCTGGTGGACCACCAGGAGGTCCAAGTGGGCCCCCTGGAGGACCCCCGTACTCGTCTAGTGGACAGGTAAATTGTAATTTTGATTTTATTATATTTTAACAATGGATGTAGAATATAAAACATTAGGTACCTGTATATTTTACAGCCCTATGTCCACTCCCTTATAATTTTTGGGCAAACTTTGTGAATCTTTGCAATGTTATCCATTTATTGTTAGTTTGACTTTACCAAGGTCTTTGATAGTTTATGGTTCTTATCTCAAATAAGAGAGAGCTTTACTGATTAGTGTCAAAAAGGATTCCCCAGCAATAAAAATATATTTAGAAAAATACTTCAATTTTTGATGTACCTATTTTATTTGATAAATTTGATAATTGATTATTTTGATAAATATAGATTTTCATAAATGCATGGGTAGGATAGTTTTTACTTATTTAACCAATTAAAAAATATGAATTAGGTATTTTATTTAATATTTCAAATTTTTCCAAATGGTGGTTCTATGCAATAGTTGGATGTTTATCTTCCAATTTAGTAGAATGTGTTTGTCTTTTTTTTGTACCTATCTAAACTCTTTTCTTTGGATTTTCCTATTTTTTAGCTTGTTTAGTTTCAGCAAATAATTTCTAAAATCTACATAGATGTTCTAAGGGGTTTGTATTTGTACAGGAAAGGTCAATTTTAATGAAATTTAATCCTGTTATGTTTAGTATCCTCCTGGCCCGCCCGGAGGTTATCCAGGACCTGGTGGTCCTCCAGCAGGATATCCATCTCGTCCTGGTCCCCCACAGAATAGCTATCCAGGTATATATATTCTGTTATGTAAAGTCAGGGTTTCGGATCCTTGACAATAAAAATAAAATCACCAAATTTTTCAAAAATATTTATTCTTTAATTCGAAGTCAAAATTACTTTTAATTTTCAAGTCTGACCCTAGACCTTAAAGATTGGCTCTCATCAAGAGAATGTCTGAGATTTTATATAAATTTAGGTAGATTTTTCCATTTTTTCCGCATTTTTTTTGAGTCCAAGGATCCGATTCCGGATCCGCATTTTTTTGCGGATCCGGATCCTTGGACCCAAAAATATGCGGATCCTTGCGGATCCGGATCCGGATCCAGATCCGGATCCGAAACCCTGTGTAAAGTAGTTAAGTATTTTTGTCTGTAGATTAAGATTTCGAATGCTTGTGAACCGATTTAGGTGTTCATTTTAGGGAACGATTTGAGGATATATCATGATTTTTAGATTCAAGTCTTAAGATGGTATTATGCCATTTTTTTTCTTTTCTATCCTATCGAATTAAAAGTTCTCAAACGTTCAGTGATCAGTTGCAAATAGAAAATAGGATAAACGTAACAGGATAAGTGTCTGTCAGTCTGTTTGTTAATACCGTAATATCTGAACCGATAGGACTTCTTTTCAGTGAAATTTCTTTTTGGGTTTAGCTCCCTATCCCCCATATTTCCTGGAATTATAAGAAGCTTCATTGTAAGGGAAAGTTATGGTTTAGCGATTAGCGAGATCTTTCGGTACAGACACGCAGATATACATAAGACATACTGTCGCTTTAGTATATAGGGTTACATTACTTTTTTGATGTTTTGATTGTATCACAGTAAGCTGTTTTTATTTTTGTTGTAGCTGCGCTACTTATCATCCTAATTGTCCTTGCTTTAGGTGGACCTGGGTATCCTCCAAGTGGTCCTGGTGGCCCTCCTGTCTCCAGCTCTGCTGGCCCACCTACAAGCTCTTATCCAGGTATAATTATTATAGCATGACATACAACCAAACCATCCCTTAAAAAAACACTTTTCTGGAACTCGTAACTGGTGAACAATGGGTCTAACAAAAATTTTAGGCTGTTTTGCCAATCTAGTTATTTCTCTGTATATAACTCTTGACTATCATAAATCTATATATCTGATATTTATCCATCAATCTATTTATTTATCTCTCTAAGGATCTACAATTTCTATTGGGCTGGGAGGAGTCCCCATAGTCTCCTCTATTGGTCCAAGCTCAATGTCCCTAGGTAGGCAGCATCATAGATGCGACACAAATCTGAACTTATATTTTCCCTCCAGAAATGGACTAATCACGTGACTTCTTTGTTTTGAAACCTCCAATGATATGCTAGTATTATTATTATGAGATGCCTGATTGGTTCATTTTGGCGGCAAATAATAAATTCGGAAATTAGTCAAAACAACGTCCCATTTTTAATCTTTTTTTCGTTTATTTGCTGATATGATAATAGAATTTTGAAAATATAAGTTTATATGAATTTCGTAGATCTTTTCCTATCCTTTTATACAAAGTAAATTCAAATTTTTTTGCAAGTCATATATGAACTTGTTTACTTATTATCATGCTTTATTTAAATATCATTTATAATTATCATCTATAACTACATATTTTGCTTATGCATTACTACGCTTTTTATATCATATTTGATTTGAGTTTTTTTTAAGAAAGGTTTCAGAAACCAAAATATTTTTTGACTAGTAATATTTATTTCTCGCATCGTATTATAAACAGCTTTCCGCTGATATAGAATGTACATTGGTACAATCATAAGATGAAAACCATTTTTTTAGCCCCTAGGTGCCGAAGGCATGGGCTAAAAAATAGGTTTTCATCTTATGATTGTACATTTTTATATTCGTAGAAAGCTGGATATAATACGATGCTATACATAGTGTTTTTCGTATGGATGAGAACCGGTTCCTATCCACCGGATTCGAATGAATACGAGAATAGTTATTTCTGGCATCGTATTAAAACAGCTTTCCGCGGATATAGAATGTATAATTATAAGATTAAAACCAGTTTTTTAGCCTCGAGGTGCCGAAGGCTTGGGCTAAAAAAACTAGCTTTAATCCTATGATTGTACATTTTTATATTCGTAGAAAGCTGGATATGATACGATGCTAGACATATTTTTTTTCGTATGGATGAGAACGGGTTCTTATCCACCGGATTCGAATGAATACGAGAATAGTTATTTATCATATTTTCGTAATATTGTGAATGCTAGTAAGGATATTAAAATTATTTCAACAATTTTGGTCATGTGATCAAAATTGGAATTTTCCTTCTACTGATGACCCATTTGGGGGCGAAGTAGGTGGAAATTTAAATTTTTGTCACTTGACCTTAATATTGGTGAAATAATTTTGAATGGCCTTTCTTGTATAAGCAATATTAATAAAGTATGATACTTGGTTTTGTCTCACTCTTTATCTTTTTGTTAAATTAAAAAAAGTAAGTCTATCAAAAAAGGGGGGGGTTTTTAATGCAACCATCTCGTAATCAGTGATTAAATGGCACTTAGAATTCGAATTTCTATCTAAAATTTTTCATGAGTAATCCTTGGTAGGTCTATTTTCCCTAAATCGAACAAAAAGTTGGAAAAGTAACGGCTGGCGGCTCAGCCGTTTAGCCGTTTTTTGCCTATTTTCAGGGCAAATTCATCATTAATTACGTAGGAATCAACTTTTTAAAACATATTTTTGGTTTAATTCATGTTAAATGATAGCAATGACCAATTTTTAAATTTCTAGTACCAACAGCTACCGGCTAGAACCGTCTGATAAGGTTTTTGAGTGAGAAAAAGTATTATGTGAAGATAGGTTTCGTGACTTTTTTGCTCTTAAGATAGTAATAAAATGGCAAAACAGCTGAGCCGCCAGCCGTTAGCTGTTACTTTTCCAACTTTTTGTTCGATTTAGGGAAAATAGACCTACCAAGGATTATCCATGCAAAATTTCTGATCGAAATTCGAATTCTAAGTGCCATTTAATCACTGATTACGAGATGGTTGCATTAAACCCCCCCCCCCTTTACATCATCTAAGGGTTAACAATGAATATCTCTGTCTATTTTTCTCTATATTTCTTCCCCCTCCCCCCTACCTCACTTCTCTGTCTATTTCCTTCTCTCTCTCCTCCTCTTTTGTACGTTCATTTATACAATAGAGATAACCTAGAGACAGCACTAGGGCATTTTATTTACATTATGAGTCAGCAATAAATTGTTAAATATCTTAGGTTAAAGCTTTCTTTGGTGAAATATTTAAAGAAAATATTTCTTTCATCATAATGTTGAAATAAGTATTACCTACTGTATGAAATGTTAAATTAGAAATCAAAAATAATGTTGGAAAATTTATTCTCATTTCATACTCTGAAAAAAAGGAATTGACAAAATATAATAATTTTTATTCCAAACTTTTATAATAGCATGCTTATTTCTTATTGGTTGACACTAGAATTGAAAAAAAAATAATATATATTATTTTATGAGTAGAAATAAATTTGAAAAAAAATAATTTTCTTTCCCATATATTTATCATTCCAAAATCCCAAGAATCAATTTTGAAAAAAATAATTTTCTTTCCAATATTTCTATTCCTTTTTCTTATTGGACGTCATTTCATGTCCAATGAGAGACTAGTGTTTAAATATTTTAAAGCTTATTAAAGCATTTATTTTGAATGTGATAATACCAACATTCTTTCGCTAAGTGTGATAAAAAAATTTATGTTCTCCTATTTGATTTTAATCATGGTTTATTTATTACTATCGTCTACGCCTCTAGGATCATGTGAGGGAAGGGGGAGTGGTAAAGTGACCCTCTAATTTACTTTCCCGGTAAGCTTAAAACAAATAATTGGTCCATCGTATAGCGAGACATTGTTTTAATTTTGTATAAAATTAGCATCTTGTGGCTCTATGAAGAGGAAAGGAAGGAGGGTCAAAAAATAGCCTGAAACCATCCCAGGACATATATAAAGCTTAACCAAAAATGTAAAACTCAATCTTAAGCTTACTTCTTTATATGATAGGATATAGATAAATATGCATGTTTAATTATAATTTTTAGTTTAGTGCTCAGCATGTTTTTAGCTTCTTATTGCCTTAAAACATATTTAGCGTATGCATCGCCCCTAGCTTATTAAGGCTTCTCCTCAGTAGGAAGTGGTTGTTCTCTTTTTTTAAGAAAAAAAAAATTTAGGGGGGTTGGCTGGTTTGCTGTAGGAGCCATATCTTCTCATGGGTGTGATGTTAGGTACCCCTCTCAAACCGCCTAGAGCATGTACCAGACAAAAACTGAACATCCCTGAAATTGCATAGATAATAGTCTAGCTGTTCAAGAGATCTTGTCTTTTAGGTGGTCCTCCTGGCGGTCCTCCAACTTCTGGCAGCCACATGACTGGTCCTCCAGGTATAGTAGGCATTAACATTGAATTGTAGGAGATAGTTTCTCAAATTACATTTTATAATTTAAGGTACACAGTTAGTTTTCTACTTTCTTAGATTAAAAATCCATTATTAAATCACGAAACCGTACGGACAACATAAATTAAAGCTTAGTTTTTCTATTAAAAAACAAGCATCAACAAGAAATTAGAACCAATTCGTTTTAGGTGGACCCCCAGTGAGTATGTATGGTCCTCCAGGTAGTGCCCCGTATCCTGGTGGCCCCCCAACCAGCAGTGGAGCTCCCCCCTACAGCACTGCCCCTAGTGGCCCACCCAGATCTGCCTCTCCCAGCTCAAGCATAAATCCGCCAACTTCAGCTGCCGGCGGTGGAGATTATCCACCAACTTCTTCCTCCTCCAGCCGCCCACCGCCATCAAGCACACCTTCATCGCTGCCCCCACCCTCTAGCACACCATCATCCTTGGCACCCCCAACCTCATCAAGCAGCGGTGGTGTGCCATCGAAGCCCTCTCCAGCCCCTTCACCACAACCGCCATCCCACAGCGGAGCGCCCTCCCCTCATCCCCGCCCAGTTGGATCACCATCTCCGCACAACCCGCCGTCACAGTCTCCAGGTGGACTTCCGGGCGGCCCGCCCAGTGGCGGACATCCACCGCCGCCCTCTGGCTATCCTGGTGGATATCCACCCCCACCAAGTGGTTACCCAAGTTATGGCCCACCGCCGCCAGGCTCCTCGCCCTACCCACCAGGCCCGCCGCAAGGCTATCCACCGCACAGCTACTCAGGTGGGTATCCGCCAGCGCCTGGCGGTTACCCACCGCCACCGGGTGGTGGCTATCCGCCACAGCCTGGGTACGGAGGCTATGGAGGATATCCTCCCAGTGGTGGCGGTTACTACCGCCCACCCGCAGGTCCGCCTCATATGAGCCAAGCAGGGCCTCCAGGTGGATATTCTGGCTATCCAGGAGGTTATGGAGGAAGTGGAGGTCCTCCCCAAGGGGGGCCACCACCTCCAGGTGGACCTGGGGGTCCCCCGCCTGTTTCTCAGTAAAACTGCTATTCACTATTTAACAGGAAAAGGGGACAATTATACCAGGCTTATTGTTCAAATTTAGATTATTAGACCAAAATGTAATTCCATATTTTGCGGTTTAAAAAAATCCCCTTTGCCATGTCTTACCTTTTAAACTCTCATTACTTTGTATAGAACAAAATAAATACTGTAAAATCTCAATTTTATTATTTTCATTATTTACTGTAATGTAAATTTACTGTAATTTAAAGAAAGTATTTAATTAGTTATAAGGTAGAAAAATTAATGCAAAAATATATTTGTTTTTAGATTCTTACTGAGGGGGAGAGAATTATTCAGAGATACCGTAAAACTATCTGTTTTGCTTATAACATATATAAATATTAGAAAGTGTTACGGGTCCTCTGAGAAGATAATCTCCCCCTTCAAAATTGTGAAAAATTAGGGACCTGAGTTTTAATTTATTTCAAGTAAGAAAACTTAATTTTGAAAAATTGACCTTTCTTTTATTGCCATTGTACTGTTTTTACATTTTTACTAATGTATTTACCTATTCTTCATTACCATATTGAAGTAAGTTATCTATTTATCCGTTTTGTGCTTTTTTGTAACTCTTTCAAACAAAAATGTATTTCTTTACATCGAATAAATGAATTAATGTTTTGACATTGTACCAAAAAGTTGTATTTAAAACGATCATGATTTTATATCAGGGTTTACCTATATTCTGCAGATACTTATATATTTAATGACCAGCGGCTACGCCCCCAAAGGCCTCTTGGGGCACTCGTATGTGGTGGGAGGGAATGGATTTAAAACTATACTGTTCTTTCAAGGGGCGAATTCTCCTTGGAGGGTTGTGGTATCCTTCCTTCCTTGGCGAGATTTTGAACTACAGAGACACCCTGTTATTTTAATACAGGGATAATTATAGAGCAGCTTCTTCTTACTTTTCGTCACCTGTACTTAGCATAATTGTAAGAAAAGCAATTTGCAGAATAGAAGCACCCTGTTCTATTTTCATTTTAAATAAATGTAAATTTCAAAGTAAATAAAGATTTGAAACTACAAATTAACATGTTCAGTATTTTTTTCCAATGTTTTAATAATATTTTCAGAGGCTTCAAAATGACCACCACACTGTCCAAAGAGGAATATTTAAAAAGATATTTATCAGGTAAATTGATTTATTTTTACTTGGATGCAATACCAACCGAGAAAGTTATATCAACCCCATAGCTTTACAAACGGACAGACGAAGTGAATTATAGGGAAAAAATAGCTTTAAAAAGTTTAATTTCAAGTAAATTTGTTGAATAAATGCGTAAATACATTATACTTTTTAAGGACAACCTTACATTTTTAGGAGTTGATTAAATAGATGCTTCGCTAATAACATTGTACCTTGTTGTAATAGTATTTCAAAAATCAGATGAATAGAATAATTTATCATACAAAAATTTGTTAAAAAAGTAAAAAATCTGCATCTTTTAAATGGTCTTACGGACTTTCTGGTAACGATTATAGAGTTGCTGCGCTTTGTAAGTCGTACCTTACTTACAGGAATCATTATACAAAGTTTGAAATCAATAGGACAATTCTAACCTGTTTAAATTAACGAAAAGAGCCAACCGTTACGGACGGACGGACCGACCATAAGTATAGAAAATTTTCGCTTTTAATAATAATAAAAATAATATGTGTTTCTTCTAGGGGATACAGCTAAAGATGAAAAGAAGAAGAAAAAGAAAAAGAAGGAAAAAGACAAGAAAGGGATTGCAAAAATTGCTCCTAGGTAAATTTTGTTTAACAAGGATGACAACATCCATAAAAGCGAAGCACTGAAACGGTAGGACAAACGGACATTAACACTTGTATAATATCAGAACTGAATAATCAAAATATAAATGTATAAGAATCGAAGCAAAATTGTAAGTAAAATTGTTTATTGTTGAAAAACTGCTTGATACAAATAATGTTTATGGACATACTTACAACTTTAGGATTTGATTATAGAGTTGCTTCGCTTATAAAATTGTACTTTGTTGTCCTAGGAATCAGTATACCAAAATCAGATCAATCGGATTATTAGATCACATAAAAATTAGTTGTTAAAAAAGTTTTAAAAATCAACATTTTTAAAATGGACGTACGGATATTCTGGTAATGATTATAGAGTTGCTACGCTTTCTAAATCGTACCTAGCTACTACAGTTTGAAATCAATAGGACAATTCTAACATGCCTAAATTTACGAAAAAAGCTATCCGTTATGGACGGACGGACCGACCCTAATTATAGAAAAGCTTCGCTTTTAACAAGTGAAACTTTTCTGTAGTTATGGCAAGTTCGTCTATAACAGATAGGTCGTTTCATTCATTCATCTTTATAATCAAGTCTTAATTACGATACTATCGATATTTGTTTTAAGAAGGGGGAGAACTTTTGTTTATTTTTATTGGAGATGTGATTTACTCCAACCCTTCCCCTCCTAATAGTTAAACGAATTGACCAATAAACGATGTCCATGTTAGCCACCTAAATTGACGATATTTTTCCCCTGTCATAATGTCCACGTATATTCTATATCCATTACAATCCCTTGATTTGAAATTGACAACTTTATACCTACCTATTGTTGCTACAATAAATAAATCCTCCAAGTACGTATAATGTATGTATATGTCAATTTAATTTAACTTTTTAGGATGAAAATTATTGACAATGACGCAGAAGTGCCTGTTATGTACAAAGAAAAGGTTGGCCTTAATAATTTTTAATAGCGGTACTATTTTACAATTTAAGTCTGACTGTATGACTAAATCACATTTAGAAAATAAATATTATCATATCATGATATGCTTTTTTGAAAGAAGTTAAGATATGACAGTGGGTTCTTTTTCAAATAGAGTTTTATTAAACTAGTATCAATACATAGCTGGATCCTGTATTCCTATTGGTAAAATGAAATGACTAAATTCCTATTGATTGTATTTCTATTGGTCAGACCATTATCATGTGACTTAAACCTGTTTTCCTATATGTCAGACTAAGTTCTGCTTTCCTATTGGTTAAACTATAATCTTATGACTAAAACCAGTTTTCCTATTGGCAGAAAGTGCTTGCCAGTGAGGGAGAAGATGATGACGAAGAAGACCTGGAGCTAAAGCCAACCATTGCCCACATGGAGGTCAGTATATTTTCAGCTAAATATATAATAACACTTCGTTAAATTATATCTACCTTAACGATTTAAATGTAAGAATTATCCTTTAAACTTAAAACTTTTTTATGAATAGGATGAAAGACCAGAAGAAATAAAAATCCGTGAACAGTTTGAAAAGTCTGGCAGGTGGAAAACTTTTACAGGTATGTTATTGTTATTTTCTTATTTATTATAATCAGAAAATTAAATGATTAATTTAGTAATAATGATTTGTTGAATCATTGATTGATTGATTTATTTTATTAATATAATGATTTAACTTTTGATTTATTTGATTACTTTCTGAGTTGAATATTTACTTAAAGTTTTATTTGCTGATTTTGAATTAGGATTGATATATTATTTTTTACCTCCCAAGAAAATCCCCCCCCCCCCCCTCACAACCAAATTGTCACTAAGATTGAAAGAAGAGGTCGACTTGTTGAATATTCAATTGTTGTGATAATTCTGTGAACCAATAATTCACGTTGTCCGTCCGTCTTTCAATAGAGTTGTTAAAATTGTAAATTGTTTCGAATTAATGTTTGTTGTCATACTTGTACTGAACTGTAGGTGAAGATATAACAGCTAAGAAACTTGTTGAAGAAGTTATTAAGAAAGAACCTGGAGATATCAAACAAGAACCACAGGGTGCGTCTCATTAACATCTTTAAAAATCTTTATATAAAAATAACAGGATCTTTGTTTGACTTTCTGTGTGTAGCCTAAGATTTAACTAACCGCTTGACCTATATGGTTCTGCATTTTAGGTAGTTAGTTTACCAAAATTGGAAAAAATTCTAGGAGGATAATACTAGATATTTCCCCTGCTCGTTATTTTAGTGCCAGATTGGCAGTATTTTTGATATCTTTAGTTTGAAATGGTGTGGTCAAATCTTGAACCCCAGACTTGGGGATCTTAATGACCAAAAGCAAAAATGGATGTAGAATATCTATGTGGATATATTGACAGGGGAAAATTCGTCGTCAAGTTAGGTTGGTGATATCGACTTCATTTATTGGTCAGTTCGTTCATCCAGCGGAGGGGAAGGGGATGGGGAAAAGGGTTTGGATAGGGGGTATCGTTGTTTAGTCAACTGTGAGTATTACTTTATCAGAGTACATGAAATTCTTATGCAACCTCCAAGTAATAATATAAGCAAACAATGTGACGCACTCCCCTGTGGTAGATGATCAATATCTTGACGCTCTGTACAAACACAAGAAGAAAAAGAGAAAGAAGGATAAAGATAATGATGTTAAGATTAAGACAGAGCAGCCAGAAGTTAAACAAGAACCTTTGTCTCCTTCCCATCCAAGGAAATTTAATTGGTTGTTTTAGTTATTTCAAAGCATAGCTTAAATCTGTTATTTTTTTTTTAATCTTAGCTTTTCCTAAATTAGGGTTAATCCGTCAGTAATTCATTCCTATCAAATCCAAACTGAGCATGAGAATTCCTGTAACAGTTGGGTACAATTTAGTGAGTAAGCCAACTCTATTGTCATTGACCAAAAATCTGTATGTGCATTTTAAACAAATTGACTTTTGACATGCATTTTTCATGAATGCTCATCATAATTTTAAATAGTAATATATTATATGTATAGGACGAGTCAAACCTTATGTTTGTTTTAAATAAATTGAAAAGGGTGGTTCTCCCTGCATGATCTACACAAAACGTAACCTAAACAACCATTTCCCTCAAATTTTAGAGATTACAAGTCAACAATCGACATCTCCAACACAAGAATAAAAACTGAAAAAACTAGCGATGATGATAATTCACCGCCTAGAAGACGGCAGCGGCACGATTCCGATGACAATTCGCCGCCACGTCGGCGGCAGCGGCATGATTCAGACAAATCACCGCCGCGACAACGGCATGATTCTGATAACTCACCGCGGCGCACAAGACACGATTCCGACGACTCTCCGCCGCGCCAAAGACAAAGACACGATTCTGACGATAATTCACCGCCACGGCGGCGGAAGACAAGATGGGGTTCAGAGGACGCCTCGCCTCCGAGACAATCCAAAAACAAATCTGCCGACGATTCTGACGCATCACCGCCGCGCAAGCGGCCTGCCCGGGCAGGTAGCGATTCAGACGCTTCCCCGCCACGCAGGAAAGCCGCCAATAATTCGGATTCAGATGCATCACCGCCTAGAAGGCGGGGAGGTGGCGATGATTCTGATGCCTCTCCGCCAAGGCGGGGAGACGAGGGCGGAAAAATGACGAAAACATTGGACGGAAAACGGGCAGGTCTACAGCAGGCTAGAGACTTGAAAACGGAATTGGAAGAGATTAGAAATAAGGCATAGAAAACTATATATTCAGGGATATTAAGGGATAAGACAATGAATGATTAAATGATTGACATCCTCTTTAACAGTAAACAAAAGTTACTATTTAGTTTAAATATATTGGTTCAAAAGTTTGAATACTTCTAGTTTGAACCAACTAATCAAGATTTTAGCAATCCACTCTTTACAAGTCCTTTGTCAGTCCTATGACTCGTGTAAAGGTGTGCTTATTAATATTTTTTTTTTCAAATAAATGATCTATGTTTAATGTGTATACTCTTCATAGCAATGTTATGTAGGTATTTATAAAGATAAAATAGGAGTGCTTTAGCTGCCTGTTACTTTATCTATAGTTTTGTATGTACTAGGAAAAGAAAATGTTTGAAAAGATGGACACAGCTGTTTCTGGAAGGTTTGCTGAAACTAAGGTGAAAATCCTTGTACAAAAATAACAGGATGTTCGTCTGTTTGTAACTTAAGATCTCGCTCTTCGCTTAATAGATATGATATTTTTAAAAGTGAAACTTCTTTTAGGTCTATTGAAGGTCGTTGTTGTTTATTTATGTATCCTCTCCCCAAAAAATTTTGGGGGGATGTGAGAGATTTTATTAAGCTTTGTGACGTTTTTTTTCTCCGTCTTTCCTCCCTCTCACCCCACCCCCCTCAAAAAAAAAAATAAAATGACCGCCTTTACCCTGTAGGATGCCAGTAGTAAATGTGTAACTAAATAACCCTAATCATTTGGCAGGGGTGTATATTCTGCATTGGATCCCCGACTAAAAGGGGGTGGGGGGGGTGAAAATGTGTAGGGAGAACAATTGAAAAAAAAGTGTACTGAAATATCAGCTTATACAATCATCCTGAAAAATTTAGTATATCAGACCAAAAACACTTAAGATATGTAGAAATATTTGAAAAACCTGCAAAAAGCTTCTTGTCCTTTCATCTACAGAAACAAATTTAATTTAGGTCCGAGGACGACTGGCAGAGGCCGAGGCCAAGAAGGCGGCAGAAAAGGAGAAAAAAGAAGTACCTGAAGAAATTAAAAGAAAGTTTGAAACTTGGAATAAGTAAGTTGAAAAACCTAGTTTTGCGTTATGTAAAAGCGGATAATTGGGCAATTTCCATCTAAGTGCTTAGTCGAGATTGAAATTAGGGATAGAATTTATATAAAAAATACTGGGGAAGGGGTAATAAGGGTTCTAAATTCACTTTGTTGGAAAGCAACTGTCACTGAAATGAAAGCGAAAGGATCAATATCGTTGTGCGGTCAATTAATATTTCTTCTTATTTAGGGGTGTAAAACAAGTAAAGAATTCCATAGCCCAACTGGAGGACAACCTGTATGAGATGTCGAAGCCTCTGACAAGGACGGAAAACGACGTTGACAGAGATGCCATGCTCCGAGATCAGGTATATACTATTCCTAGGACGATTAGGTAAAATATAATAAGCAAAGCATCTTATACCTACCTAGTTCATAACCTCGTTTGTTGGGGTTCTTTTTCTATTTCCGCTTAAGATAATGGGATACGATAACACCAACTAAAAGATATTATGTTAGTATTCAAAAGACAACCAACCTTTTGATCGCACTAACTTTGTCTACAAGTGTTAACTGTAAATGGCAACAATTTGAGTTGGTTTATGGGCCGAGACATTCCCCCCAAAGTTTATTTGATTATATTATGAAATTATATAGGAGCGAGAGGAAGACCCTATGGCCGCGTATATGAGAAAGAAAAAAGAGAAAAAGCAGGGGAAGGTTAAAAAATTTCCCAGATACACGGGACCTCAGCCACCTCCAAACAGGTAAACAGCACCTTTTAGAATAAACCAAAGGGATATATTTTCCATTGCCCTACCCTCCACTGTCCAGGGGGGGTGGGAGAATACACGTAATTCTACCTAATTTACAGTGGAGTGTGAAGGACAACTAAAAGGAGAGATATTGTACTATTATTTATACTAGTACCCAAAGTTTTATACGCATTTATTGGTTTGTACATTTACATATTAAAAACTATTCCTTGGTTTAAAGTCCTAGCAGTTACTAAACGTTAATCATTAATTTTAATTAATCTTAATGGGACATTTGATAATAAGCATGCTTTCTCTCTTTCTTGTAGGCCTTTAAACTTTGGGTACTTTTATTAAATCTTGATTGGTTGGTTCAAACTAGCAGTATCCAAAATTTCAACCAACAATATTAATCTATAAAAGTTATAATTTTGTTATCATCATTGGGAACATTCATACGTAATTTTCCATTTTCTTATCCCTTAAGATCTTAAGGTCCAACTCCTGAGAAGAAACTTATCAATGAATCAATTTAGGTTTGGAATTTGGCCAGGCTACAGATGGGATGGAGTTGTTAGAACAAATGGTTTCGAAACTAAACTCCTCACTAAAGATATTAGAAAGTAAGTTTTTGTTATATTGTCATTAAGTTTTTTAACTTTTCTACCAATTAAAATAAGAGAATCGAGCATAATCGACATTTGAATGGATACAAGGACCTCTAAAGTAATTCTCTTGAAAAAAAAAACGTTTGAACTTTTTCATATCTTTAAAATTATAATGTCAAAACTGGTATTAATTTTATGAGTTTTATTTTATTATTCCTAAAAAATTGTCTGTAATACTTTTCAGTATGACCGAGAACCGGTACTAATCCAGCGGATATTGATTTGTTTTGAAGCCATAATGTAAAGTTTTTTAACTTTTGCAGTTTCAAGTTTTTATTTAAGACTAATCTTGTTATATTTATTTTCAGAAATGTTGAAGAAATAGAAGCATACAAAATGAACCTGGACTGCGAATAAAATAGCTAGAATTTTTAAATTGATTTGTTTTTGTTGATTCAACTGGCAATTTTACCAAATCCGATAAGAACCTGATTTTGTAAAAATGTTTTTGTTTGATCCATGTTTCTAATACGTAATATGTGATTTAAAATATATTTTAAAATTGTTGCATTTTTTAGAACCCCTATACAAAATAAATTCATACAGAAGTTGTGTTTTTATTTATTTATCATGATATAATATGTTATAAAATTATTACGTTTTCAGATATCAAATAATGTTTAATTAGATAAACTTAATCACTGATCACTGACCAGCTTGCCTCATTTTCACAAGGTACATAGTGGACAGTTAGTCTTTAAACAATCTATAAAACATAGGGAGGGAGAGGACATCAGGCTGTAAATTACTCTGGTACCCAAAGTTTCCCTTATTTGTTGGCTTAAAGGGCGAATATAGTTTCAATATGATATGAGCTTATATGAAAGGTGCCATTACATACTTTTAAAATATCTATGTTAAATTTAAAAAATCAAAAAAATCCTTAAGTAGATTTAGCAATTTTTGCTTTTACTTCAACATATGATAAATGAGAAAGTCAACAAAATCGTTTATTTTACCCCTTTACAAGACTTTTTTTGACTAGTTTTCTTAAGTTTAATTGATTATTACATTGGCATGCATCTTAATTGATAAGTAAAGTGTTTATTTTTTTATATTATATACTATTTTATTGATTTTTTTAAAAAGCATAAAATAATTTGCGTCAATTTGCGTCCGGAGTAATTACTAGGGTAAATAATACGTTTTAAAGTTTTTTTTCTGTATGAAGATCAATGATTAATTCTTGATGATATAATTACTCTAGTACGCATTTTTCAACACACACACACAAACGCACCGATCGCCAGATTTTCTCCAGAAAAAAATATAAGAAAAAAAACACTATTCACCTATTATTTTTGTCCTCTTTAAATTAATTATAACAATTACCATATAATTTTCATACTTACATGAAATAAAATTTCTCCTGTAAAGGTTTTTTTTAAAAAATAAAATTCATATACTTTTCACTTTGTTGGGGAATATTGACAAGGAAGAAACAATCCACAATACAAAAAAAATAGATTGATAACTGGTTTCCACTTTTATTACGACTATCATTTACCGAAAGCTTTTTAATTCAACCTTAAACCGAAGCCTTGTGTGATGCTAGGGTGTTTGGAGTTCTTAGGGAACCACACTTACTACATAAATTTATCCTGAGAATGTTCAGGTTTTAAGCTATAACAGACTTATACATTTGGATATGTCAATATCTTAAAGTTACTTATAATCTATAGAATTGCACGGTTTTTTTGAGCCCATATTATATTCAACCTATATTCGCCCTTTAAAAACTTTTA
Source organism: Acartia tonsa (assembly GCF_053477335.1). Classification (NCBI taxonomy): domain Eukaryota; kingdom Metazoa; phylum Arthropoda; class Copepoda; order Calanoida; family Acartiidae; genus Acartia; species Acartia tonsa. The sequence goes on along the minus strand of NC_137268.1, from coordinate 29,304,653 downwards.
ATACTTTAATTGTATTGTGATTAGTTGGCTTCTAACTTTTCAACCAATAATTTTAATCTACTAAGGAATAATTGTGACTATCATCATTTTGGGTGAACATCAATTTATCCCCCATTTTTTATCCCTTAGGATCTATGAGAGAACATTTAATTTTTGTTGATTACACAATTAACTGATCTTTAGTAAGCTGCTATTTAAAAAAAAATCATGAGCTCCATAGAAATATAACAATAACAATTTTTTCGAGCTTCAATACGATTAATTGAATATTTTGAGACCATTTCCAATAAAAAATTCACTTTTAAAAACTATTCAATTTGTATCTACTAGGCATTTAAAGACGGGATATATTTAAGATGGAGAATCCACCTGAAATCGCGGGCTCTGATTGGACACAGAGCAACAGCAACGCCGGTTATGATTCGTTGGGACAGAACGGAGATGCAGAATCTGATTGGTTGGAGAGTTTGGCGCAAACACAAATAGAATTGCTGGACAGTGAGGTCAGACCGCGCAGCCAAGGATTTCTTCCCGCCAAACCGCCAGGTTAGATAATACCTGGGAGGGGGTGGACTGGACATTGGACTGTAAATCATAATGGTTCCCAAAGTGTTATGAACACGAACGTTCATACGTTGCTCTTTAGCATCTCTTAGAAAATCACGATTTGTTTTACAAACTAGCTCTTCCCAAACTTTTCCATCTTACGATTTTAATCTCCAGAAGGGGTAGTTTTGTTCACCAAATTTAGGGGTGTTCTACAATATTTATTGATCATACATTGTCTTATCCCTTCATATCCCTAGAAAATGTTATTTTCCATATGTACACTATCACTGCGGCTCGCTCACTTATAGAAATGGGAAACTTATAAAAGTTTTACTCAACACACGAAATCGTAACAATTTTAATGAGAAATACGCATTTTATAAGGCATACAAAACGCTCTAATTTTTGTTCTATTTAACGTAATTTTATAATTTTTTTTGCTTTTTATTTTATTTTACATACCTATACTTTTATCATTTTATCAAAAAAAAATTTATCTTTTTTCATCATTTTTTGGAGAAATTAATGCTTAAACTAAGGGTATCTTTAGACGCAAAATTGACGCACTTAGAATAAAAAATGCGTATTGAGTACAAAGGGGGGATAATTTCAAGTCATGAATGTTCTAAAAATATCTTTTTTTCCATAAAATTTTAATGTTTAGTCCACCCCACGTCACCCCGAAAATTATATATCAATTTAGGAAGTATATATTGTAGATTAAATCATCCCACCCTGGAAAAATTTTGATAAAAGTTTTGCCCCCAGTAAAAATTGGTTGATTTAAGCAAAAAAATGACCCATGCTAAATATTTTTTCTGTGATGCAATAATTGTGACCTCATGAGCACTGCAAAGTTTTTGAAATCTGCAAAAAAAAATGTTTTTTTAGTTCTTTTGTGTGATCTCAATTTTAAAGATTTTTACAAAATTTCAATTCTAGTATGTCAATATAAACCTGAAATTTACCAAAAAAATGGAGCAGTCTCAATTATAACATATTGTATTTAGTATTTATAGTAAATTATGACCTTGAAAATTGAATTATATATGTATGCAATTTTGACTTTGGAAGATGTGACATGTCTAGGGTAGGTTTTTTTTAAAAACATACTTTTGCTTTAATGTATGTTAAATTATACCAATAACCATATTTTAATTTTCAGTACCACCCACTTAACAGTTAGAACTGGCTGGAAACAGCTGGGAGTGGTCAAGAGTATGATGAGTAGATAGGGCTTTTGATGTGTCTAAGGGTAGGTTTTTATGTGTGCTGAGCTCAAAAATACCACACAAAATCCATATGGCAGCTTGCTAACAGCCCCAGCTCAGCTGGGAGCGGCCAAGAGTAGAATGAGTAGATAGGGCTTGTGACGTGTCTCTAGGTTGATTTTTAACAGTCTGTGTAACAGCCCCAGCTGCCAAATGGATGGACCCCCACTATTTATAGTAGTATTTTTGAGCTCGGTACCAATAAAAACCTACCCCTAGACATGTCAAAAGCCCTATCTACTCTTCATACTCTTAGCCGCTCCCAGCCTTTTTCAGCCAGTTCTAACCATTTAGCAGCTGGTACAAGAAATTTTAAAAATGGATATTTAAAGCAAAAATATGTTTTAAAAAGTTGATTCCTATGTAATTAATGATAGTTTTGCCCTGAATATAGCCCAAAAACGGCTAAACGACTAAGCCGCCAGCTGTTAGCCGTCACTTTTCTAACTTTTTGTTTCATTTTGGGAAAATAGATATACCAAGGATTACTCATGCCAAGTTTTGTAATGAAATTCGAATTCTAAGTGCAATTTGCACATTGATTACGAGATGGTTGCATTAAACCCCCCCCAAAAAAAAAAAAAATTGAATTAATTCCTTTAATGATCTTGATAGATATATGTTTATAACTTTTAATATATTTTACAATAGTGCTCAAAGTTAATGTTGGGAGGGAGAAATATAATAGACAATTAATTAGATAAAATCCAATAGAGAACCTGTGAATGATCAGACAGACGGAGGGATAGACAGACGGACAGAGGGACAGGTAAATAGTAATAGACAGTCTTTGAGGCATTAACAAATTACAATTAGGCTATGCTAGATGATTCATTGAAATCCAAAAGAGAGGCAGTTAGACAGATAGACAGACAAGTGGTGGGACAGACAGACAAAAGGACAGACATACAGATGGACAGACAGACAGACAGACAAATGGGTATTGCCTAAAAACAGTTTGGCTGCTATATGAATCATTAAAACCCACAATAGAAAAGAAATTTACATTAGTTTCTTTTTTCGATACTCAACGCCCCCCCCCCTCCCCCACTCAAAGGGGTTTATTATTTCTTAAAATCAATAAGTGACTTCTCAGCTTAATAAAATTGAATATACTTTTTATTTCATCAATTTATCTTAAATAGAACGAAAGTTATAATCAATTTATTGTCTACATGAAATATGCCTTGAGTAAAAATCAACCTAATTGTCAGTAAAAACGTCATATTTATGCATATTTACACAGTAAATAAATTTTAAAATTGTATTTTATTGTAATGAATAACTTAAGGGGGTTGTATGAATTATCAAAAACCTAAAAAAAAAACTAATTTGGTTAAATTAGTCCAAGTAATGATTGATTTAGTACAGCACATATGAATATGTTGTCAATTTCCTATCAGAGTCGCAGTGCTATATAAGTTGGAAATAGTAAAAACATCTTCATATATTACCCTTGTGTACAATTTTGGCCTTTATTTGGATTTATTTTCATCAAAGGAGTGGGAAAAATCAGCTGCATATTTTTTTAACAAAAATTACGCGGATTTTGTTTGCAGGTGATTTAAGCTGGAGTATTCAGCATGGGGGACCTGTCCAGAGTGAAAAATTAGTCCTCTCACAGGCAGGGTTTTGTTCTGAAGTGCCTCAGGTTAGGTTAGGTAAAGAAAAGTTCATGAGATTTAATATTCCCGCAGGTTTTAGTAAGAAGTTTTCTAGGATATGTTTGTTAGGGGTGGATATTAACAATACTACCAGATTCCTATATTTTTCAATTTTAAACTGGATAACTTCCAGATGACGGGATTAGTTCTTATTTTAGTATATCTAAAAACGAAAATTTGCATTATTACGTGGCCAAACGTCCTACCTACAGGGAGCCATTTGATTGCACAACCCTTGTCAGGAAGTCCTAACTGTTACACCTTATTTTGGCAAAGGCATTCCTCCTACTATTAATGTCGAGCACCTGACATAGCAGCATTAGGAATCATTTTTAAGTCTTTATGTCCCTGCGTCGGGCTGAGATTCGAACCTATCACCTTCCCGACAATTAGCGGATGTTACAGTCGCGGGGTTATTTATGGTTGTTACAAAACTTGCTAGTTTCCAACCTTATTATCACATTTAAGTTTCAACCATTACCCTGAATCAAGGAGAACCCATTCAAAGGTTTAAAAATAAGCAGCACAGAACTAGTGAATGAACAACCTGTTAGAGAACCATGTCCAAAGTGTTTCAAATCCAGGAAAGTGTCCTTTTTTTTACATCTATTATACTCAATGATTCCTTAAGCCTAAATTTTTATGAAGCTTTTTTTACTAACCAACTATAAAAGTAGGTAATGTAGCACTATTTGCAGATAAAAGCAAGGACTTCTGGTGGGAGGGTAATGGGTAATAAAAGTTTTGGGTGCTATAACCCTACCTCTTATTGAAATTTATCCTGCGCCAAAAATGCATTAACAGTATTTTGCAACTATTTCAACTTTCATTTTCCGGGAACACAACTTTGTGAATGGGAGAAAAAAGGAGGGAAAGTGAAAAAAATAGGGACAAGATGGATAACGGAAGAGAAAGTTCAAAAAGGTGAGTTTTTAAAAGAATGGGTGGGTACTCCATCTGAAAAGAGACAATAAACTTAGGAAATATTTCTGCTACACATGTTATGTACCTGTGGAGAGTCTGCAGCCTGTATTTCCAACAGTACAACTACCTATTCATATTGATATCATCAAACACAGCAGGCAATAGTTTCATTTAAATACCAGTAATCCCAGCGAGGGAATAGACATTCGGCTGTTTATTACAGTAGTCCCCAAAGTTTCATAATAACGTTTTCTTATTCATTTACTTAACACTTTTATGGACTTTCAGTGAATTTTGATTTGTTTGTTGGTTGATAAAGTTGAGTATCCGAACGTTTTTACCATTGATTTTAATCTACTGAAGGAGGATTTGGAATGTTCCCTTAGATCCTTTAGTTCCCTTTAGATCCTTATGCAATCTATTTATGAAAGTAACAGTATTGTGTCTGTGTGTGTGTAGCTTAAGATCTTGCTTGACCGATATGGTTCTTCTTCACAGTAAAGTTCTTATATAATCCTAAAAGATTTATTAATATTTTTGAGGAGGATAACTCCACCCTCCCAACAGAATTCGCCCCTAGAAAAAAATACTCAAAAGAATTTCTTAAGTAAGTTCATATCAGCTAGTATATCTTATTTGAATCATGCCAATCCTCTATCACAGTAGATATATTTTAAAATCTGAATGAAACTATGTTAATCCAGAGAGGTGGAGGGTAAATCAACCGCAGTCCATGCCGCGGTTTTGGCCCCGCATCATGTCAAAATGTTCACCTTTCCAAATATTCCAGATTATTCCACAGAAAAGGCATACATCTATAAAATTGTAAAATATATAAAACAATGGAAGATTTCAAATTAACTAGGTAGAAAATTCCTCTTTAGCTTAGCATGTAAGGAGGGGACATTAGGGTGTTACATTATTACAATAGTCCCCAAAGTTTTATAATAGCTTTTTCATATTTCATTGCTTCATAACTTTGGGGACTTTTATTGAATATCAATTAGTTGGTTCATTATGTTGAGTGTCCATCCATTTCAACTACTAATTGTAATCTACAGAAGATAATTTTGTGTATCGTCATTGAGTATGTTCATCAATTTATTAGTCATTGTCTTATCCCTTTAAATCTTTGAGTTAAAATAGATCCTAATCTATGTATGTGGCTAGGCTGTCCTGGTATTTCCTGGTAACGGTAGCCGCAGGCTGGAACAAATTTTAGAGTCATGCGCACAGGTTAAAGAACACTTGATTGTTTGATTAACATTGCAAAATATAAACCAAAGTTAAATATCAAAGATGTCTAAAGGAACCGTAACCCCTCTAAACTTTCCTAACCCTTAAAAAAAACTACGATAGGTACACAATTTTTTATCACAAAAATTGTTACGTTAGACTTGAGAGAATTGTGCAATGGACTAGGTATAAATTACACTGGTCCTAAAAAAACTATTACCCACCTAATTAAAAAAAAATATTGATTAACTAGTTCAACTTTGGATTAGTGTTCAATTTCTTATCCCTTTAGAATTAAAACAAGCAAACATTCTAATTGAAGTTAATCATGTACATACAAACCCCCTGAATAATATCCATAGGTATAAAAGAATTGAATAACTTAACAAATCCTGTTGATAGTATGAAATAATAAAGTGTTTTTTCTACCTAACAAGGAAGAAAACTTACAAGACAACGGCAGTTTAGAAGGAGCAAGTAATACAAATTTTGGCTTCACTAAAATAGTGTTTATAGACAGCACCTGGAACCAATGTTATGGCATGGTTCAGCATCCAGCATTAGCAGGTCAGCTTGTAGTGTTCAGTTAACAAATATAATGTTCTCATGTATGGGGATGAGATTCAATCACAGATTGTGATGGAATGCTTTTCCAGCATGACTTTGAAACCGATTAGATTAGAACCGGTTCTCAGTCATACTTGAGAATAATGTATAACATAGTATTACAGACAATTTTCTACGAATATTAAAATGAAAATTATAAAATTAATACCAATTTTGTTTTTGGTTTCAATGTTATTATTTTTCATTTTGATATACGCGGAAAGCTGTCTTATAATACGGTTAGATAAATAATTATTTATTTGAGGTAAATTGTTTTGTTTGAACTTATAAACAACCATTTTACCTATAACCAACCTATGAATTGAACAACCTTTGTCTGTGTGATAAAAAGTAATAGAAATAATTTGATGTCTTTCTGACTTGCAAATAGCATTTGACTGTGTTAATTTTTCTTCTTTACTTTACCATGCAATTTCAATTAGTTTTTTTAAAGTTAGTATGTTTTTCAACCTATTTTTAAAAAAATTACACTATTCTAAGACATGAAGATATATTTCGATTTTAGCAATCATTTTCAATTCATTTTGTCTCTTGTAGAAGTGAATCAAGCAATATTAGCTTGGTCGTTATAATTAGTTTTTTTATGTAAGTTTTTAACAATATTAAATGCAGAAAACCTAACTAGTTTTTGATTAATTTTCGATTACAGTTAATTTAATTGTTTATTCTAGGACTACCCCGAGTTGAAATCAGCAGTAGGAGGACAATATTCTGGAGATACCAGAAAGGAAAACCTAAAGAATATCTTGCAACCATTGAAGCTATTTACTACTTTCTTGTTGATTTTCACTGTATAGTTCTGAACAAAAAGTATGGTGGTGAATATGATAATATTTTGTTCTTGTTTAAGTTTATGTATGATAAAATCCATGAATTATATGACCATGACTCTTTACGAGCCTACACAAGAGATTAACAATTCGAAATTGTGATAAGTTATAATGTGTTTTTTCGTGATATTTTTCAGATGAACTCATCATAACTGAGATTGGATTTTGAAAAAAAAGGTCGTCTGTGTTTAAATCAATCACTCGATAACATAGTTGAATGCCGCATTTTGTTTCATTTGCCAATTAAAAATCAAAATAAATACATTTTTCCAATAATTTTCAAAATCTATTTCCTAACCCTGCTAGCTTTGTTTTTCTGTTAAATCTTTGAATAATATTAAAGAATTTTATTTTTATAATCTAAGAAAAATTATATTTTAGTTGGCAACGTAACATAGCGCAGAGTGCGGCATTCAACAATAAAGAGAAGTTAACTCGATTCAAAAACCAATCTCTGTAAAATAATGCTTGGTTGGAGGAGTACTTGCCCGTGTATCAACATGAATTTCATTTTATTGTCTTTTCTCTTTTTGATGCCAGGAATGTTATGCTTACAATTATAATTCATAAAAGGAAGGGGGGGGGGGGGGTCTACTTTTGAGATCCCATAAAAATAAAGTGTTTATCACAATAGAGTTCAATTTAAATGATAATATAGGGGAAGTTTCCAATTGGTATGTTGTGACTTTAAAACAATGTTTTACTATAAAGTTACGATTGCGAAACCGTGTCGCTGCCGTCGAATTATTTTTTTTTGCATTTCTTGCCAACTTAGAATCTTTTTTTTATACAAAGCTCTCGATACTCTTTATGAGTAGTAGTGCAAATACCGTCAAATGCTAGAATGAGGTAAAAACTATTCAAATTTTTTGCAGCGTTAGGTAAATTCCTTAAGAAACCATCCATATGATGGAAGCATAACAAGTTTTCTCTAGTTTGGTGTGAGGATGCTGACACTGGGGAGCCAACAGTGTTTATCTCTATATTAGTGAGAAACAAGGCCCATGTCTTGCCATATTTCCTCACACTACTACACAATCTTCAATATCCTAAGGATAGAATTACACTTTATTTTAGGTAAGAAATAAGGATGGATATATTCATTGAAGCTAAGCTGAACATAGATAGTTCAGCCAAGAAAACATTTACAAATATAAAGTTGACTGACAAACGCATTTGATATTCAACATCTATAACAAAGTCTATAACAAAATTACCTGTTTTAAAAATGGATGCTTAATAATAATATAGACATTGATTATAGAAATTCCTAGCTTGGAATATTGTGCCTAAAAGTCTAAGGAGTCCATATTTAAACAAGGATAACATTATCCATAAAAGCGAAGCTCTGAAGCGGTTGGACAAACGGACATTAATACTTGTATAGTGTCAGAACTAAATAATCAGAATATAAATGAATAGGTAAGAGACAAAGGAAAATTGTGAGCAAATTTGTTGAAAAATTTCTTGATACAGGATAATTGTTATGGACATACTTACATTTTAGGACTTGATTATAGAGTTGCTTTGCTTATAATATTGTACTCTGTTGTCCCAGGAATCAGTATACCAAAAATCGGATAATAAGATCACATAAAAATTAGTTGTTAAAAGAGTAAAAAATCAACATGTTTAAAATGGAAGTACGGACATTCTGGTAATGATTATAGAGTTGTTACACTTTCTAAATCGTAACTAACTACTACAGGAATCACCGTGCAAAGTTTGAAATCAATAGGACTATTCTAACATGCCTAAAGTAACAAAAAACGCTATCTGTCTCGGACGGACGGATGTACGGACCGACACTAATTATAGAAAAGCTTCACTTTAAAAAAGAGAGAAAAGGAAAAATTAAATCAAATAAAAATTGTTTTTCATAAAAAGCCGAATTACATCATGTTTTATACGAACATTAATCTCAGTTGCTGCTCTTTAAAAATTGTACCTACTATTACAGGAATCTTCGTGCTAAATATGAAGTTGATTGAACAAATTTAAGATGTCTGACACGAATCTAAAATTTAGAAAAGCAATAAAAAAAAGGGGGGGGGGGGGGTTAATGCAACCATCGAATTTTAGAATTCGAATTTCGATCTGATATTTAGCATGAGTAATCCTAGGTAGGTCTATTTTCCCTAAATCGAACAAAAAGTTGGAAAAGTAACGGCTAACGGCTCAGCCGTTTAGCCATTTTTTGGCTTATTTTTAAGGCAAATCATCACGAAACCTATCTCCACATAATTTTCTTTGCTGCTCCAAAACGTTTTCAAACGGTTCTAGCTACTGGTACTAGAAATCTAAAAATGTTTTTTTTTGTATCATTTTACATGATTTTAAGCAAAAATATGTTTTAAAAAGTTGATTCCTACGTAATTTATGACAGATTTGCCCTAAAAATGGCCAAAAACGGCTAAACGGCTGAGCCGTTAGCCCTTACTTTTTCAACTTTTTGTTCGATTTAGGGAAAATAGACCTACCAAGGATTACTCATGCAAAATTTTAAATGGAAATTCGAATTCTAAGTGCCATTTATACATTGATTACGAGATGGTTGCATTAACCCTCCCCCCCCCCCCTTTATATGTTTAGAAATATAACAAAAAAGCTTTCAAAATATTGTTCTTTTAATAACAAACATTCTAGTATGGCTTCGAAACTGAATAATATCCACTGGATTAGAACCGGTTCTCAGCCATACTGTAAAAATCATGTACCGTAATGTTACGTATTATAGAAAATTTTCGATAAATATTAAAATAAAAAATCATAATATTAATACAGTCTCGTTAGCCCAGGCCTTCGGCTCTTCGGGGCTAACATTACAGGAAGTAAATTCATATTATATCGTTTTAATTTGATCCGCGGAAATCTGTTTTTAATACGTTGCGATAAATAACTATCATTTTTCAGGAGCCACCACAACTCTGATAATAGTTTAGAAATTCTGAATCATTGGTTTAACAAATCTTCTTGCCAAGAATACCATAAGATTATAAAGGTGATTCATTTTGCTTTATATGAAATACTAGCGGATAAGCCCTTAGCATCTTTGGGCTCTTAAATCTGTAAATATATAGCATAAAGCCATCACAGGACCTATGTGAAGCTTACCTAAAATACAGAACCCAATCGGTTCAGTAGTCATTTAAATTTTAAGCTTTAGGCAAAAAAATCCTTACTACTTAATAACGGCTACATGATATATCCATAGCATTTGAGTGAGTTAGGGCAGTAAAATAGCCCTAAACCACTTGCAAGTTTCATTCAAAAGAAGAATTGCCCTAAAACCATCCATAAACCTAATTGAACCTTCCCTAAAATTTAGAACTGAAACGGTTAAATTTTTGAGTTATTGTGGAATGTTCAGGTTTAAAAATAAGATGATAAGAAATTCTTTTTACCTAGTCCCTTTAGGATAATATATTTGAAGATACATGTACATTAAGATATATAAGTTTTCCGGAATTTTAAAGTTAGGGGGAGATTTGAAATCTGCATCAAATTTTGAGAATTTTTTATAAAATTCGTTTTTTCTACAATTCTTTATCTAAAAGCGGAAATGCAATTTAAGTTAATTAATTTTGGCATCTGTGATTGGTGGATTTAAAAAATCGGCGCTCTGATTGGATGGCGTACATCATTCAACCAATTAGAGCGCAGGTAGTTTAAAATCCACCTATCCTATTGGTCAAAATTAATTAACTTAAAATGCATTTCCGCTTTTAGATAAAGAATTATACAAAAAAAACGAATTTTATAAAAAATCCTTGAAATTTGATGCAGATTTCTAATCTCCCCCTAACATTAAAATTCCGGAAAACTTATATATCTTAATAAGTTAATGTACATATATAAAACCCGACACTGACATATCGCTTGTTGTCGGGAAGATACGGGGATGGGTTTGAATATCGACCCAACACAACGTCATAACAAGAAGTTAAAAAAGATTCCTACTGCTGCTATCCAGTTGCGCGACATAAATGGTTAAAAATAGGGGTAATGACATGGCCCGAAACAGGCGCAACTAATTACAATTTACAGTTCTAGACGTCCGGACAAGGGTGGTGCAAGCAAAGGGTTGGTTGTCTAAAGGGCTTTTAACTATATGATGATGCACATCATTGAGCAATATTTGGTTCAGGGATACACTAAGATAAGATCTCGTGGTGTATCCCGTTATTCAACGGCTAGGCTTGATGTGATAAACGAATTCAGGACTTGGAAAACTGTTCCGACCCTTGTTTACTGCCTGGAGAACATTCTTCGGTAGGCTGGACGCCTGCAAAGTTTCATCATATCATGAATATGCGACAGAATTCTTTAGATTTGGCCAGGTTTCTTGGATTAAAGGAAGCCTGCAAGAAATACACCGCACTAACTGTAGAGGGACTGCCACAAGTAGACCCAATACCCCAAATTTAAAGCCTTAAAGCCTACTCGTGACAGTCTTACATCAGTTAGAGCGGTGTATTTCTTGCACACTTCCTTTAAGAAGTATATTTTATAATACTTGATGATAAGAAGGGGCGATAGTTTTTTCTGCGTAGATAGCGTTTACTTACAGTCCTGTTTTAACTTTTATATAAATAAATAAATTGTATTTTTTTATTAGATGCTTTCTCTTAAAGTGTCTTTCGAGCATTAACCCCCTCCCCATTTTTAAAACAAATTGAAAATAAGGTGTAGCTTTTTCTAAGTTTGCATAAACCCTGCAGGGGGGCCTTTGCCGGCGTGGCAACCTTAACTTAACCTAAACTAATAAACAAACAACCAAATCTCTCCCCCCCCCCTCCCACATTTCCAATTTATTTCAAAATAAGGGAAGGAGAGGTGAGGGGGTTTCTGAGCTCTACTAGGCAATTTGAGAGAAATCGTCGCCGTTTTAGATATGACCGGAGCGACTATTTCTGGAATCTTGACTCTGATGTACTTTTACTGGAGCCTTCAGTTCTACTAGATTTGATCAGCAACAATTTATCCGTAGTTGCTCCTCTTCTTACCTCTCTGGGTATTTAAAAACTTTTTTATTTCAAGTTTACTCAGTCCGTCGTCGGCGCATATTACCTATAGAGTTAACCAGTTTAGAAGTATGAATTTGTGAGTACTTACATACAATATAGAATGATAGATTATCAATAAAAATGCCTATGTTTTTTTATAGTTTCTTTTCAAAATGACTATATTTTAAATTATAAAGTAGCTTCACTACTAAAAATATGTTGCAATGTTTAATAGTTACATATCTATTATTTCCGCGGATATTAAAATGAAAAATTATTTTAGTTTTGTTAACCCGAAGGCCCGACCTAACAAAATTGATTCAGGATTTTTCATTATGGCTTTGACCCGGTTTAAATCCAGTGTGTATTAATCGGTTTCGAAGGAGTAATAGAAAATATCTTAAACTTATGTTTAGGAGCATACAGTAATTTCTGGGGCGCAATGAAAGATGATTATTACTACGCAAGATCAGATGATTACAATTCCATAAGAAAAAGAACAGCTGTTGGTTGCCACGAGGTCGCTATGGTTCACTCCAGTCAACTTATAGATCTTAGATTACAAGAGTCTGATTTTATTAGCTTCCACCCATCTCAAATAAAAGACTACCCAGGTAAATACATTATTGATGAACATCAATAAGTAGCGAAGATGTTCATTTGACATAAAATAGGGAGAGAGAACGGGATGTCAAGCAAATAAGGATTCATAAAACCTTTATAACAATAACATGTCTTTTGTAGCATGACAGACAGTCAAACGGACCAATGAAGTTGTAAACTGAATGCACAGTCACATTTGTATACAACGTTTTATAATAAAATTTTATTTATGTTGGCTGAAAAACTTTGGGTACTCTTTAAAAATCTTGAATTGGTTGGAAAACTAGCTTTTTCTAAACTTTTCAGCTAATAGTTGCATTTTACAGAAGAATATTTTTTGCGATAAACATAACTTTATCGTCAATTGACTTATCCCTTAAGATATTAGGATGGATTAAATGTTGAATGATATGAATTGTAATTGTGCTATTATTAGGGTTGGGCCGGATATCCGGTCTGGCCGTATATCCGGTAATTTTCAATATCCGGCCGGATACCGGATATTAAAACTATCCGGTTACATGGTATCCGGCTGATTTTTGACGCCGGATATCCGGTAATTATCCGGCCAAAACAGTATCCGGCCATAACAGTATCCGGCCCAACCCTAGCTATTATTCAGGTCCTGATGATGACATGATTGTATTCGCCCTGTCCTGTACCTTGAACAATATACCTATGTATGTTTGTAATCAACAAGATTATGGAATCATTATGCTTCCATTAGAGGAGGATCAAAATTTGGCTCATGATTTGGAAACTCTGAGGTATTGTTAACGGCTTATACCAACAAAGAAATTAAAATCACGAAACCTATACTTAATTTCAGCTGTCCTTTGAAGGTCAACACTTAGTAGAATTGACGACCTCTACATCTGCCCCTCAAACATTTTTTTAGATTTATTTCGCTTTTTGGCTATAACTTATTTTAGTATAATTAACTGCTAAGCAGTGTTCTGGAGCCGGAGCCGGGAGCAGGGAGCAGCAACATTTTTGGTGGAGCCGGATCCGGATCCGGAACCGTATTTTTCGTTAAAAACGGCTCCGGCTCCGGACTAGCTAAAAATGATTTTTTAAAGTAATATTATAATTTGGCAACGGTCTATTTCCATATAATAAACTGAAAAAACTATTGTTACTTAACAAATAGACACACATCCTTCTACTTTTATATAGCTTTAATCAAATAAAAGCAAAATATTTTACATTATTTATTTTATTTCATCAAATTCAATAATGAAAAAAAATTGATATATTATTTTTAAGGTAGGAGCCGGAGCCGGAGCTGTAGCCGGAGCAGGAGCCGGAGCTGGAGCCGGAGCCGCATCAAAATTATACGGCTCCGGCACCCTGCTGCTAAGCATTTTGAAAATGGCAATTTATTTTATGCCTTTTTACAAAAAGCAGGCCAAAATTGGATATTGGGTTTACACAAATCAACTTAGTTTAAGTTTGTTAAAAGTTATAAAATAATGTAATATTTACAAGGCATAGTTAATGTTTTCATAAGCCTTACCACTGCGGGAAGCCCTGATACCTGTGCTGTCCTAATTCTGCGGGGCTTCCCATTATGCACGATAGGCACTTACGGGGAAAGCCTTATTTTATTAATTTAGGTACACCCTACTAGAAACAACGACAAGACATCCTCCAATAAAAATAGACGAAAGTTTAATGAGCTACATGCCACAAGTACCTGATAAAACAAAGCTAGGTTTAGATGAAATATATGTTATAAACTTGGGTAAGTTGCTTATATTTCGCATAATTTCTACTGATGTTTTGATATGACTCTTAAACAACCTAAACTATTAGTACCCCCCAAAAAAACAAAAAAATTCCCCCCATTTTTTTTTTTTAATTTTGAATTTGATACTGGGGCAGATCTAATTTTTTTTCCCGAAAATTTTGAAATTGATACTAGGGCAGCTCCAATCTTATTTTTTAAAAATTACCTCTTGGGGCAAAGCCCCTAGAGGCTAGGGGCGAAGCCGCTAGTTTTCTATAAAATTGTTGTTGATTTATGACCACTAATATACTAGCATCTGCTCTTTAAAAAATCAATTTTCCTTTTTTGTGCTTCGTTACATATGGATGTTGTCATCCTTGTTTAGGGTCTTTCATATAATTACTTTCAGAGCGTAGGCCTGAAAGAAGAGAGAGATTGAAGTATAACTTTGATTTATTGGGCATAGATGCAAAGTAAGCTTATTATTAGTGAAGCTGCTCCATAATTCACTTTGTCCGTCCGTCCCTCACGCCATGTGGGGAATTGAAATTTCTCAGATCATATTTATGATAAACTGCTTATATTTTTTTGTGTAAAGCTAATTACTTGGTCTGTCAGTCCTGTCAGTCATGCTATAAAATATGTATGTTTATATAAATGTATCTACAGTTTATTTCATTCCATTGTATTTACTTAGTCAGTTCTAATTTTCTCAATTTTACCAAGGTTCTGTATTTTTCAAACAACATATTACTGGTTGTTTTTTTTGGTGGGGGGGGGGGGGGTAATCTTAATATCATAGAGGCAAGGGCGTCCAAGCTTTTTTTTTTTTTTTGGGGGGGGGTTAAAATTAAAAATCAAAAATTTTGGAGGTGCCTACGGCAATCGTCCTCAACTTGAAAGGAAAACAATTACATATTTTTAGGTTTATTTCAGCTGTGGATGGCAGTACAATGAGCCATGAGTACATTGAACATAATAAAATCCGCATGTTGCCCGGATATTCTGATCCCTATCATGACCGCCCTTTGAAATGGGGAGAAATTGGATGTTTTATGTCACACTACAAAATATGGGAGGTTAGAATTCTTGCATACTAGCACGTATACTTCAGTACTATCGAGTCATTTTAGTAACAAATTCTAATTCTCCGTCTGAAACGTGTTAAGGGAACAGTGATTATATAACGGTTCCTATTCAAGATGAAAAATTACTTAAATACAAGATTCAGCTTTATAACTTGATTATAAAGTGTACGTACGGACTTGCTGGTAACAATTAGAGAGTTGCTACGCTTTCTAAATCATACCTAGTTGTTACAGGAATCATCATCTAAAGTGTGAAATCGATAAACTAATGGAAATAGCTAACCGTTCGGACGTACAGACTCTAATTATGGAAAAGCTTCGCCTTTGAAAAAATATATGGCAATCGGACTGCTTTTATAAGTATCGTTAAATGCACTTTAATGAACCTTTACTCTTTTAGGAAGTTTTAACCTCCAGTCATGATATGGTTCTGATCCTAGAGGATGATATAAGATTTGAACCATTTTTCATTGAAAAATTTCAAACATTTCTAGGAGAGCTAAAGAGTAGGTAATGGAGACAATTAATCCTTATAATAAAGTAACAGGATGTGTGTTTGTCTGTCTGTGTGTCTGTACCGAAGGATCTCGCTAACCGCTGAACTGATCGGGTTCTCCTTAACAGGGTATAGGTCCCGGGAAGGTTTATAACTATTTTGGGATAGGGTACCACAACTTTCCCAAAAGAAATCACAAAAAATCGAAAAAAATTAAATATTTGAGAGACTTGAAAGCAACATAAATAGGTATCATAGAGACCTGAACAAAAAAAAACATTAAAAGTGCCACTAGAGGCCTCTAGGCTTGGCGTAGCCGCTGGTCCTTAAAATAAAGTAGCAAGATCTGTGGGTGTGTGTTTCTGTACTGAAAGATCGAGCTCACCGCTCAAGCAAAATGGTCTATATTACAGCTTCTGACAGGTATCGGGAAGGTTTATAACTATTTTGAGGGAGGGTACCACCAGCCCCCCCCCCCCCCCCCCAAGAGAAATCTGTCTTGAAATAAAATATTTTAGAGTGCCGCTATAGACCGCCACAAATCGAGTTACTGGGCTTCCCTTCGTACAAGGATGCTGAAACTTTTTCTTTTTTAAAACAACAAATGAAAATGTGGAGATCGACTTCCTCTCCAACCCCCAAGCCCTCCATCCTAAAGGCCCCTAGGGGCGTTTTTCCCCTCTTTTACATTGGTACCCAAAGTTTTATGACCATGTTATCTTATTCATTGGCTTTAAAACTTAGGTTACTTTTTGTTTAGAAAAAAAAATCATTAATGATTGGTTCAAACTAGCAGTGTCCAAACTTTTTAACCATTAATATTACCTTTTAGAAGAGACGAGTGGGATTTAGCTTTTGTTGGAAGAAAAATACTTCCCGATACAGAGGTTGGTCTTCAAGAACGTTCAAGTCTTTTATTTTGTGGGAAGAAATCTTGGGTATAGTCCCTTTCGTGGCAACGCCCTTTAAGGGGCGATTCTTTGTATTTTTAAGAGTAGCTTTTCTCCTATTTCTAGCCCCCGTGGGTGGCTCTAACCCTGCGGGGCCAATTGTCTAACACTCTGGGGCAATCACCTAACCCGATATAACCTTACCTAAAATAAACTATTAAAAGCCATTTTAAAAATACGACGAATCGCCCCTCAAGGGGCGTTGCTACGAAAGGGACTATTCCCGAAATCTCAATATGGGGACGGGAGGAAAGAGAGCATGTTACAATATTTTTCACATGAAAAGTAAACACAGAGAGATTTGAGTCAAGACGTGAAGCGCTCAAAAAACTATAAATTGGGTGAAGAAACGGTGTTGGAAGCGCCGAAGCCACCGTTATTTTCCGAAATTTTATAGATATTTTTCTCTAAAAGTTCTTCTTACCCCCTACTTCTTTTCACAGAATTCGGATCTGGTGCATTTCGCGATAAATGTTCATGCAGTCGATTATTTAAAAAAAGAAGTCAAAGCGAAGCGGCTAGCAGCCTCTGCAGATTATTTGTAGGACTTCATATGCCGCTTAAAACTATATGCAGACTTACCATCTACTTTCAGGCGTTTGGCAGCTAGCAGCATTTAAAGTTAATACTTTAGGAATGGTTTTTGGAGGGAAGCAAAACTTTAATGAAAGTTGATTACACATATTGGGCACTTGGATACATCATATCAAAAGAAGGAGCTAGAAAACTAATTGAACCAAAACCTTTAGGTATATTAATTAAAATTTTATTCCTCTTATATTTGTCTGAAGCTTAAGATTTCAATAACTACTAAACCCACGAACTAATCCATTTTAAGGAGGCTTCACATAGGTCTCGAAATTGATTGAGGCCAAATTTTCTGCCCACTCCCTACCAATTTGAACCCAAAATTCTACGACGCAGCCGTTAGTCTGAAATAAAGTATAAAGGTTTTTGCTGCTTAAATGAGCCAATCAGGCGTCTCCTTGTCCAAATAACAGATTATTATTGGTTGTCTTTTGATGACATGTGATTGGTTGATTTTTGACAAAGAAGACACAGAATTGGTTTATTTTAGCGGGAAATTGAGGGAATAGGAGCTTTCGCAATATTCCGTAAAGCAAGCTTCCAGTCAAATGCGCTTATTAAGTCAAATTGTTCTAAATGTTGAACAAACACATAGTAGGTATAATTAAACTCTTATTTATTTGGTCTAATAAGCGCATTTAACTGGTATCTTGTTTACAACTTTACTGTATTTTTCGAAAGCTACTATTCCCTTTCTAATTATAGAAAAGATGGTTCCAGTGGATGAATACATACCAATTATGTATGATAGACATCCTAACACCACATGGGCAAATCAATTTCCAAACAGGTATTAATTAAAACATAAAAATTATCCTTTAATCAACAAATTTACTGAAAAATTTGTTTCGAAATTATCATTTATAATTCTGATTATTCAGTTCTGACACTCTACAAGTGTTAATGTTCGTTTGTCTTACCGTTTTAGAGCTTCGCTTTTGTAGATGTTGTCATCCTTTTTTTAAATAGAAATTTGAAGGCTGTGGGCGCCTCACCAAGATTGTTGTATCCAACTCATTATACCGGACAGCATGGATATATCTCTGATACTGAACATACAAATATTATTCCAGAATGGCTTTGAAACCGATTAATATCCGCTGGACTAGAACCGTTTCTCGGCCATACTAAAAATCATGTATAGCATCGTCGTATTACAGACAATTTTTCGTGAATATTGAAATAAAAATTATGAAATTAAATTATGCCTTGTTGGCCTGGGCCTTTGGCACCTCGGTGCTAACAAAACTTGTTTTAGCTAATATTTTATCATGCGCGGAAAGCTGGTTATAATACGAAGCGATAAATAACTATACCTTCACAATCACATCTTTTAATCAATTTTTATTGCCTTATGTTTAGATGAGCTTATTTATTAATTTTGTTACCTACCTTGTTTGTGTATTAACCCATTTGTTTTGTATCTCCCCCCATTTTATGCTCAAGAAGTCGAAAAAGGGATATTTATTTTTCTTGTTAAATTGTTTAAATCTATTAATTCGTTTATGAATCTGTTGTATTTATTTAGTATTTTTTATTTTGTTTTATTATAGATTTTATGCCTTTTAAAGAAAAAAAAATAGTTATTAACTTTCCACCAATTAAAACTTTGTAATGCTTTTTCGTCACTTGGACCCAAGGACCTCCAAAACGATGTTTTTTTAATATTTTTTACACATTTTGAAATTTTACATGTCATGGGGGGGAGAGCAAGTAAAAAATAAAGGGGGTGGGATATAACCCCCAGAACCTACCCCCCTTGGATGTTGTTATTCCAGTCAATTAATGTTTGTGACAGTTAAGTATATGTTTTTATATCAAAAGGCATAAATTTTCATAATGGCTAATCTTGTGTTTTATATTATTCCAGAGTAAAAATGTTAAAATTACCACCTATATTATTACAAAATGAAGTTAGAAGATGTTTAACCAAACCTGATTTTAAATTAATAAGGAAAGATTTAAAAGCATTCATATTTAATACAATCAGAAAGTTGATAGGTCATTATATAAGAAGTGTTTTTTGGTGGAAGGGGGAGGGGATATTGTAAACAACTCGTAGTTAGTAAGATATTGGCATTTTCTGATAAAAATTGGCTTTAGTAGGTCTATTGGCGGTTTTCATAATCTCACAACCGTGACTACTTATACCTTTTATTTAGGTCATGTTAGGTTTAATAGAGCCCTAGCTAAAAAAAAGTTTTTTCCAAAAATCTTAAATAATGGGGATGGTGGGGTTTTCGATTGTTATTATTTAGGTTTGAGTAAAGCACATAAAAGTTGTAAAAATGGGCTTACTGATTTCAAGATAGCTGCATTAAGAAAAACTTGAACTCGTTGAATGGCCATGGCATTACTTTTGATGTTTTACGTCTACCATCGACTATTTTAATAGCTATTAATATGGTGAAATAATGGATATATAGGAAAAATGTGGATATATTGACTGGGGAAAATTTGTCTATTGTACAGTACATTCGGTACAACGCAAGGTAAACTTAATTTTTTAATGATTTTGACTAAAAATGGGTATTTTTATTGTAAAAATATCATTAGTTACTGGTTGCCTAAATTTATGACGAAAATAAGCTTATAATTTTGTTTCTAGGCCACGTAGTTTAATTTCAAAATTTCTAACATTAGCACTGTAATTCTTTCAAAATTTTCATTGTACATAAAATGTCATTTTAAAATGCCTAGAACTTTTTTGTTATAGAAGCTAAAGGCTTCAAATTTGGGGAATTGGGTCTACTTGTGGCAGTCTTTCAGCAGTTACAGCATGGTATTTCTTGCAGGCTTCCTTTAATGATTCTCATTAATTCATTTATTGGGCAGTTTTTTTATCCACAAGAAGAGAGAGGATGGGGTAAGGGGGGGGGGGGGTCGTTATTTTAACCAACTGTGAGTATTACTTTAAAATTTGATGCAACATCCAAGAAATGTTAAATCGATTTGCGCAATTTAGGTTTACTTTTAAATCTTGTTGGTAGATTTACCAGAAAAACTTCAACCATATCAACAGAAAAGTCCCCTCCGTCATATTTTATAACAACTCCTATTTTCTATGTTAATTCAGGAATTCATACAAAAAAACATTGGAATATCCTATTAGTTATATTTTAGTAAGGTTATTTGTTTGTCTGTTTAGATCTCGCTAACCACTGAACCGTTAAACATTTTAAGGAAGCTTTGGTTGGTTTTAGTTTTTTTTTATAATTTTACAATTTCAAAGATCTTAAGTAACACACTGTTAGTTTGACTGTCTGATTTGTTCAGGTTTTTTATGGATGTTGTCATCCTTATTTGAATGAAGAATTGAAATAAAATACGTGGTTATATTGACAGAGGAGAATTTATAGTTAATTTTAAGTTGCTCATTTATTGGTCAGTTCGTTTATACAGTAGGAGGGGAAGGGTATTGATGAGGGATCGTTATTTTATTACTTTCACTCTATTAGAGTACATGAAGTAACATCCAAGTTATTTTTATCGATTGTATGAAAATTATCATGTTGTAGTTCCACATATTGGTCACCTGTACACAGCCCTACTAGCGGATGCTCACTATAGGTTCAGGTACATAACATATTTTATTAAAAGCGCAGCAATAGCAAGCTTTCAATTGTTGTATAATCAGGGAAAGGAAATCGCCCCTAGAAAAAAAGTGAACCCCTCCAACAAAAAATTTTCAACTTTTTCTGTTAAATCTTAAAAATGAAAGAGGGAGATGGTGCTACTATCCCCGAAAATAGTGAAAAACCATCCCAGGACCTATGAGGAGCTACATAGTAAATGAGAACCATATCGGTCCAGCGGTTAGCGAGATCTTTCTGTACAGACGGACACACACAGATCCTTTTAATTTTATAACATAAGGTTTTATTCAGGAAGTTGAAGGATCCAGATCTGAATGGTATTTTTTCAACCGGGACTGACGAGCATGGGATGAAAGTTCAACAGGCGGCACTAAAAACAGGTAACAAAAGTTTTTAATAAAAAAGGATTTATTATTACCATGATAAAGTGATGCTCGCAGCTGGTTAAAATAACTATTCCACTTTTCCACCTCTTTACTCTATCCCGTCAGCTCTCCTCCTACTGGATGAACGAACTGACCAATAAATGAGGTCCATATTAGCAAATAAACGACAAATTATCTAAGTATGTTCTATATGCAATGTAAGAAGGGAGGGGGGGGGGAAGGGGGAGGTGCGGTTGCGTATTAACTACTTTTTCTTATCAAACTCGCAGAGAATATCAAGTATTAAAAAAAAGAGTTACAGCTCTCAAATTTGGCAGTTGCTTTCCGTCATTACATGAAAGAAACTGTAAATATATATTTTTTTTGGCCATTCTCGCCAAATTTGACAATACTGAATAATTTTTTTTAAATTTGCAAAGATATACTTGCATTTGTCACTATTTCTCTCCAAAAAAAGTTTCGAAGTTCAAATTAGCAAGGAAAAAAATATTTAACAATTCAACTACCTAATAATTTAGTTTTAATCTACAGAGGGGGTAATTTTGTGTGGGTGTGTAAATCAAAATTTCTCCATTGTCTTGTCCCTTAAAATCCCTGATTAAACTTGAAAAATTGTTCCATAGATCTTAAGTAACAAATTACCCAGACCATCTAAAAATTTCAGGTGCTTCACCCCAAGAATATTGTAACACAGTGTCGGAAAAATTTCGTCACGCGTTTGATCAAGCAGCTATTTCCTACACTCACTTTATCAGAACAACAGATGACAACCATAAGGTGATCTATTTTTTGAGTGGATGTAGAATATATGTGGATATTTTGACATATGAAAATTATCATAAATTTAGGTTGCTAACATGGACCTCATTTATTTTTATGTCCGTTTATCCAGTAGGAGGGAAGAAGATGGGGTAAAAGAGGTGGATAGGGGGTATCGTTATATTGTCCAGTTACAAGTTTCACTTTACTAGAGTACATAATAATCTAGTTTAAGTCCAAATAATAATATATAATTATTTCTAGTATGTTTTCTTCGACTGTTGTCCGCAGATATGAAAATAAAACCAAAACAGTCATAAGACGCAAATTTGTTAAGTAGATTTATTGCAAAAATTTACTCCAGTCACATTGTGAAACATAGTTTCCTTATTCACTTCGATTGTCCGTCAGTTCTTCCGTAAAGCTATGTGAGAAATATGGTTAGGGAGGGGATGGGGTCAAGAGGTTACCCTCTAACGTTATTGCAAGTTTCATATTATTAAATAAAATGAGAATCTGGTGTAACCTTCAATTATTAATATATTCAAATTTTTTATAGGATGTTGTTACAGAAATCTGGAATAAACTGTTGGATGGTGGCCATCTATACAGGGATGACTACAGTTCCTGGTACAGTGTCCAGGTATATCCTTAAAAAAGGTAACAGGATTTGAGTGTGTCTGTCTGTTCTGTACCCAAAGATCTTGCTGATTGGTTTAGAGATATACTAAAGTAAGATCTCTTAATTTATCCTCCCGTCCTGAAAAGGATATTCAAGGCTATTTGTGATCCTTGTTTGTTTCAGGATGAAACATTTCTGCCCGGGACCCAGGTAGAACAGAGGGCGGACGGTCATCACTACAGCTGTGAATCTGGACACAAGGTCGAGTGGGCCTCAGAGATAAACTGGTGTTTTAGGCTGGAAAGGCAAAGAGAATCAATATTAAAATGGATCAACGACAAAGACCCGATAAGGCCAGCTGTCTTTTCAAATCAGGTTAAAGCGTGGCTAGAAGATGACAGGTTGGGAGATATTTCAGTATCAAGGCCAATGTCCCGACTAAGCTGGGGTGTTGCAGTGCCTGGAGGTGAGGACACAGTGTATGTGTGGCTGGATGCGCTGGTCAACTACCTAACAGTAGCGGGTTATAAGAACGGTTCCGTATCCTGTTGGCCACCCACTGTCCAGGTAATAGACATAATATATTTAGATGGTCAGACAAAGACCTTTGTTTACTTTTCTGAGAAGTCCAATAACTATTCATAACTAACTTATTATATGTTTTGTCACATGCTTTACTTTATACGAGGGTAGAAAATTTTACACGAATTAATTTACCAAAGAAAAGCTTTATAATAAAATATGCGACAATTTAAAGATGACTTTAAATGCGAAATTAAAAAGTTATGCCTCGATCTGTAAAATGTTTAATTTAACCAATGTGATGTCTTTATTGTACCTTTAGTATTCTCATATTGGCTGTATTTTCCAGGTATTAGGAAAGGATATCCTGAAGTTCCATGCTATTTATTGGCCAGCGTTCCTATTGGCTCTTGACATGCCTCTGCCAGAGAGGTTGTTGGTCCATTCTCATTGGCTGGTGGAGGATGTGAAAATGTCCAAGTCTCTTGGCAATGTGCTGTGTCCCAATGATCTCATAAACAGGTAAATTATAATTATAGACACTTTTCTATAACTATGGTCGGTCCGTACGTCCATCTGTTCGTAACGGATAGCTCTTATTGTAAATTTAGTAATATTAGAATTGTCCTATCAATTTTAAAATTAGCATGGTTTTTCCTGTAGTACTTAAGAATGCATTAAAAAGCGTAGCAAGTCTATTATCGTTTCCAGAAAGTCAATACATGTTGTTTTTGAGCTGTTTTGACAACATTTTTTATGTGATGATAATAATTATTCTATAAATCTGATTTTTGTAATACTGATTCATAGGACAACAAAGTACAGTGTTTCATGCAAAGAATCTCTATAATCAATTCCAAAAATTGTAAGTATGTGTTTAAACAGTATCCTGTAATTAAGCAGTTTTGCAACGACATTATCACCCTTCTTAAAGTATTGTTTTGTTTCAGTTACGGATCAGATGCAACTAGATACATGCTTCTGAGAGAAGGTGTCCCCCATATGGACGGAAACTTTTGTAAACACAGAATGCTACATTATCTCAACTTGGAACTTGCAGATACATTAGGAAACTTATTGAATCGCACATGTTCTACTGGAGTAAATCCCGCGCAGGTTATTCCCCCCTGGAAACCGCTGTTTCAGAGCTATGCCACAGAATTATCCTCCAACTTGATGGAGCATCTGGAGAAATTGCCCGAGCTAGTCGAACAATCATATGAAAATTTTTATTTTTATCAGGGCATTGTACACGTAATGGATGCTCTAAGAATTACAAATCAGTTTGTTCAGGAAGAAAAGCCGTGGGACTTGAAGAAGACCAACCAAGAACGACTTGAATTTGTTTTAGCTTTATCACTGGAGTCACTAAGAATAAGTGGTATCCTATTGAAGCCTATAGTACCAACACTGGCGGAAACATTGCTCATCAAACTGAATATTACTCCTAGTCAACAAACTTTTCAGCACACAAAAAAGAACACGTGGTCGCCCTGCGCACAGACCAATCAATCAATAATAGAATTGGACAAACAAAAAGTTGTATTGTTCAGAAAAATTAGAGAATAAATTTCATACATTTTGTATTGTTTTGTGATTTTATTAAAAACCAAGCTTTTCTATACTTATGGTCGGTCTTTTCATATCGGATAGCTATTATCGTTATTAGAATTGTCCTGTCAAATTCAAATTGTAACTATTACAACTAAGCCTTATGGAGTAACTTTCAATGAAAGAACAAGGATGACATCATCATTATGGTAGCAAAGGACAAAATAAGAGTAATATAGGGATAGGACAAAGACTTAAAATTCACTTTCTTAGTTGTCTTAGACTATGGGTATTGAAACTAATACGGCCTTTCTTATTTTGGCTAATTTTAAAAACTTTGAGGACCAGGGCACATAGTGCCGCTGAATATGTTAGAGTCCTTGAAGAAAAAAATGTCAAAATTTGTTTTATTAGAACTCTTTCTCATTTTGAGTTCTCTAGGTAATTTAGATAACCATGAACATATTTTCCGGATAAATCTGCGTTTCATTTCCTTTCAGCGAAAACTCTTAAATTGAATTGTCCATTGTCCCCTCCCTTCCTGATAGAGCAGTGTAATAAAAAACAACATAAAACTTTTGAAAAATATATCATGAAACCTTTAAGATTTACAATATGAAAATCTAGGAATCGACCTAGCATCCCAACCAATGAGCAACTCATATTAAACTTTATGGAAATATGTAGAATATATCCCTGAAAATTTCAGCGGTCTATCCTGAATAGAAGTCGAGAAAATCATGAAAACTTAAAAATCGATCTAGCACCCCAACCATTGGGCAAATCTCAATGAAACTTAATGAAATGAATGTAAACTTGTATACTCCCTGAAAATTTCAGCCGTCTATCTTGAATAGGAGTCGAGAAAATTATTAAAACTTATCAATCTAGAATTCGATCTAGTACCCCAATTGCTTAGTAAAAATATGAAGAATGTAAATTTATTTAATTTCAGTCGTCTATTTTAAAAAGGAGTCGAGAAAAAAACGTTTCAGACGGACATTTCAAATTATAGAGTAGCTACGCTACTAAAAATCGATGTCTAGCTTTAATAACAGCGGAGTAAAATGGTATGTGAAAATGGAAACAGTTTATTTAATTAATTTTTAATGTTTTATTAAAAAAATATAAAAGTGTAAAAAACACATTTGCATTGTCAGTTTAACAATTTTGAGACTTGAATTAAATTCAATTTCATATTAAAATTAACATAAATTTTTTACAAAGTTTCAGATTAGTTTTTGTATTCATACATATGGTCCCTTTTTACATTCTGAGCTACTAAAATCATAATGATTTAAAAACTTTTAATATCTAAAGCAAAATTTTTTAGTAATGCCGTAAACCTAAGGACGTCCAAACCTTTTGATAAAGGAAGGGGGGGGGGGGGGGTTGAGGAGTACAAAATCCTAGTAGTAATTTTAAGTTGGGGTTGGTAAATGATGAATTATTTTTGCCACCAGGGCGGTGGTAGGTAAAAATCCTTACTAATATTATTTCTAGGGGGTAAAACCTAGAATATATTTCTAAAAATTCCCTTTATAACCCCCCCCCCCCCCCATTTGAACGTCCTCGATAAGACATACCATTAAAATGAATAAGTAGTTGGGTTGATGATTATATTATCTTGGTTTAAACAAATGAAATACCCAAGGACGTGCAAGCTTTTTATTAAGGGGGGGGGGGGGGTATAATCCCCTTACCCATCTCCTTGAACGTCATTAAAAAAAACTAATTCAATGATTATATTTAAATTAGAATGATAACTAGAATAAAGTAAATAATTGACTGAAAAAAAGGAAAACTCAAATTTTGGTTAATTTGTACAGGTTTTTTATGACTAAATTTGTGCTTAAAATTTTGAAAATATTTCTTGTCCCCACCCTTATACTAAAAAATCATATAAATTTACATTAATAAAATCTTTTTTTTCATTTGGCCAAATTTTTAGCACCTTTTTTTACTGGAAATTTTACAAAGTTTTTTATGTACAAAGTATTATGCAAAAAAAATGTACTTTTTGCAACATATTTATATATCATATGTTACATAGTATTTTTACAGTATTCATATCATGAGAATAATTACAGACAGTTTGTTTCAATTAAAATTACATCATTTTCTTTATTTTATAAAATTTTCAAGAAACCAGAGAAAAAAAAAATATTTATATTTCAGTTTATGACTTTGAAACCGATTAATAATCGCTGGATTAGAACCAGTTCTCAACCATACTAAAAATCATGTATAGCATCGTAATATAGACAATTTTCCAGAATTATAAAATAAAAAACTAAAAATTTATAAAAGTTTTCTTAGCTCGTGCCTTAGGCCATGCGGGGCCTACAAAATTGGTTTTAATTTTGCATTTTTTATTTTAATATCCGCGGAAAGCTGTCTATAATACGTGGCGATAATAACTATACTAGGATATTTTGTTTTGAAAAACAACCCACTGTTTTACATTAGATTAAATATAGAAAAACAACTCTTGGTTTACTTTCAGAGATTCACACTTTTGAAAATAGTTTTACATAGATTTGCATCAAAAAGTTGTAAACTGGTAAATGTTAATTATTATATTTATTTAATATGTTTTCTCGTATTCATTCGAATCCGGTGGATAGGAACCGGTTCTCATCCATACGAAAAAACTATGTCTAGCATCGTATTATAAAATTTTGTAAATATGTGTAAGAAATATTATTATCATTTTGTATGCTTATGTTGAAATACATCTATCTACCTATATATCCAGCTTTCTACGAATATAAAAATGTACAATCAAAAGATTAAAACCAGTTTTAATCTTTTAATTGTACATTCCATATCCGCGGAAAGCCGTTTATAATACGAGGCGAGAAATAACTATTATCAAATGGCCACTATAAAAGCAATAGAAGGGAATGTGTCAAAAAATAAATTTGAAATTGAAAGAAATATAAAAAAAAAGACATAAAATGTATATTAAAAATTATTTGTATTTAAAGGAAGCCTGTAGGAAATACACTGCTCTTACTGCTAAAAGACTATCAGAAGTAGACCCAATACCCCAAATTTGAAGCCTCCAGGTTCATTAACAAAAAGGCACCTTAAAATGAAATTCAATAGAGTTGAAAATCTTTGAAATTTTTCCAAAAATTTCGGTATTAAACTATTTAATGCAGGCTTCCTTTAAGGAAAAAACTATAACAGTAGTTGAATAAAAATAAAATCCCTTCTATCTGGTTAAATATGTGATTAAATGTTGTGTAAATATTAATAATAAACTTTAAATAATAAAAGTTGATTATAATATTTTGTCATCTATTTGATTATACAAAAAGTATATGAAAAAAACAAGGGATATTATTCTTGAAATTAGTAGAGCAGGACAATGGATAAAGAATACGTGGATATATTGACAGGGAAAAAATTTGTCGTCAATTTAGGGAGATAAAATTGACCTCTTTAGGAGTCCGCTCATTCCCTCAGTAGGATAGAAGGGGTTGGATGGGGAATATCGTTATTTAAGCCATCTTCGTTAAACACTTTATTAAAGGACATGATAATCTGGTGCAACATCCAGGTAATAATAAATCCACTTAAAACAACCACTTATTTTTCTTTTTCCTGAGCTGGATCTTTAAATCATTATAGTGGTGAGCCAGATCGGGGTGAGCCAACTTTCCACCAATGAGAGCACAGCATTTTATGAAATGCCGCGCTGTGATTGGCTGAAATTTGGCTCACCCCGATCTGATGTAAAGATCCAGCTCTGTTCAACGAATTTCCGAATAATTATTCCTGTCGTTGGAAGTCATTTTTATTAGAGACACCAACAGAAATCCAGAGCTGCAGCCAGGTAGAAACAGCCGTCCTTCTTGATGGAGTCATCGCGCCGCCTGCTGGCCAGCGCACGGCTTGGAATAGGATCATGCCGACCCAGATATTTGCTGTAAACCTCAACATCCGCCATAGTGCGGGGCCTTGTAGCAGCTGCTGCAGTTGCGTTGCGCGGCACACGCCGCATCCTCTCCTTTCCCACTGCGGCGGCAGCAGGATCTGTTGAGTCCAACTCGTCCGCTGATAAAACCGCCAGGTTGTCGCGGCTTGACTGCGATATGAGGATGTCCTTTTCTGGGTTCTGGAAGATGCTTCGCTGCCGCTCCATAGAGACGCGTTCGCCGCCGACATACGCGCGGCGAGGATCGTAATTAGGGTCGTTGGGATCTAGCCGCCGCCCGAATGGATCGTGTGACATCTGTCGGCCGTCATTTTGAATTATTACCTTAATTAAAAAAACACCAATAATAATTTTTTTTGTAAATATTTAGACGTTTATTAAAATGTCTTATTGCGAGAAAGTTTTAAAGCCTTACTCCCCTTGACCATTGCACCCGGCCATATTGCAACAACATGGAAAAATATAACCCCCTCCCCCCTTCCCAAGTTTTTTTTCTTTTTTAAAACTATTTTATTTAAAACTCCCCCCCCTCTACCTTCAGTGCTCCAAGAGGCCTAATAGAACAAAGTAGAACATATGGTAAATACCTACATACATGACTCATCACAACCACACAGACACACAACTTACCCGAGGAAAAATTTCCGTATTGTTATACGTAGTGGCCGTACAGTCGTTGAGCAGCGGTTTCACCAGTCCAGTCCGCTCCATCTCCTCTATGGTCATGCCACCACCGCAGCCGTCGTCGCTGAACGGCGAGGACTTGCGGGAGGAATCGTCGGCCTCCGCATTGAGGCCGCCCATCACGTCCGGCGAAGGGTCGGAGTACCCGGAATCACTTCCGTTGTCGCATTCATCCTGCGAGTAGTGCAATTATTTTCAGGGATTTTAAGGGATAAGACAATGGAGGATTAATTGATACAAATCCCCTTATATTGATGCTAAAGAAGATAAATAATTCCATCTTTTTGTGCTTTCACGCTGATATTTCCCTTTCCCCCAAATCTAAATTTTAAAATCAAATGAAAATAAGCATAAAGGTTGTTTTTGAGCCTACATATTAGTGCCCAAACACTGAGGAGCTACCCATTAACCTATATAACCTAACCCAACTTATTCTGAAGTAATAAACATACAAGTAAAGAAGGTGTATCAACTTTTTTGCTTTTTATTTAAGTTTAACTAAAGTTTTTATTAAACCGAGGTTAACAAAATAGATTTTTTCAATAATTACTTAACAGAATTTTAAAAGTAAGATGTCAAATTAAAGATCTTACTATTTTTGTTCATACTGGCCATTTTCTTCTTTTATTTTGTTGCGTTTTAGTACCTTAAAACCGACTTAATTATTTTTTTTAAAAACTTAAATTACTTAAAAAATAAGAGGTCTACAAAAAAACCGATTGCATATCTGAATTCTATGAAAAATTTTACATCTACTACTTACTGAAAGAACCGGCTAGCTATCTTAAATAAAAAGCAAAAAAGTTGATACGCCTTCTTTATAAAACAAACCCCCAACCCAAAAAATATATGTTTGAAATTAAGGAGGAAAGGGAAATATTTACCTTTAGATTAGCACAGCTAGAGGAT
Organism: Acartia tonsa; assembly: GCF_053477335.1. Lineage (NCBI taxonomy): Eukaryota > Metazoa > Arthropoda > Copepoda > Calanoida > Acartiidae > Acartia > Acartia tonsa. The sequence goes on along the minus strand of NC_137268.1, from coordinate 29,274,117 downwards.
AAGTTCACCAGTTCTGATTCAATTGTATATAGTAGTATATATTTACCTTCAGATTAGCACAGCTAGAGGATAAGTTCACCAGTTCTGATTCAATTGTATATAGTAGTATATATTTACCTTCAGATTAGCACAGCTAGAGGATAAGTTCACCAGTTCGAATTCAATTGTATATAGTAGTATATATTTACCTTCAGATTAGCACAGCTAGAGGATAAGTTCACCAGTTCTGATTCAATTGTATATAGTAGTATATATTTACCTTCAGATTAGCACAGCCAGAGGATAAGTTCACCAGTTCGAATTCAATTGTATATAGTAGTATATATTTACCTTCAGATTAGCACAGCCAGAGGATAAGTTCACCAGTTCGAATTCAATTGTATATAGTAGTATATATTTACCTTCAGATTAGCACAGCTAGAGGATAAGTTCACCAGTTCTGATTCAATTGTATATAGTAGTATATATTTACCTTCAGATTAGCACAGCTAGAGGATAAGTTCACCAGTTCGAATTCAATTGTATATAGTAGTATATATTTACCTTCAGATTAGCACAGCTAGAGGATAAGTTCACCAGTTCGAATTCAATTGTATATAGTAGTATATATTTACCTTCAGATTAGCACAGCCAGAGGATAAGTTCACCAGTTCGAATTCAATTGTATATAGTAGTATATATTTACCTTCAGATTAGCACAGCTAGAGGATAAGTTCACCAGTTCGAATTCAATTGTATATAGTAGTATATATTTACCTTCAGATTAGCACAGCTAGAGGATAAGTTCACCAGTTCGGATTCAATTGTATATAGTAGTATATATTTACCTTCAGATTAGCACAGCTAGAGGATAAGTTCACCAGTTCGGATTCAATTGTATCATTCGTATCTCGACCTAAAAATATTTATATTTAGCGTCATATACAGGGATCTAAAGGGATAAGACAATAAACAATTTAATTTACATTCCCAAAACAGTACACTTTTGTAGAATTGAGTTTTGATACTTCTAGTTTGAAATTATAAAATCAATATCATATAAGAGTACTCAAAGTTTTTGAGGAAACAAATAAGATAACGCTGTTTTAAAACTTTGGGTACCAGCGTAATTTATGGGCCATTTTAAGTATTTACACTATTAAGTATTTCATTTTATGAAATATCGACATTGAAATTGAGCTGGGATCTAAAGGGATAAGACAATGTCCGATAAATTGATGCACATGCCCAATGATCATACACAAAATTAACCTTTTTGATGATTACAATTAGTGGTTGAAACGTTTAGACACTTAAATCAATGAACCAACCAATCAAAACTCAATAAAAGTCCCAAACTTCGTAAGACAACAAATGACAAAACTTTATAAATTAAACAGCCTTATGTCCCCTCCATCCCTAGGGAGGAGAACTATGAGAAGCTTAACTGTAAAGAAGAACCATATCGGTTCAGCCGTTAGCGAGACAGTCAGACAGACATACACACACAAAAAAAGATTAAAATTACCATATTCATCCTCCATTTTGTTGTAATTTTTTGTTTTGATTTTATGTATAACTATATTTTCACCGCAAAGGTCAGTATAAAAATGACTTTACTTTTGTGTAAAAATCATTTTTGTAACAAGGATGACAACATCCATAAAAGCAAAGCTCAAAAACGGTAGGACAAACGGACATATCCACTTGTAGAGTGTCAGAACTGAATGAGAAGAATACTAAAATTGTAAGTTAATTAGGTACAGGATACTGTTTAAGGACATACTTGCATTTTTTGACTTTTTTTAGAGATGACTTGCTTATGATATTGTACCTTGATGTAATAGGAATCAGTATTAAAAAAATCAGATGAATAGGATGATTATATCACTTAAAACATTGTTGCTAAAAAACATCATTTTTTAAATGGACGTACGGACATTCTTGTAACGATTGTAGAGTCGCTACGCTTTCTAAATCATACCTAACTGCTACAGGAATCATCATGCAAAGTTTAAAATGGAAAGGACAATTCCAACATGTCTAAATTATTGGGAAAGAGCTAACCTCTACGGACGGACCGACCCTAATTATAGAAAAGCCTCGCTTTAAAACTACACCTATATTTCTCTTACAGGAAGTAACAAAAACAAAATATATCATCTAATTGCCGCAGATTTCATGTAAAATAGAATTATTTATGACAATTTTATTTAAAATAATACGTCAATCGAAAATACAAAAAACAAGGATGACATTATCCATATAAGCGAAGCTCAACTTATCAAGCGATAAGAAAAATTAAAAAAAAAATAAAGATTATCTTTAAATACAATATGCTTCATATGGACCTACTTACACTTGATTTTAGAGATGCTTCGCTGATAACATCAATCAATATTCCAAAAAATTAGGTGAAAAAGAAATTATACCAAAATTGCATTAAAGAATTAAAAAAAAACATCTTGTAAAACAACATATTTCTTAGGCTAGCCTATAAATTAGGGTTCACTTAGTCTTACTTAGATATAAAGGAATATTTTTTGAAACCCTAACTCATAGGCTAGCCTAAATTTTTATTAATGATAGTAAAGTTGTTACGGTTTCTAAATTGTGCCTATCTGTTACAGTATTCATTGTAAAAAGATTTAAATTAACATTCAACGTGTTTAGAGCTATCAATTATAGAGTTGACGTACGAATAATGACACAATGACTTACAATCTTGAAGATTAGCTTCGCTACTAAAAATGTAATTTTTACCTAATTTAACTTCAAGATAAGTGTATGATCTGTCTTTACCCAGGCTACTTGTGCTAGATCTAGTTGAATTTAAGGATCCTAAAACAATATTTTCAATTAATACTTCCCCTTCTGTAGATTACAATTAGTGGTTGAAACGTTTGGTCACTTAACTATATGAACCAACCAATCATAATTCAATCAAAGTCAAAGTTAAGTTCAAGGTTGTTAAGCCAACGAATAAGAAAACGTTATTAGAAGACTTTAGAGACTAGTGTAATAAACAGCCCAATGTCCCTTCCCTTCCAGTGATTAATACCTCTTGATAACAACGTAGGGCCAAACACTTATAGTAGGTCTCTAGGCTCTAATGTCTGAGCTATTGCAGACAACAAATTTATTGATTGCACTTCCTTTGTCAGGAAGTCCTAAATGTGCATAGTAATGAGCTGCTCCGTTTTTGGACCAAGGCATTCACCCTAGCCATAGTAATAATAACGCGCACCTGACATTGCAGCAGTTGGTTGGTATAATCAGAAAACGTGTTCATATAAGTTAAGGTACCAGTATAATCTACAGATTGAACTACAGTACCTGCTGAAATACAGAATTCCTGGTTCATATCTGCCAAGGGGACCTTAGTCACTGCTGTTCTGTGTACATCTAGAAATAATATTATAATAGTTATTTATCGTATTATCGACAGCTTTCTGCGGATATTATAATGAAAAAATAAACCAGTTTTATTAACATATAGGGGCCGAAAGACCGGGCTAACAAAAACTGGTATTATTTTTTTTAATTTTCGGGGAAAATTGTCTGTAATACGATGAAAATATTATGTATTTATCAAATACTATTTAAAGCTGAATAATTTGACCTTATTGTAATTGTATGTAAATTTGTTGCAATTTACAGGATTTTGAAATGATTTTGAAATAATGTACCTTGTTGATCTAGGAATCATATTTCCAAAAATCAGATGAATAGCATAATCATATCATATAAAACATTGTTGACGATAATGCTAATGCTATAAATTAACAAGCTTTAAGCGGCCTTTTTGAGGTTCCACGACAAACGTAGGAGTCCCAAACGTAGGAGTGGAAAAACATCGGAGTGGACAAACGCAGGAGTCCCAAACGTCAGAGTGGGACAAACGTCGGAGTGGACAAACGCAGGATTTTTGGGACAAACGTCGGAGTGGACAAACGCAGGAGTCCCAAAAATTTTTTTTTCAATTTTGAATTTTTCTTTAATTTTTTTTTTTTTTTCAATTTTGATTTTTTTTTCAATTTTGAAATTTTTTTCAATTTTGAATTTTTTTATCCACCCTCCCCCCCCCCTTTATTCGGTCCCCTTATCTTTCTTAGTTAGGTTAGGTTAGGTTATAGGCCAGGGGGCCGAGCGCTGCGGCTAGGCAGGCTAGGGGGCCGAGCGCTGCGGCCATAACCATTATTTAGTAGACAGTGGTATAAAAAACTTTCAAAATTGTCATATTATTAAAATAGTGGACACTACTGCGTTTTACTTAAGCAATGTCCACTCCGACGTTTGTCCACTTCGACGTTTTTCCCACTCCTATGTTTGTCCACTCCGACGTTTGGGACTCTTGCGTTTGTCCACTCCGACGTTTGGGACTCCTACGTTTGGGGTAGGACCCTTTTTGATAATAATAATTAAAGTTGCTAATGTCACAAACTTATACAAGAGGAATCGCCATGCAAAGTTTGAAATTGAAAAGACAATTCTAACATCCCTAAATTAACGTTAGGAGCTAACCGTTATAAGCGGACCGACACTTATTATAGCAAAGCTTTGCTTTTAAAATGTTTGCCTAATTCAACTATTACATGATCTTTTATATTAGGATATGAGAAATATAGAATAAACAAATCTTTTTTTTCTTTTCATGAATCGGTTAAATCTAAACATATGTAATTTAATTCCAATAAAGGGATAAGACAATCCACAACAATTGTATCTACACCCACGGAAGAGGGTAAATGACACAAATACCCATAGTTTTATGGAATCTTATTCGTGGGCCATAAAACTAATTTTGATTGGTTGGTTCTATACTAGTAGTGGAGAAAGCCCAATCTGTCCCGATTTTGTATCACTTTTGAAAAGTGCGATTCCTGTGACGTCATATAAAAAGGGAAGGGGGGAAGAAAATCTCTTCCCTTTTCTCCCATCTCTTTTGAAGAGATTTTCTTCCCCCCTTCCCTTTTTCTTTCCCGAAACGTATATGACGTAACTGGAATCGCACTTTTAAAAGTGATACAAAATCGGGACAGATTGGGCTTTCTCCTAGTAGTGCCCAAAGTTTTCAACCAATAATTTAAAACAACAATTTGGTTAATTTTGTTCATTATTAAGGATGTATATTTATTTCTCGTCAATTGTCTTTTCCTCTTAAGATCTCAAATTATTAAACAGGTTAATTATATTCCCTTTGTAGATATAATTTCTGCTAGTTTATACAACCCAATCAAGATATAGAAGCATACCTGGTAGAATGTTACAGGAACGTTGCATGTCCATATTAGTCCAGAGAGAATGCGTGGATTTCAACATTTCTAAAATGAACAATGATAATTATTAGGTTCATTAAGTTAAAAAGGGATAATGGATGTTTCGTGGATATTGTGACATGGGAAAAATTGTCGTCTATCTATCATTTATTGGTCATTTCGTTCATCTAGTCAGAGGGGAGGGGATGGGGTAAAGGGGGTGAAATGGGGGGCATCGTTATGTTAGTCCGCTGTGAGTTTTACTTCATCAGAGAACATGAAAATATGGTGTAACATCCAAGTAATAATATATCATTATCCATTACTGGGATCGGCGTTCTCCTCCTAGCAATTTTTTTTTCAATTTTGAAAATTTGAGTACCAAATGGGCAGTCATTTAGGCAGACGTATGTACGGACAGACCATCAAGAATTATATGGTAGTACCAAAAATAAAAACTATTTCTATAAAACTGTACTTCAGAACTTGCATGTATATGATAAATTTCACATAATAAAATATGATAATAGTTATTTCTCGTATCGTATTATAAACGGCTTTCCGCGGATATAGAATGTACAATTATAAGATTAAAACTAAAACTAGTTTTAATTTTATGATTGTACATTTCTATATTCGTAGAAAACTGGATATAATACGATGCTAGACATAGTTTTTTCGTATGGATGAGAACCGGTTCCTATCCACCGGATTCGAATGAATACGAGAAAAATTCTTACGCAATAATATTATGCACCTGTACATACAAGGATAGATAAATATATAACACAAGGATGACAACATCCATAAAAAAATGGAGCACTAGAAAATAATGAAGGACAAACAAACAATAACTTTTGTAGATCTTGTAAGAACTTAATAAGAATAACATTAATTGGTAAGTCTGAACAAAATTGTACATAAATTTGTTGCAATTTTCTGTAAATAAAGATACAGTATGAGGAAATACTTGCAATCCTAGGATTTGATTATAGAAATGTCTCGCTTTACAAGATTGTACCTTGCTGAATTGTCATACATAAGTTTTAACAATCAGCATGTTTCAGATGGACGGGGCTATTTGGTAATGGTTATAGAGTTTCTACGCTTCCTAAATCGAACCTAACTGTTATAGAAATCATCATGCAAAGATTAAAAACGATAGGTCATTTAAATGAACGAAAAGAGCTAACCGAGGATCGATCCCTATCATAGAAAATCTTCGCTTTAAAAAAGTTATTTTTATTATATATGAATGTTTATAACGACGACTTAAGGTTTTCAGACGGTCGAACATGCCTTTCATGTAGGGATGCAAATATTTTAAATCCAAAAGCACACAAAAAAGACCTTTGTCTTAAACAATTCTGATAACAAAAGTGTTATATCTCATAATAAAAGTTTTAAAACAATGATCTTATAGTATTGGCTCAATCCTATAATATAATTTTCATTTAATTATCCGCAGAAAACTGTTTATAATACGATACAAATAGATAACTATCATTTAATAGTTTTGGGATTTAGGGGGAAGGGGGTTAACTTAGAAAAAAGGCCCCTAGAGGCTAGAAGCCCAGCCACTTGTACATATATGCAAAAAGTACTTTTATTTGAGGATATTGCGTTAACAACTAATGCAATTTCAATTAAAGAGTTTTTAACATGTCTAAAGCAATTGAGCTTGTACTTGATTAGGTCATGTGACGTGTCTCTTGCATGCAATTGAGACTCTGCTTATTTTTTTGACTTTTATTTTTAACAAGGATGACAACATACACTAAAACAAAAATCATATGACGGTTAGATAAACGAACATTAACTCTTGTAGAGTGTCAGAAATTTGATCAGCAGAATATTAATTTATAAAAGCTAAACTAAATTAAAGGGGACTATCTACTAACAAGAGCAAGTGATTCTAAGCACCTTCCGACATTGATCTATAGTATCTTTTTAATGAATATACTAGGTTTATGTTTAATATTTGCTTTATCGACTAAAAAGTTAGGTGTCACCATGGTTTTATATGAAAAAAAATTTGAAATGTTAAGCATTGTTTGGTGCAATATCATCAAATGTTTTGATGAGTTCAAACTGTTGTTTAAAAGTTTTGACACATAAGTATATTATTTTGATTAAAAATGTATATTTCGAAAATGGTTTGGTAATATTGTAAACAGTTTAATTAATGTACTTTGCAATTTACAGCATTTGATACTTTTCTGCCGTGTTATTTTATTTTGTCCTTTGAACTCAACAAAGCGTTGGATGATATTGCTTTTAAAAATGGTTTACATTTAAATTTTTTTTCATATAAAACCATGGTGAAACCTAACTTTCGAGAAGATAAACCAAATATCAAGCATAAACCTAGTATATTCACTAAAAAAATACTAAAGATCAATGCTGGAAGGTGCTTAGAATCACTTGCACTTGATCGTGGATAGTCCCCTTTTAATTTGTTGCAAAATTGTTTAAATATTTGATACTGTTTAGGGACATACTTACATTTTTTGGCTCGATTATAATTATGATTAGTTTATAACATTGTACCTTGTTGCCTTAAGAATCATTTTTCAGATAAATAGGTCGATTTTATCACATAAACATTGGTTCTAAGTTAAAATGTAGTTTGTTCCCTAATAATCGGTTTCATTATTTTCTTCTTTGATAACAATTAAAGCAGCCACAAATCTATCTTATACTAGCTGAGAAAATACTTTTTCAGCATATAATTATTCTCATGTATTTGTAGAGAGAGGAGTGTTCATATGGTAAGTTTAGAGTAGATCCTCAAATGCCGACAGACAGTCGGACAAAGTATGTTATAAAGTTGCCTCGCTCAAAAATGAATATTACAAAAATTGCGTTTAAGTGAACACTTACAACGTAATATGAGGAAAATTACAGAAAATCGATCTATTTTACATGGATATTGCACCAGATTTTCAAGTACTCTAATAAAGTGATACTCGCAGTTGGCTAAAATATCGATACCCCCCATCCACCTCTTTTACCCCAACCCCTCCCCTCCTACTGGATAACCAATATATGAGGTCGATATTTGCAACCCAAATTGACGACAAATTTTCCCATGTCATTACATGTAAGTAAAATTATATATCGATTGTTAAAATTGTAATTTACAAGAAGCTTAGTAATAACTACATCGCTATAAATGCCATTTTCTCGGCTGTTATTCAGGATTATGATTTTTGTGCTTTTTCAAAAATTACATAAAAATGTGCTAATTTTTTCATTAAATTTGATTGATATGTTGACGGGACTTAAATTATGTATTTCCTTTTATGCAACTTTAAGGTTTTTAATACAAGCAAAGCTTCTCTATATAGTCGACATTATGCCAACAATTTAAGGGATCTAAAGTGTTTAGTGGTTGAAACGTTTGGACACTCAACTAGTTGAACCAACTATTTAAAATTCAATAAAAGTCCACGAATAAGAAAACATCATTATAAGACTTTGGGGACTAGTGTAGAAAACAGCCCTTCCCTCCCTGCAACAATTTTGACTGTACCTTGTTTTCCATTATAGTATAAGACAGGGAGAGATCCATGGAGATCATTTCCAACACCTTTCACCAGTTTGTTTTGCCCGCTGCCGTGACCGTTTTGCTGCCCAGTCATAACCTGCAGCTGTTTGCGGTCAATAGTGCCGGTCAACGTGGCGTGAGTGCGGTCAAGAGTTTTGTACTCAAATGACTGGTCCATGTCGAGACTGGTGTCTTGTGACCGGTAGCGGTCACCACAGTTGTTGTTGACCGGGGAGTTTGAGTGGTCACCACAAGTGGTCATATGACCGGTGAAACTTGTGTCCCGGTCCTCAAATGATTGGTTGAGTGTCTGGCGAGAACCAAGATTTGAACAACAACTTTGAATCTGAAAAATATATATAATATTATTAACTAGCTGGTATTCCCCCAGAGGCCTCCAGGAGACTTTTGGTGGGAGGGGAGAAAGGAAGTCGACTCCCCGACCAAAAAAAATATAGAATTATAGTTTAAAAAGAAAAAAAAATCCAAGAGGGGTTTTAGTTATAAACCTTTCCATTGTAAAGAAACTACATTTAAAAGGAGAACCATAACGGTCTGGAGGTTAGCGATATCTTTCAGTACAAAAAAATCACAAACATGTATAAAAGTAACAGGATGTTTATCTGTGTGTTACCCGAAGGATCTCACTAACCGCTGAACCGATATGGCTTTCCTTTACAGTAAAGCTTTTCTTTGGTTCAGGGAAGGTTTATAACTATTTTGGGGGAGGGTTTTGAAGAATCCTCTGATGATCAACTACAACCCTATGATTAACTTTGCCAGTCTGTCCATCTGTAATTCTAAACAGAATTTCTTTATAAAATTCATTTTATTTTTATGACATACAGAATGCTTATTAAACACCTTATAAATATCAATTCAAGATAACATTATCACAAATAATAATATCGAATTGCGCCCATAAATCACTTAAATGGCAAATTTATTGCTTATTTAGCAAGAACGATTTCATCTAAAAGTAGGGTAGCCTTGGCACATTAATGGATATAGAAAGTGTGGATATATTGACAAGGGAAAATTTGTCGTAAATTTAAGGTTGCTAAAATGGACCTCTTTTATTGGTCAGTTCATTAATCCAGTAGGAGAGGAGGGGATAGGGTAAATGGTTGGATGGGGAGTATCATTATTTCAGCCAGCTGTGAGTATCAGTTTATTAGAGTACATGAAAATCTGGCGCAACATCCAAGTAATAATATATCATTTTAATTCCCAGGGCATTGGACTGTAAATTATTCTGGTACCTCAAGTCTTATAGCCATGTTCTATCATTTGTTGGCTTCAATTCAAAACTTAAAGTACTTTTCCATCGAAATATTTGATTTGTTAACGGGAAATTTAAATGGTTTGTAGTCTAAATGAATTTATTATTACTTGGATCTTACACCAGATTATCATATTCTCCAATAAAGAAAAACTTGCAGCTTGCTAAACTAACGACCCTCCACATCCACCACCTTTACCCAAAACACTCGCCTTCCACTGGCTGAACGAACTGACCAATAAGTGATGTTCATGTCAGCGACCAAAATTGACGACAATTTTTCCCTAATCATAATATCCACGTTTATTCTATATCCATTTCAGTCTACTTGAATAATAGTAATAAAAGGTGTATTACCGACAGACCAACAGATAACACAAGTATAGCATAGCTCCGCTAACTGGTAATTTAATATGTTTAAAATTATAGATATGATTGCTTACTGGATAGCTGATTAGTGATTACATGATTAAGACTGTAATTTGATAACTTTTTATCATTACATACAATAGATTTATTAACCTAGATGGTCTGTTAGACGTCCAATTTAATACAGAATTTCGGGTATAGTCCCTTTCGTGACAACTCATCTTAAGGGGAGTTTAGACGTATTTTCATAGTAGCTTTTGATAAGTTATTTTAGGTTAAGTTAGGTTATTGCCCCCTAGGGTTAGAGCATCCGCAGGGGCTAGAAATAGGGGAAAAGCTATTGTGAAAATAAGACAAAACGCCATTTAAGAGGCGTTGTCATGAAAGGGACCCAGAATTTCTAGCAATCTAAGATTTTTGTTTGTGAAAGATTTATTCTAAATATGAAATTATGAAATTTTTAAACGATATACTTTCTCAAGAGCTGTTAATAGATGACTTATTATATGTATATGGAAAAAAATACAAAGTTAAATTGCACAATTTCTAACCAATAATATTGCCGAATTGTTCTTACACTGTGCTTTTCTTGTTCCATTAACTGATTAGGGGTCTAAACCTACTATATTTATTATACATACGTTCTTTTTAAAGTACATGGATAATTTCATTTTTTAGCAAATATAGAAAACTCATTTGCTAGTGATTTCGCCCCTGGCATCTAGGAGCTTATTTTATTGAAGAGGGTAGAAAATAGGATAAAACCACCCAATGAGTAAAACGCTCCCAGAGATAATATAAAGCTTCCCTAAAATTAAGAACACAATCCGATTATAAGTTAGCGAGAGCTTAACAGAAATTTCAAAAACTTTACTTTTTAGTAGCGAAGCTACTCTATAATTCACTTTGTCCGTCCGTCAGTCCGTCAGTCAGTCCGTCAGTCAGTCCGTCAGTCCGTAACGCTATGGGGGAAATGGGATTTACTCAGCTCCTATAAAAGATAGAATGCTGAAATTTTTTGACAACATTCCCATTATTAAGGAGCACAATTGACTATAAAACATCATTTGCGGTAGGACCGATTTTTAGCAGGTTTTAGGCTATTTTTATATTTTTCACATTTTTCTCCATATCTTCAGTGTTTATGGTCCGATTTTCAAAATTTTTTCAGTTACAGATATCAAAATTAAATTTCCTGTCGTTTAAAGAAACAATCATGAAGGCCAGACTGCCTTTTTAGCAGGTTTTAGGCTATTTTTATATTTTTCACATTTTTCTCCATATCTTCAGCGTATGGTCCGATTTTCAAAATTTTTTCAGTTATAGATATCAAAATTAAATTTCCCGTCTTTTAAAGAAGACAACCATGACGGCCAGACTGCCTTTTCAGCAGGTTTTAGGCTGTTTTTTTTTTATATATTTTTAACATTTTTCTCCATATCTTCAGTGTTTATAGTCCGATTTTCAAAATTTTTTCAGTTGTAGATATCAAAATTAAATTTCCCGTCTTTAAAGGAAATAACCATGACGGCCAGACTGCCTTTTTGGCAGGTTTTAGGCTATTTATAAATATATTTAACACTTTTTTCCATATCTTCAGTGTATATGGTCCGATTTTCCAAATTTTTTAAGTTTTTAAGGATTTAAAAATTAAATTTTTTGTCGTTTCAAGAAAACAACCATGGCGGCCAGACTGCCTTTTATCAGGTTTTTGGCTATTTTTATATGTTTTACATATTTTCCAAGATCTTTGTTTATTTTGATCCAATTTTCAAACTTTTATGGGATATCAGTATCAAAATAATTTTTCCCATTGTTATGAGCATCTTTAATATAGTTTACTTTGACCATCGTCATCATAGAAAATAAAATCAGGTTTCATATTTATCTTATCCAATAAATCTATTCTTGATTTTAGTAAAAACCTTTTAAATCTACCTGTACGTATTCCCATCTACGATTTTTTGTGCTTCGCTACTTATGGATGTTGTCATCCTTGTTATATAATATGATTATAATTTAAGTATCATTTAAGAAACACTATCTAATTCATAAGAATTATAAAAAAACGTATAAGCAGTTTTTTATAGGTATAAAAAACGTACTTATGAATGCTTATTTATAGCGTAACTACTCTATAACTAATGTTTGTCCGTTAGCCTTGTATCAATATTAGAGTAAAACACTAGAGGGAGAAAGGGATAAATAAATTTGTATTTTCCCATCACGATGACCATATGCCGTCTCTCAATTGGGCCTTTAAAAATCAACCAACGGTAATGGGAATATAAACACAGCCAAGTAGAAGAAAAAAAATTTGCTAGCAGACGAAAAGATCATTGAAAAAAAGTGGGGGGGGGGGGGGGAGTTAGCTATCTTTAGATACATCTATACTATAGATATTTAGTATTAATATTACATTTTTTTGCCAAACGAACCTTTCAAGGTTTAACCTTTCAAGGTTTATTAGAAAAGAAAAATCAAATTTTCAGCGTCTTTAATTCATTGAATTATGTAATGTTTGTTTAAATTTTTTTTTGGATACAAAAAAATTGGGGTTGATCAGAGGTAAAGGAATAAGACAATGGGCGATAAATTGTTGCACAACATCTATGATGATTGATGATAAACAAAATTAACCCTTTGTGTGTAATTTCTAGGATTAATGATTCTATCTGCAATGATTTTACAGTTATTTTCTAAAATTGTTCACATTTCCAGAAATCAATATGCCAAGTTTGAAAACACTAGGACAATTCTTAAATACTTAAATGAAAGATAAGAGCTAACCGTTATAGACATTCGGACGGATTCAACCTAATTATAGAAATGCTTCGCTATTAAAAAGTGTTTGATTTGTAAGATAAGAGTTAGCAAATATCCAACAAGGACAATTACAATGAGAAACTATTAGTAAGTAAGGCTTTTTTCTGAAGCTTAAGATCTCAAAAACTACTGCACTAAATGAGTTCTTCATTTTAGGGAATCTTTACTTATGACCCGGGATGGTTTCATGCTATTTATTTTAACATAGAGAGAGAACATCAATTACAATATTATTTTGATTTTATTTCACAAATAACGGTGGGGAATGGGGGATCAGTGCTCGACAGAAACTTTAAGGAAAAGAACCTTTCCCCCCTTTATAAACAACCCCTAGAGGCAAAGCCGCTAATATTAGAACTAAGTATTATAACTTTAAAATGTGTTTCACTCAATTCAATTATTTTTTTTAACAATGAAGTTTGAAATGATTAAATGTCACGTATGAGAATGTTATAAGTCAACTGAGTAAATATACAAAATATATCCTTTTTAATTTAGCTTAGTTTGGTATATAAAACTTAGATTCCCGAAACTCACTTTTGAAAATAACTTTTGAAGCTTAACTAGCGGTTGCACCAATAGCATCTAGGGAAACGCATTTAAATAAGTAGGAATGTATTTTAATATCAGCCAATAGCGTTGTAAATATTAACACAGCCAAGGCTCTACAAAAAGCCAGCTCATACCAATAACGAAATTAATTCGGAAGAAAATCACGAAACCTATACGTGTTTTTCAGCTGTCGTTGGGGGGCAACACATCGTAAAATTGACGACCTCTCCATTTGCCCCCCAAATATTTTTTAGATTTGTTTTGCTTGTTGGTTATACCTTATTCCTGACAAAAAGCCATTTGCTTGCAGACGAAAAAAGGTCCCCAACACTTGATCCAGGTAGTTTTCTGGGTTATTCATCTATACTTAATACATTTTTTGTTCAAAATCCCCTGGTGTCTGTTTATCATTTGAGCAAAATTTTTAATGTTATGTTTGTGTGTTATGGATTTTTTTGACCTTGTTTTCATGACTAACATGATAAGGAATTTTAATTAACCTTTTTAATATATATATAATCAGGGACAATTTTGTTCATTATAATCAGCGCAATTTAATGTTTATAAGCAAATACCAGGGAGGGAGGGGTCATTTGACAATAATTGATGCTAGTACCTAAAATTTTATAGCCATGTTATCTTATTTGCTGGTCAAAAACATTGGGTACTTTTATTAAATTTTAATTGGTTGGTACCAATTTAGTAGCGTTCAATCTTTCCATTAATAATCTAAAACTATAGAAGGGGATATTTTGTTTATTATCATTGGGTATGTATTAGGGTTGGGCCGGATATCCGGTGTGGCCAAATATCCGGCCATTTTCAATATCCGGCCGGATACCGGATATTGAAACTATCCGGCCGGATATCCGGCTCTATAATTTTTTATACTTTACACCAAAAATCTCTGCTTTTTAAAATTTTAAATGGTTATAATTTTCTTATTATTGAAGCTAGAAGAACATTTTTTCTGAACAAGTTTAAATTTATGTAAATTAACATAAGATTTTTGAAGAAATTTTTTTTGCTACTTTAGTATCTGGTAATTTGGCCGGTTATCCGGCCGGATATCCGGTAATTTTGCCGGATAACCGGATATTTGCCGGATATCCGGCGTTTGAAATCAGCCGGATATCCGGTATCCGGTATCCGGCCAAAAAAGTATCCGGCCCAACCCTATGTATATTAATTTATTGTCTATTGTCTTTTCCCTGAAGAAAGGGTATAATGATCTTTAATTCATAATGGTATCCAAAGTTTTATTAACAAGCTCTCTCAATTTCGTTGGCCAGAACCCTATGGGTACCTTTATTACTTATTGATTGGTTTACATTAATTTATCGTTTAATTTATGTAAGCCAATGAAGACGAACCCCAAACTGTCCTACTTTGAGAGAGATGATTCCAGTGACTTCATATACGTTTCGGGAAAGAAAAAGGGAAGGGAGGAAGAAAATCTCTTCAAAAGAGATGGGAGAAAAGGAAAGAGATTTTCTTCCCCCCTTCCCTAAACGTATATGAAGTCACTGGAATTGTCTTTCTCAATGTGGGACAGTTTGGGGTTCGTCTTCATTGGCTTATTCCTTGAAGTTCCTATTTTCATCATATTGATAAAAAAACTGACTATTTTATCAATAAAGGAAGGATAAACTATTAAACAGACATTTCAGATTACAGAAAAGCTTCGCCCTTTTAAGTCATTGTTTAATGTTTGCTTATGGAATTAAATAACATTTTAATCTTTAAACTGCTGAGTTCTCTAGAATTTAGTGATTTATAAATTTTATTTTTTTCTTCAGAGGCCTCTGTTTAAGAAATTACCTCTTCCATTTCCAATAACTTTTCTGTTTCCGGGTTTGAATCCTTGCCTTCCCCGGCAGAGTCCAGGCTTAAGCTGCTGTTACATACATGACCTCCTAGACAGAGTAAAATATACATACATGACCTCCTAGACAGAGTAAAATTAGCTCATATCACCAACGAAATTAATTCGAAAAAAATCACGAAACCTATACTTGATTTACAGCTGTCGTTGGGGGGCGAATTTATGACCTTTTAATCTGCCCCCAAAATATTATTTTAGATTTATTTCGCTTGTTGGCTATACATGACCTCCTACAGATTTAAAAAGATACCGTGGCGTGCACACAGTTTTGCCCGGGGTGTGCATGAAGCGCAGGCGACACCCCCTTACAATATTATTTGAAGGGGTCGTCATAACAACACCCCCCCCATTTCTCTATAGTGCCCTAGTAGTACACAAGAAAGTAATCAAAAAGGAAGCCCTTAAAATAAGTACTGTGTATCACCATCCCATAGGGTTAGGGTACCGCAGGTTTAGGCCTCACAGGGTTAGTCCTCCCGCATGGGTTTAGGAATAAAGAAAAAAACTACCTCCTTAAAATTAAGAAGGGGTTTTTAATGCTCAATAAGCATTTTGTGGGAAAGCACCCTAAAATTTTATATTTTACCTCTAATTCTTTTTCCTTCGTCTAACCTCTGTCGAATAATTTGAGACCTCTCATGGTAGAATAAACATCTCTCTCTAGCTCTCTCTTCTTGTCTAAAATAGATAGAATAGATAGATAAATAGATAATTTGAGACCTCTCATGATAAAATAAACATCTCTCTCTAGCTCTCTCTTCTTGTCTAAAATAGATAGAATAGATAGATAAATAGATAATTTGAGACCTCTCATGATAAAATAAACATCTCTCTCTAGCTCTCTCTTCTTGTCTAAAATAGATAGAATAGATATAAATGTAGATAAATAATAGATATTTGAGACCTCTCATGGTAGAATAAACTTCTCTCTCTAGCTCTCTCTTCTTGTCTAAAATAGATAGAATAGATAGATAAATAGATAATTTGAGACCTCTCATGGTAGAATAAACATCTCTCTCTAGCTCTCTCTTCTTGTCTAAAATAGATAGAATAGATATAAATGTAGATAAATAATAGATATTTGAGACCTCTCATGGTAGAATAAACATATATTTCTAGCTCTCTCTTGTCTAAAATAGATAGATAAATAGATAATTTGAGACATCTCATAGTAGAATAAACATCTCTCTCTAGCTTTCTCTTCTTGTCTAAAATAGATAAAATAGATAGATAAATAGATAATTTGAGACCTCTCATGATAAAATAAACATCTCTCTCTAGCTCTCTCTTCTTGTCTAAAATACAGGGTGGGGCAAATAAGACCGGACAAACTTTAAACGGCCATAGCGCCAAAACTACTTGACCAATCAGGACGTTTGACCACACTATAAAAAGCTTAGGCAATGACCTTTTAGCACAAAAAAATCTTTGGACGAAGATGGACGTGTACACCGAGCTGGCCGCGCATATGTAAAACAAGGCAGATTCCAAATGCGCCGGTGGTTTAATCTGGATTCTCGACTAGGGCACACTAAATCTGACATCAGCCCATCTGTAGGTGAGGTAGAGTTATGCAACTTGCTGGGGATACTGTTAAATACATAAGTAAGACACTAGAAAAGACTAGAGCTCTCTATCTGAAATGGATTGGCCGTAGTACTCCAGCAAAGTGAAACGGGGCAGAGTTTTAGATGTAAAAAAAGTCAAAAACCGTGAAAATTCGTGAAAATTTCTCGGTTCTTGACTCCAGGGACCAATATTGGACTTTAAAACTCATTTTAGACTATGCGTTGACAACCCTAACTGAAACTTAATGCCTTTTCCAAAAAGGTAAAGAACGTCGTTCTAGCTCAACTGTGGTCCAAATAAGAGCCTCCGTGTATAAGGGTAGCTTTAAAGTTGGGCAAATTTGGATCCTGCGGTTACTCACGTTTTTAAGGAAATGTGGCCTTCCAGGAGCCCGATCTTAATTCAATGGACTTTTGGGCCTGGGGCTACTTTGAAGCATGCACCAATAGACGTGCCCATACCACAAAGACCTCCCTCATTGCCACTATCAAGGAGAACTACGCCAGCTTGGACAGGTACATTTTGACCTGGACCTGCCGGCGGTTGAGGAGGCGGGTAGAGGCGGTGATTAAGGCTGGCGGCATTTTATTGAATAATCTAGTAGTCATGTACCTATTTTGCTTGCCAGTTTTTAAAATTCAATAAAATCTTTAAAATTGACGATTTTATGTTCATTTGTTTAGAAGTTAGAATTTGTCCGGTCTTATTTGCCCCACCCTGTAGATAGAATAGATAGATAAATAGATAATTTGAGACCTTTCATAGTAGAATAGACATCTATCTCTAGCTCTCTCTTCTTGTCTAAAATAGATAGATAAATAGATAATTTGAGACATGTCATGTAGATAGAATAGATAGATAAATAGATAATTTGAGACCTTTCATGATAAAATAAACATCTCTCTCTAGCTCTCTCTTCTTGTCTAAAATAGATAGAATAGATATAAATGTAGATAAATAATAGATATTTGAGACCTCTCATGGTAGAATAAACATCTCTCTCTAGCTCTTTCTTCTTGTCTAAAATAGATAGAATAGATAGATAAATAGATAATTTGAGACCTCTCATGGTAGAATAAACATCTCTCTCTAGCTCTCTCTTCTTGTCTAAAATAGATAGAATAGATAGATAAATAGATAATTTGAGACCTCTCATGATAAAATAAACATCTCTCTCTAGCTCTTTCTTCTTGTCTAAAATAGATAGAATAGATAGATAAATAGATAATTTGAGACCTCTCATGATAAAATAAACATCTCTCTCTAGCTCTCTCTTCTTGTCTAAAATAGATAGAATAGATATAAATGTAGATAAATAATAGATATTTGAGACCTCTCATGGTAGAATAAACATATATTTCTAGCTCTCTCTTGTCTAAAATAGATAGAATAGATAGATAAATAGATAATTTGAGACCTCTCATGATAAAATAAACATCTCTCTCTAGCTCTTTTTTCTTGTCTAAAATAGATAGAATAGACCACAATTATGGTAATTTGCTTTATCATAATTGGGGTATACATAAATTTATCGCCCATTGTCTTATCACTTAAGACCCTGATTTTATAGGATAGGCATACCTTAGTTAAAATAGTTCTAAAATCACTTCACATTCTAAACTCTATTTTTTAATATCAAACAATAAATGTATAAGAATGGATGTATAACCCAGACAACTACATAGTTCCAGTGAACTGGACTTTTTCCGTCTGCTGGTAAATTGATTTTTGTTCTTTTGTGTTGCGACTTGTCTGTTTTAATATTTCCGACGTTATTGGCTGCAACTCAAAGGCCCAATTAAAGGTCGACACAGGGTCCCACTGCGGGAACATACACTTATTTATAATTCAAATTACAATAAAATTCAAATAAATCATTTAACTGAAAACTCAATAATTCAACTTTCACACGAGTTAAGAAATCATTGTTCCTATAATCCTAAAAAATCATTAAAATCTCACCAAAAAGACGTATTAATACTTTAATCATTTAAATGAAACTGAGTTAGAGAACGAAAATTTAGTTATTAATCGCAGCGTATTATAGACAGATTTCCGTGGCTATCAAAATGAAAATTTTAAGTTTAAACCGGTTTTGTTAGTAAAGCAAACTGGTATCACTTAGGTAAATGATTTTTATTTTAATATGCGTAGAAAATTGTCTTTAATACGATGCTATTAATTTTTTAGTAATGCTGAGAACCGGTTCTATTCCAACGGATATTAATCAGTTACGAAGCCATACTGGAAAAAAAAATATTTGAATTTAGAGGAAGCAGCAAAAATTGTACTAAAATGAAATTAGGTTGAATTCGCACGGTTCTGTCTCAACATTAGAGGTAAAGATAATAGAGTATTCATGGCAGGGATATTAAGGGATAGGACAATGGACGATAAATTGATGTCCCCAAATAGTTACCGCTTGCAATTATTGGTTGAAAAGTTAAGCTGCTGATTTGTAAAACTTAATTCAGCTTGAAGTTCCCAAAGTTTGTAATCTAAAGAGAGATCGTGTCCATAAAACTTTGGAGACCAGTATAATTTGCAGTCCATATTCCCCCCTAAACAGACCGTGCCACTCCAGGTATCAAAAGGGATAAGACAATGGCCGATAAATTGATGTACATCCCCAATGTTGATACACAAAATTAACCCTTCTACAGATTACAATTAGGGGTTGATACGTTTAAACATTCAAATCAATGAATCAACCAATTAAAATTCAATAAAAGTCACCAAAGCTGCCGAGCTAACGAATAAGAAAAATAAACTCTAAAACTTTGGGGACCTGTGTAGTAAACCGCCCAATGTCCCCTCCCTCTCAGGAGCCACTCACTTAACCTGGCTACCAATTGAAAATTGTAAGAATATGCGAATAACACTTGTGTATGTAAGAATGTTTTTTGAACGTTCTAGTAGTCTATAAGTCTGCTTTTAAAATTACTTCAACCGTGAATTTTGCGGTGAACAATTACATCCGAAAGAAAAATATATTTTGGACAAAAAAAAAGTTGATTTCAAGATTAACACCTGTTTTGTTAGCCCCGAAGGGCCGAAGGCCCGGTCTACCAAAACTGATACCTATATT
Organism: Acartia tonsa; assembly: GCF_053477335.1. Lineage (NCBI taxonomy): Eukaryota > Metazoa > Arthropoda > Copepoda > Calanoida > Acartiidae > Acartia > Acartia tonsa. The sequence goes on along the minus strand of NC_137268.1, from coordinate 29,253,759 downwards.
TAGATTTCTATTTCAATATTTGTGGAAAATTGTATATAATACCATATCGATTAGCGATAGCCTTCGGTACAAACACACATATATCCTGTTATTTTTTATATATATGGAATGAAAACTATTTACCTTTGCGTTAGGGTGCCATCGTTTAGAACTTGGAACAGGAGGCTACAACCATATTCATAGAAAGCCAAAGCTGCTCTATAATCACCCACCTCGTCCGCCTTACGTCCACGCCTAAGGAAAAAGGATGAATAAATCAGAGATAAGACAAAGGCCGATAAATTGATGTATATTGTACCCAATAATGATATACAAATTTAACCATTCTGTAGATTACAATTAGTGGTTGGAACGTTTGGACACTCAACTTAAAACTAACCAATCAAAATTCAATAAAAGTCCCTAAAGTTGCATAGCTTGCGAATAAGAAAATGACATTATAAAACTTTGGAGACTAGTGTAAGAAGCAGCACAATGTCCCCTCCCCCTCTTCGAATTAATCCTTTAAAAGAAGGCTAACAACATAATAACAGTAAAAACAACAGTAAACTGTTATGTAATCTATACATAAGTAGCTGCACTTCAAATGTCATATGTAAAAGAAATTCTCAGTAAAAAATGTTCAGAGATCTTAAGGAATAAGACATTGGACGATAAATTATTGTAAATCCTTAAAGATGATAAACAAATTTACTCTTTCTGTCGATAAATTTACTAAATAAAAAAATTGGCAACTTATATTTCGGAACCAACCAAACTAGATTTAATATAAGTATCCAACCAATATGAGAACGTGTATAAAACTGGGTGCCAGTATAATTTAAAGCCCAATTTTCCTTTCCTCTCAGAAAAAAAACAAGGATGATAACATCCATAAAAGCGAAGCTCTGGAATGGTTAGACAAACGAACATTAACACTTGTAGAGTGTCAGAACTATATATAAGTTCAAACAAAGTCCTAAGTATATTTGTTGAAAAATTGCTTAAATACATCACAATTTTTAAGGACATACATACATTTATAGGAATCAGCATGGAAAAGTTTGAAATCGATAGGACAATTCTGAGCTGTTTAAATTAACGAAAAGAGCTAACTGTAACGGACGGACGGACCATTTTAATAATAATGGTTAGAACCTATTAAGAAATAAAAAAAATATACGAAATATTTTACAAAAATACACAACATAGAATTTAACAATAAGCGTTGATAATACGATTATTTATGGGGCACTATTAGCAAAGAAAATTCTTTTCAGACGTCAACCTATTTATATTTGTAACTTTTTTTTATACTTTTTGAACAAGGATAACATTAACTATGTATACTATTATGAGCGCAGCCTTTTGAATAATATATAAAGTGTGTTACTTTATTTTATGTTTTATTATTATTTGGCCACAACTTGGTCAAAAATGCCCACAAATCAGACCTTTTTCGACCAAAGATACTCAAATGGTTCCTTTACAAGCCCAATCAATCAGTTTTAAGATATTTTTATATTTCAAGAAAAATTTATGAAAATACTAAAAAACAGCAAATTTGGGTGTTACCTTTTATATGCACGGATACCATAAAATCAACAGAAAAAATAATAATCAATGCACAAATCCCTTCAAGAATAGCCAATTTAACAGAATCAAACTTTAAAAATGACAGAAAAGTAAAAATAAGTATTTTTTCTGTTGATTTTATGGTATCTGTGCATATAAAAGGTAACATCCAAATTTGCCGGGTTTTTTTTAGTATTTTCATCAATTTTCCTTGAAATATAAAGATATCTTAAAACTGATTGATTGGGCTTGTAAAGGAACCATTTGAGCATCTTTGGTCGAAAAAGGTCTGATTTGTGAGCATTTTTGACCAAGTTGTGGCCAAATAATAATAAAACTTAAAAAAAGGTAAAACACTTTATATACTGGTACTTACGTCTAGGTTAATTTGTCCTTCCGTTTCAAAGCTTCGTTTTTAAGAATGTTGTTATCCTTGTTAAATTTTGATATTAGAATAAAACACTAAAGGGGGGAGGGGTTAAATAAAGTTATGTCCCCTTCCAAAGGACTATCTTTCGACTTTCTATTTGGGTCTTTGAAAATCAACCTATAGCGTCGGGAGTAGTAACACAGCCAAGTTGCTAAAAAAGAGCAGAAAGCAATTAGCTAGCAGACATAAAAGGTCATTAACATAGAGGGGTTCATGTTGTTGTCTGGTTATACATCTATACTATAAATTTATTTTTTGATTATCCAAATTTAATACAGTTTTCTCTCGCTAAATTGATGTAATTTATCCATATAAATACAGTTTGCTATTGCTAAATTGATGTAATATATCCATATAAATACAGTTTGCTATCTCTAAATTGATGTAATTTATCCATATAAATACAGTTTGCTATCGCTAAATTGATGTAATTTATCCCTATAAATCTGGCATTGAAAACTTTTGAGTTATAACTCAAAAATTTAATTAATTTTCCATTGTTCTAACCCTATATTTCTGAGTAGTATAGCAATCAAAATAAATCAAGCATATTTTTACATATGGAAGTTTAATTTTTTTTGTGAAAATACAGAACAGCCAAAAAATTTTAAAAATGATACCTAGTATATGTTAAAATTATATTTACTTACAACAATTTACATATTTACATTTATAGGACGGAGAATTGTACTGACCCCCAAAGTTTACAAACACATTCTCTCAATTATCGTTGTCATTCAGGGCAAAATATTTCATCTAATAGTGGTTAATTTTGTTAATCATATTTGGGGGTGTAAATAAAAATCTTGGGAGGAAAATATTTGGGTAGATTCCCTTTCGTGGCAACGCCTCTTAAAGGGACTGTGAACGTAAATTTTTCTCATCTTAATATCAAATCTTAACATTATCTCATTCATAATAACTCACAGATAGAGCAAAACGCGCTTTTGTTTGCTTAAAAAACGGCTTTTTCCGACGATTTTTTATAAGGTACGGGGAAAGGAAGAAATTTTCCGTATTATATAAAATGTGCATTAAATTGCTTTTTTCTCCCATTATAGCTAAAATTAAACTTTTTCACATAGTTCTAGATTTTTCCTAACAGTTAAGCTGACTTTTAACATAATCCTTGCTTTAATCCAATGTATAGTTACTTAGAAATTGATAAAATAAGCAATATTTTTTTATTGAAAACCAAATACAATAACAAAGCCAGAAACAGGTTTTTTATTAGTATCCAATTAACTTTAAATGGCCCATCTCTCGCCCACCTTTAATTACAAATTTGTAAATAATAAAGACGCAATATTTCTTTATAAACAGTCTGATAAAAGTGTAAACTAATTCTCCAAAGTGGGTTATTTATTGTTCAACACAATAAAAAAGGATATTATTATTTTATATAACCTATGAGATTCAACCCTTTGTAGACAGTGAGGTATTTTTTTTGTCAATAATACGAATTTAAAATATGTCTTTATTACCTAATTACTACGTTATAAAAAAACGAATTGGCAATTTTATAGCATAAATAAATCCTTAACAGTAAGTAAATTGTTTCAACTATATATGACAAGTTAAATATCCCTACAAACATTATAAGAAACAAAAACGTTCAGATTTTACCTGTTTTTTCCTTTTTCCCTCTCAAAATACCATAAAATCAAGGCATTATTTCTGGATATTTTTGTGAATAGGACATTTTTGGTTGATCAGTGTAGTGAAATGTGCTTAGTAAATGTTAAGATTTGATAATCAGATGAGAAATTTTTACGTTCACACTCCCTTTAAGGGGCGTTTAGTCGTATTTTCACAATGGCATTTGATAGGCTATTTGAGGTTAGGTCAGGTTATATTAGGTTAGGTTTGCCTCGCAGGGTTAGAGCCCCCCGCAGGGATTAGAAATAGGAGAAAAGCTAATGTGAAAATACGAAGAAACGACCCTTAAGAGGAGTTGCCACGAAAGGGATGTTCTGAATATTCTCTGAGGGCGATTTGTCATGGGAGGGAGGTGGTACCCTTCCCAAAATAGTTATAAACTTTCCAAAGATCAATGAGAAGCTACACTGTAACGGAGAACCATATCGGTTCTTCGGTTAGGGAGATCCTTTAGTACAGACAAACATAAACAGACACAGTTCCTTTTATTTTTATATAAAGATTTTTACGATACCACAAAAACATCAAAATTTTTTGTATATGATAAAATATTTAAATTTAATTGACTCATAAAAGCAAAGAAATGGGGTAAAAATTCTATCAAAACATTTTATTCATACTTTAAGTAGATCAACTGAAAATTGATTGCCTATTTCTTCCCTAATTTTCGAAGTTGTACAGTTGATAACCCAAATATTGCAAAACCTATTTTCAGCTACACTGTTAAAAATAATTTTTTTTTTTAGCATCAGGTAATACTATATATTCTTCACATTAATGTATAGTATCAATCCGTACATACTAGGAAAAAAACCTCATTACGATACAAGGAAGTTTTCAATGCTGTATTGAGTATTAGGTAATGTTCAGTGAAGTAACATATAGCACTAAATAATGTATTTGTCTGTAGAGTATTATCCAATACGCTCTTGGGAATAAAATTCAGTACGGTAGAAGTAATTTTTCATTACCCTCCTTCGCAATTGTTGTTACCCTCTATCATAATTTTTGATACTCTGGAGAGTATGAAACTGTTTTACTTTGGATGAAAGATCAGTTTATAATATATGATTATTATATGTACATATACATTTTGTTATATCAACAAACATACCAAGCAGAGCCATAAAACATTAATTTAAATGTAAATTTAGTAAAAAAATTACTTTAAAGATGTTTAGGACTAAACATTATCCTTAAAAATAAAAACTATGGTCAGTCATAATTACAAAAAACAAAATTATAAATCTGAGCATAAATAGTAACATTTCATCTTTGTCTAAAACGACCAAGCATTGAAACACTTCCATGAGAGGTGTGCACGAATGGTGTCTGTTTCAATTATTCTTTACAGTACAGATTCGTACCCTAGAACGTATGAATAGTTACTATTTTAATAAACCATTCTCTTGCGTATTGTCTGATACGCTACAGCGTATGAAATAGTACTAAATCAAGAAACATTTCTACAGCGTATTTTCCGATACCCTACAACGTATAAAGTATTACTATTATTATAAACTTTTCTACAGCGTATTCTTTAGTACCCTAGAGCATATCAATCGATACTAAAAAAATGTATGGGTTCTGTATAGTAATAATTATTGTGTTATATAGTATTACATAGTGTTATATATTAATTATATAGTTGTAGCGTTCTTACGGGTCCAATACTCTCCAGAGTATCAATTGATACTAAATAAAAAAATTATTTTTAACAGTGTACTCCAGTCAAAGGGAAAAGCGATATAATGTACTAGAGTTGGCTCGATATAATTATCTCCCTATTGGCTAGTTTTCTATATGCATATCTATTTCTCAATAAATCTATTTTCCTCACCCGGCATTACTATCTAAAAGAAAGTAAATATTTAATAATCTAAATGATTTTAAAAAGATTTTTTAAATTATATTTTTTTCTTTACATTACCATCACCAAAGGGTTAATGATGATGATTACAATTTTAGTTTAATATTTGAACACACAAAGTGTCGCCACAATCGAATTCTTTTAAAATAGAGTTTTCTTAAATTTATTATATTATAAATCTAAATTTTCTTTTTTATGATTAGAAATTAAATACATTGATATAAGGTAAATAGCAACATGAAATTAAAAAAAGGAATTTATTTTTAATAAAGTAAAATAATGGGTCTTATCGTTCTGGGCAATGAGAGTTTATTATGGATTATTGGAGCACTATGAGTTTTAAACAAATATTCCTTGGAAAACTTGAGCTCGTTTATAGACATTTATTTCCTATATAGATCTGACATGGATCTTGAAGCAATTAAGCAGGCCGTTTTGTACATGTTAAAAATTGGAAGATTTCATTAAATAAAAGTTATCGCAAATATACTTAGTAAATAAACGAATTATACATTCAAAAAAATTTTCTTCCAAATTTTTATTTTTGTTGTTGTTGGAAGGATGAGGAAACTATGTACACAATCGGAAACTCAAATTCATCTGACCTTTAGTAGTTCAGCTCAGGGATCTTAAGGGATAAGACTATAAATTAATGTACATCCCAATTGATGATAAACAAAATAACAACTTCTACAAATTAAAACTATTGGTGGGAACATTTAGACACTCCACAGTCCCTATGTGAAAGGCAGGTTATATTGGGTAATGAATAACCCCGCAAGTTTTAGGCCTCTCACAGGGTTCAAGTATAGGAAACCACCACCCATCCTTCTTTTTATTTAAAAAAATAAGGTAAGGGGGGGTTTCAGTGAACAACAGGCACTATAAGGGAAAGCAGCAAACATTTCAAAAATCAAAGCATATTTTAATTAAATGATAAATTGAATTTTAATCAATCTATCCATTAAATTTATGTTAAAAGCATATAAGAAAATGATTTATGATTTTGTTTTTCAATTTTATCTTTAAAAATTCAAATTTTAAACGTAAAAGACAAAAAGATATAAACATAAAATTATTAAACAGATTATTATGATCGGAAATCGAAATCTACAAAATATTAATTTATCTTCAATTAACCTATTCCTCATCAATATATACTGCATAGAAAGTTTGAGAATGAATGCCATTTACTAAAATCTAATTAGGGGGTCTGACTATAACAAGGGTGATAGTATGCACAAACATCAATTATTTTAAAGCAACCAAAGACTTGTCATCCACCAATTATGGTAAACAAAATTACCCATTCTGTAGTTTTGTTTGGCAATGCAACTCAATCAGAACTAAGTAAAAGTCTCCAAAGTTTTTTTTATCATAGAATGATAAAACTTATTTATATATATCTTTAGGGACCAGTTTCCCATCCCCTTGCCTAATACAGACAGACTTGATAACAGAATATAAAGAAGATTCACTGCAAAAAATACAAATATTTGAAAAACAAAATATGGCAAAATTTGATGTTTTTTTTTCATGCAAATAATCATGTTTAATATGAAGGTGTAGCAGTTTTTGACATTTTTAAGATGCGTTCCATGTCTATAATTGTTCCCTTTCATAACTACATCTCTTTTTTAGTAGGGGATGGGATTTAGCAAGTTTATTCAACTTTAGATTTATAAAAAAAATTGGGGTAAATTTAGTATAGGTAAAGTTGGCAAAATTCAGGGAAAAGACGATGGAGGATAAATTGATTTTCACCCCCAATGATGATAAAACATGGACCCTCCTTGCAGATTGAAATTATTGGAGGAAATGTTTGGACAGTTCTATGTAGTTTGGAACGAACAAAAGTCAAACCTCTAAAATATAAAGGGGGTAGAACTTGAAGAATAGATGTGCACAAAAAAAAAACTTACTTTAAACAGTCCAAAGGTTCCACTAGCTGCGGGTGTTTGTAAAGCTGCCTGCAAATATCAAAGTTCATAAAACAATCCTTTTTATTAAAATTTTACATGAAAAACGACATTTAGGGACGACCTTTTCCTTACACCAGAGGAAATAAGAAATTTTGGGAAGTGGTCTATAGAGGTGCATAATGGGTATAGATGTCACTGCTTTTGGCCTACTTATTCTATTGACGTCAGGAAATATCCCATACTCCATCTCTTTTCTATGACGTTTCTTTCCCCTTACCTTTCTCCTTCCCTCTACTATGACGTCAATAGAATGTGTAGGTCAAAAGCTTTGGCATCTAAACCCCTTTTCCTAGCTACAAATTTTGGTTCCGAATAATAAAAAAAATGTATCAAGACATCTAGCTATAGAAATACATCCTTATATAAAAGTAACAGAATCAGTGTGTGTCTTTACTGAAGGATATCTCTTACCACTGGACTATAATGGTTCTTCTTTACAATGTACCTTCTCATAGGTCCTGGGAAGGTTTATAACTATTTTGGGAGAGTATAATAACATCCAAAGCATTTTAAAGCCACTAGAGGCCTCGAGGGGCGTAGCCGCTAGTTTAAAATAATATTTCATTTATACTTAGTAATTCATAACAAAAAACAATGCTAACAAAATAATTATTTGATTTTACTCTTCTCAAATAAACAACCATTTGATTTCACGAACATTTCTGTAAGTCCTAACTCTGCATAAATAATGAGTAGTTCTCCATGTTTATACTTAAGTTGCGGGTAATTCTGAATTTCTTTTAAAATGCGTAATTTATTTTTTTACTTCAATATAAATATACTATACATTGATATAAATAAACTTAAAGATAAGGAAACAAAAAAAAGGATTAGCACACAGGGACTGCGCAATAAGTATATATATTCAACATACAATTGTGATTTATTTTCTAAAATATAGGCAGGGACATCCAAGCTTATTATTTTCAGGGGGGTAAAATGAGAGGTTTCAAAGATTTGAGAGGGTTGATTTGATGCATTTTAAAATTTTGAGAGGGATAAAATAAGAGGTTACCATTGGACGTCTATGAAAAGAGGCATACCTATTTATTACACAATCACATATAGGCAAGTAAATAGGTCTGTTACTTAAGATTTCGATAACTACTGAGCTTAGGCTTGATTTTTATATGATTATTTTTATAATATTTTTCCTTATCCGAAAAATGAACAAAACTTATCTTTCGTAAACACTAACCCTAAAAAGGATTAAAGGCTGTAAAAATCGTTTCCAAAAATGTTATTTTTATATACTTTTTTAAAGAACAAAATGCATTGAAATTAATTTCCAAAATGATTAAGACAAGGGCAATTGTGTCGAATGTAATGCAGCTTTAGAAGTGGTGCAGCTTTAGAAAATATCAATAGCTTGAATGAAAAAGATAAGCATACAGTTACTTCTTCTACTGGGAATGGGAGTAAATATGCAACATTTTTACATGAACTAGAGGCTTTGTCCCTATCATTAGGGAATCTATATCAATTTGGATGTGGAAAGTATTTCATCCATATTTAAAATAGCCTTTAACCATTCTGGGATCTATGTGAAGCTTCCCTAAAATCGTACCAAAAACACCAAGTATTTTAGAAAATTAGCTGTAAAAGGTGGCTAAAAAATACAGACGGACATTTCGAAATATAGTGTAGCTCAGCTACTAAAAAGATATGCATCCTTAAGGAATAGTATTAATTTATGAACTTTCCTAGTAGTAGTGCTGTTACTGGACGTACTGCTCCCACACCAGTCTTCGTTACAGATATCTGCAAAATATATATCATTAGAGAGTGGCTGCACTCCTAAAAAAATCAATTTTTATCCAGTATGGCTTCCAAACCGATTAATATCCGCTGGACTAGAACCGGTTCTCAGTCATGCTAAAGCATAATGTAAAGTATCGTAATACAGACAATTTTCAACGAATATTAAAATATATATCATGAAATTGATACCAGTTTTGTAAGCCCAGACCTTCGGCCCCTAATCCAGGTTGTGAGTGGGCAAATTATAATTGCAGCCAAAATGTTTCGCTTGTTCGTGATAAATTGGGTGAATTTTATTGAATCTTAAATTTTTGGCATAGCTCAAACATATCTACCAACAATCTACTTTCTCGACATTCAAAAATCATCATTGCTTGAATAAAATGGTGTTGCATTTTATTAAAAAAAAGTTAGCATTCTCTTAATTGTCTTAATGCTAGACCGTACAAAGGATTCTAACCTGTAGGGCCTTATTTCTATGGGGGTCTCATGAACTAACATTAAAACAAGCATCAAAATACATTTTCAAAAGGTCCTTTTAACTGTAGTAAATTACTTAACAACTAGAAAAAGTTTCTCAAACCTTAATGTGTATAACTCTTTTTATGACTGTTATTTCATATCCTTTTTGTACATACTTAGCAAAGCTACTCTTAGGTCATTATTGAGTCAAAATGTATTATTTTATTTTATTTAAGATACACTACTATTTTGTTATGTAGAAAATTGTAATATCAGGCCTGAAAATGTCCCTACTTCTAGAGTTGTGGGGGGGGGGGGGGGGGAGGAGGGGGGGTTGTACTAACCCCCTAAACATATATTTTTGAAATTTTTTCTCGAGGTTGCATCCTTAAGAGGGACTGCCTTTCTCCACGAAAATAGCATAAAACCAGCCCTAGACTATTACTAAAGTTCACTAAAATTTTTGGCACGCTATGTGTACATGATATTACTTTAGTATAGATTCTTCTGAAAATTGTCATACTTGTGTATTCTAAAAGTCCACGACGGTTGAAAATTAATTCCAAAGAATTAATGCTATAAACAGAAATGCACAGCCGTTTATGAGATATTTGGGTATATCACAGCAAAAAAGTTTTAACAACTATTAAAAGCATACAAAAAATACAATTGGTGGTTAGTCAATCTGTCTGAAACATCAGATCTTTAAAACGGATAAATCAATTAAGTTATCAAAAACATATAGGTACTTTTGGTTGTCTTAGCTATCATTTTTTTTTAAAAATACGGCAAATATTGGAGGTAAAAGAGTTTAATTTCAGATAAAACAACCCCCTGCTATTTTTGTTTCCAAAATTGTTAAAGTTAAACATCAATTTTTAACACATTACATCAAAACAACAACTTTGAAATTCCTTTTATGGCATTGCAATCGATATATTATTGCTTGGATGTTGCACCAGATTTTCATGTACTCTGATAAAGTGATGCTCGCAGTAAGCTAACATTACGACCCCCCCCCACACACACCCTTTACCCCATCACCTCTTACTGGATGAAAGAACTGGTCAATGAATGGTGTCCATATTAGCAACCTAAATTGACGACAAATTTTCCACGGTCAATACATCCATGTACATCCTATATTCATTGGCATTGCTGTCAGGGATCTTGGGGGATAAGACAATGAAGGAAAAATAAATCAAACCTTAATTATGAGAAACAAAATTTGGTTAAAACATTTGGACAATGCTAGTTGGAACCAACCAATCAATATTTAATCATAGTTTCAATTTGATGGGATAATATTTACAAATAAATATCAATAACATTAAAAATGTAAAATAGAAAAAAAACTTCTTGGCATTTAAGATATTTGTTAACGTTTTTTTTTTGGTTGAAAAATGTAATTTATTTTGTAATGTAAATTTATGCTTTTCAATCATATTAGCTGTCAATTTAAAACTGAGAAAACGCCAAAGCAATAACACCAGCGTCAAAAACGCCTATGTAAAAAATGCAATTCTTCGCCATCGATATTTATTTTTCGAGGCAAAAACAATCAATAATATGAAACGATACATGATTTTTTAGTATGGCTTAGAACCGGTTTTAATCCAGCGGATATGTATTGTATTCGGAGCAATAATGAAATAGTAATTTGTAGCATTGTATAGACAGCTTTCCCCGGCAATTAAAATATTTTTTTTTGGCCCTGAGAGGCCAAAGGCAAGGCCCAACAAAAGTAAAATTAATCTTATATTTTATATTTTTTTATTTTTCGTAGAAAATTGTGGATAATACGATACGATACGTGGTTTTTAGCATGGCTGAGAACCGGTTCTATTCAGCCGGATATTAATCGGTTTCGAAGCTATACTTGAAAATAAATTACCTAATTCTCTGAGAAGTTTCTTAAGGTCTGTTTGCTCCAAAAGATGACAGTCTATAATCCTGAAAAATATTACATTATTAATCTTAGTTATTCACTCGTTTAAGCAGGGAGGGAGGGGACATTGGGTTTATTAAATCCCTTGTCCCCGAAGTTTTATAATAACGTTTTCTTATTCGTTGGCTCAATAACTTTGAGTACTTTTAATAAATATGATTGGTTGGTTCATTAAGTCGAGTTCCCAAACGTTTCAATCACTAAATATAATCTACAAAAGAGCTAACTTTGTGTATTATCATTGGGGAGGCAGATCAATTTATCGGCCTTTGTCTTAAACTTTTAGTTCCCTGCGTTTAATATACAAACAAGGATGACAACATCCATAAAAGCGAAGCTCTGAAACGGTAGGACAAACGGACATTAACACTTGTATAATGTCAGAACTAAATAATCAGAATGCGAATGTATAAGAGTCAAAGCAAATTTCTAAGTAAATTTGTCAAAAAACTGCTTGAGACAGGATAATGATCATGGACATACTTACATTTTTAGGACTTGATTATAGAGTTGCTTCGCTTATAATATTGTACCTTGTTGTCCTAGGAATCAATATACAAAAAATCAGACCAATCGGAAAATTAGGTCACATACAAATTTGTTGTTAAAAATGTAAAAAAAAATCAACATGTTTAAAATGGACGTACGGACATTCTGGTAATGATTATTGAGTTGCTACGCTTTCTAACTCGTACCTAACTATTACAGGAATCACCATGCAAAATTTGAAATCGATAGGACAATTCTAACATGCCTAAATTAACTAAAAAAGCTATTTAAAAAAGTAAAAAAATCAACAAGTTTAAAATGGACGTACGGACATTTTGGTAATGATTATAGAGTTGCTACGCTTTCCAAATCGTACCTAACTACTATAGGAATCACCATGCAAAATTTGAAATCGATAGGACAATTCTAACATGCCTAAATTAACGAAAAAAGCTATCCGTGACGGACGTACGGACGGACCGACCCTAATTATAGAAAAGCTTCGCTTTTAAAAATGTATTGTTTAACATAATGTCCATTTATCTATTCGTCCGAATGAAGCTTAAGATCTCGTCAACCGCTGGACCGATTGAGCTCTGCTTTTTAGAGAATGAACTTTTGTCATACATTGGTTTTAAGACCAAATCTTTCTCAATAGAACAAATAAAGGCGAAGATCTAAAAATGTTGTAAAAAAGAGTTAAAATAAAGGATGTTTAAAATGGACGTACGGACTTTCTGGTAACGATTATAGAGTTGCTAGGATTCCTTATTTGTATAGGAATCATCAAGCAAAGTTTGTTATCGAAAGGACAATTCTAATAACGAAAAGAGCTAACCGTTACAGAAGGACGTACAGACTGATCCTACTTATAGAAAAGCTTCGCTTTAAATGAAATTAAGTGTAATATAATAGTTATTTCTCGCATCGTATTATAAACAGCTTTCCGCGGGTATAGAATGTACAATTATAAGATTAAAACCAGTTTTTTTGCCCCTAGGTGCCTAGGGGCTAAAAAACAAGGAGGACAACATCCATAAAAGCAAAGCACTGAAACGGTAGGACAAACGGACATTACCAATTGTAAAGTGTCAGAACTGAATAATCATAATAAAAATGTATAAGAGGCAAAGCAAAATTGTAAGTAAATTTGTTAAAAAACTGCTTGATTTAGGATAATGTTTATGGACATACTTACATTTTCAGGACTTGATTATAGAGTTGCTTCGCTTATTACATTATACTTTGTTGTCCCAGGAATCAATATTCCAAAAATCAGATCAATCGGATGATTCGATCACTTAAAAATTTGTTGTTAAAAAAGTTAAAAAATCAACATGTTTAAAATGGACGTACGGACATTTTGGTGATGATTATAGAGTTGCTACGCTTTCTAAATCGTACCTAACTATTATAGGAATCACCATACAAAATTTGAAATCGATAGGACAATTCTAACATGCCTAAATTAACGAAAAAAGCTATCCGTTACGGACGTACGGAAGTACGGACGTACGGACGGACGGACGGACCGACCATAATTATAGAAAAGCTTCACTTTTAAAAATGGTTTTAATCTTATGATTGTACATTTTTATTTTCGTAGAAAGCTGGATATAATACGATGATAGACATAGTTTTTTTTTGTATGGATGAGAACCGGTTCCTATCCACGGGATTCGAATGAAAGGCTATTATGATATAATTTAATATTTAATTTTCTAATTTAATGATAGAAAAAGATTATATCAATTAAGAGGTATTAAGGAACAGATAAAGTAGAATTAATTACTCAGGGATCTTAAGGGATAAGACAATGAACGATAAATTGATGTAAACCTACAATTGTGATGAAAAATACAACCTCTGTCGATTAAATTTACTGGTTAAAAGTTTGAGTACTGAAAGCATGTACAAACAGATTAAATTTTAATTACTCAATGATTTTAGGCCAACGAATAAGTTAAATTTTTAAGAAAACTTTTGGGGCCAGTAAAAGAAGGTGTATCAATTTTTTTTTTATAGCTAGCCGGTTCTTTTAGTAAGTAGTAGATGTAAAATTTTTCATAGAATTCAGATATGCAATTGGTTTTTTTTGTAGACCTCTTATTTTTTAAGTAATTTAAGTTAAAAAAAAAAAAATTAAGTCGATTTTAAGGTACTAAAATGCAACAAAAAAAAGAAAGAAAATGGCCATTATGAACAAAAATAGTAAAATCTTTAATTTGACACCTTACTTTTTCAATTCTGTCAGGTAATTATTGAAAAAATCGATTTTTTTAAACCCACGAGAATAAAAACTTAGAACTTATTTTTTTCATTCCCTAGGCATAAGAAATAGGCATTATATATACTGTTAGAATGAGAAAAGTATTACAAATCGATTCTAAGCAAAATTGAAATAAAAAGTTTACAATATAGTATATAAACTACAATAAAAGGAATTATATGAAAATATCATATTATATTATACAGGCAACGTCTTAATTCTTGAATTGAGTATAAAAATGGGAAGGGGGTAAAGAGGGGGTAAAAAAGGCAAGACGAAAGTGTTGCCTGAACAAAAAATATAATTGGCCATTTGTTTATTTTTTATTTTTTTCCTTTTTTTCAATTTTGCTTACAATGGATTCGTAATATTTTTCTGATTCTAAAGGTATAATGAACCCATATTTTTTTACCTGTGAAATGATAAAATTAAGTTCAAAGTTTTTATTCTCATGGGTTTAAAAAAATCAATTTTTTCAATAATTACCTGACAAAATTAAAAAAGTAAGGTGTCAAATTAAAGATCTTACTATTTTTGTACATAATGGACATTTTCTTCCTTTTTTTTGTTGCGTTTTAGTACCTTAAAATCGACTTAATCTTTTTTTAAAAAACTTAAATTACTTAAAAAATAAGAGGTCTACAAAAAAACCGATTGCATATCTGAATTCTATGAAAAATTTTACATCTACTACTTACTAAAAGAACCGGCTAGCTATAAAAAAAAAAGTTGATAAACCTTCTTTACAGGTTAAGTCCCTTACCTTCCGGCATTGAATGATTAAATGAATATCTACTTATTTAATCAGGTCAAATCAACATATGATTTATATTAAGTAAGTAATTAAAGAGATATTTTAATAAGTACATATACTCTCAGGGTAGCGAGCACATTGGACTAAAAATTTTACTGTTCCCCAAAGTTTTTAATTTTATTAAATCTTGACAAACTATAGTTCCCAACTTACACCAATAAGTTTAAACTAAAAAAAGGAATTAAATTTGTTTCTCATTATTGGGAATGTACATCAATTTATTGCACATTGTGTTACCCTTTAAGATTATCTGTAGAGACAGTCCAACAGTCGGGCAAACTATAATTTTGCAGTAGCTGCGCTTATAAAATTGACAAACAAACAAAAAACAGGAAGGGAAGGGACATTAGACTGTAAATTTCACTTGTACCCAAAGTTTCATAACCACATTATCTTATTCGTGGGTATTTTTTTAGAATTTTAATTGGTTGGTACAAAACTGATGTCTAAACTTTTTAATTGACCATTTTAATCTACAGAAGTAGTATTTTTGTTTATTGTCATTGCATTTGGGATGTGCACAAATTTATTGTATTTTGTCTTATCCCTTGAGATCCCTGGAAAAACCTCATGACTAGTCGAATTTTTTTCTTCAACTATTCAACAAAAATAATTTTACAAAACTTGTCAAATCGTGGATTTCAACAAACTTTCTCTAAGAGGATACGACAATGGACGATAAATTGTGATGTGAATTCCAAATAATGATAAACAAAATCACCATTTCTGGAGACTAAAAGTATTGATGAAAGTTCAGACACTTCTAGTTTTTACCACCCAATCAAGATTTCACAAGTTTGAAGCTTGCAGTATCTATGGATATAAATGCTCTTGTCTAAAATCCTCGAACGAATTTGAACAAAAATCTTCGAGTGACCAAATCCTGTCATTTATCTTTTTTGGGTGGACCTAAAAAGTCAAAGAAGGGGAAAAGTCTTTTGAAAACAAACTAAAGAAAAAAAAGGTTTTTAATATCTGCAAAAAATACCTAAAATTACCTCTAAAGTACGCTAAAACTATGGTAGTTTCAATATTTACATTTTTAAAAAATGACAAAAAAATATATATTTTGAATAACTATCTTTGATTTTAGGTAGACATTAAGTAATTTATCTTTCTATTGTGTCTTTTTATCAATTATATAAATAAGAAAACTAGAATTTAAACATTTTATGTTAATACCATTTTAGACGTCTGATTTTTCTTTTATTGCCTATTAAAATCAATAAAAAAAAGGTGTTAATTATTAATCTTTAAATTCTTTTGAACTACATATTTATTTCATCAAATATAATGTCATTATATTCATATTTTAATGTTCAGCTTCCATTAAATAAAAAAAATGTATTCGAACATAACTAAAAACAATAAATTTTGCCTCAATAAAGCTCAGATTTAATTGGCGGAAAACGTGATGAATATATTTTTGCAAAAACATGTATCTTTGCACAGCTCTGGCTTGCAAAAGGGTATTGAACCTAAACCAATTATCGACAGGGAATCAGGGGATACCTAAGAATCTAAAGGGATAAGACAAAGGCCGAAAAAATGATGTACGTCCCTTTATGATACACAAAATACCCCATCTGAAGAACACAATTAGAAGTTGAAACGTTTGGGCACTCATCATTATGAAACAACCTATCAAAATCAATAAACGTCCTCAATGTTCCTAAGCTATTGAATAATACTTTAGGGACTAATGTAATAAACAGCCCAATGTCCCCCCTCCTTCCCTGTACTTATGTCAACATGAAACTGCCCAAGCTGCTCTATAACTAGGGATATTGGTTGGTCCGTAATACTAAATATCCTAAAGACTATTTTTGATATGATTTATTTAATTTTTGGAATAATGTTTCACAAAATAATAATATTACATAACTTATAATGACTTGACAGTAACTCTGCTAAATAAGAACTAAATATAAATAATCGTTACTAAATTGAAATATCTCCAAACAAAGGAGAGGTATTAGGATTATCAAAAACTTTGGGTACTTTTATAGAATAGTATTGGTTCCAAACTATTTGTATCTAAACCTTTCAACCAATAATTGGGGAAGTACAATTTTACCAGGGATCGGCAGCCGCGCGTAAGCCGCGTGTAAGCCTCAGCGAAATCGTCTTATTATCACTTTAAAATTCAGCTGGGTGTATAAAACTGTCTCTTTAGCAGACAATCCTTCTTTCTGAAATTTCTTTTTCTGCTCACAAGCAGGTTTAAAACTGAGGCTTATGCGTGGCTGAGGCGCGGCTGCCGAACCCTGAATTTTACATTAATTTATCGTTCATTTTCCTATCCCTTAAAATCCCAGATGAAATGCACAAACAAGAAAAATAACAACAAATCATTGTTCAGTAAAATTGTCCCTTTCCTCAAAATAAAGACTGTTAAACAGAATGACTCTTTAGATTTTTTATAAAATCTTTTAGGTCTTAACAAACAAAATCACCTATAATACAAAGTTGTATGATTGCTGTCTACCTGGAGGTGTGTAGGGGGTTTCTGTAAGGTATTAAAAATTAAAAACAAAATGCATTATGCATATAAAAATTTAAATACTTAATTTCTTAAGCCTAATTTTATCTAATCTTGCAAGTTTAAAGTTTCAAAACATTTGCAAAAAGTTGAGATAATTTTAGAGAGGGATATTTCTTACTATAGATATTTAAAAATCGTCTAAGAATTAATTTTAGATAATCTATAAAACTAAACATAATTATTATCATTTTTCGTTCAGAAAAAAAAACTTTTAGAGATGATTTAAAGAAATAATAACATAAAAGAATATTCCTACTAACTTAAAACTTAATAATGCCTAATATAATTGGGCATAATAACGACACCCGAAAATTGAGCATTTTGAATAAAGGAAGTTTTTATTATTTTGAAAAATCATGCATAATTAACAATATATTAACTTTTGACAAAAGTCCATAAAGTTCCTAAACCAACAAATCGGAGACCTGTGTAATTTATAGTCCAATGTCCCCTCCCTCCCTGGAAATAAACTATAAATGGCTTATCACTTTAGAAAATCTCTTTGTACCGAAAAAGTACCGTAGCTATAGGGGATCTTAAGGGATAAGACAATAGACGGTAAATTGATAAACATTCCCAATGATGATTAACTAAATTTTCCCTCCTGTAAATTAAATCTTTGGTTCAAAGGTTTTAAAACTACTTGTTTTGAAAAAAAACAATGAAAATTCATTAAAAGTACTAACATTTTGAAGTCAACTAATAAGGTAATCCTATTATATAAAGTAGTAAGCGTTTTTTGTCTGTCCCGAGGGATCTCGCTAACCACTGAACCGATATTGTTCTCCTTTACAGTGAAGCTTCTTATAGGTCCTGGGAAGGTTTTAAACTATTTTTGGGGAGGGTGTCTTCACCCCCCCTCCTCCAAAAAAATATTTTTTTTATTCTTTTGAAACTTAAATTTAATATGGGATTTGGTCGACTTTTCCCCCTTAAGTGTCCCTAGAGGCTTCTAGGGGCGTAGCCGCTAGTGTATTTTAAAAACTTTGGGTACCAGTGTAAATCACAGTCCAATGTCCCCTTCCTATCTGGTAGCTAAGCAATAGACAGTCATAACCATGGAGATGATTCTTTGTTTTAAAATAGAACAAAATGTCTAGTCCCTATTTAATGTTACTAGAAGCTTAGCCCCTAACATCTAGGGGCTCTATATTAGAAAAAATATCGTAAGAAAGAAAATAGCCTAAAACCAAATACTAACTTTTTTTTTAATGAAACAACCTGAAACCATTTCAGGACCTAAAAGTAGCTTCATTGTTCAGGAGAACCATATCGGTTCAGCAGTTAGAGAGATCCTTCACTACAGACAAAAAAGGCTTATTACTTTATATAATAGGATTAATGGCTACGCCACAACTTTAGCGATACTATTTAATTTACATTATAATGTCCCCTCCCTCTCTAGTAGTGCCCTATGAAAATTTGATGTGTCTAAGAAATAATCATTTTCAGCTAGCTGTTTTCACAGGATTTTAGGCAGGATGCGCAGAGCGCACCGAAAAATTTAAACATCCTTAAAAAAATAGAAGGGCAGCTTTACAAATATTTCATTGGTGTAAAATAAACCTCGTTATGAAGTTTAACTGATAATCATAACCATGAGGGGCATGCAAGAACCAATTTTAACCTAACCTAAAGTAATAAAGAAACAAACGAAAAACTACCAACCTCCATTATTTTTAATATAATCCCAAATAAAGGGGTATTTCTGTGCTCGCCAAAATATTTTGAGGGAAATGTATCAATAAAATCTTTGATAGATAGTACAAAATAATTTGAATATCAACGGCTAAGCAACCACTGAACCGTGTCGTCAAATTGGCATGCACAGAAAAAATTAATTTCCTTCAAAAATCAATCATTATCAAACAAGGATGACATAAAAAAATAGCCTATCACCATTTTAAGACTCATAAAAATAAGACAATGGACGATAAATTGATAACGATATCAAAATCACCCCTTCTGTAGATATAAAATTTTCTCTATATAAATTGGACACTATTAGGTTGGAACTAACTAACATCAAAATTAAAAAAATGTACCCAAAGTTTTTCAGCCAAAGTATAAAATAACTTTGGGAACTTAAAATTTACAGTACAATGACCAAAAAAAGCTTTCTAGAAAAAAAAACAAGGATGAAAAAAGTAATGCAATTGAAAGAGCAGCTACAATTTTAATACGTAAATGATCTAGAGAAAACCAAAAATTACCAGAAATGTTTTTTTTTAACAATAACCACAAAAAAACAAATAGTGATTTTTTTTACTATTGACTAAAAACCAAAGACTTCCTGTCTTAGTCATGAAAAATCAAAAAAGTCGTATGGAAATGTAAAAAAATGAATTTTTGAAGGGAGAGAAGAGACATTGGGCTGTTAATTACACTAGTCCCCAAAGTTTTATAATAACTTATTCTTATTAGTTGGCTTAAAAACTTTGGGAACTAAGAATTGAATAAGTTGAGTGTCCAAACATTTCAACCACTAATTCTAATCTACAAAAAGGGTAATTTTAAAATAAATTTACATCCCTAATAATGAGATAAAAAAAGTAGATTAAAATTATTGATTATACATTTTGGAACCATCTAATCAAGATTTAATTAAATTGCTCAAATTATTAGACACTGTTTATTTAAAACTTTGGGTACCAGTATGATTTATCGTCTAATGTCCCCTCTATTTGTGTGTGTTTTCTATGTAATTTTGTAGAAAAAAAATATCTAACAGTTATTTTTTTATCAGTGGAAAACTTGAAGGTAAATTAACTTTATTTTTATATCAAGACAATTGTCTTTATCATTAAATAACAAAGAAGTGTTGAAATAAATTAATTTATGTGGGAATAAGGATTCATAAAAAACAAAACTATTATTGTATAATTCTATAATACAAAGTTGAACAAAGTCTTTCTGTCCGTCTGAATCTTAAGATCTCGATAATTGCTGTTTGGTAAACGAAAATTAATGGTGGAAAAGTTTGGACAATCTTAGTTTGTACCAACAAATCATGATCTAATTCACAAATCCTCATTTTTTTCAGCCAACGAATGAGAAATTGTGTTAAAAAAAACTTTTGGTACCAGTATAGTTCCTTACTTCTTGCTAAATATGAAAACAAGTCCAGTGTGGATTTATTTTTTTAGAATAACTATATTTGTAAATGACAGCAGCATAATTTATGTTTTTAGGACTTGATAATTGATATATTTCTGACATGTTATAGAGTTGATATTAATATCACAGCAACTTTTAAACTAATCTCTGTCAGCCCGAACCGTTTTCAAAGAAGCGAAGCTATTTAATATCTGTTTTTAAGTTAGTCATGCCGCAGGTCCACTGCATTTATGGAAGCTTCACATAGGTCCCTGGATGGTGATAGGCTTTTTAGCTTTTAGATTTTAATCTTGGGATGGTTTTAGGCAATTTTTGTCACTTCCTTCCCACAGGAACCACTGGGGGCACAGCCGTTAGTTTCAAATTTTGTATTTTTTGAACATTTCAGCTGTTTCATATATATATGCGGGGCTAATCACTTAACCTAACCAACAAAAGAAACTAAAAATTCAAAAAGCAAAATCTTAAAACAACAAAGCAAAAAATAATTTTCAAATTAACATTGAAAATATATGTATCCAATTATATGCGTGCGGAAGCAGGAAGGAAGGGGACAATAGGCTGTTTACTACACTAGTCCCAAAAGTTTCTATTAAGTTTGTTTATTCGTTGGCTTAATAACTTTGGGGACTCTTAATAAATTTTCATTGGCTGATTGAGTTGAGTCTCCAAACGTCTTAACCAATAGTTGTAATCTACAGAAGAGGGAATTTTGTGTATAATCGTTGGGGATATATATCAATGTATCGGCCATTGACTTAACCCTGGTGAGTGTAAATGGGTGTCAACAGTAACACCCACCTTCATATTATTCTACCCGCTAAAGGTTCTACACCCCCTGGTAAACTCTGTGCACGCCACAAACTTTTAGAATTGATTAGGAAACAATATATGAATAAATTCTAATACAATGTATAATTATATTCTAATTAAGTCAATACAATCAATCAGGGATCTAAAGGGATAAGACAAAATGACCAATAAATCTATGTACGTCTACAATCATGATACACAAAATTACTCCTTCTTTAGATAAATTTAGTGGATGAAACGTATTGACACTCAAATTAATGAACCAACAAATAAAAAGTTCCTAAAGTTGTAAAGCCAACGAATAAGAAAATGTTATTAGAAAACTTTGGGGACTAGTGTAAAAGAAAGACAAATGTCCCCTACCTCCCTGACAATTAATTCAATGAAGGACACATATAGGCTTACAATAGCATTTAATTGTAAATTAATTAACTTAGAAAATTATGTCCTTAGGTAATAACAAAACTAAAAGTACTTTTGATTGGGAAGGATGGGACATTGAATTGTAAATAATATTGGTAACCAAAGTTTTACAAACAATTTGTTGGCTGAAAAAGGTTGTAGACTTTTATTAAATCTTGATAGGTGGGTAAAAATTAGCAGTTTTAAACTTTTCCACAAATGATTTGGATCTAGAAAAGGGTTTCGTTTATCATAATTATGGGGGGGGGGGCCCGGGGGGGTACATCAATATTTCGTCCATTGTCTTTTCTCTTAATATCTCTGGTAGACATGATTCTTAGTTTTTTAGTTCTGAATATTTTTTTACACATCAATCTATTTTGATGCAAGTTTTTATTTATAAATATCATACGAGTTTTAGTAGCGTAGCTACTAAAAAAATTACCTTGTCTGCAAGACAAGAGCATGGAATGTGTTATTTGGGTACCTGTATGATTAGCAGTCCAATGTCCTCTTCTCCTCCCCCAAAGTTTTAAGCTATGAATGAGAGATAAACAGGGCGGAGAGGGGTGGGAGGGTCAATGGACTGTAAATTACACTGCATGGTATCCAAAGTTTTACTACCACGATATGTTATACGTTGGCAGAAAAAATGGGAATTTTTATTAAATTTTAAGTGGTTGATTGAAATTCAAATATTAGAACTTAAAAGCTTTGCTTTCTATGGAAAAAAGTTTCCTTATTCTAAAATGTTTGATTTATCAACAAATGTTTAGGTATTTAATTTTGAAATTAATCTTTCAAACTGTCAAATTTTAATCTAATTGGATCAGGAAAAAAAAATAGTTATTTATCGCATCGTATTATAAACAGCTTTTCACAGATATTAAAACCAATTTTGTTAGACCCGAGGGGCCAAAGGCCCAAACACAAAACTTATGTTAATTTTAAGATTTTATGAGATCTTACGGATTACCTAATTAAGATTAGCTCAAATATTTGTCTTTTGTAACATCAAAGTGTATTTTTTAAAGTTAAATAGAACTTTCCCACAAAGTACATAAAGAGTAGAAATAACCCCCCCCCCTCATCTTATTTTTGAAATAAATTGAAAATAAGGGAAGGAGGTAGTTTTCTCCTATACCACACTCCGATATGGCCCTTCACTCTGCAAGGAATATACCTGAGGTGCCCCAACCCTGCGAGTCTAATCAATAACCAATACAACATAACCTAGAGTAACAAACAAACTAATGACCCCCCCCCCCTTATTTAATTTTATTTCAAAAATAAAGGTAGGGGATTTATTTGTGTTCAAAAAGGCATTTTGAGGGATAACTCCAAATAAAGAAATGAATAAATATAAAAATATAAAAATAGACACCTTTTTTTCATTCCAAAAAGTTAACTGTAAAAATGTAATTATGGTTTCCATAAAAAGTCTAGACTGTGTTTTTTTTTCACATAAATTATATAAAAATAATTAGTTTGTTTTTATGTGTTAATTATTTAACAAATATATATTTTTAGAGTGTAGGTTTTCTATAGTTATGTTTTGTTAGCACTTTTAGGTAATTTAGGCATTTAAGAATTGCCATATCGATTTCAAACTTTAGATATCAGTTAATATAAATGAACAGTTAGGCATTATGTGAAAAGCGTAGCAACTCTATAATCGTTACCAGTAAATTCGTACGTCCATTTAAACGATGCTCCTTTTTTACAACAATTTTCAAAATACAATTTCCGTATGTTTCTATTATTCATATGTATCTAACTATCTACCTATCTAACCATCAGACTACCTAGGTTTCTAATTCTATCTATCTATCTATCTAACTGTCTATCTATCCATTTATTAATCTATCTATCTCTATGTTTATATTCCTGTATCCTGGCCTCTGGCAAAGCTAGCAGCTCCGCCCCTTAGTTGTATCTATCTATCTATCTATTCCTCTATACCTGGCTCTATGTTCATATTCCTGTATCCTGGCCTCTAGCAAAGCTAGCAGCTCCGCCCCTTGGTTGTATCTAAATATCTATCTATTCCTCTATACCTGGCTCTATGTTCATATTCCTGTATCCTGGCCTCTAGCAAAGCTAGCAGCTCCGCCCCTTGGTTGTATCTATCTATCTATCTATCTATCTCTCACCTGGCTCTATGTTCATATTCCTGTATCCTGGCCTCTAGTAAAGCTAGCAGCTCCGCCCCTTGGTTGTATCTATCTATCTATCTATCTATCTCTCACCTGGCTCTATGTTCATATTCCTGTATCCTGGCCTCTAGTAAAGCTAGCAGCTCCGCCCCTTGGTTGTATCTAAATATCTATCTATCTCTCACCTGGCTCTATGTTCATATTCCTGTATCCTGGCCTCTAGCAAAGCTAGCAGCTCCGCCCCTTGGTTTGAACTTTTCTTGTACTCGTTAAAGGTCTTAATGGCCTCCTGTTTCAGAGATTTTGATTACCAAATTTTAGACAATATTTTTCAATCACAGACAAACTATAGATAAAAAACGCAGCATTAGATAATACTGCGCCATACTTGAAACGTTAAAAATAGTATCTATTGCTGTCATGTCAGGCGCATGACATCAATAGTAAGAGTAGGGGAAATGTCTTGGCCTAAAAACACTAAACCGGTGCATCTCATTGCCGTGTAAGGCTTCCAGACAAAGGTTGTGTAATTAAATGGTTGGTTGTCTGTTTAATGTTACTTAAACAAATGTAGGCGTGTTTGTGTATAAAAGGATCTTGCTAACCGTTGAACCGATATGGTTCTCCTTAACAATGTAGGTTTTCAAAGGTCCTGGGAAGTTTTATAACTATTTTTGGGGAGGGTACTGCCGTAATACACCCTCTCTATTCTACAAAAATATATTCTAGAAAAAGAGATCCATTCGAACAAATTTCTTTCAAGTTTTTATTGGAGGGTGAAATCCTTCAAGTGCCCCTAGAGGGCTATACCTAACAACTTTTATTAACAATGATGATTTTATATTTTCATTAACCTATCACTGTTTTTTTTCAATGCTGGCGATAATTTGAATTAATTTTCTGTCATTTCCTGTAATTGATAGAAAATGTATTTTTTTCAACACATGCATATAATACTGCTTAAATTTTAAAACAGCAAAATTTCAAACAATATATAGCCGTTATTACATAAAAATGAGACCTGACCAATAAGAATGTCTATTCTTTAACATACTGGGTCCGTCCGTCTGTTTGTCCATGTGCATAAAATATTATATTTTAGGGGGTTAAATATGATACATTTGTATTTTTTGTGAAGATTTCCTTGCCTAATAATTGTATACATCCTTTTTTGGGCTACTCAACTGTTTGACAATTTTATATTTTAATTAACCCATCGCAATTAGGGGCTCTTTATTAGAAAGGGTTGGGGGGGTCAGAAAATAGTCTAAAACAATCCCAGAAGCTATGTGAGCTTATTAACATCAGATCTTAACAAAAAAAAAATTCTAATTTTTTTTTGTAGTTTTTAAAAAAGTAAAAACACTTTTTAAATAGTTGGCAACAAAGCCAAATGAAAAAGCTATCTATTTAACATTTTCAATAAAAATTGAGATAAATCGTACAAAAAAAAATTCAAAATCTATTTAGCATAGCCTAATTGTCATAATCTGTGATTTATTGACTTAACCTATTAAAAATGTATCATTCTTATCCTTAATCGTCTTTGTTATCTAATAATTGTCCCATTTTTTAATATTGACTTTTTTTCAACTTATTATCATCTCATGATAGTAAAAATAGTCTACAATGGGGGTATGGGTAAGTCGACCCTCCACCTTCTATTTTTTTTTCTTCTAAAGGAAAGGTAAAAATCTATGAGGGGATTTTCTCTTGGGAGGATGGAGGTACCCTCCCCTAAAATAGTTATAAACCTTCCCAGGAATCAATCTAACGGTTATATAGATCTTTAGTTACAGATACACAGACAGATATACATCCTGTTACTGTTAAATTTTTTTAAAAATTCGATAATTTCCTTATAGCATCGCGAGGCTTCTTCGTAATTCTGCTTTGAATCCTAAAATAATATTTTTAGAGCATTAATTGGGTTGTACAAAGTAACTGTGTCCATACTTTTTCATCAACGATTTTAATCATCAAAGGGACTAATTTTGTTTATTATCATTTTGGGGGTACATTAAAATGTCATCCATTTTTCAACTTTACTCAAAAAGAAATAAATTGGACATAACTTAGAAGATAGATATTACAATTTGTGATTATGTCTATCGCTGCGCTACTTATTAATATGACTGTTGATGACCTTGTTTTCCAAAAAATCGTTTTTGCTGTATTTTCTTATTATATCAGGGAGGGAGGACACATTGGACTCTAAATTACAGTGGTACCCAATGCTTTATAACGGCGTTTTCTTGTGTTGGCTTAAAATCTTTTATTAAATTTATTGTTTTCAAACATGTAACGTCAAAACTTTTCAACCAATAATATTAACTTACAAAAGGGATAATTTTGTTTGTCATCACTTGATTCTTGATTCTTTGGACACAATACAATCTGTCCCGATTTTGTATTACTTTTGCGGAACATGGTTGCAGTTACGTCATATTTTTCTTTCCCGAAAAAGGGAAGGGGGAAAGAAAAAAAGGGAAGGGGGAAAGAAAAAAGAGATGGGAGAAAAGGGGGTTTTCCCCATCTCTTTTGAAGAGATTTTCTTCCTCCCTTCCCTTTTTCGGGAAAGAAAAATATGACGTAACTGCAATCATGTTCCGCAAAAGTAATACAAAATCGGGACAGATTGTATTGTGTCGATTCTTTGTCTTATCCCTTAAGATCGCTGTATTTTATCTAATTAAACTGTCAAGCAAAGAAGTCTTCAAAACGGAGGGCAGTGACCTTAAGGGATAAGACAATGGAGGTTAATTAAATTGTTGTACAATAAATTCGTAATGTTGATAAATAAAACTACCCCTTCTATAGAATTGAACATTAAACTTTATACACGTAACATACTGATCCCCAAAGTTTTAAAAGCATTATCTTCATTCGTTGGCCTAAAACTTGACTAAGAATTTTGTAGGTTAAATCAAACTGGCAGGATCTAATTCTACAAATATCTATTCATATTCAGAAGGGGTAATTTTGTTAATCATGAATATTAATGTCCATCAATCCATCGTCGAATGTCTTATCCCTTAAGATCCCTGTTTAAAAAAAAACTTTAAAGCAGAGCTACTGTATACTTTATACCTGTATAACCGCCTGTCTTACAAGACGTACTCCAATCTCTAGACTGCTAGCCATATTGAAACATTTTATAAACTTTGCTTCTCACAATGTGAATATGATACTTCTTTTTTTCTGAAAATAAAGAAAATCATGTTTAGCAATATAAGTTATTAGCAGGGCTTGGCAGCCATATTTAGGTCAGGTTTAGACTTCCAGCTTACAGAAAGCGCCTTACACGCGGCTTCCAAGCCCTGGTTATTAGGCAGAGGGAAGGGACAATTGACTGTGTTACTAGACACGTTATCATATTCGCTATCTAAATACGTTGCTTAATCTTGATTTTTGTAAAAAAAAAACAATCTTTATTGCAGACAAAAAAGTAGATTAGTGTAGTTTAACAATATTGGACAGAAATTTATTTTTTATTCTATTAATCTATCTCTCTGTAGAGTGTGGACCTATATTTTTCGTTTGCAGATTAAAACGGCAAATTAAGATGGATGCGTGTTATACCCCGAAAAAAATTAAAGTTTTCTTATAGAAAAGAAATAATCATAGGTTTTAAGCTATTTCAAAGTCTTGGGACGGAAAACAAACAAAGTACATATTACTTTTATGATTTTGAAAATGCAATAAGATAGCCTGAAACCACTGAAGCCGTTACACAGATCTCAACCTTCAATTAGCAATATTTTTAATTTTATCATTTATATTCTGGGGAAGAATATAACCACTATCTAAAATTTGCAGTGTTTGCCAGGAAGAGAGGGGATTTTGGGCTGTATATTACATTTGTCCCCAAAGTTTTGAAAACCTTGGAGACTTAAATTCATTTTTGATTGGTTAGTTCATTAAGCTCAGTGTCCAAACATTTCAACCACAAATTGTAATCTAATGAAGGGGAAATTTTGTGCAGTATAATTGTGGATGTACATCAATTTAGTGACTATTGTCTTATCCCTTTAGATCCCTGTAAAATTTGCAGTGTTTACATTTTAAAATAATAATCTAGGTATCACGAAATTCAAACTAAATATTAGGCTTTAGTCAGGGATAAGACAATTGACGGTGAATTGATGATGAACACCTCAAAATTATGACAAAATTATCCCTTTTGTTGAATAGACTTATTGGTGGATAAGTTTATACAAAACAATCAAAGATTATAAAAGTTTTTAGGCCAATGAATGAGGAGAAGTTATAATAAAACTTTGGGTACCAGATAATATTTCAGACTAATGTCCCCTCCCTTCCTGGTTATGGTCAAGGTAATGGGGGGTATATATACATTTAAATCATGTAAACTTTGTGCGAAATCAAACTTTCTGATGATCCACAACCCCTCACCCCACAGCTTAAAAATAAAATGATGAAATCAAGAAATTCTTTTTGCACAAATTGGAAGCTCTTATTTCTAAGTTAGTTATTAATTTCTTGGTAGGTTTCTGATAATCGATATATTATTACTTGGATGCTGCACCAGATTTTAATGTACTCTAATAAAGTAATTCTCGCATCTGTCTAAAATAACGGTTCCACTCATTCATCCTTTTCACCCCTTCCTCTCCCCTCCTACTGGATTATTGAAATGCTCAATAAATGAGGTCCATATTAGCAAGCTAAAGTGAAGATAAATTTTCCCCTGTCTATATATCCACGTATGTATATCCTATATTTTTTTCTTAATAGATTTTAGACTTGTATATGTTGTCAACCATGTTTTGAATATTTTACGTATAGGCCTATTTATAATATTAGCATAATCGTCGAAATCCTTTTATAACGCAAGTGAAACACCCTTGTTCATTTCTAAAACTTCTTTTTTGTCTCTTCTGTGAAACAGGTTCCTGCCCTCAGTTGTCCTAGCCAACGTGAACCTGCATTAACCTAACCTAACCTGATCGCATCGTATTATACACAGCTCTCCGCGGATATCAAAAAAAGATTAAAACCAGTTTTGTTAGCTTCGAGGTGCCGAAGGCCCAGGCTAACAAAACTGGTATTTTATGATTTTTGTCTGTAATACGATGTTATACATGTTTTTTTTCAGTGTGGCTAGGTACAATCTGACTGCATTATTGGTTGGAAAGTGTACACATTTAAGGTGCAAACAAATACATATAAGATTGAATCATTTATGACTAAATGTAAACAAAATCTTCGTCTGCTAGAAATTCCTTTTTAAGTTGGACGGATAATTGTGTCTAATAAATCAAAGATCTAAAGGGATAAGACAATTGCAGATAAATTGATATGATGATACAAAAAATACTCCGTCTAGTGTTTCAAATTAGTGGTTGAAATGTTAGAAAACTCAATTTAATGAATAAACCAATCAAAATTTCCTGAATTCACCAAAGTTGTTAAACCAACGGATAATTAATCGCTATTATAAAACTTTGGGGACTAGAGTAATAAACAGTCCTCTCTCTCTCTGGGAAAGAGGGGAGAGTGGTGGTTCAAAGATAAAATAAAGGTAAAGTTCTGCATAATCTGTTTAGCATAATTTCATGTAATAAATTCATTTGACAAATAGATACAGAATTATTATTTATCGCATCGTATTATAGACAGCTTTCTGCGGATATTATAATGAAAATTATAAAATTAAAACAAGTTTAAACTATTATTTATTTTATGATTTTTATTTCATTAAAATTAAAACTTATTTTTAATATGATGCTATACATAATTTTTCAGTATGGCTGAAAACAGTTCTAATCCAGCGGATATTAATCGGTTTCGAAACCATACTGGAATAACAGATACAGTATCTTCAATACTACTCAAATTTAACAAAGCAAATTATCTTAAATGTAGATTAAAAATTTTCGTTGAAAATTTGAAATTTTAAGTACCAAAAGATTCTCAGCCAAGAAAGTACCAATGTAATTTATATTCCAATGACCCCCCCCCCCCTCCCTGACTAATATAAAGTATGCATATTCGTTCATATCAAAAGCGAAGCTTTTCAACAAAACTAAGATTTTGTGCGCTTATTCGTTTTATTTTAGTGTTGGATTGATAGGTATATTTTTTCAATGAATTAAAATGTTTAAATATTATACCTATTTCAAATGAATAACAACTTTTAGAGGCATTAGCTCAAGCTTAAGATCCCACTAACAGCTGGACTGATATAGTAATCCTTTAAAGTGAAGCTTCTTAAAATCCAGTTATATAATTTAGGGGAGGTTTCCTTCAACCTCCCGAATTTAAAAAAAAAATTTCTTTGCAAAACTGATGAAAATTGAAAGTGGAAAGTCGACTTGCCCCCCATATCCCCTACCCTCAAGTGCCAAAGAAGAGGCGTAGCCGCCCAGGGAGTAAGGGAGGGGACAATGGATCGAATATTCAATTTTTAGGAGTCTCAGACTTTGGGGACTGGCTTAAAGGGAACATACAAGAATTTAGCTGTTTCTAACCAATCTTGGGGACCAATTATGAATGACGTCACGCAAAATCATGCACAATCTCGCGGCAAACTAGCGCGTCAACAAAAAGATAAACAATAACAAGCAGACAGAATATTTTGATTTTGAAAATTATTTTGTAAATTGAATCATTACATTTTTTATATCTAATTCTTGTTTAATGTTAATTCATTCCGATTAGTGCGTTGTAGAAAGAAATTATATTAAGATTATTAGTTATTATGAGCAAAGCCTTCCTATAATTAGGTCCCGCACATTTGTACGTCCGTAACGGTTAGCTCTTTTCGTTACTTTAGACATGTTAGATGTTTCTTATTAATTTAATGTAAAGGCAAAAGTTTTTTGTCTTTAGCTTAATATTTCTGTAATTAATGATCCGATTAATTTCAAAATTTTAGGGAAAATTCACGAAGTCCTGAGTTGTTCAAGGTTTGTTTATCATTAAAATCTCAAGATGGTGATATTTTATTTTTCTGTCCTGGATGCTAGGAGCGCAGCTACCAGTTATCCTAAGATATGTTACTTAAACCTTAAGATCTTTAAAATTAAGATGTACTTATGTTCTCAACTATTTTATTTATGTAGTATGAAATTTTGACGCAAGGTATCTCATTTTTATTTCGTTAAATGAAATAACTTGAGTTAAAAGTTCTGTAGGAAGGTAATTGTTTTAGTAAGTTTTGTAATATAATTATTTAAAGGCTTTTTCATGTCAAAGCTTTTTAATAAATACAATAAAAAAATTTGGGTAAAAGATGTTGTAAAAGTAAAATGGTATCTTTCCTTAATTTTCCGAAGTTTAAATAATAACAATTATGGAAATGAATTGTAAGCAAGGGTTTTGATCTCTAGAATCAAAGGCTTGTAGTAAAGCATCAGTTTAAGGATGGTGCGTTTCGAATTAAAAACAATTCAAAAAGTCAAAAATTTCCACTAAAGGTTGCTATATTGCAAATACTTGTTTTATCTGGAAATATCTGGGTTTTCAACCTTAAAGGGTCACAACTATAAAATTGAATTAACTGCCCATTGTCCCCTCCCTTACTCCCTGGTAGCCGCCAGTACTTAATAATTCATTTTCTGATTCTTATATTCTTTGTTTTTTTGAATGCTGTCATCCATGTGATATTAATACTATCTATCTCTTTATCATTTTTAACCACTTGTTATAATACATAACAGGGATGGGGGAGGGGACATTGGACTGTAAATTTTACTGGTACCCAGAGTTTTATAAGCATGTAACCTCATTTGTTGACTTTATAGCATTGGGATCTTTTATTTTGATTAGTATGTTAAACTTTTCAACATACATAATTTTCATCTTTAAAACTAAAAGAGTAATATTGTTTATCATCATTGGTAATGTGCGTCATTAGTATGAGGTACATAAATAGAAATCAATTTCAATCTTGCAAAGTTTAGTTATATTTTAAAGAAAAAAATTAAGGAGCATAAATCATTCAATGTTCTATCCCTGGATTCAAAATCTATTTATAACAATTTATATTATGTCCGTAAGTAGCGCAGCATTGAAAGTTAACAATAAATTGGGTGAAAAATAACAGTAAACTGCAGGTAATATAAAACAAAAACAGATGCATTAAAAATTTAAAAAACTGTAAATATAAATACTACAAAACCAAGAAACCTTGTAAGCTAAAGTGCTTCTACGTTACAGAGTTACATACAGACGGACAGGCCTACCCTATTTGTAGAGTAACTGCGCTAATTGTAATATGCATGTAAATGTTAAACAATTGAAAATCTATGAATTTAAAATTAAAACATGGAATAGAATGGAGGGCAGGGGGACCACCTACCCGTTTAGATAAGAATAAAGGGATAGGACAATGAAAGAATGAAATTCCCCCCCCCTCCTCTCGATTCTATAATTTATAGTTATACCAGGGAAGGAGGGACATATTGGACTGTGAGTTACACTGGGATTTAAAGTTTTATTTTCATGCTCTCTAATTTGCTTACTTTGGGGAATTTATTTACTCTTGATTGGTTGATACAATCTAGAAGTGTCCAAAGTATTCGACCAACAATATCAATATATATAAAATTTTGTTCATTCTAATTATCCTATTTATATTGCATTATCTTATCCCTTAGCTCCCTGGTATTATTTGAAAACTAATCTAAATTCATACTTTCTTTTATAATATACATATAATGGATATAGAATATGTGGATACGGATATAGAGTATGTGGATACATTGACAGGGGGAAAATTTTTCGTCAATATTGGTTGCAAATATGAATCTCTTTTAATGGTCAGGTCGTTCATCCAGTATAAAGGGAGGGTACGAAGTAAAGGCAGTGGATGGGAGTATCGTTATTTTAGCCAGTTGTGAGTAACACCCTATTAGAGGACATAAAAATCTGGTGGAACATCCAACTAATAATAAATCGATTATACACACTTTTTAGGCACAATAGCATCAGAAAGGCTAAAACTAAAGGCTTCCCCCCTATTTTGAAATAAATTTAAAAAAAAAATTTGTGTATGTTTTTGGGGGGTGGAGTTGGTTAGTTTTTATCAAACAAAAATTTATTTAGAGATTAGTAGTTTATCCCCCATCCCCTAGAGGTAAAGGTGAAGCCAAAAATATTTTTAAAAGCAATGTATGTTTTAAATTCTGATAATATACTTTTATATAAATTAAATTGATAAAAGAGAATTGTCATTTTATCATTTTTAGATTAAATCTATATACGTGTTTTTAGACTTTTAATGATTACATACACTCTGTTTTCTTATACAATTGATACTGTTAGTAGCACAGCTACTCTATAGTTCATTTTGTCTGTCCGTCCGTCAGTCAGTCCATTACGCAATTGGGGAAATGTGATTCAGTATTTACTTTGTCCGTCAGCTATG
The DNA here is from genome assembly GCF_053477335.1 of Acartia tonsa. Taxonomy (NCBI): domain Eukaryota; kingdom Metazoa; phylum Arthropoda; class Copepoda; order Calanoida; family Acartiidae; genus Acartia; species Acartia tonsa. The sequence continues at coordinate 29,220,094 of NC_137268.1, read as the reverse complement.
CTACAAAATACACATATTAAAAGTAAAAAATATATGAAGATGTTTCTTGATATTAAAGACAAATGGAGTCTTTAAGCCAACGAATGAGGAAGTGTGTTTATAAAACTTTGGGTACCAGTATATTTTATGCATCGCAAAAAAATCAATTTGAACTGTTTGTAATTTTTAACCCAATTCCCATTATTTTCACTTTTCGATAAAAAATAGAATATTCTTTAATTAAATATGATCTGTTTGTTATGTTTGAATTTGATGGGACGATTTTTTTTGTACATTTGTAACCAACTGTGAAAGGGCTTTGGTTCAAGAGGTGAAGGTGGTTGTTTAGACTCAGGTTTCATCAGGGAGGGAGGGGACATTGGAAAATTAATTACACTTGTACCCAAACTTTTCTTATTTTTAGACTTAAAGACTTTGGGTACTTTAATTGAATTTTGATTGGTTGATTAATTAATGCAAGTGTATGAACCGATCAACCAATTAGTTTAATCTTTAAAAGTGTTAATGTGTGTATTGAGTGATCGTTATTTTAGCCAGCTACAATTTTCAATTTATTAAAATACTTGAAAAACTGATGTAAGATCCAAGTAATAATAAATCCATTATAACTTCCATTTACTTTTTTGTTAGCTTTATTTTTGCATTAATTTTCCTTGTCAAAGTACAATTATAAACAAATATACATCCAACTTCGGAAAAGTTGCCATTCAAGAAAGAAAAAAATGAAGTCGAAGGGGAAATTAAAATATAAATCATGAAATAAAAACATAATCTCCCAATATTTCAAATAAAACAATATTGCCAGTTTTCTTCGTCTTTTCTAATGTCTTTTTAATATTTTTTTATGGCATTTAGAAAAACTATTTTGCCTTCATATCTAGTATCTCAAAAAATTCATTGTCTTTATCCCTATAGAAAAATAATATGATTTCTTCTTTCTGTGCGTGTGTCTGTCTGTAAGATAAGATCTCGCTCACCGCAGAACCGATATGGTCCTCATTTACAATGTAGCTTCTCATTGGTCCTGGGAAGATTATTACTAATTTAGGGGAAGGGTACAACGACCCTCTCAAGGAAAATCGCCTCTAACGGAGCGAGAATAAAATAAATCTTTATGGCTATAAAACAAATATTTAGAGGAATCGATATATCTCCAGTTCTACGCGATGCACAAAATTAATCACTGCTGGAAAGTTTGGACACTCAACTTTTGTACAACGCAATCAAGATTTAATGAAAAAGCTCATCTTCACCAGTATAATTTACAGTCCAATGTACCCTCCCTCCCTGACATAAATATATAGGAACATTTGTTGTTACTTAAAAATGTTACTAGACAGACGTCGAAAAAAAATCCCCTTACGCTAGGGGAAATAATCAGGGGTTTTCCTCAAAGTGCAAATTGAACAAAGAACACCCCCTCCAACTAATTCATTTCCAATACCAAACCCCTGCTGGGAGCCCCAATCCTACAGGGCTACACAGTACCCAATATAACCTAACCTAACCTGACTTAAAGCAATAAACAGACAAAAAACTACCCCCCTCCGATAATTCACAATATATTTTAAAATAAGGGGGCAGGGTGCTCTTTGTGTTCTACTAGTCAATTTAAGGGAAAAACTCCAAATAATCTTTATAATGCTTATTAGTCTTTCACCATTTACTTTTAGTACTACATTCAAAATAGGGGATATGCACTGATGCAGGGATATTAAGGGATAAGACAATTGGCGAAAAATTGATTTATTTTACACCTGAAGTTATTAGGAAAACTAAAATTAACTTTTCTGTAGGTAAAAGTTTATGATGGAAAAGAATCCGTAATCAATATTTAACGAATGAGAGATCGTGCTTATAAATCTTTGAAGATCAACAAAATTTACAGGCTGATGCACATTCCCTTCCTTGGGAAATGAATTGTTTTGCTGCTACAAGAAAAATGTGACTTTCACAGCTGCTATTTAAGATAGACAGTCAAAATTTTTGGTGAAGATTCCTTGTAACAATTATCATCCTGAATATAATTATTTGGTCCGTCTTATTTTCTATGATTCATCACAGTTCAGTTGATCTTATCATGACAACTTAGTCCGTCCATTCAAACATGATTTTAATGATTCCCTACTTATGGATGTTGTTATCCTTGTTTGTTTATTGACAGATTTGTAAAATTAGGAATACTTCAAGCGTTCAATTGCCTATTTTAATGAGCTGCCTGGTTGAAATGTCATTTACAGTTATTTACTGACCATACCTCCAATAATTAAACTTTTCTGCTTAATTCTTAATAGAAAAATTTTGGTTGCAATTATTGCTAGACTACTTAAGGTTAAATATTTCCTTGTTATGTGAATCCTTTAAAATAAAGTCTTTCATTCTTAAAAATTTTCCATAAGAAAAAAAAATGCTTTTGTAAAAGAAACCTTTTAGTAAATCCTTATGAGATAATATTACAAAAATTCTTACACTAACCAAAATTATCACGGCTCTGCAGCCGCGCATCAGCCGTCAAATTTTAAGCCGTTTGGATGCTTAAATTTTTTTTTTTTGAAAAAGAGGGATTGTCATATTAGAGTCAGGTTTAGACTTCTAGCTCATTTTAAAAATTTTACCCGGAGGCTTACAGCAGGCCGACGCACGGCTGCCGAGCCCCGAAAGTTAGGACCAAAGACAAATATCATGGAAATAAACCTGTTTTGCATCTAACTTTTCAACCAGTCATACAATAAATCAATAAGATACACTGTTGCTTTACTAGTTGACTAGGTTAATTTAAGGGAAGGGGTATTAAAATGTAAAAAAAACTAGAACCCAAATTCATATTAACACGTTCTCTCCTTCGTTGCTTAAAGTTGTATATTAGGACTTGATTGGGTTATACAATATATAAGCTTTTAAAACATTTTTAATCATACTTTTGATTGATCTAGCAACAGGAATAGTAATTTTGTTTACCATCAAATTATCGTCTACTGTCTTATCCCTTAGGAACCCTGGGTAGCTTTATCTTCACACTCCTTATCAATGTATTTAGTAAATAAATCCCTAAAAATTCCCACAAATACATGTAAAAAGAAAGCAGTTATGGCTTCTGAGAAACAAGGATGACAACATCCATAAAACGGAAGCTCTATATAGAAATGGTAGGTCAAACACACTTTAATAATTGTAGAGTGTCAAAACTTAAAATGCAGAAGATTAATTTTGTAAGATTAAACAAAGTTATACATAAATTTGTTGCAAAAAGTTTAAAATCAATAAGACAATTCTATAACAACTTTAAATTTAAATGGAAAATTTTGGGTGAACAATATCAAAAGAAAGAGAGAGAATACTAAAATATTACCTAATTTATATATTTAAATTAACTAATTAAGAGGGGGGGGGGACGAATCACCCTTACTTGCTATATCACTCAATTCACTCAGGGAGGGATGGGACATTGGAAAATAAACTACACTTGGACCCAAAAATTACCGGTTATCTTAGCACAAAAACTTTGGGTACTCCTATAGAATTGTGATTAGTTGGTTGTAAACAAGAAGTTTCCAAACTTTTTAACCAATAATTAATCCACAAAAGGGGTAATTTTTTTTATCATCATTGGGGATATATAACAATTTATCGTCCATTGTCTTATCACTTAAAATCCCTGCAATTCACTAGAAAATCTGATTCACTTTCTAGAATTAACTATTTATTTATGTAATGAGTCACTTTTTTTCAAAACATTTTGGGTCATTTATTAGTTCAAAAAGAATAAAATATATTAAAAATAAAACTTCAAAAATAAACTTAAAACTTTATAATATAAATATTTTCTAAAGGTACAAGGCAATGTTTTGAACAGACGAATTCAATTCTATAAAATCAACTGTCTTCTCGAGAGAGGTAGAAGAATAGATATATTTTGATTTCTTCCACTTTGGCTAGAATATGGTGGGTTGTCTGTTTAGCTTCGCGCGGTACTCAATTACACTTTAGTTTAGTGGGAAGGAAGAAGAAGTCAGTAGGAACCTGATTTAGAATATATTTGTGTGTGTGTGTGTGTGTGTGTGTGTGTGTGTGTGTGTGTGTGTGACTGCACACACACACACACCGGCAGTAAAGTCAACGTCCAAAGTCCCTTTTTGCGCTCTTTCTCTCACCCCCTATATATCTATCCCCCTCACCCACTCTTTCCAATCTTTCTTTCTCTCTCACTCTCTGTCTGGTCCTCCCTATCCCTCTCTATTTCTATCCCCCTTCTCCTTCTCTCTCTTCCCCTCATCACATTCTTGCCTATTCCAAAGCAAGTAAAAACATTGCCTATGCCATTTTAAGTTGCCAACCTTAATTTATAATACACAAAGACAATTTTTGGCATTAATAAAACTCTAAGCAATCTCTAAAATATTAATGATTATAAATTTCACTGGTATATTATCTGTGTTGCTGGCCATGATTGGTTAGTTTAAACTATAGCAATATATAAACTGGTCAACCAATAATTCTATTTGACGGTAATTTGTTTATTATTATTGGAAATGTACATAAAATTATTGTCAATTGTCTTATCCAAGCATTTAGAATAAAACTAAGGTAAGATAAGCGGGGATCTAAAGGGATAAGACAATGACTGATAAATTGATGTACATTGCCTACTCCTTCCCTACCTTAAACAATCCCTCTCCACCCACCCCTCACAACACGGCTTTAAACCCCTCCACTCCACCACCTCCTCCCTCCTCAACCTTTCCACCACCATTGCCAATGGCTTCAATTAAAACCTCCCTCCCAGCCGCACAACTGCTGCCTCCATCGACCTTTCCAAAGCATTTGACTGCATCCCCATCCACCTCCTTCTCCAAAAAGTCTCCTCCTCCAACCTTCATCCCAACATCATTAGATGGCTGTCCTGCTACTTGCGTGGCAGGATGGCTTTCTATTCCTATCAAAACACCAATGCCTCTCCTAAAATTGTCCACACTGGCGTCCCCCAAGGCTCTGTTATCTCCCCTGTCCTCTTCAACTTCTACATTGCAGATGCCCCCCACATTCCCCCTGCCCACACCTCCTCCTATGCCGACGACCTTAACTCCTTCCACTCCTCCCCTAACATCCCCCAGTCAGTTGAATCCATCAACTCCCACCTCTCCTCAATCGCTGACTGGGCCTCCACCAACGGCCTCTCCATAGCTCCCAACAAATCCACTGTCACCCTCTTCACTTCTGACCGCAAGCACCAATCCAACCTCCATCCTCAAGTCCAAATCAACGGCTCCACCCTTCCCCTTGAGAAAACCCCTAAAATCCTTGGAGTTACCTTTGACACCTTTTTCAATTTCAGTTCCCATGTCTCCACCATTTCCTCAAAAATTTCCTCCCGCCTTAGAATCCTCAAATGTCTGGCTGGCACCAAATGGGGCCACCAGAAGGAGACTCTCCTCACCACCTACAACACCCTCCTCCGCCCCATCACCACCTATGCCTGTCCTGTTTGGTTCCCTAACACCTCCAAAAACAACATTGACAAACTCCAAGTCCTCCAAAACCAAGCCCTCCGCATCTGTACTGGTTCCACTAAAAAATCTCCCATCAGCCACCTCCACCAAGAAACCAAAATCCTACCAGTACGGAACCACCTTTTCCTTTCTTTGTTCCCAATACCAGAGTTGAGTTTTTAAATAGCTTAAAATGAGAATACACGGCCTCCCTCAAAAAAGAGTATGGGGGCCCCCCCATACTCTTTTTTACTCCCCACTCCCCCACCTCTCTTTTAAAGGCAGACGATAGGGAAATCGAAGAGGGAGGTGTGAGCAAGGAGCAAGGGATATGAATAGGGAGAAAAGGGGTAAGCATTCAACAGTTGCCAACTAGAAATTACATTTTTCTAATAATGTAAAAGGATGTGGTATTAAAATATTACTCGTAAGATATAATAGTAAAAGAAAGCTAGAAGGATTATAAAAAATATTAGAAATCTTATTTTCATTTTTAGTTGGCAACCATTACTAGTATAAATGGCACCTTCCCCTTTTCTCCCTGTGTATATCGCTTGCTCCTTGCGTTCATCTCCCTTCTCTCTTTCCCAATCAACATATAATGTGTCCCAGCACGCTTGCCTGCCCGTGGCAAGAAACTGGCCCGACACGCCTGCCTGCTTGGCAAGAATATAAGACGGCACATTTGACTATCCCTTTTCTTGCTGTTCAAATCCCTTGCTCCTTTTCTCCACCTCCCTACTCCGTTTCCCCATTCTCTGCCTCTAAAAGGAGATGGGGGGTTGAGGGGAGTAAAAAAGAGTATGGGGGGCCCCATACTCTTTTTTGGGGGGGGGCAGTGTATTCTCATTTTAAGCTATTTAAAAACTCCTCTCTGGCCTCCTCCCTTTGCCCCTCCCACCCATCCTTCCACAACATCACAACCCCCCCTGGCCCTAGATCCAAAAAATCCACCCTTCAATCCATGTTCCTTCCTACTCTCCAACCTTTACTTTCCCCCGACAACACCCTCCTTCCCACAAACTATAAATCCACAATCTCCAGACTCCACACCTCAGCTGTCACCCAAGCCATAAATTCTTACCCCCCTAATCCTGTCCTTAATCAAGCTCCCCCTGACATCAACCCCTCCGAAATCCAACTCCCCAGGCACTACAGAACCATCCTGTCCCAATTAAGATCCAACTATTGTCCTAAACTCCAAAGCTACCTCCATTCCATCAACGCTTCTCTTACCCCATCCTGTCCTGTTAATCCTACCCCAGAAACAGTCCAGCACCTCTTTTCATGGCCAAATAACCCTACAAATCTTACTCCTATGGACCTCTGGCAAAATCCCACCCATGTAGCTGCCTTCCTCTCCTCTCATCCAAGTTTCACCAGCCTTCCTCCCCTCCAACGCCCCCCTCCAGAGCCCCCACCATAAGCCCACGCCCCCCCCCCTCACCCTACTGATGACAACCCGGACCGGAAACTGACTACGAGCAGCCAAAACAACAACATCCCCAATAATAATGCACAGAATTACACCTTCTGTAGATTAAATTTAGTGATTAAAACTTTTGAACACTCACCTAATGAAGCAACTTAACAAAATTCACTAGTGTCCCCAAATTTGTTGAGCCAACGAATAAGAAAAGGCTATTAACCCATTAGTGCCGAACCGGGTATTAAAACCCGGTTCCGAAAAATGGAAAAAAACTGGTATCCGGCTTCATAATTGCATCATTCTCAGAATGAATCCCCCCTCTACTACCCTGACTTTCATTTCCCCCTGGAGCAGGCAGTTTAGCTTACTTCAGTTTGCTGGTATTGCTCAACAAAATTTGAAAATCATGAAAATTCAAAATACCCCTTCTAACTTTTTTGTTTTTATAGTAAAGTCGCTGATTTTTTTTGTGAAATCTAATGTTTATTGACAAGTACATCTATTTGTGAATTCGTTTTATTCAAATTATAATTTTTTATATGATTTTTTTATCGTTTTTTTACGCCCTATTATGACCCGGTTCGGCTTGGCCATAAATACCCGAAAATTTTAAAACCCGGCTCGGTTTCGGTTTTTATTACCCGGTTTTAACTTTTCAACCAAAAAAATAACAGTTTACGTCATTAGTAAGGGTTTGAGCCACCCTAATAACCCTAGTAATCTCTATAGGTGTCACCCAATAGTTTTATGCTCGTTTTCTGATATGTAACACCCAAATTTTATATGTTCTTTTTTTGTAGTGTGTGTCTTTTAAAACTTCGAGCAACGGGTTTTTTTACCCGAAAACGGCGGCACCTATAGCCGAAACACTAAATTTGAAATAAATCGCTTCGTATTATACTTGTAGCTCTTTAGATTACATGAGGTTGTGTAGTTTTCAATTACGGATCGTATCAAAGTTCTAAAAAGTGTTCATCTCACTTTTGGCGTTCAAAAATTTCATTTTTCGATTTTTGGTCAAAATAACCGGGTTTATACAGGTCAACCGGGTTTTAAAACTGGGGGAAAGCACCAAAAACGGGTGTTAATGCCTGGTTGGTATTTATGGCCAAGCCGAACCGGGTTTTTTTGCAACTTTCCTGTGCTCGCCACTAGAGCAAAACAAAAAAATACGAATTCCGTTTTGACCATTATAAAGCTTCCCTGAAACTTACAGCTCGATCGGCCCATAAAAGTGGCGCTCGGCACTAATGGGTTAAAAAACTTTTGGTACTAGCGTAATAAACAGCCCATTGTCCCCTCTATCTCTCTGTCAGACTGGAGCTATACTGAGTTGGTAACCTATCTCGCCTATAAGTTTTTATTGTACCGTACCGTATTTATATACGCAGCTATCATTGGCGTAAAGTATTAAAAATCACGACAAACTTTATACTTCAACGGTACTCTTACAATGTTACTAACCATCAGAGCAGAAAAATAGCCTAAAACCGTCCTGAAGTAAATCTACCTTGAAAATTTTCATAAAAATGGAATTAGGGGGCGTACATAACTACTTCTATAAAAATATTTTTCTAAAATTTTATACATCATGCTACCATTTTATTTCAATTTATCATATCATTTTTGAAGCTAACTTTTAAGTTCTCTTATTTATCATGTACCAAATAATACCAATAATATAACAGATACTGATGATTCCTGCAACAATAAAGAATATTTATTGTAGCAGGATCAGTTATATTTGACATAAAATCATTTTATATATCATAAATTCTTTTCACATAAAATCACTTCACACAAAGATACATCAGACACACAATAATAGGTTCATTAAAAATATTTATGTATTAGGTATTTCAGACCAAAAATTCATAAAATTACTCTTACTTTTAAAAAATGTGATTCCGCATATACTAAGTACATTTTTAATTGGAACCATAAAAGCTAAACTCTAAAATCAGAAGGAAGAACAAATGACCAATAACTCTTGTAAAATTGTCAGAATTTAAATAAGTCTGAGCAAAATTGTTCATAATATTGTACCATGTTGTCTAAGGAATTATGATTACAAAAGTCAAATGAATTGGATAATTATATCATACAAATTTTTTTGTAAAAAACGTAAAAAATAACATGTAATGAACTTACTTGCAAAGATTATAGAGTTGCTGTAAATGAATAGATGAATATAGGATAATTATATCAAACAAATTTTTTTGTCATAAAATTAACATGTTTTAAATAGATGTACGTACTTTCTGGTTACGATTATAGAGTTGCTGCGTTCCTAAATGATGCTTTATTATTATTTAAATCGATAGGATAATTCTAACAGGTCTAGATTAACTAAAAAAGCTAACCGTTAAGGACGGATGGGCTTATGGAAAATCATCGCTTCTTTTAGTTCAGCATCTACAGAATTGAGTTTAGATTACTAATACTTAAATCCATCTTATACAAAAGTAAAAGGATGTGTATCTGTCTGTAGGAAAAGATCTCAGAGTACATTGAACTGTTATGGTTCTCCTTTACAATGAATCTTTTTTACAGGTCCATAAATGGTTGATATTAATTTTTAGGGAGGGTACCACTATCCTCCCAAGAGAAATTGGCTTTAGGGGCACTTGAATTCGACCCCCTCCCTTTTTATTTTAGTTTGAAAAAGAAAAGGCATAAAAAAATGTTAAGTGTATATTTTTCTAGGGGTTATTTATTTATCTTGAGAGGGTGGTAAAAATATTCATAAATCTTCTCCACCTATGAGAAACTAAATTGAAAAGGAGAACCATATCGGATCAGCAGTTTGCGTAATCACTTGTTTCAGACAGACAATTAAACATCCTGTTACTTTTTTGTAAGGATAGCTTACTTTTTATAGAAAAAAATTCACAATGTTTTCAAAAAAAGAATGACGTAAATTTTTCCAAAGCAGGATCATTGATTGGCTGAAAATGAGCTATTTCAGTGTGTGTGTGTGTGTGTGTGTGTGTGTGTGTGTGTGTGTGTGTATGTGAGTGTGTGTGATTGTGTGTGTGTGTCAGTGGCGTGCGAAGCACTTTGTCTAGGGGGGGGCATTTTGAAGATTTTGTAAAATTTTGCCCCCCCCTAAATCAAAGTGCCCCGGGGGGGCAATTTGCTTTAGGGGGGGGCATTTTGATTATATATACTAATTTTAAATAAGGGCGTTTTAAGGGGTGGGATTATTTGATTATGGGCCTTCTAGTCCTTATCCCTTCTTCCCCATCCCTATTTCCCATTTATACCCCCCATCTCTTCCCCCCTCCATCTCTTCTCCCCCATCCCTTCTCCCCACCCTGCAATGACCGAAGGGAAGGGAGCTAGAAAGCATCCTTGAAAAAAAGTACAGAAGATAATTTAACCTTCCCCCCCCCCCACCACAAAACATTTTTTATGGGTTTAAGGGGATGTTTTAAAATCTCGGCAGGAAGGATGAATAACCCCATTAAAAAAATTTTTTGGGGGGGAGATAGAAACACTCATTTTGGAAATGAGACAAGTAGATTTAAAGAGCATCTGTTGAAATAAATATATATTTTAGGTAGAAAAAGTCACAAATCCTTTTTCCTGTATGTTGTGTGATGACAGTCAAAGTAAATTACATATTTTATTTTTTTAATATTATAATCCACAAAAAAATTTATCGTACCATAAAAACCAAAGATATTAAGAACTATGTAAAAAATAAAAAAAATTACTTGTCCTTTCATCTACAGATATAAAAATCTCTTAGAAATATGGAAAACTTTGGGTTATAGTCTCTTTTGTGGCAACGCCTCTTAAGGGGCATTTCGTCGTATTTTCATAGTAGCTTTTAATAGGTTATACTAGGTTAAGTTAGGTCAGGTGATTTCCCCGCAGGGTTAGGCAATTGGCCCCGCAGGAGCTATAAATAGGTGAAAAGCTACTGTGAAAATACGACAAAATGCACCTTAAGAGGCAATGTCACAAAAGGGACTATACCAGAAATTTAAAAGATACAAAAATAGCCAAAAACGTCCTGAAAAGCAGTCCAACCTCAATGAATTTTTAATAGTTAATTATACTCCATAATGATGGGAATGTTAACATTAAGTTTTAGCCTTCTATCTTTAATTGCAGTTGAAAAAATCACATTTTTCCCTTAGCATTACGTACTGACAGCCATAGTGAATTATAGAGAAGCTAAAAAGTTATATCAACATATCCTACCCTCTTTAAATGGCACTTTAAAACTCTGTTAATTTTTGATTAAGTGGTGTTTCCAAGAATTTATAAGGGCGGTGTCTGAAGCGCCCCTGAAAATATTTACTCCCCCTTTGAACTAATATCAATTAAAGACAACAAGAGTGGCGTATTTTATCAAGTTAGGAATATAGAGTGTAGTTAGTTTTAAGGGTTTTTAATGAAAATTGCCAAAAAAAACATGTCTTTTTGTAAGGGTATGTACACAAAAAAATGATAAACTTATCCTGAAAATAATATGACATCATATATAGTTATTCATTTAGACAGACATACAGTGTTGAGAAAAAGGCTTAGATAAATATCAACGCTGTTTCTTTTTTATATAAAATAACTTTTTGATTAAATATTTGTTGTATACACATGTTTTTATAGAAATAAAAACAAAATTATACAATGTGATAAAAAGCAGAAACCATTTGGAAGGGCGCGAGGGATTTGCAGGAGGGAGGGGTTTTTGGGCTATTTATTACACTAGTCCCCAATATTTTATATAAAATTTTCTTATTCGTTGGCTCAACAACTTTGGGGACTTTAATAGAATTTTGATTGGTTGGTTAATTAAGTCGAGTTTCCATACATTTCATCCACTAATTGTAATCTATATAAGGGGTAATTTTGTGTATCATAATTGGGGATGTACAAAATTTCTTTGGTAAAAAGTTTATATTATACAAAATAAAATACTTCCTATTACCTGGTTTGTTATGTTCAGTGAAAAAAGATTATAACCTAATTTCTACCCTAATTAAAAAATTTGGTAAGGTTAAATGAATAGTAACTGTCTGTATGGCGCGAAGCGCCAAATTTTTTTTTTTGAGTATTTCTTGATCTTTTTTTGGGAAACTGGGATAGTTTTGCTTTTTGTAGGGTAGGGGGCAAAAAGGGGCATTTTTGTTGACCAGGGGGGGGCAAAATGGGGCATTTTTCAACATTTAGGGGGGGGCAGGGGGGGCGGTGGCTAGGGGGGGGCATGGGGGGGCGTTTTGGTCGCTAGGGGGGGGCGATTGCCCCAAATGCCCCCTTCGGTTCGCACGCCACTGGTGTGAGTGTGTGTGTGTAATGTTTGTTTATATTACAGTGTACATCAATGATGAAATACTAAAAAAATAAGCAGGTATCTTTAAAAGGATAAGACAATGGATGATAAATTGATATACATCCCCAATGATTACTGCATACTGTAGAGATAATTTGTTTTGAAAAAAAACAATCAAATTCAAAGAAAGTAGGTACCCCAAAGCTTTTGACCCAACGATCAATAAGATAAAGTGCGCTATGAAACTTTGTGTACCAGTGTAAACCACCTTCCCTTAAAAAAAGTCTATAAAACCTATTTGGACATTATGTTGACGTAAATTTTATAAACAATTGGTTATTTTAAACCATCCAAATTGTATGTCATCGCTTTGCCTATAGCGTCAACAGGGATTTATTTCAATAGAATACAAAAACCTTCGTTTTTGTTTAAAATTTTATCTTAAAAATGGAACCATTTTAAATTGTTTTAATTTTATATAGTTTTAAAATTAAAACGTTATTTTTAAATTTGTGGCTTTTACAGGGGCGATTTCCTTTAGGAGGGTTGGAGGTTTACCCTCCCCCAATATAATTATAAACCTCATCTGGACTTATAAAGAAGCTTCACTGCAAAGGATATCCACATCGGTTTAGCTGTTAGCGGGATATATATTTATAACTTTATTATAAATCACTATGATTTCCATTTATAAGAAAAACACTATCACCGATAACAATAAATTTTCTTTCACTTATTTCTTGAATTGGAAAATTTTGATCACTAAAATCACAATTGATATCACAAATAACTTGAATATAACATATCTAAATAACATTTATTATATATTTATAACTTTCTGAATAACCTATAACAGTTATCTATCACTTATAACTCTCTGAATAACCTATAACATTTATCTATCACTTGAGAGAGTAAAAGTTCTATATAAGACTAGTTACTAACTAAATCTAATATCCTATGTATATTCTATTGGCCCTTTCCTATATCTTAAATTACAGGGTAATAGCAGTATAATTTAAGTTATTTTAAGAATAACATTTTTGTGTCAATAACTGTTACAAAATAACTTTAGAAATGATTCTTATCCCTAATATTTAGTAGAAGAAGCAATAAATAAACCGGGGGGAATATTTATCCCCCGTCACCCCATCCCCCAAATAATATTGTACTTTGGAGCCCCCCCCCCCCCCAAACATCCCCTCCCAAAATATTTGTTTTTGGTGGGAGGGTTGGGATTCATGGAAAAATCCACACAAACAATCAAAGAAAAGGATCTGAAGGGGAGGGATCGGCAGAAAAAAAAGCCTGAAACCATCTCGGAAGCTGTATAAAACTTCCTCGCTTGGTAAGCGATATTTATTCGGATAGACAAAGATCCTTACTACTTTTATAGAATGTAACTAAAAGAAATGTGTTAGGTTGATTTAAAAGAGACATAACAATAACATCGAAATTATTTCAGCTGTTTTGGGGGTGTGACGACCTCTTCCCCCCAATTTTTTTTGTATTTTCTGTTATCATATAATAAAACTAGTTGCTTCGCCCCTAGCCTCCAGCATAATAGCCTGAACCATTCAACAACATTATAAAGCTTCAATAAAAGAACAACCAATTCGGTTTTAATTTTGCTAGATCTTTAGCTTCAGACAATATACATCAAGTATTTTTATTGATGACAATTATTTCTATTTGGGGTATTTATCCTACAATTATAAATTACGCGTTCCTTTGCTATTCGGATATTTATCAAGGAGGGAGGGGACATTGGACTGGAAATTTTTCAAGTTCCCCATTTCATTGGCTTAAATATTTTGGGGACTTTTATTAAATCTGGATTGTTTAAACCACCAATTCCAAACTTTTGACCTACACAAGGGGTAAAATTGTTTATCAAAATTGTGGGTGTACAAGTTACATTACTTTGTCATACACTAGCGGCTACGCCCCTAGAGGCCTCTAGGGGCACTTGAGGAGGAGAGAGTCGAATTTAATAACCCAATTTCTTATTTTAGATTTTAAAAGAAAGAGTAAAAAAAAATTTTTTTGGGGGGGAAATTTTTTTTTTTTGGGGGGGGGGTCCCCCTCCTCATTTTTAATTTTAGTTAAAAAGATCAAAAAAAAATTTTTTTCGGGGGGGATTTTTCATTTTTTATTGGGGGGGGGGGGGTTGGGGGTGTCCCACCTCCCAAGAAAATAGTTATAAACCTTCCCGGGACCCATGAGAAGCTACCCTGTTAAGGAGAACCCGATCGGTTCAGCGGTTAGCGAGATCCTTCGGTACAGACACACAAACACATAGACATCCTGTTACTGTAGTATAAGGATTGTCTTATCCCTTAAGATCCCTGGCTGTTCAGATAAATATACGGAGAGAAATAATAAGGAAAGTGGTCTGACAATTTAGCAATTGCTACATTTTAGTACATTTTCTAAGACCTATTGAAACATTAAATACATACATTGCAATTTAATGTAATCAAAGGTATGGTTTAAGGTTTTATGCTATTTCTTTGGGTGGTGTAAGTTAACAACCCTCCCTTCTCTCTATGAAAAACAACAAAAAATCCTTTTTTTTTTGCTAAAACTATAATAATAACGTTTTTGAAGGGAATGTTACTTTAAGGGGAATCTTATTAATAAATTGTCTGTACTTTTGGAGAGAGGGGGGGGGGATGGTGTTTGAGGCCCCCCACCCAAAACCAACAAATCAAGTTATACATCTTTGATTAGTCTTAAATAGAACCAGAACTCTAGTTAATTTTGATTGATGAATCTATTCACCAGCACATTCTACAGATAAATTATTGTTACAAGACATGTCTTGATTGCGAGGGGGGGGGAGACCCTCTCCCTAAAAATTTTCGTTTTAAAAAGAAAAAGTAAAATAAATAATCTATATGGGGGGATTGGGGGATTTCTCATGAAAGGGTGGTAGAATTCTTCATAATAGTTATAAACCTTCCCTGGACCTATGAAATGCTTCACTGTAAAGAAGAACCACGTCAGTTCAGCAGTTTGCGAGATTCTTTGCTACAGACAGGCTGACACCTAGACATCCTATTACTTATTTTTACATGCAACACTAAATAATTTCATGGACATCAGAAAATTTAAAATTTAAAAGTTATTCTTTCGACAAATTAAGATTTAACATTCCTGACATTTTACTACAAGCAAGGATAAATTAACAGTTAAATAGATGATAAATAAACATTGTATATGGTTTGATTTAGTCGTTGTGTAGCTTTTCCCTTAGCACTGATACCTACCCTTTCACTGAATATGAAAAAAATAATAAATTAAGAGGTTGTTTGTTTGTTACTTTAGCTAAGCTTTTTATCACTGATTAAATAGGGTTAGGGCAATGCAGGGGCTAGGCAAAAAAACGTTGTTCAATATTTTTTTTAGGGGGGGGGGGGGGGCTATCGGTGCTAAACCGACACTTTGGGTGAAAGTATGGACGATTATGTTTGATAGTAACGAAGCTGATATTTTTAATTTCTTAAAATTTGTTTTTGTTTCTTGTCGACCACAGAACCGTTAGGGGGAAGCTTCATATAAGTCCCGGTATGGTTTTACAATATTTCAATGCTATTTCCCTACCCCTTCAAATACCTCAAGATGCAAGGGTCCCATCCTCTAGTATTTAAAGCAGAATATTTTTTTTCTCCAGTATGGCTTTAAAACCGATTAATGGCTACGGAAAACTGTCTATAAAAGGATGCGATGAATAACTATTCTAGATAATATTTATCCTATTATCTAGCCCCCTCTAGTTATCTATATGTTACAATTACACAGTGCATATTCACTAACGCATATTATCAAATTCATCAGAGAGGGAAAGGAAATTGGACAGTAAATTACACTGGTACCCAAAGTTTTATAAACACGCTTTTTTAATCGGCGGCTTAAAAACTTTGGGTACTTTTTCTTAATTTTGATTGGTTGGTTCAATGCAAGAAGTGTCCAAACTTTACAACCAATAATTCTTATCTTCAGAAAGGGTAATTTAGTTTACTATAATTAGGGAGAAACATCACTTAATTGTCCAATGTATTATACCCAAAGTTTTTATAAGCACGCTTCATTATTCGTTGGCTCAAAAAAGTTTGGGTCCTTTTCTTAATCTTGATTCGTTGTTACAAACAATTAGTGTCCAAACTTGATTTGATAATGTGATATAACATGTGCGGAAGTGATATCACAACCCAATTATTACCGGCTTCTTCCTGGAAATAGATATTTATCCTAATATAAAAGTTGCAGGATGTCCTGGACTCCTGTTTGTCTGTTTGTAGTGAAGGATCTCGCAAACCGTTCAACCTATATTGTTCTTTTCGAATAGTACAAACTTTGCTTCTAATAAGTTTCAATCTATAGAAAGGGTAAACCTTGTACATCATTATTAATCATGCATATTGTATTTTATAAATTTATAATTTACAAGCAACTATGCCCTTATATACAGGCCTCTAGGTGGGGAGTTGAATTCCAGGGGTTATTATTTCTCTTGTGAGGATGGTGGTACCCTCCCCAAAAATGGTTATAAACATTATCAGTACCTATGAGAAGCTACAATGTAAAGGAGAACCATATCGGTTCAACGGTTAGCGAGATCCTTCGGTAGAGACAAACATACATATAGACAGACAGAGATCCTGTTACTTTATTCTGAGGATTGTCGCATCCCTGTATGTAAAATTAAAGGAAGAATAATTTATTGTTTAGTTCCAAATGACTGAGTGAGTATAAATAAGACTGCACGAATATCTCGTTTAACATCTAAATTCTGTTTCAATGCTAGAAAAAATAAAATTTACATGTTTATTTGTATATTTCATTTTGCTTTTTTTTGCAGAATAATTCTCCCCGATAATTTATTCTTAATCCTATACATCCCACTTTATCCCCCACCCTCACAAAATATTTTCAAGCCCCCCCCCCCTCCCCCCCCCCAGAAATGCTCTAGTTATATCCATCTGTTCAGGGTTAAGTCGCCCCAGGAATTCTCAGGAGTAGGGTTAACCCAACAAACAGCTAAAAAAACATTATACCTCCTCCCCCCTCCCATATTTTTACATTTTTTGGAAATAAGGGGGTTGGGATAGTATTTCATTGGTTTATTTATTTTTTTGAAAATCAATCCAAAAACACCAAAGATATGGGGGTATATGTCAAAAAAAAGAAAAAAACAAGGATGACAACATCCATAAGTAGCGAAGCATAAACAATTAAATAAGAATTTAGATATTAGTTGACAAAAGCATGCATATTAGGAAAAAATCACGAAACCTTTTCAACATTTGTTAATTTCTTAATATTTATTTATATTTCAGTACTATGACTAACAGACTGACGGTCAAAGTAAATTGCATACTGGATGCTCAGAACAACGGGAAATTTAATTTTGATATTTTTAACTACAAAAATTTAAAAAAAACGGACCATAAACACCAAAGATATGAAGAAAAATGTGAAAAATATAAAAATAGCCAAAAACCTGCAAAAAGGCAGTCTGACCACCATTGATGTGTTCTTGAAACGAAAGAAAATTTAATTTTGATATCTATAACTGAAAAACTTTGGAAATTGGGCCATAAACACCAAAGGTATAAAGAAAAATGTGAAAAATAAAAAATAGCCTAAAACCTGCTTAAAGGCAGTCTGACCGTCATAGTTGTTTTCTTGAAACGACAGGAAATTTAATTTTGATTCTATAACTTTAAAAAATTTGGAAATCGGACCATAAACACCAAAGATATGGAGAAAAATGTGAAAAATACAAAAAATAGCTTAAAACCTGCTAAAAAGCGGTCATATCGACATTGATGTTTTATAGTTAATTGTGCTCCTTGATAATGGGAATGTTGTCAAAAAATTTCAGCCTTTTATCTTTTATAGGAGCCGAGAAAATCACGTTTCCCCCAAACTAAGACGGACAGACGGACAGACGGACAGACGGACAGACGGACAGACGGACAGACGGACATACGGACAGACGGACATTTCAAATTATAGAGTAGCTTCGCTACTAATAAACCTGCCTGAAAGCGATCCGACCGCCATATATATTTTATATATAATTATGATCCATATTGAATGGATTGTTGACAAGAAGTTTCATTTTTCTATCTTTTAAAAGTGCCGAGAAAATCATGTTTCCCTTTTACATTTCAAATTATAGAGTAGTTTCGATACTAAGAAAAGTCAGTGAAAAAAAGAGAGGAAGGGAAAGGGGTAGTTCAGGGAAGTGTAGTGATGGGGAAGTAAGGGAACGTGAATAATCAGCTCCTCTTACTAATATTCTAACATTACATTTCTCTTGCGTTACTTATGGATATGATCGTCTTTGTTATATTATTTTTTTGCTAATTTAAAAGTTTAACAATTTTGTATGACAACTAACTATATAGGATATGAATACTCGAATCTATGTATTTCCGTTCGGGTACTGATTAATAATTTAATAATAGCAGCAGGGGCAATGGATGATTCATCTCTAAATCCAATGTGTGTGTTATTCTAGGCCTCTAGAAGCACTTTAGGCTATGGATGGTGTGAAAGTTGCCCCCTCTTATTTAATTTTTTTTTTTTTTTGGGGGGGGGGTAAATCATTTTTTCCCCATCGGTCTGTATCTCTTCAGAGGATGGTGTTACCCTCCATCAAGTTTTCCAGGACCTATGAGAAGATACATTGTAAAAAGGAACCATATATACCGGTTCAGTGGTTAGTGAGATCCTTTGGTAAAAACAGACAGACAGACTTATTGTATTTCATAAATTTAACAACTTGTAGATAACAAGTAGTATTTTGATATTTAATATTTATCATATTAATCCTACTTTATTTGTATCCACCTTAATGAACGTATCTACAATATTGTGTAATAAAATAATAGAAGGGGTGCGATTTATATGTAACTTTACCCACGGATAAAGGACATTGGGCTGTTTATTATACTAGTCCCCAAATTCTGAAGGTAAAGATTCCTTATTAGTTGGCTTAACAACCTTGGGATTTTTTAGTGAATTTTGATTGGTTGGTTCATTTAGTTGAGTGTCCAAAAGTTTCAACCACTAGTTGTAATCTACAAAGGGGTAGTTTTGTGAATCATCATTGGAGATGTATATTAATTTATCGTATATTGTCTTATCTTTCTAGATCCTCAGTGGGGACCCTGTGCAAACTTGCAATTAGACTTTGGATAATAGTCAAAATAAAAGCTCAGTAAAGTCACTACAAAAGAGCAGAAAGAAATTTGCTATCAGACAAAAAGGTATCCCCCACTTGGGTCAGGTAGTTGTATAGGTTAATACATATATAACTATACATTTATTGTAATAATTTCAACATTTATATAAAGCGAAGCATAAAAATGTGGAAACATGTCACGAAAACGAAGAGCAAATGACGGACAAAGTTAGTTAAAGAGTAGATGCTCTTTAGGAGAGAAATTGAAAATGCTCGTAGGAATGGATATATTATTACTTGGTTTTTACACCAGATTTTCATGTTCTTTAATAAAGTTAAACTTTCAGCGGGCTAAAATTCTGTCATAATATCCACGTATATTCGAAATTCATTCTTGTAATTTGTAGTCTGTTTTCCACAGGGATCTAAAGGGATAAGACAAAGGACAATAAGTTTATGTATAACCCAAAAGATTAAAAGTTTTAAAAATACCCAAAGTTTTTAGGTAAATGAATAGAATAAGGTGGTTATAAAACTTTGGATACCAGTGCAATTTACAGGTCAATGTCCTCATCCTCCCTGGTTTACTAAGAACTTAATGATTAGCTAATTTAACCCTATATTTTGAAATGCTGTGGGGAAGGAACACCTTGATCTGATTGTTATAATCTATGTATTTATAACTTATAATCAAGCAAACAACAAAAATGATATTATATGTACATAGGTAGCGTAGATCCATAAATATTTGTAGAGTAGATGCTCCTTGCAGCAATTTACCAAAAAGAATGTTCATCTTTAAAATGATAGACAGCCAGGCGGATAAAGTGAGTTTTAGAATAGAAGCTCAAGTGGTCTGGTCACAATTGAGAAAAATATAAAAAAAATATGCATTTTAGAACAGTCCAGACAGATCAACAGACCATGTGATTTATAGAGTAGATTCACATTGGTAAGAAACATCTGAACTTAAGAAATCAGCGTTCTATCTTAACAAGTAGAAGAGAAAACAAAATTCCTTTTTGAAAATATAATGTTCCTAGAGCATTACAGACATACCAACAGATTATGTAAGTAATAGTGTAGATACTAATTGGTCAGAAATTTTACATTAGATATTGTTTGGGTTTTACAAAAATTTAGTGTTCAAACTTTTCCGCCAACAATTTTATCTCAATTTTGTTCATAATTTTACATTAATCTATCGTCCATTGTCTTATCCCTTAACAAATCTGCGGGAAATAATCTTTTGTACGTTTGTTTATTCGGTACTACGTCAAACCCTAGATACGACAAACAGTAGATGCGACAAACGCTAGACAGACAAACAGTAGACAGACAAACCCTAGACACGACATACGCTAGATACGACAAACGCTAGAATGCGACAAACGCTAGAATATGACAAACACTAGATTTTTTCTAAAGGCGACAAACAATAGATACGACAAACGCTAGAATTAATCCTATTATATCTATAATACAAAGTAGAATGATCTCTGTCTGTCTGTCTGAAGCTTAAGATCTCGGTAACCGCTGAAACTCTTTAGGGAATATACCTAATGGTCCTGTGATGGTTTTAAGCTATTTTACTGGGGGATGAGACACTCCCCCCCCCCCCCAATAAAAAATTTATCAATCTCTTGGGGCAAATGTGCAGGGAAAGGACAATGATAGCAGAGCGAGAGGGGACAATGGACCCTTTATTACACTAGTTTGTTGAATAAATAACTTTTGTTACGTGAATGAATTTTGATTGGTTTATTTAATAAGTTGAGTGTTCAAACGTTTCAATTACTAATTTTACGCTATGTACATAGATTTTTCAGCAATTATCTTATCCCTTTAGATCCCTGCATTGATAGATTTTTGAATTTAGTATTTATGAACGAAAATAGCAATGAATATTTTATAAGTTTAAATTCTATCGTATGTCGCTTCTAGTGTTTGTCGCACTTTAAAAATTCTATCGTTTGTCGCGAAATTGAAAATTCTACTGTTTGTCGCAGTCTAGTGTTTGACGTATCTATTGTTTGTCTGTCTAGTGTTTGACGCATCTACTGTTTGTCTGTCTAGCGTTTGTCGCATCTACTGTTTGACGTATCTAGTGTTTGACGTAGTACCGTTTATTCATGACTTGTGCTTTGCTACTTTTGGATGTTGTCAATCTTGTTGGAATATAAAGTTATTTTTTCCATGAAATGTCTTTTTATGAAAGCTATTAGGGGAGCAATCACTACTGGTTTACATAAAACAGAGTATTAATCATTTAACCAACCAACGGACTCATTTAATTTGTAGGAGAGCTTATTATGTTAGATTTAGTGTTTTTAAAACCACGAAACCTCTAAATTAAATTTTTTTATGTGTTTTAAAAAGTAAAGCTTTTCTTTAGTTAATATCGGTCTATCTGTATGTTTGTAGTGAAACGTATACATGTTAAATCGATCTTTTGAATTTAAATTAGGCATTGTCTTTATTGTATTAAGAAAGTACAATTTTGTAGATTACAATTATTGGTTGAAATGTTTGAATATGTAATATACTAGTGGCTATGCCCCTAGAGGCCAATAGCACTTGAGGAGGGGGGAATTGAATCCCAAAACCCATCTTTTTTATTTTAAATTTTGAAAAAGTAAAAAAAATATTTTTTTAGGGTTGTGGGGGCGTCGACCCACCCCCTCAACGACATTTTTATTTTATATTGTTTAAAAAAATATTAATGAGGGGGGGGGATTAATTTTTTTTCCAGGGGGGATTTTTCTTTGGAGGGTGAGGGTACCCTTCCCAAAAATAGTTATAAACCATTCCGGGACCTATGAGAAGCTACCCTGTTAAGGAGAACCCGATCGGTACAGCGGTTAGCGAGATCCTTCGGTACAAACAGATAAACAGAAAGACAGACAGACAAACATCCTGTTACTTTATTATAAGGATTATGTATCATATTTTTTAATTTTATCTTTTAATTTTCATCTAATATCTACATTAAATTGCATTTTTGCGTGTTATGGCCGTTTTATATATATAAAAAGTAAAATATTCATTACTTTAAAATACACTAGCGGCTGTGCCCCTAGCATCTAGGGCCTCTATATTCGTATGGATATGGAAGGGCAGAACAATAGCCTAAAACCATACCCAGGCATATTTATAAAAATAAAATAACCTAAAACCACATCTGGACCTTCACTGTAAAGGAGAACCATATCGATTTAGCGGATAGCGGTTAGCTACAGACAAAAAAAGCTTACTACTTGATATGTTGTCGTTTTGGCTATGTACTCCTTTTATGCTAAGTTCAACGGTGTTAGGGGCGCATCCACCTGTTTATATACATAAATAAGTGAACCAGAGAGGAAAAGGACAATGGGCTGTTTATTACACTAGTCCCCAAAGTTTTGTAAAAACAACTTTGGGGACTTCAGTTAATTTTGATTGGTTGTTTCATTAAGTTGAGTGTTCAAATTAGCTCAATCACTAATTTTAATCTACAAAGGGGTAATTTTGTGTATCATCATTGGTGATGTACATCAATTTATTGGTCATTTTCCTATCCCTTTAGATCCCTGACTGTGCACCGGTTTCAATCCCGTCTGCTAGAGTATAGTGAGAAGGGAAAATATAAACAGAAAGCAGATTTAAAAATATATAAATATATCTGAAGGTAGATTCTACATTAGACTATACGTGTTCAAACAAAATAACATAAAAAAATATTTTCTAGTTTGGCTTCGAAACCGATTAATATCCGCTGGATTAGAACCAGTTTTCAGCCATACTGAAAAATCATTTATAGCAGCGTATTACAGACGATTTTTCAAGAATACTAAAATGAAATGTTAATAACAGTTTTGTTACACCGGGCCTTCGGCCCCTCGGAGCTAAGTTTATGATATAAGTTAGGGGGACTTACCAGGGATTTAAAAGGATAATGACATGCAAATAATCCCCAATTATGATACACAAAATTGCCCCTTCTCTAGATTACAATTAGTTGTTGAAACGTTTGAAAACTCAACTTAATGGACCAAACAATTAAAATTCAATAAAAGTCCACAAAGTTGTAGAACCAACGAATAGATAACGTTATCATAAAAATTTGGAGACATACATATAGTTATAGAGTAGGATAAATTAAGTTAAATATAATAATCGCTATAATAAAAATAGTTTACATTGTAAAGTTAACTAACACACACATACACACTATAAGGCTTTAGTCATTTACAAAATTACAATTTTAGTTATTCCTTATACATGAAGCAAAGAAGTGTACAGATTTCTATAAATTTTTGTGTGTTTATTATTTACGTACACTGTAACCTTTATTTTGTATATACAAGTTTTACTTTAAATTCATTTGTATGTGAAAAAATTCCTATATTCTAATTGTGATTGTTAAAGAGTTAAATATTATTATTGTGAAGGTTTTTTTGCCATTTCTCTTATGGGAGGTGTCGTTACTCCCACCTGCACCTAACCAATATAAATACTAAACTTTTATGAATGATCAGCTAAAGTCGCCACCCCCCCCCCCATTTTAAAAAGTTTAAAAAAAGAAAGTTGGGGTGGGGGCAATTTTTACTGTAGTTGAGTTATCTCACCCAAAATAGTAAATCTTCACTGGAACTATAAGAAGCTAAATTTAGTAAAGTAGAACCTGAACAATATAGGTCTAGTGGTTAGCGAGATCCTTTGGTACTGACAGACCAATAGACATCCAGGTAGTTTATATAAGGAAGATTGTAAACCAGGATGACAAAATACATGTAAGCCAGAGCAAATAAACGATAGTTTGACCATTACCCAATTACGATGATAAATTTAGTTATCTCTTATGTCATTGGTGGAAAATTTGGACACTAAAATTGGTTACAATATGACTTAACTAAACAATTATTTGTACAGACGGATTGACAGGGTGTTCCACTGTTCCACCCTCAGATGTAAGAACTTTATTTTAGTGTTAGGCCAAAATGACTTTGCAATTGTGTGTTTTAAATGATTTATTCTTCTTATTAGACAAATCATAAACAAGTATGTGTAAGTACGTCTAATAACACCCTTAGATATTTTTAAAATCCACAAAAAAAATTTCTGCTAAAAAATTGCATATGTTTGCAACCTTTTTTGGCACCACTACTTAAATCAAGTTTTTAAACTTTTCATATAAAATCTTTTTTACAAAAAATATCAAAAATTACTTAAAATTAAGCCCGAAAGAAAAAAATCTCATTACATATGTTAATTTTCATGTTTTAGGTCATTTTTTTGAGAAAAGTATATTTTTTCCTTTTTTGACAATAATATATTTTTTTAACAATTCAAAGTAAAATATAATAAAAATTAAACAATTTTTCTTGAATACTAAGTTGAAAATTTCATCAAACATGCAATTTAAGTGAAAAAAATTTAATAAAATCATTTTTTAATTGTTTAGAATTACCTATTTAAAACAAAATGTCAAGGAAATTTAAAAACATTTTAACATATAACTTCAAAAATCATTAACATTTTATAGAATGATGTTTTTAAAAATAAATCATTAAAAGGTATTAAAATGCATTTTAAATTACTTAAAATTAAAACGAGAACATCTTTTTACACTTTATTCTTTGTAATAGAGATTAATCATCATTTGATGAAAATGAAACATTTAATAAACTAATTGAACCTTTTTGTGACCAAATTTAAACTTTTTTAATTTTTACACTAAGGTGTTTTTTAATAAAAATCTTTGTTAATTTCTCTTTTCCGACAAAAAGAGAAAGGGGCTTTTTTACTATTTCTAGGTAATCTTATGTAATTTAAACTATATAACATGATATAGATTTTAATTATCTTTCTTTTACATCACATCATATTCTTCAAATCATATGTTAAGGAAAAGTAGACACAACTTATAGGGTTGTGCTATTTTTTTAAATATTAAATAAACTTGAATGGTAAAAATATTAGCATAACCTTTTTTAATCCAAATTCTTTATAATATGATTTTAAAATGTTCCTAAATTCCTGATAGCAAATATTGCATAATTGGTATACAAGGTAAAAAACAACATTTTAAAGAAATTCTTTAAATATAAAACCCAACGTGTATTGGCAGTACAAAAATCTTAATGATAGCAGACATATGTTTATCACATTAACAGAAAACTATTTCCATAAGAAAAATTATTCAGGTTTCTACTTTATAATTAAAAATATTTTTTCTGATAAAATGTTTGACATATATCGTATAATCATTTACCAAAAAAATATTTTGATAATTTAGATTTCAGAGAATATAGATCCCTAAGAAAAACTAAGACGACATTTTTCATCTTCTGCTATGACATTTTTCAAAAAAAAATAAAAAACCAAAATTTAGTATGAAAACTATTTTCATCGATTTTTCTGCAGTTATTATCGTATTCTATGGGTTTTTTATTATCATTTACTTATATCGAAAGTGCCAAACATTGTACCCTAACTTATTCATTTAATAAAAACGAACCATGTAATTATAACAAAAAAAAATCATTAGTAATGAATTGTTACTAGGTAATTTACGATTTTCAGATTTAAAAATCTTCAAATCAATGTTAGTACTGCATTTTAGTTGATTATAATATCTAATCAAATCTACCAGCTAGTAGCAAAGGAACAATATGAAAGATCCTGTGTACACCTCCTTGGCAAAAGGTAACATTTGACATTTATTTAAAGACTGGTAAATTGGTAAATAAGGCATCCTGTACTTACTATAATGTCCTTTGTGTCCAACAAATAGCCGGAATTAAATGTCGTCTTCAAAAATAGAAAATTCTCTGATATCCCTGTTAACATTTGGGCATCATCTGCTTGTAATTGGCTGCAATGCGCAAGGATAGTGAGGTTTAGTTTCCTTCAACAATTTTGAAATTTTGATTGCATTCCCCCCGCATTTACTATTAGAGTCACTTACCAGCAATGTCTAGGTATCACTATATATGAAACAGTTTGTTACAACTTGAACTGATATCTCCCCAATGGCAAGCAAGCTCCATATCATTAACATAAATGCAGTATGTCAAGAACATAACCCAGTTGCAAATACTTTTAAAGAGTTTGGCAAACATGTTTTTCATCAAGAAAAAGATATTTTGATTTTATATTCTCAATTTTGCTTAAGGTAAACAAAAATTGTGCTTACCTTCAATGTGTCTGTCGAGCACTGAACCTCCCAACCTAATATTTTTCCAATAAAGAAGAGAGGCACTAACACTGCAGGGCCTATACCTACGTTTGCCTGATCATGTGGGGTTACCAAGTATCCATTATAACCTAACCTAACCTAACCTGAATTCAAAACTTTTACCTATATAATTATTATTTAGACGGAGGAGGCTCAGAAATTAATGTTGTTTCTAAAAGAAAATTTAAACCAACGCCAGAAGCCGCAGCTGCTTTAAAAGGTAACTATCAGCTGATCGCCTACCTATCACTTCATTCAGGTGGGGATGCTGTCTATAACACTCGGAACGCTAGGTCCAACAACCCAGGATTACTTAGGGGAGCCAAATGTCTCCTTTTTGTCCAAATACCCAGGGTATTAGGTTAAATGACATTCATCAAACAACCAACTCTTTGATTACACGACCTATGTCTGAGAAGTCCTAACTATGCATGGTAACGAGTTGTGCCTGTTTTGGGCCAATGCATTCCACCTACTCTAACTTTTAATGTCGGGCACCTGATATAGTAGCAGTAGTAACCATTTTTAACGTCTTTAGTAACCTCCTCGACGACGAGCAGATGCGCCACGTATTGAGTCACGGTCGCGGGTTAGTCGCTTCTAGGGTAGCTGCATTCGAAGGATTGAATGGGGGCGGGGGGAGCAGATATGTAAATGATCTAGAACCATCTATAATTAACAAGGATGATGATATCCACAGTCCTCAACAGATACTCTGAGGAAAACCCCCTTCAGTGTTTGTTAAATTTTAGAAAAGTTTGTAAAAATCGAAGCAGCGCGGCTACAGAAAGAAGCTGGCAATGAAACTAACAGGTAGTAAAAATCATGGATTTAAAGGGATAAGACAATGACCGATAGATTATTGTACATATTTCCAATGATAATACACAAAATAACTCCTTCTGTAGATTACAATTAGTGGTTGAAAAATTTGAACACTCAACTTTATGAACCAACCAATTACAATGCAATATCATTCCCCTAAGTTGTCAAGCCAACGTATAAGAAAACTTTATTATAAAATTTTGGGGACCAGTGTAATAAACAGCCCAATGTCCCCCCCCCCCAACCATGATTAAAAATACAACAGATTTATGGAAACCATTAATACGTTTTTTTTAAAGATTAGCGAAGCTACTCTATGCTTCCAGATTTTCGCATTTCCAACCGTCTGACCGTCCGTATGTTAGGCATGTTTTTGGGGTAAAGTAAGATTTTAAATTTAAGCGATCTATCTTTGATTATAGCGTACAGCTAGTTGAGACCAGGGAGGGAGGGGACAATTGGGCTGTTTATTACACTAGTCCCCTAAGTTTTATACTTGCGTTTTATTATTCGTTGGCTTAACTTGAATAGTGAATTTTGATTAGTTGATTCATTAAGTTGAGTGTTCACACGTTTCAACCAACAACTTTCATTTTGAGTTTTTATCATTGGGGATGTATATCAATTGATTGTCTTATCCCTTTAGATCCCAGATTCAAAATAGAGAATAGTAGACAAACTTTACATGATGATTATCTTAATTCTAGTGGTCCCAGTGGCAAGGTGAAAAGAAGAGACGTTAAAAAGATTTTGTTCATTACACATTTCAATACTTTCTTGTATGCCGCCTGCTTCTTCATTCAGACTGGTGCCCTTCCAGTAAGTTGTTTTATATTTTATTCTTTTTCTCAATTTTTTTATTTAAATATTTAGACATACAATAATATGCAGATAATTTGACATTTGGCACATTATTTTTAGTAGCGAAGCTACTCTATAATTCACAATGTCCGTCCGTCCGTCCGTCTGTCCGTCATGAGACAGAATAGGGGAAACGTGATAGATAGATATTAAAGATAGACAGCTGAAATTTTTTGACAACATTCCCATTATTAAGGAGCACAATTAACTATCTAACATCAAGGGCGGTCGGACCGCTTTTTGGCAGGTTTTAGGCTATTTTTGTATTTTTCACATTTTTCTCCATATCTTAAGTGTTTATGGTCCGATTTAAAATTTTTTTTCAGTTATTGATATCAAAATTATATTTCCTGTCGTTTACAGTAAACAATCATGACGGCCAAACTGCCATTTTGCAGGTTTTAGGCTATTTTTGTATTTTTCACATTTCCACCATATTTTCAGTGTTTATGGTCCAATTTTCAAAATTTTTTCAGTTATAGATATAAGAATTAAATTTCCCGTCGTTTAAAGAAAACAACCATGATGGTCAGACTGCCTTTTTGCAGGTGTTAGGCTATTTTTGTATTTTTTCACATTATTCTCCATATCTTCAGTGTTTATGGTCCGATTTTCAAATTTTTTTCAGTTATAGATATAAATTAAATTTCCCGTCGTTTAAAGAAAACAACCATGGCGGTCAGACTGCCTTTTATCAGGTTTTTGGCTATTTTTATATGTTTTACACATTTTCCCATATATTTGGTGTTTTTAGTCCAATTTTCAAACTTTTTTGGGACATCAGTATCAAAATAATTTTTCCCATTGTTATGAGAATCTTTTATGTAATCTACTTTGACCGTCGTCATCATTAAAAATAAAACAAGGTTTCGTGTTTATTTTCTCCAATAAATCTATTCTTGTTTTTAATAAATACACTTTAAATCTACTTTTACGTATTTCATCCACGATTTTTTGTGCTTCGCTACTTATGGATGTTGTCATCCTTGTTTCTGTTATAAACATTATCAACCTTGTTTTATATTTTAGTATTTAGCCAAACAGTTAGAGGCAGATCCTGTTACTTTCGGCACCTTACAAACAGTTTTTTCAGGTAAATAAAAATCATAAGAAATACAAAAAGCAGTAAAAAAATGAAGCATTAGACAGCAATACATACACTAACAATCAAACATCTTCCTTTCATTTTACAATTTATATTCTATCCTATTATATAAATAGTAAGGTTCTTTTTTTGTCTGAAGATTATGATTTCAATAATTACTAAACTGATTGAGTTCTCCTTTTTAGAGAAGCTTTAAATTGGTTCCAGAGTGGTTATAGGCTATTTTATTTATAAGATTTAAGTTTTTTCAATCTTAGAATACAGGGCCCCTAGATCACATAGGTGCGCTGCCACTAGTAAAATAATCAAAAAGTTTAATTGTCTTCAAATTCCTTTTTAGTATGTCAATTGCTTGGAGGTCCAATCTACGGTCGGATAGGAGACGTGCTTGGTGAGAGGACTGCGCTACTCGTAGCTTTATCATCAACAATGGCTACTTATGTAGTCACAGGTTTATTTTTTAATATGTCATATGTTTTTAGTGCAGTGATTTGGTGGACGGACGAACAGAAACACATCATTCTAGTTCTTATGATAATTACAAAACGTTAAAGTGGATAACCTCTAAAGAATGTGATCAAAAATTAAAGTGCATGATAACGCGGCCAAACTTCCTAAAGTCCACAAGCCCTCTCAGGACATAGCTTGTAAAAACCCTTTACTTTCTAGTCAGTCTCTTTAAGATTCAAAATGCAAAGACATAAATTTTTTTTAACCCTTATTTTTTAACATCTTAATTTAAACTGATGATCTATTTAGTAGTGAAACAATTGTATTCCAAAAATAAAATGATTAAAAAGACTGTTGTGTTTATATACATATTTAATATTTTTTTAGGTCTCTCTTACAGTTTACCAGTCCTATTTTTATCCAGAGTATTTTCTGTTATGATGCACGTAATGCAAGGTAATCAATTATTTTACGCACTTGAAGGGGTTAGGAGGGGGGGGGGGGGAGGGAGGGGGTTGAATTTGATAACCAATTTTTTTATTTTATATTTAAAAAGAACAATAAAAAATGGGGAGGGAGATTTTTTTGTGGGGGCGGGAGGCTGGTACTCCCCTCAAAATAGTTATAAACCTTCCCAGGACCTATGAGAAGCTACCCTGTTAAGGAGAACCCGATAGGTTCAGTAGTTAGCGAGATCCTTTGGTACAGAAACACAGACAGACAAACACAAATCCTGTTACGTTAATACAAGGATATATTTGAATTAAGGCTTCTTAGTCGTATAAGTCTTATCTTAATTATAGCTTACTATGTTGCTAATGAATTTAATTACTCTTGTTTTTGTATTACATAGGAAGTCAAATGATAGCAACTACATTGTCGACACAAGAAAATAGAGCCTCAGCTTTGGGTAAGTATACCAAGGAAGGAGGGAATAATGGGCTATTTATTACACTAATCCCCAAAGTTTTATGATAACGTTGGCTTAATAACTTTTGGGACTTAATTGAATTTGGATTGGTTAATTCATTAAGTTTATTGTCCATCGTTTCAATGCTAATTTTGTGTGTCATCATTGGGGATGTACATAAATTTATCGGCCATTGACTTATCCCTTTAGATCCCTGTTATTTTGTACAAATACAAATTTACTTAAGATTTATTTGTATGTGAAAAATTTGCTATGTTCAGCCGTTTGTGAGATCTTAGGGATTATAAATCAGGAAGGGGTAATTTTGTGTATCATCATTGGGAAGTAAATCAATTTATCGGCCATTGTCTTATCACTTTAGATCCTAGGATAGCCACTTTGTCCTGAAATAATGATAATAGCTAGCTGTACGTGATGGACATTCGGACGAATCGACCCTAAACGTAGAAAAGTTTTGCTTCCACCACCCTAAAAAAACAAGGTTGACAACATCCATAAAAGCGAGGCTACGAAATTAGAAGAAAGGACGAACGAACAATAACTCTAGACGAAATTGTACATAGATATGTTGCAAAATTATGTAAACATAGAATACAGCAAAAGGATATGCTTCTATTTTTGGATCTGATTATAGAGATGGCTCGCTTATAATACTGTACCTTGTTGTCCAAAAATAGGATAATCATATCATACAAAAAGAATGTTGTCAAAATGCAAATAAATCAGCATGTTTTAAATGGACGTAAAGACTTTCTGGTATTGATTATAGAATTGCTAAGCTTTGTATTACACTGCTTTATTAATAAAAAAATATTTTTCTTTTTAGCTCGCCTTGGATTCTCCTACGGTATTGGGATGGTTGTGGGACCCAGTTTGGGTGGACTAATTACAAAACACTACGGTAAAAAAAACCTTGTATATAACAGAATGTCTTTCTGTCTGGAGCCCAGGATCCTACTAACCGCTTGACCAATAGGGATCTCATTTATGGTAAACATTTTTATAGGTGATGGGAAGGTTAATAACTATTATAGGTAAGGGTATTTCTACCAGCCCAAAAAATTTCTCCCATTTAAAACTAATATCCACATATTTGTTTTCTTTTGGAAACATGAGTTTAAATGTTAAAGTGGAGGGTTTTATGTTTTGATATTTAAGGTGAACAGAATGCCGCCCTATTTTCTGCCTTTGGTACCCTCATAGGGTTGCTGCTCGTCCTTGTTTTTATTCCAGAATTTAAGAAGGAAAAGAAAGAAGAGAAAACTATTTTTGATATGAAAAAGGTACATTTTTCAATGGATATTTAAAGATTGATTAAAAGTCAATTTTGTTGATAAAATGGAATTTTAATTATGGTTCCTTCCGGGAATTTTTAATCTTTACTTAACCTAACCAAACCTAAAATAAGTTTTTAAAGAATATTTTTCCCAAAAATTTTGATTGGTTGGTTTATTAAGTTAAGTGTTCAAACGTTTTAACCACTATCGTAATCTACAGAAGGGGTAATTTTGTTTATTATCATTGGAGATGTACATAAATTTATCAGCCATTGTCTCATCCCTTTTGATCCCTGTGTGCTACTAATAAATTAAATGTTTATATTTAGATGTTAAACCTGATATTACTGCCTGGAGTTAGGGGTGTCCTGTTGGTCAAATTATTATGTGGAGTTCCTATTGGTGTTCTTCAGTCTATGCTTTCAGGTAGGATTAGGGATCTAAAAGGAAAAAACAATGGCCGATAAATTGATGTAAATCCCCAAAGATGATACAAAAATTAACTCTTATGTAGATTAAAACCAATAAAAATTCACTAAAGTCTCCAAAGTTGTTAAGCTAACCAATAAGAAAGGCGTATTTTAAAACTTTGGGGACTAGTGTAATAAATAGCCCATTGTCCCCTCCCTCCCTGAGTTTTATCAAGGACATACAAGGAGGTTTTACACGCCCCCCCCCAAAAAAAAAAAAAATTCAACGGTTGATTTCCCCCCCCCCCCTATTGATTTCCCCCTCCACCAGAAAAAAAGCTTTGGCGTCATTGATTTTTTTAGAAATGAAGCTACCTTAAAGGGTATAGGTAGCTAATATGGTTCTTGTAGAACCCATGTAGAAGCTTTAGCTTAATACAATAACATTGACCACTCACATTTTTGTAATCCCATAAGTTTTTTTATAGAAAAATTAATAGATTTTCCTTTTAGCACCAATATTCTTGATCAAAAAATCGTGGTTAAGGAAGCGTTGTTTAAAAAATAATTTTCTTGATATAGGATGAAAATTAAAAATCGAGGTACTAGAGACTGTGCAGCAATAAAACGGCTATTTAAAAGTGCAATTTATATTCAGTTTCCTTTATTAGGTATATAGGAGATAGATTTTTAATATTCTTACTTTGCTTATAGACTTCTTGCCCTAATAGATGTTTTTTAAAACTGAATTTTCTCATTTTTGGGAAGAAAAATAAAAAAAAGATTTACTAGAACCTATAAACAATACAAATGTCTACAGATTTATGCTTAAATTATAAATTTTAGCATAACAGGAATATATTTGATAGAAAAAATCGAAACCAAAAAATTCTTAATTTTTTTGGTCTTCGATACAGACCAGGCGATTCAAACCGCTTACGCGTTGTAAGCGGTTTCACTTAAAAACATGTCTCTGATTCCGTCTGTGCTGGCCTGTGTAAACACACACACACACACATATACAGACAGCTGATTGCAGCCGGGTACCTTTAGTTGGTTCTACCACACACACACATACAAATGTAAACAAAAATAAACATATGGCCGTCGTCAATATTCAGTTTTGTGTGATATTTTATCATTTAAAAACTTTTTGTTATTCAAAAGTTATTAATATTATTATACCTATTTATTCAAACCACATTATGATTAAATATTCATATGATTTTATTTCATTTCAACGAATGTTGCTACATCAATAAAAATTGTTTTCTGCCGGTGCAGTCTTGGATATCCTTTTTTTAAAAGATGCGCATCAAAATTTGAAGTAAAAGTAAAAGTACATTTAAAGATTTATTAGTAGGATTTATTTATTTTTATATTTTGGTATATAATAGATTTTGAGTTAGGTTGGAACAAAAAATAATTTATTTTCTACAAGTTAGCTACAAGTTCCTGTGCAGTGGCGTGCACAGGGAAATGCGCGAAGCTTACCCGAAACTTATGATACCCCTCGATTAGAGGGGTTTTATGTCATTATTCAAGTAACAACCAAAACTTTTTTCAATTAGTAAATGTTTTTCAGGAACATAATTAAACCAAAATAAAGTAGTGAGGGTTTTTGTTTGAAGCCTAAAATCTCAATAACTACTGCATGAACCGATTGGGTACTCTAATTTAAGTAGGCTTTAAATTGGTCCTGTGGATGGTTTTAGGCTATTTTATTTTCTTATTTAGGTCTTGGGATGGTTTTCAGCTCTTTTTATAGCTCCTCTCTAACCCTTTAAATACAGAGCCCTAGATGTTAGGGACGTAGCCCCACTAGTTAATTATAATACTTTAAACAATAATGCATGTTTCAGATTTTTATAAAATGGCAAGTAGTCATGAAAACATAAATTTTAAATTATGAAGAAAAAGGCAAGGAACTTAACAGGACAGGTAAATTATTGGTTTCATAGGGAAAGTGATTTCAACAATTTTAAATCTTGAAGCTAGGGACGCAGCATTCAGAAATAAAATGATGTAAAAAGTACATATACTTCTCGATTGAAATAAATAAAACTTAATATATATGTACACCTAAACTTTCTTCTCTCTCTGCACTTTGAACTTTTAAAATATAGATTCAAAGGCGGTTTCACTCAAAGCACTTGGTCTAGCATAGAATCCATCCCTCCCTTCTTTGATTTTAAATATATTGAAAAAAAGTAGAAGGAACTATAATCAGGAAGATTCGGCTGTGTTTATTTTTCTTTGGTTTAATATTTTAACATATTTAAATATTAAGGTTGAGTTTAAGATTGGAGTCGGCAAGAACCCGTGAAACGGTAATTTTAATTATTTTTTATCTTCCCCTCACATCTATTTTATTCTGACGGGGGGAAGGTGGGAAACAAACGTATTAGTTATTTTTATGTAATCTAATGTGTTAAAAACGTGGATGACAACATCCATTAAAGCAATGCTCTGAAACAGTAGGACAAACGTACATGAACACATAAAGTGTGACAAAACTGAATAATCAGAATATAAATGTATAAGACATACCTACCTAACAAAAGTGTAGGTAATTTTTAAAACTTTTGAAATACAGGATAATTAAATCACTTAAAAATTTGTTGTAGAAAGCTAAACATCAATAATAAAATAATAAATGTACTGACATTCTGGTAACAATTGTGGAGTTGCTACGCTTCCTAAATCATACCTAAGTACTACAGGAATCTCAATTCAAAGTTTAAAATTGATAGGACAATTACAACATGTCTACATTAACAATATGAGCTAACTGTTCCACGGTAAAAGCTAACATTACAGACGGACAGACTGACCCAAATTATAGAAAAACTTCGCTTTTAACAAGGGCTATGAACTATGGCACAAAGTGCTAATGTTATTTATATTCAGATATTAAATTATTCCATTCATAGGAATACCTAATTTTTTTCAGCTAATAATAAAATTTTATACAATTTTTATTAGTTATTTAACGTATCCTATTTCCGCTGATAGTAAAATGAAAAAATTAAAGATTAATTGCAGTTTTGTTTTCCCTGGCTAACAAACCTGGTATTGGTAGGGGGGGGGGGGGAGTTTTGAAACATTTGAGAAAATAGTGTGCTTAGGCTTTATCTTTGGACTGAGAGGATAGGTTATTAGAGATAAAATCATTCTTATATAAAGATTTTCCCTAAGTTTTAAGATATTTTGGATAGGGCTCCAACTTCAGGTGCGGCAGGCCTCCAGGTTAGAGTTAGACCGACTCAAAATGCAAAAAATTTTGGCGCACTATTCTAACTCATTTCTTTTATGATATTATGACTATTGAATATTGATACAAAAAAAGTGTCCTGGTAGCTTTTTTCAGCAATATGTCAATTTCGATTTTCTTAAAAAAAGGGGGAGGGTCCCCCCTCGGGGAAAAATTTTTTTTTTTTAATTTGACTTTATATACCTACCTTCCTTAATTTGTTTGAAGAGTAGATAATGAATCAAAAAACGATTTTAAAAGATTTTGATCATATCAAGGGCTATCATTAAAAGACTTACAATTTTGGCAACAAAACAAACAAAATCAGCTAATTTTGACAGTTATTTGAGGATAACATTTGCTAGGGTCTGTCCAGAGTCTTCTTAGAGGCCTTCAGCACCTAAACCTGGAGGTCTATTTAATTGTTTTTCAAATATGTTAATAGCATCTAAAAAAAAGTAAGTGCTTTTGATTTTTTAAACTGTACAGAGACCACCTGAAGGCCTGCAGCACCTGAACCTGGAGGCCGATTGTAATTTTTTATTCAAATATGTAAATAATATCTATAAAGATGTTTATGTTGTCTTATAAGGGGGGGAGGGGGGGAAGATGTGGTGACTCATGCCACGACATACCAGCAATTTTATTTTGGGTGCTACTTCCTTAGTTTTGAGATAATTGGCTAGGTATAATCTTTTTGGTTGTGTCACTAATTACCCCAAGTTTTGGTATCTTTAAAAAAGAACGGCGACAGGACCGTCGCTCCCACCATTTTCCGCAGCCGCAAAAAAAAATTTATTGCATTTCTCGCCAAATTAGGCAATTTGGAATCATTTGACACCATATAATTTTTTTTTTCAATTTCCCCTTACAATCAACCCTGCGGGTTGATTTTTTTCAAATTCTCGGTTATTTAGGCTTTACTTAAATTCAGTACATCTCTATGCTTTTAATGATACTAGTGGCTGCGCCCCTGGTATCTAGGGGACTCTGTCTTCAAAGGGGTAAGGAGGTGGAAGACAAATAGCCTAAAACCATCCCGACACCTATTTGAGGCTTCACTGTAAAGGAGGACCATATTGGGTCAGTGGTTAGACAAAAAAGCTTATTACTTTATATAAAAGTAATGAAATAAATCTTTTAAGGTTGTTCAGTAAAAAATATTTAAATAAAAAATTTATTGCATTTCTCGCCTAATTAGGCAATTTGGAATCAATTGAGACCATGTTATTTTTTCATAAAAATTTCCCTTACAAGCAACCCTGCCCCCGTTAATTCAGTGCTTCTCCTGTGCTTTAAAAGTTATTGAAACAAAATCTGTTTAGGTTGTTCAGTAAGAAATATTTGAATAAAAAATAGCGTCGGGACCACCACTCCTGCCATTCAACGTCAGTTTCCGCTGCCGCCAAAAAAGAACAACATGGTGTTAAATGATTCCAAATGGCTTAATTTGGCGAGAAACGCAATAAAAAAATTGAATGGCGGTCATATCATCGTTTTTTATGTTATCTTTTTTTCTGACCCATGTTAAAGATTTGTTACAATATCTTTAAAAGCACAGGAGAAGTACTGAATTTAAGTTAAACATTTATAAAAAGGGAAAAGTTTTTGAAAAAAATAACATGGTCTCAAATGATTCCAAATTGCCCAATAAGAATTTTTTATATCATTAGGTATATAAGAAGTAGAATGATTTTATCTTTAATAACCTATCCTCTCAGTCCTAAGAAAAAGCATATGCTTCCCCCCCCTCTCCTTAATTATTAAAAACACTACGTAACTTTGATATTAAAATACATGACTTTAGTTTTTTTTCCGAAACCGCTCTAATCCAGCATACATTACAATTTTTCATTTTAATATCCATGGAAATTGTCTATATATTACATTATCTATATTTTTTCTGCTTCGTTTAAGATGTACCTATTAGGAGTTTGCCATGCATGGCAATTCAGCTGGATATTGGCAAAAAAACTAGGCATTAAAATCAGCACTAAATTAAATTGAAGTGATATTATGTCTTCTAAAGGCTGTTTAAAAAGTAAACGATCTGAAACCTTCGGTAAACGTTAATAAATATATTTTTTTCGTAGGATGGAAGAAAAAGAGAAAAAGTTGTCATGTAGTCAACGGAACTTAACCAACAAAAGAGTTTCAGCACTGAAATTAGAACTATAAGGGAATGGAAGCGTAGACGCTGCTGCTGCATAAAAACATAATTGCTGCTGCATTTTTTTGTCTTTTCTTGCAAAATTTTGCCTCCCCACTTGGAGTTGGAATAATAAAACATATATTACCTAGTAGGTACAATTTAGCTTTTTTAAATCTTATTTATATTTATGTATTGTAATGCAGAATTTTAAAAAGAATATACCTATTAATGCAACTGTTGCATCTAACCGCAAGTCCTAGCTTCTTGTTAAATTAAGATAAAAAAATGGTTTATTCCTTCCCCCCTAATTATAATTAAGATTGTTGTATACTCTTCAGCATTAATGAACAGATAAATTTATTGTGCATTTGAACTATGGGTGTCAATCCAAATAAAAAAATCCGCATTCCGGCCAATTTTCGGACCCAGAATCCAAATTTGCAATTTAATTTGTGGATTAGGATTGTTGATTTTTATGCCTTTTGTAGCACATAAAAGGGGGGGGGGGGATGTGCGTCTTTTGAAACCAAAAATAAAACGCACATGATCTCAGCCCATAAAATTTTTTTTGGAAAACAATATGGAACTGTGAAGAAATGGCGGCGGAACCGCTGCTCCCTCCGAAAACTGCTGTTTCCCGCTAAATTAGACAGTTCTCAATCATCTGAGCTAGATAAACTTTTTTTTGAATTTCCCTTATATTTTTACTTACATTTTTTTTAATAATGACATGTTTGAAAGTGTCAAGGGAAATTTTTATGAAAAAAAAGTTTATCTCAGATGAATAAGAAATTGTCTATTATGGCGAGAAAAGGCAAAACATAAATTTGGCGGGAAAGAGATTCTTCACAGTTCCATATTGTTCTCCACTAAAGCAACTGCTTTGCCGAATTTTAGAGCTGTAACTCGTATATGTGCTGAAATCATGCACGTTTTACTTTTGGTTTCAAAAAGTGGCACATCCACCCCCCCCCCTTTTTTATACATATAAAATTTTAAGTAAATAAATGTTTTATTTATGTTAAAAGTCAACGTTTTTTGTATTTTATTTTCATAGTAGCTTTTCATGCTTATTCTAGGTTATGTTAGGTTAAGTGTGGGTTAGAAAATGACCACAGTAAGGGCTAGAAATAGAAGAAAAGCTACTAAGAAAATTCTAAAAAAGCGCTACTTTAGATTTTTTCCAATACCGGGTAAATTTATTCCTTTTTTTATTTATAAAAAGACCTTTAAAAATATTGCTAGAATCCGCGAACCGAAAATCTGCAATTTGCAAAAAGACAAGAATCCGCAATCCCTGGATTAATCCACTTTTTTGATTGATTTGTGTGAAAGTCCGAATCCGATCCAAAAATTCGGCAGCTTGACACCACTAATTTAAACACACACAAGTTAAATTGTTTAAAGATATACATTTCTATTAATTTAGTCTTAAAAGTAAAACAGTAACTAGCAAGTTGATATTAAATATCCGTTTTTTAGCATTTTCCTCTGATTGAAATTTAAACATACCTAGCCATACTGAAAAATTGATTTTCCACGAGTAATGAAATAAAAACTTAAAAAACTGATAATTATAATTTAACATTTTAATATCCACAGAAAGCTGTCTACATTGTGATGCAATAAATAACTATTCTTCTTTTAATTATTGGATCAGTCAAACTATGCCTGTTAATGTTTGTTAGTTGAATTGCTTGGATTGATGTTATCATCCTTATATGATCATTTAAATTTTTGATTTATGTTTTGTTATCCAAACAGTAATTTAATAAATAAATACAAAATAATGACCTTTTTTTAGTAGCAAAACTACACTAATATATGTCTGTCCGTTAGAAATCGAAGAAGGAATTTGAGAAACATAGTTTTCTCTGCATCACTTTAAAATACTTTTTGTCAACATTATGGAGCATAATTAATGATAAACCTGGCACTCAGATTAGCTTGTTTTTTTTTAGCTATTTCATATATTCCCCGTTGTCTGTTTGGTTTGATTTTCAAAAATTTTTTGTGTAAAATAGTATCAAAATAAATTTTTACGGTGTTCAATTGATTTTTTTTTGTCATAAGATGAAAGGTATATAGCTTTATCTTCTGCCTATATATTTTTTTACGCATTTTTGGTCCGATTCACACATTTCTCTATTAAATTTCGATTTCTCGACGTGAAGGGATTTGTGTGTCAATAAATTCTTTTTTTAGTAGCGAAGCTACTCTATAATTCCAAATGTCCGTCGTCAGACACAGAAAGGGGAAAACATGATTTTCTCGGCTCCTATTCAAGATAGACAGCTGAAATTTTAGTGAAGATTCTTTTGATATATGCCATTCCCCTGTAATCTATACATTGTTTTGTCCAACTGTTTTTTATTTTGGGTGCTATCTCGATTCCTAGATTTTTAAGATTTTCTCATCTCTTTATCTAGATAGATTGCTGAAGTTTTCAGGGATTAACCTTTACAGGGTAGCTTCTCATTGGTCCTGGGAAGGTTATTAACTATTTCGAGAGAGGGTACCTCCACCCTTCTGAGATAAATCACCCCGCCCCAAAATTTGTATTACATTTTTCTTTTAAAAACTAAAATTAGAATTGCCAAATAATTATTTTTTATACTACTTTGTAATCTAAATTAAACAAGATAATGGGCGAATTGTAGTTTTTTGAATATTGTTTTGATAGGTTATTTTAGGTTAGGTGATTTCCCTTCAGGGGCTAAAAATAAGAGAAAAGCTACTGTGAAAATATGGAGAAACACCCCTGAAGGGAGAAAAGGGACTTTACCCGAAAATTGTAATAAAAACACTAAAGGAACAAACAGAAATAAAAAAATACTTGTCCTTTCATCTACATATACAAAAATGTCCTAGAAAGATGGAAAATTCAATTCCCCTGCCCACCATATTTAACTTTAGTTTGAAAAAAAAAAATATCTCTACATTGTGGCCAAAAATGTGCGGATTTGATCCGCAAATTAGGGCTAATATTTATTCAAATATGCAGATTTAAAAAGATTATGATGCTGACCTGAAATTAGCATGTACACATATCTAGGGACTTTTTTAAAATGACCATAGCGTCAAAACTACTAGACCAATCAGGACGTTGGACCCCACTATAAAAAAGCTTAGGTAATGACCTTTTAGCACAAAAAAATCTTTGGGCGAAGATGGACTCGTACTCCGAGCTGGCCGCGCTTATGTTCAACAAGGCAGATTCGAAGTGCGCCGGTGGTATAATCTGGATTCTCAACTAGGGCCCACTAAATCGTACCTCAGCCCATCTGTAGATGAGCTTGAGTTGATGAGATACATAAGTAAGACACTAGAAAAGACTACAGTTCTTTATCTAAAATGGCTTGGCTTTAGTACTCTGGCAAAGTGAAACGTGGCATATTTAGAGATGTCAAAAATCGTGAAAATTTCTCGTTTCTCGACGCCAGAGACCCATATGGAACTTAAAACTCATTTTAGACTATGAATTGCGCTGACAACCCTAGATGAATCTTTCTGCCATTTCCAAAAAGGTATAGAACGTCGTTCTAGCTCAACTGTGGTCCAAATAAGAGCCTCCGTGTCAAAGGGTAGCTTGAAAGTTGGGTGAATTTGGATCCTGCGGTTACTCACATTCCTAAGGAAATGGGGCCTCCCAGCAGCCCGATCTTAATTCAATGGACTTTTGGACCTTGGGATACTTTGAAGCATGCACCAATAGACGTACCCATACCATAAAGACCTCCCTCGTTGCCACTATCAATGAGAACTTCGCCAGCTTGGACAGTTACATTCTGATCTCGGCCTGCCGGCGGTTGAGGAGGCGGGTAGAGGCGGTGATTGATGCTGGCGGCGATTTTATTCAATGATCTAATAGTCATATACCTAATTTGCTCCTCAGTTTTTAAAATTTAATAAAATATTTAAAATTGACGATTTTATGTTCATTTGTTTACTATTTAGAAAAAGTCCCTAGATATGTGGCGCACCCTGTACGTATTTGTACGGATTTTTTAAAATTTTATATACCGACCTGACTTTAACATGTACGGATTTTTTTAAATTTTGAATTGCCAACCTGACATTAGCATGTATGAATTTGTATAGATTTTTTTTCAAAATCTTAGTAGTCCTCCTGAAGATATCTTAACCTCGCAAATCTTAATATTCATAAAATCTTGGCGGCCAGTTAACCTTTTTAATCGCAAATCTCAGTGTCCAGAAATCTTTACGGCTAAAAAAAACACATTGCATTGTAAAAAAAATTTTCATACCTTTTTTCGGGAACCAAATAGAGTATTTTTTCTAGATTTTAAATTTTTGATTTTCTGGTAATTTTTTTAAATACCTACCTACCTACTTAGCTATTTAAAAAATATTTTGGTTGTGGCATATTTGAAAAGTTAACTGACAACAGTAAGGAGCTGGCTTCAGCCAGTCATTGGTAGTAATATTAATGGTGGCATGACGTACAAAAAGTATTCTTAATTTAATTTCCTAAAAGTGTTCCAACTCAATTTTTAATTTCCGTCAAAAAATTTAATTTAAAATAAAATTCTAGTGGCTATTTCTCTTGGGAGGGTGGTGGTACCCTCCCCCAAAATAGTTATAAACCTACCCGGGACCTATGAGAATCTACCCTGTTAGGGAGAACCCGATTGGTTCAGTGGTTAGCGGATCCTTTGTTACAAACAGACAGACAGACATCGTTCTACTTAGTATTATAAACATATTATTTTTCACCGTTTTGTAACAGTCGCCGTTTTGTGATTTCGCCGTTTAATAGTAGTCGCCTTTTTGTATCCACTCCATTTGTACAGGGTGTTTTAAGAGAAAGGTCATGTTTGAAAACTAAATGATTCATTATGTTTGAAAACAGAATTATTATCTCCTCAGACTGACTTAGAATGAGACAACTGAACCTTTAATTGCCCAACCTATGTCTCCTGTTTTGGAACAATGTTTTCATCCATACCCTAACAATTTATGCCTCGAACCTGACATAGCAAGAGTAGGCAGCATTTGAAACGTTTTAATATGATATGGTGTTGAGTTAATTTTATATCACCTTCCCAACAACTAGCGGATGCGCAGCAGTAACTGGTTTAATCCTTAAAGTAAAGTAACAGGATCTTTTTGTGTGAACAATTGAACCGTTAGGGTTCTCCTTTACTTGGTAGCTTCTCCTAGGTCCTAAGAAGGTTTTAAAATATTAAAGGTGAGTGTACAACTATCTTGAGAGAAATCGCCTCTAAAAAAAATCTTTTTGTAACTTTCATATAAAAGCTACAATTAAAAGTCGTGATTCAACTCCCCTCCTCACAGGCCCCTAAAACCTCTAGGGGAGTAGCTATTAGTTTAATATTCTAACTAAATAACTATAACTATCTTATAAAGCAGCAAATCAAAACAGAAACAGTCACTTATATTGGTATGCACATAATTATTAATTATAGAGTAGCTTTACAACTAAAACATTTATATGAAACTATTCGAAATATAGCTTAAAGATTAGTTTATTTTCCAAAAGGTACCTACAATTTTAACAATTTATTAATATGATGTACAATTTTCATACACTTTGAAGAAAGGGGGGGGGAGTGCGTAATGACATCTAAACTTAAACAGTGAGCAAAATGGTCTACATATTGAGCTAGATTCTTGAAACTTTGTACATAAGCCTAGTCCTTTAGGTAATACATCTATATGAATAAAAATTAATTTTTTTTATTTAAAGGTTAGGTTAGAAAACCCGGCGGAAATGGGGTTTTTAGGCCTATTTTGGTGTGATTTGATGTAAAAAAACTTACCTTTAATTGTTTTTTCTAAATTTTTTTCCTTGTTTACTGTATGTCTATTCATGAGGACATTGTTAAAGATAATTCAGCAAGTTTGGGGCCAAAACTCAAAAAACCTATATTTGATATATGAGTCACAAACTCTAGAAAAAATGCATCTTACTCCTGTGAGCCACCCACCTAGCCAGCTGGGGTTGTTCCCCGACTTGCTGAATCATCTTAAATAATGTTCTTGTGTATAGACACAGTGCATTCAAGGTAAAAAAACCTAAGAAAATACAATTAAAGGTAAGTTTCTACATCAAAATAGACCAATAAGGCCTAAAAAAAACATTTTTGCCAATTTCCGCAGGTTTTTTTGCCATTTATATTTAAAACCTACAGGATTAGGCTTATGGACCAAGTTTCTAGTTTGATATTTAGACCATTTTGCTCACGGTTTAAGTTTAGATGTCATTACACCTCCCCCCCCCCCCCCCCTATCACATTTCATTTAATATAGTACAAATAATTTTTACAATATTAATAATTCGTACTAACACAGATAAGTTACAGTAAGATAAACATTCAACTACATAAAGAAAAATGATTTGTAATTCTTTGAGCAAAAATAGTTTTTAAATCCAATTAAAAATGGACATGATACAACTAAAAAAATTAGTGCAATGATTCTCTGTAAACGTGGTATCACTTGATACAGTAATTTCTTTTGTAAAAAAATAAAACAATTAACAAAAAAAAGATGTAATTCTTTCTGCAACTGGCGTGCCAATTTTGCATTCTACTCATGTTTTAAAGCCTAAGAACACATTCTTAATGAAAATACTAGCGGCTACGCTTATAGTGGCACTTTTACAGTTTTTTTTAGTTTCAAATACATGATTTGAGAAATTATTGTCTTAA
Source organism: Acartia tonsa (assembly GCF_053477335.1). NCBI lineage: Eukaryota > Metazoa > Arthropoda > Copepoda > Calanoida > Acartiidae > Acartia > Acartia tonsa. The sequence continues at coordinate 29,175,519 of NC_137268.1, read as the reverse complement.
TGCGTTCAAGTCTCTCGGAAAAACTTTGATTTCTCTTTGGAGGATGGTGGTACCCTCCCCCCAAATAGTTTAAAACCTTCTCGGGACCCATGAGAAGCTACCCTGTTAAGGAAAACCCAATCGGTTCAGCAGTTAGCGAGATCCTTTGGTACAAACATACAAACACATAGACATCCTGTTACTTTATTTTAAGGATTTGAAGAAGACAAAAAAAAACAAAGAAAGTATTAAAGTAAGAAGTTTCAACGGGTGTATCTCATTCCTGTACAGCATTGCAACATCATGGTTTCCTAAAACAAAAATAATTGAAATACATTTATCCTTTTATAATACTTCAGCCTAAAGACAAAAAATCTGTTAGTTCTAAAAAATACTCATATATTTATCCGTGGTCAATTGTCGATCGTATATATATCAACTAGCGGCTACGCCCCTTGAGGCCTATAGTGGCACTTTAAATGTTTGGATTTTTCTATTTCAAATATCTAATTTAAAAAAAAAAATTGTCTATGTTCAGTTCAAGTCTATAAGCAACATTTTTTTGTGATTTCTCTTTGGAGAGTGGTAGTACCCAACCACAAAATTGTTATAAACCTTCCCGGGACCTATGAGAAGCTACCATATTAAGGAGAACCCGATCGGTTCAGCGGTTAGCAAGATCCTCGGTACAAACATACAAACACAGACAAATAAACATCCTGTTGACTATTGACTCTAGGGGCGTATTAACGCTTCGGGTACAAGTCCTCTCAACGTCACCTTTGAACATACTCTGCTATTTCAAATCGCAGTGTAATGCACTCAATCGCCTAGGGTATCGACACCAATCAGACAACCAACCCTTTGATTGCACGACCTTTGTTGGATAAGTCCCGACTGTGCATGGTAATGAGTTGCAGCTGTTTAGGGACAATAAATTCCCCCTACTCTAACTATTTATGTCCCGCATCTGACATAGCAACAATAGGAACCATTATTAACATCTTTAGTTATGACGCGGTGTCGGACCGAGATTCGAACCTATCACCTTTCTGATGACGAGCGGATGTGCTACGTGTTGAGCTACAGTCATGGGTATAGACATCCTGTTACTTTATTAAAACGATACATACATATACACATTATAACGAGTGTTTTGATTTTGAAACTAAGGGAGTCTGGCTTGACAATAACTGGTTTATTTAAAAACTCATACTACTACCTCGATAATTAATTTAACTGCATTGCATCCTATAGGTTCGGCGGTTTTCAAAATCCTAAAGGACAAACAGACAGACAAACTTACTTTTAAGAATAATTTAGAGTTGATATTTTATTCGCGTTCTAAATTTGACCTATTTAAAAATGTACCTATTGACAAATGTAAAATAATTTTTTGTCGGAAACTGAAGATTTAAATAACTGAAGTTTAAAACTTTAAACTTGAAGTTTTAAAATTCAATAAAACAGATGAAATTAATTACCTTTACTATTTTATAAAAATGTTGATAAGTACCATGATTTTGGTTGCATTTTATTTCTGAAATAAAAAAATATCCCGTTTACTAAAATTATCTAAAATTCAACATTATATTAAATACAGAAGTTTGTTTGTCTGAAGCTTAAGATTTAATAAACTGATTGAGCTTTTCTTTATAGGGAAGTTTCACTTAATTCACGAGTTGGTTTTAGGCTATTTTAATTTAAGATTTATTCACTGGGATGGTTTTAAGCTATTTTGCTGTACAATATCTACCCATTGACTACAGAGCTTCCTAGATGCTCGGGGCACACCCAAAGAGTCTCACTAACTGCTGAACCAATATGGTTCTCCGGCCTTTTTACAGAATAGCTTATCAGGTCCTGGAAAGATTTTAATCTTTAAAAAAAAAACAATTGAAAGTAGGGAGTGGGTTCGACTCCCTCCTCCTCCCCCTAACGAACTCTAGGGCCCCCAACAATGTAGCTGCTATTCCTTATAATAAAGTAAAAGGTAATCTGTCAGTGTGTCTCTGAACCAATATGCTTTTAATTTAAAGTTTAACTTATCATAAGTCATCTAGGGCACTTTTAACATCCCTGTTTAACAAAAAAATGAAATATTGAAAATGGACAGATCTAACCGTTCAAATTTTGCTAATATTTTATATTGATAAAAAAATGATATAAATATTTTGTTTGGAAACGTCGTTGGTATGAGTAGCAGACGACACATAATATCAGCTGATACTGGCAAATGTAATAAACAGAGTTAACAACTTACAGAGTTAACAACTTACAGAGTTAGCAACGGACGGTCAATTTGAATTTTATTACATTTTTTATATAAAATGAACTGAATTAAAGATAAATACTTTAATGATATTTAAAAATTCTCTTGTCTAAGTACATATTTTATGTGGAAAAATTAGAATGTAATGTAATCTTAAACTCAATCCGTCATAATTTGGCAACTCTTTTTAGAGAAAGTTCAACGAAACAGCTACACTGCAAAAATTGGCCTCCCCCTTCCAACCCTCATCCCCCAATGAATTATCTGAGATCCTATTGGCCAGAAGAATTTTTTGGCAATTTATATAAGAGAAAAATTACAATTTATGTCGTAAAATTATATAAAATTAATTTAATATAAAAATGATGAAATCCTTATGTTTTTTTTGTTAAGACAAAACCACTAGAAAAAGTCAGAATCACCATTTTGTAATAAAAAAGAGCATTTTCCTTTAACCCCTCATCCAATTTAAAATTTAGTGCAATAAAGACATGCTAAAAAACTATCTCTTTTGCAAGAATTTAATATTATCGCATTATTTCAATTTCAAAAGAAAGCCCATATTATACCCAATAGCGTCTAGTACATAAGTTTTCTTGATTTTTTGTTTAAAAGTAATAATCTTAAATTTTTCCCGTTATTTTTCTGTCAAAAAAAATTAAAGAGAAATAGTCAAAAAAAATTTTTTATATTTTTTTCATAAAAATCAAATAAAGAGGTTAAACTAAAAAAATGCCTTTCGATGCTGCTTATATTAACCCCTTCTAAACCACTGTTAAGTTTTGAATTAGATTCTCAATCACTTTAACAAAAGTATGTCCTCAAAAACTTTTTATGTTTTATTCTGATGTTATTTAAGTTCGGCTGACATTTTTATGAAGATTCCACTGAACAATGAGCATCTATCTTTTACCATGTAGTCTGTCATATTATCCATATAAAGTGTGTTACTTTTTTATATGTTTCATCATTATTTTGCCACAACTCAGTCAAAAATGCTTACAAAACATAGCTTTTTCGACATAAAGTACTCAAATAGGTTCTTTACAAGCCCCATCATTCAGTTTTGAGATATCTCCATATTTCAATGAAAATTGACAAAAAAGGCAAATTTGGGTGTTACCTTTTTATATGCTCAGATACCATAAAATCAATAAAAAAATACTTATTTATACTTTTCTCTCATTTTTAAAGTTTGCTTCAGTTAAAGTAAATATTCTTGAAGGGATTTATGCATTGATTTATACAGAAACATAATATTGGGTGGAAATAAATTGTATCCAAAAGTATTCTTTTTGGAAAATAAGAAATTTATCCTCCATCGCCCTAGAGGACAGCTGCTGACCTCTAGTGTTCATGGTTTTGTCAAATACATGTTACAGAAAAAATTTAGCCAAAAAAGTACATAAAAAAGTATTTTAATGTGTTAGAAAATTAAATTGTTTAACTTCAAATTTTGGGATTCTGACCTTAAAGATGCTCTTACTGGTGGTGATTGTGACCAGGAAGGCATTGAAGTACATGAGCATTATGGCAACACAACTATTGATCTATGTTTTGATTTTTATATTCCTAGCAGCCTCCAATCAAGAGAAATCCCTAAATGATTTTTTTATTCTCAAATTCATAAGGTAAATACTGTGATTTTGAAAAGTTCTTGTTATATTTTTTCATTAGAGGCTGCTAGAAATTTAAAAATCAGAACATAGATCAATAGTTGTGTTGCCATAATGCTCATGTACTTCAATGCCTTCCGGGTCACCATCACCACCAGTAAGAGCATCTTTAAGGTCAGCATCCCCAAATTTGAAGTAAAACAATTTAATTTTCTAACACATTAAGATACTTTTTTATGTACTTTTTTGGCTATTTTTATTCTTTAACATGTACTTGACAAAACCATGAACACTAGAGGTCAACAGCTGTCCTCTAGGGCAATGGGGGTTGAATTTCTTATTTTCCAAAAAAAAATTCTTTTAAAGATCATTTATTTCCACCAAATATTATGTTTCTGTAAAATCAATGCATAAATCCCTTCAAGAATATTTACTTTAACAGAATCAAACTTTAAAAATGAGAGAAAAGTAAAAATAAGTATTTTTTTATTGATTTTATGGTATCTGAGCATATAAAAAAGTAACACCCAAATTTGCCTTTTTTGTAAATTTTCTTTGAAATATGGAGATATCTCAAAACTGATTGATGGGGCTTGTAAAGGAAGTATTTGAGCATCTTAGGTCGAAAAAGGTCTATTTTGTAAGCATTTTTGACTGAGTTGTGGCCAAATATTGATGAAACATATAAAAAAGTAACACACTTTATATCTAAGGGACTCAAATGTATATATGCTTTTATTAAGGCTAGATAGCTGATTTCCCTCATTAACTCACTGGATATTTTTTTTCTTTTCAGCAGATAAATGTGAAAAATCTTACAATTTGCTTGGATCTTAAAATCAATTTAGTGTATGAGATTAGCTAATTTTCTATGTAGGTATATCAGTTATACATACAAAACGTCACATTTATCCTTATACTAAAGTAACAGGATGTTTGTCTGTTTGTCTGTTTGTTTGTCCGTGTGTTTGTACCGAAGGATCTCGCTAACCGCTGAACCGATCGGGTTCTCCTTAACAGGATAGCTTCCCATAGGTCCCGGGAAGGTTTATAACTATTTTCTTGGGGGGTGGGACACCCCCAACCCCCCCGAAAATTAAAAATCCCCCCCCAAAAAATATATTTAAATTTTTTTTTTTTAACTAAAATTAAAAATGATTCGTTTAAAATATAAAAAAAGAAATTGGGTTATCAAATTCGACTCCCCCATCCTCAAGTGCTCCTAGAGGCCTCTATGGGGCGTAGCCGGTAGTAATATATATTTTTTCAGTAATTGCAATGGATATGTTTGGTTTGGCACCTGATCAAAATGGATACCTCATGTCATACGCAGGAAATAATTACAACAGTTTTAACTTGCAAAGCTTGGCACATAAAACTTAGCTTCTAAATGATTATTCCTTCTTGGACATATTTATATAAATTATTATTTCAGACATTTGTAATTTGACCTTTAAACAAAACTATTATTGTAAAACATATCTTAGACATATCTGACAAATTTTGGTCAAAGGGGGAATATATTGCTTGATATGACGAAATCGCTTACGCTGCTTCTATTTTCTTAATCTCTTCTATAGTGTAGAATCATCTGTAGATAAGGATTTTTTATGGCTAATGGCTTATTTTATTTTGAAAATTAATTTTCTAAATTATTTGACTGTCAAATTTAATATTTGTATTTATAGTAATTAAATTGTTCATAGAGGCGGTTAAATCTTAAATTTACCTAAAAATGAAGTTTTTAAACTTTCCAAAATATACAATTATTTTGGACCAAAGACTAGCCTAAATTTTTGTTAATCGATAAGTAAGGCTATAAAGATAACCTTAACTCCTAGGCTTGTTATAATGTTTTTTTCCCTTAATTAAGATTTTAAGAATTATAGACGATGATTCTATTTTCAGTTATCATAAAAAAATTACTCTTAATGTAGTTAAATTAAGAATAAAAATGTTATGAAACTGTTACTTTGCACATTAATAGATATAAATCCCTATAGATTTGCAGTCAACAAATTGCAGAACACATGATTGTTCTTAATTATGACCAGTTGCATAGTACAATTAAGCGCATAATTAAGAACAATTTTACCCAATAAGCTCATTTGAATGGAAGCTTGCACCCAAGTTTACGGAATATCGCAAAAAATGCCCCCTTTTTATGTTTGATTTTGAAAATTTGTATACCCTCAACTCAGAAAGAAAAGCTCTAGCGTTCCTAAAATAACAAAGATGACAACATCCATAAGTAGCAAAGCACTAAAAAGTTATGGAAGGACAAACAGACAAAATGAATTATGGAGACGTGCTATAATTCTTAGAAATCACAAAACATTTATGATATATTTATAAAAAGTATTTTCAATGTCTTTTATGCATGACAGACAGACTGACAGACAAAGTAAGTTATACACCTGATGGTCATTATTACAGGGAATCTTCACCAAAAATTTCACCAGTTTATCTTAAATAGCAGGCTGACGGACAGACAAAGTTAATTAAAGATTAGCTTTGCTACTTTTAAAAAAACTATATTAATTATTGTGAATAATAAGGAGTGTTATCAATGATAATGCAGGGTGTTGGAGTTCAACTTTTTACCTCTAGGAATGTTTACACATACATAGAAGAGGGTCATGTTCGTGTATTTTCAGTAAAGTTGTATTTACTCAAATGCGCTTATTAAGTCAATTGTTCTTAATCATCGCCATTTCATAAAAAATACATTTGGTCAAAATTATGAACAGTTTGACTTAATAAGCGCCGTTGACTAAACCGCTACACAAAACTTTACGGAAAATACACAAAAAATACTTTCTTTAACAAGAAAAATCATGTCCAAAAGTATTACAGTAACAATAAGCGGCAGTGGGCTAGGGAAGAGCAGAAAATAGCTTAAAACGATCCCGAATTGAAGAAAAATATAGTCTCAAAACTACGCAGGATCTATATAAAGCAAACCAAAAAGGAAGAACTCAATCGGTTCAGTATTTGTCTAAATCTTAAACATACAAAATAAACTTAATACTTTACATGATAAGACATAGGACTGTCTCTTATGACATGAGAATCCCAACACTAAGAATCGATCCATAACAGAGATCTATTGCTACAGACTGAAAAATATACATACAAGTATTTTAGTTATGTTTAAACACCTTGCTACCTGTTCAGAATGACCGACCTGAGTGTGGTTAAGTTTGCTGCCTTCACTCTAGCCCTGTCCTTCTATGCTTTGGTAAGTATGTGTACTTAGGGAGGGAGTGGACATTCTGCTGTTTATTATACTTGTCCCCAAAGTCTTATGATAACGTTTTCTTATTCGTGGGCTTAACAACCTTGGGGACTTTTATTAAATTTTGATTGGAGTGTCCAAACATTTCATCCACTAATTGTAATCTACCATCAATTTATCGACCATTGTCTTATCCCTGATCCCTGATATGTGCTATACTTTATCAATTATGGTCTTTAGTAAGGACGTCCAAGCTTACTTTTTGGTGGGGAAATACAAATATTAATAACAAGATAAATTAATTTTTTTGTAGGGTCTATTTGCCCAATTAAATTTTATCTGTTTTGCTTTTAATTTGGTCTTGTCATCCTTCTTTACTTTCTTTCACATGGTCTTCATACAGTCCTTAAATTTTCGGATCTACTGCAGTTCACGGTAAAATATTGCTGGTAACGAATATTGCCAAAAATCTATGAATTTTAAAGGCTGCTAGCTGCCAAAAGGCTGAATGTACAGATCAAACCCGCACACCATTTTAAGCGGTATAAGAAGGCCTACAAATAATCTGGAATAGCCAAGATCCAATGATGCACAGGGAAAGCTTCACTGATGAAAAAAACGCGTAAAATAGGCCTTTCTCGCGCATTTCTCTGCACTGCGAGATAATTATGCATTATTGATTTATTGCTATTCCAGATTATTTGTAGGCCTTCTTTTATCGCTTAAAACAGTGTGGAGGCATGATCTGTACGTTCATCCGTTTGGCAGCTAGCAGCCTTTAAACTTCATAGATTTTTGGCAATATTCGTTACCAGCAATATTTTACCGTGAACTGCAGTAGTTCCAAATTTTCTATTTAGGGTTACATATCTGGTTTAACGGATTTCTTGTTGCTGTTGGCACCTCTGGTTTTCTCTCTGGCATTGGTTAATTCAGGAATAGTTACATACATACAAACAATAATCATCAACTTCTATAGGAAATGATATATTAACAAAATGTTTATTATCAAACTGCATAGCTTTATTTTAATTTTTACACTAATATTGATATGTTTTGTTAATTTTACAATAATGTACCCGTCATTAAGTCGACCCTCCACATGAAATTTAGTTGTAAAAAGAAAAAGTAAAAAAATCGGTGGGTGTTATTTCCAGGGGAAGCTTCCTTGTAAAACAGATACTTATCGGTCCTGAGGTTAGCGAGATATTAAGGTACAGACACACAGGCAGACATACTGTTACTTTTATAAAAGGATTTTATGTGTATGTCAACCAATCTATTTCATAGTATTAAATTCAAGTATTACAAAACAAGTTCCCCAATCAGATACAGGAACCATGCTTGGCATTAATATGGCGGTAAAATAGATTTTTATCATTTTTATGTATTATTGATGTATATACGTTCAAAGTGAAAAGGGGGGATCCTCGTCACCTCCATAAAAATTGTAATCCCAATTTGCACATCAAAAAGCATTTTTAAATTCTCAAACTAAAATGTTTTGGTTCAAAGCCCTTGGTTTCTAAAAATCAAAATTGTGGGATTTTGCATCCCCCCTTCTTTATAAAAATGTGGGGGGGGGGGGGGGGGGTTAACCACCTTCCACCACCAATAGATATTATTTATTAAATCTTGTCAGTAATAAACAACAATTTGCATTTTAGATAAATTCTGTGATCAGAACCCTAGCTCCAACTATTGGAGGATTTCTCCTTCATTCTTATGGATTCAAATCTATAGGTATTTTTAGCTCTATTCGGGTGCTTCCCCTCAAGAGCCTAGTAAGCACCCCCCCCCTTTATCATTAAAAAAAGAATTTAAAACGAATGGGAGCTGGTGTAGTTTTATTCCTATTTCTAAACCCCGTGGGTGTCTCTAACCATGCAAGACCTATGCCTTGGGGTTACTTAAAATCAATACATGCCTGACCTAACTCAAAGTAAAAACAAACACACTAAAAACTACCCTACCCCCGTTTTTATGCTCGAATAGGTACTTTGAGGAAAACCGCCATCTTTTGTGAGCCGTTGCAGTCTTTTTAAAGGAAACTGTAGCCATGCGTCCAAACCTTGATAAGAAACATAGTCACGATGTGCAAAACAAAAACAAAACTATTAGAAGTGACGCTTTCCCTTATATCGCATCTGGAACACAAACTTTTAAAGAGGCGCATTTTTATGCTTTTATTTAGGTTAGATTAGGTCAGTAAAGGTTATTTTTTGTCAAAAATTGAAGTTAGGGGAACAAGGACGTCCAAACTTAGATTTTTTTTTTTATGGGGGAATATTGAAAATTTATTTATTTTTTTTTTTTTGGGGGGGGGGTAATCTTTATATCATAGAGGCAAAGACGTCCAAGCTAATTAAAAATTGTTTCTACGGCATCCCCAAATTAGACTTTTTTTTGGGGTGGGGGGGTGGTGGTAATCACCCCTTTACACTCCTCCCTTGGACGACCCTGTTGTTAAATAAAGAAAGATTGGAACTAAATATGATTAAGTTTCACAAATATGTTTTAGGTATGCTTGGTGCTGGATGTAATGCGGCTGTGCTTGTCATCACAAAACATATTCAATTCTAACCATAATACGGCTGTGCCTTGCTGTACAGGGATGGAGGGGACAATGGTCTGATTATTACACTAGTCCCCAAAGTTTTATAGGAACATTTTCGTATTCGTTGGCTCATCCCCTTTGGGGACTTTAATTCAATTTTGATACGTTGGTTCGTTAAAGTGAGAATCTAAACATTTCAACCACTAATTATAATCTAAAAAGGGGTACTTTTATGTATTATCATTGGGGATATACATCAATTTATCGGCCATTGTTTTATCCCTTTTTATCCCTGCTTGTTTATCTAAGATGTGTATTAAATCTTAAAAGGGTATTGTTATTTGCTCATTTTCTTTTGAAATAAAAATTTTAATTTACTCAATTATTTTTTGATTTTTTATTATCCTATAATATACGCATTAAGGTATTATTGTCTGTAGCCGCTAGTATCTAAAAAAAACTTATGAGCATATACTTATGTTTCCTTCAAATTATATACTTTGCTTCTTAAAGTAAATAGTTATTATCATTGTTTAATTTTGGTTACAATTATAAGGTAAATAACACATTTTTGAAATAAATATATTTTAATTACATTAAATATTGCACAAAATTATCACAAATATTTTAACAAAAAATAATTATTAAGAATTGTTTAGAATTAGCTGAATTACACATAAAAGTTTTGTATATAAATCTATCAGAATAGAATACCATTGGTCATTTGTATTGTATGACGTCATTTTTTTATTAGACACTATCAACTGTTTCAAGAAATACCTATATTAACCTATATCTTAAATGATTCTAATTATTATTTCGTATTTGTTTGACTAGCGTTCAGGTTATACATTTTTTGTAAGTTCTTAGGAAGAGAGGGGACATTGAGCTGTTTATTACACTAGTCCCCAAAGTTTTATGATAACGTTTTCTTATTCGATGGCTTACCAACCTTGGGGACTTGAATTTTGATTGGCTCGTTCATTTAGTCGAGTGTCCAAATATTTCAACCACTAATTGTAATCTACAGGAGGGGTAATTTTATGCATCATCATTGGAGATGTACATCAATTTATCGGCCATTGTCTTATCCCTTTTTGATCCATGATGTACCCATAATGTAGAAAAGCTTTATTAAAGGCGAAGCTTTTCCATAGCTAGGGTCTTTATGTCCCTGCGTCACGGCTCTTTTAGTTTATTTAGGCATGTTAGAATCGTCCTTTTGATGATGATCTCTATATATAACAATGAGGTACGTTTAAGAAAGCGCTACTCAATAATCGTTACCAGAAGGTCAGTGTGCGTCCAATACTTTGTATTATATAATCATCCTATTAGTCTGATTCCAATTCCTAGGACAACAAGATAAAACATGTGAAGCATCTTTATAATTCAGTCTTTAAAAAGGTAAGTATGTCCTTAAATAGAATCTTTTCTTTACAATAGGAATAAATTAATATTTTGTTTGTTAAGTTCAGACACTCTTCAAGGTTTAATGCTCGACCGTTTGATTTAAGAGCTTGGCTTTTATGGATGTTATCATCCTTGTTATACTAAAAATCTAAATTAATTCCATCAAATTGACTGTAGAAATCTGGGAACGGGGTTTGGGCTTGAAACTGGGGTTCTCGATTTCTCTTCCCTCTGAAATAGTAAACTTTATTTTCTAGTATTTCTTCGAAGCAGATTAATACCCGGTGGATTAGAACCGGTTCTCAGTCATATTGAAAAATTATGCATAGCATCATATTATATCCAGTTTTATATGCATATAAAAATCTACAATCATAAGATTAAAACCATTTTTTAGCCCTGAGATGCCGAAGGCAGGGACTTATAATTGTACATTTTTACATTGTAAGTCTATTTTACATTGAATAGAGAGGGGTAAATTAAATGAGCACTTTCCTTGTCCAATTTTAGTTTTTATTAAGGGTAAGATGTTGGTACCTTTCACCAAAATATCTATAAACCTTCCAAGGACCTGTGAGAAGCTACATTGCTAAGGAGAACTATATTGGTTCAGCAGTTAAAAAGATCCTTCTGTACACACAGACAGACAGACAGACTCACAAACAAAACATCCTACTACTTTTATATGTGGATAAATACCTGATATAATTTAGAGCTTTTGTGTCAGAACTAATCCTAAAATAATAATTTAATTTATAAAAATAAAACAATTTTAATTTTAATTTATCATGATAAGGTTATTACTAAAAGACATTAAAAAAAGATATGCCTCCCCAATGATGATACACAAGTTTACCCCTATTGTAAAATAAGATCAGTGGTTGAAACGTTTGAATACTCAACCTAATGAATCAACCAATCAAAATTTACTGACGTCCACAAAGTTGTTAGCCCAACGAATAAGAAAACGTAATTATAAACAGCCCCCTTGTCCCCTCATTCTCTGAATGCACCCCCTCCATAGACAAACCAAGGCGGGTGTTAATTATGTAGGAGGGTGTATAATATAATAAAAAAATAATACCTCTCTTGTTTTCATTAATATACACTCCCCTCGATTTTGATTTTAGAAAGGTGTAAAAATATTGGAACACAGTAATAGTGTCTGACTGATTATGACGTAACAAAAAAAATTAGCCAATGAGAGGCCACTATAAATTTTACCATTGGTCAATAACGGCCTCTCATTGGCTATTTTTTTTGTTACGTCATAATCAGTCAGACACTATTACTGTGTTCAAATATTGGGGTGCAAAACCCTGTGCACGCAACTGTTCGGACGAAACAAAACATTTTTATGCCTGTGATTGATTTAATACCTGTTTTCAAGCCAGTTATTGAATTCAGTCATTACGTCTGATTTGGGAAATAATCTGAAAATGCATTTAAATTATCAGGTTTTTATTTATTATAAATGCTTCTTTTCTAACTTTTTGTGTTGATTTATCTGTATTGTTCAATTAATTATTAGGTTTTTGATTATATGGCATAGAATCAGAGTAAAACACCAGAGGGGTAGGGGGTTAAATAACTGTATGTACCCTTCCGAGGACTCTGTGCCTACTTTCAAATGGGTCTGTGATCAACTTATAGCGTCGGAAACATTAACACAGCTAAGTCGTTGCAAAAGAGCAGAAAGCAATTTGCTAGCAGATCAAAAATGTCCCCAACGGGGGGATCCAGGTAGTTGTTTAATGATACATCTATACTATAGATTTATTGTTATAGGCAAAAGTAATCTAGAACAAGTATGACAACTTCCATAGGGAAGCAAACTATTATTAAGATGGAAATACAGACAAAGTAATTAAAGAGAAGATGCTCAGTGTTCATAAATCAAGAACGAATTTATTGAAAAAAATCACAAAATCTTCCAAGTGTATTTTAAAGTTTGATATTTATATTTTTGTAGCTTGACTGACAGACGGATGACAACGCAAATCATATTTTTATGCTCATTTGTACAGGATTCTGCAAAAATACAGTCTTCTATCTTATTGTGTTATGGATTGACTGACAGACAGACATGCAAAGTGATTTCGCTACTATAATTGTATTAAAGCTACTTACTTAAGAGCTAAGAGTCCTAGAAGATGGCTAAATGCTTGCAATGGTCCAAGGATTAAATTCAGCACCAGTAAAACTCCCCTGAAAAACAAAATAAAATCAATTTGTATCATACAGCAAAACAATGGAAGGGATAACACACAGGAAAAACAAAATTCCACCCGCCTATCCCTCCTTATATTTCAATTTGTTTTAAAAATAAAATACCTAAAATTATATTATTATGATAACCTGAATAAGAAATCCGCTAAAAGTTGTTTGAAATCAGTCTTGGCAACCTTCACAGACATAAACACTCGAGCTAGCATTTTATCTAAAAAAAATTTATCATCCATTATCATCGTTTATATCCCCTTAGGAAATCGCTGTGCACGCCACTGAATTCCTTTTGGTTGTATAAAAAAATGGATAAATGACAATGGACGATGAATTGATATCTTTCCCAATGATGATGTAGAAAATTACCCCTTTTGTCTACTAGATCAGTTTTTAACTGGACTTCAAGCTTGGTACCAACCACTATTAATTCAATTAAAGTACCCAACGTTTTTGTGCAAACAAATAAGATAACTTTGTTATATAACTTAGGGTACAAGTGTAATATAAAGTCCAATGTTACCTCCCTCCTTGCCTAAAACAGCTTTTAGATTATGCTTTTACAAACTTTACCTAGTTCCGTGAATGCTTGCAATACTCCAGATTTAGTGAGTGACAGACTATCCGCCTGACCCTAAATAAATATCATTTATATGAAGCAGCTTATAGTGCCAAATAAAAGATGTCGTCATACAATACAAATGACCAATGATAGGCTAATATACGTTTTACGATTGGTCAATTACAATGTATATCATTGGTCATTTGTATTCTATGATGTCATTTTTAAGTATGCTTTAGTTATATTGTTGTGGCTAACCTGGATATGATTGCACATTCTTTGTCTGGAAGTCCCAACTTATGCTATTTTAGTTTTAGATTTAAATCTTTGGATGGTTTTAGGCTGTTTTTATGCCCATTATGCCTACTACGCCACTAGATGTTAGAGACGCGACCGATAGCTTTAATAAATTTTGTAAGTAACAAAACACATACTGGTTTTAAAAATATTTTTTTTGGGGTATTTTTTTTAGGGACGAATTCTGAAGGAAAACCATATCGGTTCAGTGGTTAGTGATACCCTTTGGTACAAAGAAAAAAAACAGACAGAGAGACATCGTGTTACTTTATTATAAGGATATAAACCTGAAATAGAAAGTCCAGTCTTTCAAGCTCATCTCTAAAACAAACATTTCTGATCAGAGATCCAAAGATTAATATTTTCCCAAAATTAACCCCTCACCGAGGAGAGGGATATACTCCCCCCCCCCCTCAATTTTTTCCCTTCAATTTTAGTTGTCGGCTAGGATAGATAAAAAAAATTGGTTGACTTTTTAATTGCAAAATATACACTTTTTGGTGAACATTTTTTTTGATCAAACCATTCTGATGACCACATTTTAATGAATAAAAGTCCATTAACCTTAGGTTGTAAAGGTTTAATTAAAAAAAAATCAGCATTCTATCTTGTATAGAGGCCGAGAAAATCAAATTTCTATTAAGTGTTATGGATAGAAATACTGGCAACCGGACGGACGGAGATATAAAGATACTATAAAGTAGCTTCACTACTAAAAATGCAAGAAAAGCGCACAGTAATCAATTTGTAAAATTTTCTAACCTTAATTTATCCGTAGAGACTCCAGTAGCTGCTGACCATATTCCACCTTAAAGCAGACACTTTTTTCATAAGTTTTTTTAGTTTGTCCATTAAGATCTCATTAGTTCTGCATTTTAGGTAAATTTCACAAAGGTAAATTACTTTGCTTTACTCTATTAATGATGACCTAGAGGATAGGGACGCTGTCCCTTGCTTAACACAAATCATATTAACGCGGTTTTGTCCGATTGTCTTTTTTAAACTTTTAAGGAAGCTTTTGCTTAGTACAGTTTAAGTTACAAAAAATGACCGGTCTTTAAAATGCTATTGCCCCTCCTTCTAATAAAGTTTAACCGTATTTTTTTTGTGTGTGTGCTCTTTATACATATGTATGCTTGTGTTTGTGGTCAATGAGGTTAAAGAACATTTACCCACATTCGGCAGGCTATTAAAGAAGATATTCAAAATGTCAAAAATCCACCAATCATGTATTTTGATTGAATATTTTCCTACCTCTAACGAAGCAGTCTCACTAAAAGTTGTCTCAGTGCCTTGATAGTTGAGATATCAAGCTGCCAAGCTAGGATAGTACACTGAGATACCATAGTGAGAGGTTAGAGAAGACTAAACTCCAATATCTCAACCCTAGCTTCAGGTATAGCGAGCTAAAAACAAACCAAAGACTCATACCTTGAATCCTGAAAATCGAAAACCGAAAATGTCTCGATTCTAGCCTATAAGAGGCCCTGTTGGTACTCTAAAGTCAATTTAGACTACAGGTTCAAATGGTAACTGCCCTTTATTCCTTCTGCCATTTCCAAAAAGCTGAAGGACTCCTTTCTAGCCCTTCTGTGGGCTGAGATCTGAAAATGTGGCACCCTGGGCACTAAGCCCAAATTTAATTGATTTTGAGTTCTCGATACATGCTTTTTGTGCTCAAATGACTTGTATAAGAGCTAGGAAGCTGAGTAAGGTGTCTATAGAAGCAGAATTTTATGCTTGAAATAAAACTCCTAATAACTCCTAGGCTAAAATTTATTTTACTATGTGATTTTTGGGTTTAAGTAAAATTCACTTAAAATAATAATAGGTGGAATTTTGACATTTTGAATTTTTTCTTTAATAGCCTGCCGGATGTCGGTAAAAGTTCTTTGATCTAATTGGCCGCAACAAACACAATTATACATATATATAAAAAGCACACATACAAAAAAGGGTTACATTTATTAGATGGGAGGCAGAAACATTTTAAAGATCGGTCATTTTTCGTAACGTATACTGTACTATTAGCGGCCCTAAGTGATATGTTATGACAAAATTCCAGGGATCCTAAGGGATAAGACGGCAAATAGATTAATATCAACAATAATAATGAACAATATTACCCAATCTGTAGATTAAAACAATGGTTTAAAAGTTTGGCCATTGCAAGACGAAGCTCAAAATACATAACTTTTGCACCACGTCGTCTTCCTGTGACGTCATATTCTCCATTTCTTTTTTAGGGATTTTATTTCCCACTTCTCCTCCTCTCATCTCCCCCATTTTATGACGTCACAGGAAGACGACGTGGTGCAAAAGTTATGTATTTTGGGCTTCGTCCATTGCAAGATTCAACTAACTAGTTAAGATTTGATACCCAAGCACCCAAAGATCTTGAGCCAATGAATGTGAGAGCATGTTTATAAAACTTTGGGTACTAGTATAATAAAATTCCAAAGTTCCCAACCTCCGGCCCTAACAAAATAGCTACAATTACCTAACAGAAACCAAGTGAATAATGCTCCAAGTGGTATTATAAGAGCAGCTATAGCTCCGACAACTAGAGGATTGTCTATGGCAGGAACTTCTGGTGGCAGGGCTACAGTCCGCACAGTATACCCTAGAGGACCTACAAAATATGATTTTGAAAATGATTTTTAATTCATTACTAAAATTTGTGTGTTAAGCTTTTCTATAATTAGGGTCGGCCCGAACGTACTTCCGGAGCGGATAGCTTTTTTGTTGTTGTTAATTTAGGCATGTTAGAATTGTCCTATCGATTTTAAACTTCGCATGGCGATTCCTGTAGTAGTCAGGTATGATTTAGAAAGTGCAGCAACTCTATAATTGTCACTAAAATGTCAGTACGTCCATTTTAAACAAAAATGTTTTATATGATAATTATCCGATTGATCTTATTTCGGAATAATGATTCCAGGACAACAAAGTACATTGTTATACGCGAAGCATCTCTCTTATCAAGTCCTAAAAAAGTAATATGTCTTTAACATTATCCTTTCTTTAAGTAGTTTTTCAACAAATTGACTTACAACGTTCGTTTGATCTACAGTTTCAGAGCTTCGCTTTTATGGATGTTGTCATTGTTTTTCAAATAATTTATTTTGTTGCTAACAATCCATCTTTAAAAGTAGCTAGATGTCTGTCTGTTCGTTGTTGAAGATCAAAGTCATTTTTTTACATTGAAGTTTTACAAAAGGTTTTTAAATAATTTGGAGGAGGGTATCTTCTCCCAAGAGAAATCACTTCTGGAAATTTTACAGCCAAGATGTTTTTGTTACTGCGCTACTTATGAATATTATCATCCTTGTTAATAAATAGTTTAGGGAGGTGGCAGATAAAAATATTACCTATGGTGGGTTTGGGAAGAAGTAGGATTTTTGTGTCATTTTGAACTAAACAAAGATTAACAAAGACAATTGTGTTCAGAAGTAACGAAGCCTAAATTTCTCCCTTCATCCTCCAATATTTTAAAACATAGATTGCTTTATATCTCTCAAATGACGTAAATATCAAGGATCTAAAGGGATATGACAATGGTCGACAAATTGATGTACATCCGTAATGATGTCGCACAAAATTACCCTTCTGCAATTTGCTTTAAGTGGTTGAAACGTTAAGACAATCAACTTAAAGAACAAATCAATCAGAATTAATTACTGTCCCCAAAGTTTTTAAGCCAACGAATAAGAATAAAACTTATGGGACTAGTGTAATAAACAGCCCAATGTCCTTTCCCTCCCTGCGTAAATATTCTAGTTATAGAGTATCCTTACCAATAATTGTTTTAAAAAACTCCTTTTTTCAAAAGTACTTAATATTTTAACCAGTTTTTTGTTAAACTTATATTAATTTTAACTAGTATGAAGCGTGTTGTTTTCTTAAGAATTTTTGCAAATATGGTTATTATTTTATAAAGCGAAATATATTTTCTACAAAGAAGTGTGTTCTTACTGTGTAGTTAGCTCTAGCTGCGAAAAATAATTTTCTTTGTAGTTTATAAATATCGAGGGAAAGAAAAAAATATATATAAATATAACAAATATTATAACCTAGGCCTCTTTAAAAAATTTTAATTGTATAGTTAAAAAATTATATAAAACTGTTAAAAACTTAAGTATTTTTAGAAATTAGAAATCTTTGGAATGGTTTATTTGACAAGCAATAAAACTAAGAGGCAAAAACCACCAGCTCTCAACTTAAGTCTCAAATGTAAAATTATTTTTTTTGTTTCACAATTAACTTCTTTTATTTCTTAAACCTTAGTGTTAAATATTAATAACTAGCGAATGCCCTCCCCTCAATAAAATAGCTGAAAACCGCCACAAGTATCTATATTCCCTGAAGAGTATAGCCCAATCGGTTCAGTGGTTATTGAGATCTTATACAAGCGTTAGACAGAGAGACAGACGGACGTATGGAAAGACATCGTTATACTTTGCATTACAGACTAGCGGCTATGCCCCCTTGAGGCCTCTAGGGGCACTTGAGGAGGGGTGAGTTGAATTTTAAAACCCATATTTTTTATTTTAGATTTCTTTGGGGAGGTGTGGAGCAAACTTACTCCCCCCCACCAACCACTTATTTTTAGTTTTAAAAAAAATGTTTTGGATGGGGGGTAATTTTTTTTCTAGGGGCGATTTCTTTTTGGATTTCTGCCCCAAAATAGTTATAAACCTGCCAGGGACCTATGATAAGCTACCCTGTTAAGGAGAACCCGATCAGTTCAGCGGTTAGCGAGATCCTTCGGTACAAAGATACATACAAACAGATAGACATATTATACTTTATTATAAGGATTATATGTATACCCAACTAATATTAAGCTTGGTATCTATTTTAAATGTAAAAGTAAAACTGCTTTAGGCAAGATTACAACTTATGATAGAGATCTAATTAATAGTCTTACTCAGACCTTACATAGATGGATGGCTTATTTCACAGGGATCTAAAGGGATGAGACAATGGCAGCTAAATTGATGTACATCCCCTATGATGATAAACAAAATTACCCCCTTTTGTAGATAACAATTAGTGACTGAAATGTTTGGACACTACACTTAATGAACCAACCAATCAAATTAAATAAAAGTCTCCGAAGTTATAAGGCCAAACGTATGTAAAAACATTATTGCTAAAGAAGGTGTATCAACTTTTTTATAGCTAGCCGGTTCTTTTAGTAAGTAGTAGATGTAAAATTTTTCATAGAATTCAGATATGCAATCGGTTTTTTTGTAGACCTCTTATTTTTTAAGTAATTTAAGTTTTTAAAAAAAATAATTAAGTCGGTTTTAAGGTACTGAAACGCAACAAAATAAAAGAAGAAAATGGCCAGTAAGAACAAAAATAGTAAGATCTTTAATTTGACACCTTACTTTTAAAATTCTGTTGAGTAATTATTGAAAAAATCTATTTTTTTAACCTCAGTTTAATAAAAACTTTAGACCTAAATATTTTCTCAAACAGACATAAAAAACATGGGTTCATATATACCTTTAGAATCAGAAAAATATTACGAATCCATTGTAAGCAAAATTGAAAAAAGTAAAAAAATAAAAAAATAAACAAATGGCCAATTATATTTTTTAATCAGGCAACACTATCGTCTTCCCTTTTTTACCCCCTCTTTACTCCCTCTTTACCCCCTTCCCATTTTTATACTCAATTCAAGAATTAAGACGTTGCCTGTACAATATAATATGATATTTTCATATAATTCCTTTTATTGTAGTTTATATACTATATTGTAAACTTTTTTTTTCAATTTTGCTTACAATGGATTCGTAATATTTTTCTGATTCTAAAGGTATATATGAACCCATATTTTTTTACTTGTGAAATGATAAAATTAAGTTCAAAGTTTTTATTCTCGTGGGTTTAAAAAAATCGATTTTTTCAATAATTACCTGACAGAATTGAAAAAGTAAGGTGTCAAATTAAAGATCTTACTATTTTTGTTCATAATGGCCATTTTCTTTCTTTTTTTTGTTGCATTTTAGTACCTTAAAATCGACTTAATTTTTTTTTAAAACTTAAATTACTTAAAAAATAAGAGGTCTACAAAAAAACCGATTGCATATCTGAATTCTATGAAAAATTTTACATCTACTACTTACTAAAAGAACCGGCTAGCTATAAAAAAAAGTTGATACACCTTCTTTGGAGACTAATGTAATATACAGCCCAATGTCCTCTCCCTCTCTGTTTATTTCACCATAAACAAAACTGGTGTTCATCCACTGCCGCATATAAATTATTTTTCATAATGCAAACAATTAAGATGAGATTGCTTAAAACAAAATAAGTAGAGAGAGAGAGGGGGAAAATCGGCTTTTTATTACACTAGTCCCCGAAGTTTTATATTGTGAATTTCTGTGCAAGCCACTGTTTTATATGTATCTATTAAAATTTTACTTTATTATATCCAGGTCAAAAGGGATAACACAATGTATAATGAATCAAAGAACTGCATCCCAAATAATGATAAAAAAAATTTACCTATACTGTACATTAAAATTATTGATTGAATATTATGGACTACGTTTTTTGAATTAAAAAATAGGATTTGAAAAAAGTCAAAGAATCAGAAAACCTGTTTATAAAATGTTAGGTAAAAGTATAATTTTCAGTCAAATGTCCTTTCCCTCACTTTCTTTCACTGTAGAATGCAGAATTTATCTTAAGACTTTAAATATTTAGTGCTAGTTTGTTTTTGCTGCACTTCTTTAGGTCATGTTCATCACTTTAATAGCGAATATACTCTATAATTCATTTGCATGCCCGTCAGTAAGTCCGTAATGGGAAAATCTAGAAAACGGCAGTTTTTTGCGTAAAGATTCACTATACCAATGAGCATCCAGTATATAATTTACTTGGTCCGTTAGTCTATCAGTTATGCTACAAAAAGAAGAACATTCAAACATATTTCAAACATCTGAAGAAAAAAAATCGCTAAACATCTGCTCTATAACTCACTCAGTACGTTTGTCCATCCTGGATTATTTTGTGCTTCACTACTTATGAATATTGTCATCCTTGTTATCTAAATAATTTACCTATAAAAGATTGAGTCAGTGTCATGTTGGAAAAATATCTTCTCTTGTGATCATGATTTTTTTAATGTTTCGTCGCTGAAAAAATCTGAAATATAAACTAATGTTGACTTTTTGCTATTCACTATCTAAGTACTAGCGGCTACGCCCCTTGAAGCCTCTAGGGGCACTGGTAGAAATGGGGAAAAGTCGACCTCATCCCATTTTAAATATGAGTTTCAAAAGAGTTAAAAAAATATTTTTAGGGGGAAGGGGGGTGAAGACACACTCTCCAAAATAGTTTAAAACCTTCCCTGGACCTATAAGAACTGTAAAGGAGAACTATATCGGTTCAGCGATTAGCGAGATCCTTCGGGACAAACAAAAAACGCTTACTACTTTATATAAGACTAGCGGCTTCGCCCCTAGCCTCTAGGGGCTTTGCCCCAAGAGGTTTTATCAAACTAATTTTTCGTGTTTTAGATTTTAAAGAAAATTTAAAAAAAAAATTTTGAAGGGGAGGGGGGGTTAGGGGTGTCCAGTTTTCTACGAATATAAAAATGTACAATAATAATATTGAACCATAACACTTGTACATTTTTATATCCGTGGAAAGCTGTTTATAATACGATGCGATTAATAACTATTCTCGTATTCATTCGAATCCGGTGGATAGGAACCGGTTCTCATCCATACGAAAAAACTATGTCTAGCATCGTATTATATCCTGTTTTCTACGAATATAGAAATGTACAATCATAAGATTAAAACTAGTTTTTTTAGCCGGTGCCTTCGGCACCACGGGGCTAAAAAAACTAGTTTTAATCTTATAATTGTACATTTTATATCCGCGGAAAGCCGTTTATAATACGATACGAGAAATAACTATTCTATCACTCAATTTGTGAGTCTGTTATTCCTAATTTCCTGTTAATGACAAATTTCCATCATCTGCTATGAGGTTGGGTACTTTTTCTATAAACTCCGATACTTAAAATGCTCTTATTCATACTAGTTGCTCTACTCCTTTAGAAGCTTCTAGAGGTAGTTGAGGGGGGTAGGAGTCAAACCACCCTCACGCTTTAAATTTAGGGAGGGGAAGTCGTTTTTATCTAGGGGCATTTTCTTTTGGGAGGCTAATTAAAAACCTCTCCTGGATCTATAAGAATCGTTGCTGAAAAGGAGAACAACATAGGTTTAGATCCTTCGCTACAGACAAAAAAAGCTCACTACTAAAATAGGATTTTGTATAAGGAGATTTTTTTTAACTTTGTAACTTTCTATGTAACTGTACTTTTTCCTGTAAACTTGATAGGAAAAGATTTTAAACTGAACTGAGTATTAGTAATCTTTTTTTACGTCCGCAACGTAAATGAGCAGGGACAGAGGGATAGGCCAACGGAAGATAACCCCCCCCCCTCAAAAAAATACAAAATTATGTAACTTTGGTAAATTTTAAACATTTGAAGGGGGGGGGGGGATTAATTTATTTTCCATTGCCCCCACCCTAAATCCCTTGTATGTACATACAGAAATGTTGGGCTATTTGTTTCTGTTTAAACAGAACTTTTTCATCAAAATAATACTAAAATATTTTTAGAAGTAACATTTAGATTTTATGGGTAGAATCATTAGAATTAAAGTATAAAATTTAACAAGGAGTAAAATATTTGTTAAAACAAATAAATGATAAGATATAATGTTTCCAGTATGGCTTCGTTTCCTAATAATATCTGCTGGATTAGAACCGGTTCTCGGCCATTAATCGTAAAATTTTTTAATTTGCTATCCGTGGAAAGATAATACTATGCGAAAAATAACTATTTTAATATTGAAGTAGAATAATATAATTTAGAATCATTATACAAAATTTACCATAAAGTTGGTTCTAAATTGTTGGTATTTTAAGACTTAAATTTGAAGATTAAATGGTCTGAAACCAACCCAAGGACCTATATAAAGCTTTCCTAGAAAGAAGAACTCGAACAGTTTAGTAAAAAACATTTACTCCATTCTATTATAGGATAGAATCCGCATGTATGGTTTAAAATCAATAGGACAATTCTAACATTCCCTAATTAACGACCTGTTAACAGAAAAGTAAAAGAAAAAAATCTACAAAATCTTTTTAAAATCCTCGAGAATTTATTTGAAAAACTTTAAAATGCTTGGGCTTGGTGAAAGTTTTAGGTCAAGTTCGGAAAAATACGCCAGTTATCATATCAAACAGCAAAAACGGGTTAAATAAAAAAGGAAATTTTTGTTTGTCTCAGACTAATTATAGGGTTAGTTGTAAGAGATTTTCATCGCAAATCGCAGAGGGCTAAAATAATTATACCCCATATTCACCCTTTTTACCCCATCCCCTCCCTTCCTACTGGATGAAACAAATGACAATAAATGAGTTCCATGTCAGCAACCTAAATTGATAAAAATTTCCCCCTGTTTTTTTTATATATCCATTACTAATAAGAATGGCAAATTCTTCTTTGATTATTTGATTATGAAGGCATTTTAAAAATACAAATAGCTATGTAATAAAATATCGTTTGAAGTCGTTTTTAAATATTTGAACAGTCACCATTTCAAATTTTGTTTCACCCAGCTATTAAAACCATGTAAATATTGTCTAAAATATCATTTTAGAAATGCGCATGTTAATAATACATGCCAGCCCTGACCAGTTTTATGAAATCCCATAAGTATTAAGTCGATAAAATATCCATAGTTTTCACAATTTTTGTTTTTACTAAATTTCAAATATTAAAATGTTATGGTTCACCCATATCTTTTATTTTTGGTATCATTATTGAAACATCATAAAAGGCGTCTATCTGAATACTTGCTTGGGTGTGTTATCATTTCTGCTAAAATATCAACACCACATTATTGCCCAAATTAGATGGTTTTAAAAAACCTGTTTTTGTATGCGACTAATTTGCGGAAACATACGGCTAAACGAGTGCAAATTATAGATATGCTTCGCTCTTAAATCACAAACACAGTGTTTTCAAAATATGTACAAGTTTGTTCTATGAAAGTCATTACAGTACTATACACATTTTTTAGAATAGGTTGCTATGACTAAAAATAGCATTTCCCCAAACTTAGTGTTGGGGGCTAATTTTACGGTACTTTTACATAAGTTAGGATGGGTTAAACAGGATAAAATGCAAGAAATTCTAGGTTACAATTCATTTTAATAAACATAATTTACAGATATTACACATTTTCAACAAGAAATAGAACAGTAAGAGTGAGCGCAGCTAACCTATAAATTAGATCTTGCCACTACACTCTTGTGGTTATAAGATGTTTATCTTTTACGATTATCTACATATTTGCTTGGAGTTTTTTTGCGGAGATGATGGTATACAATTCATGGTTTAGTCATTAAGTTTCATAGACTAAAAATATTAAGATCATTTAATATTCCCATAGACCATATAGAATTATTTTTAAAAGCAAAGCTTTTCTATAATCAGGGTCGGTCCGTCTGTCCGTACGTCTGTAACGGATAGCTCTTTTCGTCAATTTAGGCATGTTAGAATTGTCCTATCGATTTCAAACTTTGCATAATGATTCCTATAGGGGTTAGGCACGAGTTAAAAAGTGAAGCAACTCTATAATTCTTACCAGAAAGTCCGTACGTCCATTTTAAACATGTTGCATTTCAACTTTTTAACAACAAATTATTATGTGATAAAATTATCCGATTGGTCTGATTTTTGGTATACTGATTCCTGGGACAATAAATTACAATAATTAAGCAAATCAACTCTATAATCAAGTCCTAAAAATGTTAGTACGTCCATAAAAATTATCCTGTATCAAGAAGTTTTTCAACAAATTTACTCACAATTTTGCTTTGATTCTTTTTCATTTATATTCTGACACTCTACTATAGTGTTAATGTTCGTTTGTCCCTCCATTTCAGAGCTTCGCTTTTATGGATGTTATCATCCTTGTTTTAGGTTAGTTTATGGAAAATGTAGTTAACCTCCTTCCCTATGCTTGGGGTGGCGTCCCTAAATGTTAGGGGCGTGACCGCTTATATTGAAAATAAAACTCAATAAGACGACCTTTCTTATATACTTTATTCATACTATATATTAAAATATATATAATTTTTTATGAAAATTATTGTAATTTATAATATGTAAAATAAATATTATTTATTAAACTATTTAAATATAAAATTTAAACAACATACAAATATTAAATTTAATTGAACTAAAAAACCAAAAACATCATGTAAAAGGTGTTTTTTATTACAATTTTTTAACTTGAAAAGAAAAGCTTAAGCAATGTCATTTTATACTAATTAATTAAGATCAAATGAAAATACCCAAATTTTTAAAGATAATGAGTAAGATAATTTGGATTCAAAAATCCAAAAAAAGTCTCTTCCTACCGACTAAAATGTAAGCTATCTTAATATGAAATAGAAATATTTTGCCCAGTATATTAATAATGGCTGAATTTTAAAAATCTTTATATGAGGTTTTTTCATTATCAGTATTAAACTGTTAATTTCTTTTAAACATCCTGTATTCTAATATTTGAATAATTCTCCACAAATACAATTTTATCCAGAGTAATTATGATATTTTTATTATGAAACAGTCATTTTTTAACTTAAAAATTCAGCAGACAATACATATTTGGACCTAAAGAAGCTTTAAGTTGACAGATTTTATAAAGGCATTTGTTAGTTGTGCTTGTTTTGGTTGACCTACAGAATAAATCGGTCGACCTCTAAAAGTTGTTTGTGAACTGGGCATAGAAATTCAAACCTAAATGTAAACCACATTAGATACTGGTTAAGTAAGCTTAAGTTATAATATGTCCAAATATATGATTTTTGCCAATTGATAGACAGTTATATTTAAATAGATCTACGGGGCCGGTTTGCAATCAGACTTATTCCATCTTGTTACAGGAAATATTTACCACAAAAAATTACAGCTGTCTTTCTTAAATAGCAACCGAGAAAATCACTTTCTTCCCATAGCATTACGGACGGAAAGACAGACATTTAAAGTAGTAAGCTTTTTTTCTTGATAATTATCAATACACAATCTACACATAGTTATGAGAATGAGCTGAACTTTAAAGTATTGTGTCATTTTCTCAGGGATCTAAAGAGATAAGACAATGGCAAATAAATTGATGTAGTTCCCAACGATTTTACACAATATTACTAGTGTAATGAACAGCCTATTGTCCCCTTTCTCTCAGTATTTGCTGCAACTATTTCTTCTTTGGTTTGGAGTTCTTTTCCAATCCCAGTTTAGTTTCCATTGATTGTCGGAGCATGAACTTTTGTACTTTCCCAGTTGAGGTCGTCGGGAAATGGCCGACAAACTCAATATACCTAAAAGTA
The DNA here is from genome assembly GCF_053477335.1 of Acartia tonsa. Lineage (NCBI taxonomy): Eukaryota > Metazoa > Arthropoda > Copepoda > Calanoida > Acartiidae > Acartia > Acartia tonsa. Next base: position 29,148,924 of record NC_137268.1, on the reverse strand, counting down.
GAAACTAAAACTAGGGTTGTCCGGATATCCGGAAATACAAAAACTTTTATTGGCTCCTTCAATATCCAGTTATCTAGTAATCTGCCGGATATCTGGTATTAGAAATCAGCCAGATATCTGTCCAAATATGTAACCGGCCTAAACCTAACGGTGGCGTGCACAGGCTTTTGGAAACTCCAATTACTTGCAGGGACCTAAAGGGATAAGACAATGACCGATAAATTGATGTACATCCCCAATGATGATACAAAAAGTACTCCTTTGGACACTTAACTAAATTAACCAACCGATCAAAATTCAATGAAAGTCTCCAAGGTTGTTAAGCCAACGAATAAGAAAGCGTTATTATATGACTTTGGGGCTGAGGATGAATCAAGAGCTTTTTAAATTAATTTTCAAAATCAACTATATTAACAAATTACTAATAGCTGACCACCTAGCATCTAGGGGCTTTGAATTCAAAACGGCAGAATGAGGCTGAATATTATATAAAGCATTTTATATAATTGTAGTTTTTTTATGCATAAATAAGTTTTAAAAAATCATTTTTTTGAATGACCCTGTAGGTCACGGAAATTGTTTTAAGCTATATTAATTGTAGATTTAATCCTTGGGATTGTTTTAGGCTATTTTTATGTCCCCTATATACCCCTTTGAATAGAGAACCCCCTAGATGCTATGGGCGCAGCTTATAGTATTTCAAAAAATTAGAATTTCCATTCTCAATCGTCAATTGAAAATTAAAATATTACCTGGGTATTTTGAAATGTGCCATATTTCCTTTACAGAACTGTCTGATATCATCCTGTTGTTGAAGCAGCTTATAGTGCCTAATATAAAATGACGTCATACAATACAAATAACCAATGATAGGCCAGCATACATGTATATTGACCAATGGTAAAATGTATACTGGCCTATTATTGGTAATTTTTTTATTAGGCACTTTAAGCTGCTTCCCTGTTGTAGTGTAGTTCCAGGTACAAGTTTAATCCAGGCGGCCACTTCCTCACCCATCCTCTCATCTGTTACACCAAACACATGCACCTCCTGAATAGAATTGGGCAGGATTTCACGCCATTTTTAACATCGGGCTTGATACCGGATATTGAAACTATAGGGCCGGTTTTCCGGCAATATAATCTTTTATATTATACAACAAAAATCCCTTTTAACAAACAGTCACAAGTATTATTATTCTTAGTTTTACATAGCAGTAAGTAAGTAATGAATTATTAATATTACAGATTGACTAACTTAGGGACGTATAGTTATTGGGATCTTAAGCTTCTTACAAAAATCCTTAATACTTTATATGATAGAATACCTGAATAGATGGATGTGTGTGTAGATACTCCTCAATCTCCCTGGGATAAATATTTTCCCCACCTCGTATAATCATATCCTTGATTCTTCCCACTATCCTGAATTTTATTTAATACCTATAATTGCGACAACTTTTACTACAGAGAAACTTCCAATTTTTAATATTTACAAAAGGGCCTGCTTCATTGCTTCATGATCCATGTCAGATTTATATAGGAAATACACGCTTATAGGTGAGCTCGAGTTTTTCAAACATTAATTGTTTAAAACTTATAGTGGTTGAAGTATTCTGTAATAATTGACTGCCAAGTTTTAAAATATTGGTTAAAATTCATACAACAATTAGAGGCTATGGACGAAGCAGCTAGTATTTAAAAATAAATTTCTACTTCCATTTCATCCCTTCAGTTTATACATTAGAAAGGGTATGGGTAATAAGTGAATTTCTCGGCTACTGTGTAAGATAGACAGCTGAAGTTTTTTTGTCAAGATTTCGATACCATAGTATTATAATATATATGGGAATATTTGAAAAAATAAACTTTGACTTTTGCTTTCAACCTCTCAATTTTTATTTTTTGCAACTTATGGATGTTATCCTCCTTGTTATTAATAAAAATTTTGAAAGCTTTACCTACAATACCCATTTGATTGCATGACTGCCATATCCCCACTTCTCAACCAGCCGTCTGATGTTATAGTTTCTAGTGTCTTATCCTAATAGATATTAAAGAAAGATTTTTATTTAACCAGGGATCTTAAGGGATAATTTAAATCATTGGTTGAATGGTTTGGTCACAACAAGTTAAAACTAACGAATCAAAATTCATTAAAATTACACAAAGTTTTCATGCCAACGAATAGAATACAGTGATTATAGAAACTTTGGGTGCTAGTGTATATTTCAATCCAATGACCCGGTCCCTCCCTCAATGTAGCAATGTAGCTCTTGGCGCACATTTGTAAAGTAGAGTATTAACAATAATCTTATTATATTTTACAATCGTTTGTATTTTGAAGGGCTAGGAATAGAAACCAGACAGACCTACCAATACCGACAGACAGATGGACATACAAACTCAAACATTTATGGATGAGCTTCTTTAAACCCCAAAAATAAAAAAAGCTATGCATCTAAACTTAATTTATTGATAACCTTATCAGCCCAGTAGCCTCGCATAGTGTTGAAGCCTCTAGAATGTAACTCTCCTAAAATTATTTTTAAAATTATGTATCTAAAATCACGCAACCTAGTCAAAATAATATTAGCTTTTGATAATTGGGCGGTTTCCCGCGGAATGCCTACTTAATCGTTACTTTGTGTTTTCCTTAAGGTCATGTTAGGTTAGGCAATATTTGGTACAGTGCAGCCCAAAAAGGATAGGACACAGTATTTATAGGCCCCGCAGGGTTTAGACATGCAAATCCAAGACGTAAATCTAAAAATAAAATAGCCTAAAACTAACCTAAAACAGATGATATAAAATGGAGAACTAATACAGTGCAGTAGTTATCGAAATCTTAAGCTACAGACAAAAACCCTTACTGTAGCTGTGTTTAGTGCCCTAGGAAAATCGGGATAGATGTCACTGATTTAGGCCTATAAATTCTATTGACGTCATAGTAGATGGAAAGAGAAAAGGGATAATCCCCCTAGAAAAGATATGTGGTGTAGGATATATCCCCAAGTCAATAGAATGAACACAGTAATAGTGTCTGACTGATTATGACGTAACAAAAAAAATTAGCCAATGAGAGGCCACTATAAATTTTACCATTGGTCAATAACGGCCTCTCATTGGCTAATTTTTTTTTGTTACGTCATAATCAGTCAGACACTATTACTGTGTTCCAATAGAATAGGTAATTTAAAAGCAGTTCTATCCCCATTCTGCTAGGCCACTCTAGACAGCTACACCTTACTACTTTATATTAATCAACTTAAATAATTTAATTTTTATTTCTACCTGGTTCTCCAACAGGTACAATGTTATCATTTTCATCCACAATTCTATCACATTTTTACAGTCATATATTCAAGTATTGATATTTTACTGAGGAAAGTACCCTAAAAATGTGTGTTGGGGGGTGGGGGAGGCCTATGCTCCTACATAACTTAAAATGCTTGAGAGATCATTTTAATCATTGAAAGTTGGATTTTCCAAAAAAAAACACTTCAATAAGTTTACATATAAAAGAGATGTATACCAATTTTAGTGGCAAACCTAAATTTACATAGATAAATGCATAAATGTTGCATCTAGAGGAGGGATAGCAATGAAATAGCATAAAACCATCCCAAAATTCAAAACAAAGAATAACATTTTTGGACATATAAAAAGCTCCCCTTAAATGGAACAGCTCAGTGGTTAACGAGAGATTAAAGGACAAACGAACAAAAACCTTACCACTTTATACAATAGGATTAAAACTCAGATAGAGAGAGGAGACAATGGGCTTTTTATTACTCTAGTCCCCAAAGTTTCACAATAAAGTTTTATTATTCGTTGGCTTAACATCTTGGGGACCTTAACTGAATTTAAATTTGTTGGTTTATTCAGCTGAGTGTTCAAACATTTCAACCATTATTTTTTTTGCTACAGAAGGTTTAATTTTGTGTGCAAACAATAGGGATGTACATCAATTTATCGGCCATTGTCTTATTCCTTTAGACCTTGATTAAAAATTACTGAATTGACTATAATGCCTGATTTCAATATGATTTGAGGGATATCCAACTGTGCCTGTCATCAAGTCTATATCATCAGAAGAAAATCCCTGCAAATAATTTTGATACAAGGATGACACACATCCATAATTATTAATTATTGAAACAAGATGGAGTCCAAGAAAATGCCATTTCTCGCGGTCGTACGACGTCATGCGTCATGTTGGAAGGGTGACACAAATTTCAGATCTCAGTTTTCGCTATTTGATTAAATATTTTCTCTATAAGATAAAAGCGATGCTTGCAAGATTATTTAATTCGCTATGATATAAAGATAAATTATCTCAAATCGCGAAATCTGAGATCAGAGCTGGATCTTTAAATGTGTAGCCGTTGCCGTTGCCGCTGCCAGGGATACAGCCACTAACCTAATAGCAATCTTTAAATCAAACTGGCTACGCGTTGCCGTAGCCAAATAAAAATGAAATTTAAAAATAAAAAAATTATTTATGTTTTGGGTGGGCCATAGAAGATTTTAGAGATCCATATTTCTAGGATAGCTGGCATTGCACTGCAGTAAATTTTTTTTGATTACACGTTTTATTGGCAGCACTGGCAATGGCAACGGCTGCGGCTACGACTGCGGCCACGGCTACAGCTACGGCAGCGGTAACGGCAACGGCAACGGCTACACATTTAAAGATCCAGCTCTGAAATTTTATAAAAGAAAGAAAGAGAGAGTTGAACTTTAACATTCATTTTCAGGAGTTATAAACATCAACGACCCTTTTTAAAATAGATTCGCTGCTAATTGAATTAATTGATTTTACAACTTACAAAAACTAAATGTAAACAAGGATAAATTTATGAATTTAAAAAAAAATAATATATAAATGAATTGAATATGAATTATCTATTTTACAATAATGTTTGTTCATGCGTGATTGTGAGGGAGAGAGATATACTTTGTAAACAAAAGCAATTGAAGGCATAAGCATAATATTATCAGACATACGGACGTACAACATATCCTAATTATCAAGTAGATGCACTTCTCAAATTGGCTGTTTGTCTAGATTATAGATACACCAATGTATGAATCATATAGTTTATTCTCGTATTCATTCGAATCCGGTGGATAGGAACCGGTTCTCATCCATACGAAAAAACTATGTCTAGCATCGTATTATATCCAGTTTTCTACGAATATAGAAATGTATAATCATAAGATTAAAACCAGTTTTTTTAGCCGGTGCCTCCGGCACCTCGGGGCTAAAAAAACTAGTTTTAATCTTATAATTGTACATTCTATATCCGCGGAAAGCCGTTTATAATACGATACGAGAAATAACTATTCTTACACAGCGGCTTTGCAAAAATTCTTTTAAAAATTTGGGGAGGGATTTTTTTTTGGGGGGGGGGGGGGTGGCGGTGTCCCACCCCCTAAATAGCCTAAAACCACAACAGGACCAGTAGGTATATTCCCTGAAGAGTAGAATCCAATCGGTTCAGTGGTTACCGAGATCTTAAGGGACGTACGGACAGACATCATTCTACTTTGTATTATAGATAAAGATAAAGTTATAGAGTAGATTTGCAGATTAATTTTTATTTGAATGTACTTTACTCAGGGAGTGAGGGGACAATGAACTATAAATTAGTCAGGTCTCTAAAGTCTATAATCACGTTTTCTCATAAATTGGCTTAAAAACTTCGGGGACTTATATCTTGATTAATTTGTCCAAACTAGCAGTGTCCAAACTTTTCTTACCAACAATTTTTACCTACAGATCGAGATTTTTTTCAATCATTGTCTAATCCCCCTGGCTCCCTGGCGTTTCTAAATGTTTAATACAAGATCAAAGTAGGGGCCCTAATTGGGAATTTGAAACAATGATGTAAGGTAATCCAGGACTTAAAAGTTTGTGCTATCAAATGAATAATTGTCTGTAATATTTAGGATGTTGGAACCTACTTGGTTAGGTCTGAACAATATATATATATATATGAACAATCTTACGATGTGTAGGCGAAATTGAAAGTTTAAAAGTCAGGTATCTAAAAGGGATAAGACATTGGCCGATAAATTGATGTACATCCCCAAAGATGATCTACAAAATTCTGTAGATTTTTGTAAGTGGTTAAAATGTTTCAACACTAAATTTAATGAACCAACCAATCAAAATTCACTAAAGTCCCCAAAGTTATTGAGCTAAAGAATATGCAAACGTTACCATAAAACATTAGGGACTAGAGTAATAAACAGCTCAGTGTCCCCTCTTTCTCTGTTTAAAAGTAGACAACTTATGAGAAATAAATCAATGAATTAATCTAATGAATTCCTATTACTTTAAATTCTTGTAAATTTATAAAAATTACATACAATTTCTAAATTTCATCGTCTCAATGATTGATTACTTAATAAGTACTCTTATTAAACGCATTAATTAATATAAAACCCTAAATTTTGTACAGATTTGAAATAATGCTATATGGTTTAAATAAAGAAAATAAACCTAAAGTTATAAATCTTCCATGGACTTGTAAGAAACTCCACTGTAAAGAAAAACAATATCGGTCAAGCAGTTATTGAGATCTTATCTACAGGCAGACAAATATTCTGTTATATCCTCTCATAAAATAGTTATAAATCTTCCCTAGACCTATCAGAACCTCCACTGTAAAAGAGATCCATATTAGTTACGCAGCTATAGAGATCTTTAGCTACAGACAGACATTGGGTCCCTTTTGTATAATAGCTGGCGGCTACGCCCGTAGAAGCCTCTAAGGGATATTAGGGAGGGGGGAGTTGAATATGATAACTGAAATTTTTAATTTAAATTTTTAAAAAAGTTTGTTGTAACTTTTTTTTAGGAGGGCGGTGGTACCCTCCTCCAAAACTGTTATAAACCTTTCCAGGACCTATAAGAAGCTACCCTGTCAAGGAGAAACATATCGGTACAGCGGTAAGCAAGATCTTTCGGTACAGACAAACATCCTGTTATTTTAACATAAGGATTATTAAATAAGTATATCACTAGCGGCTACGCCCCTAGAAGACTCTAGGGACACTTAAGGAGGGAGGAGTTGAATTGGATAACCCAATTTCTTATTTTAGATTTTAAAAGAAACTTTTTTTGTGGGGGGGAGGGATTTTTTTAGGGGCGATTTCTCTTGGGAATGTGGTGGAACCCTTCCCAAAAATAGTTATAAACCTTCCTGGGACATATAAAAAGCTACTCTGTTAAGGAGAACCCGATAGGTTCAGCAGTTAGAGAGATCCTTTAGTACAGACAAATAGACAGACATCATCTTACTTTAGTATAAGGATTATCGGGTCATTGAATTGACCTCCAGAAAATAGAAATATGGCCTTATGCTCCACTGGAGTGAAGAGGCTGGTAAGTAAGTAAGTAAGTAGTAACTAAAATCTTTCCGTAAAATTTATTTATTTTTGAATTCAATAAATTAGCTTTTACTCTTAAATAGAAAATTTCAAAACTTGTATAAGTATAAAAATTATGGAGCTTTATAATTTTATTCGCAATTACAGCAAATTAATTTTGCTAATGTATATTAGAGAGTATAAATTGAAGTGAAAAAAATAATTTCGAGACACCTAGCGGGAAAATGTTAAACTATGTGATATACCTGGGTGATAGCAGTTGTATATAAAAAACAAGGATGACAACATTCATAAAAGCGAAGCTCTCAAAGTACCAAAACATATAAAACATCAGAAAAAAACTGAAAATGACTCAAATTGTACTGACATAATACATAACATCAACAATATTTTTTTAGTAGCAAAACGTGATTTTATTGGCTTCTATTCAAGATAGACGGCTGCTACTTCCTGTCTAAATTTCCATAATTATTGACCATATTTATGTATACAACATCCATGGCGGTCGAACTGCTTTTAAGCAGTCTAAATATCATACATATGATTTCCTACAAATTTTGGGTGTTTTTGGCCCGATTTTAAAATTTTTGTTGATAATAGTTTCAGTAGATAATTAAATTTCATGTTGTTTCAAGGGAATTTGTATCTTTAGATGACAGGTCAATATCAAAACTAAATATCTTAGCCAGTTTTTTGAATGATTTAAAAGTATTTAGGCTATTGATATTAGAAATTTAGAAAAAGTATGGTATAAAGTAGTTACGCTATTAATATTTACATCCTTACCTTTGGACAAGGGGCACCAGCCATAATACCAGTCTTTACAGTTGTTAACTTTGGCTCAGTTTCTTTCACACTAATTTAGTTTAAAATAGCAATTCAACAATTACCAGGAAGAGAACCTGCGACCGTGGCTCAACACGTAGCGCATCCGCTCGTCGTTGGGGAGGTGATAGGTTGAATTTCGTCTTATCCCTAGCACTATAACTAACTAAAGATGATAAAATTGGTTCTTACTGCTACTATGTCAGGTGCGAGAGACATTAGTAGTTAGAGTAGGGGGAATGCCTTGGCCATAAACAGGCGCAACTCATTACCATGCAAAGTTAGGACAAATGTCATGCAATACCCAAGGTGTTTGGACATAAAAGGAGACATTTGGCTCCCGTTAGTTATCCTGGGTTGTTGGACCTCGCAGTTGAGTGTCATGGACAGAATCCAAGCCCGTTTGAGGTAATGATAATTGGTAACCCTAAGATTTCAATTTCAGTTTCAAAAATTTTTTTTAGTTTTTTTTATAGCAAACTCTCCCAAAATAGTTAAAAACATTCCCTGGATCTATTTATAAGAAGATTCACTGTATAAAGGAGAACCTTATCGGTTCAGTGGTTAATGAGATCTTTCACAACACACACACACACACAACAAAGCAAAAGATATTTTGTAATAATGATACATGGTAAATATTAGAGGAAAAAGATTTGTTGATTAATTTAGTCCTCATATTTTCTTTATTCCTGTGAAGCGCCGTCATAAAAATACGTCTAAAAAGGAGGGATGAGGGGAGAAGCGGGAAAGGAAAACCCTAAAAAAGATATGTTTTTAGACGTTTTTTATGACGTCACACATGACACTTTACAGCAGTTCTATTTCTGGTAAAAAAACTTAGTAATATTAAAATAATTAGCTAAATTGCAATTTAACCTTTGTAGCATATCAATAAACATAGTCGGAGTTCCGTATACTGAGGTACAATTTTCTGATTCTATGGCCTGTTTTTATACCATATATTTTATTAGAGAGTGAGGGGACAATGGGCTGTTTATTACTCTAGTTTTCCTATTCGTTGGCTTAACAACTAGGGGACTTTAGTGATGTTGGTGAATTAAGTCGAGTGTTCAAACGTTTCAACCACTAACTTTAATACAGAAGGGGTAATTTTGTTTATCATCATCAGGGATGTACATCAATTTATCGACCATAGTCTTATCCCTTTAGATCTCTGATATTAATAATTTAATTCTATGCTTCTTTAGACTGGTTTCATAGCATATACAACAACATTGCCTTTTATATTTTATCAGAACATAGGCACCGCATAATGGTTCTCCAATCTTCCTTGGATTGGGCACGTTTTGTGGCATCACTGAAAGAGTTCACTTAGGAGTTCTACCTGGAATTCTCTTTCCTTTGGGATTCCACGTCAAGGCTTGATTGGTTAGATCATAGCATATAATACAGTGTGGTTTTTAGTAAAAAATTAATGCTTAATTAAGCCCACTTACCAGTGGCAGAAAGGAATCACTTGCTCTGAGAGTTTTATATAAGAAAAAAAATATTTTGCTGTTTTCAACAAATTATGCCTCAAAGTTATATAGTCAAAATTATGACTGGAATTTGGTCTTGGTTCGGTAATATTTCCAAAATCGATTGCAAAAAAAATTCTCACTCAAAACTCCCCCAAGCCAATATAGAAAATATAACAATTGATGAAAAACGTCCTGAAACTTGAAGAATAATTGTTTGTCTAACAATTTTATACATTAAAATATATAATATATTCCTTGATACAAGCAAGTCCGTTGAAGCTAGGGCCGGGTATAACACAAGTAGCTCCATACAACATACCACACATAGTTCCTGAAAAAATAATATATCCAAATTATTCATGAAATTGCATAATGACTCCTGGAACAATGAGATAAAATCTAGAAAAAAAACAAATTATTACCATAAAGTACATTGCATGAAAGTTTTATTGAATTTTGATTGGTTGTTTAGTTATGTTGGGTGTCCAACCATTACAACCACTAATTGTAATCTACTGTGGGGGTGATTTTATTTATCAGAGAAAGACCAAATTGCTGCCAAATGTTGTCAAAATGATCCAAGTGACGTCATAAAATGAGGAAGATGAGAGGAGAAGTTGGATAGAAAACCCCTAAAGAAGAGATAAAGGATAATCCCTTATTTTTATGACAATTTTGCAGCAATTTGGTCTTTGTCGTTTATCATCATTACATAAATTTATGGGTTATTGTCTTATCCCTTTAGATCCGTGACTTACCTGCCACATTTCCAAAGCAATGGTGAAGAGGAACAGAGAGACATATTCTATGTTCACATTTGTTATAACCTAGTCGGTCACCAATCTGATAAGATTTCAACAATATTATGCCATTTCATTACAATATCAATTTTACTTTTTGTATTTTGTATTGGTCAGTTACAATATTAGGAACTAGCGTAAACGCCGCCCCTAGTATCCTTGAAGAGGGGAAAGTTGAATTCGATAGCCCATTTTTTAATTTTATATTTAAGAAAAAGTAAAAACAAAATTTTTTTGGGTGGTCAACCGATCCTGCAGGCGCGATTTCTCTTGGGAGGGTGGCAGTACCCTCCCCAAAAATAGTTATAAACCTTCCCAGGGACTATGAGAAGCTACCCTATAAAGTAGAACCATATAGATTCGGCGGTTAGCGAGATCATTCGGAACAGACAGAAAGAACCTGTTACTTTATTATCAGAATAATATATAACTTAATCACAAAGTATAACAACCCATTGAATATTATTTTTTCTATTACAGAAAAAATCTGTTTTCTTATATAAAAATAAGTCATTATGATGTCATTATTGAGTAATTTGTATTAATTTCATATCATAAAAATTATTCATTTTTTTTCTATTTTGTTAGTATTTTTTTAAATTGGTAATTTACAAAGTACAAAATAATGCTTCCCTTTTTAAGAAGAAAATACTAGAGGGAGAAAGGCTTAAATATCTGTATCTCCCCATCGTCTTGTGCAACCATTCTGGCTATTGAAAACCAACCAATGGTATCGCTAATATTACACAGCCAAGTAGCAGAAAATAATTTAGAAGTAGAAGAAAGAGGTCTTTGAAAAATGAAGGGAGGTAGTTGTCTGCTTATGCATCTATACTATAGATCTGTTTTCCCTTTAATAAAAATGGATGAATGTGCCCAAAACTAGTGAAGCTTTTATATCCATTGATCATATGAAAAGACCTATGAGTTATGACTTGAATATCAGCAAATAGCATCATGAATATTAACACAGCCAAGCCACTACTAAAAAGCAGAAAACAATATGCTAGCAGACGAAATATGTCCCCAAGACAGAGATCAGGTAGTTGTCTTGGTATAATTCATGTATACATATTTATTTCCTAATGAATGGCATATGTTCCTGTATAGCATTGTTGACTAAGTTGTAATGAGTAAGCACCACTCCCTAAATTTATAAATCAATCATTTCATATCCCTTTAAAATGTTTTGGACATTTTACAGGAAAGTTCAAACTTTAATTTAAATTTTTTTTTAAAGAAAAATGTAAAAATATTTTTAGGGGTGTGGATAATTTTTTTATTGGCATTTCTATCGGGAGGGTGGTTGTACCTTCCCTGGATTGATAAGAAGCTCCACTATAAAGGAGAACCATATCGGCTAAGCAGTTAGCAAGATCCTTCAGTACAGACAAAAATACCTTACTACTTTATATATTAGGATATCCGTTTAGAAATCAAAATTAGTTATTACAATTATAACTTAATCTTTTCAGTGAAGCTTCTCATAGGTCCAGGGAAGCTTTACAACTATTGTAGTGGAGGGGGGTACCTCCACACTCCAAAGATAAATTGCACCCCAAATTTTTTTCCCTTTTTTAAAAAAAAAATTAGAAATGAAAGTTGAGGGTTAACTTTATAATCAAAATATTGATGTCAGTTGGAATATTTGTTTATCGCATCGTATTATAAACCGCTTTCCGTGGATATAAAAATGTACAGTTATAAGAAAAAAAAACAGTTTTGTTAACCCTGAGATGATGAAGGCACGGGTTGAGAAAACTGGTTTTAATATCATGATTGTACATTTTAAAATTTGTAAAAAAAACTGAATAAAAAACGATAAGATACATGATTTTTCAGTGTTGATGAGAACCGGTTCTTATCCACCGGATATTGAAGCCATACTGTAAATATTTTTACCTTTGGTTGACCAGTAGTGCCAGAAGTGAACTGGATATTAGCAGGACTATGGGCACTCACTCTCAGATTCTCTACACTTTGTTTAGCTTCCATACCAGCATTACTTTGTACATCAGTAAAGCTAAGGGTTCCTAAACCAATAATTTTAAATAGTTTTCTTTTAGCTGTTTATGGTGCCTATAAAAAATGACGTCATACAATACAAAAGACCAATGATAGGCCAATTTCAGACTAAATAACCAATGGCAGGCCAGTATACATTTTAATTAACCAGTGATATGCAATCATGGCGTCATTTTTATAGGCACATTTTACTTAAAGGACCACCTCACATAAAAACGTTTCACATAAACTCATTTCTCAAAAATGTTCTTTTGACATAAAGGTAAATTTAACATAATAGTACAAGGTGAGTCAAATATAACTGAGTTTTCCGATTTTCAGAAACAACCAGAAGGAGTACTGAAAAAATAATTATATGTCCTTGTTCTCTGTACAAAAGCACATCAAACTTGTAAAAGGTGTTTTTCATTATCTCTATAAATGCGGCCTCTATGATAGGTGTATGGTGTCAAAAAATGCCTTGTGTGAAAAATGTTGATCAAGTAAAATTAAAATATCTCATTTATTTTGTATAAAAAATCGTAGAATTTCAATATTAATTTAGAAAAAGGTCTAAGAAAGGTACCTAAATGAGTTTTAAAGGTGAAATGCTTTTTGGCTCCTCATAAAAGCATTTTTAGAATACTGCGATTTGTCATTTTTTCACATTTCTTGATTGTGATGTGGTAGTGCGAATGGGGCACTTGTCCAAAATCTGGGATATGGAGATCGCTCTTCTATGAGTACTACTTAAATCCTACTTTTACTGCAATACACATAGACATTCTCAAAATCGGTTTGTCAGTGTAGAATGCTTTTCCTTTTATTCCCACAAGTATAATACGAATTTGGCTGAACCAGTGGCAGTTCAACAAAGACCCACACATGGTATTATATTGCTTTAAACTAAGAATAAATGGCTGGTTATGATGTTCGATCTATATAATATAAGTATATCAAGTATAAATTAATGAAGATGGCTTAATAAAGTGTATTTATATATACAAGTGAATTAGCTAAGTATGAAAGTTACAGGATAGGAGATAATAAACATAAGTAGAGTAGGACATTAGATTGCCTAAGTCCAAAGCATCTAATTGTGCATAGTGTTAGGCCTCTAACATAAGACCTATGCACAATTCATGCCAAGTACAAAGGAACCTAAATTTAATACTATACAATGCATGCTAAATTAACTAAGTCATTACCTTTAAGCCAGGAGAGAAGAGGAGAACTTTTCAGTCCAAGAGTTATTAAATAACTAACTTATTTTAAGAGGTGCAAGCCATAAAGACAACTTCTAACCAGGATCTAGTCCTGTCTGTTCAATTGAAGTGTTTGCATGTTAAACTTGTGACGTCAATGTAGCTGTGGCTATATACATACATAATGGTTACATGATTACTTTAACAATAGATACATATTTGTATAAGCATATATCATTATTCAATCACATAGATATTACCATGGATAGGCTAGTTTTACCCATATATGGTGTTATATTGGTAAAAATAGGCTTGAAATTACATAAAAATACATTAAAAATGCCTGAGGGCTGACCATATTATCTGTGCTTTATGCCTGAAGCGCTCGCGATAATTACACAGAGCTGTCAATCAGAAGTTGGAAGAATATCCCCTGTTGTATAAATTTATGATGAAATTTATAATAAAGTAAAGTAAGATTAATCTAGAAGCGAAGCTTTTCTTTAAAAGTATTTGTCTGTACGTTCAAATCATTTGAAATTTTAGATCTTGCATCTCCAGATGCGTTTTTAGCAAAAGAATTTTCTTTAATAGCGTAGCTTAAAGTATAAAGAAAATAAAATCTTTTTATTTGACAAAAAAATCTCTAAAGACAAAAAAGTTATTGAAGTTTGAATTTCTTTTATAAAAATGCTCTTTTTAAATTTTACCCTATTTTGATTATTAAGTTAATATGACAAATTATAAAATATAAGCATAATTTGTCAAAAGGGGGCGGGGATTTTGATGATTAAATCAGGTTATCATTTGATAATCTGATTTATACTGTAAAAATTTTATTTAAATAAATTGTATTTTTAAGATGTTAAATATTTAGAATCTGTTGAATAAAAACTTTAATGAATAAAGAATATGTTTGGTCATCTGTTTAGAATGGCAGAAATATTTTATTAGAAATAAATCTACTTAAAAAATACAAAATGATAGACGAAAAAGTCATCACACACACTTTTTGAAATCTTTATGCTCTAAAAAGCTCCGTTGTTTTCAGAAATATTCAAAAACACCTTTTCTAAGTTAAATGTATATTTTTATAGAGAACAAGAACCTATAATTTTATTTTCCATATTCCTATTGGTTGTATCAGAAAATCGGAAAATTCAGTTTTTTCTGACTCACCCTGTACATTTAGCATAAAGTTACACCTGATATAAACGTACATTTCACATATAAATACATTTTACGTAAGGTTTCATTAAACATAAAGTTGCACTTGATATTAAGATAATTTTACATAAAAGTACATTACACATAATTGTACAATTGACAAAAATTATTTCACATAAAGTTTCATTTCACATAAACTTATTTGACCTAAAGGAACAGCTCATATAAAACGTTTCACATAAACTCATTTCTCATACAGGTTCCTTTGACATAAAAGATGAATTTAAAAGGACTCTCCACAGAAAAATCAACTTTGGATTTTTGAAAATCTAACCTGAAACTATTATTCTCTGTTCAATTTTAGGCATTTTTTGTTTTTGGTGGCATCGCGATCGAAGCCCTTTGAAAATTTTGTCCGCCGCCTATTTGTACTGCCGCTATAACAATATATACTACACTTTCCTCCACTCAATATATGTTCGCCGCTAAAGAACATTTGCTCCATTGCAACCGGCCGCTCTACGATTTATTCTCTTCCTTGACTGGACAATCCTGCCGCCTCCATTTTGTGTTCGCCTCCGCCAAACATAACCATCTTTTGCCGCAGTTGCCGCATTCATCGCCCTTCTCCGCCGCTACTCCGCTATACATTGCGTACGTAGCTATACACAACACCCCCAGCCTCCATTTAATTTCTGAACAAGGGAGAGGGGAGCATGTATTAAAAAGCGACGTACAGCGGAGTAGCGGCGGAGAAGGGCGATGAATGCGGCAACGGCGGCAAAAATAGAAGCTAAAAATCACTAAAGCAGCACAAATTAAATGGCGGGAGGATTCACTTAAAGGAGGTAAAAAATTTCAAAGGGCTTCGATCGCGATGCCACAAAAACAAAAAATGCCTAAAATTGAACAGAGAATAATAATTTCAGGTTAGATTTTCAAAAATCCAAAGTTGATTTTTCTGTGGAGAGTCCTTTTAACATAGGGTACAATTAACATAAAGTTACACTTGATATAAACGTACATCTGACATAAAGATACATTTCATATAAAGGTACTGGTACACTTGACATAAAATGTACAGTTAACATATATGTACATTTGGCATAAAGTTACACTTGATATAAACGTACATTTGACATAACGGTACATTTTGACATAAAAAAATATGTTACATAAAGGTAAGATAAGATAAGATAAGATTTATTTTCCTCAAGGGTACAACATATTTTATTAGATATATATCATATATTAAGGTTACTATGCTTTGATTGGTTTGATTCTTCTGATTTGTTATGTTTGATACAGGTTTGAGAACAATTTACATAATAACTATTATTAAGTACCTAGCATGGAATTGGCCGAACTTCGTCTCCACCTAGTTGCCAGGCCAGTTCGAATAGGATGAAGATAACATTTTACAAGAAAAATTCCATGCAACATTGTACCAGATAGTTGGCATAACCCTTTAAGGGTTGTGGAGCCACTGGTGTACTTTGACGCTTGCCAAGCCGATACAATGTTATATGTGCAAATAAATAATCTTAACAATAATGATAATAAAATACAATATCTTGCTGTGTATTTCAGACATCCTCCTACTATCAGTTGCAACTTCTCCAAGCATAAATTCGGAACAATTAAGGAACCAAAACCTTCAAAAGAAGTCGCTATTCCCGTTGTGATCCTTTATCAACTCCACCCAGACAGTTTCCTTTGTAACAAATTATTTTCATTATAGAGTGGAGTTTTGTCCGTGTCTAAGGACATCTCCACACTAATAATTACAGGGTAACGATAAATATCGCGACAACGCTGGTCCAATCCAATAAATAAAATAAAATAAGATTCTTTAATGATGTGTCTATAGATAATAAACCGTACCTATATAACGTATTTAGGTACACTTGATATAAACGTACATTTGAAATAAAGGTACAATTAACAATAAGTTACACTTGATATAAGGGAACATTTGACATAACGGTACATTAAACATAAAGTTGCACTTGATATTAGTGTAAATTTTACATAAAGATACATTACACATTATTGTACAATTGACATGAAATATTTCACATAAACTTATTTGACCTAAAGGAACACCTCACATAAAAACGTTTCTCATAAACTCATTTCTCATACCTTTGACATACAAGATAAATTTAACATATGGTACATCTAACATAAAGTTACACTTGATATAAATGTTCATTTGACATAAAGGTACATTTGACATAAAAATATATTTTACTTAAAGGTACACTTGACAAAAAGTTACATTTGACATTAACATGCATTTCAAATAAAGTTACACTTGCCACAAAGATACATTTCATATAAAGGTACTGGTAAACTTGACATAAATGTACATTTTACATAGAGGTAAATTTGACATAAAGATACATTTCATATAAGGGAACACTTGACAAAAGGTACATTTTCTATTAGAACTTCCACACTAAAACTTATTTTATAAATTAACCATTCAATAAAATGATATGTACCTGGTTTAGTTTTGTCTTCTTTTGATATAAGGATAAGGTGTCGAAGGCTTGGAATGCTTTTACTATTGAATAGGTGTTTGTGTTCGAGTTTTATGAGTTTAAAATAAACTAAGCTTAGACATCATCTTATAGTCAAATCAACCCTATCAAGTCGATAACTAATAATATTAATATTCACATAAAATGTTTGTTTATAAATAATGAAGATATAATGTATCTTTAATATTAATAATGCAGCTACTCTTAGTTTGTCTGTCCAATTTGTTATGCTTCGCTTATAACTTTGTACTTTGTTGTCCTAGGAATCAGTATTCGAAAAAATCTGATAAATTGGATAATCATATCGCATAAAATTTATTGTTAAAAAGTTAACAAATCAACATATTTACATTGGACATACGGACATTCTGGTAACAATTGTATAGTTGCGTCGTTTTCTTAAATGTACCTTACTCTTATAAAAATCATTCTGCAATATTTGAAATCGATAGGACGATTCTAAATGCCTAAATTAATGAAAAGAGCTATTCGTTATATAGTTATTCTAATTATAGAAAAGCTTTGCTTTAAAAAATCAGATTGTTTGTAAAAACACCTATCCAAGAAGTCTTGTGTTGCTCCTAATTCTGGTGCTATCCTCTGCAGCAGCCTGTAGTAATGGATGTACAAAACACATGGATATTATGGCAGAGAAAAAATTATCCTTGCTGTATGGAACTCGCTTATTGGTCAGTTCGTTTATCCAATAGGATTGGAGAGGATGGGGTAAAGAGGGGTGGATGTGTGGAATCGTTATTTTAGCCAGCAGCGTGTTTCACCTTATTAATTAGAAAACATGAAAATCTGATGTAAGAATATATCCATTCCTGTAGTAGTCTTGACTCTTGAATTTGTCATTGAACACCATGGCTGAGATTCCGACCTAAGAAAATAAATATGCTGTATAGAGTAATATGATATATTAGAGCTTTCCCTCTAAGAGCCTGTAGAGCATCGAACCATAGGCGTCCAAGGGGGGGGGTAATGGGCCATTTGGCACCCCCAAAATTTTGTGAACAATACCCCCCCCAAAAAAAAATTACCCCTACCTTGGGGGTGCCGTAGGCACCCCCAACGATTTTAGGGGGGGTATTTACCCCCCCCAAACGATTTTGGGGGGGTAAATACTAAATTTTTTATAAAATTTAAATTACCCCCCCCAAAAATTTTACCCCGGGGGTAAATTTTGGGGGGGGTAAACAAATTTTACCCCTGCCAACAGATTTCAGGGGGGGTAATTATCCCCCCAAGCAAATTTTACCCCCGGGGTAAAAATTTTGGGGGGGGTAAAAAAATTTGCGGCGCGCTTCGCGCGCCATTTTACCCCCCCCAAAACCAAATTACCCCCCCCTTAAAAAAATTTTACCCCCCCCAAAATAAAAAGCTTGGACGCCCCTGCATCGAACCCCCTCCCCCCTCAAATTAAAAAAAAATAAGAAAGTCCCCAAAACTTGCTGGGCTAACCTGTAACCAATATAACATAAACTTTGTGTTCCTAACTTTACTTTTATATTTTCAGTGATTCAAAGGTTTTGTTAAATTCAAGAAGACAATTTTGTTCACCATTCTAGATAATCTGAATAGCCTAATCAAAGAATCGAAACCTCCGTGAAAGTTACAGGAATATGGAAATTAATTTGTAAAATCAGGAAACTTATTTAGGGTATAGTCCCTTTACTGGCAACTCACCTAAGGGGGCGATTCTTCGTATTTTTCACAGTAGCTTTTTGTCCTATTTCTAGCCCCTGGGGAGGGGGGGGGGGCTCTAACCCTGCGGAGCCAATTGCCTAACCCTGTGGGGCAATCACCTGGCCCTATATAACCTAACCTAACCTAAAAAGGGTCGTTGCCACGAAAGGGACTATTCCACTTATTTTTAAACTTTTTTAATTACCTTGTTGATACAATACTTTAATTCTTCATGTTGGTAAGCTGGGTTGATGTTTACCAAAACTAGCCCAGCTTTGGCAGCTGCAAACTAAAGAGAAAAGACAACTTTTTAAAAATTAGATTAGGTAAGGGATAGAGAAACCAAAGAAAAAACTTTTATAGTATACACTTATTTTACAGGAGCTGGCTCCGAGAGCAAGTATGCTCCGAAAATTGAAAATATGCAAGTGTAGTATAGTAAACCTTATTTAATAAATTAATACATAAAAAGCGTAACCAATGAAGATAAACAATTTAAATAAATACCAAGAAAAAGTGAAAAAATTACTACCAAAGTTAGTTGTATCGAAGATGCTAATTAATCAAATGAATCTTCTTGTAAAACTTCAGAATCTAACTTCATATTAAAATCCGTGAAAATTCCATTGACAGACAGGGAGACCAAAAGGCATAAATAAGCACAAAATAACACCAGCCCTCCCTTCCGTAAACTGAAAAACTTCTCATGACTGCCAAAAAAATGCACTTAGCTGATAGAAATCCTATTGTATAAACAAACGGAAGGAAAGTGAGTTATAGAGTAGCCTGCTTAAAAAATTTTCACCTGTGTTAGGTACCATACATAAGTGCTAGGACCAAGGATTTACCTGTGTTAGGTACCATTCATAAGTGCTAGGACCAAGGATTTACCTGTGTTAGGTACTATTCATAAGTGCTAGGACCAAGGATTTACCTGTGTTAGGTACCATTCATAAGTGCTAGGACCAAGGATTTACCTGTGTTAGGTACCATTCATAAGTGCTAGGACCAAGGATTTACCTGTGTTAGGTACCATTCATAAGTGCTAGGACCAAGGATTAACCTGTGTTAGGTACCATTCATAAGTGCTAGGACCAAGGATTTACCTGTGTTAGGTACCATTCATAAGTGCTAGAACCAAGGATTTACCTGTGTTAGGTACCATTCATAAGTGCTAGGACCAAGGATTTACCTGTGTTAGGTACCATTCATAAGTGCTAGGACCAAAGATTAACCTGTGTTAGGTACCATTCATAAGTGCTAGGACCAAGGATTTACCTGTGTTAGGTACCATTCATAAGTGCTAGGACCAAGGATTTACCTGTGTTAGGTACCATTCATAAGTGCTAGGACCAAGGATTTACCTGTGTTAGGTACCATTCATAAGTACTTGGACCAAGGATTTACCTGTGTTAGGTACCATTCATAAGTGCTTGGGCCCAGGATTCCAATCCTATCTCCAGTTTCTAGTCCTAGCTAAAAACAAAAACAAAGTTATCAATGGATAAGACAATGCACGTTACATCTCCATTGATGATAAACAATATGACCTCTTTTGTAAATCAAATTTATTAAACCATTTAGGATTAAATGAAAGTACCCAAAATTTTTTAGCCAACGATTAAGAGAACAAGAGAAATAGAAGTTATAAAACCCTGGGTACCAGTTTAATAATTTAATTTACATCTCTATTGATGATAAACAAAATCATCTCGGGTATTGTCGTGACGTCGCTTTTTAAGGAGCGTTTCTTGATATTTGTATAGTAGCTTTTCTCCTATTTCTAGCCCCAGTCGCCTAAACCTGAGAGGGTAACCATTAACATTTACATAACCTAAAATACTCAGATTTTCAAACCAGTAAAAAAAAGAAAAAAAATTTATCAAAATAAATCATTATAACGATTAATTAATTGATAAAAATATTTATGATTGATGTCTAATTTACTGAGTAATAGTAAGTGGTTTCTTTTTCTAAATACAAGGATATTTAAATAAATTTTAAAAAGGCTAGTTTTGATTTTTAGGTAAAAATTTAAAAGTAAAACCTACATTTTGAATATTTCCATTCATTTGTTTAGCGAAAGTCGTAAATTAAGGATTGTTGAAATAGATCTATTAATTTTAAACCATGCATGAGTGATCCTGTAACAATTAGGTATGATTGATATAATTGATGAGGATTCCCAGGAAGTATAAACATCGACAACTCAATGAATGTTGTGCTTATTTTGTTACAATATGTTTTTAAAAGCGAAGCTTTTCTATAATTAGGGTCGGTCCGTACGTCCGTCACAAACGGATAGCTTATTTAGTTAATTTAGGCATGTTAGAATTGTCCTATCGATTTCAAACTATGCATGGTGATTCCTTTAGTAGTTAGGTACGATTTAGAAAGCGTAGCAACTCTATAATCATTACAAGAATGTCCGTACGTCCATTTTAAACATGTTGATTTTTTTACTTTTTTAACAACAAATTTTTTTGTGATCTAATCATCCGATTGATCTGATTTTTGGTATGTTTATTCCTGGGACAGTAAAGTATAATGTTTCAAGCAAAGCAACTCTATAATCAAGTCCTAAAAATGTAAGTCCATAAACATTATCCTGTATCAAGCAGTTTTTCAACAAATTTACACTTACAATTTTGCTTCAACTCTTATACATTTATTTTCTGATTATTCAGTTCTGACACTATATAAGTGTTAATGTCCGTTTGTCCTACAGTTTCAGTGCTTCGCTTTTATGGATGTTGTCATCCTTGTTCTGGTTCTCTTTGTGTGTCCGTCTTTATGTGTGTGGTGTGTACTGAAGAATCTCGATAACGACTTAACCAATATATTTCTCCTTTACAGTGTAGCTTTTCATAGGTGTTGAAAAGCAGCCTATATATTTCGAAAAAAATAACGAAACTTATACGTGGTTTTCCGCTGTCGTTGGGGGGCAACACTTAGTAAAATTGACGACCTTTAAATCTGCCCCCCCCCCCCCTTAAATATTATTTCAGATTCATTTCGCTTGTTGGCTATACCTTATTCCTGGTTGAAAAGGTTTAAATTTTTTTTTGTGTAACTTGACGTAAAGACAATAAAATAGGCCCCTTCCAGTTTATTTTAAAAAAGAAAAATAGGTTTATCAAAGCTGTTTCTTAGGTTCCTTTGTTTCTGCCTGTCCTATCTGTTCTTTTGTAAATAATCCTCCTCCAAAGCTCGTATTGTATTGTCCATGTGAGGGAGAAACATATTGGTTCAACGGTTAGCGAGATCCTTCAGTACAAACAAACAAACATACAGACATTATGTTAGTTTATTATAAGGATTTATGAATAATAATTAATTTTTTGTCCATTTTCTTCAAAAGGATTGGTCTTTGACATTCATGTTCTTGTTTTGATATAATTGTTCAATACTTTTTTATCATTATCATTACAATGATTTATGAAATAAAAGTTTCAATTACGTAGATTACATAAATCAATTGAAACCAACCAGTACGTCTTATTATCTTTGAAGTTATATAAATAGTTAGGTAGGTGAAATGATTTCTTTGTTTTGCAAAGGTTATTGAGATCCTACCTAGCTCTTATCCAAAGCTTAATAATGAAAGATAAATATTATAAAAATAAGTCCCAAGGACGCCCAATACGATTACAAATTACAAATACACAATAATCTATTAGTTTACCTATCTGTAATAGAGCAAGTAGTGAAGTAGCGTACTAATACACAATAATATATTAGTTTACCTATCGGTACTAGAGCTAGTAGTGAAGTAGCGTACCAATACACAATAATATATTAGTTTACCTATCTGTACTAACGCCAGTAGTGAAGAAGCGTACCAATACACAGTAATCTATTAGTTTACCTATCTGTACTAACGCTATATATTAGTCAAATAGCGTACCAATACATAGTAATATATTAGTTTACCTATCTGTACTAGAGCTAGTAGTGAAGCAGCGTACACTACACAATAATCTATTAGTTTACCTATCTGTAATAGAGCAAGTAGTGAAGTTGTGTACCAATACACAATAATCTATTAGTTTACCTATCTGTACTAGAGCTAGTAGTGAAGTAGCGTACCAATACACAATAATCTATTAGTTTACCTATCTGTACTAGAGCTAGTAGTGAAGTAAGGTACCAATACACAGTAATCTATTAGTTTACCCATCTGTAGATACTGAAAATTATACATGATGCACTTTGTAAATTTTTAGCCGTCGGAGTTTTGTCCAATATAAGTGCAAACCCCCAAAAACAACAACCAGCTTTTCTTTTCAGTCACGGATCTTAATTATAAGTCAATAGAAAATGAATTGATGAACAATAAATATACTGAATCATGATAAACAAAATAACCCATTCTATTTATTGTTGAAAAGTTTTGAACAAACCCACATAGATAAAATATGAAATATTTGATAAAAAAAACCAATGTTTTTAGGATAGCGAATAAAACTCTTGATATAAGTATGTCCCTCCCACACTATTCATATTACATTTGTTATAAATGTATTTTAAGTCCCTAAGAAGTTGAAAGTAACTTGAGATCGTAACACTTATAAAAATTAGATTTTCTCGGTTCCCATGTAAGATGGAGCACCCAATACCAAAATCCAGTATACAACTTAATTAGCTATAAAATACAAATGTACGTATTTGTATATTTATATATGAAGGTTTTGTCATTTTATATCATTTCTTACAATAAATTCATAGTGTAGATGCATAACCAGACAACTGCCTGCCCCCTTTTCCACGGACCTTTTTCGTCTACTAGCAAATTGCTTTATGCTCTTTTGTAGAGACTTGGATGTGTTAATATTTCTGACGCTATTCATTGATTTTCAAAGACCCAATTGAAAATCGGCACAAGGTCCTTATAAAGGGGACATATAGTTATTTAACCCTTCCCCCCTCTAGTGGTTTACTCTAATCTTCTTACTCTTTTTTATTAATACTGAAATTCAGTTTATAACTCACTTTGTCCGTTTGTCCCTCCATGATGTGGAGCTACCTTTGTTTTTAAAAACTTATTTGATATTTTTCAATTAAACCTCTGAAAAAATGAGATAAAAATTAATTGAATCAATTAACTCAAGGGGGGGGGGTCGTATTGACATCTAAACTTAAACAGTGAGCAAAATGGTCTAAATATTGAGCTAGATTCTTGAAACTTGGTACATAAGCCTAGTCCAATAGGTACTACGTCTAAATGAAAAAAAAATCCATTTTTATTTAATTCTAGGTTAGATATGAAAACCCTGCGGAAATGAGTTTTTTTAGGCCTTTTTTGACCTATTTTGGATTATTTTGATGTAGAAACTTACTTTTATTGTTTTTTCTTAAGTTCATAAGGACCTTATTTAAGATGATTTAACAAGTTGGGGACCGAAATTAAAAAAAAACAAACTATATTTTGATATATGTATACATATATAACAACACAAACTTTAGAAAAAATGCACTTAACACCTGTGAGCCACCCACCTAGCCCGCTGGGGTCGGTCCCTGGCTTGCTCATTCATCTTAAATAATGTCCTTGTGTATAGACACAGTGTATTCATGAAAAAAAAACCTAACAAAAAACAATTAAAGGTAAGTTTCTACATCAAAATAGACCAAAATGGCCTAAAAACCCCATTTCCGCAGGGTTTTTCTTATCTAACCAAACCTATGAATTTTTTTTACCATTTAGATGTAGTACCTATAGGACTAGGCTTATGTACCAAGTTTCAAGAATCTAGCTCAATATTTAGACCATTTTGCTAAGCCCATTAGGGGGGGGGGGGGGCTTAGTAAAAAAGTATATAAATTTTGTTCATTAATTGAGTGTTTAAGTATTCTTTATGTTGTTTTTAAATATTTTTTCCTTATTACTCACTGATTTAAACTCTTAAATATCTAAATTACTAAATATTCTATTAATTGGCCATTGTCTTATCCCTTAAGATCCCTGGTAAAACTACAAGCAACAGAAAATATCTAGATATGTAAAACATCTTCGCATTTAAAATACAAATAAGCAGGTATCAAAAGGGATAAGACATTTGTTTTTAAATTGATGTACATTCCCAATGATTATACACTAATTTACCCCTTTTGTAGATTACAATTACTGGTTGAAACGTTAGGACAATCAACTTAATGAAGTCCCCAAAGTTGTTTGGCCAACGAATAAGAAAACGTCGGGGACTAGTGTAATAAACAGCCCAATATCCCCTTCCTCGCTGATAAATATAAGTATGGTAGAGTACGCAAATAATCTGCACAAACAGCAGGGAGGGAGGGGACATTGGATGGTATATTATACTGGTTTCTAAAAGAGAGGGGTAGGTTTCTGGTAAAATCCGTAAAGGTTATGTGTTATAAGTTAAAAACAGTAGTAGAGCGATAAAAATTTATGTAACTTTAAAAAAAAAATTTTGTCTTTAGTTCTTTTCAATAAGAAATACGCATTTTTAGTGAATATTATCGTTCTACTGCTATTTTTAAGCCTTAAAACACACACCTTTACGGTTCTACCAAACCTACCCTTCACTATCTCTCATTTGTTGGCCATAAAACTATTGGAACTTTTATTATATCTTGATTGGATGGAACAAACTAGCAGCGTTTAAACGTTTTCACCAATTGTGCTATCAACAATGTTTATCGTTATTGGGGGCGGGCATCAATTTACCGTCCATTGTCTTATTCCTTAAGACCACTGCAACAAAATCTTCCCTTATTAATGTTAATGTACCGTTCATAATCCTTTGCGATTGATTTATGGACGTCAATACTTTCTAACAATAAAAAATTGCAATTTTTGCTACAGGATTTTAGCTATATTTTTAAAGGCCTATTGACTAAACTTATTGAAAAGGTATGAAAAATGTTATGTTAGCATGGATGGCAACATACAAAAGTAGGCTAGCACAAAAATCTTAGAAAAGACAGACGGAAAAAGTGAGTTTTTAAGTAAAATATTTTAAGCTGTAAGCGATAGATAGACGGACAAAACAATCTATAAACTAGATGCGCATATATAAGAGTAATCTTCACAGAAAATTTCAGCTGTCTATCTATCTTGAATTAAAGAGAAGCTTCGCTATGAAGAAATATTGTGCTTAACAGTTTAAATGTAGAAATGTAATGGTCTACTATGCTGCTCACTATCTAATTGCCCTTGTTAATAAAATGTAGAAACTTAACCCACCCTAAGTTAGATACTTAGAAGGTTAAGCAGGACTAGGACTATCCTATAGTTATGTTAATCTGTCCTAACTTTTGTGCACTGTGCATGGGACTATGGAACGGACAGGCCTAGTATAGAGTGGCTGCGCAGTATTACAGAAACATAATAGAAAACAGAGTATATATGTAATAGTTCACTATTTACATCATAAACCTGAATTTATAATCCTACGCCATACAAATACTATGTACTATGGTTTTTAGAAGCGAAGCTACTCTTAAAGTATCATACAGGTCTGTTGGTAATACTTATTATGAATTAGCAGGATGTCTGTCTCTATATCTGTCTGTTTGTCTGTCTGTACCGAAGGATCTCGCTAACCGCTAAACTGTTAACGTTCTCTTTTACAGGGCAGCTTCTCATAGGTCTTGGAAAGGTTTATAACTATATTTTGGGAGAGGGTAAAACCACCTTCCAAAAAGTAAGCGCTCTAGAAAAACAAATTCTCCCCTCAAAATCTTTTTTTTTAAATTAAAATAAAAAGTGCGGGGGAGGGATGGTCGAACCTACCCTCGAAAAACCTCCTTAATTGGGTATCCTTTAATATACTTCTAAACTCAGAGAATGAGAATTAATGTTTTTATAAACCAACCCATGACTGATGAATTGAGGAAAGAGTAATTAATCATCCAATAACATATTCCTGTATTCATGTACAGAAATGGATGTAAAAAAAATACATGGATATTATGACAGGGGAAATATTGTCTTCAATTTAGCTTACTGACATGGAACTCATTTATTGGGTCAAAACCTATTTTAGACCATCTTTTAGGTTTTTCTAATGCCTAACCAATGCGGGGGGCTTATTTGTACATTTTAATCTTAACCTAACCTAATCTGTATTAAAATACCTAATTGAATTAATATTTCAACACTCCGGCGTTTGTCCACTCCTGCGTTTGGGACTCCTGCGTTTGTCCTGGAACCATTTATTAATCACAGTTCGTTCATACATTAGAAAGGAAAGGGGATAAGGAAACGGGGGCAGTACTGTAAAAGGGCATACTTTAATTTTTGGGATTTAATCATAGAGATGCCTCGCTTATAATACTGTTCCTTGTTGTCCTAAGAAACATTATTCCAAAAATCAGTTGAATAGGAATCAACAGGAATAAGTTTGAAATTGTTAAGACAATTCTAAAAGACGGAAAGACTATAATAAAAAAGCTTCGCTTTTAATTTGCTAACATAACTTTGGGGGGGGGGGATCAGTGCACTGGAAATAATGAATTTAATGGTTGAATTATGATGGCATACTGTACTGTGCTCCTTAGTACTTTTATGCATACTTCGTGGCTTCGTCTCTAACATCTGTGTTAAATCAGATTTAAATTCACACACAAAAAAAAAAGACAAAAAGAGGTAAGGAGGAAAGTTAAATTTCTAGGCTGTCGTCCAAGATGGACGGCTGAATTTTACCAATAAGCATCCATTATATAATGTAATTGGTCCGTCAGGTCATGGTAATGCTCTGACGGTAATTTGATTTATTTTTTGATTTACTCAACTTCCATTCTAGATAGACGGCTGATTTATTGAAGTAAAGATTTTTTCTGAATTATGAGCATCCAAAATATATTCACTTTATCCGTCAGTCTGTCTGTAATGCTCAAGAGTAAATAAAACTTTTAAGGAAAAATGTGTTTTTCTCTTTTGTTTTTTAATATTGAAGGTTTTTTAGTGAAAATTTTGCAGACCTATGCACTACTCTATAAATTATATTGTATTGTCTGAAGGTCTATCGGTAATGCTCTGATATTGCTTTAATGTGCATTTTAAATACAAAGATAAACTAATGAAATTTTGGGTAAAAATTGTAAACTATAGTAAATTCAAGTAATGCTTTGAAATTGATAATTTTGTATAAATGTATTCTTGTTATTATCCTGAAAAACAAACATTTAAAACAAAGAAAACGAAGTAACTGATTTCGTCGTACTTTGCACATTAGATTTTCATATCTTTTAGGTTAGGTTAGGTAAATGTTAATGATTGCCCTGCAGGGTTACAAAATTGCCCTTGCAGGGTTGGAGCCCCCCGCAGGAGCTAGAAAAAGGAGAAAAGCTACTGTGAAAATAAGACAAAACCCGCTTCTTCGTTTTCTTTGCATGATCCATAAATTTTCACCTGAGTGAAGCCAGCTGCCAAGTTGAGAACTTCTTCTTGCAATTCAGCGAAGGTTTTTCTTTTGTTCTTAAAAGTTACAAGTCAATATTGGTATTTTTTCGACGGCCATACTACAGGGTGTTTCAAGAAAATGTTTTTTTTAAAATTAATTGTGTATAGAAAAATAACAAGGTTTTACATATTTGGAAAGCCTGTTAAATAACATTTATGTTTCAAATATTTAAAATTGATTATTTCAACAGATTATGCCTTAAAAACCGGTTTTTCCAAAGTTTCATTTACTAAGTATATTTGCGACAACTTTTATTTAATGAAATCTTCCAATTTTTAACATGTACAAAACGGCCTGCTTTATTGTATCAAGATCCATGACAGAAAAAAACGTCTATAATCGAGCTCGAATCTTCCAAACATATTGTGTATAAAACTCATAGTGCTCCAATAATCCCTATTAAACTCTCATTGACCAAAACGTTAAGACCCATTATTCTACTTTTAGCATCATATATTCAGTTTTTTAATTCATGTTGCTATTTAAATAACATTGAAGTATTTGATTTCTATTCATAAAACAGAAAACTTAAATTTATAATATAGTAAATCTAAGAAAACTTAGTTTTAAAATGAAATGATTCATGCGACACCCCCGTAATGCGGTCAGATATTAAACTAAACATTTCAATCCTTTGAGGACGATAAATTGAAATGAAGAATATAAGGATTTCAATCTTTAAAATATGATAAAAAAAATGGAGCAAAACGTTAAATCGTGTATTGTTACATTGGGTGTAAATATAAAACTAATAATTATTGATTAAATATATATTAAACAGATATTCTAACGTAAGACATAAGTCGTAGTAATCGAATCATTATGTGTAACGTATATGAAGAGAGAGAAAGAGAGAGGAAAGAGAAAAAGAGAGGGAGCGAGAGGGATAGAAAGAGATGGGGGGGGGGGGAGACCGAGAGAGAACAGGGGAATGAGAGAGAGGGGGAGAGAGAAATAGAAGAGATAATAAAAATGAACATTTAATTGAAGAACAAGAGAATAAAATTTGTAAGGCAAAGAGCGAGAGTATTTAAAAAGAGTATTTATCTCTGATAATTAATAACATTAACAAGGATGACAAAATCCGTAAAAGAGAAGCATTAATCAATTCTACTAAAGAACATTAATAAATATAGAGTAACTGCACTTAAAAGAGAAAATATCTAGATTTCAGCAAAAATTTAAGTAAATATGTCATTTAATAGCTTAAATAAAAGTTATTTTATTTGGACATCCTAACGTTATGGTGATAGGGCTATCTATACAACTCTTTTACCCCATTTCCTTCCCTCTTACTGGATGAACGAACTGACTAATAAATAAGGTCCATACTGGCAAGCTATGTAGGGAATATTAACACAATTTTCAGCCATTGAATAGCAAATGAGAAAATTACTTTTTCCTCTAATCCTAGCCAACAGACGAACGGACGGACATTTTGAATTATAAATAAGCAATAAGCAATTTTAATAACAAATGTCTATTATAATCTTGATTAAAAATTTAAGCCATCTAATTTTTATAGCAGCTGAGAAAACAAATATTTTAGAGTGAATTATAGAGTAAGAAGGATAATTTCAATTACAAAATTTCTTTTCCTAAGGGAGGGAGGTAACATATGACTGTAAATTACACTGTTAACCAAAGTTTAGTTACCACTTTGACTAAAAAACTTAATCAGTGTTTCGTCAGTTCTAAACAAGAAGTGTTCAAACTTTTAAATCAACAGAAAGCTTACCTTTGTTTATCATCATGGGGGATGTAAAATAAATATAAAACATTATTTCCTAAGATCAATGAGTTTAAAAATCATCAACAAGGATGATAATATCCATAAGTAACAAAGTTCCAAATTGTAAAAGTAAAAACACAAAAGCAAAAAGAAGAAAACGCGGCATAACCGTCAGACAGACGAACGATGATTAGTGCAGTGGTCATACAAATCTTTACACAAAATATTAGTAGTCTTTGATATCAAAAAATAAAATTGTGTTTATGTGCAGTACTGATTGATCAACGGATAGGCGGACAGAAGTACATAGATCTAAAAAAAAAAATCTTCTATATTAAATAGCAGAAAGGAAAATAAACATTTCCCCTACAGTAATTCTATTTATTTCAGAGCACTTTAGACGGAATAACGAACTAAGTGTGGAATAAAACTTTTTAAATTAATTTAATTGACTTCGCTCGCTAATAATATTTAACAGGAAGATAAGGATGACAACATCCATAACTATAGAACCTCTTAAATTTAAAAAACAAAAGGCAAAGCAAATGAAAGCAAAAAGGGTGCACAACAGACTACCATATAAAGTAATGATGCATAGTGAATCTTTACACAAAAATATCTTTGATAAAAGCTGGGAAAATTATTTAAGAGCATTACTGATAGACCGACAGACAATATTATACTTAGAGTAGACGTGCATTGGTCAGCAAACATAAAATAATTCTTCTGTCATAACCCTGAAAGATTGGACTCTCTACAAATTCTTAACTGATCGGATTTTATACCTTAATAATTGCATAAGCCTTCTACCTTTCCAGTAGGGATATTTAATATTCTCAAGAGCATTACAGACCAGCGAACAACGTGAGCTGTAGGCTAGTTTTTAAATATTTGAAACATAAATGTTATGTAACAGGCTTTCCAAATATATGAAGCATTTTATATAATTTTTTTCTATGCAGAATGTTAAAAAGTCATTTCTCTTGAAACACCCTGTAGGTTATGAAACTTCCAATCAACAATGCATAAAATTGTCTAAATATGTGTTGATAATATCCTAATAGTATGCATATGTTAATATATATGTCTAATATGATAAAGAGTTTTAAAAAGTGCACAGCTCAAAAAATATCAGTGTATTTATGACATACTGGATTTTTTTTTATATATTTTGATCTCTACATTAGCTTGGCATTTAATATATGGCTGGCAGCCAGGTATACTGTTTACCTGATCAATATCTACAATAGCTTAGGCTGACCGCAAGGTCATCTTTACCTGATTGTTATCTATAATAGCTTGACAGTCAGGGAACAGGTTGGCAGTCATGATTACCTGATCAAAAGTTTGACGGTCAGGTCAACTGTTTACCTGAACTATATCTACAATAGCTTGACGGTCAGGAAACTGAGTTGCAGCCAGGTCAACTGTTCACCTGATCAATATCTACAATAGCTTGACGGTCAGGAAACTTGCAGGCAGCCAGTTCAACTGTTTACCTAATCAATATCTACAATAGCTTGACGGTCCGGAAACTTTGTGGCAGCCAGGTCAACTGTTTATCTGATAAAAAATCTTTAACAGCTTGACATTAAGGACACTTGGTGGCAGCCAGGTCAACTTTTTACCTGATCAATATCTACAATAGCTTGACGGTCAGGAAACTTTGAGGCAGCCAGGTCAACTGTTTCCCCCATACTCAGATTTACAAGGGGTGGTACTCCTTCTGCAAATCAAATGTTCTAACAAACATATCAAAGTAATATTCTTTATTGTAAAGTGTCAATGTTTTTGGGTTCTCTGTGGTAATTAAAGCTTCACATAGGCTTTGACAATGTTGTGGGCTATTTTTTGTTTTGTTTTTTGTGCCCTTTCAAATGCAGAGCTTCTAGATGTTCAATGCGAAGCCGTTAGTTGTATATTAAAGCAGTTAAGTGCATGTGTGCGTTATGTTTGTGTCTTCACTAAGATCTCGTAAACGACAGGACAAAATGCTCCACAATTTTTAGAAAAACTGAATTTAAAGACACCCAACAAGATATATCTAGTAGGTATAAATTTTATCGCTCAAAAATTTTCCTACTTTTCATACAATTCCTAAAATATTCGTTGTATATATATTAGATGATTTGTATGAACACTTTCCTGTTGGCCCTTTCATGTAACTCCATTTGGTTTGTGATCGAATGGCTAGCTGCTGTTTCCTTGGAGCACCACCTGATAATTGCCTAGAAAAAAAGTTTTCTTGTATTCATTCGAATCCGGTGGATAGGAACCGGTTCTCATCCATACGAAAAAACTATGTCCAGCATCGTATTATATCCAGATTTCTACGAATATAGAAATGTACAATCATAAGATTAAAACCAGTTTTTTTAGCCGGTGCCTTCGGCACCTCGGGGCTAAAAAAAACTAGTTTTAATCTCATAATTGTACTTTCTATATCCGCGGAAAGCCGTTTATAATACGATGCGAGAAATAACTATTAAAGTATGGGTTTATAAGGAATAGGACAATGGGAGATAATTCAATGAACACCCTCAATAATGTTAAGCATAAAGCCCAGGATTAAAGTGATAGGCCAATGGCGGATAAAATAATGTATATCACTAGTTATGATAAACAATATACCACTTATTAAACTTACAATTATTCGTTAAAACATTTGAACACTCAACTTAATGAACCAACCAATCAAAATTCATTAACAGTTCCCAAAGAAATCATTAAAATTTTATTTTGTTATTTAGAGGAACCCTGCGTCCTAAATATTAAGTTATTGTCTTTTAAATAATTTAGGATAATTATTGTAGCTTCGTTCTAAAATTATATGATCATATAATTCTCACTTGCTAAAGGCTGGGATTACTTTTACAGATGTTTAACCTGGGGCTTCAAATTGTGTACTGTTTGTTTATAAAACGGGTCAATCATGAAATCATGATATGGATCTTCAACAAAATAAATGAGAAGCTATTTTCTCGTATTCATTCGAATCCGGTGGATAGGAACCTCGGGGCTAAAAAAAACTAGTTTTAATCTTATAATTTTACATTCTATTTCCGCGGAAAGCCGTTTATAATACGATGCGAGAAATAACTATTCCGTAGAAAAAGCAGGTTGAAAGACAGGGAGGGAGAGGACATTGGGCTGTTTATTACACTCATCCCCAAAGATTAATAATAACATTTTCTAATTCGTTGGCTTAACAATTTACTTATATGAATTTTGATTGGTTGGTTTAGTAAGTTGAGTGTCCAAATGTTTAATTGTAATCTACAAAAAGGGTAAATTTGTGTATCATCATTGGACTGGTACCCAAAGTTTTGTAATCTTTGCAGAAGTTTGTCTGTCTGTCTGTCTGCCTTTTAATACCAAAAGATTTTGCTGAATCGTTTAACCAATATGGTTCTCCTTAACAGCAAAGGAGAGTTTTCATTCGTCTATTTATGGATCATTTATTTAAGAAAAAATTAACCCTCAAGAAAAGTTTTACTTCTTTAGTATAAATTTTTAGACTGGGGTTTACTAGATTCATGTTACTATTGGATGTATTCGTCCTACTTTTTTTAATGTTTATTCAGACAGAAAAACATTTTAATGTGATATAGAAGATAAGAAAATTCTATAAGAAAAATAGTCTTTTGCCTTGGGTAATTCTTGTCTTTCCAAACAAGGATGACAACATCCATAAGAGCAAAGTTCTAAAAGCTGACGGTAGGACAGACAGACATCACGTTTTTACAGAGTGTCAGAACTTAATAATCAAAAACTGAATTTATAATTCTAAACAAAATTGTTCATAAATTTGTGGCAAAATTGCACGATACATGATTCTTTTTAGGGACATACTTATATTCTTAAGACTTGATTTTAGAGATGCTTCGCTTATAGAATTGTACCTTGTTGTCCTAGGAATCATTTTTATATAAATCATATTATTAGAATGATTATATGATTTAGAAGATTGTTGTCAAAAAAGTTAAATTTCTTCATGTCTGAAATGAACGTACGAACTTTATGTTGACAATTAAATCATACCTAATTGTTACAGAAATAATCATTGAAATCAATGACACAATTTAAAAATGCCTAAGTTATTGATAAAATCTATTCGTTACGGAAGTACGAAGGAACAGCTTTTGAGATCTTTTTGTCTTCGCAGTTGTACTTTTACAGCCAAAGTAGTTTTTAAAGCGATATTTCATATATATAAAGAGTTCGTTATATATTCTATACATTATTCCGCCGTTTTAACAACTAAACATCACAGTAACAAACATTGTATGCTTACACGTCCATGATTTTTGTGCTTTACTATTTATGGATATTAATATCCTTGTGAAAGTGTCACCTAACATTACAGGACCGTAGATCAACTAATTGTTTACAGAGTGGAAAAACCCTGGTGGAACACTCTTTTGCCGCCAGCATTTTTTCTTCTACTGACCCTACTACGATGGTTGGTGTTCTAAAACTGAACACTTTTAAAGCATACTTCTTTTTATACTCTTTATATTTTTAGCGTACTCTGACGTCAGCGAAAAAAAGAAATTTAAAAAAGTTAATTATTTGGTAAGCAAAACGAGAAAAAAATGTGCCCCAAAACCCTTGAGGGTGAGAAAAAATAAGATGATAAATTAAATTGTAAGGGATGTGTTAACAGCAAATAGTTTTAGAAAGAACAATCTACATTAAAAGATTTATTTTT
This sequence comes from Acartia tonsa, assembly GCF_053477335.1. Lineage (NCBI taxonomy): Eukaryota > Metazoa > Arthropoda > Copepoda > Calanoida > Acartiidae > Acartia > Acartia tonsa. The sequence goes on along the minus strand of NC_137268.1, from coordinate 29,113,930 downwards.
ATTCATTGTTTGCTAAAACATATTATAACTCTTTTTACTTCTAGTTTTGTGGTTCCCCAATTATCAATAAAAAAAGAGTACGTTCTTTGAAATAAATGCAATTGCAATTAAGATTTTACCACTCATGAACATTTCAATATTTTGCCTAATTCATTTTGAAAATGTAAAAAGGACTACAAATCAAAAAATCTACAAAGAATGTTTATGGAGAAAACGCTTAGAGGTTAACCGTTAAAGGAAGGGAATCTCTACAGAAGATTTTAGAAATGTGTAAAATCTAAGATATAGATAGGTAGGTAAATTATGTCTCTCCGCCATAGAACTCCCATTTCCACAACAGCATTACAGACCTTATTACAATGAGGAAGAACATAATTACCCCTTGTGTAGATTAGTATTATTGGTTAATAAATTTGGACACAACCAGTTTGAAACCAATTAATACAAATTTAATAAAAGAACCCAAAGTCTTTTAACCGACGAATATGATAACGTGGTCATAAAACTTTGGATGTTAGTGTTATTTACAGTGCAATGTTCTCCCTGCTTATTAAGAATTCCGCGTCAAATAAATTTCGCGACAAATTTTCAATTAATTTTTGCTGTCTTTAATGTTTCAATGTTTTCTTATTTCAATTACTCAAAAAATCTGTTGTTAGAAAAATAGAATGATTAAATAGTATGTAGAAATGTAGTCAATCAAAATTTCAGCCAATTGATTATTTATCAAATTCGACATTTCAAATCCGATTTAAATTTAAGATAATATTATATTGGTTCTATTTTATTTTGTACTAGCAGCTACATATCGAGAGGTTGAAGTTGAATATTCGATAACCCAATTTCTGTTTTAGACTTAAACAGAAAAAGGGGGGGATGGGATAATTTTAGTTTATTTTTTTTTTGGGGGGGGGGGAAGTTAAATTTTTTCTAGGGGCGATTTCTCTTTGGAGGGTTGTGGTACCCAAAATAGTTATAAACCTTCCCAAGACCTTCGAGAAAAGAAGAACTGTGGTATGCGGCAGCTCTGGACCATGCAGAAACCAAGACATTATAGTGATGCTACGCACCTAGCTAAATCCTGTTATTCTACAATTATAAAGCCACCTGAAAATATGTCAGATAACGGTACTGGTTTCATCTCTCAGTTGTCCTGCAAATGGAGGGAGGGGTGTTACCCCTCCCTCTCCCATCTTAAGCACCGGAACCTTCCCCTTCAACCACCAAGTTATCAGCACCACCTCAACCCTGAGGATAAAGGATCTAAACCTGCCCTCACCTGATAGAATCACCCCCACACAGACTGTTGTTGTCACAAGTAATCATCAAACCTTCCCTCTTCAGTACCCAGACCTACCACTCAACCCCTCTGTGCTTATCTACCTATTGTGCTGCTCCATGGGCTATCCTGCCTGCCCCAGACAGGGATAGCCATCTACCTAACCATTGCAATTATCTATGTTTTACTGTATGATTTATCTTTAACTATCTTTATTCCTAATCCACATGTATTTATATTATGGTTAACTGTATTCTTAATTCCCCCCACCCTTTCCAGGGATGGGGAATCATGATTGCCCAAACTGACTATTGTATATGTATTATAATGCTTTTATGTTATGATCATTTATTCCTATCCATGTAGTTATTGTTTGTTGTATATAGCTTTAGTATCCTTTAAACCTCCAATAAAGTGACAACTGAAATAGATGTTGATTCTTGTCTAGTGAATGCTAGAGAAGCGTAGCTTCTCTATAGTAAGGTGTCCACGTCTGTTCACACTGCCGTAGTCTTTATTCGAACTCTGGTGTCTGCCATTTACCCTAGGCGGATACCACAACTTTGGTGTCAGCTGTGTGAGATTACGGCGAACCACAAGTGTAGAGCAGACGCGCATCTGAGGCTAAGGTACTCCCAGCAGTGAATCTGGCAAAACTGACGCAAGCAACCTGAATTACCCACCCTGGACAGCAAAGTTTAACTCTGCATCCGGCAGTTGTGGAAGCGAGACAGCGAAATTTGACGAATAACCGCGAGCAGCGCTGATATCTAACGGAGAATTGAGCGCTCAAAGGGCTGAAACAGGCCTGCGGACCGGCTGAAACAAGCCAAATAAGTGTAAACGGCTGAAAATAGGCCAATTTTACTGCAAGAGATAGCAGGATCCGAACCAGTGGCGCTAGCAGGACGGGACATTCCCTGCCGCCATCAGCTGGATTTGGATAAGCGGCGCTAGCAGGACGGGACATTCCCTGCCGCCGATAGGCTGAAACACGCCACATAGCTGCAAGCGGCGCTAGCAGGACGGGACATTCCCTGCCGCCGATAGGCTGAAACACGCCACATAGCTGCAAGCTGCGAGCCAACATACGAGTGTAGTGCACCAGAACAGAGAAAAACTACGTCAACCCCAAGTATCCTGAGAGGCTACAACGCAGCCACCCATCTAGAAAAACAGATTTATGAGCAAAGCTTGGCAAACAAATTGTTGTGTTGTGATAAATCTAAAAATAGAACAGGCTTGGATTTATTGTGTATTGTGATAACAGCTAAAAATAGAACAGGGTGAGTAAACAAATCTGTTATGCAATTGTGATAAGGACAAAAATAGAAGCTAGATGTAATATAATAAAGACCCTGATATACAATCAAATCACCTCAAGCCTATAGCACAACAACAATACACCCCTTATTCCAAGGGAAAGGGAGGAGCCCCTCTCCATTGAAGGCAAATACAATCAGGGTGATATAATAGATAAGCCTAGGATTAAGAAGAAAAGGCATTATTACACCAGCACACAGTTACCCCCCTCCCTCACAGGGGGAACGGACGGAGTTACCCCCGTCCCCTCACGCGCTTCCCCCTTCCTACCCACACTAGACTAAGTCCGTCTGTAGTGTGGGGCTAGCGATCGGACACACAGAGCGCCATTCACGGGTAGCGCCACAGAGTGCGGAAAATATCATAAATCCAACGGACGAAGCGGACCAATGAGAGAGCGAGTTGAGGGGTGAGAGCGCGTTTTCCCCGTGTGCGCGGATTTGACGGTGCGGACGCGCGTTGCAAGGACAGGAGATTTCACGCACACACACACACACACACCGGAGCGGAACTACTCCATAGCATTTAACAGGGGTATTTTTAGCAAATAAAGAATTACAAGCTTCTCTCCTTCTAGCTCTAGTGTGATAAAGGAAAACCCAACCAGTTCCTTAAACCCGCTCAGACCCTCAACATCTTCCTAGCCTGCCAACCCTACTTCAAAGCTGAATGGTTAGTGAAACAAATATATGTATATATAAATACCCAAGTGATAAATAAGGTTGTTTTTTTGTATCATTGGTACAAGTAAGTGAATACTAACCTCACCAAACAACACTGGAAACTGATATGGTAACTGAACGAAAGTACGCCCACCCTGTGGACATAGCCTGACTTGCTGCCCCACACTGGGCAGTGGTGGTGTGTACCTGGACCATCGACCTTCATAGTTGTGAACTATATACAGAGGAAGCGTGATTTTTTTTTGGAGCAAGGAGGAAAAGCTAGCTAGTTCTGGGGATATTCCTATACACGTATATATATATATATGGGCGTGTAGCCATGTATATATATAGATAGCCTACCTATCCATATATCTACTAGCGGATACGCTCCTAGAGACATCTGTGGATGCCTAACATATTCCCTGTTACCTTTAAGCTAAGATCCGCTGGTTACCACAGAAATCAAGAGCTATACTGGAAAGGAGAACAACCCAGGCTCAACAGTTAAACAAGACGCTGGCACCAACAGACCAACCCCCTGCTATTTATCATGGGGGCGCGCCAGCCACAGAAACTCTTGAGCCAGGAGGACCGAGCCTACGGCTACGTGGACTACCACCCTAATTACACAGCTATAGTATTTATACTAGGGGTGAGCCGGCTCGAACCTCCTTGCAGCGCGGCTACTCTACTCTGCTTCTATATCTACAAGATACTACTTCTGTTATTACTTTGGCCTACTGTGTTGAGTACAGTGAACATCAAACACATGCCAGGTCACAGACCCCTGGTCCCTGAGATGCCCTTGTCTGGAAGGGTGACTGAATGTCCGCTGCACAGCTCCTGTTCAGTTGGTGCTCAACGCACGAGAAATAGCAATACTGGACTGGGGATTGCTGAACCTGTAGGTGTCCTCCTGGGGGTGTTGAACGATGCAACTGAGCCTAATGAGAAGGTGACAAGCTTCAGAGACTTAGTGGCCAGCCCCAAGATGGACACTACCACCAGAACTGAGACTCCAACGGGGCCCAGCCCTAGGGCCAGTACCACCTGTTTCTGGGGTGGAAAGGTCCTCCCTGGCGCTGGCCTCACCAAGCTGGAGGATGGGGAGCTGTCCCAGGGGAATAGGCTCTTCACCCAGATGCCCGACGCGTACCTGGGGGTGGGGGAGCCGCCACCCAAGCCTCCCTGGGAGCCCCCAGGCATGGAACGACTGGGGACCGGCCTAAGGATGGGGACTGGTGACCTGCTGCAGTGGAAGACTTTACCCAGCACGGAGGGAGCAGGGTTGACCAGCAGCAGTGAGGCTGTTCCCCCACACTCCAAGACCAGATGCCGCTACTCTGTTGAACCACTGCACATGTCCCAGCCAAGTTCCCCCATGCTGCTGAAGATGGAGGCCCACCAGGATGCAGAGCTCCAACCAGGGAAGTCAATAAGAAGGCCACCCCTTGCCAAAACCAGAACCACCGCAGGGGCTCCCCACCAGCAGCTGACGGAGCCTGGCAGGGACGCAATACCAGCTGGCAACTCTGGCCCAACTCAGGTGGCTACCAACAGTCTGCTGACAGTCCGGAATACAGTTCAGGCTACCATCAGTATGGCATCTTCTGGGCCTTGCTGGTCCACCTGTGGGTACCTGTCCACACACTGGCCACAGGTACCCCCCAGAGATCATAGCCCCCTTTCCGACTGGCACCATCAACGGCCTTTGCTACCAACCACCTGGCATACCCAGAGGCAGGATCCCTCATGTGGAGAAGCACCTGCAGAAGCTAAGGCCGAGGCTGGCCTCGCCACCCAGGGGAGGAGAGCCGCTGTTGGATGGAAGGAACCTGTGTGTATGGGGAGGAGGCTGAATGTAACCAAGGAGCCCCCACAAGCAGCCCAGCACCGCCTGACCCCTAGTAGGGGAGACCCTGTTTGTCAGCTGGTGCCCCAACTGGAGGAGGAGAGACCTGGCAGGTTGATACACCCTGGGGAAGCCGGCCTGATGGGACCCAGCTGGACGAAGGGGCGCTGCCGCTTCAACGGCCACACAGCCGCCAAGTGTAGAACCGGTTGGGACCGGGCAATGAAGAAACACCAGGCCGCCCAACAACCTGCATGCAACCAGTCTGCCACCCAGGTCCACCTGGAGGGAGATGCCCAGCCGTCACCCCAACTAGCTGCCGCCGCTGGGGCCGCGGCTACCCAGGAGTCTGTGTCTCAGATTGGGACCATGGTGGCCAGGATCAACGTGCTGGGAGGAGCGGCTGAACCCAACCGGGTTGGCCTGGACCTCAGCCGCAACCACAGGGGACCGGTGTCCGTAACCCCTGTCACCCCCAGCAAGAGCCGAGGGGCGCTACCCAGCGCCACCGGGACGGTGTACGAGGAGGCCCTGGCGGCCGCCGAGTGGGAGAGGCAAGAGGCGCTAGCCAGCGAGTCTGAGTCGATGTATGGGACGCCAACCGGCGTCGCCACCTGGAAGGAACGAGAGGTGCTTCCCTGCACCACCAAGCTGATGTCTGGGGCGACAACCGTCGCCGCCACCTGTGAAGACTGGGGGGTGCTATCCAGCGCCCCACGCTGGTGCCTGGGGCGACAACCGTCGCCGCCACCGAGAGACCTGGACCCCTGTGAAGACTGGGGGGTGCTATCCAGCGCCCCCACACTGGTGCCTGGGGCGACAACCGTCGCCGCCACCGAGATACCTGGACCCCGGAATGAGCCCGCAGCCCCAGAGGAAGGGGTGACACCCAACACCCCCAGCCAGCCAGAGCCCCCAGCCAGCAGGGAGAGTCCAGCTGTCCCTCACCCTCAACTGCATCCAGCTGTCTACCTCCCTCAACCAAGCCAGGGTAATTGTATTGCACTGGTGTACCAGGAAGTTTGGGCTGGGCCAAACTTGCCTGCGCCCCCTGCATCTGCCCCAGGAGCCAGGGTATCAGCCATTACCAGCCAAACTGAAGAAGCTTTGACCGCTGCCTGGGGAGTAACACAACTAGATGCGCCAAGTGCCGAGCCTAACCATAGAAGTAGAGGATCCCCAACAATTATGTCTACCCAAGATGGAGACAATGTGCCTGGACCCCTTCAGGCTAGGGGAGGAAATCCGAAGCCTTGTGCCTCCAGTCCACCAGCAGCAGTGTCCGTGGATGGGCCTGTCTCCCAGCCAACTAGAGCGGAGCCACCCTTGCAGATCCAAGACAGCCTCCGGCATAAAGGATGGACTGTTACCTTTCCCTACCCCGCAGGTCGGACTGCCATGCACCACCCTGCCAATGTCCAGAATGAGCCTGAAGGAGGCAACGCTCCTACAGTATGGCAACCACCACCTGCCCGCGTTGACAGAGACCCTGGAAGCCGAATGAACCTGACCAGCCCCGAGGGCGAAGAAACTGCGCCTGCATCCAGTAGCCAGCCTGCCAGCAGCAAGGTGATCAACACGATGGAGACCACCAGCCCAGTGGAGAAACCTGAAGAGGTGTATACCAGGCGGCTGTTGGTCCAAGCCCCCTCATGTGCTGTGCCACCCCTGGAGGTTGCCAGGGTGGCCTCAGAGGTACACATCCAACGGCCAGAATATCCAACAGGACCAGCTACTCCAGCAGATATAGCCGATTTCGTTAGACCTGGGGAGGGCTGGAGTCCACCACCGTCCAGCAACTGGTATCCTGGCGGACCCATTCCACAAGGACAACAAACTGAAGGCCGCAACCACTGTCGGAAGTCTGGCGGTGCAGACAACCCCTCCAGCCTTCCGAGGGGAGAGTTGTGGTATGCGGCAGCTCTGGACCATGCAGAAACCAAGACATTATAGTGATGCTACGCACCTAGCTAAATCCTGTTATTCTACAATTATAAAGCCACCTGAAAATATGTCAGATAACGGTACTGGTTTCATCTCTCAGTTGTCCTGCAAATGGAGGGAGGGGTGTTACCCCTCCCTCTCCCATCTTAAGCACCGGAACCTTCCCCTTCAACCACCAAGTTATCAGCACCACCTCAACCCTGAGGATAAAGGATCTAAACCTGCCCTCACCTGATAGAATCACCCCCACACAGACTGTTGTTGTCACAAGTAATCATCAAACCTTCCCTCTTCAGTACCCAGACCTACCACTCAACCCCTCTGTGCTTATCTACCTATTGTGCTGCTCCATGGGCTATCCTGCCTGCCCCAGACAGGGATAGCCATCTACCTAACCATTGCAATTATCTATGTTTTACTGTATGATTTATCTTTAACTATCTTTATTCCTAATCCACATGTATTTATATTATGGTTAACTGTATTCTTAATTCCCCCCACCCTTTCCAGGGATGGGGAATCATGATTGCCCAAACTGACTATTGTATATGTATTATAATGCTTTTATGTTATGATCATTTATTCCTATCCATGTAGTTATTGTTTGTTGTATATAGCTTTAGTATCCTTTAAACCTCCAATAAAGTGACAACTGAAATAGATGTTGATTCTTGTCTAGTGAATGCTAGAGAAGCGTAGCTTCTCTATAGTAAGGTGTCCACGTCTGTTCACACTGCCGTAGTCTTTATTCGAACTCTGGTGTCTGCCATTTACCCTAGGCGGATACCACAGAACAATACCAGTTCAGCGACATCCTTCGAGACAGGCAGACAAACGGACATCGTTCAACTTTGTATTATAGATAAAGCTTTTTAAAGCAAGCATGAATTAAAAGTTTTTTTAGATTCTGTTTAATTAAATTCAAACTCGAGGCATCGCAGAGGCTACATTCGTAAATCAGATGCAGCCCAATAAGGCTTAACAAGAATGACAACATCCATTAAAGCAAAGCTCTGAAATCAAACTGTATATAAAAACAAACACAAAATTTAATAAGCAGAAAATAAATTTAAGTATAAAAAATGCAATATAATCGTGTTACAAAATTGCACCTTATAGTCTTGTGAAACATTGGCTCAAAACTCAGATGAATAAGGAAAAAATCTAACCAGAGCTGGATCTTTAAATCATTTCAATGGTGCGCCAAATCGGGATGAGCCAACTTTCCACCAATGAGAGCACAGCATTTTACGAAATGCCGCGCTGTGATTGGCTGAAATTCGGCGCACCCCGATTTGCGCACCATTGAAATGATTTAAAGATCCAGCTCAGTGCTCCCTAGGCGTTTTGAGGGAAGGCACCTTTATGTCTTGATCATTTTTAAAAAGTTTTGGTAAAGATTTTATTTTAAATAATGATAATGTAAATTACTGGACTTTTTGAACTGTTTATAGAGTATTAATCAGTTTACCAGTATGGCTTTGATTCAAAACCAATTAATATCAAATGGATTCAAACTTTGTCATACTGAAAAATAATATCTAGCATACTATTACATACAATTTTCCATGAATATTGAAATAAAATCATAAAAGTTTTGTGAGCTAGGGCCTTCAACCCCTCCAGGCTAACAAAACTGGTTTTAATTTCATATCAGAGGAAAGCTGTCTATAATACGATGGGATAAATAACTATTACTGTTTTGGTAAAATGTTGGGCGGAAGAAGGCAATAGAATAGTAGCCCTTCTTGGGCTTTCAGTTAGACATGAAAAAAACCTAAAACCATCCCAGGATCTAGGTGAAGCATTCGAGAATAACTCAAACGGTTTAATGATTATATAGATCTTAATGGACAAACAAACATAAAACAACTTAAGTAAATAGGATTTTCTACTTGCCTTAGAAATGTAAATTTCATTTTAATAAACACTTGATGACTATGTCATTACTATAAGTATGAGTATATGTAGTTATCTACTAATAAATTAGGTAATTCTTTATGACTAAACTAAATAAATGATCATAGATAAAAAAATTCAAAATCTGCAAAAATCTGGTTTAAAATATCTTATCTCTGGATCATCTCAAGGAAATGGGAATGGGAAAATGAATCAAATATTCAATATTTTAGGGGTTTCACACCTTTGGGACTCACTTAAAGTGCTTGTGCAGGATTTAGCAATTTCTGACTGACGTTAGGGACTAGCGCACTATTGCCGCTGAATTTGTTATGATCCTAGAAAACAAAAAGCAATAAAAACACAATTTCTAGCAGACAAAAAAAATTATTGATTAAAATTATTTCGGCTGGTTCTAGCAATGATTTTTTTCCAAAAAATATCATTTCATAGACACTCTACCTTATATTTTTATAACAATTTTTCTTTTTTTTGAGATTAACATTAACACTATTTTCTTTAAAGAAGGTGTATCAACTTTTTTTTTATAGCTAGCCGGTTCTTTTAGTAAGTAGTAGATGTAAAATTTTTCATAGAATTAAGATATGCAATCGGTTTTTTTGTAGACCTCTTATTTTTTAAGTAATTTAAGTTTTTTAAAAAAATAATTAAGTCGGTTTTAAGGTACTAAAACGCAACAAAATAAAAGAAGAAAATGGCCAGTAAGAACAAAAATAGTAAGATCTTTAATTTGACACCTTACTTTTAAAATTCTGTTGAGTAATTATTGAAAAAATCTATTTTTTTAACCTCGGTTTAATAAAAACTTTAGACCTAAATATTTTCTCAAACAGACATAAAAAACATGGGTTCATATATACCTTTAGAATCAGAAAAATATTACGAATCCATTGTAAGCAAAATTGAAAAAAAGTAAAAAAATAAAAAATTAAACAAATGGCCAATTGTATTTTTTGTTCAGGCAACACTATCGTCTTCCCTTTTTTACCCCCTCTTTACTCCCTCTTTACCCCCTTCCCATTTTTATACTCAATTCAAGAATTAAGACGTTGCCTGTACAATATAATATGATATTTTCATATAATTCCTTTTATTGTAGTTTATATACTATATTGTAAACTTTTTTTTTCAATTTTGCTTACAATGAATTTGTAATATTTTTCTGATTCTAAAGGTATATATGAACCCATATTTTTTTACCTGTTAAATAATAAAATTAAGTTCAAAGTTTTTATTCTCGTGGGTTTAAAAAAATCGATTTTTTCAATAATTACCTGACAGAATTAAAAAAGTAAGGTGTCAAATTAAAGATCTTACTATTTTTGTTCATAATGGCCATTTTCTTTCTTTTTTTTGTTGCATTTTTGTACCTTAAAATCGACTTAATTTTTTTTTTTTAAACTTAAATTACTTAAAAAATAAGAGGTCTACAAAAAAACCGATTGCATATCTGAATTCTATGAAAAATTTTACATCTACTACTTACTAAAAGAACCGGCTAGCTATAAAAAAAAAAGTTGATACACCTTCTTTTCTAAATAAACCTGTTCATGGCCTTTCAGTGAAAACTTTTAAATTGAATTAATCGCCAATTGTACCATACCTGTATCCCTTGGATCATCTTTTATCTTAAGGAAACTTAAATAATTAATTTCAGATGATATTTTATAAAATAGATTATCGTAGTATTTTCAAAATGAATTTTAAGTTAGGAATAGTTATTTCTCGCCTCGTATTATAAACGGCTTTCCGCGGATATAGAATGTACAATTAAAAGATTAAAACTAGTTTTTTTAGCCCCGAGGTGCCAAAGGCACCGGCTAAAAAAACTGGTTTTAATCTTATGATTGTACATTTTTATATTCGTAGAAAGCTGGATATAATACGATGCTAGACATAGTTTATTCGTATGGATGAGAACCGGTTCCTATCCACCGGATTCGAATGAATACGAGAAATTATTTTATTGAGTTCGCTCTACACAAAGTTGAAAAAATCCTCAACTAAAAAATAGAAACAAAATAATTTTTTTTGCAAATATTTAAAATTACAATAAAGGAAATCTTAAATTTGGAATTTTATTAATCAAAAAATATATTATAGAATTCATTTTGTAAAAAGATGTAGGCTTTAAGCATTTATTTGAAATAAATTAAATATGTAAAGGAGGGGTATTTTTATGTTTGTTTGTTTATTAATATAGGTTATATTATGTCATGGGTTATTTAAAAGGGTCAGAGCCCACCACAGGGATTAGACATAGAAGTGGATTCAGTGCTCGAAAGGCACTTTAAGAGAAAGAATTTATTCATTTTCTGTGGTGAATTTAAGACATGTAAGTAATTGTACAATGATGACAAAATCCATAGAAAGCGAAGCTCTGAAACGGTAGGACAAACAAAAATTAACTCTTGTAGAGTGTCAGAACTTGGTAAGCAGAACATTAATTTCTAAGTTTAAATGAAATTTTACATAAATTTGTTGTAAAATTGCGAAAATATTGGATATATTAAAAAGATATGTTGTCCTAAGAATCATTATTCTAAAATGAGATGAAAAGGATAACAATATTATAGAAAAAAAAAGTTGTCAAAGTTTTAAAAATAAGCATATTCTTAATGGAAATACAGACTTTCTGGTAACGATTATTGAGTTGCTACTTTTTCTAAATTGTACCTAACATTTATAGGAATCATCAAGCAAAAATTTAAATCTATAGGACAATTATAACATGTCTAAATTAACGAAAATAGCTAACCGTTATTGACGGACGGACCCAAATTATAGAAAAGCTCCACTTAAAATAAGTTAAATATATCTCCTGCCGCAAATTATTTCACTTTGTTAGACAGCATTCAAAATTACAGACTTTAAAATGTGTGTCTTATGAAAACAGTCAATTCATTAAATTTTGTTTTTGAATCTTAAAATTATTTATTACTAAATGGAATAGAGCTTTTCTAATGAGGAGCGAAGCGCACGAAAATCATTATTTATCATAATATTTAAAAATTAAGGGGGATAAATGGGGTAAAGGAATCTTAAGCGAGGGGTGTGTTAGGGCTCACCCGGAGTGTGTTAGGACCTTCCCCCCCATCCTACACGACACTGATTGTAAAAAATGGAAAAGTGCCAATTATTGTTTTATCTATTTACTACTTTATAGGAACAGAATGTTCAGAATATTTGAATTTCTTTAAGTAGGAAATGCAGCAATCAAATTCAAAACAATTTATCAGGGATCTAAACAGATAAGACAATGGACGATAAATTGATGTAAATACCCAATGAAGATAAACAAAATTACCCCTTCTGTATATCAAAATTACTGACGTTTAATAAATCAACCAATCAATATTCACAAAAGTTCCCAAAGTTGTTGAGCCAACAACTAAGAAAACTTTGGGGACTAGTTTAATAATCAGCCAGTTGTCCCCTATCTCTCTCTCTCTCTGACAGTTTATTATCTTCTTCTTAAATCATGGTATACTTTCTAATAAATCATATTGGTTAGTTTATATAGAAACACAGTATTGCTTAAAACTAGCTAATTCTGGTGACAGTTAAACTCTGAAACGGTAGGACAAAATAATATCAACTCAATTGTAGAGTGTCAGAACTGAATAAGCAAAAGATACAAGTATAAGTTTGGACTAAATTGTACGTAAATTTGTTGCAAAACTGTTAAATACCAAGTTTGAGTTTGATGGGACAATTCTGATATGTCGTAATTAACGATACAGCTAACCGTTACCTAACTGTTACGGACGAACGGACCGACCCTCATTATAGAATAGCTTCGCTTCTAAAAAGCTTTTCATTGTGGGCTGGTTTCTTTTCTTATTTTCTAATGTACGTCAGAGCATTACCGAAAAATCAATGGACCAGCTAAATTATATAATAAATCCTCATTAATATTTGGGAATCTTTAAAAAACATACAACAGTCTTTATTCAAGAAATTCATGCTTCTACCAGACGTACATGTTAAATTATGGAATAGCTTTGATGACAAAACTAGGATTTTGGCCAACTTTCCCCACTCTCTCTTATATTGCAAAAATGAAAGGATGTATTATGAATGGCTGTGTATCTGTAGCTCGCTAGAAAAATCCCCCTCCCATTAAATTAAATAAATTAAATTAAATAGAAAATAGAGGGAGTTAATTTTTAACAACCCAACTTGACTGTTTACACTAGTCCCCAAAGTCTTTAAAAAAAAAAAATTATTCGTTGGCTTAGCAACCTTGGAGACTTTAAATTACATTTTGATTGGTCGGTTCTTTTAGTCGAGTGTCCAAACGTTTTAACCACTAATTCTAATCTACAGAAAGGGTAATGTAGTGTATCAAGATTGGGGAGTGCATTAATTTATCGACCATTGTCTTATCCCTTTAGATTCCTGCTGACAGAAAGTAGTGCATATTTACCAGGGAGGGTGGAGGATACAATCAATTTACAACCCTTACCTCCCCTCCATCGCCCTCCCCTAAAATCCAGGGATATTTAGAGATAAGAATAGGACAATGGAACATAACTTTATGTATAATTCAATGATGATAAACCAAATTAATCAAAGTGTAGATAAAATTTGGCTGAAATTTTAGACATTAATTGTTTAGAACCAAACAATAACAAGTCAATCAAAGTAGCAAAAGTTATTTGCTTTTTATTTTTTTAACAAAATTATTAGGCATTATCTTCTTTGTCAGGAATCTAAAGGGATAAAACAATATTATAAAACTTTGTGTACCATAGTCCCCTTCCTCCCAAATATTAATTAAAATTTTAAAGTACTATCGTGTTTCAGACAGTTGCAGAAGTAACAATTACATAAACAGAATTATTATTAATTGTTTTTCATTATATTATATGATTTATGGGTATAAGCGAGTTAGTTTGAATTAATACTAAAGATATAAAAAGTAGTTTTACCAGGGAGGAAGGGGACTGTTTATTACACTTGCCCCCAAAGTCTTATAAATTAATAACGTTATTTAATTCTTTTGCTCAACAACCTGGGGACTTTTATTGAATTTCGATTGGTTGGTTCATTTATTTGAGTGTCACACGTTTCAACCACTAAAAAAGGGTGAATTTGTGTTTCAACATTGGGGATGTACAACAATTTATCGGTGATTGTTTTATCCCTTTAGATCCTTGAGTTTTACTAGCAATATTACTCATTTAATGTAATGGTATATTTCAGATAGATATTTAGGTGCTTTTCCACAAAGTGCTTGTTAAGCACTAAAGCCTCTCTCCCCATCCTTCTTTAACATTAACTAGCGGCTACGCCCCCTAGAGGCCTCTAGTGGCACTTTAAGTGTTTTTTTTGTTTAAAAATAATATGTAACATATTTATGTTGCGTTCAAGTCTCTACGTAAAAAAAATTCACGGGACCTATGGTAAGCTACCCTGTAAAGGAGAACACGTTCAGTTAAGCAAGATCCTTAGTTACAGACAAACATACACAGAGACAGACACACAAACACACAACTTGTTCCTTTATTATAAGGATAACAAGGGAATGGAAGTTTCTTTGTATGCCTTACCCCTGCAGGGCTACCTTTTACCTAACAAAACCAACCCTAAAGGAATTAACAAAATAATAACTACCAATCCCCCAGATTTCAATTTATTTGAACAGTTCAGTGCGCTATGAATACGCCGAAAATTATGTAATTAAAAATTTAAGGAGTCAAATCACGAATAAGGTAGAGCCAACAAGCGAAATAAATCAGAAATATATTTATGGAGCAGGTAAAAAGATCGTCAATTCTACTATGTGTTGTCCCCCCCCCCCCCCTCCCCCAACCGAAAGCTGAAAATCACGCATAGGTTTCGTGATTTATTTCCGAATTAATTTCGATATTGGTATAAGCTGGAGTCAATTAATTTTTTAACTTTCTGTTGCTGCGTTACTTTGGATCCAATTTTTGTTTGAGTGTTTTCTTTCCTTATTTTTTATCAATTATTTTTCTAATAATAACAAAATTAAAGGATGAATGTCTATTCTTGTTTTGTAACTTAATGATTTCTTTCAAAAAAATGATTTCAAAAGGGGTCTCTAGGGGCACTTGCGGAGGGAGGAGTTCAATTAGATAACCCAATTTTTTTTGTTTTAGATTTTAAAGAAAAAGTAAAAAAAAATTTTCAGGGGTATTTTATTTTTTTTTGGGAGGGGGGGTGAGGGTCGACCCCACCTTAAAAATCGCGAAACCTCGAGTAAAAAATATAATAAAATTTTGTATGTGATTGTGTAAGCCTTGTAAATGTTTAAAAGTTTATGGTACTAGTTCCCAAAGTTTTATAATAACTTTTTCATATTCTTTGGCTTAACAACTTTGGAGACTTTTTTTCGAATTTTTGTATTGGTTGGTGTTGAGTGTCCAAACGTTTCAACTACTAATTGTTATGTACAGAAGGGGTAATTTTGTGTATCGTCATTGTTGACGTACATCAATCTTACCCCTTAGACCCCTGATGAAAGTTGTGTAACTCATTGGGACGGACAGGTTGGCGGATAAATATACATACAAGTTTTATACAGTAGCTACGTCCCTTGAGCGTTTCACATTTCTAATTAACTCAATTAAAATAATTCGTTTAAAAAAATTAGAATTTTCCTTGTGACATTTATGTTACACTGTGGGCTAGAATTGAATCAAGACAAAAGTAAGTGCCGAGCCCTGGGACCTATGTATGGTGAAAATAGACATAAAACCATGATTATTCCAGGTAAAACCAAAATATTTCAGCGGGGGCTTTTTGAGAAAATTAGATTCGAAAATTTCAAGTTCAATTTTCACCCCCTAGGAGTTGCCGCATAATCATGACAAGAAAAGCAAATATTATTTATTTTAAATTTTGAACAACTTTGCTTTTATGAAGTCTTTCATAAAACCTCTCTATATATGATTTATTTTAGGCTGAATTTTCGTGACCTTTATCAAAGCAATTGATAAAAATGGCCATTAATTAACTCCCTTTTGGAGTGGTTTTATGAAGAACTTTGCATGTTGATTCCTATAACAGTAAGGTACGATCTAGAAAGCGTAGCAACTCTAAATCAAAACCAGAATGTCCGTACGTTTATTCCCGCCGTGTTGGCTTGTTTTTTTACTAATCTAGTTATGGAATTGAAGGTCATTGTTCATTATATATTAACTATTTTTCTAAGGTGTTTGTATAGTTAAACATACAACAAACTTAAAAATGATCAATTAGTCTTGGATAGTTTATATTTATTTGGTAGGTCATTGGGTTTATCTTTGTAACACTAAATATATTAATCATATATCAGCGATTTCCCTTACAGTGTCTGTTGAACACTGACCCCCTCCCCCCTCCTGCTCTTATTTTGTATTTTTTCATAATATACCTGAGGTCCCTAATTCCTGCGGGGCCAGTCAGCACCCAATATAGCCTAAATTATCCTTACTAAAAAATTGAATTAAAAACGAAAAATTTTCCACCTCTAACTCAATTTATTTTCAAAGATAAAGGGGAGGGGTTTTGGGCTCAACAAAGCACTTTAAGGAAAAAAAAACCTAAAAACCCAAATGTTTCATGAATTATTAATCATTAATGTATATTTTCTGTTCAGTTTCCCTGAACACCCTTTTGCTAAATTATGTTGACCCGATCCATGGACAGATTGACCGTCCGTAGCTTACCCTTCTTCCCCTACCCTTTAGTGTGTTATTCTCCTTCCCCCATCCTTGTTTTATCGTTTCCCCGTTCCCTTTTATGATTCCCCTTTTGCTCTGTTGCGCTTTTGATTGTCTGTTGTGTTGTTCTGATGGAAGGAGTGCGTAAAGTAGATACATGACACCAGGAAGAAGGGATGGGGCATGGACTGTAAATCATAATTGTACTAAAAGTTGTTTCATAAACGTTGGATACTTTGAAATGAATTTTGAACGACTGGTTACAAACTTGTGTTGTCCAATCTTTTTAACCAATAATTTTCAATTACACAAAGGGTAACTTTGTTAATCAATCTTAGAGATTTGTATCAAATTATCATCCATTGGCTTATTCCTTAAGATCCCTGTACTTCACTGTCCCCAGAAGCTATCACATAAATTGGGTTGCCTGACAAATTATTTAATCCCGATGCTGTTTTGAAGTTTATCTTTCAAATCAGAGTTTTGTATCTTATGAATTTACAAATCGAGTTATTATGGTAATTAAATTTGAATAAAAATCAAAGGATTAACGAATATAAATGAGTTTTGATGGGAATAGAAACATGTTGTTACGGTTTTAATACGAAGATTTTTATAGTACATAAATTACCTACTATTGGTCAATTAAAATGTACACTGGCCTGCCATTGGTAATTGGCCTATCTTTAGTCATTTGCATTGGATGACATCATTTTTGTAGGCACTGTAAAGAGCTTCTTGGAACGTTAAAAATTTCATTTTTATTAGCATTTAAAATAATAATTTTATGTTGATATCCCTGTATTTTCAGGCATTCAGCGTCCATGATCCCCGGAGACAGATTATATCCTATTCTTTGTTATACCTGGAGATTGTCAACCGCAGGTTTACCGCATTTGTTAACCGCAGAGTACCCGCATTTATTAGTCCAATAAATTATCGTAAAATTTGATTTACAATTACATTTGGGGAGTTTGATTTTCCCTATCTCTAAATCTTTGAGAAACAAGGATGACAACATTCTTAAAAGCAAAGCACTGAAACGGTAGGATAAACAAACATTAACCCTTTTTGAGTGTCAGAACTTAATAATCAGAATATACAGGTATAAATGTCGAAGCAAAATTGGAAGTAATAAATGTTTGTTGTTAAAAAAGTTACAAATCAACATGTTTAAAATGGCACATACTGGTAACGATTATAGAGTTGCTGCGCTTTCTAAACCGTACCTTACTACTCTAGGAATCGCCAAGCAAAGTTTGAAATGGATAGGACAATTCTAACATGCCTAATTTAAGAAAAAAGTATCCGTTCTGGACGTACAGACGGATCCTATAAAACAAAGCTTTGTAAATGAACTTAATACAATGTTTCCTCCTTCAAAGAAATAAAGCAAATAATTGACAATTATATTTTAACTGGACTTAGATATCAAACAACTCATAAGCTCTGTAATTTTATTGTCTACTTCCAAATCCTTATATAAAAGAAATAAGCACTGTGTGTGTCGTCTGTAACGAAGGATCTCTGTAACCGCTGAACTGATATGATTCTTCATTACAGTGTAACTTCTCATATAAATAAAACAAATAGTTGGGTTGGATATGAAACTTACGTAGACATAAAAACAAATAAATAATTTATTTAAATTTAAAACCATATATCCCTATTTGCTTTTTTTAAAGGAAAGCCAAGTTAAAACGTTTCAAATTGCAAAATTTTAATAAAAGCATTACAAGTTGCTAAATTTGTTAGTAATTTCATGACAAATGATTATTAATTAATCGCATAAAATATCCAGCGGCAAATAATCCTTGTTTTGTTTAAAAGATATTTGAATGTTTGTTTGTTTCTCATTTTTGTGTGCAGTTTAAGATATTATTCTTTTAAGGGGCAGTCGCATAATTAATATTTTTTAAAAATTTTACTAGAAATATTTATTATTTCACAAAAGTTATTTATTGTGTTGTTTTGACTACAGTAAAGTTTTTAATGGTTTAAATTCTTATTTATGATTTTAACCCTAACATTATTTAAAACTTTTAATTAGGTAAAATTGAAAAAATCAAGCAAAGAAAATTTAAACAGGTCTTAACAACATAATGGATTTATTATTACTAGGATCTTACAACAGAATTACATGTTTTCTTATAAAGTGAACCCACCAGCAGTGGGCTAATATAACAATTCACACCCTTCCACCCCCTTTACCCCATCCCTTATCCTCCTATTGGATTAACGAACTGACAAATAAATGACAGGGGGAAACAGCAGCCTAAATTGACAATAATTTTTTCCCCTGTAATAATATCCACATATATTCTACATCCATTAACAACATTCAACTGATATAAATATCCATAAAACAAGGATGACAACATCCATAAAAGCGAAGCACTGAAACGGTAGGACAAACGGACATTAACATTTGTATAGTGTCAGAACTGAATAATCAGAATATAAATCATAAATTTATAAGAGTCGAACCAAAATTGTAAGTAAATTTGTTGAAAAACTGCTGGATACAGGATAATGTTTATGGACATACTTATATTTCTAGGACTTGATTATAGAGTTGCTTCGCTAATAACATTATACTTTGTTGTCCTAGGAATTAATACACCAAAAATCAGATCAATCGGATGATTAGATCACATGAAAATTTGTTGTTAAAAATTTTTTTTACATGTTTAAAATGGACGTACGGACATTCTGGTAATGATTATTAAGTTGCTACGCTTTTTAAATCGTACCTAACTACTAAAGGAATCACCATGCAAAGTTTGAAATCGATAGGACAATTCTAACATGCCTAAATTAACGAAAAAAGCTATCCGTTACGGATTGACGGACAGACGGACCGACCCTAATTATAGAAAAGCTTCACCTTTAAAAATGATTATTTCAAAATTATTATATTTCTATACCAATTAATCATATCTGTAATGAAAATTGAAACATTATATACCTTTAATAATCTAGCCTAATAGAAATTATAATTCTTTACAGAAAATGATTTTATCATATGTATTAATCAATAGCATATAATTTTTTTCAAATGAAGGTATACAACTCTTATCTCTCAATAAATCTTAGGTGCTTTCTCTTAAAGTTCCTATTTAAAAAAGTGAATGATATACTGATATCAAATTATTTATTATACCTGAACTGTCCCTTAGATTGAGACAATATATGTTGTGTAATGTAATATCTCAGGACTGGATCATGTCGATGAAATGAAACCTGATTCATGAATTTTGAAGATAATGTAAAAATGATGACCCTTAAATATTTTTTTTAGAGTAAGTGTCTTGAGTGACTAAGCTTTGGAACCTAAAATTTGCTTTGTGTTATTGTTTTTGGACACCATGGAAACTGTCCCAATTTTGTATAACTTTTGCGGAACATGTTCCAGTTACGTCATATTTTTCTTTCCCGAAAAAGAGAAGGGGGGAAGAAAATCTCTTCAAAAGAGATGGGGAAAACCCCCTTTTCTCCCATCTCTTTTTTCTTCCCCCCTTCCCTTTTTTTTCTTTCCCCCTTCCCTTCTTCGGGAAAGAAAAATATGACGTAACTGGAACATGTTCCGCAAAAGTTATACAAAATTGGGACAGTTTCCATGGTGTCTTGTTTTTGCATCATCTTTTATATTTAGGGGTCAGGTTTCTATTATCTGATGTGACCCATTCCTGAGGTTCTTAACAATGTGTATAAAGATTTTGTGCGTTTGACCTAGAGAGGGTTGTATGCGTGAGCCTCGGCGTTTGGCGAACATTTAAATGCACTGAGAAAAAGCTATTCAAAACAAATTAATGTAGAGAAAATTGTTATTTTTCTATATATCTTTATTAAGAAAATATAACTTTTTCTACAAAGTTGCCTTAATTTTGAGTACCTTAGCCCCCCGCCCCCTTATTTAACTTTAGTTCATTGAATCTTTTATAAAAAAAATGAGTATTTTTTCCTTATTTAGAAATCAATGTACTGCCCTTTTTGTGGTAAAAAATAGTAACACTTTCTAAATATGTATTTTCTATTCTATCAATCTATCGCTGTATCCCTGATTAGAGGCTCAAAAATCACCTTTCTTCCCTTTTGTTTTTCCCCACGGACTTAAAAAATTTCAATGTTAGGATTCATTATTATTATCTAGTCTCCAGTTCTTATTAGGTGTCACAGTCGTCGTGATGGTCTTTAGTTGCTATTAGGTGTCACAGTAGTCGTGATGGTCTCCAGTTGTTATTAGGTGTCACAGTCATCGTGATGGTTCTATTTACGTTGTTGTACCCAATGAGGGTAAACTATAAATTATTACACTGGTACCCAAAGTTTTATATTCACGCTATCTTATTAGCTTAGTCAAAATCTAATATAATTTAATGTGATTGGTTAGTACCAACTATAAGTGTCCAAACTTTTCAATTATTAATTTTAATCTAAAAAAGGGTTAATTGTGTTTATCATTATTAAAAATGTAAAAAAATATCGTTTATTGTCTTTTCCTTTAAAGTGCCTGACTAATACATGCGTCCACAGACAGGGTCACAACTAAAGAAGTTAAAATCAGGAAGGAAGGAAGAGCAAGAAAGTTAAGCAGAAACAGAAAAAATAAAGAAAGAAATATAGATTATTGTATTTGAGTAGATTATAAATTATATTTGTTTGTATTCTAAATTCTAATAATTATTAAGACTTGCCTCCTTTTTTGTGTTGGGTCATCAATTTAGTTCAATTAGATAAAGCTAAAAAACTAATTAATAAAGCTAAGTTGTATTTGCTGATGCTATATTAGTAAAAAAAGCTACCTGCCTTTTTTTAAAAGTAAGTAATAATCAACACAAATCTTGTATCTATATCTTATCATAAGTTAGTAAAAAAAGAGCATTTTTATATAAAAAGAAAAATATTAATTAGGAAAATACAAGAAAATTAAGGAACCTCGTAAAAGTGTCGAACTATGACGTCAGAAAAAAATAACAATTAACCAATGAGAAGCCAGTATTCACTGTAATTGACCAATGGTAAAATATATAGCGGTCTCTCATTTGTTAATCATTAATTTTTTCTGAACGTCATAGTCAGACACTTTTACTGGGTTCAAACTAAGAGATGACAACATCCATAAGTAGCAAAGCATAAAAAATGATCGTTTGACATACGTACAAAGTCAGTTATAGATCTAAACTAAATAATTAAAAGCCAAGTTGTCTTGCTAATTTAATTAACTTAGTCATAAAAAGCTACCTAGCCCTATTTAAAAGCTTTTCTATAACTAGGGTCGGTCAGTCAGTCCGTCTGTCTGTAACGGTTAGCTCCTATCGTTTTCAAAAGATTCCTATAGGTTCAACTTAGAAAGTGCAGTAACTCGAAAATCGTTACCACGTCCATTTTAAACATGCATATTTTTTTTTACTTTTTTGACAAAAAAATCAAGTCCTAAAAATGTAAGTATGTCCTTAAACAATATCATGTATTTAAGCAGTTTTGCAACAAATTTACTTAAAATTTTGTTTATACTTATACATTTATATCCTGACATTCTACAAGTGTTAATGTTCGTTTGTCCTACTGTTTCAGAGCTTCGCTTTTTTAAAAATTTTGTTATTAATTGTTTTTTAAAACAAAGCAAATGCACAAATCTAAAGTAAATACATGTTTTAGTATAGATTTGCAATAAGAAGCAAAGTGCATTTTAAATGCATACAGAAAAAGATAATTTATGGGGGAATCACATCCATAAAAAAAATAACTTTGAAAATATCCTTAACATGGCATGACTCAAAATATAGGTTAATCTGATGTCAAACTTTGCATGGTATACTATTCATCTGATTTTTGAAATAATGATTCCAAGGACAACAAGGTACAATATTTCAAGCAAAGATTCTCTATAATCAAGTCCTAAAAATGTAAACAATTTGCAGTTCTCTATCTCTCTGATATGTCTAAAATAAAAATGTGTCAGATTAGAGTTTATTTTATGAAATCAGGTCAAACAACAAACAAAAATAAAAACAAGCAAAAAAAAATTAATTTATTTTAGATCTAAATTTTTCAAAGATTAATCTCTTTGCACTTTTCATTTTTTGTTTGCTAGTAACTTTTTTTCTTTTGATTTTTTAAAGAAATTATTTCGCATTATCTTCTTTGTCAGGGATCTAAAGGGATAAGACAATGTCCGAAAAATTAATGCCCAATACACAAAATTAGCACTTCTGTAGATCACAATAAGTGTTGAAACGTTTGGACACTCAACTTAATGAACCAACCAATAACATTCAATAATAGTCCCTAAAGTCAATAAATAAGAAAACGTTATTATAAAACTTTGAGGACAAATGTAATGAACAGTCCAATGTCCCCTTCCTCCCTGCTTCTTAGTAGAGCAGCTATTCCTAATTATGTGTGTATGTTGATTTTTTCAACTGGAAAAATAATTAAAATTCAATTTAAACAAGGATGACAACTTTTAACAAGTAGCAAAGATAACATCGGACAAAGTGGTTTTACTGAGCAGATATTCATTGTCATAAAAAAATATACACCTGAATTTTGGAAAGTGAAAAAATCACGAAACCTATTTGTATAAAAAAAAATTGGTCTTGATTGACAAACTGACTGACCAAGTAAGTTTTCTCTTTACACTCATCAAAAAATAATTAGACGTCTCTCTTGAATAGCAGCTGAGAAAATCACGTTTATTATAGACAGATTGACAGACGGATGGCAGGGTGGGCATTTGAATTGTAGAGTAGCTTCGCTACTTATAAATATATTGCTAAACTTATCGAAGCTATGATAAAGCCAGCAAAATTGTTATATTTTCTGATTTATTGTGATAAAAAATATTTTCTGTTAATTGTTATGATAATGGGATCTAGGTAGTTCACGGAAAAATGTTCCTGGTAACGATCATCTCCAAAAATCTTTAGATATTAAAGGCTGCTATCTTCGAAACGGCTGTCCGCACAACATTTTAATTTCCATTGAAACACAGGGAAAGCTTTACTGAAATAAAAATGCGTAAAATAATTCTTTTTTTCGCATTTTTGTGCCCTGCGATATAACTATACATTAATAATTAATGACTATTCCAGATTATTTGTAGGTCTTGTTTTTGTCTGCTAAAATTTTGTTTAAGTATAATCTACATGTCCTCCATTTTGCCGTTAAAAGCCTTTAAAGTTCATTGAGATAATCGTTACCAGGAACATTTTACCGTGAACTGCATTTGACCTCAATTATGTCATTTCTGCACTACTTATGGACGTAATTATCATTGTTTGAAACAATATCTACATTTTAACCTAAACTTATCTGTGTTGAGTTTTATGCTTCGATTCTTCGTTTCCCCTAATTTAGTAAATTTAGAGTGCAAAACAGGTATTATTTTGCACAATATATCATGTACAAAACATTTTTGTCAGCAACATTTAATTTAAAGTTTTTTCTTAAAGGTAATAGAGATTACAACATCTATAAAGCAAACTACATGATTAAAGGGAACTCAAATGGCCAAATCGAAATTAATAGGCTGTTTTTATTGTCAGGGATCTAGGGATGAGACAATGAATCAAATATTCAATATTTTATGGCTTTCAAATCTTTGGGACTCATGTAAAGTGTTTGTGGAGGATTTAGCAGGTTCAGACTGACTTTGGGGACTAGCGCACAATTTCCACTGAGTTGTCCTGTTTTTTTTTGTATTAACTTAGGAACAACTCCATAGACGTCCAATTTTTCTATTTTGGAGGGTAAAATTTTTTTAATGGGGGGGTAATTCGGTTTTGGTGGGGGGTAAAATGGCGCGCGAAGCGACCCGCAAATTTCACCCCCCCCCCCCCCCAAATTTTTACCCCGGGGGTAAAATTTGATTTTGGGGGGGGTAATTACCCCCCCTGAAATCTTTTGGCAAGGGTAAATTTTGTTTATCCCCCCCGAAATTTACCCCTAGGGTAAAATTTTGGGGGGGAGTAATTTAAATTTTATTAAATATTTAGTATTAAAAATGCGCGGTTCTATGGGGGGTAAAATGAAAAAATATTTAGGGGTGCCTACGGCACCCCCAAATTAACCCCCCCCCCCTTGGACGTCTATGAACAACTCGGCTGTTTAAAACAAGCTACCATAAGCCGCGTGTTTTGATTGCAGCTGTGGCTTAAGAGCCCTTGCTATTAGAATTGTTCAAACAACATCAAAGATTTTAAGGGATAAAAAATGGACGACTAATTGATGCACAATTATATCTCCAACAATGATAAACAAAATTGCCCCATTCTATTTTGCATTCTGATACAAATCTGATTCTAAAATAATTTATTTTTGACAAGCCTTAGTTATTTATTTTATTGTTTACCCCGTATATATTTCTGCTCGGAGTTCTTTATAAATGTAGAGAAATTGAAGGACATACATCAATTGTAGAAATACTTCTTTTAATAGTTATTTATCGCATCGTAATTTAGACAGCCTTGAGACCCGTTTTGAGGGGACTAAGTTCCTGGCTAACAAAAATGGTATTGATTTTTCGATATTTATTTTAATAATCATGGAAAATTGTCTGTAATATGATGCTATACATATTTTTTTCTTTATGGCTGAGAACCAGTTCTAATCCAAAAGATATTAATCGGTTTCGTAGCCATACTGGAAAACGTGTAATACTTTCTCATAGCAATATCACGTATGTTAAATGCCCGTTTATAAAAAAAATTCCAAGATTTTTTCTGTAAAAATTTGAGGTATGTTAATCATCCTAATGTGTTTGCCTTTCTTTCTAGAATTATGAATGATGCTTTGTTCATGGCAAATATTTACCAGGCAAGGTTAGCCAGGGACTTTAAGGGATAGCATAAATTTAAACAATGACTAAGCATCAGGGATCCAAAGGGATAAGGCAATGGCCGATAAATTGATGTATAATCACAATGATGATACACAAAATTACACCTTAAGTAGATTAAAAATTATTGGTTGAACGTTTGAACACTCTACTTAATGAGCCAACCAATCAAAATTCACTAAAGTTGTTATACTAACGAATAAGAATACGTTATTATAAAACTTTGAGGACTAGTGTAATAAACAGCCAATAGTCCCCTCTCTCTTTGCTTATAATAGTGTTATATTAGATTTACTTAAAAATATTTGATTATATTAAATCAAATATGTATCTTTTTCCTTATAGAGTTGATAAATTTTGGTTTTAACTTTGACGAGGATGACAAAATGCCTTACTGAAAATTTCGTTTATGTGCATTCAGGCAGGTAGGATAGGGATGTGGGTACCCAAAGTACTTCTTGGCTCAATAACTTTGGGTACTTTTATGAAATTTTTAATTGGTTCAAAACTAGAAGTGTTCAAACATTTTAACCAATGATTTATCCTATAGAAGGAATAATAATGTCTATCATTTTCTGATGCATTTAGTTGAATTTATGATAGTCAGAATTGCAGGAAAGCTTTGCTTCTTACAATTAAAGAGTGAGTGACCAAGATTTTTAGAATTGTTTTGAATTCTTAAGTTAAATAAAATCAGGTGTTAGATCATTTAAATTTTTCTAACTTATTTATTTTCTCATTAAACAAACTTCAAGTCACATTAACATTTTTTTAAAGCTCTGAAACTTGACTTTCTACTTTAGGTTTTTTATAAAACCATATCATTAATTGAATTTTGACTATATTTATTCAATTTAAAACATTTAATTTTTCACTGATATATACAATTTTTTTATTGTATCTTAGGAGAAAACTTTATGTAATGAGAAGCTTTTAAAAAAAACTTGGGAATTCATAAAAATGAGAAATTATCCATCTCTTTTTTAGGAGTTTTCCTCCCCACTTCTCTTCTCATCTCCCTCATTTTTAAGACGTCACATGTCTGATTTTTTAATTAATTAATAATTGCATAAGAGCAGAAAAAATCTAGCTTTACTAACTTTTACTGAAAACTAATAGTTAAGATAAAACAGGTAAAAACAACAAAATGAGCAAAAATATATTTTGAAGATAGACAAAAAACATTATTTGTTGAGAAAGAACTTGTGAAAAAAGTGAACACTCAATTTATAAAGATTTACGACAAGAGATTGGACAAAATTGGTCCAATTTTCACAATTTTCATAATTTGGTGTGTAGTCACTCCTACACAAGATCTAAACAAAATTGTAAGTAAATTTGTTGAAAATACAGGATAATATTAAGGACATACTTACATTTTTATGACTTGATTATAGATATACCTCGCTTTTATCATTGTACTTTGTTGTCCTAGGAATCAGTATTCCAAAATTCAGATCAATAATTATATCACAAAAAAATTAGTTGTTAAAAAGTTAAAAATCAACATGTTTAAAATGGATATACGGATTATCTGGTAACGAAATCGTACCTAGTTACTATAGGTATCACCATGAAAAGTTTAAAATCGATAGGATAATTTTAACATGCCCAAATTAACAAAAAGGCTATCCGTTCCAGACGTACTTACGGACGGACGGACGGACTCTAATTATAGAAAGTTTCGCCTTTTTAAAAATCATTAGAATAGAAGAGCATTTTCTTACAACATCACTGCCCAGGGATCTTTGTGGATAAGATAATCGCCGATAAATTGATATACATCCCTAGTGATGATATACAAAATTACCCCTTCTATAAATTACAATTAGTGGTTGAAACGTTTGAACACTCAACTTAATGAACCACACAATCAAACTTCATAATAGTCCCCAAAGTTGTTGAGCTAACAAATGAGAAATATAATTGTAAAGCTTTGGGGACTAGAATAATAAGAAACCCATTGCCACCTTCCAACTTGCAAACTGAGCTTTCTATTACTTGTATCAGTCTCATGATGAAGTAACAGGGAGGAGGGGACATTGGGTTGTTTATTTTACTAGTCCCCAATGTCTTATAATAACGTTTTCTCATTTGTTGACTTAAAAACCTTGGGAACTTTTTATGAATTTTTATTGGTTGGTTAATTTAGTTGAGTATTCAAACGTTTCAGCCACTAATTGTGATCTACAGAAGGGTTAATTTTGTGTATCAATATTATACGGTATGTACGCCAATTTATCGGCCATTGTCTTATCTCTTTAGATCCCTGATAAAGTACTCTCTATTTGCTATGATGATATGCGGAGGTGAATATACACCCCCTATTTTCAATACATTTACTTCTTCCATGATAATCCATTTTTGATATTTTTGTTCAGACTACAATTTTTTGCTTGTGTTATTTTTTATCTTTCAGTCAAGACTGAAAAAAAAGCTTCCATTAAATTCAAATCTACTTGAATTTATTTCCTTTCAAAGAAAATTTTTGTTTAAAAACAAATATTATAAATTAGGATATGAAAAATTAACAACATTTCAATTTGACCCGGGATAAATGTCATGTTTTGAGTATAGAAAGAAAACTACCTGCAAATGAGGGCATTTTTAAAAAGTGTTTGTTTATTTAAATTCGTATGTAATATATATATACTATACTCTACACTTACAACAAACACACCAAATCTTTAGACACACTTAAGTATTTCACCTCAACTTCATCTCACCTGTAAAATCTACAGGTGGGTATTGATAAATAAAGTGTAGTAAAAAAAGAATGATCCCGAGGATAATTATTTCTTGTGATTCTTAACTTTAACCATATGAATTTAAGCCTGTTTTTCATATGGTGACGTTTAGACCTTCAAGAAAAATTACCTCATCCAATAGAGGGTCAGTATACAACCTTAACAATAATCTTGAGGTGGAGCTTTTGGTGATCTGCCCATTAAAGCATTCTGCAGTTTTCATTTAACAGGCCACACTTATTTATCCCTCCTTAGCAATTTTAAGTTCAGCTGTGTATCCATTATACACATTTTTATATTAAGGATTAGTACCTATTGACCTAATATTTTTATCATGAATATTATATTTTACTTCTCGATGACGATTAATTTTTCTTTCTGGAACTTACTGAAGTTTTATTTTTTTTGTATAAATTGGACATATTTTGAGAAGATATTATGTTGAATTAGTATTGACCTAATTTAAATGTACACTTTTTATGTTAAACGGCAAAATTTCTTTCTTTGTATTGCTTACTTCTGCTTTACAATGAACTTACACTTTCTGTAAGAGAATATCTTGGATTAGTCCTTATTTAATATTGTTATAATAACTCTTATAATTCATATGTTAACTTTTTATGTATATAGTTAAGACAAATAAAGAATCAAATAATAATAATAACAATTTTTTGCTTCTATAGGATTTTACCAGAGAGAGAGGGGACTGTTTATTACACTAGTCCCCAAAGTTTTAAAACAACGTTTTCTTATTCGTTAACTTAACAACTTTGGGGACTTTTAATGGACTATGATTGGTTGGTTTACAAAGTTGAATGTCTATACGTTTTAACCAATAATTGTAATCTACAGAAGAAGAAATTTTGTGTATCATAATCGGGGATGTGCATATTTTTTTGGCTATTGTGTTATCTAATTAGATCGCTGGGATTTTCTCTAATTTAACATTTATTATAAAAATTTTATTAATCAATAAAAAAGGTGTAGATGAAAAAACTTTAAAAATTGTTATTTAAGATCTGTGACACAGTTTTTTTTTGACAAAATATATGAAAGATATCTATAAAAACGGAGATGGAGGAGACATTAGTACCAAATTAAACTTGTACTCAAAGTTTTATAATCACGTTAACTTATATTTGTGTGCTTTCAATTTTGGATACTTTAATTCTAATTTACATTGTGTTTATTATCACTGGGGATGTATATTAATTTACCTCCGATTGTCTTATCCCCTTAAGATCCCTGACAATACACAAACATTTAGGTTAAGAAAATATTAATTTTTATTAAAAAAATAGCCGGAAATAAATTTTCTAAAGATAATTGTCCTATAATCTTTAAAAGATAAAATGTAAAATTTTAATAAAGTTGAAAGGAATAAAAATTTTTATTTTTTATTTTTCTATTAATTCAAACTAAAAAAATATTTATATTATTATTATATCTGCCTTTTAGTTTGTTTTGAAGAATAGAAATCCAGGCTCCTTTTCATGTTTGTGGTCAAACAATATCCTACAGTGCGGTACCCAGTGAAGAGACAATGGACGTTAAATTGATATATGTCCCGAATGATGATAAACAAAATTATATACAGCTTCTGTAAATTTTAATTATTATTTTAAAAGTTTGGAAAATGCAAGTTTGGATCCATACAATTAGAATTTAAAAAGGTATCCAAAATTTTGGTCATCGAATAAGATAACTTGGCTATTTCAGATGCTAGAATAATTTCCAGTCCAATGTCCCCTCCTTACCTGACTCTACATGACAAGTGTGCATTAATTTCCACACATGTATTACAAAATAATTATCATTATGGCCATTATCTCTTGCATAGTTAATCCAACCAGGGAGGGATGGAACATTCAGCTGTTTATTAAACTAGTCCCCAAAGTTTTATGATAACGTTTTCTTATAAGTTGACTTAACAACTTTGGGGACTTTTACTGAAGTTTGATTGGTTGTTTCATTAAGTTTAGTGTTAAACCGTTTCAACCACTCATTGTAATCTACAGAAGGGGTAATTTTATAGATCATATTCGGGGAGGTATACCATTTATCGGCTATTGTTTTATCCCTTTGGATCCCTTGTATAAAAGCGTCACATAATCAATTTATTATAATGAACAAAAGTACAAACTGTACCTTTTCCTTTTAATTTCCTTATATATTATTATCATTATACATATCTACTACTTTTCATTTGCTATTGTGATAATGTATTAAATTTATAAGTATACATGTATAACCCAGACAGCTACCTGGATCCAGTGTTGGGGACCCCTTTCATCTGCTAGCAAATTGCTTCCTGCTCCTTTAAAGCGACTTGGCTGTGTTAATATTTGCAATGTTATTCGCTGATATTTAAAGACCTAATTGAAAGTCGGCACAGGGGTACACGGGGGGAAGACATACTGTTAATCCACTCTATTGTTTCACTCTAATGATAATGCTGATATTTTCTGCAATTCATTTTATTGCATAAATGATAGTACACCATGCTACCTAACTTATTAAAAACGAGACCGGAATAATTTACAATGTTCAGGGTTACAAGGTTAGGTCAATTAAAGATTAAAAATTAAAAGTTGTTTGCAAACTAAATCAAAAATATTTAGAATTGGGTAAATTTAAACTTATCTTTCATAGACCTATCCCTGAAAACCCTTCTTTTTCATTTCACTTTATTGACATTAGGTTCCTGTAGATTTTTACAACTTTCTATAAAAAGGTTTTTACCAGATAGATTGTTAGATTGAATCAATTGTGAAGGATAACAACAGCCAAAAAACTGCGTAAAAGTCATACTTGAGTAATAAATATGCTTCATAACGATTGGAATCTCAACAAGAGCAAGGGAAATCATGTTTTGCCCACTCAATTTCTTACAGACGTACAGACAGACAGACATATAGACTGACAAACATTGCATACAGTATATTTGCAACTAAAAACTAACTGTCTCGAACAAGTAAAGCTCAAATTTTTGTCTTTTAATAACATCATTGTAGCTATTTCATTAATTATCTTTGATGCAAATTCCAGAAACAAGAAACAATCTCTATATTGACATATTATTTGCTGCTAGAAAATGTTTGGAATTGAGGTTTCTTGAATTTATTATGTTTTTGTTGCAAAAATGCCAAGATCGAATAGTCCACATACTTTGTGAGATATCAACTAGATTAGATTAAACAGCATTGTCCTTCCAGCACTAGGTGAAGAACTTTCCAACCCTGTATTCTTTTTTGAAAAATGAATAGTGATATATGGGGCTTAGGTTGTCAAAGCATCCTGGCAGGTAAGTGTTCTCTGTAACTTTTGCTTGATTTTTATATCTATTTTCCTTTTGTTCTAAAATATACCAGGAGGGTTTATGTTTGTCCAGTTTCAATTAAAAAGATTGTACTGATTCAAACATGGAGAATATATAGCTCAATTAAACTGGATATAAGTGGATAAAAAATGACTAAAATTCTTTATCTCAAATTATTTTTTAAAAATTAAGGGCAATAAGCAAAATTAAATCAAGCTTTACTCACACAATTAAGAAACTATTGAGAGGAGAGCTAATTTTAGTTTATTTTGCTTCTGACAAAAAATTATTCTACTTAATGTCATAGGTTTTTTAAAAAACATATTTTTTTATTTTGTCTTAAAATCCATAAACTATTAATTTCAGGTTTGGCCCAGTCTAAAAATTTAAAGACCAAGGTAGTTTCCAAAATGTGGATTCGAGTTATTTCATCAAGCAGTTCAGCCATTTGCCACTTTCAATAAATTATTTCATATTGTGGTCTTGATGCATTATCCTTATTTTATGATAAACAATTTTATAATACTAAAGCTACTCTGTAATTCCCTTTGTCTGTTCCTCCATCCATGACGAACCCCAAACTGTCCCAGTTTTGAGCAAGACGATTCCAGTTACGTCATATACGTTTCGGGAAAGAAAAAGGGAAGGGGGGAAGAAAATATCTTCAAAAGAGATGGGAGAAAAGGGAAGATATTTTCTTCCCCCCTTCCCTTTTTATATGACGTCACAGGAATCGTCTTGCTCAAAACTGGGACAGTTTGGGGTTCGTCCCATCCATCTGTTAGTTAGTTAGTAATGATATGAGGGAAAAATAATTTTAACTGCTGCTTTATAGACTAAATCGCAGATTTTTTGTGGTGAAAATTCCCTAAACCAATAAGCATCCAGTATATAACTTACTTGGTCTGTCAATCAAAAAAGTTTGTTACTAGTGGAAGATGTCATTCTTGTTCAATCTATAGTTTGATAATGTTTTTAGAAATTTATGAAAAAATATTGAGAATCCTAATGTCAACATTGATTATATTTCCAGATAAAAATGGCTTACTGTGGTGAGAGATCCAGATTAGAAAACAGACTCACAGGTAATAAACTATACTAAACCAAACGGATATCCGGCCATTTTTAATAATTAGCCTAATGCCAGATACTGAAACTATCCGGCCAGATATCCGGTAATATAATCTTTTATATTATACAACAAATAGTACATATGGACTGATCCTAATAGTATTTATTTTATGAAGAAAACTTAAATATCCGGTTATACGGCCGGATATTTGGTATCCGGCCTATCCCTATGCTAAACTTAATTTTCACAAGTGAAGCTTTTCTTTATAAGGTTCTGTATCTTCGTTGCATTTTTACTACAAAAGAAATATTAAATCGTTTAAAAATTGAATATTTTGCAATTGAATTTAATGACTTATTTTTGCAATTTTTTCTATAATTGTTATGATAGATTATATACAGGGTGCGGCACATAAATCCGGACTTTTTCTAATCTTTAAACAAATGAACATAAAATCGTCAATTTTAAAGATTTTATTGAATTTTAAAAACTGAGAGGCAGAATAGGTATTTGACTACTAGATTATTTTTAAAAATGGCTGCCAGTCTTATTCACCGCCTCTACCCGCCTCCTCAACCGCCGGCAGGCCCCGGTCAAAATGTACCTGTCCAAGCTGGCGAAGTTCTCCTTGATAGTGGCAATTAGGGAGGTCTTTGTGATATGGGCACGTCTATTGGTGCATGCTTCAAAGTAGCTGTAGGCCCAAAAGTCCATTGAATTAAGATCAGGCTGCTGGGAGACCACATTTCCATAGAAATGTGAGTAACCGCAGGATCCAAATTAACCCAACTTTCAAGCTACCCGTAGACGCGGAGGCTCTTATTTGGACCACAGTTGAGCTATAACGACGTTTTTTACCTTTTTGGAAATGGCATGACGATTCAGCTAGGGTTGTCAGCGCAACTTATAGTCTAAAATGAGTTTTTAAGTTCCAAATGGGTCCCTGAAATCGAGAACCGAGAAATATTCATAATTTTTCACGGTTTTTGACGTTTTTTACATCTCAAAATCTGCCTTGTTTCACTTTGCTAGGGTACTACGGCCAGGCCATTACAGATAGAGAGCTCTAGTCTTTTCTAGTGTCTTACTTATGTATCTAACAGTATTTCCAGCAAGTTACATAACTCTACCTCACCTACAGATGGGCTGAGATCAGAATTATTGGACCCTAGTCGAGAATCAAGATTAAACCACCTGCGCATTTCGAATCTGCCTTGCTGAACATATGCGCGGCCAGCTCGGAATACACGTCCATTCTCGTTCAAAGATTTTTTTTTGCTAAAAGGTCATTACCTAAGCTTTTTATAGTGGGTTCAAACGTCCTGATTGGTCAAGTAGTTTTGACGCTATGGCCGTTTTAAAAAAGTCCGGATTTATGTGCCGCACCCTGTACATATTTTTAAGATGGTTGTCTTTGCTAAATTGATTTGTATTTAGATTAAATACAGCTTTCATATGTTACCTTTCTATTGGGTATGCTATGTGAAAATCTGATGAAAAAAGTTTTATATTAGTTGGTCATACTCTTTAGAAAATGTTATAGTTGCAAAATCAATTACAGAAAAAAATGCTACTTTACACTTTATTAAACTGAAGGAGGGTATCAGGTTCATGTCCCGAACAAAACCGATATAATCTGTGTTAAAAAAATGTTTCCTATTATATATTTTTAATTTAAGCTTGGTTCTTTATCAATTAGTTATTTAAGACAAAATTCATGCAATCAAAAACTTGGTTGTTGACTAAAAACTGTTGACTAAGAAAAACAGTCTTGTTTATATTTCTTATCTGTACTCTTTAAAAGTTTCAAACATTAATGAAAAGCGTGAATTAATTTTTTAAAGAAAAATATAAGAATTTAATCCTCACACTAAAAACAAGGAATTAATAGTTTTACAATGAATTAAGTTTTAAAAAACAAGGATAATTCTGTGAATAAATAGCGCATCCTAAATTTAATAGGGTAAGAAACTGAGAGAGAAATGCAGCACTATAAGTATTCATTTCTATAGTAATGCAGGGATCTAAAGGGATAAGACAATGGCCGATAAATTGATGTACATCCCCCATGATGATAAAAAATAACCACTTAGTTGTTGAAACGTTTGGACTAAGATCAAAATTAAAATTCCCTGAAGTCTCCGAGTCCAAAGTTGTTACGCCAACTTTGGGGACTAGTGTAATAAGTAGCCCCATTTTCACTCTCTCTTTGATAGTAATGTGAAAGCTCATAGATATAATGAGAAGATATAACCAACAGATCTATAGTATAGATGTATATACACTGATACAGACAACTACCTTACTTCCTTTTTCAATTACCTTTTTCGTCTGCTTCTAAATTATTTTCTGCTACTTGGCTGTGTTTATACAAGCGACACCATTGGGTGATTTTCAAGGACCCAATAGAAAGGTTGCTCAAGGTTGATGCGATGGGGAGATACAGTTATTTAACCCTTTCTCCCTCTAGTGGCTTACTCTAATATATAACTAATAGACATACGAAGTTAAATGTAAGACCCTGAATATATGTAGTTTAGTTTCGCTTCTAGAAAGAATTAGATATTGCAACAAAAAAAGAGGACAGCTGCTGCAAATAGGAAAATAAAAAGTTTGTTGTGTCACAAAATAAAACTTTTTTTTATCTTTTTCCTAATAAGATGTTTTAATTTGTTACATGATGCAATTAATGAAAAGTGCTTTAAATTTAATTAAATTTATTTTCTTATTTCTAAGTAATAATAAGCGAAGCTTTTTACAATCATGGATTTTATCTAACACATTTGCAAGAAAATGTAAAAAAAAAGTTCAAATTTACTCTCAAATTAAAGAGTAAAAAAAAAAAAATTTTTATTTTCTTTCAGGGATCTAAAGGGATAAGACAATGGCGGATAAATTGACTTATATTCCTAATGATGATACACAAAATTACACCTTCTGTAGATTACAATTAATGCTTTAAACGTTTGGACACTAAACTTAATGAACCAACCAATCAAAATTCAGTAAAAGTTCTCAAAGTTGTTAAGCCAACGAATAAGCAACCGGTATTATAAAACTTTGGGGACCTGTGTAATAAAGAGTCCAATGTTCCCTTCCTTCCTGATTTTCTTTTATTTCGAGTAATGTATTGGCTAATTTAGAAACGAATCTATATAAATTCTTTGTCTGTTAAAACTTAAAATTTAGTTATTGTTAGTTTTTAGTAGCAATGAACAAAATTATAAATATTTATAAATATTTAATATTAATATACCTTTAACATATATTTAACTTATGGACAAATTGATTCTTGTAAACAGTTGCACATTTTTGTACAGCATGACCCTCGAAAAAGTATTTTTAAGCATCTGCAGCCCTTATTTCTCAATGAATTATAAAAAAATGCATATGTCCTTGTTCTCCATAGTATTCCACATAAGTAGATATAAAAATATTTTTTTTACCTCCATTAACACCGGAGATTTTTAGAGCTAAAGTTTTGAAAAAGTGATTGAGGAAAAAGTAACTTTTAACATGAAACGACTTTTTTAGCAAAATTAAGGTAGAAATCCTTTTATTTTTGTTACTAGCAGAAACTTTATACAAAAATGAAATAAAAAATTTAGTTTTTGAGTAAAAAGCATTTTTTTACACATATTTTTTGAGTCTTTTTAGTTTAATGATATTTTGAAAAACTTACTTATTAGGCAAAATTGTTTAAGATTAAAAAACCAAATAAATCTTTATGAATATAGCAGGAAAATTGTTTTTGTTTCACAATCCTAACTTTAATAACAAAAAAGTTATAAAGAAAATAAAATTAAAACATAATGATTTTTTTGTCTAAAAAGCTTAATTAACCCCCTATTAAATTATTGAGATGTCAGAAAAGTAGGCGGAGCAACTGTCATAATTAATCCTTTTCTCAAATAAGGGTTAATAAATAACCTAAAATTTGCAAATAATCAATTCATTTAGTAGTATTTTTTGCCATTAAAAATTTATATTTTTTGGTGGAATAAAAAAGAAATAATTAGTTAACTTGTTTTTCTTTGTGTATCATTATTCAGTTGCCAGAAAAACATAATATAACAATCCAAAAAATAAGAGAAACAAAAAAAAATTCTTTTTCTCAGTCACTTTTTCAAAACTTTAGCTCTAAAAATCTCCGGTGTTAATGGAGGTAAAAAAAAATATTTTTATATTTGCTTATGTGGAATACTATGGAGAACAAGGACATAAGCATTTTTTTATAATTCATTGAGAAATAAGGGCTGCAGTTGCTTAAAAATACTTTTTCGAGGGTCATGCTGTATATGTTTAGGCACTCAATCTTAATGAACTAGCCATTTAATTTGTCTGTTTAACTGACCAATATTTAAATTGTTTTTATCTGTACTTTGCTCCTGATTATCATCCTTGTTGTTATTAATTGAAATGTAATCTTTAAGTTGTATTAACATTAGGATATATAAGTTGGAAGGAATTTTAGAGGGAGATTTGAAATCTGCATCAAATTTTAAGGATTTTTTATAGAATTCGTTTTTTGTATAATTCTTTATCTAAAAGCGGAAATACAATTTAAGTTCATAAATTTTCACCAATAGGATAGGTGGATTAGAAACTACCTGCGCTCTAATTGGTTGAATGATGTGCGACACTTAAGCTTCTCCAAACAGAGCGCAGATACTTTTCAATCCACCAATCACAGATGTCAAAATTAATTAATTTAAATTGTATTTCCGCTTTTAGATAAAGAATTATACAAAAAATGAATTTTATAAAAAAAATCCTTAAAATTTGATGCAGATTTCAAATCTCCCTCTAACATTAAAATTCTTTCCAACCTATATATCTTAATTAACATAGTTTACTTGGGTAAAATATCAGGAATCTAAAGGGATAAGACAATGGCCGCTAAATTGATGTACATCCTCAGGCCCAATGTTAATGCACAAAATTACCCCTTTTGTAGATTACAATTTATGGTTGAAACGTTTGGACACTCATTTTAATAAACCAACCAATCAAAATTCATCAAAAGACCCCAAAGTTCTTAAGCCAACTAATTATAAAATAGTTTAACAGCCCATTGTCCCCTCCCCCCTTGATTAAATATTGTATTTTTCTATTCTATGAAATATGTTAAAAGCATCATAAATGAAGAATTTTGAAATGACCGGAAAAGACTAGTTTGAAGACATTTTTACACCTTGTATGAGTTTTACAATTGTTATTGAAATCTCAAAACTTTGGCTTTTTTCATATTGAAACTTTTTTGTGCAAGAAAAGTTAAGCGTTTTTTTTTCTCAGGGATGTTTGGAGTACAAAGATCTAGAAAATGTTTATTAAAAAATTTTAAAGTTGGGGAGGGGGGGGGAATAATTGTTGGACCTTCATAAGTACGAGATAAAGCAAGTGAGGGGGGGGGGGATATTGGACTGATTGAAATCTATAGAAAGGGGTAATTTTGTGTATCATTATTGGGGATGTACAATATTTTATCTGGCATTGTCTTATTCCTTTAGATACATGAAAAGAAGGTCAAACTTATGGGTTTTTTTTAATTTGATTGATATAAAAAATAATCTTGATTTGAACTCTTAGTTTAGGGAACTTCGTTATAACATGTAAAAGTTCTGTATAAATGAATACAGTTAGGATATGTTTTTTTCATTTATTTAACTCTTTATATCCTACTAGCGGCTACGCCCCCTAGAACCTCTAGGGGCACTTAAGATGGGATGGGAAAAAGTCTTTTTCAATTTGATTTTTGAAATGAAAATGCATCTTTTATTGGAAGGGTGAAGATATACTCCCCAAAAATAGTTATAAAACCTTACATAGACCAATTGAAAGCTACATTGTGAAACCAATATCGGTTCAGCGGTTAGCTAAAGACAAAAAAGCTTACTACTGTATATGATAGGATTAAAGTCTATGTTATTTTTTATTGACCTATCCCCCTCCCCATTGTTCCTGGTTGAATTGAAAAGTGACAAAGATGTCAATTTTTCTTTTCGTGTGATCTCACACGAGAAAAAGTCGAAAGATCGCATCATCTAAAATTGGACCACCAAATGACCCCACTTCGGAAGAGATTGTTTTGGCCTTTTAATGATTCATATTATTAAAAAGCAAAAATTAATTATGTCATTAAGAGGACATAATTTAGTTAGAAAATCGTCATATCGATAATATGTCAGTTATTACTACTTTAACATGAAATTATAAAGTCGTTATAAACCAAGAAAATTATTTATCTGCACAACGCTTCCAATGTTGTCAACAAAAATAGCTTCTAACTGACATTAGTGGATAAAATATAAGTTGGGGGAGGGGATAGGGGGGTTTAAATGTCCACTGTCGAAATGAACCTGCAAAAAAATCCGCAAATATTTGAACTTGAACCTTGAGGTTACTTTTCAAACAAGTGATCCTTATATAAAAGTAACAGGATCTGTGTGCGTGTGTCTGTTTGTACCAAATGATTTTTCTGAACCGATTTGGTTCTCCTTTACAGTTAGCTTCTCATAGGTCCTGAGAATGTTTATAGACATTTGGGAGGATAGTACCACCAATTTCCCAAGAGAAATCATCCTTAGAGAAAAATGAACTTCCAACCCCAATTTTTAATACTTAAAAAAAACTGAAATCGGAAATGTGTGGGATTCAACTCCCTCCCACCTTTAATGCCCCTAGAGGCCTCTAGGGTTAAAGCCGCTAGTTCTAAACAAGACGTGATTTCATCCCATACAATTCAAACATCATATGATCTGAATCAATTTGATTGAAAGTCTATCCACATTGCTTAAAAGTTTAATAATTTTATTTTTAAACAAAAAATATTTTTATGCCTTTTATATTGCTGAAATGGTAAAAATTAAAAGAAAACACAGCTAAATATATGCCCATAACTGACCTCTTTAGCGCGCACGTCACAGCTTATAATATGTCATGATGTCAAAATACTTCTCGAATGGCCTAAAAGAAATGATTTAGTATAGATAAACAAACAAGCATTCTTTAAGAATTTTTACTTATATTTTTAGTAGCAAAGCTACTGTATAATTCAATTTGTCTGTCCGTCGGTCAAATAGTCCGTAACGCTATGGGGACATTGTGGTTTTCTCGGCTGCTATTAAAGAAAGAGAGTTTGAATTTTTAGTGAAGATATCTATGACAAATGCGCATCTTTTCTATACATTAATTTGACCGTCTGTACGTCATGCTTGAAAAGAAATAAACCTAACTTTTTAGAGAGTTTGTGATTTTATTTGAGTTTTCGCACACTCTCACTCTTTTGTAGTTATGAACATCTGATTTATAACTAACTTTGACCGTTTGTCCATTCAATGTTTTATGTGATTCGCTACTTATGGCTTTGGTCATCCTTGTTACATCTTAGTTCTTCAGGTTCAAGTTCTAAAATTGTTTGCCGTGATATATTCTCGTAGCTAATTCATTATAATAGTTATAGAATATACGTGAATATTATGTCAGGGGAAATTTTTTTTATCAATTTAGGTTGCTAACATGTTCATCATTTATTTCTCAGTTCGTTCATACAGTAGATAAGATAAGATAAGATTTATTTTGGGTTGTTGGTAGCTCGTGAACTGCTAAGGGGAAACATCTGATATGGTTCCCTATTACAGTGAAGCTTCCTATATGTCTTGAGAAGGTTTGTAACTATCTCCACGCTCACACGAGAAATCGCCGCTAAAAATTACTATCCCCCCAAATATTTATCACGTTTACTTTTTAAAAAAATTTCCTGCCTTAAGGTATCTAGGGGCGTAGTCACTAGTTGTGAAATTATTGAATTTTGATAAAATTTTAATTACAAATGCCTGCTTTTTGTTTAGGTAAGGACCTGCAGCGTGCCCTGTGGGTTGGACCTGAACCTTCAAGATTTATGCCAGGTGTTCCCAGGTATCCTAACATTTAATACCAACTTATATTTTAATAATTACAGAGGCCTGTAGGGGCACTGAGGCGATGGAAGTTTCAATTCGTCCTCCCCCTCCCCCTTACTTTTAATTCTAGCTTCAAAAAGAAAAGTTTTAATTTTTTTTGGAGGGGAAAATTTTATTTTGGGGTTCGGGATAGTGGTGGTAACTTAGCTATAGCTATAAACCTTTCTAGGACCTATGAGAAGCTACCCTGTAAAGGAGAACCATATCGGGTCAGCGGTTAGCGAGATCCTTGGCTACAGAAAAAAAGACTCACTAATTTATATAACAACAAGAAGATATCGGGCGATTTCCCTTGCAAGTTTGTAATATTTTTACAAAGTTTGTAATACTGTGGTATCCGCCGAGGATCAATGGCAGACACCGGAGTTCAATTAGATTACGGCAGTGTGACAGACGTGGACACCTTACTATAGAGAAGCTACGCTTCTCTAGCTTTCACTAGATAATGATCAACATCTACTTTCAGTTGTCACTTTATTGAAGGGTTTAGAGATACTGGAGTTATATACAACAAACAATAATTACATGGATAGGAATAAATAATCATAACATAAAAGCATAAATAATATATATACAATGGTCAGTTTGGGCAATAATGATTCCCCCATCCCTGGAAAGGGTGGGGGAGAATTAAGAATACAGTTAACCATAATAAACATGACAGATTCAAATCATTAATTCTAAGCGTAGGGAGGGGGTCACTAGACCCCTTCCCCAGGACTCGGGGGAGGGCCATTGACCCTCCACCGAACCCCAGATCAGGGGTGCCATAGACATGGCTCACGGTTGCCGAATACCACAACTCTCCCCTCGGAAGGCTGGGAGATGGTTTCCCTACCAGACTTCCGACAGTGGTTGAGGCCTTCGGCCCGCTCCTTAGGGCTAAACAATATATACAAACGATAATGATTCAATGGAATCCTAGTGGTGAGTATCTTCTTAGGGTTGATGGGCTCCCAATGTGGGATAGAAGGCAGAGGCTGCCTTGGGTTGGATACGTTGGTCAGCGCCGGCAGGTATCAGGTTTGGTGGTGGCACATTTGTTGCTGGAACGGTCAGCAGTGGGACCTGCGGGTTGTTGTTGGCAGCGGCTGGGGCACTGGCTGCCAGGTTGAGTGTCTGAGCAGCGGCCTGTCCTCCTGAGGGGCCGCGGGGTCTGCCAGAGGGCGGTCCTGGTCTACCTGGGCGGTCATGCCCGCTGTCAGTTGATTTCATAGACACCATTTCCTCGGCTGCTTCCCTGCCGATGGGGATGGCATCCCAGTCCACTGAAAAGTCCCGGGACTTGGCATGGTTGAGCCTGGCTCTAGCCATCGCCTTCTTATACAAGGCTGGGTGGTACAGGAACACTTGTGATATCGCATTCAGGGCTGCCCGGACTCCTCCTTGTGCTGCTGCCAGAGAAATGATGGTGAGGTCCCCCAGCAGTTTGAGGATCAGCAGCAGCAAGCACAAGATGGCGGCGCCATCTCCCCACTCGTGGATGGCTTGTCTAAATCCTGCCCAGACATCCAGGGCTGCCTCTCCTTCCTCCGCCAGTCGGTCAATGTTGTAGGACACTATCCCATGGTCTCCTGTGGCCGAACAGCTGCCTTGCTGAACGCAGGAGCCATAGGATAGGCCGGTCAGCATGGCGCTCTTGTATGCTGGGAACGCCAGCAGCTGTTGCCAGTCGTTCAACTCAGCCTGTGAATACAAACCACCTGAACTGAAGTCATCTAAGGGGTCTGTCAACAACTGCTTGGGCGTATCCAGCGGGGGTGGCCTCTTCTTGGGAGCAGGGGTCAACTCTATCCAGCCTTCCTCTGCGTGCACAGTCAGGGGGTAGGTGGAGGAACAGGGAATCTTGGTGGCGTGCTCACTGTATACCCGCGTCACGGCGTCTACAAAACCTGTGGGCTCCACTGGCACTTTGTCCCAACACTCCTTGTGTTCGCGGACAACATACTTGTGCCTTTGGCAGGTCAGCTGCAGCAGGATGTCTCCCCTCAGTACCGAGAACGTGCTCCCCTGGACACGCACCGGGTGGGCCGGATCTAGTTGCTGGAGCTTCCAGCAGTTGGCCGCTACTTCTTCTGCTGCAGTGCTCCTCATGCGTGTTTCCAGGGTGAATCCAATATAACCTGCATGGATCTGGGCTTGGAGGGGAACGTCAACATCCCTGGCCGACACTCGGGGCAGCGCAGCCGCGGCTGGGTCAGCTGCCACAAACAGCGCTGGATGGTTGGTGGCATGGGCCTCGAAGTCGCAGTTCACAATTGAGGTGGGGCTGGTCATGTTGATGAAAAACTGGGCCTGATGGTCAACCAGATATGCATCCCTCACCAGGCTGGGCTGGAGGCTGCGGATCAGCCTCAAGGGGCAATCTCTTCCCAGGTGGTCCCACACGTAGGTTGCTTCCCCAGTGATACAGGACAGCTCAGAATGGGGACAGTCGAGGGTCAGGTGGTCAGACTGGGACTCCACCCGTCCATCCTCCACCACATAGGTCTCCTCCTTGACCAGCAGCCGCCGCTCCTGGAGCACTAATTCATTGCGGTAGAGCTGGCCCTCAAAGTGGACGTCCTCCCCCTCGCAACCCACCCCCTCGG
Organism: Acartia tonsa; assembly: GCF_053477335.1. Taxonomy (NCBI): domain Eukaryota; kingdom Metazoa; phylum Arthropoda; class Copepoda; order Calanoida; family Acartiidae; genus Acartia; species Acartia tonsa. The sequence goes on along the minus strand of NC_137268.1, from coordinate 29,070,742 downwards.
GGCTGTTGACGAGGGCGCCCACTACATCAACGGTGAAGAACAGGGGGTGGTTCAGCTGGAACGTCAGTGGCTGGGTCTTGCCTGGCAACGTGTATACTCGGTTCCTGGCCAGGTCTCGGCACGCTTCTGGGTCTATCTTGGTTGGCCTCATGAGGGTGGGGACCGAGGTCACCTTGAGGTGACCCCATACCCCACACCTGAATGTCCACTGGGACACGGTGAGCTGACAGCTGAACCCAGTGGTTTCCCTCACCTTGACTTGCTGCAGGACGTGGATGTCGTGGCCCAGGGGCACCTCCTGGTGTAGGGGCTCCGTGTCACACATCTTTTCTTTGTTGTAAGACGTGACATGGGTGGGGTTGGCACAGTCCCACCCCACCAGGACGTAGCTGGTTGTAGGCCACACGGCTGCCAGAAGGAGGCCCCACAGGACCATCCACCAATGGGAGAGGCTTCCAGGTAACCATCTTCCTCGTGCACGCGGCTGGGGATCTCCGGTTCTGGTCACGGCTGCTTCTGGGGGCTGGACACGGCTGGGCTGCTCCTGGCTAGACACAAATTTCCATTGAGCGTTATCTGTATGCGGCCGAGGCACCCCGATACCCTCCCCAATGACAGACTGGCAAGCGACTGGCACTTGCCTGGGTGTCGGCTCCCCTAGCCCTAAATGCTCCCTTCCCTGGTCCAAGGCATGCCCAGTGGCATGGGGCTGAAGTGCATGTGGCACAGGCTCGCCCTTACTCAATGCCCTCCCCTGCCCTAGGAACTCAGGTGCATGTGGCACAGGCAAGCCCTTATTTTCCCAATTTTCAATCTCCCCAGCCTCAAGTGCAGGGGGCACAGGCAAGGCTGGGTGTTTACAAGGTTTTGGATTCAATACATTTAACAAATTCAACTTATCCTGATGGTGAGCCGCTGGGTTCCCTTGGCTGGTAGAGGGCTCTGGATGGCATGTAGCTGGACTCTCCCTGCAGGCTGGTGGCGCTGGCTGGCATGTAGCTGGGCTCTCACTGCAGGCTGGTGGCGCTGGCTGGCTGGGGGTGACGGGTGTCACCCCTTCCTCTGGGACCGCTGGCTCGTTCCAGGACTCAGGTCTCTCGGTGGCGGCGACGGGGGTCGCCCCAGACATCAGGTTGGAGGCTGGCTCGTTCCAGGATCCAGGTATCTCGGTGGCGGCGACGGTTGTCGCCCCAGGCACACGGTGGGAGGCGCTGGATAGCACCCCCCCATCATCCCAGGTGGCGACGCCGGGTGGCGTCCCATACATCGATGCAGAGGTGCTGGCTAGCACCTCCTGCCTCTCTCGTTCAGCGGCTGCCAGGGCCTCCCCATACACCGTCTCAGGGACGCTGGGCAGCGCCCCTCCACTCTTGCTGGGTAGGCTCGGTCGGGCAGGTTCCATCATATTGAGACTGAAAGGCTGGGGCCTCAGCACCTCTGGCTCGGCTATGTTGTTGGGCTGTATCAGCTCTGGCCCCAGATGGTTAAGACTGAAGCCTAGGCCAACCCGGTTGGGCTCAGCCGCGCCGCCCAGTACGTTGATCCTAGCTGGGACAGTCCCGAACTGCGGCATCCCATCGGCTCGGTCCGCAGCTCTGGAGGCGGCTGCTTGCGGTGGTGGTGCTGGGGGCGCGCTCCCTTCCATATGGGCCACTCTGCTGGGCTTCCCTGGAGGGGCACCTTTGTCGGCGGTGCGCCTGCGGCTGGCTACCTGGGCCCAGTCAGCTCTACACTCGGCCGCCGTGTGGCCGTCATAGTGGCAACGCTCACACTTGGCAGAACGGTCACGGCGTGGCTGGGTGCGCCTCTCCTCTAGGCTAACTTCCATAGGCGTTGGACAGTCTCGAGCTCGGTGGCCTCTCCCCTGGCAGCGGTAGCAGCGGCCTGGAACCTTGTCATCTGGAGCGACCTTCCCCATCTGGTGGAGACCCGGAGCCAAGGAGCCAATCTCCATTGGCTCCGACTCGTCATATTGGGGCAACTGGATGCAGGCAGATCCAGTCAGCCCGTCGGTCGAGTCCACTAAGCACACACCCTCCTTCAGTTGCTTAGTAACCATGGTCACGGTGAACATGGCCTTGCGAGTGTACTCAGGTACACTCGCAATTTCATGGTTCATCATGAGGCGTTTTACATTGGCGTTACGAATTCCACGGTTTAATTCGTCCACCAACAATTCAAGATCCTCATGATTGTAGGCGTCCCTATACAAGGCGCACTTTGTTGATATGTACGCCTGTATAGGTTCTGTCGAGTGTTGCTTGTAGTCCCTAAACGCTTGTTTAAGCGTTTGGGACTCAAAAGCAGGACGAAATAACAATTCACACTCGGTCTTGACCTGCTCGTAGGTCAAGGCTTGGCCTGCCTCGCCAAACAGATGGGACGCCATTTCCGCCGCTTGCCCTACCAATGACAGTAGTAGGGCGTTGCGGCGGTTGAGGGAATCATGAGGTGGCACGCGGTAAGCCGCCCATGACATTTCCAGTCGGCGGATATGTGCCGACCAGGACTGCTTGGGCGGCCCTCTATACTCCGGCAGATTGCTCAGCATCAGCTTGCGGTACTCGGCTGGGGCCGGCTGAGGGTCATCCTGGAGCCATCCTGGGGCTTGGTCACCTCCTGGGACTTGATGCTGGTCCATTGGGTCAACGGTGAAACGGCGGGCACAAAGTTATACAGGACTACAATGAATGGGTTGTCACTTGAGGCTTCCTAGCCTAACAGCCAACACTGTTTGTATCACTAGGTTGGGAGTTTTAGTTGCAAAGGTATAACTTAGCTGTACTCATCAATGGTTAGGTGTTGAGGTAGATAGATGTTGAGGGTCTGAACTGCTGTCAGGAACTGATTGGGTTTTCCCTTATCACACTAGAGCTAGGAGGAAAGAAACTTGCAATTCTTTATTTGCTAAAAATACCCCTGTTAGATGCTATGGAGTAGCTCTGCTCTGGTGTGAACGTGTGTGTGTGTGTGTGTGTGTGTGCGTGGAATCTTCTGTCCTTGTAACGCGCGTTCGCGCCGTCAAATCCGCGCACACGGGGAAAACGCGCTCTCACCCCTCAGCTCGCTCCCTCATTGGTCCGCTTCGTCCGTTGGATTTATGATGTTTTCCGCACTTTGTTGCGCTACCCGTGAATGGCGCTCTGTATATCCGATCGCTAGCTCCACACTACAGACGGACTTAGCCTAGTGTGGGTAGGAAGGGGGAAGCGCGTGAGGGGACGGGGGTAACTCCGTCCGTTCCCACTGTGAGGGAGGGGGTAACTGTGTGTTGGTGTAATGGGGCCTCTGCTTCTTAATCTTAGGCTTATCTGTTATATAACCCTGATTGTATTTGTCTTCAATTGGAGAGGGGCCCCCTCCCCTTCCCTTGGAATAAGGGGTGTATTTGTTATTGTGCTGTGGGCTTGAAATTGTTTTGATTATATTACATCTAACTTTTATTGCTGTCCTTATCACAATTACATAACAGATTTGTTGACCAACTCTGTTCTATTTTTAGCTGTTATCACAATAAACAGTAATCCAAGCCTGTTCTATTCTTAGATTTATCACAACACAACAATTTGTTTGCCAAGCTTTGCTCATAAATCTATTGTTTGGTCATCACATTAGGGTGGTAATCCCTGCAAATGTGATATAATATCTGTCTTCTAGATGGGTGGCTGCGTTGTAGCTTCTCAGGATACTCGGGGTTGACATAGTTTTTTCTCTGTTCTGGTGCACTACACCCGTATGTTAGCTCGCAGCTTGCAGCTATGTGGCATGTTTCAGCCTATCGGCGGCAGGGAATGTCCCGTCCTGCTAGCGCCACTGGTTCGGATCCTGCTATTTCTTGCAGTAAAGTTGGCCTATTTTCAGCCGTCTACACGTATTTGGCTTGTTTCAGCCGGTCCGCAGGCCTGTTTCAGCCCTTTTGGCGCTCGATTCTCCGTTAGATATCAGCGCTGCTCGCGGTTATTCGTCAGATTTCGCTGTTTTGCTTCCACAACTGCCGGATGCAGAGTTAAACTTTGCTGTCCAGGGTGGGTAATTCAGGTTGCTTGCGTCAGTTTTGCCAGATTCACTGCTGGGAGTACCTTAGCCTCAGATGCGCGTCTGCTCTACACTTGTGGTTCGCCGTAATCTCACACAGCTGTCACCAAAGTTGTGGTATCCGCCGAGGATCAATGGCAGACACCGGAGTTCAATTAGATTACGGCAGTGTGACAGACGTGGACACCTTACTATAGAGAAGCTACGCTTCTCTAGCTTTCACTAGATAATGATCAACATCTACTTTCAGTTGTCACTTTATTGAAGGGTTTAGAGATACTGGAGTTATATACAACAAACAATAATTACATGGATAGGAATAAATAATCATAACATAAAAGCATAAATAATATATATACAATGGTCAGTTTGGGCAATAATGATTCCCCCATCCCTGGAAAGGGTGGGGGAGAATTAAGAATACAGTTAACCATAATAAACATGACAGATTCAAATCATTAATTCTAAGCGTAGGGAGGGGGTCACTAGACCCCTTCCCCAGGACTCGGGGGAGGGCCATTGACCCTCCACCGAACCCCAGATCAGGGGTGCCATAGACATGGCTCACGGTTGCCGAATACCACAATACATGTAGTTAAATATTTCTCAAATATTAATATTAATTCTAATGATTTTACTATAAGTGTTAAAAATTAGAACAAATACGAATTTTTTTAAACTTAAAGCATTAAATTTACATAAATCAAATAGTTTTTATTTCATTTTTTATATTTATATTTTGGGTAATCCTTTTTAGAAATAAATGTTTATCAGTATATGAAATATCAATAGAATAGGTACTAATGTACATCACACACAGACAGACATCCTGTTACTTTTTATATTTAAATTAAATCTACTAGCGGCTATGCCCTAAAAAGTAACTATTTATTGGAGCCTCGCGAAGGCGAAGCAATTAAGCTAATCAAGGGAAATAAAAATTTCTAGGTCTTTATCAAAATTTTCTTCTGGATAATACGTACCAAATGCATAATTTTTTTAAGGGTAAATTATACAGATGCTTTTTGCTTATTACAAAGAAAAATCAAGCCAACCTTCCTGTTACTTTCATTATTTAATAACCTTTTTTTATTTAGAAAAACCACTCAGACAGAGAGATTAAAGATGAAGAGAGACTGTGATGAAGTATTCCCTCAAATTATTATCGGAAATGGAGATGCTATTAAAAATGTAAGTAAAACCCAGGGCTCGGCAGCCGTGCATCAACCACGTAAATAAGCCTCAAATTTAACCCCGTTTGGAAGTTTTGAATTTTTTTTAAGAATAGAGATTGCCATAATTTGGTCAGGTTTAGACTTCCAGCTGATTTTGTAATTGTGAGAGCTTGATTTTCTCGAGGCTTTCAGGCGGCTGACGCGCGGCTGCCGAGCTTAGGTAAAACTGTCAGATTATTATTAGAAATTGGGATGCAATTAAAATGTAACCTTTTATAACAAGACAGTCAAAATAAAATTATCTAAACAATATTTATAATTTTTTCTGGATTTACATACACAATAGGTTGGTAAAAATTATCATTGAGAAAAAATTATACCATAATAAAAAAATTTTATAATTGGAAAAATCTTTTTTATGTTGGTTTAAATAATACAAGTGCCTGTACACTTTCGAAATTATCTCCAAATAAGCAAGATTATGTAAAATTTAATATTGTAAGAATAATAAATCTTATCCTAACTTTTTTCTTTTCTTTTTACAAGTAACAACTCAATGATAGGATAATCTTTTCAATACTTAGAAACTTTATTTTCGGGGAGGAAGGGTACTTTGGACTGTAAATTAAATTGGTACCCAAAGTTTTATAAACAAGTTGGTGAAAACTACCAATGTTCAAACTTTTACTCAAACAGAAAGTAATTTTGTTTATTAAAATTGGGTTTGTTTGTAAATTATCGTCAATTAGTCTTATTCCTTAAGATCCCTGACTGTTTTTGATTTTAATACCATATAATAGTTTACTAATGTTAGTGTGCCTAACTTTCTTAGGAATCCTACTTATTAATTGAAAAAGTTGTAAAATTTTTGTTTGTCCGTTAAGGTCTAGCTAACCACTGAATCGAGTGAGCTCTCAATTTGGGGAACTTAACATAGGTTCTAGTGTGGTTGAGAATGTAAATTTGGATTTAAAAATTTTAATTCTTAGATTATTTTCAAGCATCTCTTTGTCCATTCTTCCTTTAAATGCGTTGGGGCGCAACCACTAGCATAAATAAAAAATGTATTAAATATTTACCAAGAAAATATTACATCTTCAGAGAAAAACAAATACAAAAAATGGAAATTTGACTATTTCCTACTATCCAATGTATCCATCTTTTCATTTTAAATTGGATCTAGAAAAAATAAATTTGTTCCTGAAAACTTTTGGTTACTCAGTTGGGCGGTTAAAAAAAAACTTAAAGGGATAAAAAAATACCCTTAATATTTTATCCTATAACCCTGTTATGTAAAGTACTAAGATTTTTTTCTGAAGCTTAAGATTTCAATAACTACTAAACTGGTTGAGTTCTCCTTTATAGGGAAGCTTCACATAGGTCACGGGATGGTTTTAAGCTATTTCTATTTTAGATATAATCCTTGGCATGATTTTAGGCTATTTTTATGTTCCCTAATTTAATTCTTCCATTTGAATACAAAGCCTCCTAGATGCTGGGGGCGGAACTGCTAGTATAATATAAAGTAGTAAGGTTTTTTTGTCTTAAGCTGAAGATCTCGGAAAATACTAGCATGAATTGGTTGTACTTTTCAGGAAATCTTTATAAATGTCTTTTGCTGGTTTTAGACTATTTTCCTGACCCCTTATAGAGGCTAGTGTCTAAGCAACTTGTAATGTATAAAAAACTGACCTTTGCTTAGATATAAATTAAGAACCCTCAGCTTTGGCGTAAAGCATCAAGAAAAATTTAGCATAAATCCACGTACACTAAATAGTGGATAAACTTTTATTAGGTGGGGTAAAATCATATAATCATTTCAAAGAAATTTAAAGGTAGGGGAAGAATTACCACTTCGTTGTTCTTGATTAATATTATAAAGTTTGTTTCAACCTCCTAACTATTAAATTCCTTAATTTTGAACACACAAAACTTAATTCATTTCTAGGAAAAAGAAAATTGTTCCATATTTACTTTGTGAATAAAAACTTTTTTTCAAGAATTTTTCAATAAATTCATTATATCTTTCTGTCTAGGGAAATATTTGAACAATTCCTTTACTTTCATTATTAAATTTCTTAAAACTTTTGACCTATAATGTTTTTTTTCTATTCTATTGTAACAAAGATAATGCACCTTAAGACAGATTAAGACTTACAAAATTTACTTTAATTGGTGACAAAAATGCATTCTTTAAGTGCTGAATCCATTATTTAAATCATATATGAATATCTACGTTTTTTTTAAATTTTATTACAATTTTTTAACCTTTGCTTTTTAGTAAATCTCTCTTTTGATTTTATATTTTAGATGGACTATTTGTTGGATATTGGAGTGACTCATATTCTTAACACTGCTGAATCAGACGTCAGGTATTATAATTTATTGTTGTTTTGCTGACTATGATATCATTTTTTAGTAACGATTATGCCCCTCTTTAGACCCTATTAGAAGGTGGGGAGAAGTAAACCCTCCATTTAATCTTAAAAAAAGAAAAGTAAAAAAGAATGGTGAGGGTCATTTTTCTTGGAAAGAAGATGGTACCCTCCCCTGAAATGAAAATGAACCTTCCCTAGACCCGAGAAGCTTTACTGTAAAGGAAAAACCATATCGTTTTGGTTTTTAGTAACAATTATTCCCCTTCTTTAGACTGTATTAGAAGGGGGAGGTGAAGTGGACTCCCCACATATTATCTAAGTTTTACTTTGCTAAACATACACACAAACACTTACAGACATCCTGCTACTTTTATCAAATGATGGGTACACGATAAATAAAGGGTACTTGACAAAAAAAATTAAAGATTACAAATATATTAAGAGGTAGATAAGACTGGATAAAAAAAGACTGCTGGTCTGTAAATACACTGGCATTATAAGATCTGGCTCTATGTCAAATGTTTTGCTCATGTCAAAAAGACACAAATCATATTTTATTAATACAATCAAACCTTACATATTAGCCATTACATTTTTTGGAAGATGATGAAAGTCCCTCCACAGATTATAGCCTAATACGATAGAATAACCAATGTGAGGCCAGCATAAATTTTACCATTGGTCAATTACAGTGTATACTGGCCACTCATTGGCTATTCTATCTATCTATTGGCTATCATCTGTGGCGGGACTTTAATCATCTTCTTTTTTTTGTTTTTGCCCAGTTACTAAATAATTAGTGAATGTTCGTATGCCTTACTGTCTCACTATCCGTCACTTAAAGGTTTATTCAATTTCCATATACCCAATCACTTAGGTACTAACTGACAATGAGGAAAAATAAAAATATCCCCTTCTGGATTAAATTTATTGGCTAATCAGTTTGGACACTGCAAACAATCAAATTTAAATAAAAGTGCCCAATGGTAATGAATCAATGAATAATAAATAAGGAAGAAATAAAACTTTATGTACCTATTTCATTTACAATGCAATGTCCCCTCCCTCCTTACAAAAGATAGATAAACTAACATTGATTTATCTAATTTATGAAACACAATAAAATATTGAAATATTAAATATTTTGTAATATATCTGTTATATTCTGAAGTTAAACAAATTTTAAAATGTATCAAATTTAATCAAATTTGTTGAGGCGAGTTGATATGAGAGACAGAGAGAGAGATACACGAGTACAAAAAGAGATTTAGTAATAAGTAAATATCAAATTTAATCAAATTTGATATGAGAGACAGAGAGAGAGACACGAGTACAAAAAGAGATTTAGTAGTAAGTAAATATCAAATTTAATCAAATTTGTTAATGTGAGTTGATATGATAGACAGAAAGAGAGATACACATGTACAAAGGAGATTTAGTAGTAAGTAAATATCAAATTTAATCAAATTTGTTGAGGCGATTTGATATGAGAGACAGAGAGAGAGATACATGAGTACAAAAAGATATTTAGTAGTAAGTAAATATCAAACTTAATCAAATTTGTTGAGGTGATTTGATATGAGAGACAGAGAGAGAGAGATACACAAGTACAAAAAGATATTTAGTAGTAAGTAAATATCAAATTTAATCAAATTTGTTGAGGCGAGTTGATATAAGAGACAGAGAGAGAGATACATGAGTACAAAAAGAGAAATTTAGAATTTAGAAATATAGTACCCACTACTGTATAGTAACGCATCACAGTGCCTTCGAAGGTGCTTTGACTTTAGTGTCAGAACCTTAATTGGGATATAGTGCATTTCATTACCCTAGGTTTTTTAACTTCATTTCACTTTTCAATAAAATCTAAAATGCAGCGGTTTTTGAGAAAATTAGATTTAAAAATTTCAAGTTCAATTTTCACCCACTAGGAGTTACCGCATAATCATGACAAGAAAAGCAAAGATTATTTATTTAAAATTTTAAAACAACTTTGCTTTTATAAAGTCAGTCATAAAATCTCTTTATATATGATTTATTTAAGGCTGAATTTCCATGACCTTAGCAAAGCAATTGATAAAAATGGCCATTAATTAACTAACTTCAGGAGTGGTTTTATGAGGAACTTTATAAAAGCAAAGTTGTTCAAATATTTAAATAAATAATATTTGCTTTTCTTGTCATGATTATGCAGTAACTCCTAGTGGGTGAAAATTGAACTTGAAATTTTCAAATTTAATTTTCTCAAAAACCGCTGCATTTTAGATTTTATTGAAAAGTGAAATGAAGTTAAAAAACCTAGGGTAATGAAATGCACTATGTCCCAATTTAGGTTCTGACACTAAAGTCAAAGCACCTTCGAAGGCACTGTGGCATGTCACATTCTTTAGGGAGTGGGTTTGAATCTCAAAACCAAAAAAGACATACGTTGTACCTACAGCTACTATGTCAGATGTGCGACATGAATAGAATGCCTTTGCCAAAAGCAGGCACAACTCATTATAATTCACCTTTAGGACTTCCAGATAAAGATCATTCAATGCATATAATCTACCATCTCCAGAGGAATAGAATGTTTTTTATATCATTTTTTTTGTTAATTTATACATTCCTTTAATTCAACACAGTTCAGAAACCAAATATATAAATCCTTTGAACATTTTTTATTAAAATTTCAACAAAATATCATATGTGACAACCTTTTACAGAAATACTAAAATTATATCATATTTAAAATATCTTATTTCAATATTTAGAAAAGTTCCATTGAAGTAATGAGCTAAAATATAATAAACAAGGACTAATAAGTTAATAGTTGAAGAGCTTTTTAAAACAGAATAACTAAACATAAGTTTAAGAAGTTTAAGTTGTGAAAAAAGAAAAGGAAAAATTAAGATAGCGAAATAGCAACAAAATACGTTTACTTATAAAGTATTTTTAACTGTATATTAAATATTAGCGGCTACGCCTCTAGATCTCTCTAGACAAAATTGGTTGAAGGGTGGGAGAGGGATGCAAAATTTTCTTAAAATTTATTAGTTTAATTTTCAGGATTGATCCCACCAAGTTTGCTAAAAATGGAATCTGCTACAAAGGATTTGTCTGCAAGGTAATAACATTTTTTTGGTGGATTTTCTCATGTTAGGTTAGGCCAAGTAATGGTTAGATTAGCCTTTAAACCAAAATGCCCGCATGGATAACTGTGGACATAGAAGCATATATAAAATAGAAGTATTATAGAATATTTATATTTTATTCTATATTGAAGTATAGAATTATATATTATCTATCCATCCTTCATTTCTTTGTTAAAAAAATAATTTATTTATTAACATAATAGTTATTGAATTAATACATTTATAACGTTAACATGAGTAGAAATTTCAATAATGGCAATTTGGGGATCTTAAGGGATAAGACAATGGACCATAAATTAATATATTTCCCTGATGATGATAAACAAAATTGCTCCCTTTTGGATTAATATTATAGGTTTAAAGTTTGGACACTACTAATTTGAAGCTAACTAATTAAAATTAATATTTGAGCTAGCGAATTACTTAAAGTGGTTATCTAACTTTGGGCACCAGTATAATTCTCAGTCCCCAAACCCCTTCTTCCCTGATAAAATCATAGAAATATGTCTTGATTCTACGGAATTTCTAGCTTTCCTAAAAAACAAAGGACACATTTGTATATACGGTTTGGGCCATATTTAACAAGGACGAGAATACCCATTTTTAAGTCTATGTTCATTCTTTAAATAAATGAATTTATGAATTTGATTTCATCTTGATTATTTTATTCATATTTGAAGTTTCCAAACTATCTAACCAATTATTTTAGTCTGTAGACTATGGTAATATGAAAACTCTAACTCTTGATTAATTGGTTTAAACAAGGAGTGTTCAAACTTGTTAAAACCAAAATATTGCTTTACAGAAGGGTAATTTATGATCGTAAATAACAATTTATCGTCCATTGTCTTTTCCTTTATGTCCCTTGACCTTAAAGAATTAGTTTATGGTATGTTTCAGTGATATTATATTTACCCAAATACAAAAAAAATATCTATATGTCACCAACTGATGAACAAATGAAAAATCTAAAGAAAATCTTTGCTGTAAAAATTTTAGACATGATTGATTAAGAAACAAAACTATCTTATTCTAGACTTTAAAAAATGTCTTAAAGGGAACATTGTTTTATCTTTCAATTCAACAAAAAAGTAGTATGAGTTTTAGCAAATACTGAACTTTTGATAATTAAAAATACGTAAATTGTAGTAATATTTATCAAGTTTATGTTCAACTAAATACTTTTAAAATGTATGACTTTCTTTATAGCTAGCGAAATTTATTAGACTAAAAGTGCCTTAAACTAGATACAACATGTTGTATTGAACTGAAAATATCTGGTAAATAGAATATTTTGTCATTATGGCTAAACACTAATACTGTTGAGTATACATTTTACATAAGCAAAAATAATTAAAGTTGACTTAAGTATTTTTTTTCTGATTGTCTGAACTAACTAATAATGATTATTTGAGAAAGTAAAATAAGGCAAGCTAAAATATTTTTAGACTTGTTAAAGGCTTTTGACACTATTCAATATCTGGATTTTTTTTCTAAAAATAATTTCAACTTAACAACTAAACAATCATTTACGAAGGCTTTTTTAAAAAATCCTTTGTTAAGTATTTAATGATAATATTTTTAATAATAAATTTAAAAGATATGGTCAACTTCTGGAGAGAAGGGCTCTAATTTCTTCTGACTTGGCAAAGGCTTTTGTTACTTCCAACATTTTCAAAATCTAATTTATTAAATTTAGTTTTTACACTTCAAACAAATACATTTTTAATAAACTTTCTAGAATATACCTTATTATTACAAGAATCATTTTGAATAGTTTCAAAACAATAGGACGATTTAATACACCTAAAATTTACAACCAAAGCTCTCCGTTACGAACGAGCCGACTTTACAATACATGCCAAAAAGATTCACTGCAAAAAGAAACTGTGACAAATGTAGATTGTAGTTGTTGCTAAGAATCAAGGTATTTAAAGAATTGTTAACGTAATTAAAATTACAGCATCAGAAACTCTCAAACTATGATGCAAAATAACATTTTTGTGTTGGAATGCAAAACAACAATTTTTTTATTCAGATTAAATGTTTAAACATTGTACAAATATAGCAAAATTTTAAAATCAATATCCATCTGTGATACTTTTTATGAAAAAATAATTCAAGCCTTTTCATACATTACAGAAAATAGATTAGCTACTATAAAAAAGCATTCAAAGTTAACATTGACCTCCGCTAATTTCAAGTTTTATCATTTATGTGGGAATACTATGTTTTAAACAAAGATATTGTGCAAAGGAAGGAATATTTTTTCCTTGGAAAAATGATAATTAGAATGTTGAAAGATGTTTGTCTAACTTGCAGCATTCATCATGACCTTATCTTATTTTTAAAATTGTAGTCTTTGCCTGTTGTATCTATCCATTCATGTAAAGGTTTAACAAACAAGTAAAATAGAAATAAATTAATATTATGGGGTTCGTCAAACCCACGAAAAACACCTGAAATCATGAAATAAAATGAAGAAGCGGGTTTCGCGGTATTTTCACAGAAGCTTTTCTCCTAATTCTAGCCAATGCGAGGGGCTCTATCCCTGCGGTGCCTATTTCCATACACTGCGTGGCAATCATTAACATTAAACTGACCTAAAATAACCTAACAAAGGCTACTGTGGTGTGCAATTACGACGAACCTTCAGTTTATTTTGTTTCTTGATCAGAAATAATCTTTGATTTTCCTTCCAGATAAAACTAAATAGTTTAATATTTCTTTTAAAAATATTTGTCTACAGGAGAAAGAGAGACAGCATAACAAAGTTTTTAAATTGACATGAGAAATCAATTTCAAGCCTAATTAGTAAAAACTAAAGATAAATATTTAAAGCAAGAATGACAACATTCAAAAATAATTTATCAAAAGAACAGCGTAAATGACAGCCTGAAAATTGTACCATAAACCTTAAAATCGTTTTTTTTTTAAATTGTCAAACACTTTTATAAGGTCTAACTTACCTTAATTATATTATTATCACACTTTTTAATCGATTGCAGTGACAGGTGCTAGGTTAGGGTAGACAAAAATAACGCAGAAAAAAACATTCATTTAAATTGACATAACATAACATAGAGAAAATTGTCAAAAACTTTAGATATTCAATCTACATAACTAGAACAAGTTTTGGTCGAATTTCGCGGGAAAAAACAGAGAGAAAAAGGGGTCAATGGTCTTTTTATTACACTAGTCTCCAAAGTTTTGTAATATCGTTTTCTTGTTCGTTGGCTTAAAAACTTTGGAGACTTTAGATTGATTGGGTTATTAAGTTGAGTGTTCAAACGTTTCAATCTCTGATTTTGATTAAAAGAAGGGGTAATTTTAGGCATCATCATTGATGATGTACATCAATCTATCAGCCATTTTCTTATCACTAAGGTCCCAGGACAAAATATGAATTCTAATTATACTGTTAAGAATATTAGTTTGCAATTTTCTTAAAACTTAACTATGAGTATCAGTTCTTAAGTTTACAATGCAGATAAATTTCAAAAATACCTTTTTTTGCTGAAACTTTTATGTTTTATTTTCTTCTCATAGCATATTAAAAGAAAAGCTTTTCTAAAACTAGGGTCCGTCCGTCCGTACATCCGTCTATCCGTAACGATTAGCTCTTTTCGTTAATTTAGTCATGTTAGAATTCTCGTATCAATTTCGAACTTTGAATGATGATTCCTATAATAGTTAGTCACGATTTAGAAAGCATAGGAACTCTATAATCGTTACCAGAATGTCCGTACGCTAATTTAAAACATGTTGATTTTTATCATTTTTGACACCAATTTTTTATGAGATTTTTTCATACTAAATCGTATTACAACAATGTACAATGTTATAAGCAAGGCATCTCTAAAATCAAGTCCTAAAAATGTTAGTACGTCTTTAAACAATATCCTGGGCAGTTTTGAAACAAATATACTTACAATTTTGTTTATACATTTATATTCTACTTATTTAGTTCGTTTGTCCCTCCATTTTAGAGCTTCGCTTTTATGGATGCTGCCACCTTTGTTTTAGTATATTTAAGTGCTTAAACTTTAATCTAAATGTAAAATTTTATGTTCAGTAATCTAAAACTCACTTAACAAAATTGTATTCTCAAAACAAATATTTAATTCACTAAAATGTTTTAAAACAGATAGAATTTATTCAGGTAAGAAATTAAACAATTGAATGTAATTAATTTGATAGAAAATACAGCTTAGAGTTTGAAAATTAAGAAAGGGACCATTCTCCCCCCTCTCAATTGTCTCAAGTTACAAGAAATTTGTTTTCAAGATCTTATGTAACATATTTAAAGACAGCAATAACCGGTATTTGTTTAAAAAGTGGCTAAGCACTAAACATCCCACCTCCTTTATTTTTGAAAAAATAATGATAAGGGGAGGGCGGTTAGTTTTTTCCATACCTAACCCTTACAGTCGGGCCCCTTGCCACGCCTTAAACAGTCGGGGGGGGGGGCGCCCCCCCTATTATCTCAGTTCCTATTAGAGCTAGAGGGCTAAAAATCTTTGTGCAAGTCCCCTGTGTTATGATGAATTTTCGACCTTAAGTAAGTCAAGGTTAATTTTCGCTTCCTTCACCCTTTTATTTAATAACCTTTGTTTTTAGGTCCTTTTTTACTTAAAAATTTCAAACGGCTGTAATTTTTTTATTTTTGAAGCTAGAAGAAAATTTTTTTTGCAGAAAATGTTTATTTTTATGTAAATTTTATGTTTGAAATATCAAAACATAAATTTCAGCGGCCGAAGCTGTACTTGGCAGCTGCCAGCCGCCGCAGTCGGCGGTCGGCGGGAAAACGGCGGCGGATCTTTATGAAATTTTTAAACATTATGTAGACATGTAAGAAAAGTTTAAAATTTGAAGTCTCTAAGTCAAAAATTGCGGCCACAGGAGCCTTTTAAAGATTTCTGGAGACCTGGAGGATCAGGACCTGCAGGATCATACCTGAAACCTGAAATTGACTTGAACACCTGTATTTAATATGAGGATGTACTACTAGAGGATATTTTAGTATTTTGGTAAGATAAAATGCTTTGTTTAAGTCAAAAAAATATTTTTGATCTTTACCTGGATGACCCTGCCAGGTTTGCTGGCATCCTGTGCCCGCCAGGATGGAGATATTCAAAAAATTCCAACTCTCAGTTATGTGTCATACTCAAACTTAAAAAGTCAAGCAGTTTGGGCTCTTTATCTTTCACACACAGAAAATGAGATAGAAAAAACCAGATGGGGGGGCGTTCAACGCCCCCCCCCCCCCCCCCCGACCGTTAAGGGTTAATTTTACTCTGTAAGCAAATTAACGTATATAAATGAATAATCAATTTTAGTTTTTATTATCTTCATAACAATCGAATATCCTTTTCGAGAAAACTTTCTTTAAATAATAAGATGGTTTTAGTCTATTCTGTTAAAAATGTTGACCCCGAGGTTCAGATTTATGCCAATAGAATATTATTAAAAATAATATTTAAATTTAGGATATTCCCGGTGCTGATATTTCCTCCTTCTTCCACGAGTGTGCTGAATACATTGAGAGAGCTCTCTCCATGAGATGTGGTCTCGTTCTTGTTAACTGCTATATGGGTAAGCTCTACCAGGAATCTAAAGGAAGGAGACAATGGTCGATAAATTAATGAACTGTACGACATACTCAATGATGATACAAAAATTACCAATTCTGTGGATAAAATTATCGGATCATGGAAGTACCGGGTTTTGTCGTATTTTCACAGTAGCTTTTGATACGTCATTTTAGGTTAAGTTAAGGCAAATGTTAATGATTGCCCCGCAGGGTTAGAGCCCCCAGCAAGGGGCTAGAAATGGGAGAAAAGGTACTATGAAAATACGACTTCGTTTTCCATCCATGATCCAATATCTTTTCTTTTGAAACAAAAGGGCTACTTCCCCTCCTTCTCTTACCTCTAGTACGCTTAGAGGCCTCTATGAGGTTACCCTATATTAATATTGATTGTGTTTTTAATTTAGGTTATTCAAGAGCCGCCACAATCGTAGCTGCTTACATGATGCTTAAGAAAAATTACACAGCCACTCAGGTTCGTTTATTCGCATCTTTCTAGAAGCATCTTATAGTCCCAAATAAAAATTAATGTCATACACTACAAGTGACCAATAATAGGCAAGTATAAATTGTAATTGACCAATAGTAAAATATATACTGGCCTATCATTGGTCTTTTGTATTATTTTTTATTTCTGAAGTGCTATAAGCTGCTTCATCTGTTTATCATATTATTCCTTCATTTTTTCTTAATTTTAATATCAACCTTTATCTCTTTATCTATCTATCTATCCATCTAGGCCCTGCAGTACATGAGAAACAGCAGAGAGGTACAGCCTAACATGGGATTCCTGCAACAATTAGCTGGTCTGGATAACAACCTCCGCAAGGAGAGATACAGGTATACAACAACTCAGGGAGGGAGGGGACATATTATCATACTAGTCCCCAAATTCTTATATTGACCTTTTCTTATTCGTTGACTTAAAAACTTTGGGGACTTATTACTTTTGGGAATTACAAATAACATTGTAGTCATCCTTGTTTCTTTTTCTCTATCTTTAAAACAAAATTGATTTTCAAAGAGCTCCTTATAGTGCCTATAATAAAGGGAAGTCTTACAAATGACCAATCATAGGCCAATACGTAAACTAAATTACCAATGGCAATAACAATTGCTGATAACCAGTCATTTATAGGGCTTTTAGTAAGTCAAATAAAAAAAATTTAATTTATAGCACAATATTAAACCTTTTTTGTCCGTCTGTCTGTCCGTAAGGAGTACTGTTATCTCTAAAGTTAACATTGTCCTATCAATCTTGAACATTTTACCTAATATTAAGGAATTTGTTGATATTTTAGAAAGTACAACAGTATGCAAGTTCAGATTCAGTATTCCATCTAAACAAGATTGGCTTGACAACTACTTAGGTATATTACACTTAATTTTCAACTTTATGTTTCAGAGAAGCAGCTTATAGTGCCTAAAAATGACGTCATACAATACAAATGGCCAATGATAGGCCAGTATACATTTTACCAGTGGTCAATTACAATGTATACTGGCCTATCATTGGTCATTTGTATTGTATTACGTCATTTTATATTAGGCACTATAAGCTGTAAGTATGTTAGTTATTTAAAATTTAGAAATATAAAGAATATTTTTAAAGAGGGTAATTTATTTTCGCGTAATTCTGTAAAGTAAAGGGTGCACGCTTCGAGTCAAATAAAAAGTACAGACAAATATGTATCATTATATTATGTATTTATGAAATTTGATATTCCAAATATGTAAGATGGTGCAGGGATCTAAAGGGATAAGACTATGACCGATAAATTGATGTACATCCCCAATGATAAACTCAAAATTATCCTTCTGTAGAATACAATAAAAGGTTGAAACGTAAAGACACTCAACTAAATGAATCAACCAATCAAAATTAAATAAAACCTCCCAAAATTGTTAAGTCATAAAAAAAGTTATTACAAAACTTTGGGGACTTATATAATAAACAGCTCAATGTCCCCTCCCTCCTTGTAAAATTATTTATAATTAAATAAATGAAATAGAATATTTGTACTGTATTATACAAGGATGCTTTTAAAAATTTTAAGTTAATATTAGATAATTAACAGTAATTTCAGCAAAAAAGTTTAAATGGCACTTTTTTCAGAGGACCTAACACATAAATGAATCTAAGAAATTTGTGTTTTTGAGTGCGTTAGGGGGGGGGGCGGGGGGTTGTATAGCATATATCAAATTATAAGTAAAACACAATGTTCAAAAATTTAGTTGAATACGATAATTATTTCGTACAAAAAGTAGTTGCCAAAAAAGTTTAAAAATCAGCATATTTTACATGGAAATTCAGCATGTTTTAAAAGGACTTTCTGGTAACCATTATAGAGCTGCTACACTTTCTAATTTATACCTAGTAGTTACATAAATAACAATCACAAGTTTGGAATCGATAGGACAAATCTAATATGGCAAAATCAGCAAAAATAGCTAATTGTTAGTACAGACGTACGCACCGACCAACTTAAGACTCTAACTATAGAAAAGCTTCGCCTTAAAAAAAGTTTACATACTTGTACTGAATTAATGCAATTTATAATATAAATACTTTTAACATTGTTTATTATTTTAGAAAATGGACGAATCAAGAATTATGAAACTGAGTGAATGAAGAAAATATAATATTTTTGTTATTGCTACAGGGATATGTAAAAGGAAGAAAAAATAGTCTACCTAAAGATTGAAATATCAATTTAAGTTCTTTTTAATTTGGGGGTTTATTTATTTAGCTTCCTTTGACAAATCCCTGTATACACGATAATCTGTAAACCCTCTAATGAAACAATTTTAGTCATGGTGTCCATACATCGCCGCCTAATTAACCACAAATTATTTTTTTTTGGCGAAACCGGTTAATATCCACTGGTTTAGAACCGGTTCTGAAAAGTTATGTATCGGATCTTGAATAACCAGATAAAAATCAGTAAGTTGAACCTGAGCCATTGGCTCATGGGGGGCAAACAAAACTGGATTTAATCTTATAATTTTTTATTTATCATCCGGCGAAAGCTTTCTATAATACGAGGCGATAAAACATTTTAGTTAGCGGATGTGTATGGATGCATCATTTTTCGTCGTTTTACAAAACTTGCTCCTATTATATTTTTAAAATTTGCTATTACATTTATTGAAAATTTGCCTATTCATATTTGTCTATATTTCTTTAGAACAAAGGGATAGGTTTTTGAAGGAAAATTTATCTTGCACATATTTAAAATACTCAAAACTTATAATTTATAAGAATATAATTTTTCTCCACTGACCTTTCCCTACTTCCCTGGGTATTTCTATTTACCTAATTGTATTTAGAATAAATATTTGATATTACTTTACAAATTGTTTTTTCCTGTGAACTAAATTTAATAGAGAAAACCAATAGATATATTGTCTAAATCAGCTAATAGGAGAATACTGACGATACATTTAAGACATCTCATTGGTTAAAACATTTTACAGATACGGGCATAATTTGTTTTATTTCGTTTGCATTATAAGTCAGCTGTAAATTGTCGCATATCTTAAATAATTTACGTAAAAATTTCTTCACTCATATAATGTAAATCAGTTAGCTAGAAAAAAAATTTCTAAAAAACTAATATCCCATTATAAAAAAATTCGTCTAAGATTGCATCGCCCGTATCTCGTATATACCAAAATGTAAACAATGTTTTTGTCTGCAAATGTCCCTTTTTATGTTTGACGAAAAAACGGGTCAGATAGATTATCTAGATATACTATATCTATTACTAAATTTTAGATGTTCCTTCACTTCCGCATATTATAAAATATTCTACATGGTCGCGTAATTAATGTATAAGTATAGATGAATAACCCATTCAACTAACTGGTTCCAGTGTTTAAGGACATTTTCGTCTGTTAGCAAATTGTTATCTGCTCTTTTGTATCGACTTGGCTGTGTTGATATTTCCGACGCTATTGGCTGATATTCTAAGACCCAACTGAAAGTCAGGACAAGGAATCCCAAACACGTGATCATACAGTTAAATAACCCCTGCCCCCTCTTTTTTTAATGTTTGCATAAAATTTAAAAAGCAAAGGTATAAAAGGTGATATTTCAAATGGAGGGGAAGTTTGTGCTGTTGTAATAATCTTAGGGATCATAGGGGATAAGACAATGGACGAAAAACTGATATAATCTCCAAAGATGATATAAAAACTTACCCCTTTTGGAAATCAAATTATATGTTGAAACTACTAGTTTGAAACCAACCAACCAAAACTTAACAAAAATACCCAACGTTTTTGAGCCAACGATTAAGATAACTTGGTTATAAAACTGTGGGTATAATTTGCAGTCCAATGTCCCCTCCCTACTTGAACATTATGCGAAAAAGAATTCACATCCTAAATTTTGACTTTTCTAATTTTGTGTAAAAGTTTTTTCGTGTTTATGGATTAAACTTTTATAGGACAATTAAGTGTATTATAATGTGTTAGATTAAATAGATTAAATATCATGAAATATTCTGTTTTTCATTTTGTACTTTGAGGAGCGAAGTTACTCTACAATTCAAATTAATCTTATAGTTCAAAATGATAGAACAAACAGTAACCTCGGAAGGGAGGGGACATTTAACTGTAAATTACTAGGATACCAAAAGATACTCTCCGCTGGCTTAAAAATTGTACAAATTCTTTATTATTCTGCCAGTGTCCATACGTTTCAAGATTTAATTTTAATCTACAGAAGGGGTAAATTTGTTTATCATAATAAAGGATGTACATCCATTTATTGGCCATTATCCGATCCCTAAAAACCACTGAAAAGTGTCAATCTATCTATCTACTTTTTTTTACCAATTTATTTTGTATGTACTGTTGTTAAAAAGATAATTACTATAATTGCACTCCAATTTTGTCTCAAGAGTGTAGCTTCAGGAACAGAAGGAATAGTTATTTATGGCATCGTAATATAAACAGCTTTCCACGGATATAAAAATTTAAATTTATAAGATGAGAACAAGTTTTGTTAGCCCCGAGATGCCAGGCTCGGGCTAACAGACCTGGTTGTGAGTGTATATTTTTATATTCGTAGAAAACTGGATATAATACGATACGATACATTATTTTCAGTATGGCTTAGAACGGGTTCTAATCCAGCGGATATTAATCGGCTTCGAAGCAATAACTGCTTTTTTTGTATGTTAATTTATTATTTTGAGTTAGAATACATTGGATACGGAAAAGCCCCTTCTGGGGCTAGGCATAGAGATAAAACTGCCCCCTCCCCCGTTTTTTAAAATTTATTTCAATGAATATCCAGTGTATACAGTGTGTTTTTTTTATGAGAACTTTTTTGAAAGCAATTTTACCCCACTTATAGTTATCAGAATTTAATGATTAATGGCTTATTTTCTTCGTTTTTTAATGCAATTAATAGAACAACAAAAAAATATTTCAGTTTTTATTTAAAAAGTACAGTAAAATCTAAAATTCAAAACTTAGGTGTCAACATCTAAAAATGGTTTTAGCGCATTTTCTCATGCCTAAATCTTCTACCCTTTGCAAGAAAAAAATTGGATTTTTGTAGTCGATTTTGGGGGCCAGTACTCCCTCCCTGGTTGAGATATGACCTTTGATATGTTCTAGTACAGGTCCCTAAAAGTATCTGTATACATTTTTAGCTCTATATCTCAACTTTGAAGTGATTAGCAGCCATTCTTGCAAAAGGTTGAATATTTGAGCATAAGAAAAATGCGCTAAAACCATTTTTAGATGTTGACACCTAAGTTTTGAATTTTAGATTTTACTTTACTTTTTAAATAAAAACTAAAATATTTTTTTGTTGTTCTATTAATTGCATTAAAAAAAGAAGAGAATAAGCCATTAATCATTAAATTCTGATAACTATAAGTGGGGTAAAATAGCTTTCAAAAAAGTTCTCTAAAAAAAACATACTGTATAATTTACTTGGCCCGTCAGTCATGCTTAAAAAAATATGAAATACTTATTTTTCAGAAAGGTTCCGTGATTTTCTATAATTCTCATATCATAATTTTCTCTTTCATTTTCTGCTTTGTAACTAACTTTGTCGGTTTGTCCATCCATCATTATTTGCTTAGCTACTTGCGGACGTAATCGTCTGTGTTTTTTTTCTTAATGATTATATATTCCCTAGAGACATGTGAAAATCATTGGAGATTTATATTTTTCCAGGGAAGGAGGGGACATTGTTTATTACAATTGTCCCCATAGTTCCATAATAATGTTTTTTTTTATTCTTTGGCCTGACAACTTTGGGGACTTTTATTGTATTTTGATTAGTAGTTTTATTAAGTTGAGTGTACAAACGTATCAACCAATTAATGTAATCTACGGAAGGGGTAATTTTGTGTATCATCAATGTGTATCGGTCAATTGGCTTATCCCTTTAGATCCCTGGGAGAATTCTATTTTTCTCTTCAAGTGTTTCAAATGAGCTTCACACAACTAAATTAATTATCAGGGACGCAGGGACGTCCAAACTTTTAATTTTGGTGTGGGGTGGGTAATATGAAGGTTTTCAAAGGTTTGAGGGGTGGTAATCACCCTTTTATCACCCACTTTGGAGTCTATTCAAAATTACTTCTTTTATAGTCTATGTCAGGGAGTAGATAAATGTACATACTATACCATTACCCAATGATGATAAATAAAATTACCTCTTTTGTAGATTAAATAGTTTGAACACTGCTAGTTTAAATCATCCAATCAAGTCTTAATAAAAAGTATCCAACGTTTTTCATTCAACGAACAGGAGAATGTATTTTTAAAACTTTGGGTACCAGTATAATTTACAGTCCATTGTCTCCTCCCACCTTGTTGTTACATGAACTTTTAATCGACAATTTACGACGACATAATGACAACTTACCATGTTACCACAAGAATTCTGTGTCAAAAATCATATATAGCATCGTGTTAAAGACAATTTTCTACGAATATTAAAAAATCATAAAATTAATACCATTCTTTGTCTATAATACGATGCGATAAAAAAACTGATATACTATGGTTTCCACAAAAGTTGGTTGCATAAAAACAAATTTAATTTTCTACAGCTTTGTTCTTTATGGACACACTGTGCTTGTTTTTTTTTAGAAATAATCAGAATATCAAAATGAAAAAATGTAAGGTATACTTTTTAAGGATATTAAAACAAGTGAAAATCTCATATAACATATTACATATACTAAATTATTCTGCGTTCTTTTTTAGTAGCGAAGGAACTATAAAAGTGTTCGTTTCTGTCTGTCATTCTAACAGTTTTACCAAAAATGGGGTCAGATGGATTATCTATATATGTTATATCTATTGATGAAAGAATCCTTTGTCAATGAAAGTTGCCAGCTTCGTTTTCTCACTATATTTTTCTTATTTTTTCTCCTAATTTTTTTTTTCAATCTCCTGTGAAGATTGCTTTAATAATAACTTTAAATTCTCACTTAGCATGAATCGCGACTATTGGACGTTATCATATTTGATTTTTGTTGTTGATTAATTTTAACACAATATAAGTAATTTTAATTATATTGTAATCAAAACTTATATCTGGTGCTAGCTTGCAGCCTTATATATTAGACTATAAAAGTTGGAAAGATTTTTAATCAATATAATAGATTTGAAATCTGCATAAAATTTTAAGGATTTTTTATAAAATTCTTTTTTTATATAATTCTTTATTTAAAGGCGCAAATACGATTTAAGTTAATAAATTTTGACCAATAGGACAGCTGGATTGGAAACTACCTACGCTCTAATTGGTTGAATGATGTACGTCACTTAAGCTTCTCCAATCAGAGCGCAGATAGTTTTCAATCCACCAATCACAGATCTTAAAATTATTTAACTTAATTTGTATTTGCGCCTTTAAATAAAGAATTATATAAAAAACGAATTTTATAAAAAATCCTTAAAATTTTATGCAGATTTCAAATCTATTATATTGATTAAAAATCTTTCCAACTTTTATAGTCTATTATATATCTCTCATAAAAATTGTATCTCTCTATAAAAGTACATTTAAAAAATTTAAAATTGAAGAAAAATATAAAAAAAAATTTGAAAATGAATTGTAATAAAAAATATGACACCAGTCCTTTATCTAAACAAGGATAACAACATCCATAAAAACGAAGCTTAAAATTTCAAAAGTCATACAAACAAATATTAATAATCGAGATTATTAAATAAGTTTAATCAAAAATTCCTTATACATTTATCCAAAAGTTACTTAAATACAAGATGCTTGTTTTAGACACACTTACTTTTGAAAACTTGATAAAAGAGATGCTTCGCTTTAAATTATGCCAAATTGCCATATGAATCACATTTCAAACATTGAGATTTTTCTATCTAAAAAATATTGTTTTTTAAAGGAAGCCTGCAAGAAATACCATGCTTTAACTGCTGAATGACTGCCATAAGTAGACCCAATACCCCAAATTTGAAGCCTTCAAAAAAAGTTCTAGGCATTTTAAAATGACATTTTATGTACAATGAAAATTTTGAAAGAATTTCAATTCTAATGTTAGAAATTTTGAAATTAAAACACGTGGCCTAGAAACAAAATTATAAGCTTATTTTTGTCATAAATTTAGGTTTTCAGTAAATTATATTTTTACAATAAAAATGCCCATTTTTATAGTTGTGGGAAACTGGTTTCAGTTGCTGAATAGAGAGTTAGATATAAACGGTTCACTAGTAAAGAGTTAAAATGTCTTTTGCCGCCAATGAGGAGTTGTACAATGTTTTGGAAAGTCGTATGGATCTAATAAAGGAGGAAATGATTAGTAGAGCTACAAATACTGATGATATCGAATTGAAGAGGGCACTGACCAGGTGCCTCTACCACCATGGTTGGGTGGAGGCTAACCTGCGCCACTGTCGCCCTACTGCTGAGAGGTCAGCTGCCGCCCAGGCTGCCGAGCTGTCTACTATGCTTCAGGAGATCAATCAGCACGAGGAGGAGTATCGTGCCATCTAGATGAGTCACCTCATAAATTATTAACTAGTATCAGACTTTTGTTATATTTCTAGTTTAATAAAGTTTATGAATATCCTTCCTAAAATAAATTGTTTATTTTCGTATCCGGAGTAGTTGAATGTGTGTCTGTTAAATCTTAACCTATATTGTTTTAACGTATGTGTTTTAAAGTTCTTCCCCGTTCCGACTAGAGAAGTTCTTTACCTAGGTAATAAAATATATTAGTTTTATCATGCAGTTTTGGAAGATATTTCTTCTTTCCGGTGGGAAATGACTCTGCTCTAGTTAAGTTTTCTTCATTCCGGCAGGAAAAGGCTCTGCCTAGTGTTAAAGATATCTTAAATATTATGAATACTTCTTTCCGGCGCATGTGAACTCTGCCTAGCTAAAGAAAATATATAAATGTTAAGTTTTATCTTCATTCCGGCGTAGGTGACTCTCCCTAACTGTAAAAGGTGAATAAAAGTATTGAAAGTGTAGGTTTAAGAGATATTTCGTCTCTGCTTGGTCCTAGATATGAAAAATATTAAACGTATTACTTCATTCCGGTGAGAGGAGACTCTGCTCTGGTCTATTTCTAAATTGTAATAAATTTTATTAAGATTTCTTCATTCCGGTGAGGTTAGACTCTGCCTAGGTTTAAGAAATATATTAGTTAGTCATGCAGTTTTGAGATATTACTTCTTTCCGGCGGTGACGATCTCTGCTCCTAGATTCAAGAAGGGTTTAGTTACAAAATATTTGATTTGATAAACTGTTTCCTATCTAATTTTCTTTTGCTACCTATCTATATCTTGAAATAAAACTCTAGTCTATCCATTTTTGATTATACGCTACTTATGTATGTTTTCATTCTTTATGTCTTTTGGCTACTTATGATTTATTAAAATCCTTCACTTAAGAAAAAAAGGTGTTTTTTGCAAAGATTTGAGAACTTCCCTTATTCGAAGTACTCAAATCTTTGCGTTTGTTTAACAAATTTTAAAATACGCTTAATATTAATTTTGTTAAGTTCTTCTGTTTTAAGAAAGAAACTTCCTAGTGTGTTTCTTCTGTTTCTTGCAAAGGCTGGGCATTGACCTAAAAAGTGTTCCATGCTTTCAATTGTGTCCTCCTCCTCACATTGTTCACACTGGTTCACGTTTGCCAGTTTCATGTTCTTGAGGTGTTTGTTCAGGGTTGTATGACCTGTTAATATCTGCGCTATCATATTCATGTTTCTCTTGGGTTGGTTTGCTACCTGCCTCCAGATTTTTGTGTTAGCTATGGGCATCATTAGCTTTGATTGTCTGCAGTTACTTAATCCTTCCCATTGTTTCTGCCACAGTGTCATCCCCCAGTTCTTGATTTCAGCTTTTATATTTGATTCTGCCATAGGTATGTGTGTCCAGGTTCCCTGAACTTCCATATTTGCTCCTTCTCGTGCTTTCCTATCAGCGATCTCATTTCCATTGTGTCCCTGGTGTCCTGGTACCCAATTTATTGTTATATTGTTTGTTTCTGCTAATCTGTTAACCATCTTTTTTGTTTCTGATGCCAGATTTTCTTTTAATCTGTATTTTCCCAGGGTTTTTATCACAGCTTGGTTATCCACATAGAAACTTATATTCCTGCCTGTTGTACCTGTGTTGACCAGTGTGAAGGCTGCTTCTTGTATTCCTAGTAGTTCAGTTTGATACACAGTGGCTAGTGGTCCACTGTTATTGCATCCGTAGAGTCTAAGTCCTGCTCCACTAATGACATATCCATATCCAGTTTTTTGTTCGCTTTTTGATCCATCTGTGAAGACCATTATGTCTTCATTGTCTATTTTTCCAGGTTTTAGTCGTTGTTGGTTGATAGTCTCTCTCCTTTCTATGATGGTTTCAAAGTTTGTTGGTATGCTGATTGTATGGTTCATCTTGTCTCTAGGGGCATGTATTAGTTTCAGGTTCTTTGCCATGTCCATGAGTGTTACAGCATGGCTTTTTTTGCTAAGAAGTTGTCCTGGTTGAATTTTCCAGCTTCCGTTGACAGCAAGTCTTTTATATGTCACCATAGCTTGCGTCTTAATAAAGATGTCTATTGGTTGAATGCCCAGCAGGACCTCTAGCCCAGCTGTGGGCGTCGAGGTCATGGCATTTGATATTGCAATGAGTGCTTTCCTTTGGACTTTCTTTAATATGTTGATTATTTCTGTTGTGTTAATTGCTGTTATCCATGCAAAACATCCGTATGTGAGTGTTGGTCTAATGATGCTGCGGTAAAGCCAGCGTCCTATTTTCTGGTTGACTCCCCAGGTTCTGTTTAGCATGCGGTTACAATGTACCCATGTGTTGTTGGCTTTTTCTGCTGCTTTTTCAACATGTTTCCTCCAGCTCAGGTTGTTTCTTATGGTTACTCCTAAGTATACATACTCATCCACCCACTGAAGTTTCTGCCCGTTCATTGTTATGTCCAGGTATTTTGGTTTCATGCCTTTCCTGCAGAAAAGCATGACTTTTGTCTTGGCTGGACTAAAGCTTAGTCCGTGTTCTCCAGCCCATTCTTCTAGTGTGTAAATGTCATTTTGTAGGTTTCTTACACAGTCCTCTTCAGTTTTTCCTACACTGATTACATGTGTGTCATCTGCATAGATGTTTCTTTTGCAGGGATGTATTTTTGGAAATCTGTGGTCTAGATTATTTTTGGCCATGTTCCATAGGTCCACTGATGCCACCCCTCCCTGTGGGGTTCCTCTGGTGGTTTGTTTGCTCGCTGATTCTCCATTTATTGTTGCTGTGACTGTTCGTCCTCTGAGCATTTGTTCTGTCCAGGCACATGTTTCCCTGTCTGCACCAATATCTGTCAGGTTTTTAATCATGCTTTTAACTGTCAGCATGTTAAAGGCTGCGCTCATGTCGCAAAAGAGCACAGCAACAAAGTTGTTGTGCTCTAGCCCTTTTTCAACTGTGGCGAGAAGAGAGTGTATTGCATCCTCTGTTCCTACTGATTCTTTGTAACTGTAAATATTCCTAGAAATTTCCTTTCTTAAAACTTTTTCATTAAGGTTCCAGTATAGACATCTTTCTAATCCTTTCAGTAGAAAGGATGATAACGATAGTGGTCTCTTAGATTTAGGGTCCGTATAGTCTTTCTTACCAGGTTTGTCAAGGAAACAGACTTTTGTGTCCAACCAACACTTAGGACTATAACTTAGTCTTACACTATGTCTGTACAGTCTAACAATGTCTCTTAAGATTGAGTCGAGTCCTTTTTTTAACAGAACAGGGTAAATACCATCTCCCCCGGGGGATTTGAAATTACCAAAACTGTTAATGGCAGCTCTAACTGATTCTTCATTAATTACACTATCCATATCTATCCTTTTATTATTACTTGAATGATCTATGGGTACATCATTGTCACCTTCTGGTTCCTCCGGAAAGTGTTCCTCCAGCAGTACCTGTAGAGACTCACTTACCGTCTTAGTGAATTGTCCGTCTTTC
Organism: Acartia tonsa; assembly: GCF_053477335.1. NCBI lineage: Eukaryota > Metazoa > Arthropoda > Copepoda > Calanoida > Acartiidae > Acartia > Acartia tonsa. The sequence continues at coordinate 29,041,953 of NC_137268.1, read as the reverse complement.
TTTTTAATTGTTCCCATTTGTTGTTTTTTACCCCTTTTGAAGATTTTTTGCACTTTTGCTGCCGTGTCCAGTTTTGTCATTTCTGCACAGAATTTTTTCCAGTCTTTACTCTTTTCTTTTTGTATTAGTCTAGCATGTCTGTTTCTTAACTGTCTATACTCTTCCCACCTTTCTTCTGTTTTTTCCCTTCTTACCCTTCTCCTCAGCTTTTCAACTTCTTTTTTTGATTTTTCTAAAGTCTTACCCCACCATCTTGGTTTCTCTTTTCCCTTTTTCTCTGACTCTCTACAACTCTCTTCAAACGCTTCTATTATGTCTTTCCTTAGGTCTTCTGCTTCATTATCTAATCTATCTATATCTATCTCTTCACTATCTATTCTCTGTCTACCATTTCTCTTACTTTGTAATGCTTGTTTATAGTTTTGCCAGTTGGTCTTCTTGACATTTCTGAAAATACTAGTATTAATATTTGGTAGTGACTCAATCATGAAATCTATGTATTTATGATCGGAGTGGCTGTCATATTCACTTACATGCCAACCAACTATTTTATTTGCAATCTCAGGTGTGGCTATCGTAATATCAAGAACTTCTTCTCTAGATTTAGTTACAAAAGTAGGTTTACCTATCTCGTTCATAATCATGAGTTGGTTGTCTAGAATATAATCCAATAGGGCTATTCCCCTTGGATTTATATCCGTAGATCCCCAGGCTGTGTTGTGGCTGTTTGCATCTGTGCCTACTACTATACCTATACCATTGTCTCTGGCATACCTTATGACTTCCTTGGTAATTTTCTCTGGAGGTAGTTTTACTGGTCTTACCCTTTCATCGCTGGCCATATATGTTGAAACAAGAATAGTATCCTTACCGTTAAGATTAAAAAGTACTGCTGCCTGATCTCTGTTGGTGAACTGTGTTAAAATTATACCTGTGACGTTTTTGTTTGTTATAATACATGCTCTATTACCTGCCTCTTTACTTTCGTAAATATTAACATTATGAAACATTTTTACCTTATTTTTAATTAGATAGGGTTCTTGCACTAGGGCAATTGCCCGCGCCCATCCTTTCCGTGAGGCTTGATCGTCTTGTCCAGTCCAGTCCGTTATTCGTTCTCCTAGTGTTAGGCTTGCTTGACAGCAGTGGTGGAGATTTATCTGAGTCAAGCTGGTGACCCTGACTTGATTGTCAGGGCTTATCTGCTGTTGATTAGTGCCTGCTGTTTCCTGGGGCTAAGGCTATAGCCTTAAAGCCAGTTCTGACAGTCTCGATTTCATCAACTATTCTTTGCCTTATAGCTGCCTTGACCTCCTGCTCCACATTCGACCCGTGAAGAAGTAGGTCACTAAAACCTAATTTCAGCTTACCGTTGATAGCAGGGTTTTTCAGCTTGTTGATTATCCTCTCATCTACCTGGAGTCCAATCTTGAAGAAACCAGCAGAGTTCAGAGGTCCTATTTCGTGCACCTTGAAGTGGTAGAAGCGAGTTACCCCATCCTCCTTGTATTTGAGAATAGGGTTGCATACCTTTATCCTCATTGTCAGCTGCTCCAGCGTGTAGTTGGTCCACTTACCGTGGACAGATGTCCACATGTTCCTGTAGACACGGTCCTCCGCCAGGTATATGTAATATTCCAGGGGATCTACCTCGTCATCTTGTTCTGGTGGCTTCAGGGTTTTGGCTACATTTATGATGAATTCCGCCATGTCTTTTGTGCCAGCTGAGAGCCAGCCTACTCCTGTTTCTTTGGAATAGCCTGCAACCGCATCATATTCAAAGTTATCGCCAAACTGCTGGATATGTTCCATGTATGCTCCAAGGAGTTGGAGATCCAGCTCATCCAACTGTGCTTGTGTGAGTTTTGCTTCTTCCATGGCATAAGTAGATCGCACTTTGACTTCAAACATGTATCTTTCTTTCTTGCGGACTATGTCCGAGAAAGATTCCTTACTTAGGTAGGTATCGATGACCTCCTGCTGGAGTGGATCCTCGGCTCTCACTTCCATCTCCCTTGAGGTCTTAGCCTTCTTGAGTCTCATACGTCTCTCGTATCCTATGGATCTTTTACTGCCCTTAAAAATATCAAAATCATCAGTATTATTATCATCATTATTTAACTCTTGTGTCCTATTCTCTGTCATTTTTCTCTTTGCTTCTCTACTAAGTATATCTGTCCATTCTCCTTCATTGTCTTTCATTTTCTCCCATATCTCTGCGCACGTCTGTCTTTTCTTTTTGGTCTCAGTTTCCTTGTCTCCTATCCAAGTTCTGTCCATTGTCTTGCCTGTCGTTTCCAAATCTTCAAGTACACTTTCATTAGCTGTCGGTTCTTTGTCCGTTTCTGTCATTGTCAAGTCATTTTCGTCATCTGCATCTAATAGCTCTTCACCAAAATTTAATTTATTTAGGCTCTCATTGATGTCAATCTTGGATTTGGCGTCCAGGTTTCCCCGGTCTCTGCCGTCTCCATTCATAGTGCATCTTGTCGTGTCCTGGTCGAAAGATTTCGATAGGTCTCTACGACAATCGGTTACCTGACTATTCGCCGTTACATTGGGGCCCCCATAGCCAGGTCCAAGGGGCGTTCCATGGCCAACGGTAGCTGAGGCTCCGTCCTTGACGGGCCCGAGAGTTCCAGCGCCATTAGCTCCACTGGCACTCCCATCACTAGTTCCTTCGGGTGTAGCGTACATGGTAAAAAAGGTCTGTAAGAGATCAGAAAAATTAATAATAGGCTATTAAAGAATCTATCTCTTATGGAAGTAGAGAAAAAGGTCCTAAAAATTTACATTGTAGGTCAAAATTTACTGTTAAAGGTGAAAGTTAAGAGGTGAAAGACAACCAGATAAAAGTCCTAATAAAAGATGAACTGTCAAAAAGTAAAAATTATAGATGTAGCATCAGTTAGGGTTGCTAAAAGCTGTGTTAGTTTAAATAAAAATTTTTAATAGTTTTAGGCTGCTACTAGCCTCGGCAGAAACTATTAAAAACATAAAAGAGAAAATAAAAATGATTAAAAAGAATATACGCTTCACACATTTGGAAAATTATTCACTTGTTGTATAGAAAAATTTGATGTTTGAAATTGGTGTACACTACCGACAGACAAACAACTAGTTCTGACACACACACATGCGTGTTTCATACAGACACGTATGCATAAGACACACACACTCATACACTCAACCCAGCTGATTATATTATACGGGAAAATCACGCAACCTCATATAAGTAAATGGATTAATATGGATCACGCAACCTCCCATCAAAACATATATCAACTTTTCACATTTCCCTCCCTTTGTCATTGACCCTTTTTGAATGGACTTTGAATAATAAAAATAAAAACCCCTTGCGTTTGCTCGTATCCTACGTTCTTTAGTTTGTGGTCTGTGTGAAACTGGTCCTATTATCCCTTTACATGAAAACACTATTAAAACAACAACACTTTGTAGGTTCATGATTAGTTCAGGCAGGTTTAGGTTTAATCCTGGGATCTCCCCCTCCTTCCCTATCCAGTCTCGCGTGGAGAGATTGAATTTTTGGCTGGTTCACATCACAATCTTGTTGTGATCTGACCCAGCCCCTCCTCCAAAAACTCCGGACGCCCATGATACCTGGTTGTTGCAAAATCCTCAGTTTACCCGCTGATTTTACCCCAACCTGAGACCTTTGGACATTATGATAGAGATGATTTGCTTTTAACATTATGCCTTGTTATCCTAGGAATAATTACTCACTAAATCAAAATAATAGAAAATTCATATCATAGAAAATTGTTGTCGAAAACGTTCTAAAACATCAACATGTTTTAAGTGGACCTACTGACTTCACAGGAACAGTTTGAAATTGAGAGAACAAATTAACAAGCCAGAATTATTAACGACAAGAGCTATATGCAACGGATCTACCCAAATTCTATAATAACTAGATAACTTCAACTTTAATTTATTTATTCCTTGATCCAAGATAAAATGTTAATATCTACATCGTCTAGTTTTATCTAGTTAAAGATTTATGCTTTTTTCCCATTATACCTAGATGTTTTCAGAGTAGAAATTTATTGCTTATTAGTGGCCTAGCCTATTCCATAAATATGCCTGCTTGGCATGTGATACGATGTTATACGTGGTTTTTTGGTATGGTTGAGAACCGGTTTCGAAGAAATACTGAAAACATCATTAAAGAATAGAATGTTTTTTTTTATATTACGTTATATTTCATTGTACTTAGTTTGTTATTTAAATCATTAGCGTGCGGTAGGGGGGTGTTCAAATTGCAATTTAAAAGACCTGCCTTCGCCATTTTTCACTTCCCTTGTGAATTGCTGTGCATACCACTGATTCCAATTATTTTTACTTTATTTGCTTATAATACTGTATAGGGTATTATTGAAATTTGTCCTTATAAAACAAAGTATAACAAATTTTTCCCATAAAAGAATTTCAGTAAATTTCTTAATTCTTATGTGAATAAGAATGCAATAACTTAAATATTTGCCGCAAGTTATTTGTACAGTTTAAAATGTGAAACAGTGAGGGTATGGGAATTAAGTGTTTAGCTGTTTATTTGAGAGACGATTTTACCTAGTATACATCTAAAGCCCTTTTTGAAACGGGGGGGGGGGGGGAGGGAATTAACCACATTAAGTTTTAGGTGTGAAATGAAAAAGAAAATTTTTTTTGGCGGGGTATATTTTTTTCTGTGTGCAATTTGGAAGGGTGGATGTATGTACTCTCCCTTAAATCTTACAATAACCTATAACAAACTTCCCTTTAAAGGTTAGCAATATCTTCCAGTGACAAATTTTGTTATTTTTATATAAGGTTTAATTAAATGATTACTAGTTCACTGATGTAGAAATCACGGATCTAAATTGGCAAGACAATAGCCTTGGAATTGATGTACATCCCAAATTATGAATTACAAAATATCCCCTTATCTAGATGACAATTAGTGGTTAAACGTTTACACTCTCACCAAGAAATGAACCAATCAAAATTCAATGATAGTCCCCAAAGTTGTTGAGCCAACGAATGAGAAAACGTTATTATAAATCTTTGGGCACTAGTGTAATAAACAGCCCAATGTCATCTTCCTGGTAGTGCGAATGGGCGCTTGTCCAATATTATGGTATGGAGATCGCTCTTCTATGAGTACTACTAAAATTCCTACTTTTACTGCAATACACATAGACATTCTCATCGTCGGTTCGTCATTTTAGAATGCTTATCCCTCTATTCCCACAAGTATAATACGAATTTGGTTGAGCCTGTGGTAGCTCAACAAAGACCCACGCGAGGTATTATATTGCTTTAAACTAAGAATAAATGGTTGGTTATGGTATTCGATCGGTATTATATAAGTATATTAAGCACTCAAAAAGGAAGATGGTTTTATAAAGTGTATTTACATTACAAGTGAATAAGTTAAGTATGAAAATATTTACAGGATAAGTGATAATAATCATAAGTAGTGTAGGACAGAAAAGTGCCCCAAGTCCTAAGCATTGAATTGTGCTAAGTGTTAGAATTCTAACATAAGGCCTAAGCTCAATTCATGCTAAGTACTGAGGGTCCTAAATTTAAACTACAATGCATGCCAAACAACTAAGTCATTACCTTTAAAGCCAGAAGAACTTGATGGTTAGAGAGTCAATAAATAACTGAGATATTTTAAGAAGTACAAGCTATAACATCAACTAGTAATAAGGATCTAAGCACTTGTCTGTTTAATTAAGTGTCTGTATGTTAAACTTGTGACGTAAATCAAACTATGGTTGTAGGCATACATACTTGAACTAAATGGTTACATGGTTACTTTAACAATAAACATAATGTTTTAATAAACATATAACAATAATAAATCACATACAATTTACCATGGTTAGGCTAGCATTACCCATATATGGTATTATATTGGTAAAGATAGGCTAATAAATACTTAAAAGCATACAAAAGGTGCCTCGGGGCTAGCTAGAGTAATTGTAATTCGTGCCTGAGTTGCGCTTGATAATTGCCGTGGCACGTCAATCAAATATTCAGATTCTACTTTTATATGGTGTAAAATTTATATTAAACATAGGTGGATAGACTAGATGCGAAGCATTTCTGTAAAAGTCTTATTCGTACGTTCAAAGAATTTTGAAAATTGGGGATCGCATCTCCATTCCTCCTTTTGTAGAAATAGTGAATATAATAATGTTAGTATATATAGTGAGTATACTGAAGAAAATACATACATCAAAAGCTTAATTACACTGTAATCAATTTAAAATCCACACTTATAATATGCATAATTAGTAACACAGCACATTTTCAATGTCTTATTCGTTTATTCAAAATGAAAAAGTGTTAGATTAATTCCAGAAATAAGGTATAGCAAACACACAATCAAATCTAAAATAATATTTGGAGGGCAGATATAAAGGTCGTCAATTTTACTATGTGTTGCCCCCCCCAACGTCAACTGAAAATCATGTATAGGTTTCGTGATTTTTTTCGAAATAATTTCGTTGTTGGTATAAGCTGATCTGACTGTCAGACAAATAAACAATAACAAAATTAGAATTATTATTTAGAAGTCTAAAAACTAAAATTATGTATAAATATATTTAAAAATTAAGTACTAATTAATATAGACCTTGAAAAAATAGCCTAAAAGCTTCCCAAAACATAAATCTAAAAAAAGAATAGCCCAAAACCCAAATCGGTACCCTGGAAGCTTCCCTATATCAGTTTAGTGTTTTTACATGTTATTTTTTCTTGGACTGTTTATTTTTGGGGGTGGAGGTACAAAAATAGTTTAAAACCTTCCTTGTATTTATTAATAAAATCATTGATTTGAATATTATTTGATGTTTACCCTCAATTATCATAAAACAAAATTGTCCCTTCTTTTGATTGAAATTATCAGCCGAAAAGTTTAGATACTGTTATTTTGTACCGATCAATCAAGATTTTGAAGATAACGAATGAGATAACAAATAACCAACACTGGGCACAGAAATAACATAATTACGTACGGATATACTCTTATCAAAGAATAGCTGCGCTCTAAAACCTATAATATTCGTATTACAGCTTGTTTTGCGTAAAAATACGTGGGATTAAAACTATTAAAGAGAAAATAAAAATGATTAAAAAGAATATACGCTTCACACATTTGGAAAATTATTCACTTGTTGTATAGAAAAATTTGATGTTTGAAATTGGTGTACACTACCGACAGACAAACAACTAGTTCTGACACACACACATGCGTGTTTCATACAGACACGTATGCATAAGACACACACACTCATACACTCAACCCAGCTGATTATATTATACGGGAAAATCACGCAACCTCATATAAGTAAATGGATTAATATGGATCACGCAACCTCCCATCAAAACATATATCAACTTTTCACATTTCCCTCCCTTTGTCATTGACCCTTTTTGAATGGACTTTGAATAATAAAAATAAAAACCCCTTGCGTTTGCTCGTATCCTACGTTCTTTAGTTTGTGGTCTGTGTGAAACTGGTCCTATTATCCCTTTACATGAAAACACTATTAAAACAACAACACTTTGTAGGTTCATGATTAGTTCAGGCAGGTTTAGGTTTAATCCTGGGATCTCCCCCTCCTTCCCTATCCAGTCTCGCGTGGAGAGATTGAATTTTTGGCTGGTTCACATCACAATCTTGTTGTGATCTGACCCAGCCCCTCCTCCAAAAACTCCGGACGCCCATGATACCTGGTTGTTGCAAAATCCTCAGTTTACCCGCTGATTTTACCCCAACCTGAGACCTTTGGACATTATGATAGAGATGATTTGCTTTTAACATTATGCCTTGTTATCCTAGGAATAATTACTCACTAAATCAAAATAATAGAAAATTCATATCATAGAAAATTGTTGTCGAAAACGTTCTAAAACATCAACATGTTTTAAGTGGACCTACTGACTTCACAGGAACAGTTTGAAATTGAGAGAACAAATTAACAAGCCAGAATTATTAACGACAAGAGCTATATGCAACGGATCTACCCAAATTCTATAATAACTAGATAACTTCAACTTTAATTTATTTATTCCTTGATCCAAGATAAAATGTTAATATCTACATCGTCTAGTTTTATCTAGTTAAAGATTTATGCTTTTTTCCCATTATACCTAGATGTTTTCAGAGTAGAAATTTATTGCTTATTAGTGGCCTAGCCTATTCCATAAATATGCCTGCTTGGCATGTGATACGATGTTATACGTGGTTTTTTGGTATGGTTGAGAACCGGTTTCGAAGAAATACTGAAAACATCATTAAAGAATAGAATGTTTTTTTTTATATTACGTTATATTTCATTGTACTTAGTTTGTTATTTAAATCATTAGCGTGCGGTAGGGGGGTGTTCAAATTGCAATTTAAAAGACCTGCCTTCGCCATTTTTCACTTCCCTTGTGAATTGCTGTGCATACCACTGATTCCAATTATTTTTACTTTATTTGCTTATAATACTGTATAGGGTATTATTGAAATTTGTCCTTATAAAACAAAGTATAACAAATTTTTCCCATAAAAGAATTTCAGTAAATTTCTTAATTCTTATGTGAATAAGAATGCAATAACTTAAATATTTGCCGCAAGTTATTTGTACAGTTTAAAATGTGAAACAGTGAGGGTATGGGAATTAAGTGTTTAGCTGTTTATTTGAGAGACGATTTTACCTAGTATACATCTAAAGCCCTTTTTGAAACGGGGGGGGGGGGGGGGGAGGGAATTAACCACATTAAGTTTTAGGTGTGAAATGAAAAAGAAAATTTTTTTTGGCGGGGTATATTTTTTTCTGTGTGCAATTTGGAAGGGTGGATGTATGTACTCTCCCTTAAATCTTACAATAACCTATAACAAACTTCCCTTTAAAGGTTAGCAATATCTTCCAGTGACAAATTTTGTTATTTTTATATAAGGTTTAATTAAATGATTACTAGTTCACTGATGTAGAAATCACGGATCTAAATTGGCAAGACAATAGCCTTGGAATTGATGTACATCCCAAATTATGAATTACAAAATATCCCCTTATCTAGATGACAATTAGTGGTTAAACGTTTACACTCTCACCAAGAAATGAACCAATCAAAATTCAATGATAGTCCCCAAAGTTGTTGAGCCAACGAATGAGAAAACGTTATTATAAATCTTTGGGCACTAGTGTAATAAACAGCCCAATGTCATCTTCCTGGTAGTGCGAATGGGCGCTTGTCCAATATTATGGTATGGAGATCGCTCTTCTATGAGTACTACTAAAATTCCTACTTTTACTGCAATACACATAGACATTCTCATCGTCGGTTCGTCATTTTAGAATGCTTATCCCTCTATTCCCACAAGTATAATACGAATTTGGTTGAGCCTGTGGTAGCTCAACAAAGACCCACGCGAGGTATTATATTGCTTTAAACTAAGAATAAATGGTTGGTTATGGTATTCGATCGGTATTATATAAGTATATTAAGCACTCAAAAAGGAAGATGGTTTTATAAAGTGTATTTACATTACAAGTGAATAAGTTAAGTATGAAAATATTTACAGGATAAGTGATAATAATCATAAGTAGTGTAGGACAGAAAAGTGCCCCAAGTCCTAAGCATTGAATTGTGCTAAGTGTTAGAATTCTAACATAAGGCCTAAGCTCAATTCATGCTAAGTACTGAGGGTCCTAAATTTAAACTACAATGCATGCCAAACAACTAAGTCATTACCTTTAAAGCCAGAAGAACTTGATGGTTAGAGAGTCAATAAATAACTGAGATATTTTAAGAAGTACAAGCTATAACATCAACTAGTAATAAGGATCTAAGCACTTGTCTGTTTAATTAAGTGTCTGTATGTTAAACTTGTGACGTAAATCAAACTATGGTTGTAGGCATACATACTTGAACTAAATGGTTACATGGTTACTTTAACAATAAACATAATGTTTTAATAAACATATAACAATAATAAATCACATACAATTTACCATGGTTAGGCTAGCATTACCCATATATGGTATTATATTGGTAAAGATAGGCTAATAAATACTTAAAAGCATACAAAAGGTGCCTCGGGGCTAGCTAGAGTAATTGTAATTCGTGCCTGAGTTGCGCTTGATAATTGCCGTGGCACGTCAATCAAATATTCAGATTCTACTTTTATATGGTGTAAAATTTATATTAAACATAGGTGGATAGACTAGATGCGAAGCATTTCTGTAAAAGTCTTATTCGTACGTTCAAAGAATTTTGAAAATTGGGGATCGCATCTCCATTCCTCCTTTTGTAGAAATAGTGAATATAATAATGTTAGTATATATAGTGAGTATACTGAAGAAAATACATACATCAAAAGCTTAATTACACTGTAATCAATTTAAAATCCACACTTATAATATGCATAATTAGTAACACAGCACATTTTCAATGTCTTATTCGTTTATTCAAAATGAAAAAGTGTTAGATTAATTCCAGAAATAAGGTATAGCAAACACACAATCAAATCTAAAATAATATTTGGAGGGCAGATATAAAGGTCGTCAATTTTACTATGTGTTGCCCCCCCCAACGTCAACTGAAAATCATGTATAGGTTTCGTGATTTTTTTCGAAATAATTTCGTTGTTGGTATAAGCTGATCTGACTGTCAGACAAATAAACAATAACAAAATTAGAATTATTATTTAGAAGTCTAAAAACTAAAATTATGTATAAATATATTTAAAAATTAAGTACTAATTAATATAGACCTTGAAAAAATAGCCTAAAAGCTTCCCAAAACATAAATCTAAAAAAAGAATAGCCCAAAACCCAAATCGGTACCCTGGAAGCTTCCCTATATCAGTTTAGTGTTTTTACATGTTATTTTTTCTTGGACTGTTTATTTTTGGGGGTGGAGGTACAAAAATAGTTTAAAACCTTCCTTGTATTTATTAATAAAATCATTGATTTGAATATTATTTGATGTTTACCCTCAATTATCATAAAACAAAATTGTCCCTTCTTTTGATTGAAATTATCAGCCGAAAAGTTTAGATACTGTTATTTTGTACCGATCAATCAAGATTTTGAAGATAACGAATGAGATAACAAATAACCAACACTGGGCACAGAAATAACATAATTACGTACGGATATACTCTTATCAAAGAATAGCTGCGCTCTAAAACCTATAATATTCGTATTACAGCTTGTTTTGCGTAAAAATACGTGGGGATTAAGGGCTTTAGGTTTAGAGGAAATATTGTTAGAGAAAGAGAAAAATTTGAGAAATACGAGAATTTTGAGAGAGAGAGAGAGAGAGAGAGAGAGAGAGAGAGAGAGAGAGAGAGAGAGAGGAGAAAAGGGGACTTATAAAAGAGGAGATTAAGAGAGAGAGAGAGAAAAAAACAAGTATGACAACAAGTAGTAAAGTACAGAGAAAACAGAACAAACGGACATAAAGAGTTATACAGCAAATGAGAAAGAATATGTGATAATCAAATAATATCATATCATGAAACTTTTCTTTTGTAGCATAAAAGACATACTGACATACTGACAGACCAAGTAAATTGTTTACTTGATGCTCTTAAGTAATCAGGTTATCTTTGATAGCAGCCAAATTAATCATATTTTTCCTATACGTTACGGAAAGACGGTCAAACATAGTGAATTATAGAGTATCTTCGTTCCTTAAAACAGAGAAGATTCGCGTTTGGTCAAAAATGAGTTATATATTTGAGAGAGAATCAAAGAGGAAAGAGAAAAATAGGAGAGAGACAGAGAGAGAGAGAAACAGAGAGAGACAGAGAGAGAGACAGAGACAGAGACAGAGAGACAGAGAGAGATATGTAGGGAGAGAGAAGGTACATAAATAAAAAAGAGCCCTTGTCAAATTCCGTCAGTTTTGCTGGTATTTCTCCCGAGGGAATGCTTTTATGTCAACGTAAAACTGTAGTAGTTATAATGACTTAAGAATAACGTTATGCTAATAATATGAAAGAAATAACCAATTTTGTTTATGTAATCGACATAAGTTATGACATTAGAATAACGTTATGTCGATAAGATGTAAGGCATAACCATTTTTTATGGCATAATAAACATAATTGACATTAACGGTTCCATAAGAATAAAGTTATGTCGATAATATGTCAGCCATTATAACTTTTTTTAATGACATATATAGTCGACATAAATAATGGCATTAGATTAGCGTTAGTTTCATGCATTTGAAATATTATCAGTATTCTTAAATGGCATATAGTTGACATAAATAATGGCATTAGATTAGCGTCAGTTTCATGCATTTGAACCATTATCAGTATTCTTAAATGACATATAGTTGACATAAATAATAGCATTAGATTAGCGTTAGTTTCATGCATTTGAACCATTATCAGTATTCTTAAATGACATATAGTTGACATAAATAATGTCATTAGAATAGCGTTATGTTCATGCATTTGAACCATTATCAGTGTTCTTTAATGACATAAAGTTGACATATGCTAATGTCGTATGGGTGAGTTGCACTTGGACTGAACAGTCATCTTGTCAACTCAAGGCCAGACTCTTGGTCCTTCACCTCACACCCGTGATACAGTACATTACAGACAACCAACTCTCTGTGATGCACGACCTTTGTCTGAGAAGTCCTAACTGTGCATGGTAACGAGTAGCGCCTGTTTTGGGCCAAGGCATTCCCCCCACTCTAACTATTTACGTCGCGCATTTGACATAGTAGCAGTGGGAACCATTTTTAACGTCTCTAGTTTTTGACGCGGTGTCGGATCGAGATTCGAACCTATCACCTTCCCGACGACGAGCGAATGCGCTACGTGTTGAGCCACGGTCGCGGGTTTAAAGTTGACATAAATAATGGCATTAGATTAGCGTTAGTTTCAAGCATTTGAACCATTATCAGTATTCTTAAATGGCATATAGTTGACATAAATAATGGCATTAGAATAGCGTTATGTTCATGCATTTAAACCATTATCAGTGTTCTTTAAGACATAAAGTTGACATAAATAATGTCATTAGAATAGCGTTATGTTCCTGCATTTGAACTATTATCAGTGTTCTTTAATGACATATAGTTGACATAAATAATGTCATTAGAATACCGTTATGTTCATGCATTTGAACCATTATCAGTGTTCTTTAATGACATAAAGTTGACATAAGGAATGTCATTAGAGAACTTTAATGGCATATAGTCGACATAATAATGCCATTAGAATAACTTTATGTCAATAATATGTAAGTCATGACTATTCTTTATTGGCATATAGTTGACTAAAAGAATGTAATTAGTGTTCTTTAATGACATAAAGTTGACATAGAGTAATTTTATGTCAATAATATGTCAGCCATTACAGCTTTTATTCAATTCTAGAAAGTCGAAATAAACTTTTTAAAGTTGAAGATTTTTTTAAAAGGGGATAGATTTAATAACTTTTGGCCGAAAAATCCCCAATGAAGTCATAATATAATAATTAATTATTTAGGCAATATAAAAAATCTTCATTAAAGTTGCTTGTTAAAAAAATGCTTCTTTAGTTTTTACTGGGTTTATAATGTGAAAAGAACAAATAAAAATGATATAAATGTGATTTTTATCCTTAGATATTTGTCAAAAACGAAGCTGTTCTATAACTAGGTTGTGATGCTTATAACTTTCTTGTTTGTTGTTGGATTTCAGTTAATTTAACTAATCTAAATGATTTAAATGTACAGCAAATAGCCAAAAATTTGTTTGATAGGTCTGATCTTAAATTTATAGATGCTGGAGTATGAGTAGTCATTTAGATTTTAAACCTTGATGAGGATTCATGTAAAAATTAGGTATGATATAATGTTACTACAATATCAAAAGCACAAACGTTGTTTAGCTAACTTCAGGGATCTAAAGGGACAAGACAATGGCCGATAAATTGATGTACATATCCAATGATGTTACACAAAATTAAAAACATTTAAACATTCAACTTAATAAATGAACCAATCAAAATTCAAGTCCACAAGGTTGTTAAGCAAACGAATAAGGAAACGTTATTATAAAATTTTAGGACTAATGTAATTGGCCCTTCTCTCTCTCTCTCTCTCTCTCTCTCTCTCTCTCTCTCTCTCTCTCTCTCTCTCTCTGATCTAACTTGTTCAGCTATACTCTAATTGATGATGTCATCCTTGTTTTTATTATGATAAGGTAACAAACATATTTTTACAATTTTTTTCCCGTCGTGATTTTTTCTTTTTTCTGCAATAATAGAAATACAATAACAAATACATTTTTCCTAATTATCAGAATTTTTATTATTAAGTGTTCTAATAAGATCAATGGACAAAGGGGGGGGGGGGGTTAAGATGGTAACACACCTAAAAACAAATTTAAGGTTCAAAAATGTATGAATTTGCCCCCCTACCCAATCCCCATAACAAATTTATCCCATAAGTTGAGTTTCCCCCTCCGCGAATATAGGTTTAATGGCGTAATTACGGACGATGGACGGACGGACCTACCCTAATTATAGAAAAGCATTGCTTTAAAAAACTTGGCGTTTAAAAAGGTGCTGTCATAATAGAGAAGGAAGGATAAATTGTGATAAAAAGATCCCAGTTTTATCTCTTATCCTTTTCAGTCTCAAAATTTAATTAATTTTCAAAAGTGGCCATACAAAAAAGAGAATAGTTATTTCTTAATCGTATTATAAACAGCTTTCTGAGGATGTAAAAACGTACAATTATAAGAACAAACCCAGTTTTATATTTGTAGAAAACTGGATATCATACGATACGATACATGATTTTTCAGTATGGCTGAGAACCGGATATTAATCGGTTTCGAAGCCATACTGGAAAAAAATATTATGTTTTTGTAAAATAAAAGGTTGTTTTGTGCTTTCCCTAACACCTATTTCTTGACAACCGAACTCAACCCCTCCTCCCTTTTTTACAATTTTTTTGAGGGAAAACTTATTTCTAACTCTTAAAGGTTAGTCTTTTTGTATTCCAAAAATATGTCCATATGACAAAAATAACAATTAATAACAAATAGACGGTCAAAGTAAGATACAGAGTAGCAGCGGCCCTACTCTACATTAAGTAACATTGGGTGAACGTTCCAAGATACCAGCATATATCCATGTATTCATATATTTTATATTTTCATCTTAAAATTGAAATATCTCGTACGGATGCTGGTAACTTTGGACAAGTAAATATTTGGTAATTCAATTGTGTATGATTTGATATAATTATAAAGATTCTCATCAGAGTATTCCTTGTAGTTCCAGGAATCACAATTGGTCTAAATAATGATAATAACAATTACCCCCTACATGTTTATGCCACTAAGGGACCAGGGACCTAAAAGGGTAAGACAATGGACGAATAAGATAACGTGGTTATAAAACTTTGAGTACCAGTGTAATTAATAATCTATAGTCCAATGTCCCACACCCCCTTCTAAGGTAAAAATATTTTTTTTAAAATAAAAATTGACGTTCTAAAATATATTATATTTGTTTAAGATTCAAAGTCTATAGGATTACTCTATCACGATCGAAATTAGGAGCTATCCGTAACTGGCATTATGTTGCAGGACAGACATTTTTTAAATATTAAATCTGAACAAGAAAGATGTCCAAAACAAGCTGCCTCCATTTTTAAGATATGTATATGTACAATACATGTAGATTATCCCAGAGGGAGGGCACACTAGACTGTGAGTTATTCTTAACTAGCGGCTACGCCCCTAGAGGCCTCTAGGGGCTCTTGAGGAGGGGAGAGTCGAATTTGATAACCCAATTTCTTATTTTAGATTTTAAAAGAAAAAGTAAAAAATAAATTTTTGGGGGGGCGAAAATAAATTTTTTTTTTGGGGGGGGTGCCCTCCCTAATTTTTAATTTCAGTTAAAAAATAAAAAATTAAAAACTTTTTTTTTGGGGGGGGGGTGATTTTTCAATTTTTTTTTTTGGGGGGGGGGGTTGGAAAATAGTTACAAACCTTCCCGGGACCTATGAGAAGCTACCCTGTTAAGGAGAACCCGATCGGTTCAGCGGTTAGCGAGATCCTTCGGTACAAACAAACACACAAACACACAGACACACATCCTGTTACTTTAGTATAAGGATAAACAAATACTGGTACTAATTCTTAGACATAAAAACTTTGGGTATTTATTAGGTCTTGATTGGTGGGTTCAAACTAGCAGTGTTTAAGCTTTTCAACCAATATTTTGCAAAGAAATGAGATATTTTGTTTAACAAAATTGGAGGTGTACATCAACTGTTTGTCAATTGTCTTTTCCCTAAAGCTCCCTGCGAATATACACATATGAGAATATTGTTCCGTCATTAATCTCTTCCTTTCAAGTATATTTCAAAGTAATTTAGAAGCAGGAACGCAGGGATAGGAAACCTGGTGAATCTTCTTACATTTCATTTACCAAAATTTCAGAATTAATCGGGGATCTAAAGGGATAAGAAAATGGCCATCCATAAAGATGATAAACAAAATTAATCCTTCTGCAGATTAAAACTATTGAACGTTTGAACACTTAACTTTATGAATTCACCAATCAAAAGAAGGTGTATCAACTTTTTTTTTTATAGCTAGCCGGTTCTTTTAGTAAGTAGTAGATGTAAAATTTTTCATAGAATTCAGATATGCAATCGGTTTTTTTGTAGACCTCTTATTTTTTAAGTAATTTAAGTTTTTAAAAAAAATAATTAAGTCGGTTTTAAGGTACTAAAACGCAACAAAATAAAAGAAGAAAATGGCCAGTAAGAACAAAAATAGTAAGATTTTTAATTTGACACCTTACTTTTAAAATTCTGTTGAGTAATTATTGAAAAAATCTATTTTTTAAACCTCGGTTTAATAAAAACTTTAGACCTAAATATTTTCTCAAACAGACATAAAAAACATGGGTTCATATATACCTTTAGAATCAGAAAAATATTACGAATCCATTGTAAGCAAAATTGAAAAAAAGTAAAAAAATAAAAAAATAAAAAAATAGCCAATTGTATTTTTTGTTCTGGCAACACTATCGTCTTCCCTTTTTTACCCCCTCTTTACCCCCTCTATACCCCCTTCCCATTTTTATACTCAATTGAAGAGTTAAGACGTTGCCTGTACAATATAATATGATATTTTCATATGATTCCTTTTATTGTAGTTTATATACTATATTGTAAACTTTTTTTTTCAATTTTGCTTACAATGGATTCGTAATATTTTTCTGATTCTAAAGGTATATATGAACCCATATTTTTTTACTTGTGAAATGATAAAATTGAGTTCAAAGTTTTTATTCTCGTGGGTTTAAAAAAATCGATTTTTTCAATAATTACCTGACAGAATTGAAAAAGTAAGGTGTCAAATTAAAGATCTTACTATTTTTGTTCATAATGGCCACTTTCTTTTTTTTTTTGTTGCATTTTAGTACCTTAAAATCGACTTAATTTTTTTTTTTTTTAAACTTAAATTACTTAAAAAATAAGAGGTCTACAAAAAAACCGATTGCATATCTGAATTCTATGAAAAATTTTACATCTACTTCTTACTAAAAGGACCGGCTAGCTATAAAAAAAAAGTTGATACAACTTCTTTACAAAAGTCCCAAAATTTGTTGATCCAACTAATAAGAAAACGTTAATGTAAAACTTTGAGGACTATTGTAATAAACAACTTTTTTGTCCCTTTTCTCTTGTCGATAACTTTTCAATTTTAATAACGTTATGGAGACAGCGCAAAATGGCACCAAAAAATGACGTCATAAAATTAATTTGTCCAATGAGAGGCCAGTATATTTGACCAATAGTAAAATTTATACTCGCCTCTCATTGTTTATTTTATCATATGACATTATTTTTTTGGTGCCATTTTGCGCTGTCTCAAAGTGATGTCGATGTTTTGGCGACATAAGGAAAAAGGATAAGAGGATGAATACTCACCCCTTTTTCATGGTAAAATACTACTTCCCCATCCCTAAATTTAGAAGCAGACGAAAATCAAAAACCGCCCAGGGCTTTTTGTAAGTCAATCATAAATAATAATGTGAATAAAAAGAAAAGCGATATTTAGCAAACAGCCGTGGGCGGTCAGAATCAGCTGAATGTTCATTATGAAAAAAATTTCCCCCTTTTTAGAAATAGAAGGATTCATCTATCATGAACAATTTTTTTTAAATAAAAATAAAATTCTATGTAATTTTTAATTAAAACATTAAAACGAAAATATCTAATCTAATATTTTTGCCCTAAATATGGAAATAGTAAAAAGTAAAAAAATATTTTTTAAAATAATTTTTAATCCTCCCATTTGAAAAGTAGTGGAATAGCAATAAATTTTAGCGCGGCAACAGCGCTAAGTAGGCCTCTAGGCCCACTGCCTATTTTCGTCTTCTAGTTGCTTCGATTCCTCTCTTTTATTTTTTTCTCTATGTTTGGCGATGACCACTTTTATCCAATCGTAATAAACTTTTGAAATTGTTGGGTTGTAATAATGGAAAGGAACATTGAAATCTTAATTATTCTGGTAATCAAAGTTTTATAAACAAGTTCTCTCATTCATTATAATTTTTTTTCATTTTTATTATTGAGGTTTTACAATGTCTTATCCCTTAAGATCCCTGCATATATTTTACTAAAAGTAGTAATCTTTAAAAAGTGGTTTGAATACTCCTTTTCAAATATGGTATTAAAATTGTTCAACTATTTTAGTATTTACGTAAGAAAATTTTAAATTTTATATTTAAGACATAAAAACCCTTTTAATATTATACATCATATTAATGATTGTTCGTTTATTAACAAGTATATTAGTGATTACTTCCCTAGAGGCTTCAATGAACACTTTTTTATTTTAGTTTTTTTATAGGGGGGGGGGGGGTGGAACGCAGGATGCCACCAAACCTGCAGGGTCATCCAGTTAAAGAGCAAAAATATTTTTTTGGCTTCAACAAAGCATTTTATCTTACCAAAATACTAAAATATCCTCTAGTAGTAAATCAAGTGTTCAAGTTTATTTCAGGTTCCAGGTATGATCCTGCAGGTCCATAAATCTTTAAAAGCCTCCTATGAGCGCAATTTTTTACTTTTGAAACTTAAGATTTTCTTACATGTCTTCATGACATATTAGAATTTCATAAAGAAAAATAAAAAAATGACAACAGTATGGAATATTTAAGTAAAAAATGACCTAAAAACAAAGGTTGTCAAATAAAAGGGTGAAGAAAGCAAAAATTGACTTTGACGCACTTATAGTCGGAAATTCATCATCAAAAAGGGGACGAAAATTAATTAACCCTCTAGCTCTAATAAGAGCTGAGATAATAGGGGCTAAAATTTCCCTTACTGCTACAGTCATCCTCATTGAAGTTTGATCAAATTTAGGTTGTGGAAAAATAAATTAAACAAAAAAATGGTTGGAACTTTTTTAAATCCACATTTAAAAAGCTCTTTTAAATTCACAATTAATTCACATTCTTATCTTTATTCATCAAAAACTTCATTCTATTTAAATAAGATGTTTACGGTAAATTAAAGTTTAAATTTAAACCTATTAAATCAAAATTCAATTCTCTCTCATTTTTTCTTTAGAAAAAACAAATTAAGATTTAAATTCATTTTAGTGAATGTAGATTTGGTCCATAGTATCTAGGAGCCACTCAATTTAGCCTAAAACCATTTCTACCATCTATAAACCATTATTAAATGGTCCATTAGTTTGTAAAACAATTTGTACAATTGTTTGCACTCTCTCTGAAGAAGAAACGGTAAGGATTTTTTTTTAAGTTTTTGACATGAATATGAAATCTGTAATAATTTTAAATGGTTTAATTTTTTTTTATGGCAGTGTATTCTTGCAAATGGGACATAATATAAACGTGCACAAATAAAAAATATGTACTGTATAAAATGAAACCGTGAATTATCCCGCCATCCTAAAGTTTACTTTACTATATGAATATACAAAAACAGCATGTGAAAAATGTTGCGTCTTTTCACTTCTGCATATTGTATACAACAAATAAATGCATAAAATACACAAATCAACCGCACATTGAAAAATATAAAATAAAAACACATTTAAACTATATTGAAACAAGATGCATTAAACGAGTACTTACATTTTAAGACTTCATTATAGAGATGCTTCGCTTAAAATTGTCCTAGAAACCACTATTAAAATTCAATTGAAAGGAATAATTATGTCAGTTAAAAAAGGGTTGTCAAAAATTATTAAAAAATCAACATGTTTTAAATGAGCATATAGGCTTTCTGGTAATGAACATAGAGTTACTACACTGTTTTAATCATACCTAAATGTTACAGGAATTATCAAACCAAGATGTAAACGTTAGGACAAGTCTAACAGGCCTAAATCAACAATCATTTGTATCTGTTACGTAAAGACCGACCATAATTAAATAAAACCATTGCTTTTACTTATTGATAATGAAGCATATGACAAAAGGACAATATTTGCGGTTGTAATGATTTTATATTGTGATACGCGTGTGGAAATAAATCCACACCTAAAATGTCAAATATCTGGAATCCAATAAAAAAAAGTATGGAATGTCAGGGATCTTGAGGGATAAGACAATTAACGATAAATTGATGCACCTTTGCAATGATGATAAAAAAAAGATTATTGGTTAAAAAATATAACCAACCGGCTGAGCTATAATCAAAGATTTCAGCCAGCAGATGAAAAGCAGAATTAAAAAAACTTTGGGTACCATTGTAATGTAAATTCTAATGTCCTCTACCTCCATGATAGAATTTTATTGATGTTATCAAAAAACTACCAAAAAATATTCTAAGTAATTTTATTGAAGTTATTTAATTGATTTTCTAGCAACTAATTGTCAAGCATCTTTTATAAAGGGAAAGGGGGGGGGTGGTAAATTATAAATAATTAGGTTTGGATCTACTTGAAGCTTTATTAAGATGTATAGCGAGATCTGAACGGACAAACAGAAAACTTAGCAAGGTACCTGTATAACCAAATTTAAATCGTTAGTATTCAACTTCAAATGTGCTGTATTTGACATATTTTGAGACATTAAAATGTAAATTACACTGGTACCCTAGAAGTTTTATAATCACGTTTTCTTATTGGTACTCTTAAAATGTTGTTGGTTAGTTCTTAGTATTGTCCAAACTTATTTTAATTTAATAGTTTAAGTGATAATTTTGCTGATCATTGGCGATGTACATTAATTCATCGTTTATAGTCTTATCTCTAAAGATCCTGGAATTTTGACTTCCATGTTTATTTTAGAATATTCAGCAAAATTTTTTTTTAACATTTTTTGTGTATTTTTATTGAACTCAGTAGGAATGTTTAATGTTTACATTTTAAGG
This sequence comes from Acartia tonsa, assembly GCF_053477335.1. Taxonomy (NCBI): domain Eukaryota; kingdom Metazoa; phylum Arthropoda; class Copepoda; order Calanoida; family Acartiidae; genus Acartia; species Acartia tonsa. The sequence continues at coordinate 29,020,561 of NC_137268.1, read as the reverse complement.
CTGAAAATATTGATCTTAGTTTATGTTTCACATTACCATGGACACCAGGGATAGGTCAGTGAAATATATGAAAATATTGATCTTAGTTTATGTTTCACATTACCATGGACACCAGGGATAGGTCAGTGAAGTATATGAAAATATTGATCTTAGTTTATGTTTCACATTAAATTTAGCTATGCCCCCTAGAGGCCTCTAGTGGCACTTTAAATGTTTTTTATATTTAAAAAATGTCCATGTTGCGTTTGACGTTTATGTTTGCGTTGAACTCTCTTTCTAAAATCAAGAAACGTAAAAAAAATCGATTTTTTGAGATTTCTCTTGGGAGGGTGGTGGTACCCTCCCCCAAAATGGTATAAAACCATCTCGGGACCTATGAGAATATAACCTGTTAAGAAGAACCCGATCGGTTCAGCGGTTAGCGAGATCCTTTGGTACAGACAAACATCCTGTTACTTAAAGTATACTTAGTATAAGGATTAAAGTGGAGTGTGGCGTTACTTTGCTCAAGCTTTGGATAGCTAGGAGCGAAGCAAAACTTAAATCCAAATTTACCATATCTCAAAAATCTCCTCGAAAATGCTTTGGCCTTTTGTACTAAGCTACTCTAACCCCTGTTCAGGAAATTAAATATATTTTTCTTCAACAGATTTATAGCTATTTTAATCATAAAATGTAATATGAATCTTATAAAGGGTAAATATGAACAAGGATGACAAAATCCATAAGTAGCGAAGAACAAAAAGTCATGTGAATAGAAAACGGACAATGTGAGTTTTAGCGCAAATGTTAAGAAGTCATAGAACAAGAGAAGGATTAGATAATTGCAGGGTTCGGAAGCCGCGCCTCAGCCGCGCATAAGCCTCAGTTTTAAACCTGCTTGTGAGCAGAAAAAGATATTTTTGAAAGAAGGATTGTCTGCTAAAGAGACAGTTTTAATCATCCAGCTAAATTTTATAGTGATAAAATGACGATTTCACTGAGGCTAACACGCGGCTTACGCGCGGCTTCCGTTCCCTGGATAATTGTAAGAAAACCGTGAAACCTTTTCATATCTATTTCTAAATGTCTCTTGTAGTATGACCGAGAGACTGACGGACCAAGTTTATTGTATTGACAGAATCATAAGAGTAGCTTTGCTATTTGAAAATCACATTTCCCCTATATCATCCGTTTCTGACAGATGGATGGACAGACGAACAAACAGACAGATACAATCTCTTGTAGAGTTGCTAATCTACTAAAAATAAATAATATTTTTCATACATAGTAGATCAATGTTTGTCTGACTATCCGTTCGTTTCTTGGATCTTGCTCACAAATTTCAACTGATTAAAATGGGTAACAAATCGTCTGGTCTTTTGATGGTTTTAGCTATTTTTCTTATAAATTAACTAGCAGTTGCGCTCCTAACATCTAGGATCTATGTATTCAAAGGAGTAAGTAAAGTAGGAAAAGAGTCTATAACCACACTTAGATATTGGAATTAAATAGCTCAAAACCACCCAGGGACCTATGAGAAGCTTTCATAAATTGGAGAACTCAATAGGTTCAGTAGTTCTCGAAATCTTAAGCTTCAGACAAAAAAAAACCTTGCTACTTTATATAATAGGATAACTTGAAAATATTGATTGTCTGCTCCCATTTGTTCGTTATTAAGCCCAATTAGACTATGGGAGATGCCACTAGTCTAAATATAATGTAATAAGAATTACAATTAAAACTTATCCATGATTCTTCCTTCAAAACTTTTCCATTCATCTTATTCAATATTATGGTTGGGCCGGATATCTAGCCATTTTCATTATCTTGCTTAATACAACAAAATCCCTGTTAACAAACAGTCCCAAGCATTTTTTCCTAAATACTTGGTACTATATAGTTATAAGTAAGCAACACTTCATTTAATTTTTAAGTTTAAACCTTTTTCATAAAATAAAACACAATATTTGGAAGAAAACTTTTTTTGCTACTTCATCCGGCCCAACCCTATTCAGTATAAATATTCTTACAACACTGCAAAAAGTACAAAAAAGAGATTTTTGAAAGTTTGTAAATAATTTTTGCATAAGGAAAAAGGATAAGAGGATGAATACTCACCCCTTTTTCATGGTAAAATACTACTCCCCCATCCCTAAATTTAGAAGCAGACGAAAATCAAAAGCCGCCCAGGGCTTTTTGTAAGTCAATCATTAATAATAATAATAATGTGAATAAAAAGAAAAGCGATATTTAGCAAACAGCCGTGGGCGGTCAGAATCAGCTGAATGTTCATTATGAAAAATATTTCCCCCTTTTTAGAAATAGAAGGATTCATCTTTCATGAACAAATTTTTTTAAATAAAAATAAAATTCTATGTAATTTTTAATTAAAACATTAAAACGAAAATATCTAATCTAATATTCTTGCCCTAAATATGGAAATAGTAAAAAGTAAAAAAATATTTTTTTTAATAATTTTTAATCCTCCCATTTGAAAAGTAGTGGAATAGCAATAAATTTTAGCGTGGCAACAGCGCTGAGTAGGCCTCTAGGCCCACTGCCTATTTTCGTCTTCTAGTTGCTTCGATTCCTCTCTTTTATTTTTTTCTCTATGATTTTTTGCTATTTTCCACCCCTGGCCTCCGAATTTAATTTTTTTTTTTTTGGGGGGGGGGCGGATTATTATTTTATTTTACTTTAGACAAACAGACATTCAATGCAAGAATCTAAAGGGATGAGACAATGAACGATAAATTGATGTACACCTTAAATTACATTGAACAAAACTTCTCAAGAAAGATTGTAGAACAATATTATTTGTGGAAAAGTTTGGACACTACCTATAGGTTTGTTGGACCCAATTTAGATTTAACAAGGGTTCCCAACATTTGTTATTTTTTTCTCTAAACTTATTTAAGTTTTCTTTTATTTCTATATCAAAGTTCATTAGTTCAATGCGCTTCTTATTACCAGTACTATCCTTGTTTTTGAAAATTCTCATTTTCTATAGCTTTTTAGAGGCCTACAAAATCACACAAATAAAAACTATAATAATTTGCAATATATGACATTCTTTACCTGCCATAAAATTGTTGCAAAAATTGTAGATTACAATGGCAAAAAGTTAATCATAATCCATATATTTTTGTGCAATCACCTGATGGTGCAAACCGCAATTTATTAAATGCAATTCTACCCTTTCAGTTTGCTTTCGCGGAAAAATAAAAGGGAAAATGTTTTTATTTAGGTAAAACTATAAAATTTTAGTTTTTGCAAATTAGGTGATTTTTTTTCATTTCTTACACCATAATGTAGTAATTATTCCCTAAAGAATTTTAAATGTGGTTAATTTCTAACAATATTGCCATTAGCAACAGATCCTAATAACTATAGAAAAATTTTCCCACTATTAATTGTTTTTCTTAGATTTTACTATCACTAACACAAGGAATCATTTAAAATATTATTAATTTTTCAATGAAGTGCTTTTTCATTTGAACGTAGATGTCCTTGTTTTCTATTATTATTCCTATCCTTGTTATACAGAACTTTTTTCATTTCATAAGAAGGTTTTTTTTGCTATGAAATAATCAGAAATGTTCATTACAATGGGATTTTTAAATCAGACTAATTAAAGAAAATTGAAAAGGCTTTGAGAAATTATTTGATTAAAGATATGGTGTGCGTTTAACTTCGCAAATTAAGAAATATGCAAATAATCGCGAAAAAGCACAGCAGCAAATAAGAAAGAAGTGTAGTTTTACCAAACAAGAATGACAATATCCATAAATAGTAAAGCACATACAATTAAGGAAGGACTAATGGACAGTGTGAGTAATAGAGCTGTGGTCATAAAAAAGATAAGGATGAGATAAATAATAGAAAACACGAAACCTTTGCGTATCAATATAAAAGTGAATTTCGACAGACCGACGGACCAAGAAAGCTGTATACTGGATCCTCTTTGTTTTATTACACAAAAATCATCAGTCTATCTCAAATAGCTGCCGAGAAAATCAAACTCCTTATATCTTTACGGACTGATAGACGGACGGACAGACAAAATAAGAAGATCAACAAAGGTGGTACAGTTTGTGCTAGGGTTTTTTGATGATTTGAGAATGTGATACCTTTTTATAGTGCCAATAAAAATTACGCAATACTGGCCTACCATTGGTACTTTAGTCTGTGTATTGGCCTATCATTGGTCATTTGTATTGTATGACGTTATTTTTTAGGCACTATAGAGAGCTTCTACACAGTCATAGCGGAAGTGAGGGGTCACTCATATATTTCATAACAATAAATTTGTACAATTGTGCCCGTGCAGGGATCTAAAAGGATGAAACAATGGCCGATAGATTTATGTACCCAATGATACAAAAGTCTTATTTCCAAAAGACGTCAGTTTTCCTGAAAATTAACCTTGTTTTTAATATTTTTTGATTAGTTTTTATATGGGAAAGTAAGACAAAGTAAACACAAAGACAAAGACATTTGAACCAAGTAAAAAAAAAGTAAAAAGATTAGCTTTGCTATGTGATAATATTTAATATGGTTTCAGGTTACAGGGTAAATTGTTTGCAGATTATATTTACCTTATATAATTATTGTCCAAAAAAAACATAAATGTGTATATATCATCTTTTAAAGGAAACATGCAAGAAATAAACAACTTTACCTGTCTCCCTATCAACCTCCCTCCGTATAAAAAAAACTTTGGGTAATAAAAAAATCATTAAATTTTACAGAAATATAAAGCATCTTTAAGAAAGTATTATTCTTTCTGATTCTCATAATTATGATGTATTGCTGGAGTCAAATAGTATGATTTGTTTTTACATTCATCATATTTGTAACATAGCATAAAAATAATAACAAAAGGATCAGTGGTGAAAAAAAACATAATATCATAAATGTTATGAACCATCAATCTCTAGATTTTGTTCAATAATAGTAATGGATGTAGTATATACATGGATGTTATGACATGGTAAAAATTGTAGTCAATATAGCTTGCTAACATGGAAGGGGTGGGGTAAAATGGGTGGAAGGGAAGAATCGTTATATTAGCCTGCTGCAAGTTTCACTTAAATTATATCGTAATGCATAATTTTTGATACTGTAATGTGAACATTATAGTTTTAAATACGATAAAAGTAATTTATCTAATTATTTATTTCAGTTTTAGACAAGAAATGTGTGAAAATGTTTCTCTATCAGATGAGTCCTCATTTCGAGGAGTGTTCATTTAATCTTGACAAATTTAGGATTACCTAAAATTTTCAATTTTCAAATCTTACATGCAATCACAGTATAAAAGAAGCTTTAAAGATTTGACTGTCTTTTTGTTTTCTGTATTTAAGAATCTCGCTAACTGCTAAACCGATATGGTTTTCCTTTGCAGGGTAGCTTCTTATAGGTCCTGGGAAGGTTGAAAACTAATTGGAGGAGTGTATAACCATCCCCACAAGAGACATCGCCCCTAGAAAAAAAATTTCCTCTCCCCTAAAAAAATTATTAAAAATGAGGGATGGATGTAGCTGCAAGTATATTTATACTGTAGAGTGATCAACATATTTCAAGTATATTTTTAAAAAATCAGCTTACATTTATTTGTATTTAAAGAACACTACCACCGCAGGGAATGCAACCACAGTCATGTCTTCCTCTTGTCCACTCACCTCCATGTCTGCCTCATGTCCACTTGCAAACTTCTATCAGGAAATTCAATTATTACCATCATTAATTTAAGAACTAAAACAGGTTACTAAATCGAATTCAAGTTAACATTGTAAGAAAAGGGGAGATAGGTTGTGCTAAAATTCCGTAAAGGTGCGATTTGTTTTAAGGCTTAAAAACAGTAGTAGAACGATGAAATTGATGTTAAATTTTTTCAAAAGTTTTTTCTATAGTTCTTTTCAATAATAGCGTTCTACTACTGTTTTTAAGCCTTAAAACTCACACCTTTATGAAATTTTAGCACAACCTACCTCCCCCTTAATAAAATTGTGAAAATATAATTCAAAAGAATCCAGGTATAAAGTATTATCATGTTACATGGCTTTTAGTAAATCTAATGGAACCAAGACGCATTTTCTAAATCATCTTATGAATAACCTTAATATTTTCTCACAAAAGTTTTTAGTTTATTTTGAATAACAAATTCATAATGCTTTCTTGTTCCTTTGATAGAAATAGTTATTTATCGCATCGTATTATAGACAGCAAATAAAAACTGGTAAATGATTTTATTTTATGATTTTTATTTTAAGATATTAAAAATTGTCTGTAATACGATGCTATACATGATTTTTCAGTTTGGCTGAGAACCGGTTCTAATAGTAAGAACATGGTGACTCTAACACAATCTAACACACTGCAGTAACACTCTAAACTCTTTAACATAATCATCTATTGCATTATCCTTATACTAAAGTAACAGGATGTCTGTGTGTTTGTACCGAAAGATCTCGCTAACCGCTGAACCGATCGGGTTCTCCTTGACAGGGTAGCTTCTCATAGGTCCCGGGAAAGTTTATAACTATTTTGGGGGAGGGTACCACCACACTCCTAAGAGAAATCGCCCCTAGAAAAAAATTACCCCCCCCCCCCGAAAAAGAGACTTGAACGAAACATAAACCAATTATTTCTCTAATAAGATATTTTAAATAAAAAAACATTCAAAGTGCCACTAGAGGCCTCTAGGGGCGGAGCCGCTAGTAACTAATAAATTAGTATGCAACCTGCATATCAATTTATAGATGTTGCAATCTAAGTAATCAATAATTGGATTAAGAATTATCATGTATATAATAACAATACTACTGTATAAATGCAAATGAGAGGCTGTCCCCTTAGCCTCTAAGAAAGAATGATGATTACTTTACGGGGCTTGGTGTCGCTTCGGGTTCTAGACCTATCAACGCACCTTGAAACATACTACATACGCATGTAAAGCGGTGAAAACGTCCACTCGCCCTTCAGACAACCCACTCTTTGATTGGACAAAATTTGTCTGGGAAGTACTAACTGTTTGGGGACAAGGCCTTCCCCCTTTTCTAAATAATTATGTTGCGCACCTGATATAGCAGTAGTAGGAACCACTTTAACGCGATGACACGGTGTCAGGCAGTGGTTCGAACGTAATAATTTCCGGACTACTCGCGGGTTTAAGGAAGAAGAATAGCCTAACCTAAAAGAATTTGAAGTTGACCACGAAAAAAAATAATTCTTTTCCCCTAAAATTTTGCCCAGCTCTTTAGGAATTCATTTGTTACAAAGGAACAGACATTCTACTGATTTTTTATAATCAATATAATTAATTCCATTTAAAATTGCTGAAAATTTGTATATTTTAGTTGCGTAATGTTGATTTGTGCTATAACTAAAGAAAAGTGGGTAAGAAGTAAGAGGTGGGATAGGAAGTGGGTTGTGGGAAAATTCTCAAGTGTCGTCTCTTTCCCCTGAATATATGTATATTATATTTTAAATACGGAAAGTGTAAAAAACATAAGTTATCCGCGTCTGATGATAATGTAAAAAATACACCAATAAAAAATGCAGATATTAAAATATACCCAATGTACAAAAGAAAGCAAATATATGATCATAAATAATAAATCTATGAAATATATTGCGTATGTATATACAGGATGTTTAACTTATAGAGAAAATCTTGAAAAAGTCTACTATAGTACTAATTTAGATAGACTCAATTAAATAGACCAAAATATCAAGTGTAATGTGTTAATATTAAAATACGACTGAAGTGGAGGGCTGAGATGAGAAGAGGGAAAGGAAACCCCTTTAAAAGAGAGTTGGGTAATAGAATGGTTTAGACTTATTTTTATTACGTCACACATGATATTTCTAGTTCTTCAAAAATAGACCCTATAGAGAGGTTGGACGTCCTCGGTAATAAGCAGTTTTAAAAACCAGAGGTGAATTCCTAAAAAACTTTTGCCTCACTAAAATCTGTTTGCCCCACTTTAATCAGTGAGGCTCGCTAATCATTTAGAGAGGATAATTTTACCTCACTAAAACTGTTTTTAGATTTATTGGAACACCCTGTCCCTGTATAATACATAATTTAGAGATATTTATGTAATAGCCATCTCTTTTGTAAAAGATAAAATAATAAAGAGGAAATGTTTTAACAAAATTTCTTTCCATAAATATTTATATATTTTCTCTAGGTCTGTACTTTGAAAAAACTGCAAAAAATTGACACATTACAATCTTTCCCGATTATGTATTACTTTTGCGGAACATGATTCCAGTTACGTCATATTTTTCTTTCCCGAAAAAGGGAAGAGGGGAAGAAAATCTCTTCAAAAGAGATGGAGAAAACCCCCTTTTCTCCCATCTCTTTTTTTCTTCCCCCCTTCCCTTTTTCGGGAAAGAAAAATATGACGTAACTGGAATCATGTTCCGCAAAAGTAATACAAAATCGGGAAAGATTGTAATGTGTCCAAAAAATTTTATTTTTTAAAAATTTTGTAGGTCTTTTAATCCAAGCGATAAGACAATGGCCGATAAATTTATGCCATCCCCGTTATGATACACAACATTACTCCTTCTGTAAATCCAACAAAAGTCCACAAAGTTATTAAACCAACAAATAAGAAAACGGTATTATAAAACATTGGGGATGATTAATAAACAGCTCATTGTCCTCTCAGCTCTCTATCTGAAATTTTGTAGATCTTTTAAACACTATTTAAAAGTTTTTCAATATTATTTTTCTTCGAGTGCAAAATAGCCAGGAATCAAGACTCTGGATGATAAATTGATCAATATTCTACACTCCTAGTTATGATAAAACAATTATCCCTTCTGTAGATTAGAATTATTGGTGGAAAAGTTTAGACAAATTAGTTGGCATGCTTAAGTATAATTTGTTTTCTCGTATTCATTCGAAACCGTTTAATATCCGATGGAATTGGATTAGAACCGGTTCTCATACAGACGAAAAATCTTTGTCTAGCATTGTATTAAATCCAATTTTCTACGAATATAAAAATGTACAATCATAAGATTCAGGGGCGTCCAAGCTTTTTATTTTGGGGGGGGCAAAAATTTTTGAAGGGGGGGGTGATTCGTTTTTGGGGGGAATAAAATGGCGAGCGAAGCGCGCCGCAAATTTTTTTTACCCCCCCAAAAATTTTTACCCCGGGGGTAAAAATTGCTTGGGGGGGGGTAATTACCCCCCCTAAAATCTGTTGGCAGGGGTAAATTTGATTTACCCCCCCAAAAATTTACCCGCGGGGTAAAATTTTTGGGGGGGGTAATTTAAATTTTATTAAATATATAGTATTAAAAATGCGCGCGAAGCGCGCAAAATTTTTTTTTATTAGAGATTTTTTATTTTGGGGGGGGTATTTACTTCCCCAAAATTGTTTGGGGGGGTAAATACCCCCTCCTAAATGGTTGGGGGGGGTAATCGCCCCATTACCCCCCCCCCCCCTTGGACGTCTATGATAAGATTAAAACTAATTTTTTAAGAAGTGCCTTCGGCATCTCGAAGCTAAAAAAACTGGTTTTATTCTTATAATTGTACATTTTATATCCGCGGAAAGCTGTTTATAATACGATGCAAGATATAACTATTATAATTGAATTGTTTGAGCAGAACAGTGTGGACAGCAGTGTTGATATCATCATTAACAAGGAATCGATCTTTTAAAATTACCTAATCAGGAAGCAGCTTAGAACCTAGTAATAGTGTCTAACTTTTTATCTTTGTGACGTAACAAAAATCGAAGGATGAGAGGGGAGGTGGGATAGGAAACCCCTAAACTAGAAATGGATTTTTGTTACGTCACAAAGATAAAAAGTTAGACACTATTACTAGGTTCAGCAGCTTATAGTGCCCAATAAAAAATGACGTCATACAATACAAATTACCAATGATAGGCAAGTATACATTTTACCATAGGTCAATATAAATGTATACTGGCATATTATTAGTTATTTGTATGGTATGACGTCATTTTTATTAAGCACAATAAGCTGCTTCCTAATCAGCAGTTAATTAATTATTCATCTACGCATCTATGAACGTTTTCGGTCTTTTTTATTAGTAAAGCTACTTTATGAATGTTTTGTAATGCACTTATTACCCACCCCTCCTACCATTTTTTAAGAAATTGAAGATAATAGGGGTGGTTTTTTTCCTATGCTTAACCCTAACCCTCAGAAGCCTCTAACCTAACAAAAAAATAATCGTAATAATCAAACTTAAAACTACCCCCGACCCTTAGTTTTAATTTATTTTTAAAGAGGGGAGGTATTGGATAGCAGCGCTCACTAGGTTACTTTGTACTAAATTTTTTCTCGATATTTTCAACAACAACAACAAAAATTTACTTTTTTTATTCGGGGAAAGATTAATATAACAACATGACAAAATCCATAACATCAAAGCTCTAAAATTAGAAGGAAGGACAAACGAACAATAGCTTCTGCTGCAAAATTGCGTAAATGTAGGATACAGTAAAAGGACAAACTCTTTGGTTGCCTCGCTTATTTTATCCTGTTGTCCTAGGAATCAATATTCAAAAAATCAAAAGAATAGGATAATTATATCATCCAAAAATGTTGTCAAAATGTTAAAAATCAGCATGTTTTAATGGACGTACGGAGTCGCGTACTTTCTGGTAACGATTATAGAGTTGTTAAGCTTTCTAATTTATAACTAACTTTTATAGGAAGTTTGAAATCGATAGGACAATTCTAAAACACCTAAATTAACAAAATAAGCTTTTAAAAATCTTCAGTTGACCTGTTGATTTTAATATAAATAAAATACGTATATAAGTTATTTTTATGTTGGAATATCATATATAAATAAATAATAAATCAAAACTAAAGTGACACATTACTCGATCTATATAATGTAAATAAATAATAGTTCTGAACAAACTTTTTTTTCTCTGCAATTAGATAAGTACAAAAGGGAGACTTGTTTTACTTAAAATGTAAAAGGGGTCTGTAAAAAAAAAACATCGGTAGCTAATGAATCTGAAATATCCCAAAAGGTGAACAATGTAGATCTATTACATATAGATTTATAATTTTAAATGCAATAGCTTTTTTTAGTTTTGAATGTATCAAAATTTATTTCACTACAATCTATTTATGAATTAAAGGATCTTTAAATCTTAATGTTAAAACTTATCATTAAAAAATTCAATATTAATCAGTGTGACAACGCCCATAAAATACTGTTTAAGGATGTACTTACATTTATAAGACTTAATTATGGAGATGCTTCGCTTAAATATTGTATCTTGTCATAGAAATCATCAAAAATTCAAATGAATAGGATAATTATATCATAAAAAAAATGTTGTAAAATGCTTTAGAATCAGCTAGCTTTAAATGGACGTTTGGGTAACGATCATAGAGTTACTACGCTTTCTAAATCTATTATAGAAATCATTATTTAAAGTTTAAAATTCAAAGGTCAATTTTAACAAGGCTTATCTGTTGCGGACAAACCTAATCTAAAAGTGAACAAGGATAACAACATCCATTAAGCGAAGCTCTGAAACGGTATGACAGACGTACATTAACTCTTATAAATATAGAGTGTCAGAAGTTTTGACAAAATTATACGTAAATTTGTTACAAAATTTCTTAAATACATAATTCTGTTTAAGGACAATCTGACATTTTTAAGACTTGATAATAGAGATGTTTCGCTCATTATATTGTACCTTATTGTAATAGGAATCAGTACTCCAAAAATCAGATCAATCGGATGATTTTATCACATAAAAAATTGTTGTTAAAAAAGTAAAAAATAACATGTTTGGAATAGACGTACGGACATTCTGGTAACAATTGTAGAATGCTAACCTACCTAACTACTACAGGAATCATCATGCAAAGTTTGAAATCGATAGGAAAATTCTAAAATGCCTAAATTAACGAAAAAAAGCTATCCGTTACGGACGGACGTACGGACTGACTCTATTTATAGAAAAGCTTCGCTTTTACAAAACTTTTAAAAATAAATATAGTATCTTGTATAAAGGTCAAGTATGGATAGTATTATATCATATTGAAACTGTACATAACTATTTACTTTACATATATACCCTTGAGAGAATGTATTTTTTTACTTGGAAGTACAGGATATGTTATATTTTTTTATTGGGGGGGGGGGGGGGGTTTAACCGATTAATTCAGGGATAAGACAATAGATGGTAAATTAATGGAATTCAACACTCTAATTTCAATCTTTTTATAAAGAACAAGGATGATAACATCCATAAAAGCAAAGCTCTGAAACGGTAGGACAAACGAACAATAACACTTGAAGAGTGTCAGAACTGAATAATCAAAATATAAATGTATAATTAAAAAACCAAATTTTTAATTTCTCTTTAGAGGGTTAAGGTCTCCATAGCTTTATACCCCCGCCCTAGATATACCACACTTTTCTGGGATCTTGCCAGATCAAGTATCAACTGTGGGGAATACCAAAGGATGACTCCATGCAAAATTTGAGCCTGATCCGGCCAAAACCGGCCGTGATTTTTATAAAAAACCGGTTTTTTTCCGGTTTATTAGGGGGTATCTGTAAATCGATTCAGCTGAAGCAAAACCGGTTAAAGATACAAAAAAAATTACTTCACATGAAATTTAGCCAATGTAATTGCCTACAAAAATGTACATCATCATCAACTTGATTGGACAACTCTTTCCCCTCCTAAATGTCAATTAAAATCTTGGAAACGGCAAAAATCGCCAAAAATCACGCCTTCGGCGGCGAATAACGGCTAAACGGTCAGCCGGAGGCGAATCAAACATAAGTAAAGAAATGTCCGCCTTAAAAGTTGTTTAACATCAGAGAGATGCTTGAAGTCTCTAAAACGACTCCTTCCCCTACTTTAAGGGGAAAAACTGAAAAAACGTGATTTTCAAAAGTATGCCCACTTCGTGGGTGTGGGGGGCACTGACCCCGTCACCCCAGGGTCACCAAATATAAAGTCTAGGCGGCCCACAATGCTGAATTTTCACCAACTGAAAGTCTTGTGTCATTATCTCTTATGAGAAAAAAGTTATTAATTAATTAAAATTTTAAATTGTGATTTTTTGATGGATTTCTTTGATGAAATGACAGGCTGGTCAATTTTTAGGCCATTTTTTGCAGTTTTTGGCCCGTCACGCCCAAACGGTTTGAGATAATCTCACGGGACCTTTTGCCCAACCTAAGTCTGGTCATTTGTGAGGTCTAGGGTCTTTAATGTTGAACAAATTTTTGAGGCGGACATTTCTTTACTTATGTTTGATTCGCCTTCGGCTGACCGTTTAGCTGTTATTTGTCACCGAAGGCGTGATTTTTGGCGATTTTTGCCGTTTCCGAGATTTTAATGGACATTTAGGAGGGGAAAGAGTTGTCCAATCAAGTTGATGATGATGTACATTTTTGTAGGCAATTACATTGGCTAAATTTTATGTGAAGTAAATTTTTTTGTATCTTTAACCGGTTTTGCTCCAGCTGAATCGATTTACAGATACCCCCTAAAAACCGGAAAAAAACGTTTTTTTTATAAAAATCACGGCCGGTTTTGGCCGGATCAGGCTCAAATTTTGCATGGAGTCATCCTTTGGTATTCCCCACAGTTGATACTTGATCTGGCAAGATCCCAGAAAAGTGTGGTATATCTACCCCGCCCCCCCCCCCCCACCCAGAGACATTTATTATGCTTCTCTGAAAGGGTGCAACCAATTGGGACCAGTATTTTCTGAGATGTTTTGCTTCAGACAAAACCTACTACTCTATTTATTAGGATGACATAATATGTAATCCAAATCTTTGAAATTTAAACACATAAACCCCTTGTTAAAAGTTATTTTTACATCAATCCATGATTAACCCTTAAAACTAAAAGCTTTGCCCCTAACATCTAGGGAATACGCTACAAGTGTGAGATTTTCAGAGATCTTATGGGATAATAGATAATTAATTATTGGCGATAAATTTCCAATGATGATAATCAATAATACCCCTTTTTTAGATTAAAATTATTTGATGAAAGTTTGAAACACTATTTGTTTTTAACCAAACACACAAAAAAGTATTTAAATAAAATACCGGGGATTCCCCCCCCCCCCCCCCCGACTCATACAAATAGCCTTAGACCATGTTTTTTTTAATATTGCAATATTAAGGAAAAATAAGTGTTTTAAAAAATCTAAAGTATATATTGATATGTGTTGATTTTCATAATGTACATATTTTGTATTAACTATGAAAATATGGTAAAATCTGTTCAATGTTTACTCATTATAAGTGGCGTGCACAGGATTTTGCCAGGGGGGGCAAGCGAAGCGCATCAACAAATTTTTGACATCCCCTTAATCCTAAAAGAATAGAGGTGAGCTGGAAGGGGGGTGGCTTTTTTACCCTGACATCCCCTTGGATGTTGTAGTAGGGTGTACACTTCTGACAAGGGTGGGTCCCTAGGTTGGGGGGGGGGGGGGATGTTGTATTAAACATCCCTAATTTTGCCAAGGATGTGAATACATTCCCCTTCTGCACGCTTCTGCTTTTTATGTTTTTAACTTTTTATTTATTTTCTTTACTCAGACCATTAGAAGTTCTGTAGAGTAAACATTTTTACAATGAAATTAAGAAGGTTATTTATACTTATCTCAGTTACAGCTGTTCTTATTGAGCTGTCTGGGGACCTTTTTTGTCTGCTAGCAAATTGATTTCTGCTCTTTTGTAGCGACTTGGTTGTGTTAATATTCCCGACACTATTGGTTGATTTTCAAGGACCCACTTGAAAATCAGTACAGGGTCCTCAGGAAGGGGACATTTATTTACCCCCTCCCCCTCTATTGTTTTACTCTAATTCTAATATGAAAAAAGTTCTCTCTATAATTCTCGTTTACCTAATTTGAAAAGCTTATACAATTTGTTTTTTTGCGCGGCTGAGTATAAAGTAACAATTTTAAGTAGCGCAGCTACATAATGATTAGGTTATTACATCGTACGTCTATCAGTCACTCCTTTTTTTCTAGACCCTTATGTCTGTAATCACTCGGTTGCTCTTTCTCTCTTCTCTCTCTCTCTCTATATATATATATATATATAGTTTCATGACATTATAACAACATTTTTTAACAGTGAAGTTACTTACAAACATTATTATTCTTGTTATACTTATATTTTAGTGAAGTTAACCTGGCAAAAAGTTTCAAAATATTATTATTTTGTCAAAATGAGATGGAAAATAACTTTTAACCTTCATAGAGTTATGTAAAAACAAAATAATATAGGACACAAAAAATTCGCAAATTTTATACAAATGTACATGCATGTATGTCAGCTGAGATCTCTTAAACTACTGACAGATCTTAATAAAACTTTGTGACAAGATGTATAAATCTCGGAATCGATCTAGCGCCCCAGTTAATTGACAAATTTTTATGAAACTTTAAATTTAAATTTGTTTAATCCCTAAAATTTTCAGCTGTCAGTTTTTTATAGAAGTCGAGAAAATCACGTTTTTCCCATAGCGTTACGGACGGACTGACGGACTGACTGACGGATGAACAGACAAAGTGAATTATAGAGTATTCGCTACTAAAAATAAATTGATTAGAATATAAAGAAAATTGTTGTAAACTCGTTTAATATGAACGACAAATAACACTTTTTTTAATTTCTACGCTTTAAAAAAACAGATTCTAATATACTTTAATTAATGATCAGATTTATTTGTTACGGACGGACAGACGGACCGACACTAGATGTAGATAATCTGCAAAATCATTGATTAAAAAGTTTGGACACCACAAGAATAGAAACAACCAATCAAAATTCAACCAAAATAACCCACAGGTTTTGGTTTTAAAACTTTGGGTGCCAGTAAAAATTTACAAACTATTGTCCCCTCCCTCCCTGATAAAGATTGATAAAAAATATTGTTCAGGAACTTAAAAAAGATTTATCAACAGACAGTCAGAGAAGTCAATCATCAGCAAGGTACAAATAAAATTCAGGGATCTAAAGGGATAAGACAATGGCCAATAAAGTGATGTACATCCTCAATGATGATAAGCAAAATTACTCCTTCTGTAGATTAAAATTAGTGGTTGAAACGTTTGGACACTCTTTTAAATGAACCAAGCAATAAAATTTTATAAAATTCATCACAATTGATAAGCCAACGAATATCAAAACTTTATTATAAGTCTTTGGAGACTAGTATAATAAACAGCCCATTGTCTCCTTCCTCCCTGAATAAAATTAGTGTCCTAACAAAACAACAACAAAAGTTGTTTTTTTCTCTTTTGTGAGTTAAGATCTTGTTAACAACTTAAGCGATAGAGTTCTCCTTTTTAAAGAAGCTTAAAATAGATGTAGGGATGGTTTTAGGCTTTTTAAATTTAATTGTTTTGAGTTGTTTTTAAGCTATTTTTCTGTTTTACATTGCAGCACAGAGGAGGAGAGAGGGCAAACATATCCTTAATTATCCAAGGATATATTTTAAAATAGCCTAAATCCATCCCTAGACCTATAATAAGCTCTCCTAAAATAGGCTCAGTGGTTATCGGGATCTTAGATGACAAACAAAGAAACCTTAAAAAATTATAATTAAATAGCACGGGACAAGTGTCTCAAAAAATCAGCCATGTGACGTCATAAAATGAGGGATTATTCATTTCTTTTTTAGGGGTTTTTTCCCACTTCTCCTCTATTCTCCCTCCTTTTTATGACGTCACATGGCAATTTTTTGAGACACTTAATTAAATATTTGTAAACTTATTTTAGCAAGGGAAATTTAGTTGTTTCTAAAACTTTATCTAATTTGAAATTCAAAAAAAATTTACATTTTGTTTATAGATCTTTCAATAATCTGTAATTACACATTTCAAATGTAAATCACAAACACGGGGAATTAATTTTAGATAATGATACTATTCAAAACAAGGATGAAAACATCCATAAGTGTGAAGCTAAATAAGTTAGACAGATGGATAAGGTTTATGTACAACAACATTGCCTTGTGATTACTATTGCAAAATTTAATCAATTTTGATGAACACAGTAATAGTGTCTGACTGATTATGACGTAACAAAAAAAATTAGCCAATGAGAGGCCGTTATTGACCAAAATGGTAAAATTTATAGTGGCCTCTCATTGGCTAATTTTTTTTTGTTACGTCATAATCAGTCAGACACTAGTACTGTGTTCATTTTGATAATAATTTCATTATTTAAAAAATAAAACAGCTTGAAAAATGAATGCGGGGACTTTTAGGTAACGATTAAAAGAGTGCTATGCTTTCCAGATTACACCTCTGTAGCTAAATCAAAATTTGAATTCAATTTGACGATTCTAAAATGCCTATATTTATGATCAAAGCTATCAGAGCTTAATTTTGGAAAAGCTTTGCTTTTATAAAAAAAAAATTGTCTTACACGTACTTTTAAATTTACTTTTAAACTTGCATTAAATTTTAAATTTAATCATGAAATGTTAAAAATGAACTTTAAACAAACAACAAATCTTTACCTAAATATCATGTAATATTTTATTTTTAATGAACTCCTACGAATATTTAATACTATTATGAAAAAAATGTTTTTATTTGTCCGTTAAAATCCCGCTAACCACTTCATTTCTGGTATGCTTTTAGGGTAGAATGTGTATTATAGTTTTAGGCTGTATATTTTATTCCATCCCCCCCCCCCCTTCTGAAATACAGAGCCTCTAGCATCTAAGGGCTCTGTAAATGTAGGCTAAAACAATCCCGCGACTTTAATTTAAATAAAATAGCCTAAAACCATCAAGGAACCCAAGACAAGCTTTATAGAAAGGAGAACTAAAACTTCAGACAAAACTACTATAATAGGATACTTAATAGATATATGGAGTAACTATGGAATCTGAATTTTGTGTTAACAAAATAGGAAAAAATATATAAATTCTTGAATTATAAGTGATTATAAATATTTTTGGTTCCAATTCTAGAATGTGAATTTTAGAAAACTGTCTTATCTAACCCCAAAAAAATATCATTAATTATTAATTTGAAATAATATTTTTAGGTTTGAAGAATCCGAATCTTGTCATAAGCCGGACCTGACCAAAAACTCAAATTATTTCACACAAGTTATCAAAGTCAGCTGGAATATTATAGGTAAACATAGTGTGTTGGACATTTAATTCCCCCCCCCCCCCCCCTATTAAACAAAATTTTAATGATAAAAAACACAATTTTATTTAAAGTCCTATTTTCCTTATAATAAAGAAACAGGATGTCCATATGTCTGTTTGTTTGTACCGAAGGAACTCGCTTACATCCGATTTTTTTTAAAACCAAAATTAAAAATGGGACTTTTTATTTTTATATCTAAAATCTAAAAGATCGGGTTTTCAACTACCCCCTCCACAAGTGCCCCTAGATGCCTCTAGGGGGCGTAGCCACTACCATCTTTTTAAAAACCTACCAATGACCATTATAAATATTGCGTGAATAGTCTAGTATATTGGTTTAGAAGTTAGCGAGATCTTATGGTACAGACACGGGACAGGCAGACAGACAAACATTCTCAACAATTTGTTTAGAAGAGATAGGAGAATAACATATTAAAAGTTCTTCCCAAATGTGTTTACATTTAAAGATTAAAGTGGAGGAGTACATTTTAAAATGTCCAATTCCTACATATTAATAACTAGCGGCTTCGCCCCTAGCCTCTAGGGGCTGTGCCCTAAGAGGTAATTAAAAAAAAAATCAAAATGAAGTATTTCTGGTGCTGCCATTTATTGTGAAGTAACTGCCTAAAAACTTTTTTTTGGAGGGGGGGAAATTTTCATTTTTGAAAGTGTTGGGGGTGTTCCACCCCCCCTCCCCCACCCCCAAGAAAATAGCTCTAATCCACCACAGGACCAATAGGTATATACCTGAAGAGTAGAATCCGATCGCTTTAGTGGTTACCAAGATCTTAAGGGAGAACGGACATACATCATTCTACTTTGTGTTATAGATAAAAGATTTAGTAATTTATTGTTACTTTGAATTTAACAAAACGTTTGATAAACTGTTATACTAAGGGATTGGACAATGGATGATAAATTACCCTTTAAATGTATTTATCAGAGTTATTGGTGGAAAAGTTTGGATACTGTTGAGGTTTAAAACTCCACCACCTTAATTGAAGCAAACAAATGGTAGAAACATTGGGGAACAATGAAAGGATCTTACGGGATAAGACAATAGACGATAAATTGGTGTACATCCACAAAGACAAAAACAGAATTACCCCTGTTAGTTTGAGACCATCCAATCAAAATTCAATAAAAGTACCCAAAGATTTAAGTCAACGAACTTTGGGTACTAGAGCAATTAAAGTTATGATCAAGAGTCCTGTCTCTCTCTCTCTCTCTCTCTTTCTCTCTCTCTCTCTGATATCATACATATAAAAAACAGTTACATGAAAATACTGATTATAGTATGATAATTATGATTCTATAGAAATTATTAATCTTTCATTGTATTGTAATAACTTTTATATTTGATGATATAATCGAATTGAGGATTTAGTAAATTCAGAGAGAAAGGGGACAATAGACTGCTTATTACACTAGTCCCCAAAGTTCTATAATAACGTTTTTTATTCGTCGGCCTAACATCTTTGGGGACTTTAGTGAATTTTGATTGCTTTATTAAGTTGAGTGTTCAAACGTTTCAAACCATTAAATTTTCGCTTTAGAAGGGTAATTTTGTGTATCATCATTGAGGTTGTAAATTAATTCATCGGCCATTGTCTTATCCCTTTAGATACCTGAGTAAATTATAGATTTTATCAAATAAGAATTATAAAGTACATACAAAAACCAGGGATAACAAAAACAAGAATAAAAAAATGATTAGTAGCAAATCATGGATATACAGACAACGTTATTTATAGAGTAAATATTCATTTGTCATAAGTCAAGAATATATTCATTTCTATAAAAAGACACCTTTCACATATGTATGTTACTCATATTAAGATATATTTTTTGCATGACTGTACACTGGTATTGGTTGTCTTTACCAAAAATATGTAGTATATATCAAATAGCTGCCAAGAAAATAGATTTACGGACTGTCTGATTGACAGTTTTTAAAAGAGAAAGACAAATTGAATTATAGAGTAGTAACACGAACGAGAAATGAAATAAATATCCAATGATGATAAAGAAATTACATTTTTAAATTCAACGAATAAGTTAACGTGATTATTTACAGTCCAACCTCCCCTCCCTTAATTATTCAAACCTTTCAAATTTTACTGATATATATAACGGTTAGGCAGTATATCATACAGTCGGACACACGCTAAGACTAGAAAATCTTTAACAATAATGATTTCCAAATAATGATAATAATAAATTTTCTTAGTGGTAAATAATTTCTGTTGGTATTTAGTGAGAATTATGAAGTAGGGTATTTTTTTCAGGACAAAAAAACTTACTACTTTATATAACAGGACTAGAGGTCATGCCCCTAGCCTCTATAGGCCATTTTCAATGGGGCAAGAAAATATAATAAAACCATCATAGAAGGTATATGACTGTTCTGAACACAGTAAAAGTGTCGGACTGATTATGACGTAAAAAAAAATTAGCCAATGAGAGGCCACTATAAATTTTACCATTGGTCAATAATGGCCTCTCATTGGCTAATTTTTTTTGTTATGTCATAATCAGTCCGACACTTTTACTGTGTTCGACTGTTCTATAAAAATCTGAATTTTAGTTTCATCAATCATCAAAATAAACCTCACTTCTTTATATAATCGGATAGATTAGATAGATAGGTCTTAATATGCCAGTTCTAATGATGTACGAACTTTCCTCGTGTTTCTAACATGATCTCTCAAATATTGTTATCAATTATAATATTTATTGGTGTATATTAATGTGACAATAACAACTTAATACTTTTCCAGTGTGGCTTCAAAACCGATTAATATCCGGTGGATTAGAATCTGTTCTCAGCCATACTTAAAAATTATGTCTAGCATCGTATTATATCCAGTTTCTACGAGTATAAAAATGTACTAAAAAAAATTTGTTTTAATCTTATAATTATACTTTTTATATATTCGCGGAAAGCTGTTTATAATACGATGCGAGAAATAACTATTCTCATCACTAACAACTATGATAGTTTGTCCAACAAGTGCAGTGGCGTGCACAGCGACTCACCGGGGGGGGGGGGTGGATGAATCCATTCGGAGGTAAACAAAGGGGAAGGTTTATCTTAACTTTAACCAGAGATAGAGGGGACAATGGACTGTTTATTACACTAGTCTCTCATGTCTTTTGATAACGTTTTCTTATTAGTTTATGAATAATTTGTTTACTTAGTTGAGTTTCCAACCGTTTCAACCATTAATTTTAATCTACAGGGGCAATTTTGCGTATCATCAATGAGGATGTACATCAATTTATCGGCCATTGTCTTATCCCATTAGATCCCAGTGTTTTAACAGCTCCCTGCCATTGTTTTTGTATTATTATAAACTATATGGACGTAATAAATATATAATGTTTTGTCTATTATATATCTTCAACTTTTGGTTTTTGTAAACTACTTTTAGTCGAATTTGTATGGTTTCGAAAAAACAACATGTTTAAATTCGACTACGGACATTATGGTTATAATTTCATAGTTGCTTTCCATATCATATCTAATTTACAACGGAATAATCACCAGAGAAAGATTGACATTGTTAGGACGATTCTAACTTGTCAAAATAATTATCAAAGCTGTTAAAAATTGTACTGTGAAGACTGAAAGGGTGAAATAAATACATTAAGAAATGTGATTAATGTTATATTAATTATATTAATGGTTTTATAACTAACCCAAGATTAATGATTAATCTAGCAAGTTGCAGGGATTCCCAGGGATAAGCCAATGGATGATAAATTATTATACATCCTAAACCACTGATGATATTCAAAATGAAACCCTTGTGAAAATCTAAATTATGGGATGAAACGTTGGGACAATATTAGTTTGGAATCAACCAATCAATATTCAGTAAAGGTACCCAACGAATAAGATAACGTGGTTATACAACTTTAGGTGGTCAGTATGATTTAGAGCCCATTGTCCCCTCCCTCCCTGAACAAACATGGCTATCATAATTACAAATACAAACTTCCTTCTTTTGTAGAAATCAAGGAAAATTATGCCCATAAATATCGCAGTTTACATACTAACAAAGTATATTTTGTTCAGACCAAACATTATGATGGATATACAAAAAGTGTCATGTGACGTTATAAAAATACGTCTAAAAAGGAAGGATGATAGGAGAAGTGGGAAAGAAAACATCTAAAAAACGAGATGGATTAAAACGTATTTTTATGACGTCACACATGACACTTTCTATATCTCCGTTATGACTAATTGAAAACTTACTTTCTTTTCTGAAAAATACAAGTTCTATAAATATCGCAGTTTATATATTTACTAAGTATATTTTGTTTAAGGTTTATCATTAGTGTATTCCTAGACCTATACCAAGCATTACTGTAAAGGAAAACCTCGCGACACACAGGAATACACACAGACAGAAAGTTAGACATCCTGTTACTTTTATATAAAGATAACTCTTTGACTGAATTATTTTACTCAATTATACACCTTTGAATAATATTTATCTTTCCCACCAACTTTGTACAAGTTACCAAGGATCATAATGGATAAGACGTTAAATAGATGTAAATCTACAATGATGATAAACAATAGTGCCTTTCGTGGCAACGCCCCTTAAGGGGCGATTCGTCGTATTTTTAAAATGGCTTTTGATAGGTTATTTTAGGTTAGGTGATTGCCTCACATGGTTAGGCACTTGGCCCCGTAGGGTTAAACCCCCCCGCAGAGGCTAGAAATAGGAGAAAAGCTACTGTGAAAAAAACGAAGAATTGCCCCTTAAGGAGCGTTGCCACGAAAGGGATTTTACCCCAAATTCCTCTCAGGGAAAATAATTGCTTGAAAATATTGAACACTACTAGAACGTAACCAACCAATCCAATTTTAGCCAACGAATAAGATAATTTGGTTACAAAATTTTGGGTACTAGTGTAATTTACAGTCTATGTATTCTTCCCTCGTTGACACGTAAGAGTGATTGAGAATTAAATAAGACTTGTATGATCGTTCAGACATTAGAAAAACTTTTTATCTTCAATATCTACACTTTTTAACAAGCAAAACTTGTATATACAATGTTTTGTCCATCAAAACAATAATTATAAAAAGTTGGAGACAATTTAATTGTTATTTCCTTAAGCTTAATACGGTACATTTCCTTAAAGTTTCCATCGATCACTAAAGGGGTTCTATAAGGGGGTCCTTACCCTCTGGGGCCAATACCTGCAGTACCCGAATCTTTCCTTTTTTGATGCATTTCTCAATATTTATACAGGGGGGGGGGGGAATACATCATTAATTTTATATTTATTGCGTTGTCTCCAAAAATAGCTGGCTTTTTTTAAAAAGTGCAAGCTGACAAATCACATAACAAATTAGGTTGCATTACTGTGGCAATAGGGGTACAAATTTAAATTTTTAGTTTTGAACCTTTAAATTCAAGCAAACAAAAACTATTTACTATACTATTTTTAAAATGAAAATCTTATTTATAAGCGATCAATGGGGGCTCGGGATGGTGGTGGTAGTCTACCCCCAAAATAGTTATAAACCTTCCCTGGACATGTAAATTGAAACCATATCGGTTCAGGAGTTAGCGAGATTCTTCAGTAAAAAACAAACAGACACCCTGTTACTTTCATGTAAGAATAATGTGTACATAAAATACACGGGAAAACGTCTCCAGCGATAATATAGGAATTTAATACTCAATATTTAGGACAAATAGTAAACATTTTGCGTTGAAAATAGTAATAACAAAAATACGTCTTCGTGTGGGATGTGGGTATCATTCAACACCCCCCTTAAAATTAAAAAATGGTAGGGCTGTTTTTAAACTCTTTTTTTTTATAAATTATTAAATTTTTTTGATATTTTGTTATTCTTTTTTTTGTTCTATATAAAATTATCTGTTAGTCCATACATGATTTCCTTGTACTTTGCTACTTATGGTTGTTGTCATCCTTGTTTTCATAATTTGTTATAATTAATTGCAGAGGGTGGTGGCACCGTAACCCAAAATAGTTATAAACCTTCCGAGGTCCTATCAGAAGCTACCCTGTAAAGCACAGATATTAAATAATGGGAAGTTCCAGGGGCGATTTCTCTTGAAAGGGTGGTGGTACCGCCCTCCGAAATAGTTATAAACCTTTCAAGGGTCTTTTAGAAGGTACCCAGTAAAGGAGAGCCATATCGGTACAGTGGTTAAAAGATCCTTAGATACAAACAGACATCTAGTTACTTTATTATAAGGTATTATGAGGATTAATTGTTCAAATTGATTGTAGAGGCCGAGATACTGAATAATGAAAAGTTCCAGCTGGGCCACGATATTGAAAGATTTTATGAACTCCATCAACAGCTGACTATGGATGATCTAGCTAGGAGAAAAAATACTCATTCACAGGTAAACAAATAATTATTTGACTCCAATATTTCCGACAGTATGACATAAAGTTTTGTGCTTTTCAAAATAGTGCTTATCGAAAACTGACCAGCTCGCCTTTATCAAAAAAAGAAATTTGAAAAGAAGGTAGGGTAACTCAGTTATCAACAATACCTAACTTATTCCTGTTTTGTCTCCATACGAATATTTTTAGAGAAGCTCTTTATAGTCACGCTTGGTTTTTTATTAAATGAATAAGTTAGGGTACAATGTTTGGCACTTTCGATATAAGTAAATGATAATAAAAAACCCATAGAATGCGATAATAACTTCAGAAAAATCGAAGAAAATAGTTTTAATACTTAAATAACGTTTTTAAGTTTTTCTTCAAAAAGTTTAGATAAGATGCCTTTAAAAGTCGTCTATGATTTTGTCAGGGATAAAGATGTAACTTTAAAATAAGAATTACAACATATTTTTTCAATTAGTACAAAGTAAAATTTTGAACATTTTATTGATCAGTATATTTTTTAAAATGTGAAGTAGAAACCTGAATATTTTATCATGAAAATTGTGTTATGATTTGATTGTCTGCTAGATTACAAGAAAAAAGATACTGACAGTACTTGTTGGTTCTTTAAAAATAATTAGGTAGATTACTTTCAGAACCCCTCTTTTTGCAACGTTATTTCAATAGAACAGAGCCGTAGTCTTAGTGTACTCAATATCTAGACAGCCAACCATTGTTTTAGAATTGTTCAATTTTTTTAACTTATGATAAAAACAGAATTAATGGTATTTTTGTAAATATTATACCTCCAAGAAATGGCTATACTTTTCAATCATATGTTGTGTGATATTTAAGAGGAATTATTTTGATATAATGTCATTAAAATATTCGTTAAAAAAAGTGCTATTCTAGCTTATACTTTACATTTTAATGTGTATGATAATTCAAATAAAAGATAATGAAGATTTATATTATATTTAATTGTTATAATTATAAAGAAAAACCTGGAAACAGTAAAAAACTGACTTTATTTTATTGACGTAGGGAAAATTTTGTCAAATATTTGAATATGAAAACAATATAAAACAAAATAAATTATTTTTAATATAGTCACAAAAAGGCTTAACGAGTTTAGGAAATATTTCATTCACTAATCATGTCATTTAAACTCTATTTCACAGAATACAGTGTAAAAAGATGTTCTCGTTTTAATTTTAAGTAATTTGAAATGCATTTTAATACCTTTTAATGATTTATTTTTTGAAACATCTTTTTATAAAATGTTATTGATTTTTGAAGTTATATGTTAAAATGTTTTTAAATTTTGTTAACATTTTGTTTTAAATGTAGAAAATTGGTAATTCTAAACATTCAAAAAATGATTTTATTAAATTTTCATCACTTAAATTGCATGTTTGATGAAATTTTCAACTGATAATTCAAGAAAAATCGTTTAAGTTTTATTATATTTTACTTTGAAATGTTAAAAAAATATAATTATTGTCAAAAATGTGGAAGTTATACTTTCCTCAAAAAAAGACCTAAAACATGCAAATTAACACGTGTAATGAGATTTTTTTTCTTTCAGGTTTAATTTTAAGTAATTATTGATATTTTTTGTAAAAAGGATTTTATATAAAAAGTTTTAAAACTCGAGTTATGTAGTGGTTCTAAAAAAGGTTGCGAATTTATGCAATTTTCTTGCAAAAAAAATTTTCTAGGATTTTAAAAATAGCAAAGGGTGTTATTAGACGTACTTACAGATACAATTGCAAAGTCATTTTGGCCAAACACTAAAATAAAGTTTTGACATCTGAGGGTCCAACCGTGTAGTGCCTATAAAAAAGGCACAAATCAAAAAGCTTAAAAATAAGGAGGTTGAAAAGATACATTACATTTTTTTCAATTTCTGAAAATTAAGTTCCTAATCCATAAAAGCCTGTCGTTAGAGAGTAAGTCTAAACCGATTAAATGGATTTGTCAACAAAAGAATGCTTTAATTATCTTTCACAGGAATAAAAATTACTTCATATGGTTTTGATGGACCACACTTAAGAAGTCCCTCTTTCTTCCCCTCCTCCTCTCCTGTAGAATTTAGCTATAGTTTTAAAATTAATTTATATCAATTAGACTTTAGCAACGTATTTTAACTTAAAATTGTATACCTTAATACCTTGGGGCTTTCACTAAAACTTATTTTTGACCGTAAATTTTAAAAATTCTAGCATCTGCAGGAGGCTCCAATCCTGCGGGGGCATATCCCTAGCGGGTCCTTCCACCCTTTACCTAACCTAACCTTAACGCGTTTCCATAAAAAAAATTTTGTGGTCCAGATTTAATTTTTAAAAATCCACAATTATTTTAAAATAATATTTGTTAAAAGCGAAACTTTTCTATAATTTAGATCAGTATGTTAGTGCGATTTAGTAATAGAAAAGCTATTTTACAAGAATACCCATCTTTTCATCATAACTTTCTCTTTTGGTTTGGTCGTTGTATTTTGGTTACAATGTTTAGACTGGAACTAAGCTTTAAACATTTTTAGATCATCTAATTTAAGCAGGTCTAGAAATCAAATGATCGTTTTGAATTTTTAATTTACATATAAATAAGAGATTAGTTCATACTTTTTAAAGAGAATATTACCCATGTTAAATGTAAATCTAAGGATTCTGTTTCTATATTTTCTAAAGAACAGAAAACCACATTAACCATAATTCTTAACATCTAGATTCACCACATTTAATTTGTTCATACCTTGGATTACAACATTCATAGTTAAGTATACAGAAAGTATACAGAAAAAAAAATTTATTTTTTAATTTTTTTCTTATCGAGATTTCTCTATCTTTTTCGATTTTGGAATAATAACACTGATAAATTACTCACTTACGAAGTGATATAGAGCAGTTGATTTTTGAGAATCTTCATGAATAGTAGCAGAAGCCTCACAAAAATTTCCGCTATGATCTATAAGTTATGGATAGCAAAGGGTGAAGTCATAGAAAATTGTATTTCTCCCAAAAGTATTACGGACGGACACACATTGTGAGTTTTTATTGTATTATCGCTACTATACAATTACAGAATACAATACCTATTTTACTACAGTATAATGGCAATGATAGGTTTATCAGGGAGGAGGGGAGGGGGGGGGGGGTATATTGGACTGTTTATTCACTACTCCCCAAAGTTTTTTTAAAAATTCCTTATTCGTTGGCTTAACAACTTTGAGGACTGAATTAAATTTTGATTGGTTAAGTCTAATTGTAATCTACAAAAGGGGTAATTTTGTCTTCATTAATGTGGATGTAAATTAATTCAATGGCTACTGTCTTATCCCTTTAGATCCCTGGCTTTTATCTTAGTTGACTTTATTGCTGTTTTTAATTGGTCTAGACCAAATAAAAATCCTTTCAACAAATTGTCTAGTAGAAATAAAAATCAAATATTTTTAATTTTGTAAATGTTACCTCTGCAAAAGTATATAAAAAAGATCAATTCATTTCCAATTGGTCTATTTAATACTTTATCAGAATCACTAGTGGAACTCTAGTTGTGGGGAGTCGACCCACCCACTTTCAATAATAGTTTTGAAATAAAAAATAAATCAGGGATTTTTTCAAGGTGAGAATTCTCTTGGGAGGGTGTTGGTTCCTTCACCCAAAAAAGTTAAACACCTTCCCTGGATCTTCAAGAAGTTCGCTGTAATGTAGAACCATATTGGTTTAGCGGTTAGCGAGATCCTTCTTTACAGACAAAAAAAGCTTACTACTTTATATACTAGGTGGATACTAAAAATTAATGTAGATATTTTTGTGAAACGCCGGTTTCCCTTAAAGTGCCTAATCGAGCAATGAAACCCCTGTTATTTTGAAATAAATTGATAATAAGTAGGGAGGGTAATTTTTTGTACCTATATACCACGTGCTAATATTTATTATACTTTCAGGTTTGTTTAGTTCGTGTGATCAGTAGAATAGTAAAGTAAGTACAAATATATATTTATCATTATAAAAAAGTAATAGGATGTTTGTCTGTCTGTGTGTTTAGCCAAGGATATCTCTAACCAACGAATCAATGTGGTTCTCCTGTAAATCGAAGCTTATTATAAAACTATTTTTGATTAGGATAATTACCCCTAAACTAAATTTGAAAGTACGACTTCGCTACAATGCTGTTTAGATAAAATAATATAAAAACAAGGATGACAACATCCATAAAAGCGAAGCACTGAAACGGTAGAACAAACGGACATTAACACCTGTATACTGTCATAACTGAATAATCATAATATAAATGTATAAGAGTCAAAGCAAAATTGTAGGTAACTTTGTTGAAAAACTGCTTGATTCAGGATAATGTTTATGGACATACTTACATTTTTAGGACTTGATTATAGAGTTGCTTCGCTTATTAAATTATACTTTGTTGTCCCAGGAATTAATATACCGAAAATCAGATCAATCGGATGATTAGATCACATAAAAATTTGTTGTTAAAAAAGTAAAAAAATCAACATGTTTAAAATGGACGTACGGACATTTTGGTGATGATTATAGAGTTGCTACGCTTTCTAAATCGTACCTAACTACTATAGGAATCACCATGCAAAATTTGAAATCGATAGGACAATTCTAACATGCCAAAATTAACGAAAAAAGCTATCCGTTACGGACGTACGGACGGACGGGCGGACGGACGTACGGACGGACCGACCCTAATTATAGAAAAGCTTCGCTTTTAAAAATTATTTGCTCGTCCAAATAGATAGTATATTTTTGTTATATTTATTTATGTATATGTCTTGGTGTGGTTTTTGGCTATTTTCCTGGCCTTTCCCAGCAAACCAGTCATCCACTAGAGGCTGGGGGGCGAAGCAGCTAGTACTAAACTAAAACAGCTGCTGCTCTAGATCAACCAATAATGGTGGCTGCTGCTAATAAACTATTTTTGCAGCTAATAAATTGCAGCTGCACTCAGCTGCAGCAGCCAAGCCCAATGTTAAAATGGATGACTATTTGTTTTTGAGAAAAATTAGCGCTTTCACACATTGAGCAATAACACCCCCACCCCCTTATTTAAAAAATTTTAAATAAGGTTTGTAGTTTTTCGTTTGTTTGTTCATTATTTTGGGTAAGGTTAAGTTACATAATATTGGGTACTGGGTAGCCCCCTGAGGGTTTGGCACATTAGGGTTAGGCATAGGAAAAACACTAGCCTTCCTTATCTTTATAGTTATAGTTAAAAAGATAAGGGAGGGGGAGAGGTTATTAGTGATTAACAGACACTTTGTGTAAAATCACCGAATAATTTGTGAGCGAGAGAGATAATATTTTTGAGAAACCTTTGAATTTATAATAAGCTTCGGGAATAATTCATGTTCAAATAATTCCAAAAAGTAAAATATATTGGAAACATAAAAGAGACACAAAAAACAAGGTTGACAACATCCATGTAAGCAAAGCAAATTAGACAAACAAACAATAAATCTATAGTATAGATGTATTGTATATACAAATAATAATATTCCTGTCACTATTGGTTGATTTAAAAGACCCAATTAATAGTCGGCTCAAGATCCTTCGGATGGGAATATATAGTAATTTTACCCAATCCATCCCCGTCTAGTTTTGTACTCTAATGGACAAACTACAGCGGAGCTTTTAATATATATAAAAGAAGCCGGTAATCATTTAGAAATAGGACCAAAATTCGTACCAATTATTTAGTAATTAAACTTTTAGACATAAATATTTAGATGCTTCTTTAAATAACATAGTGCCTGATCGTCCGTGAAATCACCATTTAAATAAGATAATTCTTTATTTATTGATTAGGTGTCAATTAATGCCCTGAAAAGGATATACCGTCTTCCTGGTAATGAGTATAATGTTTCTTTTAAAGTATCCCTTATTGTTTAAAGAATCCCCACATCAAGTTTAATATGATGGGATGATTCTAATGTGACAAAACTAATGAACAGTTTATGAATTACGGATGTACAGACTAATGGGAAATAAAGAAAACCTTCGCCTTCGAAAATTGCGCAAAAATTTGAAATTTAGTGATGAAAGAAAATTGAATTTTTAAAGTTTATTGCAAGTAAACTAAGTTAACACAAATTACTTTTTCTATAATATGAAAAAAATTGTAAAAGTGCTAAATTTATTCCACTAGTAGCCAGGGAAGGGACATTGGACTGTTTATTTCATTGGTTCACAAAGTCTTATAATAACGTATCCATATTCGTTAGCCTAACAAACTTGGGGGCTTATAGTGAATTTTGATTGGTTTAGTTGAGTATCCAAACGTTTCAACCACTATTTGTAATCTACAGAATAAGTAATTTTGTGTCTCATCATTGGGATGTACATCAATCTAAAAGCCATTGTCTTATCCCTTTAGATCCCTGATTAGGAGCAATATTTAACATTTTTTTTTTAAATTAGTTAAATCTTTTGCAGGCTTAAGGCTATTTCATGAAAAATTAGACCCTAATTGTAATGGATGAACTAATAGACGAGTAGCTTATAAGTAGACATAAGAGAAAATCATGTTTTCCAAATAACTTTACGGCATACAGACCTACCTATGTAATTCTTAGAACAAATAGAGTACAACAACAACAGTCTAGCTACCAAAAAAACAACCCCCTCCCTATAGAAAAGATTGAACTTTAAAAAGTTATTTGATTTTAGAAATCGGATCAGTAATATTTGACATAAAGTCACTTCACATAAATTCATTTCACATAAAACGTTTCACATAAAGTATCATTTGACATAAACTCATTTGACATAAAGGTACATTTGACATAAAAACGTTTTACATAAAATCATTTTACATAAAGGTCCATTTGGCATAAAGGTACATTTCACATAAAGGTACACTTGACATAAAGGTACATTTCACATAAAGGTACACTTGACATAAAGGTACATTTAACATAAAGGTACACTTGACATAAAGGTACATTTGACATAAAGGTACATCTCACATAAAGGTACACTTGACATAAAGGTACATTTAAATAGTGGATGTAAATATTC
This sequence comes from Acartia tonsa, assembly GCF_053477335.1. Classification (NCBI taxonomy): domain Eukaryota; kingdom Metazoa; phylum Arthropoda; class Copepoda; order Calanoida; family Acartiidae; genus Acartia; species Acartia tonsa. The sequence continues at coordinate 28,988,946 of NC_137268.1, read as the reverse complement.
TTTTTTCTCTCCCTGAGGTAGTCATTTTTTTCCCTAGTATCTCATTTATTTCCTAGTATTATTTTTTTCCCCGAGCATGGCAACCGGTGAACAGAATCTCAGTTCTGCACCACAAGCCTTGCCCGACTGAAGTTCCCATGTCTATACAGTCATATTTATATGAAAATATTTTTAGAAGATTTTTGAACTTTTTTTTTGAAGATTTTAGAAATTTTTATTTATTATTAAAAGAAAGTAAAATTACCTCGGGGAAAATCTTCCAAAAAAATATTCAAAAATCTTCTAAAAATATTTTCATATAAATATGACTGTATAGACATGGGAACTTCAGTCGTGCAAGGCTTGTGGTGCAGAACTGAGATTCTGTTCACCGGTTGCCATGCTCGGGGAAAAAAATGACTTCCTCAGGTACACTTTGAAATGTATCTTTATGCCAAGTGTACCTTTATGTCAAACGTACCTTTATGTCAAATGTACCTTTATATCATATGTACCTTTATGTCAAATGTATCTTTATGTGAAACATTTTTATGTGAAGTGTACCTTTATGGCAAATGTACCTTTATGGCAAATATTTTTATGGCAAATGTACCTTTATGTGAAAAGATTTTATGCCAAATGTTTTATGTGAAATGAATTTATGTCAAATGATATTATGTCAAATATTACTGATCCTTAGAAATCTGGATAATCCGCACGCAGTACAACATTATCTTCATTGTGTTGGCAGACTTCACCAGTTAGCAGGTTACTACCATCTCAATTTCTTATATAGGTCAATTATTTGTTGGTGATTGTTGCCTCCCATCCCAGGGACCTTATGAAGGGTCATATGGTGCTCCACATCAAAGTGACCATCGAGCATTAGACCATTCCCCGCATTTTGGAAACTGAAAGAAATATTTTCTACCCATGCAAGGGGCCCTTAACCTGGGGAGTTATACTTGCGAAGCACTAAACCCTGTGGGGATATCCAATACCAAATATAACCGAACCTAGAAAGAACAAAAAGTAATAAACTAACAATAAACTATCCCCTACCTCATAGACGTCCAAGCTTTTTTTTCTGGGTGGGGTAAAAAATTTTAGGGAGGGGGGGTAATTCGTATTTGGGGGGGGGGGGGTTTAAAATCGCGCTGAATTTTTTTTTTTACCCCGGGGTAAATTTTAGGGGTAAATTTTAAATGGGGGGGTAAAATGAAAAAAGATTTGGGGGGGGGTAATCGCCCCATTACCCCCCCCCCCCTTGGACGTCTATGCCCTACCTATTACTAAAATTAGTACGTTAAGGGAATTGAATTCTTATATTACATAACAAATTCCTACAATACTTTTAATTTACTATTACAGGTGTAGACATAGAATTTCTGGATATATCTGGTTATGCCTTTTGTGAAGCCTTGGATAGTATAGAACAACATAAAGACTTATGGAGTCCCCAGGTTGGTATATTCTTGGATAGTATAGAACAACATAAAGACTTATGGAGTCCCCAGGTTGGTATATTCTTGGATAGTATAGAACAACATAAAGACTTATGGAGTCCTCAGGTTGGTATATTCTTGGATAGTATAGAACAACATAAAGACTTATGGAGTCCTCAGGTTGGTATATTCTTAAATAGTATAGAATATAAATACTTATGGAGTCCACAGGTTGGTATATTCTTGGATAGTATAGAACAACATAAAGACTTATGGAGTCCCCAGGTTGGTATATTCTTAGATAGTATAGAATATAAAGACTTATGGAGTCCCCAGGTTGGTATATTCTTGGATAGTATAGAAAACATAAAGACTTATGGAGTCCACAGGTTGGTATATTCTTGGATAGTATAGAACAACATAAAGACTTATGGAGTCCTCAGGTTCGAATTTATTTCTTCAACAATTTCCGGGTATAATCCTTTCGTGACAACGCCTCTTATCAATACAAATAGACATTCTGTTACTTTATAACAGCCGCGACTAAGCCATTGATTTAAAACCGTTTGGATGATTTAATTTTTTTGGAAGAGAGCTATTGCAATGATTGAATTGGGTTAAGCTTTCAGCTCATTTTTAAACTTGTCAAAGGTTGATTTTCCAAGGCTTACAGGCGGCTGATGTGCGGCTGCCAAGCCCTGCTTTTAACAGTTGATCTGTACATAAAAGAATCATCATGTGTGAGTTTGAAGGTAGTTTTATAAAAGGTGTGCCTTCGATTTCACCTACTATAACAATCGCAAATGTTTTGCACTACATCATTCTGATTATTTCATGATTTATGATACTGTACGTAAGTGAAGACACACCCACAAAACCATTTTCATTTAATTTCTTATTCATGTCAAATTCATACCTACACAGTTTCTTTCTAGTTAACTTTCTCGTGTTTTGATTGGAGCAGACAACTTTTGTATAACTAGGGTCTGTACATCCGACCGTCCGTCAGTGTGAGATTTTACAATTTTAATCATGGATCTAAAGGGAATAGATAATGAACGACAGTTTATTGTTTTTATGCGAAAGAAAATGACATCATTTGTAAATTTATTGAAATGTTTGGTACGGCTAGATTTAACCAACCAATCAAGCTTTGATAAAAGTACCTTTTTTAGCCAACGAAAGAGGAAGCACCCCCTCACTCTAATATTTTTGTTTTTTTCCCTACTATTTCTCACCTTATTAGTAACGAATCCACTCTATAATTCACTTTGCCCGTCTGTCAGTCCGTTTGTTGTATACGGCTGAGGCGAAGTGTAATTTACTCGGATATTCATGATCTAAAGCTGTATGTTTATGGGTAAATTAGTTCTAACACATTTATAATTAATTTGTCTACTTATTTATTTTGAAATTTATTAAATGGTCCATTCTTTTTGTGATTATTATTGTTTTTTGTTTTTTTTTACAGTGCGCTGCTCGTGAACAAGATAATCCTTGTTCTCTACATATTTAGAACATAAAAAGTAGTAAAACTAAATGAAAATTGTAATAAAATAAGGATTATTACATTTATGGGTGACAAATTCAACAAAAAGATCAAATTTATAGTATAGATTTATAAGCAGACAACTACCTGGATCCCCCCTGTTATATACCTTTTTCGTCTGATAGATAATTGCTTTTTGCTCTTTTGTAGCGACTTGGCTGTGTTAATATTCCCGACATTATTGGTTGATTTATATAGACCCAGTTGAAAGTCGACACAATGTCCTAGGAAAGGGGATATACAGTTATTCAACCCCTTCCCCTTTAGTGTTTTACTCTAAAGTAAATGTAATTCATTTGGGTCAAAATATTTAACTTAAGATTACTAAGAAATGTATTATTTTTATCAAATCTATAACTGAAATGAAAATAATATGGCAAATATAATAAGCAATCAGCACAGACTGACGGACCGACAAAGAGTAAATTGTAGAGTATTTTTCAAAAATTGAAAAAAAATCTGTTTGGGAATTTCTGAATCTATGTATGTAACTCTTTAATAGTTTTATAAATACACGAAAATGAACAACAAATTATAAACAAGAATTAAAACATCTATAAGTAAAATTCACGAATGGGCAACGGACAAAGTTAGTTATACAGAAAATATAATGTGGTTAAAGAAAATAAAGAGAGATAATAGGTTTTTTTAAGGGTCAAGCTTTTTACAGTGCCTATAAAAAATGACTTCATACTGGCCTATTATTGGTCAATTGAAATATACACTGGCCTTTAATTTGTATATTTAGTCTGTGTATTGGCCTATCATTGGTCATTTGTATTGTATGACGTCATATTTGATAGGTACTTTAAAGAGCTCGGTATGGGTATCTTCACCAAAAAAAACTTCACCAAAAAAAACAGAAGTCAAACTTAAAAAGTAGTAAAGAGAATCATATTTTCCACATAGCGTTACGGACAGACATAGTTTCTACACTAAAAATATAGAGCAACATTAAACTAATTTTATTCAGCTTATCAGCACCAAAATGACTGTGAAACGAGCGGATAACTTGATGTATTTGTTTAGGTGAAAGGAACCTGGAATTTGTTATTTCTTATGATTGTTAGAATGATGAAGGTGAGATATGAAAACTAATTACAAATTCAAGTTCAAAACTCACATTCAGAGGCGTGCGAAAAGTGTTGCTCGGTGGTGTAAACAAAATAACATTTACATTTGATTGTTATTACACTGGTATCCAATGTTTGATTCGCATGCTCTCTCATTTGCTGACTTGAAAACTTTGTTAACATCATTAAATCTTTATTGTTTGGGCAGTGTTCAAACTTTTTAAAACAAATTATCTATTCTAAGAATAAAAATCAATTTATTGTCCAATGTCTTATCCCATAGGATGCCTATGGGGTATAAGATTCCCTTGATATAATTTAATCTATAAACCCCCAAAGTTTGTATTAATGAAAGGAGAGTGTGTACCTATAATGATCAGAGGGGTTTAAAAGTATTTGTTCTAACACCCAGGGATATAAAGGGATAAGACAATAACCGATAAATTTATTTACATCCCCAATGATAACACACAAAACTACCCCTTCTGTAGATTAAAATTAGTAGTTGAAACGTTTGAACACTTAACTTAAAAAAACAACCAATTAAAATCCAGTTAAAGTCCCCAAAGTTGTTAAACAATCGAGAGAAAAAAACGTTAATGTAAATTTTTGAGGACTAGTGTAATAAACAGTCAATTGTCCCCTCTCTCATTGTCTATCACCGCCCCCCTGACAAAATATCTGTGCACACAACCAAATTTACTCTTTCATAACTTCTAACATTACATTGGAAAATATGTTTCCCCAACTTTTTAAATATTTATTTCTTTTTTCCTATTTGAAGTTTAACTTAATTTAAGTTAGCCCACAATACAAGTTATTCAATTTTGATTGAATAAGAAAATTTGTATTGTTGGCCATGGGGTATAGGGATAAACAATGAATTATATGATAGCTATTGATTCGAATCTCGGTAAAAATTAACGACGTTAAAAGGAGGAAGATGACTAAAGTCCCTCCACAGATTATGACGTCATACGATAGAATAACCAATGAGAGGCCAGCATAAATGTTACCATTGGTCAATTACAGTGTATACTGGCCTCTCGTTGGCTATTCTATCGTATGACGTCATAATCTGTGGAGGGACTTTAATCATCTTCTATAAGGAGTACCTAGGAACATCGATACAGATATCAATCTCTTATTATCGGGAGAGATGAAGGTACCCAAATCTTTAAACCCATTACCTTTTTTGTTAGATTAGATGGTTCTAATCTAAAAATAAATTTTTAATCAATTTTAAACTACAGAAGTCGTAATTTTGCTTATAGTCTTAAAGGATGTATCCCTTAAGATCTCTGATTATAATAATATTTAGGAAGGATATGATGAAAATATACACAAAAAGCTTTGCTCCATATCATTTGAACACAGGTAATTATGAATGGAAAATTCATCAAAGTGCCTTTTGGTCACTGAAATCCTCCCTCTTTTTGAAAAAAAATGAGAATAATAGGGGGGGGGGGGGGGGGAGGTTTGCCAACAAGCAGCCAAAATTCAAATTCTTAAATTTTCGATCTGATCTAACCAATATATCAAAACAAATAGAGCAGAGAATAATATTATTGTAATCTTACAAAGTTATAAATGAATATATCAAAACAGTATACTATACTACAATATTGAAATATACAGTATTTTCATTAAAATAATTTCCAAAATATAGATTAAAACTACAAATTTGAAATTCTGAATCATGGAAAGAGAACAAAGTATTGGGTTTCGTCGTATTTTCACACTAGCCTTTAATAGGTTATAATAGGTAGGTAAATGTTAGTGATTTCTCCGCGGGGTTAGAGCCTCCCGCAAGGTGCTAGAAATAGGAAAAAAGCTACTGTGCGATAGCTCATCATTTAATAATATCATTTTATTGAAGAAATAATTTGCTAACATAACTTTTTTTTTGCAACAGAATGTTATTTAATAAAACAAAATTTATGAAATAACTTCTTTTATTTTTAAATATTTTAGAAATTTAGTATCTGATGTTTGGAGTGTGCTACAAGAGAATGCTATCAAATATGTCAGCAATACAATGTTTTTACCTCTAATAGTTAGGTAAGTTTCAGGGAGGTTGCTACCTCTAATGTTTTTACCTCTAATAGTTAGGTAAGTTTCAAAGAGGTTGCTACCTCTAATGTTTTCACCTCTAATAGTTAGGTAAGTTTCAGGGAGGTTGCTACCTCTAATGTTTTGACCTCTAATAGTTAGGTAAGTTTCAGAGAGGTTGCTACCTCTAATAGTTAGGTGAGTTCATAAGGAAAAAGGATAAGAGGATGAATACTCACCCCCTTTTCATGGTAAAATACTACTTCCCCATCCCTAAATTTTTAAAGAAAATGTAGCAGACGAAAATCAAAAGCCGCCCAGGGCTTTTTGTATGTCAATCATAAATAATAATGTGAATAAAAAGAAAAGCAATATTTAGCAAACAGCCGTGGGCGGTCAGAATCAGCTGAATATTTATTATGAAAAAAATTTCCCCCTTTTTAGAAATGAAAGGATTCATCTTTCATGCACAAATTTTTTTAAATAAAAATAAATTCTTTGTAATTTTCAATTAAAACATTAAATATCTAAAAGTAAAAAGTAAAAAAAATATTTTTTTAGATGTTGTTATTTTAGTATTTTTTATATTTAATAACAAAATTTTCTTTTTATTTTTGATTTAAATATTATATTCTAATTATTAAAACTTTACATATTAATTTTGTAATCCTCCCATTTGAAAAGTGGTGGAATAGCAATAAAATTTAGCGCGGAAACAGCGCTAATTAGGCCCCTGGGCCCACTGCCTATTTCTGTCTTCTAGTTGCTTCGATTCCTCTCTTTTATTTTTTTCTCTATGGGTGAGTTTCAGGGAGGTTGCTACCTCTAATGTTTTTACCTCTAATAGTTAGGTGAGTTTCAGGGAGGTTGCTACCTCTAATGTTTTTACCTCTAATAGTTAGGTGAGTTTCAGGGAGGTTGCTACCTCTAATAGTTAGGTAAGTTTCAGAGAGGTTGCTACCTCTAACAGTTAGGTGAGTTTCAGGGAGGTTGCTACCTCTAATGTTTTTACCTTTAATAGTTAGGTGAGATTCAGGTGGGTTGCTACCTCTAATGTTTTTACCTCTAATAGTTAGGTGAGTTTCAGGGAGGTTGCTACCTCTAATGTTTTTACCTCTAATAGTTAGGTGAGTTTCAGGGAGGTTGCTACCTCTAATAGTTAGGTAAGTTTCAGAGAGGTTGCTACCTCTAACAGTTAGGTGAGTTTCAGGGAGGTTGCTACCTCTAATGTTTTTACCTTTAATAGTTAGGTGAGATTCAGGGAGGTTGCTACCTCTAATGTTTTTACCTCTAATAGTTAGGTGAGATTCAGGGAGGTTGCTACCTCTAATGTTTTTACCTCTAATAGTTAGGTGAGATTCAGGGAGGTTGCTACCTCTAATGTTTTTACCTCTAATAGTTAGGTGAGATTCAGGGAGGTTGCTACCTCTAATGTTTTTACCTCTAATAGTTAGGTGAGATTCAGGGAGGTTGCTACCTCTAATGTTTTTACCTCTAATAGTTAGGTGAGATTCAGGGAGGTTGCTACCTCTAATGTTTCTACCGCTAATAGCTAATTGGATTGTAAACAAAGTTTTATAACCATGTTTTGTATTTGTTGGCTAAAAAACTTTGGGTACATTTCTTTTGTTGAATTATGACTGGTTGGTTTTCCAACAAATAGTGTTAAAACTTTTTACTAATAATTTTACGCTAAACAAGGGGTACAAACATCAATTTATTGTCCATATGATCCTGTTATAAATACTTCACGTCCTGTCAAAAAATATTCATAATTCATAACGCCCAAGTTGTTTATTTAGGAGTGATTTTTTTTTATTTCAAAATGATTTTAATATTTTTTTGTTACAAAATTAGGTCAGTTACAAATATATAAACTTTTATAAAAATCAGGAAGGATTTGACAAATGTCATAAAGCCGCCTTTTTATTAACCCCGCCCCCCCCCCCCCCATGGAACCATTGTGTTTTAATATTTTTGAGGACTTTTTGACAAAAAGTCCTCTAGTGTTCGGTTCTTCCACCAATTAAAAAAAATTTAATACCCTATGGTTTTATTTTGTTTCTATTCTTTTATGTAGAGTAGTAATTTATTTGTCTTATGCTAAAGATTTTGTAAACTACTAAACCAAAAAAGGTCTCTATTTTAGGGATACTCAAAGTAGGTTTTAGGCTATTTTGTCAAAACTTTACAATAGAACTAATATACATAAACATAGAAAAAATTTTAATTTTTTGTCGATCCCCAACAGAAAGGGAAAAATGAATTGCAAGATTAACAAATTTTCAAGTGGTTTGTTTGTCATTTCAGTAGAAGTATAAGAAATAGAGAATACGTTTAATATCTAAAAGGATTCTTTATATATCTATATTCAATATATCTACTATATGGTCTAAAAAGAGTATTCTTATCTATGATCAGATCTAATACGAGTATCTATACATCTATTTCTAATGTATCTATTATCAGGTCTAATAAGAGTGTCTATGCATCTATATCTAATATATCTATTATCAACTATTATCAAGTCTAATAAGAGTGTCTATGCATCTATATCTAATCTATCTATTATCAGATCTAATAAGAGTGTCTATGCAACTATTATCAAATCTAATAAGAGTGTCTATGCATCTATATCTAATCTATCTATTATCAGATCTAATAAGAGTGTCTATGCATCTATATCTAATCTATCTATTATCGGGTCTAATAAGAGTATATATGCATCTATATCTAATCAATCTATTATCAGATCTAATAAGAGTGTCTATGCATCTATATCTAATCTACCTATTATCAGGTCTAATAAGAGTATCTATGCATCTATATTTAATCTATCTATTATCAGGTCTAATAAGAGTATCTATACATCTATTTCTAATCTATCTATTATCAGGTCTAATAAGAGTATCTATGCATCTATATCTAATCTATCTATTATCAGGTCTAATAAGAGTATCTATGCATCTATATCTAATCTATCTATTATCAGGTCTAATAAGAGTGTCTATGCATCTATATATAATCTATCTATTATCAGGTCTAATAAAAGCCTCCAGAAGTATTTCTCTGGTTTCGAAGCTGCCCTCATGGGGATGGAAATCTGTGATCTATATAGGTCTTTATGCAAAACAACCTAATTCAATATTTTCAGCTCTCTATCTTAAATATCAGCCAAAAACATGCGTTTCTTAAGGGATAAGACAATGGATGAAAAATAAATGTACTTACCCAATGATGATAAATAAATTGAAGATCTTTATAAAAAGAGGGATAATTTAAAAAACTTTTGGCCAAAGCTTTCCTAATAAAGTCATGTTAGAACATTTGGGTATAATCCCTTTCGTGACAACGCCTCTTAAAGGGCGTTTTGTCGTATTTTCACAGTCAATTTTCTTCTATTTCTAGCAACTGCGATGAGCTCTAAGCCTGCGGGGCAATCACTCAACCTAACCTAAAATAACCTGTCAAAGTCAAAATACGAGGAAACGCCAATTTAGAGGCGTTGTCACGAAAGGGACTAATTAGTCTAATATGACGTCATTCGGGATACTTTTTTAGCTAACGAATGAGATAACGTTTTTGTCTCAATAACATTCCAAATATAAATATAAAATTTGTTATTTTGCATAAATATAAAATTTTTATGTCAAGTCCTCAGTTTGATAAGACTAAACATGGTTCTCTCTTTCTCAGTAGGGTAATATTATTAGTAGCGAAGCTACTCTATAATTTGAAATGTCCGTCTGTGTGTATGTCTGAAACGTTTTGGGGGAAACGTGATTTACTCGGCTCCTATAAAAGATAGACAGCTGAAATTTTTAGTGATTAAATAAGTTATCATTCTTCATATTTTCACCAAGTTTCATTGAGATATGTCAATTAATTGGGGTGCTAGATCGATTCCTAGATTTTTAAGTTTTCATGATTTTCTCGATTCCTATTAAAGATAGAAGTCTAAAATTTTCAAGGATCAATTAAATTCAAATTCTGCACACTTCTATAAAGTTTTGAAGAGATTTGCTAATTAGTTGGGGTGCTAGATCGATTCCTAGTTTTTTAAGTGTTCAAGCTTTTTTTCAACTCCTAGTCCAGATAGATGGCTGAAATGTTCAGATATTGAATAAGATTATATTTTACATAATTCCAAAAATTTCATTAAGATTTACTTATTGGTTGTGGTGCTAGATCGATTCCTTGATTTCCACATTATAAATCATAAAAGGTTTCGTGATTTTATATAAATTTTTATTTTGTGTTTAAATACTCTATCTATAGTTCATTTTGGATGTTCTTCCATGATTTTTGAGCTTCGCTACTTATGGATGTTGTCATCCTTGTTTTTATTAATATTTTCTTCTTTAGGGCACCGTAGGTATAAGCCACGCAGGGGTTAGTCATCACAGGGAAACAAAACTACTTTCCATTATTACTATTGAATTATTTTATAATAGGGGTGGGATGGGGGGGGGGGGGAGTGGTCGATAGGAGGTTTTAAATTGAATTTTGTAATAACACACAGAAATATATTTTTAAATAGTTAAATAATCATATTCATGTTTTAAAGTAGACTATTTACATTTTTTACATGGTTTCAAACTTTAACATCAATGTACAAACCCTGGCTAAAATGTATACTTGGAGATATCTATAAAAAACGACTGAAAACAAAATTAAAATTGTTAAAAAATGTTAAATCATTTCGTAATCAGACTTAACAATTCAGATATTGGATTTTAATTCTCAAATTTGTTAGTTGCAATTTGGATACTACAAAATACTTTTAAATAATTGCATATACAATTTTTAATGAAGAGCATTTCTATAATAAGGGTACAATTTGTTTATTATAATTGGGATGATTTATCCAGCAAAGCTTTTCTTTAAATAAATATAAAAAACTTCATTGGAGCACAGCTTATCAACAATTTTTTCACAAAGTATAATATGACCTCATATTCTTGCACTAGGACCCTTAATCATTAGATTTTGAATTTCTGTTTACATTGAATGTCAATCTCTAGCGAAAGATCTCGCTAACTGATGCAAGTGCCCCTAGAGTCCTCTTGGAACGTAGCTGCTAGCGTGTAATGAAAGAGTAGTTACTCTATAATTGTAGCTCTTCATTAATTTGTGAGCTTCGCTTTTATAAATGTTTTCATCCTTGTATATTTAGGTTTTAGTGAGAGTGATACCTCATTTAGAACAGTTAGAAGTTGTTTTTCAGTACCTGGCGGAGTTAGGAGCTCTTCATCAGAAGAAAGGGGTCAAAAGACACCACATAGATTTAGGTAAACAGTTAATTAAGATATTTTTACCTGGGGCCTTAAAAGGATTAGACAACGGCCTATACATTGATGTGTATCTCCAATGATGATACACAAAATTAATACTTCTGTAGATTACAATAAGTTAGTGAAACGCTTGGACTCTAAACTTAATAAACCAACCAATTAAAATTGTTAAGGCATCGATTAGGAAAACGGTAATTTAAAAATTTGGAGACTAGTGTAATAAATAGCCAATTATCTCCTACCTTCCTAGATTTTACACATAAGTGTTACTTATATGTTGGAGTATAGTAAAAGCATCGCCCCCACCAATTTTAACACACTTAGCCTTAAGCCTGCCCTGAAATTTGCATCCGTTTACGAGATCCAACAAAATAAATTTTACTATTTTTGGGCTTTCCCTCAAAGTGCATAGTAAGCACAGAAAACCCCTCATTTTAAGTAAATTAAATGAAAATAAGGGAGGGGTACTCCCCACCCCCTTGTTTAAAAATAAGGAAAGGGGATTTTCTGTGCTCCACTGGGCACTTTGTGGAAAATCGTCCTTTTTTAGTTGGTTTAGCCTACTGTTGGGCAATAAGATCTGTGGTACAAGGAACTGGAATCAAAGGAGGACCTCTACATGATACAACAAAGGTAAAAAATGAAGCATATTATATTAAACTTTTCATCGTTCTATGGAATTCTTTTGCTAATAGATGAAAAGACGAGTAGCTTTATTTTTTATTTATGTGTTTATTTGTAGATAAAGAGACAGATTGCTTTATTAGCTACTGCTTGCAATTATTTTGTAAAAATTATTTGAGACGAATCCTCTGATTAATGTGCATCTACTCTGTATGTAAATTTTGTTGTTCTGTTCTTTTTTTTCTTGATATTTTTTAATATTTTTGTGCTTCGCTTTTTAAAGAAATGTTTCGCCATCCAATTGCATTAAATCATTAAAAAAATATATAGTTATTTAACTCTTCCAGGTTTAATTTCTAAATTAAATGTTCTTTTTCAGGCCTGGATTTGTTTGATCCAGGTGATTTGTGGAGGTATCAAGAAGGGATATGTTCAAGAAGAAAATGAAATTCAAACTGAAAAGATATCTGAATTTGATGTAAGTAGTTTTTAGTAGCGCAGCTATTTCATAGTTTTTTTTTATGTACGTTATCAGGGAGGGAGAGGTTAACAAACATTAAATCCAACTGGTCCCCAAACTTTTTAAAAACATGATTAATTATCTAATAAAATCTTGATTGGATTGCACAAACTTTTAGTGATCATATAAACTTTTTTACTATCATTTTAAAACAATGGAAGGGGTAATTTTAATTATAGTAAATTGCGGTGCACACCAACTCCAAACATTTCTGCTAAAAAAGAATCAATTAATAGTGCTGAAAATAATGAAAAAATCCTTTACATTTCAGGTACAAAGTCCGTCTGAATGCTCAGTAAAATGGAGAAGATCTTTACGAAGTGGCAGTGAGGGAAGCTGCAGACTTCTAGAGAAAAGGGGTGGAGTCATATTTAATGAAGGGGTACGTATATCAGTGATTATTATTGAACTGTATAGATGGGCAACAGGGGGCGGAGTTAAAATTAGAAATGGATAAGATATTTGCGAAGTGACATTGAGGGAAGCTGTAGACTAATCTAGAGAAAAGGGGCGGAGTCATTTTTAATGAAGGGGTACGTATTGATATTTTTTATAAGGGGGCTACAGAGATGGGTTTTAGAGTCAAGAATGCCGCGTTTTTTCGACATTTTTTAGACCTGTCGTCTTCCATCAATCAATCATTATCATGAAAATGCCTCGTAGGTTTTAAACAGAGTATACAACTATTTTGTTGATACGGCTTTTATAGAAGAAAAATAAATAATCTTAAATCCATTTTTGCTGTATATTAATTAATGCATCTTTTTAGAGCTTTATTAGACATTATACAAATGGCTAAAATAATAATTTTAAAATTTTGTATTTCTAAGTTGTATACTCTGTTTATATCCCACGAGGCATTTTCATGATAATGATTGATTGACGGAAGACGACAGGTCTAAAATATGTCGAAAAAACGCGGCATTCTTGACTCAAAAGCCCATCTCAGGGGGCGGAGTTGAATTTAATAATGAAGAATATCTTTAAAATGTGGCAGTGAGGGAAGCTTTAGACTTCTAGAGAAAAGGGGAGGAGTCATTTTTAATGAAGGGGTAAGAAAAGATGTTATTTTTCTAAATGTGGTTAATAGGGGGTGGAGTTAAAGTTCAGATTGAGAAGATTATTAAAAAAGAGCAGTGTGGGAAGCCGGATATTAATCGATTTCGAAGCCACACTGGACAATGAATTACATTAAAGGTGCTATTATCACCCGGATGAATATGTTAATTTAAGTTTATGCTCTTTCTTTTCATTGATAGGTCTTCTTAAATCCATTAATTTAATATTATGTAATATTTTTAAACCTTTAACTCTTCATATTTTTGACGATTTATATAAAAATCTAGGAGATACATTTCGCGAAAAATATCCTACCAAATATTCATTTTTAGATATTTTATGAAAATCACATATTTTTTGGTGTTTTCCCTTAAAGTGCCACTCCATCTTTAATTTTTAGTTCAAAATTGAAAATGGGGGAGGTAGGTTCCTGCGGAGGGCCAAGACCCTGCGGAACTACCTGGTACACAATATAACCTTACCTAACCTGACCTTAAGTAATGAACAAACAAACGAAAAACAAAACTAGCCTGACCTTTATTTCAAAACCAGGTTGGGGGAGGGGGTTCTGCGCTCAACTAAGGAAATGAGGCCAAATATTTATAAAATCCATATTGTGTTTTTAAAAGCAAAGCTTTTCCATGATTACTTATCGTAACAACATGTAAAAAAACAGCAAGTAACAAATTGATTATGATATTTATTGATTCTCTAATCCATGTATGTTAAAATAAAAATAAACAAATAATTTGAAAAAAATCTTCAAATTTCTTGGAACATTGATATTGTTTGTCTAAAGTCTCACTTTTTAATTAAAAACATCTCAAAATTTAATGAAAATATATCAAAATATATTTTGTCCACTAATGGATGAAGAATATACGTGGATATTATGACAGAAGAAAAATTGTCGTCAATTTAGCTTGCAATATCCCCTCGCATTTATTGGTCCGGCCGTTTATCCAGTAGGAAAAGAGGGGATGGGGGATGGTGGAGATAGTTATTTTAGCTAGCTAAACATACGAAAAAATAACCCCCCTTATTTATTTTTTTAAAAATAAAAGAGAAGGGATCTGTGCTCGACTGGGTATTTGGAGAGAAGCATTACTTATAGAGTTGGCTAAAATTTTTGGATCATAGAAAGAAACCGAAGTAGCAGGTTTCGTCGTATTTCTAACACCTGCAAGGGGGGGGGGGGGGCTCCAACCCTGTTGGGCAATCATTAACATTTACCTAACCTAACCTTACCTAATATAGTCAATTTAAAGTTACTGTGAAAATACAACGAAACCTGCTACTTTATTTTTTTTCCATGATCCAAAATTATTGTAGGGGCTATTTCTTTTGAAAGTGTACCCTCCTGCAAAATGAATGAAAAACCTTTCTGGGATCTATACAAAGCTTAACTGTACAGAAGAGCCATTTCGGTCCTAACAGATAGACAAACATCCTGTTACTTGCATATACGAATATTTCATATACCAAATGAAATTCATCTATCTTTTAATGATTTTGAATTTTTGTTTATACATTCCCCTCCCCTTACTTGATTTAGTTTTACGCTTATTTAATGGTAGTTAATCCATAACAAATACTTTTATTTTTAATTAATATTAATGTGTACATACAACAAGTTGTTTGTCCTATTGATATAGATAAAAATTCTATTAAAGATATATAAATGTTGAATAGATTATTAAATACTAGCAGCTTAGAGGGGAATTTTTTTTTTTGGGGGGGGGGGGTGTAGTTGACTCCACTATTTTGATTTTAGTTTTTAAAAGAAAATTTTTTTTTGAGGGGGGGTACTTTTCATTTTTTTTTGGGGGGGGGGGAGGGGTTGGGGGTGTCCCACCCCCCAAGAAAATAGATATAAAGCTTCCCGGGACCTATGAGAAGCTATCCTGTAAAGGAGAACCCGATCGGTTCAGTGGTTAGCGAGATCCTTCGGTACAAACAAATAGACAGACAGGCAATCATCGTTTTACTTTGTATTATAGATAAAATTCTATACACAAAGTCATGATTTATCTCAGAAATATCTCGTAAAAACTATTCCAGGGAAGTTCTTTTGGGTGGAGGAGGGGGGGGGGGGGGAAGTAAGTCTTTGCACATTACTTAAAAATCTACAAGGCTGATATATTTTTTTTTGAAAACTATCCTAAAGAATATTTTTCTCTTTCCCTTTCAAAACACAAAATACTTGTTAGAAGTATTAAGTAATTATATTTTTAATTAGAATCTTACTCCACAGGGGTTCTTATTCATTGAGTGCTCTCTTAATTCTTAATTATTAATCTATAAAAAACTAGTGTCATCGACTCTAACATCTACATTCGAAGGAAGGGGGCAGGAAAATACCTTAAAAATCCAAATACTCTAATTTAAAAGTAATTAGCCTAAAACCATTTCAAAGATATAAGAATATTCCCAAAAGTATCAACTTATTTGGTTCATTGCTTTGATGTACAAACAAAAACCTACTACTGTGATTTTTACTTTTTAAAACGAAATAAAAATTTTGGCTCGTTTTTTTACGTTGTTACTAATTAAAGCATTCTTACTATTAAAAAAAATTGTGTCTTACATAAAAGAGTATAGAATATATTGGATATATTGAAAGGGAATAATAAATCATTAATCTATGTTGCTGATATGAACCTCATTTAATGGTCAGTTCTTTCATCCACTTTGAGGGGATGGGTTGGGGTAAAGGGGGTATCGCTATTTTAGCCAGCTGGGAGAACCACTTTATTAGAGTGCATTAAAATCTGGTACAACATAAAAGTAATAATATATCGATTCCAACATATGGGACATTATGTATTTCATTTCTGCATGTTCAAATGCTTAGTTTATGTATTTTAGACTTTATTAAAATGATTGATAAAATAGTAAATATATACACTAAACATCTTGATTTAATCTATAGTCAAACTAATAATCATTTGTTGTTCTTAAATAATCCATTTTTATTTCATATTTTTGTTGTATATCCATCCCTAACGTTATTTGAGAAAAGGGATTCATAATTCAGTCGAAGAATTCATTTAAGAAATACTGCTAAAACTTTCATTTTATTAGAGAAATGTTATTTCTCGGCTGTTACTAAAAATATATGTCTATAATAATGGATGTATGTGTTATTGTTTAATTGTAATGAGTTTATTATTTGTTATAAAAGTTAAGTATCTGGATTTTATTGAGAGAATTCCCGTAACAAATCAACACTATCGTACAACTACAAATAGTTTTATACTTGGCAATTATTTCCAGCTAAAAGTATTAGAAAATAGCTTTCAATCTTCAAATGAAGTATTTGCAATGTTGTAGTAAGTATGTGTGTCTGTCCATATGAAAATTGGTGTCTTTCTTGTGGTTTCTTCAGATATTCAATTTCTTTTTAGGTTTAAAATTTTCACGAATAATTTCTACACGTTCTATTGGGTTTATATGTATGTACTCGAAAGTACAGTAATCTTTGTTAATTCGAAAAGGCATTAGTTTTGATGTAAGCTAATCTTGTTTATATTTTAGTCCTTGCTGGAGCTGGACAAGTCTCGCCAGAGTAACCGCAGGATGCAGAGTGTCAAGAATCTCAGAGTTTGTTGCTTTCAAACTTCTTGATAGTTGTAGCAGCTATGCTTGCTAGTTAATATTATTGTTCTTGTTCAAATTTGTTGTTTATACAAGAAAATAAGGATGACAACATTCATAAGTAATGGAGCACAAGAAAAACAGAGTTTGCTGCTTTCAAACTTCTTGATAGTTGTAGCAGCTATGTTTGCTAGTTAAAATTATTGTTCTTGTTCAAATTTATTGTTTTTACAAGAAAATAAGGGTGACAACATTCATATGTAATGAAGCACAAGAATATCAGAGTTTGCTGCTTTCAAACTTCTTGATAGTTATAAAGCTATGTTTGCTAGTGAATATCATTGTTCTTGTTCAAATTTGCTGTTAACACAGGGAATCAAAATCAAGTTTATAGATGTGTTATTTCATCTACAGAGAAATTACTTTTGCCTCTAAATTTTCCTATTTATTATCACGTTCTTTTCATAATACTGGCTTTTGGGACAAAAGACCTAATGGACAAAATATATATAAGCCTAACCCCTGCGGGGGCTCTAAACCTGTATAACTGCTTAGGTATCCTGCACCCAATATAACCTTATCTAACCTATGGTAAAACACCAACAAAAAATCTTGTGTCTTTTGTCCATTAGGTCTTGTGTCCCAACGGACGTTGCTAATAGTAACACATTATATTTTAAATGCAACATATTATTGAATTGTGACTGGCAAGAAGTTGAGGCAAAATATTTCATCTTCAAAATTCTTTTTTAAATACTTTTTTGCTAGACAATCTCAAACTTACCATAAATGCCAATAACATCCAAATAAAAGTAAGGTATTTATCGCAAAGTATCATGGTCATCAAACGGATTGAAAGCCATACCTACATGAAAATAGTTAAATTTTGTATCCTCTCATGTAAGACGTGTTGCTCAAAGTGAAAAATAAACTTCAGATTTTTGTTTACAATGCATTTTTATGATTTTATAGACAGTTGGGTTTATAAAGATTTGTTTTCTTTCTTGTATTTTTGGTACAAATTTCTTAATCCCTTGTTTATGAGAGTACTTAGGTTACCTATAACTTAGGATCAAGTTTAGAATACAGCATGATGTCAACTTATTGGTAACTTTAAAGGCAGCTTACAGCTGAGAGCACGTTGTAGGCTTGATTATTATTAGACCTCCAAAAACAAAGCCAAACAGTAATCTAAAATGGTCTAAATCAACTGGTGCACAATGGTCGGACAGCTAGAGAAAACGAGCAAAAAACTTTATCATTTTAAAGGAAGCTTTTTATAGTTCTTTAAAAACTGACGTCATACTTGCCTAGCAATGGTTAATTAAAATGTATACTTGCCTGTCATTGGTAATTCAGTCTGTGCATTGGCATATCATTGGCCATTTGTATTGTATGACGTTATTTTTATAGGCACTATAAAGAGCTTCCGAGAAAAGCCTTTTAAGTGTTAAAAAAACATACTTTGTATTTTAGAAATGATCCTAAATAAATGATTATAAATATTTTCCACATTTTTTGTTTTAGTCTGGAATGTAATAATAGAATCTTCTTGCCGGGATCTACAGGGATAAGACAATGGACGTTTTATGGGTAATTTCCTCGATAATGATAAACTAAATCACCCATTCCAATATTGAAATTATTGGTTCAAAAGTTTGAACATATAATATAAAGTTGTTATAAAACTTTGGGTACCAGTAAAATTTACAGTCCAATGTTCCCTCCCTCCCTGAATATTTGTGTATTTTTATCAGAATAAATGATATCAAAATGTTTGTTTTACTTACTCTCTTTTATTTATTACATTTTTTATGTGAATAAACTCCTATAAAAGTAACAGGATGTTTATCTATCTGTGTATGAATCTCGCTAACGACTAAACCATTCTTACATCCTAAATAGCCATACTTAATATCTTATTTTTTTATTGTTATTTTCACTTAAACGCTGCTTAAACCAATACAAACCAAAAATCAGATATTGCAGAAAAAACTGTATCTTAATGCTTATTTTAAGTTTGGTTAGGCTAAGTGAAAAAGCTAAGAGGCTAAGCTTAAGAGCCCCGTACTCTTTAAAGGGCTCAGCATGGACATTGTTTTCTTTGAAAATATCAAAATAATGGGACTAGGGCATGTATTGTTTATGTGCCCCAAAATAGGATTGAGTGTAAGAACCCAAAACAATAACTTTAAGTCTAAAAAAGCAAAAGGATGATTTACAGTCCCTAAATAATGAATTAAAGGCATAAAAACCTTTAAGTGTAGAGAACCTTTCCTCTGAAGATTAGACACGTAAGTAGCACCTGGAAGCCGCCTATAAGCCTCAACAAAATCAATTTTTACAATTTTAAAAATCATCTCAGAAGTCTAAGTTCAGTTCAGGCAAGTCTATCTTTTTGACTATGTAGTCCAGAGAATACGGCCAACCTGTTCCTCCATGAAGTCCTGTCCTTGGCATGTGCTTTAGCTTCTCCCAATGTCAAATTTTAATTTAATTATGTCTTTTTCAGTGCTGTGCCTCCAGGTCATTTTTTGTTGTCACTGTTTACGTTTACCAGTTGTGGGAGTCCAACTTAAGCACATTTTTGGAATCCTAGTATGTTTCATTCCGAGCACATGCATGCCCTAGCCATCTTAGTCTTTTATATTTCACTTCTGCTTCAATACTTTTGCACTTGGTCTTAGCATACAGTTCAATGTTGGATATTTGGATCTGCAAAAATATTTGCAAATATTCTAAACCTGATCCAAATAAGGCAAACTATTTTTTGAAATCATTTTTCAAAGTATCCAAACGGGTTTCGAGTTGGGGCTTAGTCGCGGCTGCAGAGCCTTGCAATTGAGTCCCAGAGAAGACAATTTAGGTGAAAGAATGACGAATCACAGTAAAAATATGTCATAAATGTCACGATTCAAGGACAATTTGGATGGATCATATCACTTACAAACACAAATAAATCACTCATCTAAAATTAACATAATCACAATCCAGGCAGAAACAATATCACTTCATTAGATAAATAAAATCTATGAAAATAGCATAAAACAATCTCAAGATTTAGAATAACAAAGTAGCTTAAAAGACATGTGGGGAGCCTGAAATTTCCATTAAGGGGGGGGGGGGGGAAGTTTTGACACATTTGCGTAAACAGGGAGCATAGGCTTTATCTTTGGACTGAGAGGATAGGTTATTAGGGATAAAATCATTCTTATATGATGAATTTTCCCAAGTTTTAAGATTTTTTGGATAGGCCTCCAGGTTCCGGAGCTCCAGGCCTCCAGGTCCTCTCTGTACAGGTAAAAATGAAAAAAAAATTTTTTTTTTGAAGAGTTAGAAGTCAACTTATGAAACAAAATTTGCATTTTTTTCTTTAAATATGTGAATAACATTCAAAAATATGCATATTTTGTTTCATAGGTTGACTTCTAACTCTTAAAAAAAAATATATTTTTTTAATTTTTACCTGTACAGAGAGGACCTGGAGCTCCGGAACCTGGAGGCCTATCCAAAAAATCTTAAAACTTGGGAAAATTCATCATGTAAGAATGATTTTATCCCTGATAACCTATCCTCTCAGTCCAAAGATAAAGCCTATGCTCCCTGTTTACGCAAATGTGTCAAAACTTCCCCCCCCCCTTGTCAATATTTTTGGCATTATATTAATATTTATGCAATTTCAAGAGTTTTATATAAACTATTTGGCTTTCTTAACGAATGTTTGTGGCTGACAATTTGCAGCCTCGTTCCTGACATTTTTCATTTAACCTAAAAATAATAATATCTGAAAAGGAAAACTAACTAAAAGTACCCAGTAATTGTATTTTGCAATCAAGTCGGGAATACGATGAAAGTATTTTTGATATCTACGGCACAATGTGAGAACCAATCGTTAAGACATTTACATGGTTTACACGAATTTCAGCTGTTTTAGTTATTTTTTATGCGTTTTTGCCGCAGTTCTATAGACGAGTTGGCCATAGCCAGCCGTTTTGCACAACGCAACCTTTAAAGAAACCGAATAAAATACGGTGGTTTTCCTCAAAGTGCATAGTCGAACCACTCCATGATTTTTTTTAAAAAAGAAGGTGGTTGGTTGTTTTTTTATTATTTATTACTTAAGCTTAATTAGGCTAGGAAACATAGGGTAATGAATAGCCCCGCAGATGAAAGGCGAAGGACCCCCCCAACCACCCTTTTTTTAAAATTTATATAAAAATAAAGTGGGGGGAGGGGTAGTTTCAGTGCTCGAACAGCACTTCGTGGGAAACCACCCAAAATACATTTCTTCACATATCGGACTTGATTCACATTTTGGTTGACCTTAAATAGCTTTCCACCTGGGAGTTGGGCTGCAATTCTGCTGAAGTTACTTTAGAAGCGCGGCTACTGACTTTGAATACTTCTAGCTTTGTTTTTCTATTAAATATTACGTGGAGCCGCTTGTGTAATTATATAGTAAAGGAATTTTAAAAATTATCGGAATATTAATATTTATTAATACCAAACTAGCATTAGATAAGAACAATAGTTTAGACTGGCATAGTTATTAAGGACGTTAAATATATAAAACAAAACTAGGGATATAGAGATTAGTATAATTGTTTGGGTTTTACTTCAAATAATCTTCACGAATTTCCACATAACATAATTATTACAATCTGCATTTACCAAAAATATCTTAATATTTTATTCTAAATCTCGAATCCGCAAAAATTTCGAAAGGACTACCTATATAATTTTTGAAGATTTTTCACAAAATTTAATTGATGTATTGCAAATCTCTATAACCCTGGTTAAAAACACACGAAATAAAACTGGGCTTCAGATCTTAGATATCACAAATGTTATATGTTTTAAAATATAATTTGTTACAGATCATAAAATTTATTTTTATTTAATAAATATTAGGCTGCAAGTTAGCGGATTTTTTTTTTTAGTCAGAAGTATGAAGGAAGGTAATTTTATTAATTAGTAACTTTTAAGATGTAAACGGTCAAACGGCCAAATTCACAAATATCTAAGTAGTGCTAACAACATAATCTACAAAATTGCTAAAACTTAAAATCGCAACGATTGCGCACGGCTAAGGAAAACCCGAGTAAACTGGACATTTTTGGAAAATCTTTGTACCCTGGAATCTTAAGGGATCAGAAAATTATCGATAACGAATTAGATGAAATGTTTCTTAACCTTTGGGTACCAGTATAATTTACAGTGCAATGTCCCAACCCTCCCTGGTCATTATAAAGGTACTGATTTAGGCTCAGAATTTTTAGCTTATAGCAGCCTTCAAGAAAAAAAACCTTCTTTCATATTTCTAATTTGATGCAACTTTTTTATAATAACACGGGAAATTCTATCAGTCAAAGCTTATTAACTGACTTATTATTTTGATTTTAGTTGTGGATAAATGTTTCAATTACAAAAACAGTTGAATTAAACATTTAGTACATGTTAAAAATACAGGATGGTTACTTGTTTTGTCTATTGTAAAAGGAAAACTTTTTTTAATTTGGCTGGCGGTAATTTTTTAATTGAAATAAAGATTTTAAAAGTAGAGTTTTTAAGAATCTTATTTCTATTCCATGACGACATGTTTCTATTAGACAACAAAAAGTATAGAAGTAGCCTACATAAAAATTAAATTGCATTTTTATACTTATGATATGTTGAAATTATAGTAGGTACTATGAGTGACTTCTTTCAAAATATTTTAACATTTTGATTGTATTTTCTCTCTCTAAAATTCGTAAAATAAAATTTAAATAAATGATTCCACTCCAACCAAAAACATTCATAGTGTTAAACCCAAGCGTAAAAAAATCGCACACATTGCGAAGTCATTTTAGCATAGAAAATTAAAGATTTTTTTTATGTAGTCTAGTCCTACACTTTTGTTTGTCTATTATAACGTACATATTATTAAACATACATATAAATTATTAGTTGTACAATACTAAAATACTTTTGCATAGGTAGAAGTGTAACTATAGACATTGGGCGTTTTCCCACAAAGTGTCTTGTCGAACACTGGGGTGCCCGACAAGGCACTTTGTTAACTTTAGGTAATTTTTTTAATGACACTACATAAGAGACAGGTAGCTATTTTAAAATCATTTAGAAGTTTGCAATAATCAAACAAGGGAGGGATGATTCAGCTGAAGAAAAAATTATTTGCTATCATAATTGTGACAAAATGTGATGTTATTATTTGTTAGCGAATTTTTCCTTCAGATGACGTATCCCTATCTGTAAAGAATTATTAGAGGCAAGCTTTTTAAAAACTTAAAAATACATTAAAAATAAATTGGTTTACTTGAAAGATTAAATTAAATACATGATACTTAATTACATGTCAAGTATTTTACATAATGCCCATCAATCAAAAAATATAAAGTGGAAGGTGATTTTTTTTGTAGATAAGTAGATCTCGTAATCAACATATAAGGAACATTTTTTGCCTCGTAATTGCTTTTTCTAGTCAGATAAAAATGAAGTTTTGGATGTTATGATTCCAATAGTCCTTAATACATTGATTACAAGATCATAAAAATATCACCCAAACCTTTTTAAGAAAAAAATTAGAAAGTTGAAAAAAACATTTAGATTAAAAATAACAGCTCTTGAATGGTGATATTTAAGTACATAATACATTTTTTTTATAATTAAACAAATAAAATATAAATGTTGTTACATAAAATACTTAATGTTTAGGTTAATAATATATTATAAAATCTAACATAAAAACATTTAATTAAGGAAGCACTTGTAAATTAACATAATCTGATAAGTTTAAAACATCAAAAATTTCAGAAAAATCTCTTTTTAAAGAGTGGAAATTATAAAATCTGAATAAGAATCATTATAAGTGTTTTTTTAAAAATAAGCTCCAAATAAACGAAGACTGCTTGCATAAGCTGAGCTTAATTTAAATAGTCTTTATAAAAACAATATTTTCTCAGAGCACCTTTATTTATCATTCTATCTATAGAAAAAAAACACTACGTATAAGAATTTTCGGGTATAGTCCTTTCCACGACATCCCTCCATAAGGAGCGATTCTTCGTATTTTTTAAATGGCTTTTTATAGGTTATTTTAGGTTAGGTTAGGTTATATTGTGTTAGGTGATTGCCCCACAGGTTAGGTGATTGCCCCACAGGTTAGGTAATTGGCCCCGCAGGGTTAGAGCCCCCCGCAGGGGCTAGAAATAGGAGAAAAGCTACAGTGAAAAATACGAAGAATCGCTCCTTATGGAGGGATGTCGTGGAAAGGACTATACCCGAATTTTCTTATTAATCTTATTTTTTAATTTTAAAATGATGTTTGTTTAATAAAAAGAGATTTGAATAAAGATCTCATTTTTTGTGATATTCTGTTCCTCATATTTGAATAAAAATATATGAATTAAAAAAGTTGTCATAATTTATTGAAAAACTTCTCATAATTCCTAAATACCTAACTATAACTAATCATTTAATAGCACTTTCTAAAATTTTGATATGATGTAAATTTTAGAGAAATTTTAATAACTTTCACTGGGCTAGGTAAGAAAGTATTTTTTTTAACCTTAAAACATGAACATTTTCAAAAATTCCCTTATTTGTAAATATAAATTTTTTATCCTTCTCTATATTTGAATCAGATTATTTCCGCTAGATACAAACCAGTTCTAGTAATAGTATATTTTGTCCACGAACAAGAATAGTTATTTCTCGCATCGTATTATAAACAGCTTTCCGCGGATAAAAAATGTACAATTTCTTATTATAAGATCAAAACCAATTTTTTAGCCCCGAGATGCCGAAGGCACGGGCTAAAAAAACTTATTTTAATCTTATGATTGTACATTTCTATATTCGTAGAAAACTGGATATAATATGATGCTAGACATAGTTTTTTCGTATGGATGAGAACCGGTTCTAATCCACCGGTTTTGAATGAATACGAGAATAGTTATTTCTCGTATCGTATTATAAACGGCTTTCCGCGGATATAGAATGTACAATTATAAGATTAAAACTAGTTTTTTTAGCCCCGAGATGCCGAAGGCACGGGCTAAAAAAACTAGTTTTAATCTTATGATTGTACATTTCTATATTCGTAGAAAACTGGATATAATACGATGCTAGACATAGTTTTTTCGTATTTAGGAGAACCGGTTCCTGTCCACCGGATTAGAATGAATACGAGAAAATAAGTTATAGGGATAATATCTTCATTCTCTTAACAAAAAAAAATGTTAATTCTATAATTTTTCATTTTCGTATCCTTGGACAACAGCTTTACTAGAAATATAAATTATAAAGTATCAGATAAAGAATTTTAAATAGTTAGTCTTAAAGGCGGGAATTTTAATTTTAGCAAAAAAGGAATGTAGCAAGTTTTCATGAAATAATAGTTTGCCCATGTTCAAATAAAATTTTAATATTTTAGCACTGGTTCTGATAAATCATTGGGATAGAAATACTAAATTCGATTATGATATAAAGAGGAGGGGGAGGAGGGGTGGTAGGACTTTTGTAATTTTTCAAATATGAACTTGCATTTATGCAGTAGGCCTTACTCAAAAAAACGCTTGTTTTGGGAAACACATATTATATGAAGTGGAAAAAGATAGGTGTATTTAAAATAGTCGATTTCTAAGATAGGCGTTTTTTGAGAGGACACATGCAGTGCAGAAAGCAACTCCAAAAAGCAGCCTTCAAAACCAGCATTTCCCGCCATATTTTAAAATTTATAACCGGGATATGGCAGATTTCGACGGCAGCTGCCACCGTTTCTTCACAGTGCTATGTATTTTTTTTTACCAAATTTCTTTTTAGTTGCTTCAAAAAGTCGAACTTCCTTTCTCCCCCCCTTTGAGTAAATAGTCTTAAGCTAGACTAAAATGAACTGCGCATAATATAAACACATGAACAAATACTTAACCACAAATAATGTTATTTATGGAATTCCATTTAGCATAACTTAAAACGAGACATCCTAATTCTTTTCTGGAATATGAAAGCAGCATTTGATGTTTTCGTAGAATTATATTTATAGTATGTTATAGACCCTGTTACGAATTTATGCTTCAAAACTTGGAAGAGCCTATTAATTTCATAGAATTTACGAACTTCAAAAACAATTTTACCTTACTTTGTAATAATAAATACAATAAAATATAAACTTTAAAAATAAAATCTTCTAAAGATACTTTATTTAGGTGGGATGTACTTTTGTAAAATTTGATTTTTGAACTTTTTAAGTACCCTTGCCTTACTTAACTTGCAAAGATTAATTTGGTAAAAAAGATAACTTTAGAAACATGAATGATCCTAAAAATCTCGGGCTGGCTTTTAACTTTTTTCTATATTTTATAGCTGATATTGCTTCATCCCAGGATTGCTAATATATGCCTTTAACTGAAGACAGCAGCTTGTTAATAGATGTTTCTATAGTCACATCATTTACTAGCCAAACATCTGGATGTTTCTGTCTCAATCTTATCATTTGATATCTTGAGATTAGTTTCTATCCTCTCGGCTAGCGAATTGATGTCGCTGTCTTGAGGTGGCAACTAGATGTCTCTGGCTGGATCTCTCCTGGTGCGTGTAGCAGCTGTTGTGGCGGCTGTGGCAGCTTGTGCGGCTGCTTGGCGGGCGTTTCTGAAGAAATATCTCCATGGCCTAAAACAAATGTTTATCATTTCAACCAATTAGTAAAGTTCTAATTTTTTAATCACAATTTAGTTTTTATGGTAGTTTCTTTAAACCTAACTCCTGCGGAGGTCCCTTTCATGCAGATGTTCAGTGGTCATATCAAAGGAAATGACCTACAGATTGACGGATCAAGTAAGTTGTTTACTGTATGCTATTTGTTCAGGGGTATCTGTGATTTTTTTTAAAAACAGCAATCTTTCTTGTGTAGCAGCTGAGAAAATTATAGTGTAACAAACTGACGGACAGACAAAGCGAATTATAAAGTAAAACAGGACAGACAAAGAAGTAGAAGAATAAAACAGAGATAAAATAAGTTTTAAGTCGGGGTTAAAAAAACTGGTTTTAATCTTATAATTGTACATTTTTATGACCGCGGAAAGATGTTTATAATACGATGTCGCAAAATAACTATTATTACCTTGGAATTTCAAATTCATTAGGCACCGGCTGTCTGATATTCTGCTCAAACCAAACTAAAATTCTCCACCACCACATTCTAAAAACATAATTTAAATTAATTAAAATAAAAATACCCCAAATCTCAGGGATAAGACAATGATCGATAAAGTTAAATAAATCTACATTTGTAATAAACACAATTAATCCTTCTGTAGATTAAAATTATGGTTGAAAAGTTTGGACACCTTTAACAAGTGCAGAAAGAGCTTGTTAACAAGAACCTTAACATTGAAATTCTTAGGATCTGCCACTTCCTTTTATACCCTCTTAAATCCACCCCCCCCCCCCCTTGAGTAAAACGCTGTGCATGCCACTGATTGTATAATAAAACCATTTTTAAGTCCCGGACCCATACTATCCCAAAATAATGATGTTCTCTTAAAACAAACGTACTGTGTTAAGAAAAGGGTATTAGCAAAGAATGGTGACAATCTAACCTCATCTCTTTTGGGAGGGAGGGATTGGACTTTTTTTGGGTGCCCAAAGTTTTATGAAACATCATATTATTCGTTGGCTAAAAAACTTTGAGTAATATGTATATAAATTTATCGTTCATTGTCTTATCCCTTAATATCCCTGTGACAATCTAAGTGTATCTTTTTGTTTCTAAAAACAATACCCATCTAATTAACCAGAGTTTTGTATCAAGCAATAGTTCATACAATGTTGCTGAAGTTAAAGTTAACACAATAATATACTGGAATTGGTTAATGGTTAATCCTTATAATAAAGTAACAGGATGTCTATCTGTTGGTCTGTCTGTTTGTACCGAAGGATCTCGCTAACCGCTGAACCGATATGGTTTTCCATTACAGGATAGCTTCTTATAGGTTCTGGGAAGATTTATAACTATTTTGGGGGAGGTTACCTTTCTAAGAGAAATCGCCCTAGAAAATAATTACCCCCCCCAAAAAAAAAATGTTTTTTCTTTTTAAATATATAATAAAATTGGGTTATCAAATTCATCTCCCTCTCTATATGTGCTTCTAGTTGCCTCTAAGGGGCGTAGCCGCTAGTGTAAAATAAACTAACACTATTGCTCAGGATCAAAGACAGAACTTTGCACTTTTGAAAAGACGGACATAATTTTCAATCTTTCATTGACCTATCCCTTTGTCTTTAGACCTCATGCTTTATTAAAAATCAAGAAAGTTTTGCACAAACGTGGGAGAACTGGTTTTGTTGTTGTAAAAGGCTTACATAAGAGTGTACCATTAACTTTTTTTATTTAGGGAGGGAGGGGAAATTGGGTCGTTTATTACACTAGTCCCCAAAGTTTTATAATATTTTTTTAAAATTTGTTGGCTTAACAATTTTGGGGACTTTAATTGAATTTTGATTTGTCGGTTCATTAATTTGAGTGTCTAAACGTTTCAACCACCAATTAATGTTTACAAAATAGGTAATTTTGTTTATCATCATTGTAGATGTACATCAATTTATTGCCATTGTCTTATCCCTTTAGATCCCTGTCTTTTAGTTGTTAAGTAGCACAGTTACTCTATAATAAGAGGTCTTCATTTCCTTGTCTGTTTGAGTCATTTGACAAAAATGAACATTCTTCAGCTGTGTATTAGTGTACATAAGACTAAATATAGGACTTTGACATTAGCTTACAGACCATGTATTTTTTCAGCATTTGTTTCATTTTTATTGTAGATCCAGGTTTCTTTAATCTTTAACCTCTTTTTTAAAATTGTGTTTGTGTTTTCGTCATTTGTTTTATGTTGCGCTACCTTTAAACATTATTGTCCTTGTATTTATTGAACCGAGACTAAATACAAATTACATAATAGTAGACAAAATACTAGCAAATTGCATTTCCGCAGATATGGTTTTCTGTCATTTTCTGCCACTTCCTCTCCCCCCCCCCACTCCCTTTAACTTCAGAGTCTTAAGATGCTATGAGCGATTCCGATAAAATGTAATAATATAAATTGGTATGTAGTATAGGTAATATCTGTCTGACCCAAAAATCATACAAAATTTCTCAATAAAAAAAAGAAAATGATTGTTTTTAAGTTTTATTTGCCTAACTGTCAATAACATGTTACAGATATAATAGTAAAGAAGTTTTTTTACTATCTTTTCCAAAACTTATTAATGGGGACACAGACAAAGTCTCTATAACATTCTATCCGCTGCGCCCCTAGCATCTAGGGAGTCTGTTTTTAAAGGGGTAAGAAGGGGACAGATAAGGAGCCTAAAACATCCAAGGCTTAAAACTAAAAATGGAATAACCTAAAACCACCCCAGGACCTATGTGAAGCTTCCCTAAAACTAAATCGGTTTAGTAGCCATAGAAATCTTAAGCTACAGATCCTTATTACTTTATATAATAGGATATAGGGTAAAACTGTACGTTCGTCTCTACATAAAATTAAGTAGGTACCTATTAATTATCTTTTTTATTCTTAAAATCTTAACTTATTATTGCTACGCTACTTATGGACATAATTGTCTTCATTCTATGTATAATAAAATAATTATTAATTTCATTTTTTCTTGTGATTGTACGCTTTTCCGTTTCCTTACAAAATAATATGATGGAAAACGGAAATCCTGTCTGAATCCAAATTAATACCTACCTAATCATTCATACTATTACCTATTAAATTTTTTTATTGAAAAAAATTTGGAATTTATTTCATTGTCCTTAATCTATAATACAAAGTAGAACGATGTCTGTCTGTTTGTTTGTTTGTAGCGAAGGATCTCGCTAACCGCTGAACCGATCGAGTTCTCCTTTACAGGGTAGCTTCTCATAGGTCCCGGAAAGGTTTGTAACTATTTTCTTGGGGGGGGGGGGGGGGGGCACCCCCAACCTCACAAAAAATGAAAAATTTTATTTTGGTTTTTAAAACTAAAATTGAAATAGTGGGGTCGACTACCCCCCCACCAAAAAAAAAAAAATTTTAAATCTAAAATACGAAAAATTGGTTTGATCAAACCTCTTGAGGCAAAGCCCCTAGAGGCTAGGGGCGAAACCGCTAGTAAGTAATATAGAAGTCTTCTTTAATTTTGACTATTATTAAAAGCCATAAATCTACTGTAGGTCTATCAGTATATAATTTTATTTATTGGATTTGAGAGACGTGATATTACTTTTTATTTGTGGTTACTGGGTAGTACTATTTGTTGCCATATACTCGAAATCTAAAAGACAAATCCTTAAATGTTCCTGGAAGAAAATGCGGGAAGATAAGGTTTGGTTATTTTTTACTAGGTGCATATTGTGTAAATTATTGTAGGTATGAATTCAATTTCTCTTTTATAGATTGTGGGTATTATCGTAGGGATTATATGCTCTAATGGCGGATAACTTACTTGGCAAGATGATTCTGAATGGTGGAGCCCTTCTGTTGTAGCTGTGAGAATGATATTACAGTATGCTGGATGTAAAATAGACGGGTGGTGATAAAGTACGCCAGGATAATATCAACTAAAATATAACAGAAAAATTATTATTTATGAATACCTGACTATTAAAAAAAATGGAAGATTTTTTGAAGAAAAATTTCTTGTGGTGGGAGGAGAGAGAAGAGCTCTAAATAATCAAATCTAAATCTCCTCGTAACCAATATTAAACTTCTAAAAAAATTTACTGGGGGATTAGAACACTTATAATATTCCCCCCCCCCCCCCGGGGCAATCATGCGCAATCCTTTTTACATGGGGCTTTTTGCCGCCCCCTTTCCCTCCCAAATAAAAGAATACATACCTGAATAATGACCCCTGGCAAGCATGAGGGCTACAACACCTCCACAGCACAGAACAAATGAAAACCATTGCAGAGGCCAAAAGGATTTGGGTGTGTCTGAAATACAAGTTTTTTTATCGCTTCGTATGATAGACAGCTCATGTAAAGTAGTAAGCTTTTTTTGTCTGTAGCGAAGGATTTCACTAGTCGCTGAACCGATATGGTTCTCCTTTACAGTAAAGCTTCTAAATGTCCAGGAAAGGTTTGTAAACTATTGTGGGGGAGGGTATCATAATCTCCACCCACCCAAGAGAAATCATTCCTAGAAAAATTTACTCTCCAAATTTTTTACTTTTTCTTTTATAACTAAAATTAAAATAGGTGGAGGTCGACTTCACCTTCAAAAACCACCTTAAGTGCTCCTAGAGGCATCTAAAGCACACAACTAGTAAATTTTTTATATTATTTATCATAACTAGTGAAAAATGTCTAAAATACTTTAAAATACAAGGGAGATGTCAAATTAAAATCTGGACTACACCGCGTTACACTAAAGACACTAAATACACTTATATACTACACGTGACACTACTAGTCAGAGTAAGGAAAATGCCTTGAGCCTTTAACAGGCGCACATCATTATTATGCACCCGGCCCTAGACAAAGGTCGTGCTTACAATAGGTAGGTAATAACCAGAATGAGAGGGGTCAATAAGCTGTATTACTGTATATTATACTAGTCCCCAAAGTTCTATAATATCTTTTTCTTATTAGTTGGCTTAACAAATATTTGCACTTTTAATGGATTTTGATTGGTATGTTTATTAAGTTGAGTGTCTAAACGTTTCAATCACTAATAGTATTTCGCAGAAAGGATAATTAACATTGAAGGTGTGCATTAAGGGAGGAGTAGGTTGCGCTAAAAATCCGTATAGGTGTGAGTTTTAAGGCTTAAAAATAGTAGTAGAACGAAAATATTAACTAAATAGGTGTATTTCTTATTGAAAAGAATTGTAGACAATTTTTTTAAAAGTTAACATAAATTTTTATCGTTCTACTAACTTACAACACACAACCTTTACGGATTTTTAGCGCAACCTACTCCTTACTTTATCATCCATTGTCTTATCCCTTTAGAACCCAGGGTACTAACTTACATTCACAAATGGTGAGGTAGCAGAGAACCAGAATCATGGTGTGTCCAGAGAAAATAAAATCTCCACAGTAGACGTGTTGACCATTGATGGACAGACCAAAACCGGACATAATTTTTACAACTCGTTGTACAACCTGCAAAGCGATGATTATTAAATACTTATTTTAATAATGTACATTAATGCATTAATTATATAATAATAGTGGACATTGGGCAGTAAATTACACTAACGAAGTCTTATGGTCACATTATCTTAATTTTTGTTTTACAACTATGGATACTTTTATTTAATTTTATTTGGTCTTTTCAAAACTAGTACCTACAAATTGTTCAAAATTTAAATCATTAATTTTAATCTACATAATTCATCATCATTCGGGAAGTATATAAATTAATATTTCAATGTCTTATCCCTCAAGATCCCTAATATAATATCTAGGAACCTAATGTGATACAAAGATGATAATATCCATAAAAGCGAAGCTCTGAAATGAGATGACAGACGAATTTTAACTCTTGTAGAGTGTCAGAACTGAATATACAAAATATAAATATATAAGTTTTGACAAAATTATACGTAAATTTGTAGCAAAACTTCTTAAATACAGAATTCGCTTTTATGGATGTTTTAATATTTGGTTGTAAATCTGTATTAAAGTTAAATGATAGATGTGAATTGCTTGCATTAATGTGCTTTATTGTCATGGGAATCAGCATTATGAAAGGATATAATTAAAATACCAATAGAAAAATATTGTGGATATTCAACTACCATAGGGAAAAAGTATGGATATTCAACTACTCTTGGGAAATATGCGTGGATACTCAGCTGGTATTGAGCCCAGAATTCTGTTTGAGGACATACTGTCATTTTTAGGACTTGATTTTAGAGATGCTTCGCTTATAATATTGTACCTTATTGTAACAGAAATCACTAATCCAAAAATCAGTTCAATCGGATGATTGGATTACATAAACAATTGCTGTTAAAAAAAGTTAAAAATCAACATGTTTAAAATAGACGTACGCACATTCTGGTAATGAGTATAGAGTTGCTACGCTTTCTAAATCGTACCTAACTACTACAGGTATCATCATACAAAGTTTGAAATCGATAGGACAATTCTAACATGCCTAAATTAAAGAAAAAAGCTATCAGTTACGGACGCTTTTAAAAATGTTTACCTGGACACTGGATAAAGTTGTATTGAGCTTTGGATCACATTTATAGTTCTCATCGGCGGAGGGAAGATTTGTAACAAGCATAGTTACAGCTCTAAAATATAAATGTATAATAAGAGATGTATAATCCAGAAAACTACCTTACCCAAGTGGTGGAGGCCCTTTCGTCTGCAAGCAAATTGCTTTCTGTTCTTTTGTAGGAACTCGGCTGTGTTTATATTTCCGACGTTATTAGCTGATTTTAAAGAAACCTTACAAAATAGAGACAGTATCACCGCCCTGTGGATAGAGTTTAGGTCATGCCCCCTATATTCTTTTATTTTAATCTCTAAAATATAAGATTATAACTACATCTGCAGAGGGCAGAGCCGAACTATCATAGTTACAGCTCTAAAAAGAAATGTGTATAATGGATTTTATTACAATATGCCTCAAGGTGATTTAATAGTTATTTCTCGCATCGTATTATAAACGGCTTTCCGCGGATATAGAATGTACAATTAAAAGATAAAAACTAGTTTTTTTAGCCCCGAGGTGCCGGAGGCACCGGCTAAAAAAACTGGTTTTAATCTTTTGATTGTACATTTTTATATTCGTAGAAAGCTGGATATAATACGATGCTAGACATAGTTTTTTCGTATGGATGAGAACCGGTTCCTATCCACCGGATTCGAATGAATACGAGAAAAAAAATTATTTACCTAGATTTTTTTTCAAAACTAGGTAAATATCAAAGAAAATTTCAAGTTTAATATTCATGAAAAACTCTGCTTTGAGAAAATGAAAATGTTGGATATAAAAACCCCCATAGAACGAATACTATAATCTATTAATCTAATTCGTAAAAAAAAACGGCTTAGATAAGCTAAATCTTGAAAAGTGTGATAGACAAACCTATAGACGAAAAATCACTTTTCATTGCTGTAAAATATAAAAACAATGATGATAACGATCAAAACTGAGAAGCAAAACCTACAAAATCATGGATTGACTAGCAGACAAAAGTAAATATTAGAGTAAATGTTCGGTATTAAATGATCGATTATTTATCTTAATATTCATTTATGCCAAATTTTAAATAACTCTTTGTTACATAAAAAGAGGAAGAAAAAGAAAACAGAAGATATAAGAATAGAAGATAGAATACCTAGGTAATGAAAGAAAATCACAAATCTTAAAAAAATGGATTATCTTTGGAAAGGGGCGTCTTTTACAATCTATCCTATTATATAAAGTAGTAAGCTTTTTTGTCTGTAGCGAAGGATCTCGCTAACCGCTGAACCGATTTGGTTCTCCTTTATAGTGAAGCTTCTTATAAGTCCCAGGGTGGTTTTAGGCTGTTTAATTTTTATAAAAAGTCGTTGTAAGGTTTTAAGTTATTTTTCTGCACTTTCATGTCCCTTCTAATTAGTACGATGGGAATCCGGATCCGGAATCCGAATCCGGAATCCGCCCAATTTTCGGCCAATTTTGGAATCCGAATCCGGAATCCGTTTTTTATAGCGGATTCCGGATTCTAAATTGGTAGGCTAAATTTAATTTAAATAGGTTAGAAAATACCAAGCACATTTTTAGGACATACGTAGCACTTAAATTTTTAAATTTACTAATGTGATGTAAATGTTTTAGTTATGCTGGAAGTCAACACTTTAAACAAATCAAGGCTTCAACCAAGTAACATAGTGATAAATTAACGAAAAAAGCTATCCCTCTGTGACGGACGGCCTTTTAAAATACTGCTAGAATCCGGAATCCGCCAAAAATAAGAATCCGGAATCCGCAAGAATCCGTCACTTTTTTTGATGGATTCCTTCAAAATCCGGAATCCGAATCCGGCCCAAAAATTCGACGGATTCCCATCCCTACAAGTTCTAATATCCCTATATACTAGGGACACAGCCGCTAGTCTTATATAAAGCAGCCGAGAGAATGCAGCACTTGCGGAAGAACAGTCAAAGCAAATTTGCCTTCGCTAATAAAAACTTAATATGTTTTTAAGCATAAATTACCTGTACATATATAAAAGACCAACAATAAGACAAATTCTTCTTAATAAAATCCACCTAAAATAAAAACAAACTTAATATTATTTCTAATGCCTTCAACAGATAAGTTTATTTAAGCAATTTATGTTTTCAAATTAATCAATTAACAAAGCAAAATCAATCATATCTAAAATATCTATTAATGATAAATGAAAAGCTTAGGACAGGGCACAAGTATCAAGACAATAATAAATTGATGAACATTGTACAACATACATCCCCAATCATAATGGTTAAAATTATTCTGTCTGTAGATTATCTTAGTGGTTAAAAAGTTTATGCACTGCTAGTTTGTACCCAAGGTTGATAAAAGTATCCTAAGTTTTATTGCCAACTCATGGAATACGAGAGCGCGTTTATAAAACTTTGGGTTCCAGTATAATATACATTCCAATTAGTGCACGTTAAGAGTAGCAACTATAAAAATAATTGTGTACGTACCTATGTTTATGACATATGACTACAATTGCACATATAAAGGTTGTCACCATAATCAGAATTTCAGAAATATCTAATGCAACAGCATAATACGGTATATGATCTAAATAAAACAAATCAACTATTAGTAAGGATAAATATTTATTAGGTACCTATGTATTTATTTACAAATTCGAATACAGGTTGTAATATTAAGTCCATAATTGGCCTAATACATGGAGTGCATATTCTGCACAGGATTCCCTGCTAAAAGGGGGAGGGAAAATAAATAGTAATGAAAAACTTTTTCTCCTTTCTTTGTAGGAAAAAAATTAAAATATATAGGAGGGGTAATTTTTTTAACCCTCCTTAGGGAAAAAACTAGCAGGGGGGGGGGGGATGAAGTATTTTGCAACCGACGAAAAAAATGAAATCTTGTGTGCAGAATATACCTACACCTCTTGCCAATTAAGGCCGGAACGAATTAGAATTTTAGATTAATTTGATAGGTTTTATCGTGAATTATGAATTAAGGAATTTTTATCAAAAAAAAACATCAAATATTTTTTGTGTTCAATGCGTAAAACAATCATTACAAAATATGACTCAATGCTATAAAAGTCTTAAGTATACTAGGTACCTAGGTAGTTATAAGGGGGGGGGGGGTTTAATGCAACTATCTCGTAATCAATGTATAAATGGCACTTAGAATTCGAATTTCGATCTGAAATTTTTGCATGAGTAGGTAATCCTTGGTAGGTCTATTTTCCCTAAATTGAACAAAAAGATGAAAAAGTAACGGCTAACGGCTCAGACGTTTAGCCGTTTTTTGGCTATTTTTAGGGCAAATCTGTCATAAATTACTTAGAAATCAACATTTTAAAACATATTTTTTCTTTAAATCATGTAAAATGATACAAAAAATATTTTTTTTAGATTTCTAGTACCAGCAACTACCGGCTAGAATCGTTTGAAAACGTTTTGGAGCAGCAAAAAGTATTATGTGGAGATAGGTTTCGTGATTTCCATAGAAAAAAGCCAAAAAATGTTATCCGTTACTTTTTTAACTTTTTGTTCGATTTAGGGAAAATAGACCTACCAAGGATTACTCATGCACTTTATTAATTTTGATACACTTTAGGGATACCATCCCTCCCTTTTCTCTTTATAGTCTAAATCTATGTATTTTCTACTAACCTAAAACTAAATCAGGAAGAGGTTTGGCTTTGTCAGGCCGTAGCTCGTGAGTTATTCCCAAACTAAATAAAGAATGAGGTAGGTATTAGTTAAAAGAATCAAATAGAATAAGTAATTTAAATAAGTGGGGGAAGCCGGGGAAATTACTGTTAACTAAGGCTAAGTCCGCAAAGTTAAGTCAGCGTAAGTTACATGAAGGCCACACAGGGTTAGGTCCCCCTGCATAAGAAAAAAAAATTTCCTTCCCTTCCTAATTTTCAACTTATTTCCAAAAAAAAAGAAGGGTACGGGTTATGCTATGCACTTTAAAGGAAGAAACCGATTTTTTTTATAGAACAAAAAACTACCTACCTTACAGTTGTGGACAAAAAGCCAACAAGGACAAAAACTATTGCGACAAAAGTTTTCCATTTTTCTTTGGGAAAATGTGTCTGTGTTCCCCTGTCGTCCTGTGGCAAATCCAGTTTTACTGCAGAACCATTTCTACAAATAAATATTCAATTATCTATTAACTAACATCAATAGATATTCAAATTAGCATGTTGCAAACTTTTAATTGATTTAAGATTATAAGAAAAACTTATTATGATTTCTAATGGTATTTGGGGTTAGGTTAAGGGATTGTACCTAAATTCTTTATTGATTTGACTTTATTTCTACTCTAGATAGAAATCTTGTATGTACTTAAGCCAATAAATCAAGGATCTTAGGAGATAAGACATTGGACGCCAATTTGATGTACTCCAACTATTTTTAACAAAATTACCTACCACTTTTGGGATTGAAGTTCTAGGAGGAAAAGTTAAAACACTGCTAATTCATACAAACCAAGATTTTATGATAAACCCTAGGTAGATATTGTTTTTATCCCAAAACTAATAGAAGAACTTTTATAAAACTTTGGGTACCAGACTAATTTGTAGTCAAACGTCCCTTCCCTCCCTAACAAAACTATGGGTACAAGTCCAATGTCTTCTCCCTCGAGGCTTGAAATTTAGCAAATGCCAAATTTAGACAAAATATGTTGGTTCTTTAAAAAAAACAAGAAATAGCTGAATCGGCTAAGGTAGACCAATTACCAAAGTTAATTTAATTAAGTATCTATAAATTCACAAAAAGTTTAACAAGGGTTAATACCATAAGATTCTCTCCCATATTTGGGGTTTTTTAAAATGATTTTGGGTATCTGCCGAAACAGCGATACATGTTATTTTCACCTTAGGTATCTGACTCTTACCTGACCCTGGTGGAAAACTCTATGTCATCCGGTTCCTGATCCTGAGCGCCCAGCAAGGGCTGACGCTGGAAAAATTCATCCCCCATTTTGAGTATAGTAAGTTGGTTGATGAGAAAAATCTCATCAAAATAAGGTGAAAGGATGGAGCTACCCCTTACTAGGGCATCATTTTCAATCTGAAATATTATGCATAAAAATCTTCAAATAAAAGTATCAGCCGTTAAACTCCTAGGAGTGGTTCAATCATCATTCAAAGGTATCAACTAATACAGGATAGATTTATTCTAAATCTTTTATGACGATAATTCAAAATAAAAAGTATCTCAGGGTTTTATTTCTATTAAAACTTTTTAAAACCCCTGTTTTTTTATCGACTACCTACATAAAAAGAAATTGTATTTCTACAATTATTTTTTATTTTTGTTCTATTCATTGAGGTTTGTGATTTTAACAATCAAAATCTTATTTTGTCCAATGAAATATGTACCGCAATTAAGGGTATTTGCTTTAAATTTCTTTTCATTTGTTAACATCAAAAACTTTGAAAAGTCAAAGAAAAATTTACTAGGACAATTTTTTGATCCCTTTTGATACATATTTTGGATAGGAGCCGACATAAATTTTTGGCTTTCTATGAAATTTCTAAACGTACTAGATACGTTGTTTTACAGGATCTCCAAGTATATCCCCTATCTCTTTACAGAAAAACTGAGTAGTTATTTATCGCATCGTATTTTAGACAACTTTCCGCGGATAGTAAAAATGAAAAATTGTAAGATTAAAACCAGTTTTAATTTCTATATTCGTGAAAAATTGTCTGTAATACCATGCTATGCATAATTTTTCAGTGTAACTGAGAACCTGTTCTAATCCAAAGGATATTAATCGGTTTTAAACTTCAAAGTTATACAAACTAAAAATGTAATTCTGTGAACACTATGACATAACTTTTGTGACTAACACGACCATTCTATCAAGAACTGATGTTTTTTTATTCTGATGAGAGCAATATCTAAAATTCATTGTGTAGAAGAAAGATTAATAAGAAAAAAATAAGAGGATTAACACTCATACAACATGATTCATTATAAAAAAAATCATGCAATTTGTTTTTTATATGAGAAAATTGTAAATAAAACAAATTAAGAACCTACCAAAATTATACTTCCTTGATTTAAAATAAAACTGATAGGTAGGTGTTTTTATTAACTTCAAACAATAAAATATACTTCACTTAAATATTTTATAAAAAACTTTGAATATAACTGTAAATTCATCACATGAGAAGTTTAAAATTATTTTTAAGGACTAAATTCAGTATTTCACTTAATTTATCACTTTTTTATATTAAATTCACATTTTTTTGTAGATATTAACTTACTTCTCATATTTATAATAAAACACAAATTAGTATAAATGTCATCATCCATAAATGATTAATTCACAATTTACTTAAGTTCTCTATAAACTAACAACACTTATAAAATTGCAATAACTAGGTAAAATTCCACTTGTTATAGGTGCGTCTCATAGTACAAAACTGGAATCATGAATGTTACGCCTAAAGGAATTTCAAGAATTTTAGGCAGATTATGTTGGTTATAACCACTATTTCCACTACTTTGACCACTTTAGATACGACATGCACACACACACACACACGCTATCACACACAGACACACACACTATTACACACACGCCCTTGAAAATCCTTCAGGCGATATTATCATAGGCTTTTAGTAAATCAAGATCTATACAGATTATACTAGATTTTGACAGGGATCTAAAGGGATAAGACAATGGCCGATAAATTAACATCCCCAATGATGTTACATAAAATAACCCCTAATGTATATTACAGTTAGTGGTTGAAACGTTTGGACACTAAAAATAATGAACCAACCAATTAATATTTGTCCACAAAGTTGTAAAGCCAACGAATAAGAAAATTTTGCTATAAAACTTTGTGGACTATTGTAATAAACATCCAATTGTCCCCTATCTCTCTGGGATTTTAATTAAACAAGAAATAATACAAAACACAAAAAATAACCAAATTGTAATTTATCATCCATAAATATCACAAAAGATAACTGTCTATCAATTAGATTAATAATTTATCAAAAATACAAAGAGAAATTTAGTATTAATTGTTTATTAAATACTATATTAAAATCACAAAGTATTACATAATTGTATAAATATTAAAATATAAATAAAATCACCAGTAGATATAAATATTCTAATGCAATATCTTTAACAATTATATTTAACAATACTTAGGTAACAGGGATAAGACAATGAAAGAAATAACAATGTCTGGTGTGAGAAATTATTTGGTAAACTAAAATATACTATTACTAAAGGAATTCGAAGGGATATTTTCTTTTAGCCTATTGTCCAATCCCTGTAGTTCACCAATACTAGCATTTTTTCAGGCCTCTTCAATTAAATCTTTAAACCACTAGGAGAAAGAATTAAAAGTAGAAAATTTAACATTCAGGAATTTAGGAAAGCTTCTACTTCTTTTTGGTTTAGTGTCTTTCCTTCTAGAGACAATTAGATCATTTATTCAATAGAGAACTTGGCATAAACGCCACTAGGTGCCTCTGCCTTCTTCAGCTTGATATGCTCGACTGTCCTGTCAAATAGTCCAGTGATCTGTGCCACCTCCATGCCTCCCTCCAGCCCAGCCAGATCAGTTCCAACCCTGCTTTCAAAATGTCCATTATATACCAAAATTAGGAATAGTTAAGTATTTGTAGCATCTTATTATAAACAGCTTTCCACAGATATAAAATGTACAAAGATTAAAACCAGTTCCTTCAGCCCTGAGATGCCCGGAGGAACAAGCTAAAAACTGGATTTAATCTTATGATTGTACATTTTTATATTCGTAGAAAACTGAATATAATACGATGATATACATAATTCTAATCCATCGGATATTAATCAGTTTTAAAGCGATAGTGAAAATTGTTTTGCAATCCATGGGGCAATCCATGGGGTTTAACCATAAAATTTCACTGTGGGAAAAAAGGAGGTTGAATGCAACCCTCATCTGTAAATTTTAGTTTGAAATTGAAAGAAAAAAAAATGGGGGTATATTTTATTTGGGGCTAGCCTCTAGGTATTTCTTTTATTAGTGTAAAGGTCCATAAAAATAATTATAAATATACTCTGAACCTCTAAAAAGATTCACGGTATAGGAGACCTATATCGGTTCAGCGGTAAACACAACAAACATACAGACAAACTGTTACTTTAATATATTAGGATATAATGTACAGTATATTTTCCTGTTGACAAGCTCATTGATCATGTCAATGGTGATGAGATCATTTCCATCCTCGTAAAACAGGACATAACTGTTCAAGATCTGGTTGAATAGCTGCACCTGAACATACAAATATTTTTAGGATCATTGAAAGAAAACAAAGTAGCGGGTTACATCGAATTTTTTTCGAAGTAGCTTTTCTCCTATTCCTAGCCCCTGCGGGGCCAATTTACTAAACCCTCCAGGACAAACATTAACAAACTATCAAAAGCTACGAAACCCGCTACTTCGTTTTCTTTCTATGATCCTATTTATTTATTTCATTATGACAAAAGCTGTAAAAAGTTTGGGAAAAGAAATTAGAAATGTAGCAGGTTCTTTAGATAATAAGAAATATCTAATCTTTTAATAATCACCAATTTACACAACCTTAATTTGTAAATAATTTGGAGTTGTTATGTCATGTTGGGGGGTGGTATAAAAATTTTAAAAATTGAAAAAAGTATTTCTAATAGGATAATACCTACCAAAAATTGGTTTTAACCTTATAATTGTACATTTTTATATTCGTTGAAAACTGGATATAATACGATGCTTTACATAATTTTTCAGTATGGCTGAGAACCGGTTTTCATCTAGCGGATGGTAATCGGTTTCGAAGCGATACTGAAAAGTGCTTACCTGTACAGTAGTATCCATGCACTGGTTGGCAATCTTCAGCGCCTTTTTCAAACAGTCCAGAACCTTTTTACCATCCCGGATAGGCTTATCTGGATTAGCTGAGGTGTACCCCGACCAGAATAGATGGGATAC
This sequence comes from Acartia tonsa, assembly GCF_053477335.1. Taxonomy (NCBI): domain Eukaryota; kingdom Metazoa; phylum Arthropoda; class Copepoda; order Calanoida; family Acartiidae; genus Acartia; species Acartia tonsa. Next base: position 28,946,566 of record NC_137268.1, on the reverse strand, counting down.
TGTCAGTACACCTAGAATAAAGTGTACATTTAAAAACAAAAATAAAAGAATCAGAGTTTATTCTGTCATAAGGGCCGGATGGAGATACCTTCCCCGAAAATAATATCTATCTATCTATCTATCTAGTATAACTATTTATCTATCTAGTTGTAGCCAGGACACACTGTGTCTCCATCTATCTAGTATAATTATCTATCTATCTAGTAAAACTATCTATCTATCTAGTACAAATATCTATCTATCTAGTACAAATATCTATCTATCTAGTACAAATATCTATCTATCTAGTACAAATATCTATCTATCTAGTACAAATATCTATCTATCTAGTACAACTATCTATCTATCTAGAATAACTATCTATATATTTAGTATAACTTTCTATATATTTAGTATAACTATCTATCTATCTAGTGTAACTATCTATCTATCTAGTGTAACTATCTATCTATCTAGTGTAATTATCTATTTATCTAGTGTAATTATCTATCTTTCTAGTATAACTATCTATCTATCTATCTAGTATAACTATATATCTATCTACCTTGACACTGGTCAGGTTTCTTGAGTAATTTAGCTGCAGCCAAGGCACACTGTGTTCGCAATGGGTCATGGTTCTCTTCTGTGAATTATAATCCATACAATACAAGTAAAACTTGATTCAAAGCCAACAACTAATCGAATTCTCTTAATATGCTGCTTTTGTTTTGTTTAGTTCATTTAGAGAGAGGGAACATTTTACTATAAATTATATTATACATAATAGTCCATAAAGTTTTATTAAACATCTTCTCTCATTTGCTAGTTTGAAAGCTTTTTTATTAGTTGGTACAAAAAATAGATTTGAATCTACAGAAAATAGGATTTGTTTATCAGAACTGGGAATGTACACCAATTTATCGTACATTGTCTTTTTGCTTATGATCCGAGGTTTCGTAAGTCACATGCCTATTTTGAGTGTAAAAACTATTTCATTTGTATTTTATATGAAAACCTGAGAAGCATTTCATCTGTTGGAAAGTTGCAATGATCAGTGTGATGGCTGCCAGCTGGGCTCTTGAGTCAGAGATTTCATCCTCGTACAGGGAAAATGCTTGGGACATGAACTCATACGCCATGGTTTCCTAAAAAGAAGTTATTTTATTTAGTAGCAAAGAGTGAAAAAGTGATTTTCTAGGCTACTTGTAGGATAGACTGCTCATTTTTGGTGAATATACCCATTTCAGCTTCCAGTGTAAATTACTTTGTACGTTAGTTTATGGTTTACCCTTTTAATCCCCCTCCCCCTCTCTTTTTCCCACCACTGATATTTAACATTAATCAACTTTGTCCGTTTGTCTCTCTATGATATGTTTACTAGAACCCTGCAGGGGAAGTAACCAATAGGAAGGGATAGGGCTCCTCAGGGTTAGAAAATTAGTTTTTTTCTCAAAATCAAAAAAAAGGGAAGGGGGAAGAGAGCGGAGACATGGACGTGATTAAAAATATGTACGAATAAAAGCAGATAAATTACCATAAAATTCTAACTTTTTTCAAATATTCAAATTGGATGGGTTACGAACCTGCGATTCATATTTAACTTGATCACATGTGAGGGCAGCTTGTAGATATAATCTCAATGGTAACTCTGCCAATTCAGCCTAAACATTATATTGTTTCAACCTTTTGCTAGCCAATATAAATAATTCTTTTCGACTATGCAATTGGATCAAAAGATAAAAAAATACACTTTGACTAGCAGGAAAACATGGTGACCGCATATTCTATTCGGATATTATATCCCAATCCATGTTGAGAGGGGCATTGAACTGTAAATTAAAATGGAATTAAAATTTTTGGTCCTTAAACTGAATTTTGATTAATAGGTTTCAAACTTTTCAACCAATAATTTTAGTCTGCGATATTGGTAATTTCATTTAGCATCATTAGTGGGAGCTTCATAAATTTATCGTCCCCTCATCATATCCTTTGAGATCCCTAATCCGTATCATAATAGAAAAATTGATTTTATAAACAAAACTACAAAAATTTAAATAAAGTTTACCTTAACCAACGCACTGATTGTAGTATGGCAGTATTTAAAGATCTTTTCAATTTTAGAATTCCAATTGTCATCTGTGTCTTTTACCTAAAATAATATTTTGGAGGCAAGATTTCCTTACATTACGGAACTATATATGTCCGTGCGTCCGTAAAACTGTGTTTATGATAGTAGTAAAGGTGTAATTTTAACAGTGGATATAAAAATATTCCTTAAAATACAGCTAAAATAAAATTGACAAAAACCCTCAATTTTTGTCAAAACACAGTGGCTGTATTTTTGCTAGTGGTAAAAGTGGCAGCATCCCGCGTCCGTCTGTAACTGATTATCCCTGCATGGTTTTCAAACTTTGCAGAAAATTCCTGTAGCAAAAAGGGTTAACGTAAAAATGGTAATATCCTCCTATAATTTTTTTTTTCAATTTTGAAAAATTTGAGTACCCCCCCCCCCCCCCCACAGAACTCAATTATATACTCTGGCCGCAGCGCTCGGCTCCCTAGCCTGCCTAGCCGCAGCGCTCGGCCCCCTTGCCTGCCTAGCCGCAGCGCTCGGCTCCCTAGCCTCTAACCTAACCTAAAATAGTTTTTCTCTGTTGGGGGGGGGGGGGGGGGGAGGGAGGGAGGGGGACTCAGATTTTTAAAAATTGAAAAAAAAATTTCTAAGAGGATAACGCCTCTTTTCTTTTAATAATATTACGAGATTTACTTCAAATTGTTGATTAGTGTTATCATTTAAGTACAGGAATTGCTGCCTACCTTTTTAAACTCTTTAGCAAGTTTGAAAGCGTTAAAAATAAGTGGTGGAAGTGTGTAAGGTATTCTGAGAGGTCCTCCAGCGCTAAAATGTTTCCTGGCAACACTCAACATCAGATACTGCTCGTCCAAATCTCCAGCCTATGATAATAATGGATATAGAACATACGTGGATGAATTGACAGGGGGGAAAATTTATCTTCAATTTGGCTTGCTAATATAAACCTTATTTATTGGTTAGTTCTTTCATCCAGTATATGTGGAGGAAATAATGTAAAGGGGGTGGATGGGGAGATAGTTACTTTAGCCAGCTGCGAGCATCACTTTATCAGAGTAAATGAAAACCTGATGCAACATTCAATAATATATCGATTAAAATAATATTTGGTAGTTTTATGTCCATTAGGTAAGATTTCGAGTATTTCCAAGTCTATTTTTGCTGATAATATTTGTGCTTATTCTCTATACAAATCATGATAATCTATATATAGTATACAATTGCCTTATCCGGTCAGTCTGTAGATAATGCTCTACTTTAGTCATTTGAATAATTTTGGAAAACATTGAATAATTCGGCAGCAGCTATTATAGAATAATAGGTAGGTAGCTAGATGACTTTTTGAGTTATGATTCGACTTAAAAATGAGGATCTCAGTGAGTACTCTATACCTCACATTGTCCGTCAGTCTGTCTGTAGTGCTATAAAGAAACGGACCTGGAATTGATGAACTAGTCTTGCCATCAGGGATTGTTCTTCTGTAAATTCTTCTAAATCTTCAGATCTTATCTTTTCAGCTGCGGGTCCATCCTTCTGGTCCTGAAACAGTGAAAAAGTAGTTAACAATTTCGGAATAATAATTTTCACAATTAAAAAAAAACACGGAAGGCAACATCCATAAGTAGCGAAGCACAAAGACACGGACAAAGTTAATGAAGCAATGTTCAGTAGCCAAAAAAAGGGCATAAGAAATAAGAGAAAATTTTGAAACCTTCATCAAAATGATTACCTACATGTCTTTTACAGTATGTGAAAATTAAAAATAGAGCTACTTATCCTTTCATCTATGAACACAAAATCCCTAATCTAATATTGATAGGATTACCCACAAAAAATAAAAAGAACAATTACCTGGACTAGAGTAGATATAATAGTAAGTATGGTATCAACTCTCTCACTGGTAGGTATACAGGTATAGTTCTCTATCACATTGTTTACTAGATATTATAATAGTATTCACACTTACCTGGACTAGAGTAGATATAATAGTAAGTATGGTATCAACTCTCTCACTGGTAGGTATACAGGTATAGTTCTCTATCATATTGTTTACTAGATATTATAATAGTATTCACACTTACCTGGACTAGAGTAGATATAATAGTAAGTATGGTATCAACTCTCTCACTGGTAGGTATACAGGTATAGTTCTCTATCACATTGTTTACTAGATAACTCGACATCTCTCTCCTTCCACTGAAAACAAAACAAGCATGTCAATATTTATCAGTAGTGAAGCACAGTGAAGTAGTACAGCTAATCTTAGTTAATAACATGGCCAACTAATAACAAAATCTGACGTATTTGTTATGCATATGCAAGCTTGTTTGTATGTGAATTTTTGAGTTAGTTTTGTAGTCTTAGAGAGACTGTAGGACGGACTGACATACGTCAGTTTATAAATGCTTTGCTGCAAAAAAATTATCTAACCTGTAATCAAAGAAGTTGAGTAGGGGTATAAAATGCTCTAAATTCAATACAATTAGAACATCATTGTAGCTGTCAATTGGGATTTTGAGAAGTTTTTCCAGCTCCCTGCCTACAGGGGTCCTATGCTCTATCACGCTGATATCTGCGTTCTCAAATAGGTCCTGGTAATAAAGCTTTTTGGTAAGATTTATAGTTAGGATTAATCTTAAAAATATATTCTAAAGATATAAAATTATTGCTTTTATGACGAGTTTGTTACTTTATACTGAAAAAGTCTTCATTATTTCGTTGTTTGTACAAAAAATAAACATTATCGCAATGTTATTAAACGTTTTCTTTGATGGGGGATAATAGAGAATCTTTAAAAAATAAGTACTAGTTTTAATAAAGGGAATAATTTTTCTTACCAAAAAAATATACTTTCCAAGGACATACATGGGGCCAAAGGGATTATTATCCCACTCCCCCCCCCCCCCCATCACATAAAAATATCACCACAAGTAAAGGGTTCCATAAGCAATCCAATCAATGTATTTTATGCTTTCCGCCATGGTTCAGACCACTAGTTTATAACAAATCAGGTAAATAAAATTGTTTTCATTCTGCTTGACATAAAAAAAACTTAAAAATAATAATCTTCAAGAAGCTTTTCCTTGGTGTTATGTAGAACTTTGTCTATAAGATCAACTCTGTCAGAATAACAGCTGTGGGCAAGGTTGATCAATGCAACTTCCAATGATACAATGTCCTCTGTTAACAACCATTTATTTATTTAATAAGTATTTTCAAATGGAAGGTAATTTTTACATTCGTTAAAGTTTTTTTCCTTCAAAAATAAAGTCTAATAAATATCTAATAGCAATTAAACTACATTTTATCCAGGGAGGAAGGGGACATTGGGCTGTTTTTATTACACTAGTCCCCAAAGTTTTTATAATCAAGTTTTCTGAGTCGTTGGCTATTGCTAACAACTTTGATGACTTTTCTTGAGTTTTGATTGGTTGATTCATAAAGTCGAGTGACCAAACGTTTCAACCACTAATTATAATCTGGGACAATTTTGTGTATCATCATTGGGAATTTGCATCAATTTATCGTTCATTATCTTATCATTTTACCAATCATTTTAAATTGTAAAAAATGATTTTTACTATTTATGGGATTGGCACGGTTAATAAATCTTTTCCCAAATATCATCAAAGTATACTCAAGTAAAAAAATAATAAAAGACTAAATCGTTAATTGTACTTTTCCATATTCTCTAGGTAGATTTCATCAGGGACCTAAAGGAATAGGACAATGGCCAATAAATTGATGTACATCCCCAATGCAAATACACAAAATTAACTCTTTTGCAAATTACAATTAATGGTTGAAAGTGGTGGGCATACAAAAAAAACCACCCAAAAAAACCCACCAAGGGTTTTTTTTTTTTAAAAACCAATAAAACCCCTATAAAAACCCTTTAAAACCCTGGGTTTTTAAGGGTTTTTGGGTTGGGTTTTTGGGTTGGGTTGGGCTGGGCTTTTTAAAAAAAACCTGGGTTTTTCCCCACCCTGGTTGAAACGTTTGGACACTGAACTTAATAAACCAACCAATCAAAACCCATTTAAGGTCCCCAAAATTGTTGAGCCAACGAATAAGAAAAAGTTATTATAAAACTTTGGAAACTAGTGTAATAAACAGCCCATTGTTCCCTCTCTCTGATATTTCATGGTTTATAATATGGTATCATGCTTGTATTCTAGAAATGTGTTTAAAAAAAATAATTTCCTGGTGGCATATCAGGTCTAGATTTGATAATGCTGGTAATTTCTTCAGAGAAAATATCAAACAATTTCAATTCTTCAGGAATTCCCTTGGAATCTTCACCTCCTCTCAGCGCAAACTGGGATAATCTAAATAACAGATCTATAGTATAGATGTAAATACAGATAACTACCTCCCCTCCATTTTCCAATGACCTTTTTTGTCTGCTAACAAATTGTTTTCTGCTACTTGGATGTTTTAATATTACCGACACCATTGGTTGATTTTCAATGACCCAATTGAGAGTCAACACAAGGTCATTGCGATGGGGAGAAGTGAAACAGTTAATTAACTCCTTCCCCCTCTAGAGTTTTACACTAATATCTAAATAATACAAAGAGTGAGAACATAAAGGAAGAATGCAGGAATTACACCGCTCTAACACTGCCACGGAAAGACCCAATAATAAGTAAGTTAACTGGTAATATAAATTAACCTGTCAATCATTGAGATGATAATGTTGTTGACATTGACACTTGGTTGCAGGTCAGCACAGGCCTCCAGGAAACTGGTCAAAGATCCCAGGTGGAAATCATCAGGGAATACTTGGATTATACACTCCATTAAATATTCCTAAAATTCATTAAATTATCATATGATATTAAAATCAACAATATACCTAGTAATCATGTAGGTAATCTTTATGTGAAATTACATTTTGGAATAAGTGATTTAAATTTCTCCCAAAAAGAGTAAAAAATATGACTAAATATTTCTTTGCTCACAACACATTGCTAAAAATTTCAAATAGTTGATAAACTTGCAGGTTTTGCTAAAGTCAAATTAACAATAATTAACAAATAAAAATAAAAGTAATAAAATGAAAACCTGAGCAATAGGGTCTCTGCAGGACACAACCTGTTCCAAGATTCCTGGCAAAACACTTTGTTTGTATACCTGACACAAAAATAATGTAAATAACATTTCAAACTGTCTAATATACATTATCAATGCAAATTTTGTAGAAAAGTAAGAATGATTCCAGATTAAAGAACTATATGGTCAAAATCCAGAGAGAGAGATAGAGAGACAATGGGCTTATTCTTACAATAGTCCCTAAAGTTTTATAATGGCATTTTCTTTTTCGGTGGCTTAACAACCAATAATTATAATTCACTGAAGGGAAATTTTGTGTATCATCATTGTGGATGTACACCAATTTATCGGCCATTGGATAATCCTTTTAGATCTCTATTAAAATCAATCGGTATTTTCCTATCTAGTGTCTATTGTATAACACAGATTTCATGCAAAAAATAAATATTAGTAGCGCAACTTCTATAAAATATGAATATACCTCCAATGTGACACTGTCAAGCTGAGATAATCTGACAAGATTGGTTCCAACTAGAATTCTCAACTCCATTCTTTCCTTCTCCCTCTTCTCACGCTCACGAGAGTGGCCCTAAAATTTACCAATAAAAAATTATCTATCTAAATATTTATTTTAAATGAAAAACAATTGGAAAAATGTTACTTTTTAAACTTTTTCTTCGGTCTAGGGAAAAAGACCTATCAAGGTTTACTTATTATTGCCATTTGTGCATTGATTACGAAATGGTTACAATAAAACCCAACCCCCTCTCATTAATTATAATATCTTTTTGTTTGAAAAGATCTGGTTAAATAAACAAAAATAAAGTTTATTTTTGTTATACTTGTACCTTTTAACATCAAAATAATTAAGGTGCTCTCCCTCAAAGTGTCTTAAGGGCACTTGACCCCCCCGTCCCTCCTTTAATTAATCCCTTTTAGGAGGCCGTATCCCAGCGAGGCCTTAGCCTCCTTATTTTAATTTTTTTCAAAATAAGAGGGAAACCGCCAAAGTTAATATTACCTGATGTTGCATCCTAACCCAGAGTTTATTCATCTCTGCAAAGTTGAGCTGGATAAACTCAATACTGTCGTCAATATTTCCAGGATCCTGGCCCTCAGAGAATTCTCCAGTCTCTAGAGTGTCTGGCAAAATGTTCCTGTCAAGGTCAAACCCATTTTTTATTGATAATCTTCACAATTTCTACCTAAGTATTATATAAAGTAGAAGGTACCTAAGGTTCTTTTTTGTCTAAAGCTAGATATTTTAATGATTACTGAACCGATTGGGTTCTATATTTTAGGTAAGCTTCATGTTGGTCTCGTGATGGTTTTAGGCTATTTCATTTTCAGAATTAAGTCTTGAGATGATTTTCAGCTAATTTTCTATCCCCTTTCAATACAGAACCCCTATATGATAGGGGGCGCAGCAACCAGCAAATGATAAAGCAATCTGGTTAGGACATAAACAAAAGACAAAAATATCAACTTAATACAAAAATCTTTTTGATTCAATCAAAAACAGTTTTAAAATTGGTTTCCTAGTGCATTGAAGGAGATAGTTTCTTAGAAAGAGACCTCTGAGAGGATGCTGTACTCCTCGGCACATTTCTACCAAATCCTTAACATTGTTGACTTGTAAACAGAAATAAATAACTATGAATGTAGATAAAAGAAAATCTAATAATTAAAGAATATCAGAAAATGTTTGGATGTACTTGTCTTCCAAGTTGTAGATTATTGAACATGATCATTACCTTGATAGCAAATGTTTAAACATTGACGCATAAATATTATAATGGCTAGAAACATTATTATTTTTGGTTTACTCTTATGAACATCTGACTTACAGTACAATAGACATAATTGACATGTCTTTGTCTTTAAACTGAGTTTTATAATTGAAAATTTACCTTCAAAATGTTCTTTCTACTGTATTCATTAGTTTTGATGTAAACCACTCCAACAGTGATAAGAAGGTAGAGGCGGGGAACAATGTTTCCAGCATACTGAACCAATTCATACAGATCTGGCACTTTTCTTCCTGATTATAAATAAAAATTTGAGGATAATGTTTAATTCGAACAAATAGATCTAGAATTCTTTATGGAGTAAAAGGTTTTAAAAGATAGAAATTGCTGGAACACTGAAGTGACAAAGCTAAACATAAGATAAAATAAAGAACAATAATATTGTAAGTATTATAGAAAAAATCTTGCTATATATTATCACACAACAAATATTTGACAAAACTTAAATCAGACTAATATTTCTTATGCAGTAAATAAGGGGCCTGTATCGAGACTTATGGTGCAACAATAAAAGAAAAATATGGTAATTTTAAGAAAGTCTTGCTGTGAAAGGTGAGTCGTACGTACAATACCGTAGCTCAAAAAGTAGATGCTACTAGGTATTAGTTCATCTTTTAATACCTTTCTGGAATTCATCAAGCAAATAAATCTCCAAATGTCTCAGTTCATCGCAAGTGGCGATATAGAGTTCATAATAAGATTTGGGTGAGAGGAGTGAAGTTCTGAGCTCACTAAGCATGGCACTCGCGTGTTTCAACCCATCCATTAGCTTGTTCTTGTCCAGACATCTCTTCATTTGGAAGGCTTCCACCTAAAATAATAAAAGTTACATGTCCAATAGAATTTCAATCTAATTATTTACAGTATTTTTTTTGTCTGTGTAGAAAGATTTCGCTAACCGCAATATAGTTCTCATTTACCTTGAAGCTTCTTATAGGTCCTGAGATGGTTTTAGGGTATCTATTTTTTATAAGTCTGGGTATAGTTTTAGGCTAATTTTCTGCCCTTACAAATCCCTTTAAATATAGACGCAACAACTGGTTTTGAATAAAGTTGGCGTTCATTGAGATTGATAGGAAAAGTTTGTATTGGTTCTAGGCAGGTTTTAAGCTATTATTTAGAAAAATTCTTAGTCTAAAAGATAAAAGCGTCTAGTAATGATTTAAAAATTAGTTTACCTTGACATTTCCCTTAGCATCTTCCAGGAGTTTCTCCTTAACAATCAAAACATTAACAGTATGTGAATATTTGTAAAATAATGTTTTCATAAAAATGAGGATGGCAAACATCTACAAGATTGGTGTTAGTTATATATACAATTACGTGTACGTGTGACATTAGAGTAAAACACTAGTGAGAGAAAAGGGTATAAATAACTGTATCTCCCTATCACAATGTCCTTGCGCCGACTCTCAATTGGGTCATTGAAAATCAACCAATGTTGTGGGTGTGGGGATGTGCAACACACCGCTATATTGCAGAAGACAATATATTGGTAAGTGGACGAAAATATCATTGAAAGGGAGGGAGGTAATCTGAGATACATCTACACTTTGGATCTGTTTGTGTGACTTTAGTCCTTTTTTTAGACATACTTTTAAAGTAATTAATAAATGAAATTGTCATAAAAGACTTTAATAATATCTGTTTTTTTCCTAAACACGGCCGTTCGTTTAAGTACGTATATAATTATGGCATTAGAAACCTAAACAGACCAAAAAATTGATTAAGAGTATACTTTTTACTACATATCAATGTATTTTTACCTGGTCTTCGAGAATATTCATTTTTTACTTTATTTGTTAATTGAATATATTTATATTATTGTCTGAAATATAAAATATCTTTAATAAACATTCATAATTAAAACTAATTATAAATATAACATAAATTAAATAGGGTAATTACATTCTAAAATATTCTTTTCAATAATAATAAATTGTTTAATAGGGCGTTTTCGCTGTATAATTCATTTTGTTTTCATATTTTGAATAAACTTGAAGCTGTCAAAATGAAATAATTGAACGTCCGTCTGCTATTAAGAGGGTGTGTGTTTGTGATTTCAGGTTTTTCATTATTTTACTAAAAGCCTAAAAACAGGGTTACGAAAGTTTTATTTTAAATAATTTGTTTATTCTTAATGATTAAAGATATAACATGATTAAACCTAAATTAATAATATTTTATTAAAGTTTTTAGGTTTATATAAAAAAAACTTATTTTTTATTAATATGCAATAATCAAAAAGAAATAAAAAAAAAAACTTGTATAAAAGTATTAACCTCTGTTACAAAGCGCTAATGCCGCAAAAAAGTTTTTTTTCAGGGATAATTATTTTTTCCTTTTTTAATTCTTTAAATTAATCATTTTTGTCAAAATAATGTAAATTTTAATATAATAAAAATATAAAAATTAATCAAAATTAAATAGGAAGAATTATTTTATGTAATATATTAAATAAAAAATGTCTGCTTGCTGAAAAAAAGTTACGCTTGTCTTTCTTTTATAATCAGATGATTTCAAAATTTCGAATGTTAGAGTGTATATAATATATTTATATTTAATAGTTCCCTAGTTATATTATTTTTCTATAAATTTTTACGTTTTATTCTATTTATTTAAACTTACAATCACTGTTGGGGACCATGTCATAAGCTTTATTCAACTATTAACTTGAACCGAATTCTAAGACGTAGTTAGATAACATAATTATAATACCCCTAATTTTTAGCCAATAGTGTTCATAAAAGGGACAATTCATGTAAAATATTAAATTACCATAAACTCATTCGATTACTTATTTTATTGAGGCCTAGCATGTCGATACCACCAATTGTAAAACGTACGTACCGTCTTGTTCTTCTATTTTGTCCTTGCCAATGTTTTATTAAACGCTTACAATTGACATAAAGATAAAGGATATTACAATTTACATAATTTAAACTTTTCCTACTGTTTTTAAAATCTACTAATCCAACAAAATAGGTAATTGCAGATTTGCGTGGCAACGTACTAACGATGCTGGTCAGAGGAGTTCGCGGATTAGTGAGAGCAAGCAACTCCAGAAATTCTTCTTTCCTTGGTGGACTCTTCGGCGGTTCAGGTGGATTTAATATTCATTCCTTTCTTTTAATTGAAAAGATATATGGAAGTTTTTCTCAGAATAATTAAACATAAGGTTTTTTTCTAAAATCGTTTGTTAATAAGCCGGCCCCTTCAATAATTATTTAAAACTACCCCTTTTTAAGATTCATAAGCCTTTATTGAAGGTGAAACTATGCTCAGATGAAAATTTTGGCCAAGTCTACTTTTTGATTGTGCAGGGTCAACTTTTCATGACTAATGTAAAAATTATAAAATATTGTTTTCAAATCTACTGAAGTTTTTTAATAAGTCCAATTTTCGAGAAAAAAAATGACATGAAAAGTCCATTCTGAGCACAGTGCGATTGTTTTTGAACCGATGACATAGAGAAAACTGAGTTTCAATGGTCTACCATTTGTTGATCTACCCTTCTTATAATTACTTGTTTCTGTTAACAACAAGAGAAATTTATGAGTACGTGTAATTCACATAATAATAAAGCCTATATATGCATGATACATTTATGATGTTAATGGTCTGCTATTTTGTTGTCTACCTTCTTATAATAACTTGTTTTAATTTGTAACCAGGAACGTACTAAGGGTACTTGATTTGTTAAAGGGCGGCCTATTGGCTCAAAACTGTTTTAAACTGCCGTAAATGGGTTTAGGACAAATCTAAGAATGTATACTTTATTAATTGTACCCTTTTTCTAAATTATTTTAGTCCTGAAAACTTAGTCAAGTTTTCAAATGTGTCTCTAGAACCATAGGGGAGGGGGGAGTTATAGAGAGGGGGATTGTCACTCCTCAAAACAAAAATCATTCCCCCTTGCTCTGAAAATCAGCATAAGAAATGTGAGTGCCCTTCACTGCCCCCCCCCCCCCCCCCCGATTTAAACTGTTCGGTAATCGTGTACAGGGTCGAGACAACCCTGTTGGCAACAAGAGAAATTTATGCATTATATTTATGATCATAATGGTCTGCAATTTGATGTTCAACTTTCCTAAAACCTGTTTTGATTTGCGAAAAGATAAAAGCACCCTATTCATATATTGTTAAAGTGTATTATTATTTGTATGAGACATTATATTTATTTTAATGCGGCTATTTTGTTTAAATAAATACTTACTACCTACTCAGTTAAAATATTCAGTTTATTAAAATTAAAATTAGTAATTAAATGCACAGGGATATATATTCTACACAAGTTTCATTTTTTTTCCCCTGCTAAATTCTATTAGTTTATTTTCAGTTCTCTTAATTTTTACATTTTTGTCCCCCAACCACATATCTTTTATCCGCCCCCCCCCCCCCTTAGCAGGGTCAATTTTGCAGAATATACATCCCTGTAAATGCATTTAGTGGCTATTTAAATGAAATATTTTATTGTTTAGGCAACCAGAAAAATGACATGTCAACTGTGCAGGAAGCTACCTTTGATTACCATCCTTACAAGCTTCACAGGTGAGAGATATTTATCATCATGAGAGTAAGCTTTAATAAGCCAATAAAACAGACCAATCATCCCTTTGAATGCTCGCTCTTCGTTCTGGAGGCTTTAACACACGAAAAAGTGTGCAGTTTAAGAGGCGCAGGAATTTTGCCCATATTTATTTTTTTATCAAGTGTCTTTCATAGCAACATCTTTTTCGTGCTCTATGCTAAATTACTTCTCCACGAGACCTTGATTGATAAAAATATTATAATATACACATCTGTTAAGGTTGGAAGATGGACCAGCTACAAGCACAAGCCTCACAAGAGACGATGCTCTCAAGATCTACCACGAGATGGTCACCATCAGAAGGATGGAGACAGCTGCAGCTAACCTCTACAAGGAGAAGGCTATCAGAGGATTTTGCCATCTGTGCTCCGGCCAGGAGGCTATCTATTCAGGCATGAAGGTAAAGTTCGTAAAGGAATTTCCATTTTTAAAAAATATTTTTATATTGTTAAATCAGCCTCTTTTGGGGAAGGTGGAGGCATAAGATTATTTTTTGTATCCGGAAACTTTTAAAACCATATATTCCTCTTGTGAGACAAACACCTTTTTATTCGTTAAGAACCGGTACGACATAAAAAAATCAGTGATAATTTTCTTTTTCTTTAGGCTGCCCTGAGAGAACAAGACAGTGTAATTACATCCTACAGAGCCCACGGCTTCACCTATGTCATGGGTGTGCCCGTTCTTGGTGTCTTGGCCGAGCTGGCCGGCAAGAAGAGCGGCTGCGTCCGAGGCAAAGGCGGCTCTATGCACATGTACGCCAAGAACTTCTATGGCGGCAACGGTATTGTAGGCGCTCAAGTGCCACTGGGTGCCGGTATTGCTTTCGCTCACAAGTACAAGGGAGATGGTGGAGTTAACTTTGCCCTGTACGGTGATGGTGCCTCCAACCAAGGACAGGTAGGTTTTTATTAAAACAGATTCTAACAACAAAAAAGATAAGAAAAGTTCATAGTTTTATACTTATAAGTTCATACTTTGACAAGTCAACTGTGTTTATAAACCATAAACTTATAAACCAGAGATAAAAATCCGAATCCTTTTCGTATTAATCTGCTATTTTTCGGACAAATATGCAATATACACTACACTTAGTTAACTACCTACTAAGCAATAAAATATTACAAATATTACTTTTGAATATCTTTGCTTTAAGCATAATTCAGGTTATTTTACCTATAACAATCTTATTTAATTTTCAAGGTTGCTGAGGCCTTTAACTTGGCCAAGCTTTGGGACCTCCCAGTTGTTTTCATCTGCGAGAATAACCATTATGGCATGGGTACTTCTCAGGTAATCATACTTTATATCTAAAAACTAATTCGAACAATATGGACAGAGGAAAGGGATAATTCTACGTAATGCTTTTAAATTAAATTCAGATATCCTTCATTTTAGTATATACCTACTACATTTGTAAGGACAATATTTGAAAAATCTGATTTCTATTTTATTACGTGATATATTATATACATTAAGATATCTATGTTACCTATGTGCCCTTTTATCTTTCAAATGTAACTCCTGTTGCCATTTATTTTATAACTCGGGATGGAGATAAACAAGGATGATAACATCCATAAGTAGCAAAGAACATACAAACAATATGAACTATAGAGAAGATGATCAGTTGTTAAATGTGCAATAATTCTTAGAAATCACGAAACCTTTTTGAAATATTGACAAAAATATTGTCAATGTCTTTTACGCATGACCGACAGACTAAAAGACAAAGTAAATTATACACTTGATGCTTAGCTCATCGATACATGGAATCCCAACCAAAAAATTTAACCTCCTATCTGCAATAGAAGCCAAGAAAATCGTCATTGCCTCAGGGGACAAAGTGAATTATAGATGAGCTTCGCTACTAAAAAGGCAAAAATGAGATTATAATGTATTAATAGGAGAGACACGCTGCTTCTACCGACTTCTACAAGCGTGGTGACTATATTCCTGGCATTCACGTTGATGGTATGGACATCCTGGCTGTCAGAGAAGCTACCAGGGAATCATCCACTCAAATCCATATCTTGATATCTATGAGAATTTCTCACACACGACACAGATTTTAATTTCAGTTAGAATTGTATAAAGAAAAATTTAAAACTACGTAAATAGGTATTCAAAAGTACATAAGCTTAATTTGGATTGATTTATGTTTTATGTTTGTGGGGGTATGAATATTTCTTTTGAAGAAATTATTTTCAAATGAAACCTGTCACAATAAATCTTATTCTTCTAAATCAAGTATATTTTATTTATAAGAATAACACAACAAGAATGCCAATTTTTTTTTTATACATAGCTATAGTGGATAGGCCCCTAACTTCTAGGGGCTTTGTATTCAAGGGGTGGGGGCGAAGTCCAAAAATACCTTAAAACCATCCTTAAATCAAAAATAAAATAGCTTAAAACCATCCTAGAAGCTATTTAAAGATATTTTAAATTGGCGAACTTAATCGTTTCAGTTATTAGAGCAAAACTATAGTTATGTTAATTTGAACGGATAATCTTGCTACAGATTTGCACTTGACTATTGTCCGAAGAATGGACCTCTTGTATATGAAATCTCTACCTACAGATACCATGGTCACTCCATGTCTGATCCTGGCACCAGCTACAGGTATAATTCATAATCTCTACCAACAGATACCATGGTCACTCCATGTCTGATCCTGGCACCAGCTACAGGTATAATACACAATTTTATTTAGATTAAATTTTTACTAGGTACTTATTCTTCTGTTGGGTTTGTATTTTGGAATTTATAGCAATTGATGTTGATGAATGGTCTGATTGTCTGCATTAATGTTGTTATTTTTCAGAACTCGTGAGGAGGTGCAGGAGATGAGACAGACCAGAGATCCCATCACTGGCTTCAGAGACAGAATTGTTGGCGCAGGTTTGGCCGAACTATCAGAACTTAAGGCTATTGAGGCTCAGGTATGTAATTTTTTTCAAGTTTTGTCAAGCACTTTTTCATCATAGGGGAACCAATTGATGAGCCGTGTAGATGTTTTGGACTTAAGCTTTTATTGGTATAAATTAACTTTTTTTTAAAAGTCTTTTTATTTAGCCTCTAGGGGCTTTTCCTTTATAAAGGGATGGAATAACTTTTTCTTTAATATTTCTGTAATGCCCAGCTTAAAATCTGCTTTGAACCAAAACCAAATTGTTTTAGGTAAGAAAGGACGTTGATGCCGATGTTAAGAAGGCCAAGGCTGATGGTGAACTTGCTGTTGACGAACTGTACTACGACATCTATGAAAATAACCTGGAGGGAAAAATCCGCGGCCTCAACCCTTGGGATAGATGGGAACACAAGAAGACACAAACAGCTGTTAATCTGTAAAAAAGAAAAAGAATGCTTTCCAAAGATTATCTAAAAGTATTCAACAAATAAATAAACTTTAAATAATAAATTATTACATCCCGGTTATAGAAATATGAACAGCTGACATTTCTTGCTTGCCATAAGGGGACAAGGGTTCAGAAATCTAGGGATCCAAATCAACATTAGAACAGGGGTATAGAATTACCTTTTCATCGGGGGTGTATATTTTCCAATCAAGTTGACTTTCTTTCACCTATCCCTCTCTATTTCCTTAAAATGGTTAAGGGTTCGGAGGGGGAATATACACCCCTGCTAATAATCTTATTTAATTTTTGTTCTAAATCTCTGTTTTACTGTTGGTTTTAGATTTTTCCCAAACCTGTTCTAAAAACGTTTAAACAAAAGTTGGAAATTGTCCAATTTAATAAGTGTACATGTTATCCAACAATACTGGTTTTAAATAATAATGCAACTAGTCCTAACTAATGTTATTTGTTTTAAATTAATACATGGTTTATTTTATATAGAAAAAAGTCCTAATAATCTCATTCCATTTATTTAGATATTTTCATTTCACATATTAGAGCTTTAATGTTAGAATCTTTTTTTCTTTCAGATTATTATGATTATGTTACCTAAAAGATAGATTGTTATAATGTTGTTATCGCCCAAAATGGTGACCTCCAATCCCTCCAGTTTACTGGAGTCCCTCCATTTGCTCAGCAACCGACAGGAAAGAGTTCAGATTAATAAATAGTTTGTTGACGATTTCTTTCTCTTGTGCTTCTGAACTACGTAATTGTACTAATAAATCGTGTTAATAGGTTTATAACTCCGTATTTCAGAATTTCTTATTTTATATTAAATTATTTATCTCTCGATTTTAGTTTTGTAAAATATAAAGTTAGAATATCTCTCATGAGATAGCGGGCCAAATTATAATGTGCTTGAACTGGCCCTAGTGGCTGGCTATACAAGTTTCTTAACATGCTCCATTACGACTTACGTCCAAACACTAAGAAACTATGGCTGATCAATCAAGCATTTTAAGTCAATTACTTGTTATGTCCTAATAAAAAAAAAACAGAAAGGAATGAGATATTGGACCCTAAATTATGTTGGTAAGCTAGTAAAATGCACGTTACCACATTCGTTTGTTCAAAAACGGGTAGGTATACTATTAATTCTTCATGGTCTAACAAAATTTTATCTACAGAAGGAGTAATTATGTTTGTCTCAATTAGGGGTGTACATCAATTTATCGTCCATTTTTTTCCCCACTAATATATAAACTATAGTCAACAGTTATCAAATCGATTAATTATGTAAAAATCTGAACTAATGAAAATGTGTTGAACAGGAAACAAAAATGATTTTTAAGACAGAAATGAATTCCTCCCTTGAGATTATTAGAATAAGGGTAAGTTATATGCATAATGTAAATAACACTATATATAAATAATGATAGGTTTAATATTATAAAGCATAGGTACTCTATATTATAACATGGTTTTAGAGTCTTTAACATAACCACGTTATTATATGAAAACAGTATGTTTAAATAATTGGACAATGATGTTGGATTCTAGAGGGGGAGGGACATTAGGCTATTTATTACATTAGTTCCCAAAGTGTTATGATAACGTTTTCTGATACGTTGGCTTAACAACGTTGGGGTGTTCTACTTAGTTCATTCAGTTAGGTGTCCTAACATTTCAACCATTAATTGTAATAGACAGATGGAGTAACATTGTGTATCATCATTGTATTGTACATCAATTTATCATCCATTTTCTTATCCCTTTAGAATTAGATCCCTGGTTAGATTCACTTCCTATTTTATTTTAAAGATTCCCCTAACATATATAACAAAAGGTTCTCCGATTCATAAACAATTATATGGAAGGGACATTATACTGAAGCTAATACTACTTTGGTTTACCAAAAATGGGAGTTATTTGTATATTCTCTTATCCCTTAGATCCCTGTAATATAATGATTTTTCAGGCTCCAGTTGCAATAACCCCCCAGCAGAGACAAACACCACCAAATGCACCCAACATAGAAAATGTGCCAATGTATGAGAGATTCAGTAGCACAGAGGAAAGTGCCAGCTCCACGGAGTGCATGGAAAACTCGAACGATGCAGAAAATTCTGGAAATTTATACGAAAACATTGTTCTTGTTAATAGCTCGGAGATGGATAGGAGTCATTTACCCTCTGTACCAGAAAGGTAATAGATATTTCTCGCATCGTATTATAAACATCTTTCCGCTGATATAAAATTCAAGATGAAAAACCAGTTTTTTATTTGTAGAAAAATGGAAATACAGGCTGGCCACAAACATACTATTTCCACTATTTTTGCATACTATGCAAACTATTCCAAAAAAATATGCTATTTCCACTATTGTCCAAAATTGCATACTATTTCCACTATTTCTTTGGATTTCAGATAAATCTTCAATTTTTAGGTAACTAAAACAAACTGATTTTTTTGATCATGAAAAGAAAGCCAAGTAGCAGGTTTCATCGCATTTTCACAGTATCTTTTATCCTATTTCTAGTCCCTGCGGGGGGCTCTAACCCTGCGGGGCAATCATTAACACTTACCTAACCTAAAATAACCTATCAAATGCTACTGTGAAAATACGGCAAAATCGCTACTTTGTTTTCAATTTTTTTTTAGAAATGTTTCCAGAAGAAAGTAGTCTTTCAGTTCAGATTGTTGTACCTTTATTGAAAGTTATTGGTATTTCTACATTCAATGTAAAGATTTTTTTTTTTGAAAGATACCAAAACTTGGGGTAATTAGTGACACAACCAAAAAGATTTCACCCAATTATCTCTAAAACTAAGGGAGTAGCACCCAAAATAAAATTGCTGGTATGTCGTGTCACGTGTGACGAGTCACCACATTTCTCCCCCCCCCCCCCCTTTTGCAATTAGATGATAGGGTTGATTCATCAATTACATAACACTTGTTGCTTCGCCCCTCGCCTCAGGAAAATAGCTTAAAACCAACCAAGTGTTTTATGAGCTTAGCTGAAAAGTATAACCGATTAGGACCAACATACTTTTGGCTTTAGAAAAACAAACTTACCTACTACTTATATTATAGGATAAAAATTTAACTAAAAATAATCGTTCATAAAATTGTGTCTAATCTTCCTTTGAATCATAATTAAATCATACTGACAATAATTATAAAGTATCTAACGGTTTCGGACATCATATAATGCAGTTTGAAAACAATAGGACAACTTTAACATACCTAAATTATCGTCAAGAGCTATCCGTTACGTACGGACGGACATACATGAGAACCTATTTATAGAAAAGCAGCACTTAAAAAAACTCCCAGCTGTAGTAAAGGTAAACAATATACTGACACTGAACATAACCTGTCGCGACAATATATTGACGTAAAAAGTATAAATTAAACATACACAACTTGAAATAGCGCAGCTACTGTCTATATGAAAAATGTTAAAAATGCTACGTACTTTCTAATCATAAATCACGAAACCTTTTCAACATTTGTTTTTAATTTCTTAATATTTATATTTCAGTACTATGACTAACAGACTGACGGTCAAAGTAAATTACACACTGGATGCTTAAACCAACGGGAAATTTAATTTTGATATATTTAACTACAAAAATTTTTAAAACCGGACCATAAACACCAAAGATAGGAGGAAAAATGTGAAAAATATAGAAATAGCCATTGATGTTTTATAGTTAATTGTGCTCCTTAATAATGGGAATGTTGTCTAAAAATTTTAGCCTTTTATCTTTTATAGGAGCCGAGAAAATCACGTTTCCCCCAAACTAAGACATACGGACAGACGGACATTTCAAATTACTGATAGCTAACCAACATTTTAAGGCCCTATAGTGTTTTAAATGCTTGCTATTTCATACTATTTTGTTTAAAATGCATACTATTTCATACTATTTTTAAAAAATTTGCATACTATTTTTAAAAATTTTACATACTATTGCATACTATTTACTTTTTTTTGCATACTATTTTATGCTATTTTGAAAAAAAGTCTGTGGCCACCCTGGAAATATTACGATGCTAGACATAATTTTTTCCGTATCGGTTATTAATCCGTTTCGATTTAATACTAGAAAAATACTTGGAAGTTAATATAATATTAGGCACTTATCAAAAAATTACAATAAAGTCCAATTTCTGTTTTGGTGCTTTACCACAAACTGCTTTCGAGCACTGAACCCCCTTCCCTTATTTTTTAAAATTTATGAGTGCAGTTTTTCTTCAATGCCTGCGGGAGGGGGTTTGGTGCTTTACAAGACATTTTGAAGGGAAATGTCTTTTTTATACCTCCTTATAGTTTTATTGTAGAAAGTTAACCTAAGATCATAAAATAAATATGAAAATTAAGATTTCCACAACTACTAAACTAAGGGGGGGGTTTTTTAATGCAACCATCTCGTAATCAGTGACAAATGGCACTTAGAATTCGAATTTCGATCTAAACTTTTGCATGAGTAATCCTTGATAGGTCTATTTTCCCTAAATCGAACAAAAAGTTGGAAAAGTAACGGCTGGCGGCTCAGCCGTTTAGCCGTATTTTGCCTATTTTTAGGGTAAATCCTTCATCAATTACGTAGGAATCAACTTTATAAAATATTTTTTTGGTTTAATTCATGTTAAATGATAGCAATAACCATTTTAGAAACTTCTAGTACCAACAGCTACCGTCTAGAACCGTTTAATAGTGTTTTGGGGTGGCAACGAGTATTATGTGGAGAGAGGTTTCGTGACTAATTTGTATTATAGATATCCAAAAAATGGCAAAACTGCTGAGCCGCCAGCCGTTAGCCGTTACTTTTCCAACTTTTTGTTCGATTAAGGGAAAATAGACCTACCAAGGATTATTCATGCAAAATATCAGATGGAAATTCGAATTCTGAGTGGCATTTGCTCACTGATTACGAGATGGTTGCATTAAACCCCCCCCCCCCCTTTAGTTCTCCTTTATAGGGAGGCTTTACTTAGGTTACGAAATGATTTTGGGCTATTTCAATATTAGATTAACGCCTTGGGATGGTTTTATGCAATTTTTATGTCCTTTTTTACTTCTAAGTAGTTTTACTATTTTTTTAACTTTTATTTAGGTATCAATGTGGCATTTGTAATTACAAGACAAACAAGAAAAGTAACATTGACAAACATGTTAAAACTGTTCATCTTAAAGAGGTTTGTAATTTTTATATTTAAAAACAGAAGGGGGTCAGCAACCCCAACCTCTTTTTGGTCCAATTCCTTTTTAGAGGCTAGAGATGAAGTGGCTAATGGAATAAAAGGAAACAATAATTTAAGTAATATCGACTGCATGAGTGTTTTGTGCTTTGTTTGATTTTCTTAGTAATAGAAAAGCTGCTTAAATTCAAAATAAATTTTTTCTAGTGTGGCTTCGAAACCGGTGTATGAGAACCAGTTCTCAGCCACACTGAAAAATTATGTACCGTATCAAATTATATATACAGTTTTCTACGAATATAAAAATGTAATTGTACAAGCATAATATTAAAACCAGTTTAGTTAGCTCGTGCCGAATCTCTGTTTAACAAAACTGGTTTTAATCTTATAATTGTACATTTTTATATCTGCGGAAAGCTGTTTATAATACGATGCTATAAATCAGCTCATACCAATAACGAAATTAATACGGGAAAAAATCACGAAACCTATACTTGTTTTTCAGCTGTCGTTGGGGGGCATACATCGTAAAATTGACGACCTCTCCGTTTGCCCCCCAAATATTATTTTGGATTTATTTTGCTTGTTGGTTATACCTTATTCCTGGCTATAAATAACTAATCTATTATTCTTTAATTTAGAAGTCTTCCTGTGAACTGTGTTTAAAGAGCTTTAGTAATTTGCCCCAACATTACAGAAAACAGCACTCAACTACCAAATCAAAATTAGACAAAGAGGAATGCATTTATATAAATAAAAACTTATTTTGTTGACCCGCTACTTTGTAGCGTAACACGATGGGCATCCGCTCGTTCTCGGGGTGGTGGTAGGTTTTAATCTCGGCCAAACACTGTATCATACTTTACTAAAGACGTTGAAAATAATTTTTTATTGTTGCTATATCAGTTTCGCGACATAAATACGTACCTAGTTAGTTTAGTGGGAATGCCTTGGACCAATACAGGCCAACTCATATTTATCCACAGTTAGGACAATAAATGGGTTGGTTGTGTGCGCGTCGAATTGTAGACGGTTGTTCGCAGATAAGAAAATGAAAAATTATTGGATTGGACCGACAAATACTTTTTAAAAAACTTTTTGAACCAGGTTGAACTACTTGAGTTACTGAATGTATTGTTGAGTAGAAGCTACGGTTAATGGGGATCACAAGGCAGCAATCTGAACACGAAACAGAAGAACAACATGAGAATGAATTACATCCTGGTATGAAAACTACACGTCAGTATAGTCATGAGAGCGAGGAGAGTGGTGCAGATATTTCTTCTAATCTTGCCATTGATGAAGAAATATTACCACTCAGGACTATTTCTCAAACACAAGTTTCGGGTAAGTTTAAACATTTTGGAAGATTTTTTCAAGACGACCTTTAAAACAAAAAGAAAAATTATTAGCAATAACAAGCTATAAACATTCATTATCAATTTACAACAGCCAATTTTATCCTAATATAAAAGTAGTAAGATTTTTATATGTCTACCAAGATCTCACTAACCACTGCACTGAACCGTTTGGTATCTCTATTTTTGGGAATTTTCGCATAGGTCTCGGATGGTTTAAGTTAACTATTTTTATTGATTTATTGGGATGATTTATCTAATCTATTAGTATTCCCCCCTTTGATTAAACTAGGGGAGCGGAGCAGTCGCTAGTAAAAATATATATCCTAATATGAACTGATACATAGTGGTTTATGATATTTAATTTATTAAGAGTTGTTACCCTTATTATACCTGTTTCATTTAAAACTTTATTTGGGTAGAGTTCCTTTCGTGACAGCGCCTCTTAAGTGGCGTTTCGACGTATTTTCACGAAGGGCTCTAACCCTGCGGGGTAATCACATAACCTAACATAACCTATCCTAGAATAACCTATCAAAAGCTAGTGTAAAAAATCGACAAAACGTCCCTTAAGAGGCGTTGTCGGAAAAGGATTCTACCACTTTAGGTACTTTAAATAGGTTGAAAAGATTTTAACTTTTTTAGGAAAAATTGGAAATACGCTAAGCAACATTCCTATGAAAAGAGTTGTGTCAAGTGAATTACAGCAATACGAAAAATCTCCGAACCCTGCAAATCGCACCATAATTTCAACAACTACAAAACAAACTTTGAAAAGTGATGCAGTACAATTTGAAAACTCTGTGAAAGTTGATAATTTACAAAGTAACGGCAGAAAACTTAAAGGCACAGTGAAGCCACGTAAACGTGAGTGTTCAGATTGCGGAAAATTATTTGCAAATCTTGAACAGCATATTAAAATTGTTCACAAAAAGATAAAGAATTTTGAATGTGTTAATTGTAAGAGAAGGTTTTATGACAACAGAGAGTTGAGGAATCATGAATTTCAATCTTTGCTCGCTGGGCAATGTCGACAATCTAATAGAGATGGTAAGTTCTTTTTTTTTATTTAAAATAAAGAATACAGAGAAATGCAATATGGTTTTTGTTGTTTGTAGCCATGATTCTCTAAAGTTAGAATTCAGATGCACACGGAAAGGCAATACGATCACTGTCAGGGGTGAATAGTTTTCGTACTTCCTCTCCATTCCCCACCCTCCCCTGTGAAGAGAAGGAGGGGGGGGGGGGCCGAGGGGTGTCATCGAAAGAAAGATTTCATTTTAGAAATGAGCAAAATAAGACAAACGGAAAGTAAAAAAAACACGCTATGAATAAAGTTTCATATTTTATTCTCTATTTTGTATCTTTCTATCCTTTATTTTCAGATTTTTTGGTATTATTTTAACATTATCATTGACTACCTACCTATTAAATATATCTTTTTTACTACCTTTGTGTTATGAAATAGAATAATATAATTCATTTAGTACCTATTTAATTTTTAAATATCCACAATTGTTATGTGCCACTGAAAATATCTTATATTATTTTTAGGTGTAGTAGGTGGGCCACGCAAGCAGCACGCTTGTACATATTGTTCATATTCAGCAAACAGAAAAAGTAACCTTACCCTGCATATTGAAAGTGTGCATCTGAAAATCAAATACTCCTGCCCTGCCTGCCAATTACAGGTTACTGTAATATTAGTTTAAATGGCACGGTTGCGATATAATTATGGTATGACTGTCCGTCCGTGTCCCTCAACAAAGATATACCTTTTAATTCCTTTGAAGGATGGGGTTAAAAGCATATATTTTGAGTGTGAAATGGAAAAAAAGCACGGTTTTAGAAAAACCAATGACATTCAACCAAGGCTCGAAGCGCAAAAATAAATCAGGAGTTTTCATATTTTTTCAATTAGTACAATATGATAACAAGACACATATGTATTTATGTATCAGATATTTTATACCTACTTTATGTATTATTTTTTTTGCTTTTTCTGATTTAGAAAAACTACCTACCAGATGAAGAGGACTATCCACGAACAAGAGCAAGTGATTCTAAGCATCTTCCAGCATTGACCCATAGTATTTTTTTAGTAAATATACTAGGTTTACGTTTAATATTTGCTTTATCGACTAAAACGTTAGGTTTCACCATGGTTTTATATCATATGAAAAAAATTTGAAATGTTAAGCATTGTATGGTGCAATATCATCAAATGTTTTGATGAGTTCAAACTGTTGTTTAAAAGCTTTGACACATAAGTATATAAATTATTGTGATTAAAAATGTATATTTAGATAAAGGGTTGGTAACTTGTAAACAGTTTAATTAATGTACTTTTGCAATTTACAACATTTAACGCTTTTCTGCAGTGTTGTTTTATTTTGTCCTTTGAACTCAACAAAGCATTTGATGATATTGCTTTAAAAATTGATTTACATTTCAAAGTTTTTTTCATATAAAACCATGGTGAAACCTAACTTTTTAGTCGATAAAGCAAATATTAAACATAAACCTAGTATATTCACTAAAAAAATACTATGAGTCAATGCTGGAAGATGCTTAGAATCACTTGCTCTGGTTCGTGGATAGTCCTCTTTAAAAATTATGATCACATTTGGTGTATGTTACTTAAATGTATGAATGAGATGGAAAAATATTGCCATCACTGAATTTTTAAAAAATCTTACCAATATAGATTTATCCTGTTATAGGTAATGTTTTGATTTTTTCAGGTTGCTTCAAAACCCAATTTAAGTCAACACATGAAGAACTGTAAAAAGTATCTTGCCGACCATCCTACGGAAAAGTAAGAATTATATTTTACATTTGTTTACTTAATACTTATAGTGAAAATTACTCTCTTAGGTTAATGTGAAGCACATATGTTAGTTATTGGGTTGGAGTTTGTAGATTTCATGTTTTTAGACATCGCGCTAATAAAGTGATTGGCCTTGAATTAAAGACGCTTAGTTATGAATTACATGCGAAGATCTTGTTAAAAATGTTGTTTTATACTGATGTTCAATAAGACTTTAGGCGGGAGGGGGGTGTAAGAGGTCTATTTTTTATTCAATGGGCGATTTATCTTGTGTAACCCTCCCCCACTCAAGGTTTCCTACTCTATTGTAAAGGAGAACCATATGGGTCAAGCAGTTAACAAGATCGATCCTAATTCATACAGACGGACATCCCGTTACTTTTATATAAGCATATATCTTGACCATAAAAGCATCTAAAATGATAAAGTTGAGAAGAAAATTTTATCCAATTTTTTTTCATTTTAGGGACCCACGACGTATTTTGTTTCATTGTAAGTTGTGTCAGTATTCAACACCCAGGCCCTCACATTTAGACAGGTGCGAATGTCTATTAGAAGCAAAGCTACTCTATAATTCACTTTGTCTGTCCGCCAGGCTGTCAGTCCATCCGTAACGCTATGGGCGTTATGGGGAAGAGGGATTTTCTCGGCCGTTATTTTAGATAGACTGCTGAAATTTTTGTAAAGATTCATTCTCTATAATTTCAAGCATCCAGTATATACCTAATATACTTTATCCGTCAGTCTATCGGTGATGCTTGAAAAGACATAAATACTTACTTTTATCTTTATAAAAATCTTAGTGATGTTCAATGATTTGTCACATTTTCTCTTTCTTTTTTTATGGTATCTTTATACCTAACTATCTTCTAATATTGCATTTGAATTAATACAAAGACGTCGAAGATATGTATATTATTTAGGCATGTACTGTCAGTACACGGTACAGAAGCTTTGGAAACAGTAACTAGTGTTTATGAAGCAAGTACAAAGTAAGTCAATATTTAAAGGGTTAGAAGCAGCTGATATATTCACATATCCGTGTAGACAGACAGACAACCAAAGTTAGAAATAGAGTAGTTAGGTAGTTTTTTGAAGAAAAAAAATGATCTGGAATAGGATATATAATATCTGAACTTCAAGTTTATATTGTCTGAGTATAGTGTGAGAAACAGTTATAATTAGACTGGAAATATTTGGTGCTTTTGAGATCCACCAAAAGTTTTTCTTATCATATTTAAGATTTATCCCTAGTATGGCAGTTTTTGTTTATATGGAATTGGCGCTTTCAACTCATTTAGTAAAATGAGTAGTGTATTTGAAGTAACTAAAGGAATAAGACA
Organism: Acartia tonsa; assembly: GCF_053477335.1. Lineage (NCBI taxonomy): Eukaryota > Metazoa > Arthropoda > Copepoda > Calanoida > Acartiidae > Acartia > Acartia tonsa. The sequence goes on along the minus strand of NC_137268.1, from coordinate 28,918,936 downwards.
ATATGACTGATAAATTCATGTTCAATCCCAATGATGATGCACAAGATTACACCTTCTGTAGATTTATATTAGTGGTTGAAATGTTTAGACACTCATCTTTATGAGCCAAAACTCGATAAAAGTCAACAAAGTTGTTAACTCAACCAGTAAGAAAATGTTATTATACAACATTGGCGACTAGTGTAATAAACAACCCATTGTCCCCTCTCTTTGAGTGTTGTATATACTTGAATATTTTCGGGATGTGAACGATAAGACACCTCTTTTCGTAAATAAAACTTAGGATTTTTAATTTTTACTGTTATATTTTTTAGATCTCAGAAGACAATGACAGCACCGAACAGCAAAGTTCCCTTCAAAATTCCACAATTCTTTAATCTTGTCAATCTGGAAACTGTTGAAGGTAAGAGGATTTAGTTTTAGAAGATTTCTTTTCTAATGTTGAAAGATTTCTTGACATTTTAATGAAGTTTATGATTACCTACAAGTTACAAATTAAAGTAAAAGAATGTCTACAAAGGATCCCGTTAACTGCTTGACCGTTTCGTTTCTCCTTTACAATAAAGTTTCTTTAAGGGCCACGGAAGATTTTTAACCATTTTAGGGGAGGGCAACTTTATCCTTCCAAGAGAAATAGCCTTTAGAAAAATGTTCCTCCCCCCCCCCAAAAAAAAAAAAAAAATTAGAACTAAGTTCTCTAAGGGCGACGCTGCTAGTTGTAGTTGAATTGTAATCTCTGAAGTTAATATGCAAAACAAATCGTTTTTTTGATTTGGGAAAAGTCAGGAGCAAAATAGTTTCTCTCTCCCTATATTGATAAAAATGATATTTTTAGGCTTCAGTCTTGACCACATTCTGGAGGACAAAGATTTCAACATGGACACATTCTCTACAGCTGACCTGCACAGCGAGCAACATTTTATCCACACAGACTCCCAGACACATCATATTGTACAAGAACAACATATTCCTACCACTTCACATCAAGTACAGGTCAGTAAGTTAGGATAACAACAAGGATGATAACATCCATGGGTAGTAAAGTTAAGTAGCGATTGCGAAGATAATAAAATAAGCGGGAATAACAGCCAATCTGATGAAAGCACAATGAAGCATAGCAGAGGGAATCATAGAGGAAATGCCCAGTGTTCACATGAATCTTCACTTAAAATTTTCGACGTCTATCTTTGATAACATTTGAGAATAAATATGTATTTTGCATAAAATTCAATGTTTTCCAGAAAAGTATCGATAGGCCGACGAATAAGTTATTATAGATTAGTAATAAAAATCAGCCTTTTGTCTTAAATAGCAGAGAAGAAAATTTATGTTCTGAGCACTACCGACGACCAGTGGAGTTATAGAAGATTATATACTCTGTATAAAAATGATCCAATAAGTTTCCATGTATTTAATTCTAGTGAAGTACCTACTAAACTACCTCTATCATAAATTACCAGCTAGGTACTTAATACCTATTTATTTTTCTTGTTTTAGGTTAGCACAGCATCACTAGTGGATACCCACCATGATAATTCTAATTCCAACGACAATGGAAGACTGCTAAGTACAGAAGAAATACAAACAGTGATAGTTACCACTGCTGAAGATCATATGCCCACTGATAATACTATTGTGTATGGTGGTGGAAATGTTACAAATGACGCCACTCAGTATGAAGTTTCTACTCTGTTCAAGCTATCAGCCCAGCAATTACAATATCAAAATATTCAGGTAAGCATATTTGTGTTTATTACTAGCGGCGGTGCCTCACGAGCTCTGCATGCGAATGGCTAGTAAAAATAAAATAGCCTAAACTATACAAAGACTTAATTCTTTAAATTTAAAAGTTTAAAACTATCGGAACTTATGTAAAGCTTGTATAAAGTGTATAACTCAACGGTCCAATAGTTATCGAAATCTAAAACTTATTTATATTGATATAATGCATGATTTATTGGCCATTCAAAGAAAAAGTATTATTTGTGTCCACTTTTCAATCATTTAAAAATGTTTATTTCTTTTAATGAAAATGTTTTTACATACAGAATCATTGAAGAAAAACAAGTTACCTTGTAATTTTTCACCAGCCAAATTTAAAGTTTATTTTACATAATTTTTCTATTCCTATCGTAAGCTGGAACAAAGATCTTTAAAAGCTTTCCATTTATAAGTATGTCTTAACACAGGTGACGCATGAAAACATTGGACCTGACGAATACCTGGCCCCTGCAGTATCTACTCAAGACCTACAACAACCCCACCAAAACTTGGCTGGTCAACAGCAGTACACCCACTCACACATCACACTGCAACAACTGCCCCGACTCACTTCCTCGAATGACCGCCAGGGCCAGGTTGTTCAGCATTTGCCCGTTGCTGATGTACAGGTAAACATTTTTTAGAAAATTTTAGAACGTTAGAAGAGAATTAGTTTGAAAACTTATAATAATCTAATCAGAAAGAGAAAGAGGGGACATTGATTATACTAATACCAAAAGTTTTTAAGCTTTTAACAGGGGTATATATTCTACATGGATCTCCTGCTAAAGGGGGAGGGGGATATGTAGAAGGATAGGAAAGTGATGAAATAAAAAGTAGTGAAAACCTTTTTTCCATTTTTTTCCCCCTCCTTGGATTTATTATCCAAGGCCTTATCCCTGATATTTCAGGGAATAATCCAATTCTCATTAATTAGGTACATCAGCTGAAAGGTGGTAATATTGACCAGCAGACTGGTAATTTCCACCAGGTTGTACTGCCAGACCATAATCAACAGCTGAAAAAGGTTACACTCAACGATCTGGATGATTTGGATCCTTTTAATGCAGGTAAACTATTTCGCGTTTTTCCTCAAGTGCCCTTGTTTATGTTTCATGTTAATTTATTACTTCAGGCCAGGTAGGTTATTATGGGTACTGGGAAGCTCCACAGAAATTATGGAAAAACATCCTCCCTCCCTTATTTTAAAAATGGGTAGGGGGATTCATTACTCGGCTGGCGCTTTGTGGGACAGCACCTTTTGTTCTGAGACATTATAGGGATTGGAAGTATTTTTATTGGATGTTAAAGCTAAAGACAAGAATTTATATGGGTATGTACAGAAAATTATTTTTTAGATAAAGATTTAACTTCGATTTAAATTAAGTTTTACAGAAATATTGATTTAATGATCATATTTTTATTTTATTTTGTAGATCATTACGAGTATGGTAAACACCATGTACCCAGGCAGCGGTTAAACAGTACTTCTAGCACAGGTCAACATTTTGATATGCTGGGACGATTCAATCACATTCTTAGTTTGTCATTCAGACAGTCTGCCAACATTAAGAGAGAAAAAGACAGTAACTCAGTTAATGAGAAGACATTGGATTGTAGATTACACTGGTACCCTTAGTTTTATAACCACATTATCTTATTTCTTGGCAAAAAAATTAGGTACTATTGAATTTTAATTTGTTCCACACTAGCAGTGTCCCAACCATCAAACAATATTTTTAGTCTACAGAATGTGTAATTTTGTTTATCATAATTAGGGATATCTAATATGTATTAATCTTTCGTCCATTGTCTTTTCAATCCCTTAAGATCCCTGCAGTAAATCATTTGTTTCTTATTTGTATGGCTGTACAAAATTTATACATACATTTAACTATTTATAAAAATGAAAATAATGATTTTTTTTCAGGGAAAATACATTCAAGTCTTGAGGATCGTCACCTGCCAACAGCAGTTGTTCACGGTCCTGTTGTTGTGCACCAGCTCCATGTTCCTGCTGTTGGTAAAGAAGTTGTCCACCACTATGATGGTGATGATATAGACCCTCAACATCAACATAGTAATGGTAGCCCGCCACAGCAGGTTTTAGAACAGGAACGTGTGCTTATTAAATTTTTCCTCGTCAAGCAGTGTAGCCCAGGGATCTAAAGGGATAAGACAATGGCCGATAAATTGATGTACACCCCCAATGATGATACCAAAATTACCCATTCTGTAGATAAAAACTAGTGGTAAAACGTTTTTACACTCAACTACATTAACCAACCAATCAAAATTCAAAAAAAGTCCCCAAAGTTGTTAAGCCAACGAACAAGAAAACGTTATTATACAACTTTGGAGACAATTGTAATAAACAAGCCATTGTTTCCTCACTCCCTGAAATATACCTAATTTAATATTGGGGCGGTAAAATATGATAAGCACCGTAATCAGGAAACTGGGAGACCAGTTGGAGTGCCGCAGCCTGTGAAGCCACGTGTCTCAGACTATATGCTCTCAGGAGCTTCTCCACCATCACTCAATATTAATCATGTTTTCTCAGCTTAGATTATGATTAACCACCAGGGATCATAAGGGATAAGACAATGGACGTTAAATTTATATTAATCCCCAATTATGTTAAACAAAATTATCTTTTTTTTTTGTAGATATGCAACGAACATATGAAAATTAATTTGAAGTACCCAAAGTTTTGTTAAGCCAATATAGAATAAATGATGGTTATTAAACTTTGGGCACAAGTGTAATTTACAGTCCAATGTCCCTTCCCTCCCCCCTAATATTATGGTTTTTTTAAGCTAAAACTTTCCAGTTTTAAAAACTATTTTACATACCTACATTATAACATTTTTAAAAGCGAAGCTTTTCTATAATTAGGGTCGGTCCGTCCGTCCGTCCGTACGTCCGTCCGTCCGTCCGTACGTCCGTCCGTCCGAGATAGATAGCTTTTATTCGTTAATTTAGGCATGTTAGAATTGTCCTATCGATTTCAAACTTTGCATGATGATTCCTGTAATAGTTGAGCACGATTTAGAAAGCGTAGCAACTCTATAATCATTACCAGAATGTCCGTACGTCCATTTTAAAAATGTTGATTTTTCTACTTTTTTAACAACAAATTTTCAAGTGTTCTAATTATCCGTTTGATCTGATTTTTGGTATATTGATTCCTGGGACAACAACGAACAATATTATAAGCGAAGCAACTCTATAATCAAGTCCAAAAATGTAAGTATGTCCATAAACATTATCCTGCTTCAAGCAGTTTTTTCAACAAATTTACTTACAATTTTGCTTCGACTCTAATACTTTTAAATTCTGATTATTCAGTTCAGATACCATACAAGTGTTAATGTCCGTTTGTCCTACCGTTTCAGTGCTTCGCTTTTATGGATGTTGTCATCCTTGTTTTTAGACATGTAAACATTTAAATTGGCATTAATTAAAAAATCATTCTTTATCATTATATGCTGCAAAGCATATTATTATTTGGATGATTTATTGTGGATCAATGTTCATAATCATATATTGTATATATACTAAAAAATTATGTGACATTTTCATTATAGAAATTTTTTTGTATGCATTATATTGAAGCTTCTGAAAATTTTCATATTCCTAACTTTGTAATATAGTGTAAAAAAATTTGAGGCTTAGAATATTTAAAATAACGAACTAGGTATTCCTTTTTTTTTTTAAAAAAAAGGACAATTTTCAAAATTAACAAAAATTAGTTTAAAGGTCAAGGACAGTTATGTAATCTCAGGAAAGGTAGGACTAAAAAAGAAAGGGAGGGGTGGTAATTATACATGCGCATTAGGAGGCAAATTAATGGAGTTCGAATAGGATAAAAGGGAAAGGGTTTAAAGACTAGTTATATTGAAGCACCCCTTCAATATTATTTAATTTGTTACTCTAAATATTTCATAAACCTCTATATTATATATGTACCACAAGACATCTGAATCTAATTTAATCTCCTGGGACAGTGTTAAGTTTAAATTTTAGAACGGGATAGAAAGAGATTTAATTAGCTTTTCCCTACTAAAAATTTGACAAGCTTAAAATAAGTGTTGAAAGTTCGGTTAAAGTCTAAAAATAAGTTTTGTGTTTTTTAGTAGTTAAGTAACCGAATTTGCCGCCATTTATCTCTCATTTAATTCAATATTCTGTTTTACCTTGTATTTAAATTTTAATCTGTTCTGTTCTAAAACTTTTATCATTGTTCCCAAAAATTATAGTAGCGCAGCTACTCAACACTTTAGATGTATGTATATTGTTTATTACTGTATGTAAATCAAATCTGTGATATCTGAGCACTTAATGAATAAATAATAATTTGCAGAGAGTTGGGGTGTAGGGTACACACACACGCACACACATACAGAGGTAGGGTGTAAGCTATAAACACACACACACTTACATCCAGAGGTGGGGTGTAGGCTAGATGTGTTGGTAATGCGTGGAAAATGTCCGGAGAGGGAGAAACACAAACACAAGAGGAGACCATTAGTAAGGTAGTTATTCTGCACTAGGCAGCTAGACCAATATTTTCCAATTGTTGTAGGAGCATGAAACATAATTGTAAACCCAACCCAAAAACCTAAACCCTGGATTTTTGTGGGTTATACAAACCCAGTTTATTTTTAGTATTTTCATTAACTTTTCTAATAAACCAACAAAAAAATTGGGTTAAATCAATAAAACCCGGGTTTTTGGCGGGTTGGGTATGGGTTTTGATAAAAAAAACTGGATTTTTAACAACCATGACAGTCACATCAAAGGGCCTGTCCCCATTTTAAAATAAAAGGTAAGTTCATCATACCTAAACCCTGCGGGGAATAAACCTTCACTGTTCTACCCTGTACCCAATAGAACCTAACCTAACTACCTTTTATCTGTGATGTTTGGCATATTTCAGTTGATTTACTTTTTTCTCTTTAAAAAAACATATTTTAGGTTGGAGAAGAGACAAACAGTGAAAGTACCACTTCCCAAACCGATGCCTCTGTGAGCAGTGAATCTGCTAATAACAAGACAGAGACTACTTCTCAAAGTAGTGATTCTACTAAGACTGAAAACACAGGCAAGTCCAGACTTCAGGCTTGAACATCTTTTACCTATGGATGAATTTTATTCTATAAAGACAGAAAACACAGACAAGTTTCTATTAGCTTTATAATAGTTTACTTTCTTCTTTTATACCTGATTTTTTGTTTTAAGAATGCCAAAAGTTGCGCCCAATTAAAGGACAAGTCATTTCATCTACTATTACCATTTATGTAAAGACAATTTTTAGTTTCTAGAAGAAATGCAGTGATTATGTCTAAATGTCAAACGATTTTTTAGAAGAAAAAACTGATAAAGAAAGTGTTGACTCAGAAACGCCGGACAAAAAAGGGCTGGGATCTTTCAAGCCGCAGGTGTGTGGGTATCTTATTATCTGTCTTTGTTAAAACAAGGATGACAACATCCATAAAAGCCTTGTACCACCAGCAAATAAAATAATGATTTATAAAAACTATGTTATCATAGTAATAATGATGAATATTAATGAAAATCTGTTAAAAGGTAAATTTTTGGACAATTAAAGTACGGCCAGTCTTGTAACTGATTCATATAGCTTTCAAACTTTGTATAGTGAACCCTAAAACAGTAAGGCAGAATTTAAAAAGTGCACGAACTCATGATGATGTTTTTAGTTTTTCTCACACTATATTTAGTGACACAGTCGTCTTAATAACATGATTTTTATAGTATTGATTCCTAGGACGACTAGAAACTATGTCATAAGCAAAGCATATATACAATCAAATCCAAAAACGTTAATCTATAAAATATCCTGTATTTAACCACATGTTTCGATAAACTTTGCATTATATATGTTTTAGTTATCCAAGATCGAGGTACGCTTGCAGCCCACTGGAGATGCTCCTATTATGAAGAAGAGAAAATGGGCTGTAGACCCACAGAAAACTATTGGACAAATCAACAAGTTTGTCAGAGGATATATTAAACTAGACGTAAGTTTTCATTCTTTACATATTCTTAGTAGCGCAGTTAACAAATACCAAGTGTTTAATTCGTCAAAGACGAAGTTAGATTTTTATGAAAGATTGATTTACACACCTACATTTTGCTTAAGACTATAATATGTGCTAATCGTTTAAATAGAAACTTACAAAAATGTTACTGTATGAAGTGTATGAAGGGAGGGAGGGGAATGGGATATAGGGCTGTTTATTACACTAGTCACCAAAGTTTTATAATGGCGTTTTCTTATTTGTTGGCTTAACAGTTTTGGAGACTTTTTATTTATTTTGATTGTTTGGTTCATTAATTGTCCAAACGTTTCAACCATTAATTGTAATCTACAGAAGAGGTAATTTTATTTATCATCATTGGGGTTAACCTCAATTTATCGGCCATCGTCTTATCCCTTTAGATCACTAATGTTAGTATAGTTACTATTAATCCCATTGAAATATCTTCCATTGTCCTATCCCTTAATAACTTTATTTTTTAAGGATAAAGAGAACCTTTTTATGTATGTGAACCAAGCCTTTGCTCCCAGCCCAGATCAAACAGTGCAGAACCTGTATGAATGCTTTGGATCTGACGGAAATCTAGTCCTCCACTACTCCAAAAGTCAAGCTTGGGGATAATAATTCCAGCACTCCCCATTTATGAAAACTTATTAGTTTAATTTTTATTGTCTATCATTTCTTTACATGAAAAATTCATAGTTAAATGCTCATAAACCCATAAACTCTTTATAGTTGCATATTATTATACCTTTATTATACCTTTGTGATAACTCAAAAGAAACAATTCTTGAACTAAATAATTGTGTTAAAATAAACTGAAAATGAATCCATATGGACTTCTGGAACTGTCTGAACCTGTGAGTTTTGAACCTGTGGGTCCTGTTACATCTGTCTTCTATGATGCTAAGAATAAACAGGTGACGATTTTTTTTGCAAATAATGGCAAACAGTTCAGAATAAATAAATTTAAAATGTTTTGCCAACAAAAACGCTTTTGTTTTTAAATATCCAGGAATAGGTATAACCAACACCTTAGACAGGCATAGTAAAAAGGAAGATAGTTGTGGATCAGATAAAACTTTTTCTTTACTAAGTATTAAAACGAACCCCTAAAATCTACAGTAATCACAAAATCTTTACAAAAAAATGAGAAACTAATTTAGTTTTTGGTTACAGAGTAAATTTCAAAGATTTTGAATGTGTTTTATTATTCTGATGTGGAAATGTATAGAGCCATGTGATTCTTTTGATAATACAACAAGAATTAAGTACTACAAACACTTAATATTATAAAATAAGATTTTAAATAAATAAACTGTACTTATAAATATTTAGATATTTTCTGTAAGATCTGGAGGTGCGACAGGCATTGTTGTGAAAAGTCCCAACAAACAACAGAAAACATTTGTCCTAGAGGACAAGGGTCCTATTCTCTCCATAAAGTTCAGGGATAAAGTTAAAGCTTTAAAAAAATATTTTCTCATCGAGGGAGATTTGTTTCATAAACTAGTCTCATTTGTTGACTAAAACTGCGGTTGTTTTTATATTGGTATCCAAAGTTTTATAAACTAGGCTTATTTGTTGGTTAAAACTGTGGTTTCTTCTATAGAATTTGAATAAGTTGATTCCAAACTATACTATTCTGTATTAACTTTTCAACCAATAATAAAGTCTTTACATAAATTGAGTAATTTGTTTATCATAATTGTTTATAAATATTATTTTTAGTCCTATGTCTATTTTTTATCTTTATCTTGAATTACTTATAGTGGTTCCCAACAGATATTATCTATCCAAAGAAACCCGTCCAGCTTGGACTTGCATAATTTTGATGCTGGCGGTCAAATAGATGCAGTGGAGTATACGCTTGTGCCAAAGAACAAGAACAGTCCTATACACAGGTAGAGAACAGCTGTAGAAATGGTATTTAATATAATACTAGCGGTTGTGCTCCTAGCATCCAGGTGCCGTATATTCAAAGGGATATGGATGGGCAGAAAATAGCCTAAAACCATACCAGATTTTTGGTAAAAATAAAGTAGCCTATAACATCCCGGTGCCTATAAGAAGCTTCACTACAAAGGAGGAACATATCGGTCCAGCAGTTTACAAGATCCTTCGCTACAGACAAAAAGCTTACTACTTTAGCTTAGTAAAAAGATATAAAATCTAATATTTTTAAAAATGCCCTAGTTTCTTTGCCCCTAACCTCTTGGATAGCGGGGGAGGTCTGGAATTGAGCCTAAAAACCACCAAAAGCCATTTATTAAACATTCCTGAAATGTACAACTTATTCGGACAAATAATTTTCGAGGTCTTGAGCTTTAGACAAAAGAAAACATTTTAACTTTATATAACAAGTTTTGAAAAGTCAACCAAATGTTCAAACAATCTCATTGTAAAGTATTTATTATCTTTTTTTCAGCTTCCTATGGACTGGTCCTACAGAACTGGTGACTGTTTCCGAACTTGGCATTGATATCTACAGTGTTGTTCCAGGTGCGTCTTATTTTCAACTTTGAGTCAATTTAGACATGTTAGAATTGTCATATCGATTTCAAACTTTGTATGATGATTCCTTTAACAGAAAGGTACGATTTAGGAAGCGTAGCAACTGTATAAAAGTCCATACGTCTGTTTAAAACATGCTGATTTTTATCTTTTTTGACAACAACCTTTTGTATGATATAATAATTCTATTTTTCTTTTTTTTTGGAATGATGATTCCTAGGACAACAAGAACAATATTAAAAACGAAGCATCTCTGTAATCAAATCCTAAAAAAAGTATCCTTTATATACGCAATTTTACCTACAAATCAATGCTCTGCTTATTAAGTTCTGACACTACAAGAGTTATTATTCGTTTGTCCTTCCTTCTTATTTTAGAGCTTCGCTTTTATGTAGGTTTGTTGTCATCCTTTTTATTTAGGAAAGAAACTGATAAAATATGTGCGGAGCAGTAGCACTGCCATCTCCTGGGCAGTTACCTGTCCAGAAACCAACACAATAGTAACATCTAGCAAACAAGAAACCAACAACCTGCAAATATGGAGTATTAGAAACAGCAGTATTGTCAAACTTCCCAGTATAGAATTACCCTCGACGAAAAATATCAAAGAAAAGGATGTTTCTGTAATAAATGTTTACGGCAAATCTTTTATCGGCATCAATGAAAAAGATGAGGAAATAGTTAAAAGTCTCAAGTTGTATTCAACAGAAAATGACCAGGTTATCCTTGCTCACAGCCTAAACTTTGATGGTATCAGTGGGCCGCTGGGTATTCAGACTGTGGATAATTTGGTTCTTGTTCATTCTCTGCAAGGTTCTTGCACGCATATATTTGATATTGCCGTCACTGGTATTAGAAATCAAAAAGAAGGAAAGAATTTCATATTAATAATAAATACCTATTTATCTAATTATGAATTACATAAGGGAAGCATCACTTAAGTCTCTGGATGGTTTTATGCTATTTTATTTTCAGATTAAGGTCTTGTGATGGTTTTAAGCTATTTTTATCCCCTTTCCACTTGTAACAGAATGACCCTACATACTTGGGCTCAGCCGCTAGTAAAGTAAAAAGGTTTTATTCGTTTTTCCCTTAAGATCTCTTTTTTTTTATGAACAAATGAAACAATTTTGTTATATATTTAAGGGTAACTTCACATTAGTCTCGAAATTATTTATGCTTTTTATATTTAAGTCTTGGGATGGTTTTTGGCTAACTTTCAGCCAAAGAGCCCTTATATGCTTAAGGCGAAGCCTCTAGTACACATAATTTAAAACAAGCTTTGGTTGATGTTTCTAGTTTACTCGATTCTTGGATTACGGGATCTGAACAAAATATTCCCCCCTTTTTATTCAATTATTATCTTATACCTATATCAAATTATATTTTATTAATATGGAAATTCTAGGAATACTGTACTACGACCATTCCACTGTTTTGTCTAAGACATCACTAACAAGTCCTCCATCAAGTAGCAAGTCCATGACATCAGAACTAGGAATGAACATAATTAAATAATACAATATTTGCAATTCTAATCAGTTTGGGATATATCCTTAAATATATTCTTTATCAATGAATTTTGTGATTATTCGAATTCTTAGACCAATTAAAGTCTTTGAGCTTAGATTTCACTTCCTATAGATGCAAAAAATCTTAAAATTGATAGATAGCACTTTGTGATAAAAAATATGTAAAAACAATTAAATTAAAATAGCAATCCCTTTTATCCCAATGAATCCCTTTAATTTGTAGCTTAAAATAGAACAATAAACGGCGCTAGTGTTGAAAAGAGACTATCAAAAGTAGGAATATATTTCTATCAGTTACATCTAATCCTTGTCAACCTTCTATGGTCCTTTCTATACTAAAGTGTTTGAACTTGAAACACTTAAGAAAGTTATATTATAGAATCCCATTAAAATACGATCCAACTAATAAAAAATGTTAACTTCCCCCCTGTCCTTACCCCCAACTTCCTTCCCAATATTTTTTAGCCTGTCCAGGACCTAAATTGTGGATTGCTTAGGGATCTTACTGGACAAATTCAATTGATACTTGCCTATTACTTTTATTTTAATGTTCATTTTGCCAGGAGGAAATGATATAAGTTACAGCCCTACGTGGGTTGTATTTCAACCAAATATTATTGTTGATGCAAGAAATGGACAACTATTTACTGTTAATCTTAAAGTTAAAAGGTATTTTATTATTCAGGGATCTATAGGGATAAGACATGTAACAAAATTATATTTGTTTAAATTAATGATTTATGATATTATTTCCACACAAGAAGACGACATTATGAGTTTCCCAGCAATCCCACACCAGCTGTACCATGCTTATAATCAGCTGATCTTTGTTTACATTTGATTACTGTCAATTGATATCTGACCTCCAATGTGAACACTGTTAGCTGAATTGCAATATATTTCTATTAAAAATTGTGATTAGTATTTTACTTTGTGATCTTTATGCTTTTAAGGATTGTATGATATTTAAGGGGGGCGTCGGATCTGACACTTTTGCGTAAACAGGGTGCATAGGCTTTGTGTTAGGAGTTAGAGGATAGGTTATTTGGGAAAAAAGTTTACATTTGGGGTATATTTTTCTTATATTTAAAAAAAATTTTGATAGGTATCCAGGTTCAGGTGCTGCAGGCTGGAAGGTCGTTTCTGGACAGGTATAAATGAAAAAAAAAATTTGTTTGAAGAGTTAGAGATCAACTTATTAATCCAAATATGCATCTTTAGGGATGTTATGAGCATATATGAAGAGAAAATAAAAATCAGCCTCCAGGTTCAGGTACTGCAGGCCTCCAGGTGAATTCTGGACAGGTAAAAACTGAAAATTTTTACTTTTGAAGTTAGAACAAACCTTATTTAACAAAAGTTGCTACTTTATGGATGGTATGAACTAATTTAAAGAAAAATTTGAAATCAGGCTCCAGGTTCAGGTACTGCAGGCATCCAGGTGGATCCTGGACAGGTAAAAACTAAAAATTTTCACTTTTAAAGTTAGATCAAAACTTATTTAACAAAAGTTGCTACTTTATGGATAGTATTAACTTATTTGAAGAAAAATTTGTAATCAGGCTCCAGGTTCAGGTACTGCAGGCCTCCAGGTGGATTCTGGACAGATAAAAACTAAAAAATTTCACTTTTAAAGTTAGAGCAAAACTTATTTAACAAAAGTTGCTACTTTATGGATAGTATTAACTCAATTGAAGAAAAATTTGAAATTAGGCTCCAGGTTCAGGTACTGCAGGCCTCCAGGTGGTTCCTGGACAGGTAAAAACCAAAAATTTTCACTTTTAAAGTTAGAGCATAACTTATTTAACAAAAGTTGCTACTTTATGGATAGTATTATCTTAATTGAAGAAAAATTTGAAATCGGGCTCCAGGTTCAGGTACTGCAGGACTCCAGGTGGATCCTGGACAGATAAAAACTAAAAATTTTCACTTTTAAAGTTAAACCATAACTTATTTAACAGAAGTTGCTACTTTATGGATAGTATTAACTCAATTGAAGAAAACTTTGAAATCGGGCTCAAGGTTCAGGTACTGCAGGCCTCCAGGTGAATGATGGACAGGTAAAAACTGAAAATTTTTATTTTTGAAGTTAGAACAAAACTTATTTTACAAAGTTTGCTACTTTATGGATGGTATTAACCAATTTGAAAATAAATTTGAAATCGGGCTCCAGGTTCAGGTACTGCAGGACTCCAGGTGGATCCTGGACAGATAAAAACTAAAAATTTTCACTTTTAAAGTTAAACCATAACTTATTTAACAGAAGTTGCTACTTTATGGATAGTATTAACTCAATTGAAGAAAACTTTGAAATCGGGCTCAAGGTTCAGGTACTGCAGGCCTCCAGGTGAATGATGGACAGGTAAAAACTGAAAATTTTTATTTTTGAAGTTAGAACAAAACTTATTTTACAAAGTTTGCTACTTTATGGATGGTATTAACCAATTTGAAAATAAATTTGAAATCGGGCTCCAGGTTCAGGTACTGCAGGCCTCCATTTGAATTCTGGACAGGTAAAAACTGAAAATTTTTACTTTTGAAGTTAGAACAAAACTTATTTAACAAAAGTTGCTACTTTATGCATGGATAGTATTAATCATTTGAAAAAAAATTTGAAATCGAGCTCAAATTTCATATACTGTATGCCTGCAGGTGGATTCTGGACATGTAAAAATTAAAAAATTTAACTTAAGAGTTAGAACTATATCTATTTAACAGGTAAGAAAACAAGTTGTGGAAGGATGTTGCTGAAAAAGATTAAATAGAAATAATTGGAAATTTAATGTCCTTAAGTGAACAGAAGATTAACATATGGATTAAAGAAATATAAAGTATAATATTTACAAATAATTCAACTATTTTATTGTGATAGCAACTAAGTAATGGACAGTCAGACACAGAAAATTAGCTACACGATTGATAAATATGATTTTTGTTTATCAGCCAAATTTTTATACCTATACATTTAGAAATTTTCAGTTTTTACCTGTCCAGGATCCACCTGGAGGCCTGCAGTACCTGAGCCTGGAGCCCGATTTCAAATTTTTCTTCAATTGAGTTAATACTATCCATAAAGTAGCAACTTCTGTTAAATAAGTTATGCTCTAACTTTAAAAGTGAAAATTTTTAGTTTTTACCTGTCCAGGATCCACCTGGAGTCCTGCAGTACCTGAACCTGGAGCCCAATTTCAAATTTATCTTCAAATAAATTAATACTATCCATAAAGTAGCAAACTTTATAAAACAAGTTTTGTTCTAACTTCAAAAATAAAATTTTCAGTTTTTACCTGTCCAGGATCCACCTGGAGGCCTGCAGTACCTGAGCCTGGAGCCCGATTTCAAATTTTTCTTCAATTGAGTTAATACTATCCATAAAGTAGCAACTTCTGTTAAATAAGTTATGCTCTAACTTTAAAAGTGAAAATTTTCAGTTTTTACCTGTCCAGGAACCACCTGGAGGCCTGCAGTACCTGAACCTGGAGCCCGATTTCAAATTTTTCTTTAAATTAGTTCATACTATCCATAAAGTAGCAACTTTTGTTAAATAAGGTTTGTTCTAACTTCAAAAGTAAAAATTTTCAGTTTTTACCTGTCCAGAATTCACCTGGAGGCCTGCAGTACCTGAACCTGGAGGCTGATTTTTATTATCTCTTCATATATGCTCATAACATCTCTAAAGATGCATATTTGGATTAATAAGTTGATCTCTAACTCTTCAAACAAAATTTTTTTTTCATTTATACCTGTCCAGAAACGACCTTCCAGCCTGCAGCACCTGAACCTGGATACCTATCAAAAATTTTTTTAAATATAAGAAAAATATACCCCAAATGTAAACTTTTTTCCCAAATAACCTATCCTCTAACTCCTAACACAAAGCCTATGCACCCTGTTTACGCAAAAGTGTCAGATCCGACGCCCCCCTTATTACTGACTTATTGATGATTATACTTTCAGACTCCTTAAAGCATTCTTTTAGAACAAAGTTTAATGTTGAATTAGCTAAAGTTAATGTTCACAATCTTAATATTCTATTATTGTCTAATTAAATCATATAAAACGTATCTAAATAATCAAAATCGTGGTCTCTTTATTTTCTATTCTAAAGGTAAGAATCCTTTCATAAGACAATGGCAGATAAATTGATGTACATCCCCAATGATGATACACTCCTTACTCCTTTAGTATATTAAAATTAGTGGTTGAAAAGATTAAACACTTAACTTAATAAGCCAACAAATCAAAATTCACTAAAGTCCCCAAACTTTTGGGACTAGTGTAATAAACAGCCCATTGTCTCTGGTTGCATATGCGCGAAAAAACAAATTACGAATAAATAAGAGGCATTTTACATATTTTATTTATTTTTACAGGGCTGTGAGTGGAAATGCCGTGACCCTGTGCAGGTTTTTGCTGCACAGGCATTCAGGGAAACAACAAGTGCTACTCCATCTCAAGTCTTGCTTGGCTGACGATTCAGTTTCCCTGGAAAATTTCAGGTAAACGAAAAGTATTGAATTTTAACCCGCTACTGTGGCGTAACACGTAGCATATCCCCTTGTCGTCGGGAAGGTGATATGTTCGTATCTCGTCCCAAACCTTATCATAGATAAAGACGTTAAAAGTTGTACCCACTGCACTGCTGTTTTGTTAGCTGAGCGACATCCATATTAAGAGCTAGGGAGTGGGGAGGGAGGGATTGCTTTTTCCCAAAGCAGTCACAAAAGCCATTTAATCAAAGTTATTTCCTTGGGAACTTCTATAAACGTTAGCTCTACTTTCCAAAAAGGTATTGATTAGAGATGTAATACTCCCAATTATTTTAAGGATTCAGGAAAACGTGCAGGTAGTGTAAACCTTGTGGGAGTTTTAAAAATTGGAGATGTTGACTCCCCTATTGCAAACTTCAATGGTCATACTCACAGGGATCTAAAGGAATAAGACAATGGGCGATAAATTGATGTTCAATGACATCTCCAATTATGATACGCAAAATTACCTCTTCTTTAGATTTCTATCAGTGGTTGAAACGATTGGACAGTACACTCAACCTAGTATACTAACCAATTAAAATTAAATTAAGTTTCCCAAAGTTGTTAAGCCAACAGATAAGAAAACGTTATTATAAAAGTTTGGAGACTAGTGTAATAAACAGCCCAATGCCCCCCTCCCTCTCATACTCATATTATTTTTTTTGTTTAGTATGATGTTTCAAGAAATATGGCGAGCCTATTGTGGTCATCAGAATCCCTCGGACCAAGCTCTTTTATACTGCAATTCTGTAAGTTTTTTTACCGTAGATTATATACTACTTAGGATTAAGTTAAGGGAAGACTAGTTTGACTTAATAAGTAAGTGCATTTGACTAAACCCCAGCACCCAACTTTACGGAAAATACGCCAAATCACCCTCAGCGTAGGTAAAAAGTAAAACATTTTACTTTGACTGACAATTTATAGTCGACAAAAAATTTTGGGTATTTGATTTACCTGCACCTTCCTAAATCGGAAATAAGAATTATTTTGCCGCCTGGAAAATATTAATCTGAGCAAAATATAATACACAGTACACAACCCTCTTGTGTATTTTTAATTTATATTTGTTTTTTTTCTAGATGGTAAATTGTTATGGGAAGCTGGAAGGAAGTCCCGTAGTTGCCAAGACGAGCGTTGTACTTGATCAAGCTGATATTTATACTTCTGTAATAGTCACAGCTGAACAAAATGGTGTCGAGCTCACAAGAATTCAGGTTAGAGTTAAATCTTCAACTTTTAATACAGTTTGTATTCTATAAAGCTTCTCGACTTTATTACAAGAGCAATTCATTGTTCAGGCTCTTTCTATTACTTCAGTAACAGCCTCAGCTAAACAAAATGGATTCAAACTGACTAAAAATTCAAGTAAATGTAATTTAAAACCAGCAAAAAAACGTTCTATAGAGCTTTTCCTCTTTCAGTCCAGTGATTATTGTAGCCAATGAAATGTAAGGATATTGCTTATGGTTTATTTTTTTGTGCTTTTCTTGAAAGTGCCATTATAATATGACCTAAAGAAACACCCCCCCCCCCCCCCCATCTCTTCTTTAATTAATGTTTATTATTAGGGGGGTGGGTTCAGTCCTCGACAAGGCACTTTGAGGGAAATTGCCAATTTATCTTCTATAAAATAAGACGTAATTTTACTAGATTTGTCTGTTTTAGGCTGTCATTGTAGAACTATTACTATCTTTGGCTCTATTCAAACTGAAACCAAGACAATTTATTCTGGAAATGTTCATAAATCTGGCTGTCAAAACTCAACAGTAAGTTTTCACTTTTTTATTAGGGAGGGAAAGAATATATATTTACCATGAAATTATACTTTTTCAAATATTTTTAACTAGTGCTCTCATTCGTTAGTTTTTAAAATTTTGGAGACTTTAAGATCTTGGTTAGCTGTACAAACCTTCAAGTGTCAAAACTTGTTCACCTCACCAATGATTTTTTTAGCCATAGAAGGGGATTTTCTTCACAATTCGAATCATTTTTATTAGTTTAGCCACCGCGTTGTACTTTTTATTTTATTTGTAATTTAAGACTTCTATAAAACTATGATTTCATTTAGGTTGTACCAAATGCATCAGTATATTCAATATGGAGTCATCACTGATAGCAAACATCTAGCTTGCATCATTCTTTCACTAGGTAAAATTTTTATTATTTAACATTAGGTAAATTCTATTTGTGCAGCTATTCAATAACAAGGGTATGTTCTAACTTCTACGTTGTGGTTACATATTTAATGACAGTTACTCGAAATGGTTAGAAAATGAAAATTTAACCTACAATAACCGTTATCCACAAGATAACATATCTACTGTTATTTTAGATTAGATTAGATTAGATTTGTTGTTCTTGGGTGTACATACATAGAAAAAAAAAAAAAAATAATAAATGAATTAAATGAATATTATATACATTTATATATACAGTCAAATTTTATTGATATGGTTAATTTATAAAAAAAATTTCTTCCCAAATGGCAGTTTCCTAAAAACTAGGAAGTATGCAGTAATGTGTATTCACACATTGTTTTCATACAGGCCATATAAATAAGACAAAAAAAAATAGAAAAAAAGATAATAAGCAATAAATAAAATCATATTGGAGAGGAAAGAATGAGAATAGGAAGGATTGATTAGGGGTATACAAGTCTCACACCATTATTGCAATAATAGAAATTAAAAAAAAAAAATTTCAACAAATAGATTTTGATTGATTTATCAGATTTCAAACAATATTGAAAAGAAATATAATTGTATCTACATTCTTGACATATGGGTTGTTACACACTAGAGTTAAGCTTGATAACAAAGATTCTTTTAGATTTTTAATAAATTTTTTTCTTGATTGATTGTGGGTTAATAAATCATTATTACAATGGTTATTCCATAATTTTTGGAAATGATACTTAGGAAATCTTTCAATAGATTTAAACTTCGGTTTTTTAACATCAAACATATTAGAGTTTCTAAGATTTCTGGTATGTAATTGATTACGGCGAAGCCACGTACCTTGAAAGGAACTTGGTAGCTTATTGTTTATAAAATCATACATAAATAATAATTTCAAATAATTAGCTGATTCATGTAAAGGAAGGACATTCATTTTTTTAAATAAAGGCATTGTGTGTGAGATGTGTTTCTTACTAAAAACAATTCTTATTGCCTTTTTTTGCAATTTAATTAATGGTTCTATAGTAGATTTAAGACCACAACTCCAGGCAGGTAAACAGTAAAGTAAATGACTATTTATAAGTGAGTGAAAAAGAATTTTTTTGCTATCTAAATTCAGTATGTGTTTAGCTCTATTTATAAGAAATAAGGAACTAGAAATCTTTTTACTTAAATGTTCTACATGATATTTAAAATTTAAAGAAGGATCTATAAATACACCTAGGAATTTAATTGCAGGAATATTGCTACTTGAATTGACATAATTTAAGATTTTTATTTTATCAGGATCAAACTCATTTTCATTGTTAAAGTTTAGCTTAATATTAAGAGCATTCCAATCAATAGTATTTTCATTTTTATTAAATATCATGATTTTAGTTTTATCAGGATTTAAGCTCATTTGATTACTCCTAAACCAATCAGATATCTTTTTAAGTTCATTGTTTAATTTCAGTTTTATCTCTGTAAAGTTTTTACCAGAAATTAAAAAATTACTGTCATCAGCAAATAATAGGGTAAATAAATCAGTACAGTTTTTAAGATCATTTATGTAGATTAAAAATAGAATTGGTCCTAAAATAGAGGCCTGTGGGACACCTCTATCTATGTTCAGCTTTGTTGAGTCAGTGTTGTTTACATGTACAAATTGCTGTCTATTACTTAAATAATTTTTAAACCATTCAAGTTCAACGCCATTAATGCCAATTTTTGACAACTTTTTAATTAAAATAGAGTGTGGAATTGTATCAAAACATTTTGCAAGATCACAGAAGACTCCAATTACAGTTTTATTATCGTTTTTTGCTTCAGCTATGTAATTTAAGAGGTGTATCACAGGGTGTATTGTAGACTTTTTTGATTGAAATCCATACTGATGTTCAAAAATGATATTATTTCTAATCAAATAGCACGACAGTTGTTGATAAATGACTTTTTCTAAAACTTTTGAGAAAATAGCTAATAAACTTATTGGCCTATAGTTTGATGGATCAGCTTTTTCATTAGAATTATTCCCTTTTAACTTAATTTATTTTTAGTGTAGGTAATACAGTTTTGAATCTTTTTCGTGTATTTTCCCCTTTTTTGTTAACGGATTTTTTTATTTAGAAAATGTGTATCCTCCTGCAAGACAGATTGCTCTAGATATGATGTCCAGGTAAAAATTTAGAATATCACTTACATGTCCGTTCGGCTGTATGTCAGCAGGAAGAAAGGGACAATTTATTACACTAGTCCCCAAAGTTTTTTCATTGGCTAACAACTTCGGGGACGTAATGAATTTTTTGATTGGTTGATTCATTATGGTGAGTGTTCAATGGTTTCAACCAATGATAGTAACCTACAGAAAAGGGAATTTTGTGTATCATTTTTGGGGATGTACATCAATTAATTGTATTATCCCTTTAAATCCCTGGTATTTCAGTCAGTACGTAACGCTATGGGGGGAAGGGGAAGTGATTTTCTCGGCAGCTTTTTCAAAATTTTTGTGAACTTAACTATAATTTCCTCTAAAGGTTGGGTGCAGCGGAAGAATTGATTGAGATATGCCTGGCAGAAGGAAAGGTTGTGGAAGCTTTAAATTTAGGTAATTTTGATCATTATATAAAAGTAGCAGGATCTCTGTATGTGTGTGTTCGACTGTACCAAAGGATTTCGCTAACCGCTGAACCGATTTTGTTGTTCTCTTAAACAATGTAGCTTCTCATGGGTTTTGGGAAGGTATAATATAGCTATTTTAGGGGACAATATCACCACCATTTAAATAGAAATCTCCCTTACCTCCCCCAACCGCAAGGTCTTCTAGATGCCTCTAGGGGCGTAACTGCTAGTTCTGTATATACAGATTGAGAGAAGTCAAAATTTTAGCAGTTATGCACTTAGAAAAATTTTGTGCTAACCACTGAACCGAAAGGTCTTCCTTTATGGAAGCTTTACATAGGCGAAAATATGGTTTCTGTCTCTATCTACTCCTTCCATTACAGAGTCTCTAGATTTTAGGGGCGCAGCCGATAGTAATTTTATACGTTGTTATTCGTTCAGCACGGGAAACTGGATTGGCTGATACCATATCTGCAAGCAAATACCTGGAGGCTTCGAAAGACTTGGATCCTTTAACTTATTTTAATGTTTTCAGGTAATATTTATAAACTTTCAAATTTATTATCCTTTTCTAAAAGTAACAGGATGTTTAGGTGTCTGTCTCTCTGCCAATAGCTAACGATATCGAAAATTGACAGACTGATTTAATTCTTCTTTACAGTAAAGCTTATTATATGTCGATGGATTAAATTCAAATTTATGGGAGAGAAATTGTCTGGGCTAAAAAACAGCCACTACGCATAATCATGATAATTTATAACTCCCTTACAAAAATGGTAATAGAATGCGTGGATATTGTTAGAGATTCCCGTAAACCCTTATAAAATGTTTCTATTATCTTGCTGATATAATGATATTCCCTTTCCCCTAATATGACTATACCCTCCCCTGACCATGGAGGATTATTAGCACCCTAAATTGACGACAAATATTCCCCTGTCACAATATCCACCTATTCTATATCCATTTTTATAATTCCCTGACATATTACGCCAATAAAAGAGTTATGTGTCTTAATTTTTTTCGTCAAAGCACCCAAAACAATTTTCACCGACCAAATTTTTTTTTTAGTTTCTTTGAGGAGAGAAATATGAGATTACGCGGTACCCCAAACTTTCCTCAGGAGGATAATTGTCAAGATTTTGTGCATCAATTCAAAACAATGTTCATCTGTATGACAGAAAACGGGGAAAACAAAGTCAAATGAAAGGAGGACCTGACCTTCCAGGAGTATGGTTGTGGAAATTTTGAATAATTTAACCAACACAACAATAGTTATTTATGGCATCGGTTTATAAACAGCTTTCCGCAGATTTAAAAATGTACAATTATAAGATTAAAACCAGTTTTTTTAGCCCCGAGATACCGAAGGAACGGACAAAAAACTAGTTTTGATCTTATGATTGTACTCTTTTATATTCGTAGAAAACTAGATATAATACGATGCTATACATAATTTTGCAGTATCGCTGAGAACCGGTTCTAATCCACGGGATATTAATTGGTTTCGAAGCGATACTGAAAAATGAATTACTAAGCTTGTTTCTTTTAATTGAATAAAAACTATTGGCAACATAAAAAAATCTTAATTGCATTTAAAATAATCCTTTTCTTCCATTTATAAAGCCTGTAGATTTGAAGAAGGGAGAATACAATGGTAGATAAATAAAAATCTTCCTCATTATTTACTATCTATGATAATATACAATACATTTCTTATGATAAAAATAAGTATCTTTAATTTTTCTATCTTTCAGATTTTTCTTTAAAATTGTTCATATTGGTTATGATATGAAACAATTTTGATATCGATTTTGATTTTATGACCCTTAATAATTATAATTCTGTACATAATATTATAATATATTATATTATGAGTATTATTAATAATTCTTACTTCAATATTGTGATAAAAATATTTATTAATAAATATATATAAAAGTCTTTTTTTATTTTATGTTTTTGTCTTGTTATAGTTTATTTTGAAAATGTAGTTATTATGTCAAGTTAAAATTGAGCAATTTCGTCAATTATTCTTATTTTAGTGCTTTGTGATTTTATCTTAAATATCTTTCTCCTTTAAAATCGCCTATGATTTGTTTAAGGGTAGATATATTAATTTTTGAGTAATAATTCGCGGATTTTTAACATTGTCCTACATTTTAAAATAAATATTTACATTAATTGTAGAACTTAAAAGTATAATTAGCCCTGTAACAAATAGGCCCGTATTTTCTCTTAACCACAATGTGTTTCTCCTTTTTTAGGGTATTCATGCTTTACCGCCAAGTTTTCTTTATTGAATTAGCTTATAATTATTTACAATATTTAGCAAAATTTGTCTGTTTAAGTAGTGCGTCTATCTTTAACTACTCCCTGCTTTTACTTGACTTTTAAAAAGATTAATATTTCTAAGTTATCTAAGATATTACTTTTCTGTCTTATTATAGCTATCACATGTATAATAAGATATACAAGTTTTCCGGAATTTTATAAATTTTAAAGTTAGGGGTAGATTAGAAATCTCCATCAAAGAGGACTATCCACGAACAAGAGCAAGTGATTCTAAGCATCTTACAGCATTGACCCATATTATTTTTTTAGTAAATATACTAGGTTTATGTTTAATATTTGCTTTACCGACTAAAAAGTAAAGTTTCACCATGGTTTTATATGAAAAAACTTTAAAATGTTAAGCATTGTTTGGTGCAATATCATCGACTGTTTTGATGAGTTCAAAGTGTTGTTTAAAAGCTTTGACACAAAATAGATTATTGTGATTAGAAATGTATATTTAAAAAAAGGGTTAGTACCTAACTTGTAAACATTTTAATTAATGTACTTTTGCTATTTTAAAATTTGATGCTTTTCTGCAGTGTTATTTTATTTTGTCCTTTGAACTCAACAAAGCATTTGATGATATTGCTTTAAAAATTGCTTTACATTTCAAAGTTTTTTCATATAAAACCATGGTGAAACCTAACTTTTTAGTAGATAAAGCAAATATTAAACATAAACCTAGTATATTCACTAAAAAAATACTATGGGTCAATGCTGGAAGATGCTTAGAATTACTTGCTCTTGTTCGTGGATAGTCCTCTTTTGAGGATTTTTTATAAAATTCGTTTTTTCTATAATTCTTTATCTAAAAGCGGAAATGCAATTTAAGTTAATTAATTTTGGCATCTGTGATTGGTGGATTTAAAAAATCTGCGCTCTGATTGGATGGCGTACATCATTCAACCAATTAGAGCGCAGGTAGTTTAAAATCCTTTTATCCTATTGGTCAAAATTAATTAACTTAAAATGCATTTCCGCTTTTAGATAAAGAATTATACAAAAAACGAATTTTATAAAAATGCTTAAAATTTGATGCAGATTTCAAATCTCCCCCTAACATTAAAATTCCGGAAAACTTATATATCTTAATGTATAATGCTAAGTTTTTACATTTTGGTATATTCGTTAGAAAAAAAATTTGCGCATTTTTGTGAGAACGCCCCTCCACCTTTCTATGCTACAATTAAGTCATAAAATTTCTAGAAATTCCTGGGATGAACTCTGAAACGGGAAAAGGTTAGGCATTGGCTCAGTTTTAATACGCTCAATTACCCCTTTCTCACATTTATGCAAATCGGCGTTTTCCCTCAAAGTTCCTTGTTGGATCACATATCTGCCCCCCTCCCTTTAATCTTTGAATAAAATAGCGGCTGCGTTCATAGCAACTATATATAAAGGGGGGCCAAAAATAGCTTAAAACCATTCTGAGGCTTAAATAAAAAAAAAAACAATAAATCCTAAAACGAATTTCCCCTTGAAGGAGAACTCAATCAGTTCAGTAGTTATTGAAATCTTAAGCTTCAGACAAAAAACTGACTACTTCATATAATAAGATTGAAAATAAGTTGGAATGTAGTTTTAAGCTTGTTTATTACCTTTGGTTAGGTTACATAGGGTACTGGGTAGACTCCGCAGGGATTAGGGATAGGGAACGAATTACCTTTAACCCCCCATTATTTTCAAGTTGTTAGGGGTGGGGTAATTGCTCGACTTCCAATTTGAAGGAAATCACCAAAACAACTTTGGGTATGTACAAAAAAAAATAATTTGCGGCTAATTTACGACTTTGGCGTATTAAAATTCCTCCATATTAAAAAGCTTTTAGTTCTTATGAAATTTTATTTTGTCTAATATTTATTTTATTTTCAGAAATTAGATTAATCAAATGATTGTAAACTTTCATTTTACTCGGGAACATAGTGATTTAGCTGAAGATAGGCTAAGAAATAATCTTTTTTCATTCCATCGGCCGATTTATATGTAACTTCAAGCAGCTAAGTTAGTTTAATTTTACCCTCCCTAAATATTAATATATTTTTTAACCAGGATGTTTGCAGTGTTTTTACCTGCCTACAAATTTAAAAATATACCTTATAATTGACTATAGAAGTGGGAAATCAGAATAAAAGCGTTAACCACCTTAATCTTTATGTAAAAGTATCATGGTGTCTGTCTTTGTGTTTGTACCAAAGGAACTCACTAACTACTTGACCGCAATAGTTTTCCTTTACAGTGAACCCTACACAGAAGAAGTTGCCCTTAGTAAAAAAATCCCCTAAAAAATTTATTGGCAGTTTTTTGTTAATACTGATTTAAGTACGCATTTATAGGGCAATGGTATGCGTCTGCGGAATCTTTATATTTATCTTTATTAGATGATTTACTTCACCTGTTCTAAAACAGCCCATATGAGGTTGTACCTTTATAGTCTTTTTAAATGCAGCTCCTCTTTAATCTACTTAAATTATAAATTTGTTTTGAAATATTGAATTTCATCGTATTATAGACAGATTTTTGGGAGTAATAAAAAGAAAAATATAATCAATTTCTGTTTTATTTCGACATGCCAATCAAAGTTAATTTTTTGTTATATTCTTGTGAAATTGTCTATGATACGATTCACGATTTTTTATTATGGCTTTTTACGTTAATGTAGGAAATTTTATTAAAACATACCCAAAGTTTTATGAAAACAATCTCTCATTCGTTTGCTTAAAACCAAAAGTATATTAACTAAATATTGATATTTTGGTTTAAACTTCTCAACCAATGATTTTGATTTAAATTAAGGGGAATTTTATATCATTATTGTATGCACTGTATTATTCCCTGAGATTACTCAAAAAAATTTTGTTTTGTACTTTTACATTCTTGTTTTTACGTATTTGAATAACAGCTTTGAACTTTGCTCTAGCAATAAACTAGGCATATAAAGTATAAATATTATTCAAACCAAAACATCTTTCTTAAAACATAGGTTTTGAACAATTTATATAGTGTATGTTAATTTCTAGACAACTTAAACATTTTGAAGTTTTGCAGATTTTAATGGCCGTTCTCAATTTAAACTTTTACTAAATAAATAAAATTTTTGGAGGGTAGAGGTCAACCTAATAGAAAAAGGGATTCTTTTAACCTGTGCATGCATAAAGTTTTAAAAACTTTGGGTACTTTAATTCAATCTTGACTAGGTTATTTAAAACAAACATTTTCTACAAATTTTTAATCTATAGAAGAGTTAATTTCTCTATTATTGGCTATTCACATTGATTATAGACCAATGTGTCTTATCCTCTAGTTCCCTGAGAATCATACACTAATACAGCAGCACAAACTGCCCTTTTCCCCCAGGAAGAGAGGAGACATTGGGCTGTCTATTACACTAGTCCCCAAAGTTTATAATAATGTTTTCTTATTTGTTGGCTCAACAACTTAAGTTACTGTCAATGACTTTGATTGGTTAGTTCATAAATGTCAGTGTCCAAACTTCAGTGACCACTAATTGTAATTTTCTGAAGAGTTAGTATTGTTTATCAACATTGGGAATGTACCACAATTTATCGGCCATTGTCTTATCCCTTTACAAACCTACCATCTTCTCTTAGATTCGTTCTCATCAGTGTTTTTTTTTGCGGAAATGAAAGACTACTCGCATATAATATCTATGCGGAATTAAATGCACACCAGGTCCGACACAGGGATCATAATGGATAAGACAATGAACAATAAATTGTTGTACTGTACATCACCAATGACGATAAACAAAATACCCAGTTTTAAGT
The DNA here is from genome assembly GCF_053477335.1 of Acartia tonsa. Classification (NCBI taxonomy): domain Eukaryota; kingdom Metazoa; phylum Arthropoda; class Copepoda; order Calanoida; family Acartiidae; genus Acartia; species Acartia tonsa. The sequence goes on along the minus strand of NC_137268.1, from coordinate 28,891,629 downwards.
TAAGACAGTATTAGTTTAGAACAAAGTTCATTTAAAGTACCCAAAGTTTTTGTGGTCAAAGAATAAGGTAACGTGGTTATTAAATCTCTAGGCACTAGTTGAGTAATTTACAGCACAATATCCCTTCCTTCCCTGAATTTTTTTTGTCCATTACTAAATGAACACACAATCAGACCCCAATATCGTGAGAATCTATTTTAAAAATGTGTGAAAAAAACCTATATTCTTTTTTAGTAGCGAAGCTACTCTATAATTCACTTTGTCCGTCCGTCCGTCAGTCCGTCCGTCAGTCCGTCAGTCCGTCAGTCCGTAACGCTATGGGGGAAATGGGATTTACTCAGCTCCTATAAAAGATAGAAAGCTGAAATTTTTTGACAACATTCCCATCATTACGGAGCACAAGTAACTATAAAACATCAATGGTGGTCGGACGGTTTTTTAGCAGGTTTTAGGCTATTTTTTTATTTTCCACATTTTTCCTCATATCTTTGGTGTTTATGGTCCGATTTTCAAAATTTTTTCAGTTAGATATATCAAAATTAAATTTTCCGTCCTTTGAAGAAAACAACAATGACGGTCAGACTGCCTTTTTGCAGGTTTTTGGCTATTTTTATATTTTTTACATTTTCCCCCATATCTTTGCTGTTTATGGTCCGATTTTCAAACTTTTTTTGGTTAAAGATATCAAAAGTAAATTTCCCTTCATTTGAAGAAAACAACAATGACGGTCAGACTGCCTTTTTGCAGGTTTTTGGCTATTTTTATATTTTTTTACATTTTCCCCCATATCTTTGGTGTTTATGGACCGATTTTCAAATTTTTTTTCAGTTAAAGATATCAAAATTAAATTTCCGCTTATTTGAAGAAATCAACAATGACGGTCAGACTGCCTTTTTGCAGGTTTTTGGCTATTTTTATATTTTTTACATTTTCCCCCATATCTTTGGTGTTTATTAATTGATTTTTAAAATTTTTTCAGTTAAAGATATCAAAATTAAATTTCCCGTCGTTTGAAGAAAACAACAATGACCGTCAGTCCCATCCACGAAATTTTGTGCTTCGCTACTTATGGATGTTGTCATCCTTGTTAACTGTTAAAGGGAAAGTCGAGAACTAGGGATTTTATTTTGTTTATTGACCTGGGAGAAAAATTGACGTTTCCTCAAATTCTTAAAATTGTAATCAAGCTTTTGTTTGTAATTAGAATAGTCCAAATGTAGTTCTTTCTGAATCGATAAGTCACAAGAGACTAATTTTATTTATTTTTTTATTTTAAATTGTCCTATTGGATGATTTGGGGAGGGAGTGTTCAACTTTTCCCCCAAAAAAATGTGTTGATAAGTAAAATCAAGAGTTGCTTCTCCCCTAGCCTCTTGGAGGTTAGGAAAATCATGTAATCTTATCGTATTATATCCAGTTTTCAACGAATCCAAGGAAAGCTGTTTATAATACTATTCTTTAATTAACAGAAGGATTCCAAGACAAACGCAGGAGTCCCAAACGTCGGAGTGGACAACAGCAGGAGTGTTAAAATATTAATTTTGTTAAGTATTTCTATACAGATTAGGTTAGGTTAAGATATGAATGAACAAATAAGCCCCCCGCAGGGGTTAGGCATTTGAAAAAACCTATAAGATGGTCTTAAATAGGTTAGGTTATGTTAAGTGTCCACTCCGACGTTTGGGACTCCTGCGTTTGTCGTAGGACCAACAGAAGGTCAGAAAACGACACAATCTAGAAACAGAATAGCTCCGCTATCAATACGATTTAGTAATTTTGAAGAAACTCTCTCACAGAAATTGTATCATCGAGGCTTGAATTTGTCTCTAAAAATTGTAAATCATTTCGACAATTTTTTTGGTGTATGTTCGAAACAACAAATAATATAAGTATTGATTTTAATGATTTGAAACTTTTTCAAATAAGATAATATTCCTTTGTCTAGGAACCTAGCACTAAACTTGTTCAAAGTAGTAGTAAGATTCTTTTAAAGCAAACCCCTATCGATCAGGGATCTAAAGGGATAAGACAAAGGCCGAAAAATTGATCTAGGTACAAAATAACCCTTTCTGTAGATTAAGATTAGCGGTTGAAACGTTTGAACACTCAACTTCATGAACCAACCAATCAAAAGTCCCGAAAGTTATTGAGCCAAGTAATAAGAAAACGTTATTATAGGACTTTAATGACTAGTGTAAAAAACAGCCCATCGTAACCTATCTCTGCCTAATTATAGATCCATTTGTTGCTGTAATCTTTAGATGCTTTGTATAAACGCCAGACTATTCTTTTTTTGTCTCTTTCTTGATTTGAGAATTTGTGAAATTACAAGTCATAGTGGTCAGGGACATGCATATAGATATTGAAAATTGTTTCGCGCGAAAATCAGACTAGGGTTGCAGATATATGGCAATGGATGATAATATTACTTCCAGTATGGCCTCGATTAATATCCGCTGGATTAGAACCGGTTCTAAGCCATACTGAAAAATCATGAATCGTATCGTATTATATCCAGTTTTTGGATCTACTGCAGTTCACGGTAAAATATTGCTGGTAAGCAATATTTCCTAAAATCTATGAATTTTGAAGGCTGCTAGCTGCCAAACGGCTGAACGTACAGATCATACCCGTACACCATTTTAAGTGGCATAAAAAGGCCTACAAATAATCTGAAATAGCCAAGATCCAATTATGCACAGGGAAAGCTTCACTGAAGAAAAAACGCGTAAAATAGGTCTTTTTCGCGCATTTCTCTGCACTGCGAGATAATTATGCATTATTGATTTATGGCTATTCCAGATTATTTGTATGCCTTCTTATGCCGCTTAAAACAGTTTGTGGGCTTGATCTGTACGTTCAGCCGTTTGGCAGCTAGCAGCCTTTACAATCATAGATCTTAAGCTGCAGATAAAAAGCCTTACTACTTTATATTTTGGACTAGCGGTTGCGCTCCTAGCATTTAGTAGCTCTGTATCTGAAGATTTATGGAAGGACTTTAAAATAGAATAAAACCATCCTCAGACCTATGAAGAAATCAATCGATTCAGTAGTTTTCAATCTTAAGTCAAAGACAAAAACCTTATTACTTTATATAATAGGATATGCTACCAATAATTCTATTTTCAGATGAAAGCAATGATTTAAAGTTTTATCAATTGTCTTGTTTAGAAGGAAAGAATCATCAAAATAAAAGTAAGTTAAATAGTTTTATCATACACAGTTTTGAAGCAAATGTACTAAATAACTATGACAATTGCATATTATAAATCAACAGGATATTGCTTATTAATTTTGGTACACCACCCCCCCCCCCCCTCTTCTTTTACAAGTTCCTTATAGATTACCTAAATATGTTATCTTTTTCGCTTAACAGTTACATGAACCTTTAAAAAATTCAATTTAAAGAGAAGAAGAAAAAATTAAGTAGTACTTTTCTAAAAATCCTGTTTCTAAACTTTAGTTGACCTTGTAGTTTTCGTTCTTTTGCTTATTTTGTTACTAAAAACACTTCAGTTAAGTATTTAACATTAACTGAACAAACTTCCCTATGAATCGATTTCAAATTATAGAGATGCTACGCTTATATCCTAGGAATTAATTTTCAACAATATAAGCAATCAGATGATTATATCATTAACAAAATTTCTTTTAAAAAAGCTAAAAAGTCATTTTTTGTTTGATGCATTTGGACTTTTTTTCTGCCAAATAGAACAATTTCAATTCTGAATTAAGAATGAGTTGGTTCCTGTCCGGACGACGGAGAAACTCGGTCAATAAGAGTGGGGGATCAAATGATAATCACAATTCTACCCCCAACAAAAATTTGTCAATTTTTGCAAACAAAACAGAAGATGACGGAAACCTTAGGAATGATTTTACAAGGGGTGGTGATATTTTATCACTTCACTTTAATCTGTAATTCATAAGCTTTCTCTCCCCTCTGATTCAAAAAAAAAGGTATAATGTAAGGCGGGACAAAGACAGTAATTATTGCAGACTTTCTGAAGAAAAAAAAAGTGGGTAAAATATTTAAATTTGATACAAAATTAAGACCATTAGAAAGCTTTAGAAAATGTCTTTCAAGTTTTAAATGGACGTTCTCATAGGACTTCTGTAAGTTGGTGCAAATTAAAGCTCTGAAAATAAAGCATTTAATCATAATTATATGTAGCGTGTTTTACATTTTTCACACTTTTTTATTGCTTTTTGTCATTTAGACTTCTGTGTGTCTGTCTATATGTCACACCCTAGCCATATTTCATGGGACTAAAAATATTGTTCGTTTAAAGAATATCAGATTATAATTGTAGATGTTCTATTGGGTTTGTATGACTACACAAAAGGACAGTAATCTTTTTATGTTCATTTAAAAAATGCAACAGATTACCTACTTAACATTTGGTCTTCAAAGGAGTAACGTAGATTTCATTTCTGAATTTGGATAAGATCACTTATCGTTTCATGTTTGTCCAATGTAAAATTGTATATTGTCTCAGAATGCTGCCTGATGATGAGTTCCAGCACATTCTTGGCTATCTCAGGCCAGAGGACAAGAAAAACCTGAAATTAGTCAATAAAGAATGCGAAAAGAGGGTAATTACTCTGGATCCTTCCATGAGGAACTGGAGTATTAAAGTTGTTGATGGTGATAGTTTTGAAGATATAATTTTTCCATTATCCAAAGCAAAAGAAAACATATTGAGGGAGGAAACTTTGATGATATCAAGCTGTCGGTTTATTTCCTTCCAAAGGATGAAAGTGTGGATGCAGATGTTATGATGATTTATATTGATTCTATCCTCAACAATTGGAAAAATAACATAGTTTTGTTATCCATTCCTGTTATGGGCACTGAATATTTTTTGCTGAATCCAAAGTTTAGAATGTCCCAACTAAAGAATCTTATTTTAAGTAAATATCATTATAGTGGTATTTCTGAATTGGGGGATGATTCATCAACAATTAGAAAGTATATTGCAAGAGCACTGATTCGTAATAATTTAGACAGTCTCGAAACTCTAGACATAAGAAATCTTTCACAGGTAAATACTGATAAATCTCTAAATGTAACAAGTCTTACAGCTTATGGCATGCATGGTGATTATTTAAGGTCTTTCCTTATACATTCATGCAAAACATTGGAAAGTCTGAAATGGGATTGTCGGTTTTATTTTACAATATCAACCCAAGATTGTCCTGAGTTACGGCTGAAGGAGCTGAGCTTGGATATATCTGCAAATTTGACTTCAAAGAGTTCAATGATCTCCATATTAGACATTACTAAGACTTCCATTCTTTCATTGAGTATAAATGGATTAAAGACTGAGATGAAGAATGTGTTTAATTCTATTCAACTTGGTTTGCAGAAGCTACACTATGAAAGTTCTCATATTTCAAATTTTCCTATCATATTGAGAGCCACTACCACTTCACTTACAGAATTGACACTTTCTGAAATAACTGCAGAAACATTTGACATTCTCAAAGAACAATTGATACTGCTTGAGAATATTGAACTTAATTTAAAAAAATTCATTGGCAAAAGAATTCCTGGTCGATTGATACCTTGTTTGATTTGGTCATCAAAAAAGACTCTGAAAGAAGTGCATCTTAGTTCAATAAGTGATGGCCCAGATTTTCTGTTTGAAGGTGTATTACAGATAGAAAAGTTGTACCTGAGGGACATTTCTTCTGACTATGGAAATTCACTAGTTCGTGCTTGTCCGGACTTAAAGGAGTTGGAGCTTCATAGCATTAATTGCTTTGAGTTTCCAGTTTTTGGAATTCTGAAATTGGAAACTCTTCATTGTACCAACACTTGTTATAAGTTTACTCATAAAACACCAATGCTAGCCTTGCAAAAGTTAGAAGTGCATAGATTAAAACAGTTGGACAGCTGTGTCCATGGTTCTTCATATTTCTGTGAAATAAATATTTTGACAGAATTTATTTGCTCTGAAGCAAGTTCTGAGTATGTTTCAAAGGTTTTAAACATGACACATAACACTTTGAAAGAGGTGAAACTTGCTAATATAGAAGATGGTGACTTCAATCTTGAGAAGAAATTGAAACTAAGAAGATTTCAAGCTTATGATGTTGGTATAGACCTTGTGAAATCTGTCCTCATGAATCAAGATTCTCCATTAAACATGTTGGTTTTGCAAGATGTCAGGGTCAAACAGAGCAACTATTTTGACCCCTCCCTTCTCAACATGCTGATAGAATTCAGGGCTAAGAATCCACATTGCTTGGTTGAGATCAAGAAAACGAAAGATGATAAAGAAACAACCAACAAATGAACTCATTATCCAAATCTAATGAATATTATTGAATATTCTTTGTCTCAAAAATTATCCAAATTTCCTATTGATTTTCAATGAAACTAAAGTTGTAACATATAAGTGATTACACAAAATCGGCAGAAATGAACCCCCCTCCTCAAAACTAAGAAATGTTTCCATTTCTGATTTGTTATTATCTTTTTTTGAATATTTTATTATTTTTTAGATTGGTCAATTATAAAAATCTAAAATGAGTGATTGGAGCGAGGACGAGAATTATAATATTCTTCCTGTTCAGGTATTATTCAGCAGAGATGAAAAAAAACAGGTTTTTAAAAAAAAAGAACAAACCAGTTTTTTTTTTGTTTAAACCAGTTTTTTTTTGTTTTTTTTTTTATAAAAACCAGATTTTTTTTTGTTTTTTTTTTAATAATATCCAAATTATAGGCCAGCCCCCCCCCTCTTTTTTCACCCCCTCCCCCTTTTTCTCACCCCCTAAACGGAGGTGCCTAAATCTGCCCAAAAGGACCCGAAAAAGGGCAGCCCAAAACCGCCCGCCCGATTTGACAACCCTGACTTACAGTTATTTACTGTATTATTTACGTTATGAAAAGATATAATTGGAAAGATATAAATATTTAAAAAAAAAAACACATTTAAACCATACCACCTTGTTTTTTTTGGTTTTAACCACTTGATTTAAACCACGTGGTTTTTTTTATGCCAACTCTGTTACTCAGGGAGGAAAGGGACATTGGGCTATTAATTACACTGGTCTCCATAGTTTGATTATCACGTTTTCTCATACGTTGGCTTAACAGCTTTGGGGACTACTAATGGGTCTATTTTTAAATAGACATTGCTTGATTTTTTTTATAGATAAACGTATACTTAAAATGTTAATATCCCTTTACATGATTTGAATCTATTATTTCTTTTTCGTAAAGAAGCTACTATATAATTCTTAATGTCCGTCCGTCTGTCTGAAAGAAACGGTTAGGGGGAAGCTTGAATTTCTCGACCTCTATCAGAGAAACAGCTGATTTTTTGTCAAGATACTTTGACAATGACTTTTAAAATCACCTTTTCCACATTACCATCAACAATTTTGTGCTTCGCTACTCATGAATATTGACATTGTTTTATTTCTATCTTATTCCAGGAGTTAAACAGGCCAAAAGGCAGAGGTCGTGGTAGAAGGATGGAGAATAATTCAAGGTAAATATATTCTATTTCAGGGATCTAAAGGGATAAGACAATGGCCGATAAATTAATGTACATCCCATTCCCCAATGATGACATAATAAAATTACCCCTTCTGTAGATTTCAATTAGTTGTTTTACGTTTGAACACTCAACTTAATGAAACAACCAATCAAAATTCCCAAAGTTGTAAAGACAACGAATAAGAAACCGTTTTTATAAAACTTTGGGGAATAAAATGCCCATTGTCCCCTCTCTCTCTGATTCTATTTAGTCCGTAAGTCTTTGTTTGAAAACTTTTGCAAAAGTAACAAAATATAAGGCCACGAAAAAGATAAGAAAAATCAGGGCCAACAAATGAGAATTAATCCTTTATTTTTTATTTTTCTATCAACGAACTGCATAATAATTAGGAGATTAAAATACAGACAGGTATTCAAAAAAACACGACTTTTCCAACTATCAACTTTTTCAATATAAACTCCTTTAGAACCTACCTATTGTATTTTTTTGTGTTTTATTAGAGACTGGAATAATTCAAATGAAAGAGTTGGTAACAGAAAATCCTATGAGCCAAGATCAAGGTTAGCTCGATTAGGATTTTGTTTGTTTTAGATTTAATTTCAGAGGTAAAGCTTCTTTATAATTCCAAATTTTTGTCTTGCCAGTTAGAAATGGTTAAAGATGAATTTCTTCATAGTTTTAAAAATACATATCTAAAAAAAACTCCTGGTCAATATCAAGTCTATTGTTGTCCTATCCATGAAAATTATTTAAACATTTTGATAATTTAGGGAGAATGAATGCGAAGAGGTGATGGAGGTTCCAAGTGATTGTATGGGAAAAATCATTGGGAAGGGGGGCTCCAGGATCAGTGAGATTAGACAGGCATCTCATGCATACATCCAGGTAGTAATAGTATGGGGAGTATCATTGGGAAGAGAGGCTCCAGGATCATTGAGATAAGACAGGCATCTCATGCATACGTCCAGGTAGTAATCCTTATATAAATGTGACAGGATATCTTGCCCATCTGACTGTAGTGAAGCATCTTCTAAAGGGTGGCTGTAAAATCTCACAAAATCGTCATTTAACAATTGAATCAAATCTTCATTAATTTATTTGCTATTTTGTCTACTCTATGGAAATGGACGCCCACCTTAAATGGGAAAGGATGTTAATATATACTCCTTTCAAACCTTTGTTTTTTGTAATCAGGCTGATAACAGAACAATTGGAGGAAAGAATTCCATCCTAATCAAGGGAACTACAGATCAAATAGCCAAGGCTAAAGCTTTGATCCAGGAAATAGTTGATGATGATGATTCTCCTAGGCTAAGGTAACAATATAAAAATGTAACAGACGGAAAAAAATGAAAACAGATGAAAAAAACCTTTTAACAGTGATCTTGCGGACGATTTCGCGACCGTTTAGTGTTTACTTTAGTGCAATTGGATGAAATACTTATAAGTCAATAATTTGCAATAAATATCAAAGTGTATAAGTAAAAACATGGCCTTTCTATATTTATTGCTAGACTGACCTTACGTTTTCAATTGATAACTGTGCTCAATAATTAAGTTAGAATTGTTTTTTCGATGTGCTAACACTAATTTATAATGTTCGTTAGTCCGACTCTCTCATTTAAACATGTGGTCATTATTATTTAGAAATTCTGCCCGCAAGGAACCCATCCCACCCGTAAACAATGGAAATACAGAGGTAAATATAGAATTTAGCAAGGGATAGTTGCACGAAGTGCACTTCAATGTGAATCTAGTGAACTGCATATTTTTTTCCGTTAAATAGTTTACATCTATAGGACATATATATTTAAAAGACTTTCAATTTGTACCAGGTACTTTTAAAAATATTAATACTTGAAATCATACTTTTTTATATATGCATGCAACATAAATGACTATTGTTTTCACAAAAACAGCATGATGACAATTTGTTGGTGCCTAATTGATTGTTATTAATTCAATTGTAATACAAAATTATATATACTTAAATGGTATTCTTGTAACTTATACTTTCAACCAAACTTGTTAAATGCGCTTCATGCAACTATCCCTTTTAGAAGCGCAGCTACTTTATAAATAAGATGGTCTGTTCATATTTTTATATCTTAAAAAAATTACTATTGTTATGTCAAAGAACATTATTTCATGTCAATTTTATCTAGCATGTTTATGAAGTATGTTGTATGCTTTGCCACAATACAAATGGATATCATTGTATCAGTTTTTATTTTATTAAAACGATTCTAATCATTTTGATTTCAACAAAACATTTGTCCAAGCGTTAAGATTAATGTCATTGTTTGGTTTCAAACCAAATTGTCAATTCATTTCTTGGTGATTTTCCTCATAGGGCCTATCGAGCATTGACCCTCCCCCCTCCTTATTTTGAAAAAGGAAATAAGTAAGGGTAATATGCCCAACCCCTGCAGGGAGACGCCGATAACTGATTTAATTTTAGCTTCGTTTTTAGGAAGATACCTTCGTTGACTGGAATGCTATAAGGTAATAATAATTTCTTAGTTTAACCACTTTGTAATTTTTCACAGATATATTAAAATCAGGGATAAGGGATGGGAAACCTGACCGAAAATTAGGTCTCAGCCTCCTTTTAAAAGTGATGGGGCAACTTTTCTTTTTTGCCTATAAAATCAACTCATTTCCCCCAGTTCCTCATTGGCTGTAGGCCAATATCCAATAGCCTGAAACTTGCTTTTAGCATTAACCAATTAATTAATAACAAACGCGTCCCCCAGTTCATTATTGGCTAAATTAATTCAACCAAACATAAATTTCTGCTATTAGAAAGACAACAATGGAAACTTTCTGCTATCAGAATGACAACAATATATATGACGTTCAATCACATCAACTTATTATTAAATTTACACATTAATAAATGTCCATATAGCAAAACATAAATTGAGAGATCGTTTTTTGAAGACTGAGTAGGATTCAACATTTTATACTTTAGAACAATGTGAAAAACTCATGTCTTTAGACAATTTAAAAGTTACATTTCATGTGGAATTGATAACCCATCTAAATGATCACAAATACAAAACTAGTTCAATATGTAAATAAAAGTGTACTGTGTTTTGTTAAAAAAAAAATTTCATTAATTTTGGTAAAAATTATTGCACACTTAATTGAACTTTTCTGTTAATATTTAACGTAAAATAATTTTTTTTAAAAATTCTTAATTTATATGTTTGCTATGGAACAATTAGTTGATAGAATGTTACCCATGTACTTATTCAATTCTACTTAATTTATTTATTAAAGCTGGGGAGCTAAAGCGGTGTTTATTTCTATATACAAATTTTGGGGTGAAGTAGATCCCCCCTAAAAATGTTTGAAAATAAATCAGATTTAACCATCTCAAAAAAACTTTTTTAAATGGGGGGGGGGGGGGTTGGCGAAGTAATAACGGGATTCTACTTAAAGCCACTGACATATTGGTTCTTTGAAAAGTTTTTATTATATTTTATGATAGGTGAAATCAACTACCTGAATTCTATTCTATACTTTTTTTCTTTGCATTCATATAATAGCTATTTCATCATTGTTCATAGTTTTCAAATCTAACTACTGCGTCATCCCGAAACTAGTTTTTTAGGCCTAGTTGGAAAATAGGCCTGGAATAATATTTTCTTACGTTTCCCATCCCTTATCCCTGATTAAAATTAAATATGGGAATAAGAATGTAATTATTAGATCAAAAGTATACAATTCACTTAACAAATCCAGTATTGTAAAAGGTAATCAAACCTATTTCACTGCCCCTAATTTTACAAATTCTTATTAAATTGATACAGGTATAGAACCCTTTTATTGTACATCCGTTGTCATTGTGTCTGAAAGATGGGTCATGGCATATTTCCATTCTAAACATCACACATCTTACTCAACAGAAGTAGGAACTTTTTTGGTTGTTTTTGTGTATCACAATGCCGGTCTGACCCAAGAAAAATAAACTATTTCATGATTTACAAAAATGTCCAGCTCTTTATCATGAACTAGTGGCTGCGCTCCTATCATGTTGATTCACATGGATGCGGTGATATATTGCCTAAAACCATACAAAAACATAAATCTAAAAAGGAAATAGCTTAAAATCAACCTGGGACCTATAAAAAGCTACCCTAAAAAGGGAAAATTAGAAAATCAATAGGGTGACAGACAGTCCACTTTTTTTGTAATTTCTAGAGCTGGATTAGAAGAGGATCAGAACAAGAAATGGGAACACCTCCCTAGAATTGTTAAGGACTTCTATCAAGAACAGGTATAGTAATTTCAGAATCTGGTACGTGATAAAGTGAAATATAATTCAGGGATCTAAAGAGATAAGACAATGGTCAATGAATTAATGTACATACACAATGATGATAAACAAATTTAGCTATTCTATAAATTACATTTAGTGGTTGAAACGTTTATACACTCAACTACATGACCCAACCAATCAAAATTCAATTAAGTTTTCAGTTTAATGTAAGACTTGGGGACCAGTGTAATAAACTGCCCAATATCCCCTTCCTCTCTGGAAATTTGACTATTTATTGGTTAATGGAAATGTTTCTTTGTTTTTTATTGCCTTCGCCTTAGCTTTATTTGATCTACAAGCCTTTATACTAAAATAACCGGATGTCTGTCTGTCTAGAGGAAAGTGGCAAACCGACTTTATAGGATATGCGATAAAAAAAACTGTTAGTCCATGTTCAGGATTGAAGACAAATATTTTCCAATCAAAGTTTAATTATTCTTATTTTAGGAAGCTGTAAAGAACCGTACAAAGGATGAAGTTAACTTCTTCAGAGATAGAAACAACTGTATTCAGGTTATTTTAATTATACACATTGTAGAGAGGAAAGTTTCCCTCAAAAGTCCTAAAAGTTTCATAAAACGTTATAGTTGTTTAAGTCTTTTTTTTGTAGAGAGAGTAGGTAAGGTTTATCGCCCCTTGAAATTTCTGGTGCCCTTCTTACCAGCTCATACCAATAACGAAATTAATTCGGAAAAAAATCACGAAACCTATAAGTGTTTTCAGCTGTCGTTAGGGGGCAACACATCGTAAAATTGACGACCTCTCCATTTGCCCCCCAAATATTATTTTAGATTTAATTCCCTTGTTGGTTATACCTTATTCCTGCCTTCTTACACTTCAAATAAATTAGGATTAGATAAAACTACCCAAAGTTTTTAAGCCATGGGTACCAGTTTATTCTTTATCACAGTGTACCTCAATCAATAGACAGAACTGGATTTTTATTAAAAATAATAAAAGTTGGGGTAAAAGAATCAATTTAATTCCATTTTTAAGGTGAAAAACTTTAATCCCGAAGACAAGACTCCAATCAAGAACCCGACAGAAACGTTCGAGGAGGCATTCTCCCAATATCCAGATATTCTCAAAACAATCAGAGCCCAGGGATTCGAACGACCGTCGCCAATCCAGGTATGGACTTTCATGAAGCTTCTCATATTTAAGATTGTAATATTTGTTAAAACCTTTAAAACTAATATTTAGTTTGTACTCTAGTAAATTCAGTATATAAACCTTTAAGAGCCAGTATGATTTATAGTCCAATGTCCTCTCCCTTCCTTCGTAACAGTACACCTGTAACACTGCTGGAAGGTACTTAAAATCACTTGCTCGCGTTCATGCATATAGTTCCCTTTAGGTTTTGTGATAAATAACTTATGCATATTATTTTAGAGTCAAATGTGGCCGTACTTGTTATCTGGCAAAGATGTTATTGGAATTGCTCAAACAGGTCATTGTTGTTTTTAAGGAGCACAGCTACTCTAGTTAGGTATTATAAGACGGCATAATTAAATTAGACAAAAATCAGGACCAAGGGACCGGGATTCTGACAAACAACTCAAAGTGAAAATTTCCCCTTAACCCACTGTGTTCTTTTTCCCCCTTCTTACTTACTTCCATTTAGTTACAGCACAAAAATATTTATGATTCCTTAGGAACTGGAAAGACCCTGGCATTCTTGCTCCCAGCTTTTATCCACATTGAAGGACAAACAACTCCAAGGTTAGCAAAGATAAAAATATTTTCTGTAAGATAAACCCCTATTTACGGGGGGGGGGGGTCGTTAAATGCCAAATAGATATGATTGTAAAGTTAAATCTTTTGGTTGTAGGGTAATTTTAATGCGAAATACTTCAATGCCTATTAAAACTTTTGTCCCAAAAAAGTCACAATTATTTGTTTCTATGTTTATTCTAAGACATCAATTATTGTTGGGAAATCCCCCTCCCCTCCCCCCCCCCCCCCGAAATCATCAAAAAATATTGTTTTGGCGCGGTACATTTCTAAATGTTTTGTATTCTCTTTGTTTCAGAGGACAAAGAGGAGGTGCAAATGTGTTGATCTTTGCGCCCACAAGAGAATTGGCCCAGCAGATTGCTAGCGAGGTAAATAATTCTTATTACATGGTAAAAATATAACAATTCTTTATTAGTACCTACGGATTTTTCGGGTATAGTCCCTTTCGTTACATCGCCTCTTAAGGAATCGCGTTTAGTCGTATTTCCACAGTAGCTTTCCTCTCTTCAGTTACTTTGAAAGTACGACGAAACGCCCCTTAAGACGCCTTATTTCTCGGGATGGTATTTGGCTACCTATTCTATTTTAAAATTCAACTTTGTATAGTTTAGGCTTTTACTGACCAATTTCTCCCTTAGATGATAATGGCGCAGCTTATAATATCAGAAAACCCACCCCGCCCCTCCCCCCCACTCCTCAAATAAAAACATTTAATATAAAGGTTAAGAAGTACGAGTACCGAGGAATAAGATCAGTGTGTGTTTATGGCGGGGGAAATATCAGAGAACAGCTCAACATTATTAAGGTTAGTTTTATTTCTGCGGATTTTTCACCGGTAATTTGACTTTAGTAAAGTGTTTGTTGCATTGGAATATTTTAGTTTTAGAAAACTTTTCATAGTAAATTAAGTTCCCATATTTTGAGGCATCTTTAGGGATAAGACAATGGACGATGAATTGATGTACAGCGCATTGATGATAATCAAAATAGCCATTTCATTGGTTGAAAAGTTTGAACTCTACTCGTTTCGAACCACTCAATAGAAAAATTTGAGAAATTAAACTTATCATTTTGCAATATTAAGTGATTAAATTTTCCCCTCTAACTTTTTTTGATATAGAATGGTGTAGAAATCATCATAGCCACCCCTGGAAGATTTAACCATTTCGTGGAGCAAGGCAGTATCAACTTGGAGAGTATCACATACCTGGTTCTGGACGAAGCAGACAGGTTAGCTCAACCATTACCTCATACGGGCGAGGCTGCTGTCTAAGACACTCTAACGTCAGGTCCAACAACCCAGGATAAATTTAACTAATTGGAGCCAAATATCTTATTTTTCCACCCAAAAATGCGGGAAATTAGGTGAAGTAGCACCCATCAGACAACCAACTCTTTGATTGCACGACCTTTGCTTGAGTTGCGCCTTTTTTCCCCTACTCTAACTATATATATCGCGCACCTGACATTGCAGGGACCTTTTTAACGTCTATAGTAATGGCGGCCGAGATTCGATCCTATCAACTTCGCGACGACAAGCGGATGCGCTACGTGTTGAGCCATGGTCGCGGGTAGTTTGACCAAACCATTATACAATTAAGTTTAAAAACATCCATATGAAATGAATCTAAGAACAAAATAATTATGGATGCACATTGCACAAAGTGAGTTATATTGTATATTGCAGAGGTTCATTGTTCATTTGCAGTTTTAAATGATTAAATGAGTAATCAACTAAAACCTAATAAGTCTTTCATAGGCCTGATAGACTCTAATACATAAATATCTTTCACTTAATATGTTTCAGAATGTTAGACCAAGGATTCGAATACGAGATTCGTAAGACCCTAATTGATATCAGGTATCACATTTTACAGTATGGATTCGAAACCGCCTTATATCCGCTGGATTAAAACTGGTTTTCAGCCATACTGAAACAACATGTATAGCCCCGTATTACAGACAATTTTCCACAAATATTGTAATAAAATTCAAAAAATGAATGCCAGTTTTGTTACTCCAGGCATTTGGCCCCTTGCGGTTAACTAAACAGGTTTTAATCTTATATTTTTTAAATTTAATATCCGCGGAGAGCTGTCTATTACACGATGCTATACATAGTGCACTGCACGCACATGTTACATAAATAGTGACCATATAATATTAATCTGGCTAATACGGTTCATAAGAAGGAAATGAAGAAACATCCGTAATATTGCAAACAACTAACTCTTACATGGCACATTGGGGCAAATCAAGCAAAAAGGGGATTTAATTATTTAGTACCCTTAAAATTCATCCCACAAAAATTTCATTTTATACTTTTTTGTAGGCAACTTAACAACGAACAAACTTGCTTTTATGTTTTTTTTCTGTCATTTGAAAGGAACATGGAGATAAAGGTCATTTAATGAAGGTAGATAGAAAATTACCGGAATAACACCCCACGAAAATAGCCCCCCTTTACCCTATCCATCTATCTATTAATCTCTCTATCCATCCGTCTATCTATTCATCTATCTATCCATCTATCTATCCATCTATATATCCATCTATCTATCCATCTGTCTATCCATCTATCTATCCATCTATCTATCCATCTATCTATCCTTCTATCTATCCATCTTTCTATCCATCTGTCTATCAATCTATCTATCCATCTATCGATCCATCTATCTATCCATCAACTATTTATCTATCTATCCATCAACTATCCATCTATCCATCCATCTATCTATCCATCTATCTATCCATCTATCTATTCATCTGTCTATCCATCTATCTATCCATCTGTCTATCCATTTACTCATCATCTATCTATCCATCTATTTATCCATCTGTCTATCCATCTATCTATCCATCTATCTATCCATCTATCTATCCATCTATCTATCTATCCATCTTTCTATCCATCTGTCTATCTATCTATCTATCCATCTATCGATCCATCTATCTATCCATCAACTATTTATCTATCTATCCATCAACTATCCATCTATCCATCCATCTATCTATCCATCTATCTATTCATCTATCTATCCATCTATCTATCCATCTATCTATCCATCTATCTATCCATCTATCTATCCATCTTTCTATTCATCTGTCTATCTATCTATCTATCCATCTATCTATCCATCAACTATTTATCTATCTATCCATCAACTATCCATCTATCCATCCATCTATCTATCCATCTATCTATCCATCTATATATCCATCTGTCTATCGATCTATCTATCCATCTGTCTATCCATTTACTCATCCATCTATCTATCCATCTATCTATCCATCTATCTATCCATCTATCTATCCATCTATCTATCCATCTATCTATCCATTTATCTATCCATCTATCTATCCATCTATCTATCTATCCATTTTTCTATCCATCTGTCTATCTATCTATCTATCCATCTATCGATCCATCTATCTATCCATCATTTATTTTTTCTATCTATCCATCAACTATCCATCTATCCATCCATCTGTCTATCCATTTACTCATCCATCTATCTATCGATATATCTATTCATCTACCTATCCATCTAACTATCCATCAAAGTGTTCAAAGTGTCAAATTTGGGGTCATAGAATTCATTTCAGTAGAAGGGGAGAGGATGGTGTAAAGGGGGTGGATGGGGATTCTTATTTTAACAAGCTACAAGTTTCACTTAATAATAAATCCATTATAAATGTGGGCATTATTGACATAGATTTTTATTAGCTAATATCTATATTTATAATTATATTATGATTCTTGTTTACTGTTTATATGTATACTAGCGGCTTCGCCCCTAGCCTCTATGGGCTTTGCTCCAAGAGGTAATTAAACAAGGATGACAACATCCATAGAAGCGAATTTCTGAAATGGAAGGACAAACGAACATTAACACTTGTGAAGTGTAAGAACTGAATATTAATGCATGTCTATAAAAGATTGTAATTAAAACTGATTAAATACATGTTACTGTTTAAGGACATACTGACGTTTTTAGGGCTTGATTATAGAGATGCTTTGCTTATAACACTATACCTTAATGTACTAAGAATAAGTACTGAGTATTCAGTAAATCAGATGAATAGGATATTTTTAACATTCAAAACCATTATTTGTTGTCATAAAAGTAAAAAATCAGCTTGTTATAAAGGACCAGTAGATATATTCCCTGAAGAGTAGAATCTAATCGGATTTGTGGTTACCGAGATCTATTGGTACGGACGGACAGACAAACATACATCAAGCTACTTTGTTTTATAGATTAACATCCAGGGATCTAAGGAACAAAACAATAACCGATTTGGGGACTAGTGTAATGTCCCCTCCCTTTCTAAATAAAACTGAAGACGCTAAACATGAATACCATGTAACTACATAATTTAAAAACAAAGCATTACCAATAGACAGACAGATAGACTACTTGCTAATTCATATTTAAAATGATTATAAGAACACTACGTTATTTGAATGTTAGCTTTACCTTTCCGCAGTGAGGGAGGGGACATTGGGCTGTTTATAACACTAGTCCCCAAAGTTTTACAGTTGTGTGTTCAAACATTTTAACTACTAACTTTGATCTACACAAGGGGTAATTTTTTGTATTATCATTGGGGATGTACATCAATTTATTGACCTTTGTCTTCTCCCTTTAGATCCCTGATATTTGTAATAATCCATAGAAACCCTTATTTAGTTACATTAAAACATCAAACATAAAGAGGTTTAGATTTAGGTTTAGCACCCCCCCCCCTTCCCTCCCCTCCCCATCATTTAGTCAAGAGAACTTGAAAATATTCATTATCAACCTATATTCAAAGTCTGATGAAATAAATATTTCTCATAACTATGTTTTTGCGTCTTTTATTTATATGTATTACATCTTACATTTGACTTTAAAAGCGCATTTAAAAGCTTTTTTTACAATCTTTTCTTGCACCCACCTTTAGAAAACGGGCTAAAAACCCCTACGGGGGCGCGGGGGGGTAAATGAAACCAGTACATGCGATTATAATATGTCTTTAGGCAATCAAATATCGTTTTTTTAGTCGGTGGCAACCAGTGAAAACATGTTTCCTGATACTGTCTACTTAAATGTTGATTTTAAAACAAACAAAAATAAACTAAAATCTTGACTTCAACTAGAATTATTTAGGACTAATTTCTTCAATTTGTGTTTTTTTCTTTTATACTGTCAAAATATATGTAATGCATGACTCATCAAAAGTTATTTTGTCTAATTACGTTAATTCTAAGAGATTTTATAATACTTTTAAAATTGTTGGTGAAACACAAAAAGTATGCCTTTTTCTGTAAGAAAATTTTTGCATTTCTTGACTTCCATGCATTAGAATGCTTACTTGAAAAGCGTATTTTTACGATTCCTTTGAAATCTGATGTACATTGGGTATGATAATACTCATAGAATGTTTAAAACTTGATTTGGGGGTGGTGAATTGATGCCCCTTGTTGCCCCTATGTGCATGGTGATGAAGCTGCGCCTCTTACGAGTCAAGGCATTCTCCATACTATTACTATTAATGTCTCGCCTCTTAAATTAGTTATGACATGATTTTGACTGAAATTTTAACCCATTACTTCCCTCAGCGACGAGTAGAAGACCTGTTGTTGACGCTACATGGTATCTTAATAAATGTACAGTTCCGATTTATTAAACCCATTATCGGTGTCGGTAACATTAATGTTCAAAAAAATTTAATCTGCGCCCGATTGAACTTCATATGGACAAAAGCCGGTTGGATGTACAGAAAATTTTACTTCACAATCCATTTAATAAATTTAATTGCCTAAATAAACGTACTTTAAAGTCAAATTAATAGAACAACTCCTTCCCACTCCAAATGCCCATCTAAACCTCGAAAATTGCAAAAGTCGTCAAAAAAAAGCCGCCGTTTTAATGAGATAATGTCCATTTAGACCTGACCGAACCACAGTGATGACCAGTGCTACCTGGCCGGAGAATGTGCGACGACTGGCGGATAAATACATGAAGGATCCAGCCACTGTTTTTGTGGGTAATTAGTCACTAGTCATAGTACCCTATTCTAAAAAGTTGCTACTATTTGACAGATTTTGTTTGCCATAGCTTAGTTTTAGGCTATTTTATTTAGGATGTAAATATTTTTTTTGTAATATTTTTTTGGTATTTTTTAGCAAAAAAAACGCATTATGTTGCCTTCTTTTCAGCTTATACCAATAACAAAATTAATTCGGGAAAAAATCACGAAACCTATACGTATTTTCAGCTGTCGTTGAGGGGCAACACATTGTAAATTTGACGGCCTCTCCATCTGTCCCCCTAATATTATTTTAGATTTTGTCACTTGTTGCCTTCTTTTAATCAATTTTGATTATTACAGGGTCTTTGGATTTGGCAGCCGTTCATTCAGTGACACAAGAGATCATCCAGGTACAGAATTATTATTTTACTAGGAAATATTCGGCATAATTTATATCCTATTATATAAAGTAGTAAGTAAAGTTTGTCCTCTGTCTAACCACTGTAATTAAATAAGAGGCATTTTAGGAAAACTACTCATAGGATTAGGTTTTGTCTTAGGCCATTTTTAAAATAAAGTTAAAATCCTAGTCGTTAGTCTATAAGATTAAGTAGTGAGGTTTTTTTTTGGTTAAAGCTAAAGATCTTAGTAATGGCTGGTCTGATTTGGTTAGGATGTCTCATATACCTCTTATGGCGGGGTTTTAGGCTAATTTTGTCCCTCTTAGAAATTAAGGCTACTTGTAAAATTCCATAACATCTTATTATGGTTGTAATAGATCTATCTTATGATAATTAAATCTTTAATTTAATTTGATGACCAACGATACATCCTCTTTTGTTTAAAGGCGAAAGAGGAAGATAAGATTGATGAGCTGTTCAAGTTCTTTGATTCCATGGGGCCAGAGGACAAGGTTTGATTTTCTTAGTAGCGCAGCTACTCTTAACATATGTTGTAAGGCTAGCTATACTTTGTATTTATTCATCCATGTGTTGTGAAGTAATTATGTTGTGACTGTTAATGGACAAAACAACTCACAATTATGGAATCTCGACCACAAAGATTTTTTTATCCAATCTTGACAAGTGAGGTATTTTTGGAAAGAGGAATATATATAGAAAACGCCTATGTAAATTAGAAAATCAGCAGAAATCATATTTGCAAGTTATTTGCAAAAATCTGCAATGTTAATTTGCAAAATTAATTTCATCCCTTAAATGACAGATTTAGAAAACAAAATTTATGAAATGTGTTTATCTATAAGTTTAGAACATACTTAAGGCAAAAAAAATTTCTTTAGTGTTACTTTTTTCACCTTATATATGAAAAAGCAGTTTCTCACATTTTATGATAGAAAAAGGTATAGGAACAAAAAATATGTTTTTTCTTGATGTAAACACAATAATTGGCATAAAATCTAATATCCTAAATGTAAAAATCAGATATAGAATCCTTTTTAGAGCAAATATAGTGCAAAAAGTAACCAAGACATTTTTGCAAAGTATGAAAATCTAAAGAAAATAGTTCTTTTTGATTTTGATATACATATCATATAAATGTATATAAAATTAGTGATCAAAAACTATAAAACATGTTATAAGTTTTTTCAACACTGTCATTGATTAAATTGCACTTTTAGGTTTAGGAATTGCCAAAGTAGTGAATAAAAGCTCTTTTTATGAAGTGATTAAACAAAATAAATTCCAAATAACCAACTACAAAATGGTCTACTGCATTATAAAAAATGCCTAATTGTTGATTTGAATTTATTTTGTTTAATAACCTAATAAAAAGAGTTTTTATGTGCTACTTTGGTAATGAGTAAACCTAAAAGTGCATTTTAATCATTGATAGGGTTGAAAAAAGTTATAACTTGTTTTATAATTTTTGATCACTAATTTTATATACATTTATCTGATATGTATATCAAAATCAAAAAGAACTATTTTCTGTAGATTTTCATACTTTGCAAAAATGTCTTGGTTACTTTTTGCACTATATTTTCTCTAAAAAGGATTCTATATCTGATTTTTACATTTAGGATGATAGATTTTATGCCAATTATTGTGTTTACATCAAGAAAAAACATGTTTTTTGTTCCTATACCTTTTTCTATCATAAAATTTGAGAAACTGCTTTTTTCATATATAAGGTGAAAAAAGTAACACTAAAGAAATTTTTTTTGCCTTAAGTATATTCTAAACTTATAGATAAACACACTTCATAAATTTTTTTCTTCTAAATCTGTCATTTAAGGGATGAAATTAATTTTGCAAATTTTCATTACAGATTTTTGCAAATAACTTGCAAATATGATTTCTGCGGATTTTCTAATTTACATAGGCGTTTTCTATATATATTCCTCTTTCCAAAAATACCTCACTTGTAAAGATTGGATAAAAAAATCTTTGTTGTCGAGATTCCATAACTGTGAACTGATGTCAAACGCTTGACATAACAGTAAAAACATTGTGATGTCTTGTAGTTATCAAGCGAGGAGATAGAATAGTTATTTCTTTCATCGTATTATAAACGGCTTTCCGCGGATATAGAATGTACAATTATAAGATTAAAACTAGTTTTTTTAGCCCCGAGGTGCCGGAGGCACCGGCTAAAAAAACTGGTTTTAATCTTATGATTGTACATTTCTATATTCGTAGAAAACTGGATATAATACGATGCTAGACATAGTTTTTTCGTATGGATGAGAACCGGTTCCTATCCACCGGATTCGAATGAATACGAGAAAAGTGTTTAAATAATAAAACTTTCCAAATCTTCCTTTTCTTTAAGCCAGTTTATCCTGTAAGAAATATCATTGACCTCGGGTTTGATTATTCTTTGAAATTTTAGGTGATTGTGTTTGGAGGAAGAAAGGATACAGTTACTCAACTTTCAGGAATTTTACAAAACAAAAACCTTTTTTAAATTTACAGTATTTAAAATGTAGATATATTCAGTAGTTCTTAAATTTTTGTAATAAAATTTTATTATTTGTTGGCATAACAATTTTTGGGACTTTTAATTTTTTATTGTTTGGTTTATTAAGTTATGTGTCCAAACGTTTCACTCAATTATTTTAATCTACTGAATGGGTAATTTATGTATTATTATTAGGGATGTACAGTACATCAATTTATCGGCCATTGTCTTATTCCTTTAATTCCCTGAGATTTATACTTTTATGTTTTATATTAGAAATATATTCGCTTCAAAGATTTGAAATATTGTGCTTACATACAATCCATCAGGGTTTCGGATCCGCATTGATTTTATGCGGATCCGGATCCGGATCCGGATCCTCAAAATTTGGTCAGTGCGGATCCGGATCCGGATCCGGATCTTTGACAATAAAAATAAAATCACCAAATTTTTCAAAAAAATTTATTCTTCAATTCGAAGTCAAAAATACTTTTAATTTTCAAGTCTGAACCTAAACCTTAAAGATTGGCTCTCATCAAGAGAATGTCTGAGATTTTATATAAATTTAGGTAGATTTTTCCATTTTTTCCGCATTTTTTGGAGTCTAAGGATCCGGATCCGGATCCGCATTTTTTTTGCGGATCCGGATCCGGATCCTTGGACTCAAAATATGCGGATCCTTGCGGATCCGGATCCGGATCCGGATCCGGATCCGAAACCCTGCAATCCATAAACCTACACTTCAATACCAATATTCAAGAATCAACTCTTTTTTAGATTAATTCATTGGAATAAAACAGAAATTAAATACATTCCTACATTCGATTCTATTACCATTATTGTTGAAGTTATTTGCTTGTTTAAAATTGTAGTTGACCTCTGCTTCAAAGGAATTTCCTGTCAATCCATTCATGGCAACAGGTAAATTTCAAATTGTTTTGTCTCGATCTCATAGAGCAGATAGTTCAAATTTTAAAAGTTTTCTTATTCTTAGTTTAACAACTTTGTGGACTTTGATTGGTTAATTCATTAAGTTGAGTGTTCCAACGTTTCAACCACTAATTTTTATCTACAGAAGGGGGTATCATTCTAGGGGATGTACATAAATTTATCTGCAGTTGTCTTATCCCTTTAGATCCATGGGTTCTTCTGCTTTTGACCAAATTTTGGTAATACTAACCAGACACATTTTTTCGGGGTTAGGAGATTTTATGTATATAATTATAAAGAACAGTTTAAATCAGCTGCTGCTGTTACAAGAACATCCTTTTAACTTTAATTCTGATATTTTGATAGAGCCCAAGAGGACAGAGAGTCTGCCCTGGATGATCTTAAAACTGGAGAAGTCAGGATTCTCATTGCCACAGGTTTCAAATTAAAAACACTAAGCTTATGCATATAAATGGAGCCGGGGGGGTTGGAGTGGTTAATCCAATGAAAAGTTGGGCTACCTACCAGCAGATTATGAATACAATATTTTGCTATTTATCTATCACCCCGAGAGGATTAGATATCCAGGATATTATTCATGATATCAACTATAACTATCTATCTAGATGTTGCTAGCAGAGGATTAGATATCCAAGATGTGACCCACGTGGTTAACTATGATTTCCCCAAAGATATGGAAGAATACGTTCACAGGTTTTTTAACATTTTTGAAAGATGAAAAAAGAACTTGTTCTATTAATTGAAAATTACTTATAAAACTTTAATGGACCTAGGGACCTCTTAAACATTGGTCTCCATAAAGTTTTGTCTGTTTAACACTAAAGTTCTAAATTCCCAATTTCTTTAACGTGAAGTATTTCTGTTCAAATGGAATCATGTATATCTTCGCCTTTTTCTTTGGATTTTTATATTTAGCTTGTATGTTTGTATAAGTTGTAATGTCTATAAACAATAGGACAATTTATTTATAAAGGCAACAGTTTTCATGAAAATTAATCTTATTTTTTAAGTTCTAAAAATAAGCTTTTTACAAACATTTACTCCTATCTCAATTTCTTTATAGTAATAAGCAGCCCATTGTCCCCTCTCTCGCTGGAGAATATTAATTTATCTATTATTTCCAGAATCGGACGGACAGGTAGAGCTGGTAGAACAGGCAAGAGTATCAGTCTTTTCACAAGGAAATATAATATAAAAATTTTTTAATACAATATTTGTCTGTTCTGTGATAATTTCTGTTCTATAACCCCTAGAAAATACTATTTATATAGATCTTGGAGTCTAGCCGCTAGCAACAAATAAATGATTTAAATAAAATATTAGAGAGGACTGGAGGAAAGCTCCGGAATTGATTCCAATCCTGGAGGAGGCAGGACAACCTGTACCTGACTGGCTCAGGGGAGAGGCTAAACGGTAAATTCAGGGATTTAAAGGGATAATTAAAGGCAGATAAATTGATTTAAATTACCAATAATTATATACAACTTACCCTTTCTGTAGATTACAATTAGTGGTTGAAACGTTTGGACACTCACACAACTTATTGAATCAACCAATCAAATTTAGTAAATTTAGTAATATACTGGATAATCATTGATAAAGGGAATCTTTACCTTAAAGAACATCTGTTTGGCTTAAATAGCTTTAAAAAAATCACAATTCCCCCATAGTGTTACAGATGTTTTGACGTACAAAGTTAATTGCAGAGCAGGTTCGCCAAAAAAAATTATTACGTTTTGCGCAATTGATGAATTATTGATTATATTTTAGCATTGCCAAAGAAATAAAGTCATTTGATTTGCTTGAGATTAATAATTCTCGGATTGCTTAATAATCCTTTGTAGCAGGGCTCAAGGTTCTAACATCCCAACTATTTCAGACAACCAGCTTTTTGATAACACGACCATTGTCTGAAATATATTTTTTATTAAATTTCAGTATTTTTTTGTTATTGCATTTTTGTGTTTTTAATTTTACCATGTTTTTGCATCTTGAACAAAACAAAACTTTTGATTATTTTTAGACAAAACTTTTTTGACAACGGTTATTTTTTCATATAGAAGTGAGGGCTGAAATTTTATAGTTATTTATCTATAAAACTTGTAAATAATCCTAAAGCTCTCGTTTGTGTAAAGTACCCGCTTATAGCAGAAGTCTAAAGGGATAAAACAATGGCCGATAAAATGATGTATAATATATCCCCAATTATGATGCACAAATTTACCCCTTTTGAAGATTAAAATTATTGGTTGAAGCGTTTGAACACTCATATTAATTTTAGTGCCAACTAATAAAAGAACATTATTATAAAACTTTGAGGACTAGTGTATCTCTGCATTTATAGGTATGTAATCTGGAAAGAGAAACGGGCCCACGAGAGAGCTATGTTTGATGGCAGGGGCCCGGGGGGACAGAGCTCTGGTAGGGGTGGTGGGGGAGGATTTGGAGGTAGCAGAGGGGGAGATGGAGGTGGCTGTTTCAGGTAAAATTTTCATATTAGAAATAAGATATAGCCAACAAGCGAAATTTTGAAAATATAAACTAAAATTACCAAATACTTTTTCGAATTAATTGTTGGTTACAACTGTTTTGATGTTTATAGCATTTTAATAACTTGCTGTTTCGCCCATAGCCTCTGATAGGAGATGATGGGAAGTACCTGAAAAATAGCATAATAGCAGAAAAGGGACTTTTATAAAATTTCCCTGAAATATTCAAACCATTTGGACCAGCAACAAATTCGAGGGGGGTCTTGTTGACAACCATAGTGGCAACCTTCAGCTTCCATTCGTATCTCATTGATCTCATTATATTATAAGGCCAACAGTTTCATTAAAATAAAAGATTTACGGATACAAATTCCTAAAAAAAACTATATTTTGAGTTTTCTTTTGCCGCGCTCTATCAGCCTTTGAGGTTGACGAATAAAAGACTTTACCTCATAATTTTTAATGAAAAACCATTTTTAGATGTGGTGAAAACGGCCATTTCTCGAGGGAGTGCCCTAATGGAGGGGGTGGTGGAGGTGGAAGGAGCAGAGGCGGCTCTAGGAATGTTTATACGAGTCAAATTATGGAATTTTTCTTTTGCCTAACTACAAATAATCTTTTAAGCTTGACAAAAAAAAGAGTAGGTATATAAAAAAGTTAAGTGCGCTGTAAGAAAACCGTCCTATGTCGTAAAAAATTTTGCATTAACATAATGCACAGGTTCAGTCGTTTATAGAGTTTATCGATTTTTTTAGATAATCTATCTGATTCCTTGAAGATTTACCGTGAACTACCATTAATCCGAATTTTTGCGTACCCAAGAATCGAATTTACAACCTACTTAAGTTTCATTATATTTGAACAAAAAAAACAATTGTGTAAACATCGATTTCAGGTATAGAAACTAGGCATTCATCCATCCATCCTGATTCTGATCTCAACAGCTGTATTAGTAATTAAAACATCCGTGAGTTTCAATTTTTATTCAATGAAAATTCTTTTTGAATGATGTCTTACTCGAAAATTAATTTATTGAAGAGTTTACCTTTTACTAACTATATTTTTAAGTTTGATCTTTTTTTCATGTAGTTGCTTTAATCCTGCCGAGGTTTAGTGTTTATGTATAAAAGGTATTTCTATTTTCTTAACTGTATGTAAATATTTTTTCCAGCATTTACCTATCATGTAATTTTTAATGTGTATAGTACTTTTTACTGTGATAGTCATATTTGATTTAGACAGTTTTAGTTTGTGTTAAATAAAGTAGTTTTTTTCTCTATACATTAAACTATTAATATCTTTTTAAAAGCGAAGCAAAAAATCTTAATTTTAAAGTAACATGATGTTTGATTGTCTATGTGTAGCAGATGATCTCGCTCACCACTGAACTGATATGGATCTCCTTTACAGTTCAACTTTTTTTTAGGTCCATGTAAAGTTTAGAACTATTTTAGGGTAAGGCACCTCTGGTATTATCGTTTTAGGATTTTTTTTCAATGTTTTTTTTGCTTAATGAGGCCTCTAGGGGTGCAGCTGCTAGTAAAGTATAAATAACGTCTAATCTATCGATTTCGGACAGTAAATTTTCAATGGGTTAAAGGCTGATATATAAAAGCTATGATGCATTACTGACTTAACTACGAATACGCAAGACTCCTTTATCTAAAAAATCTTTATTCAAACAAAAGAAGTTTTAACAATAGGAAATCTAAATGTCAAAAATATTTAGGATAGGAGAGGATATAAATCCTTATATAAAAGTAACAGGATGTCTGTCTGTACCGAAGGATCTCGCCAACCGCTGAACTTATTTGTTCTCATCATTAAAGGATTTTTGTGGAAGGTTACAACCAACCTACCACCTTTTGAATTAAAATCGCAATCAGATTTTTTTTTAATTTTGCCTTTAAAACTAAAATTGAAAGTTGGTGGGGGTGCGAGGTAGACTCCCCCCCTCACCTCAAGTGGCAATTTAGGCCTCTAGGAGCGTTTAGGTGCTTTAAATCTAGCAAAACAACATTGGGTGCATAAGATTTATTCTGATTTGTTGCCTCCAATTTTTTACCAATAATTTTAATTTATTGAAGGTTAAATTTTGTTTATCATTATAGGGGTGTATTAATTTACCTCCCATTTACTTATCCCTGCCAATATAGGAGTACGTCGCACAAACAGTTTTGGAATGCATAAATGTTGCTTATCTTACACATTTTTTCACCCCATGTCACTATAAGCAGGCTCAGATCTGGGATATGTTTTACAACAAATAAATAAAACATCCAGAAAACATGTTCCCTTGAATTTTATCCTTAAATATAAAGCAGGGAGGGAGAGGACATTTAATTGTTCATTACACTAGTCCCCAAAGTAATATTTTTTCTTATTTGCTGGATTTTCTAGTTGGTTTAGTAGGTTGAGTGTCCAAACGTTTCAACCACTTTTGAGGATAGGGGCAAAGCAACTATTAACCTATATTATAGTGTCTGTTCTAAACAAGTTATTTCATTCACAGTCCTCAAAACTTTGAGGTCAATGATTAAAGCATCATATTAAACATCAAAGTCAGTTTATACCATCTAAAAAAATCATGAAACCTATACGTGTTTTCAGCTGTCGTTGGGAATCAACACTTAGTAGAATTGACGACCTTTTGCTTGTTGGTTATACCTTATTCTTGCATCAAAGCAATGAAACGTACATTTGTTTTAAGGTTCCAGAATTTGGCAGAAGATAAAATTCATTATTATACATTTTCCGTTTATTTTTCAGTATCTTTATCCTTAAATAAACAGACAGACATCCTGGATCTATGTTTTAAATGGAATAAGAAAGTGTTTTTTGATGGATGTCTTCTCAAGCCTCCCTATTAGAAAACCTTTTTGTGATCTTATTTTATAGGGGAGAGTAGTTTTAAAAAGCCCACCCTTTAAGCTGTAGCCTTTATAATTTAATCTTATTAAGAGACATATAAGCATTAATATGTTATAACAAGAGAAATATAAAGTAATAAGAAGATGGCTTTGGATCTATGGGTTTTAATTATTCACTCGGTCCGTCAGTAATGCTCTAAATGTCATTTAAATTTTATTAAATGCTGCTATTGTAGTTTGACAGCTGAAATTTTATGTGATGCTTCCAAGTAATAAATGTTTGTAAAAAAGGTTATTTCTCATCTGATAGAAAAGACAAGTTGCTGAAATCTTGCATAAAAACTCATTTTCTGAAATATATAAATTAATATGTATCTATCCTATATCGTTTTTTTCCATTTGCTTGGCTGCTCTTATTTAAGTTGCTTATTTACTTATGGAAGTTGTCATCCCTGTTATGTTATAGATATTTCTTAGCTTCGCTTATTCTCCCTTTTGCCATTCTTGATTCAGACTAAAGTTAAGTAGGGCCAAAAAAAACAACACATTCGATCTAAAAAGGAAAATGGCATTTTTGTTGGTTTGAATCCATTAGGTTGAGGTGTAAATGGTTTGGTCTGCTTCGTGGGAGACTGAATACTTGTAATTCCGAGGCAAAAATGCCGCAACCCATTGTTTGATTTAGGTAGTTCAGACAAAGCAGCTAACTTTTTTAAATGATAGGCGTAGTTCTTTACCAGACAGAGAGGGGACATGGAGGATTTTTAATGCACAGTCCCCAAAGTTTTATAATGACGTTTTCTTATTCGTTGGCTTTAAAACTTTGGGGACTTCATTAATGTTGGTTAATCAAAAACGGTGTTTTAAAGAGAGTCAATTTTGTGAATTGATTAATGTTTTTCTATGGGTTCCTTTAACTCCTAAAAAGATATTTTTTTCTCTGACATGTATGTTGTTTTGTTGGAAGGCCATTGTTTGATTTTTTTGCACTAATAAAGATGCTAGATTTAGATGGAAATTTGTTTTCCACTTTTAGTAGCAAAGCTACTTTATACGTGTCTTTCTTCTTAATGGTTTGAATCAAATTCTAGTAGCTCTATTATTATACTATATTTAGTAAGCAGGGGTTATATTTTATAAATATGAGATAGTCTATGTATATGGTTAGAATCTAATTCTAGTTACTCTATTATTATACTATATTTAGGAAGCAGAGGTTATATTTTATAAATATGAGATGTAAAGTATGTATGTATTAGGGTTGGGCCGGATATCCGGCCATTTTCAATATCCGGCCGGATACCGGATATTGAAACTATCCGGCCGGATATCCAGCTATAACTTTTTTTATATTTTACACCAAAAATCTCTGCTTATTAAAATTTTAAATGGCTATAATTTTCTTATTATTGAAGGTAGAAGAACATTTTTTGAATATGTTTATCTTTATGTAAATTTTATATATGAAATCTCAAAAGTTTATTAATAAATTTTTTTTGCTTCTTTAATATCTGGGTAATTTAGACGGTTATCCGGCCGGATATCCAGTAATTTGGCCGGATAACCGGATATTTGCCGGATATCCGGCATTTGAAATCAGCCGGCTATCCGGTATCCGGCCAAAAAAGTATCCGGCCCAACCCTAGTATGTATATTGTAAAGAAACTTCATTGTAAAAGAAGTCATTATTTTAAAACAAATCAATATAGTACTGAATAATGTGTTCCCATAAGATTTCGAAAACGACATTGGATTGAAAATTACACTGTTACTTAAAGTTTTGTAACCGTGTTACCATATTCGTTGACCCAAATACTTTGGGTACTTTAATTAAATTTTGACTTGTTGGTTTATAAAATAGTAATTTTCAATCAAGGGGGGGGGGGGGAAGTTCTGACACATTTGCGTAAACGGTGATTATTGGCTTTATCTTTGGACTGAGAGGATAGGTTATTAGGGATAAAATCATTCTTATATGATGAATTTCCCCCAGATTTAAGATTTTTTGGATAGGCCTCCAGGTTCCGGAGCTCCAGGCCTCCAGGTGGTCTCTGGACAGGTAAAAAAAATAAAAAATTCTTATTTGAACAGTTAGAGGTAAGTTTATAAAACAACATAAGCTTCTTTTTATATATTATTTATATATTTGAAGAAAAAATTACAATCGGCCTCCAGGTTCAGGTGCTGCAGGCCTCCAGGTGGCCTCTGGACAGGTATAAAATCCAAATTTCTCATTTGAACAGTTAGAGGTAAGCTTATAAAACAACATAAGCTTCTTTATATATATTATTCATATATTTGAAGAAAAAATTACATTCGGCCTCCAGGTTCAGGTGCTGCAGGCCTCCAGGTGGCCTCTGGACAGGTATAAAATCCAAATTTCTTATTTGAACAGTTAGAGGTAAGTTTATAAAACAACATCAGCTTCTTTTTATATATTATTTATATATTTGAAGAAAAAATTACAATCGGCCTCCAGGTTCAGGTGCTGCAGGCCTCCAGGTGGCCTCTGGACAGGTATAAAATCCAAATTTCTTATTTGAACAGTTAGAGGTAAGTTTATAAAACAACATAAGCTTCTTTATATATATTATTCATATATTTGAAGAAAAAATTACATTCGGCCTCCAGGTTCAGGTGCTGCAGGCCTCCAGGTGGCCTCTGGTCAGGTATAAAATCCAAATTTCTTATTTGAACAGTTAGAGGTAAGTTTATAAAACAATATAAGCTTCTTTATATATATTATTCATATATTTGAAGAAAAAATTACATTCGGCCTCCAGGTTCAGGTGCTGCAGGCCTCCAGGTGGCCTCTGGACAGGTTTAAAATCTAAATTTCTTATTTGAACAGTTAGAGGTAAGTTTATAAAACAACATAAGCTTTTTTTACTATATTATTTACATATTTGAAGAAAAAATTACAATCGGCCTCCAGGTTCAGGTGCTGCAGGCCTCCAGGTGGCCTCTGGACAGGTATAAAATCCAAATTTCTCATTTGAACAGTTAGAGGTAAGCTTATAAAACAACATAAGCTTCTTTATATATATTATTCATATATTTGAAGAAAAAATTACATTCGGCCTCCAGGTTCAGGTGCTGCAGGCCTCCAGGTGGCCTCTGGACAGGTATAAAATCCAAATTTCTTATTTGAACAGTTAGAGGTAAGTTTATAAAACAACATCAGCTTCTTTTTATATATTATTTATATATTTGAAGAAAAAATTACAATCGGCCTCCAGGTTCAGGTGCTGCAGGCCTCCAGGTGGCCTCTGGACAGGTATAAAATCCAAATTTCTTATTTGAACAGTTAGAGGTAAGTTTATAAAACAACATAAGCTTCTTTATATATATTATTCATATATTTGAAGAAAAAATTACATTCGGCCTCCAGGTTCAGGTGCTGCAGGCCTCCAGGTGGCCTCTGGTCAGGTATAAAATCCAAATTTCTTATTTGAACAGTTAGAGGTAAGTTTATAAAACAATATAAGCTTCTTTATATATATTATTCATATATTTGAAGAAAAAATTACATTCGGCCTCCAGGTTCAGGTGCTGCAGGCCTCCAGGTGGCCTCTGGACAGGTTTAAAATCTAAATTTCTTATTTGAACAGTTAGAGGTAAGTTTATAAAACAACATAAGCTTTTTTTACTATATTATTTACATATTTGAAGAAAAAATTACAATTGGCCTCCAGGTTCAGGTGCTGCAGGCCTCCAGGTGGCCTCTGGACAGGTAAAAAATCAAAATTTCTTATTTGAACAGTTAGAGGTAAGTTTATAAAACAACATAAGCTTCTTCTTATATATTAAAAACTACTTGCCTAGAAGGTGAATCTATTAACGATGTGTCCATTATTTCAGATCTTGTTAAGTAGTCTAAACTGCCAGTAAATGTTTATATGAAAATTATGTAAAAAAAATTTGCACCCCATCCTAGATTATCTGAAATTAAACATTTAGGTATTATCCTCTTAGGATTTATTTTTCTTCAATTTAAAATTTTGAGTACAATAGAACCTGGCCGCGGCTCTCGGCCTTCTGACCTGCCTAGCCATGGGTACTCAGCTTTTAGCCTATAATCTAACCAAACCTAATTGTAAAAAAGTGCCGCTGCCAGGTTTTATAGTTTAGTCGGGGGATAGCAAAATTTTCAAAATTGAAAAAAAAATTTTAAGAGGATAACGCCAACATATAATATTATTAGGTCCTACACATTGAGACTTCAAAGGTTTAAATTGTAGGAGTTAATGACATTATCTTTTTTTATTTTTACCTGTTCAAAGCCCGAATCTCCTGAGCCTGGAGGCCAATTGTAATTTAAAATTATACTTATTATAATATTATTTTGGAGGCCATTTGTAATATTGTCTTTAAATATATAAATAACATATAAGCTAATTTTTTTTATAAGTTTACCGCCATCTGTTGAAATAGGAAATATTGATATTTTACCTGTCCAGAGTACAACTGGAGGCCTGCATCACCTAAACCTGGAGGCTAATTGTAAATTATTCTTCAAATATCTTTAAAGCATCTAAAAATAAGCTCATTTTGTTTTTTATGTAAACTTGACCTTTAACTGTTCAAATAAGATTTTTTTTGATTTTTTTAGCTGTCCAGAGACCACTTGGAGGCCTGCAGCACCTGAACCTGGAGACCGATTGTAATTTTTTCTTCTAATATATAAATAATATATTAAAATAAGCTTATGTTGTTTTATAAACTTACCTCTAACTGTTTACATAAGAAATTTGGATTTTTTACCTGTCCAGAGGCCAACTGGAGGCCTGCAGCACCTGAACCTGGAGGCGGATTGTAAATTTTTCCTCAAATATATAAATAATATATAAAAAGAAGCTTATGTTGTTTTATAAACTTACCTCTAACTGTTCAAATAAGAAATTTTTATTTTTTACCTGTCAAGAGGCCACCTGGAGGCCTGCAGCACCTGAACCTGGAGGCCGATTGTAATTTTTTCTTCAAATATGTAAATAATATAGTAAAAGAAGCTTATGTTGTTTTATAAACTTACCTCTAACTGTTCAAATAAGAAATTTGGATTTTATACCTGTCCAGAGGCCACCTGGAGGCCTGCAGCACCTGAACCTGGACGCCGAATGTAATTTTTTCTTCAAATATATGAATAATATATATAAAGAAGCTTATGTTGTTTTATAAACTTACCTCTAACTGTTCAAACAAGAAATTTGGATTTTATACCTGTCCAGAGGCCACCTGGAGGCCTGCAGCACCTGAACCTGGAGGCCGATTGTAATTTTTTCTTCAAATATGTAAATAATGTATAAAAAGAAGCTTATGTTGTTTTATAAACTTACCTCTAACTGTTCAAATAAGAAATTTGGATTTTATACCTGTCCAGAGGCCACCTGGAGGCCTGCAGCACCTGAACCTGGAGGCCGATTGTAATTTTTTCTTCAAATATGTAAATAATATATAAAAAGAAGCTTATGTTGTTTTATAAACTTACCTCTAACTGTTCAAATAAGAAATTTGGATTTTATATCTGTCCAGAGGCCACCTGGAGGCCTGCAGCACCTGAACCTGGAGGCCAAATGTAATTTTTTCTTCAAATATATGAATAATATATATAAAGAAGCTTATGTTGTTTTATAAACTTACCTCTAACTGTTCAAATAAGAAATTTGGATTTTATACCTGTCCAGAGGCCACCTGGAGGCCTGCAGCACCTAAACCTGGAGGCCGATTGTAATTTTTTCTTCAAATATATAAATAATATATAAAAAGAAGCTTATGTTGTTTTATAAACTTACCTCTAACTGTTCAAATAAGAATTTTTTTATTTTTTCACCTGTCCAGAGACCACCTGGAGGCCTGGAGCTCCGGAACCTGGAGGCCTATCCAAAAAATCTTAAATCTGGGGGAAATTCATCATATAAGAATGATTTTATCCCTAATAACCTATCCTCTCAGTCCAAAGATAAAGCCAATAATCACCGTTTACGCAAATGTGTCAGAACTTCCCCCCCCCCCCTTACTTCAATATACAGACGGGATCATTTTGTTAATTCTAATTGAGAACGTATATAATTTTATCTTTCTATTGTCTTATCCCTACAAAAACCTGTAAAACTTTAATCATCTCCCATTTACCCATCCCTACATTTAACTCCTTATCCGTGTTACAATCTTGAAGTCACTTCCTTTTCAACCCAACTTTTTAGGATTAAAATCAGGGAGGGAGGGGACATTGGACTTTAAATTGTACACGTACTCTCAATCAACGATATGTCCATTGTTCAAACTTTTATTTTTAAAAAGGGGCAATTTTGTTTTTCATTATAAGGGATGTTTGCAATATAATATTCAGGGATCTCAAGGGATAAGACAATGAAGAACTAATTGATATATATCCCAAATGATGATAAACAAAATTAACCCGTTTAAAGAAAACATTTTGTTTAAAAAGTTTGAACATTACTTATTTGGAATCAACCAATAAAAACTCAATAAAAGTGCCAAAAGTTTTTAAGCCAACGAAAAAAGTTAAAACATTATTATAAGACTTTGGGTAACAAATAATTTACAATCGAATGTCCCTTCCCTCACTGCCAAACTCAAATATTAAGAATAAAATGTGTAATTGTCAGGGAGGGGGAGGATATTGGGTTATTTATCATACTAGTCTCCAAAGTTTTGTAATAACGTTTTCTTATTGGGTGGCTTGACAACTTTGGGGGCTTTTATTGAATTTTGATTGGTTCGTTTATTTAGTTGAGTGTCCAAATCACTAACTGTAATCTACAAAAGGGGTAATCATTGGGGATGTAAATCAATATATCGGCCATTGTCTTATCACTCTAGCTCTCTGTGTAATTGTAGTATATATGTGATTGTGATGAAAAAAAGGTGTCTTGTCATTCAACATTATTTGGTCAAGTCAAGACTAATCAGGGAACTTAAGGGATAATGCAATGGACGATAAATTGATATACACTCCCAATGATGATATACAAAATTACCCCTTTTGTAGATGAAAATATCTGTTGAAAAGATTGTACACTACAAACGAATAAAATTCACTAAAAGTACCCAAAGTTTTAATACTCTTGTAACTTTGGGTACAGTTTAGTGTTCCCTTCCCCCCTGAGAGGGATTTAAAACTTTAAAATTGTGTGTTTGAGTTTGATTTTTAACAAGGATGACACCATCCAGAAAAAAAACGAAGGGACGTTACTTTTGATATTCAAGCTTGAGGTGGAGTGCATCAGCTTATACTAATAACGAAATTAATTCGGAAAAAATCACGAAACCTATATGTGTTTTTCAGCTGTCGTTGGGGGGCAACACATCGTAAAATTGACGACCTCTCCATTTGCCCTTCCAAATATTATTTTAGATTTATTTTCTTGTTGGTTATACCTTATTCCTGGGTGTGCATTATTGTGACATTGCTACGCTTCCAACATTGTGTGCTTTATCGTCCTAGGAATCAATATTTTAAAAATCTGTTTAGGATATTTATATCATAAAAAAAGTTGGTTTGAAAAATGCTAACAAAAAATGATGATAAATTTCATAACCCTGTAAGAGAAGTTATAATTATAATTGTGTAATATTTATTTACGTAGACGCTAATAGCTTAACCTTAATATTGACCCGAGACCCTATATTTACCATATATGTGAAAGCACGTAGGGATCTTAAAGGATAAGACAATGGCCGATAGATTGATGTACATCCCAACTGATGATACACAAAATTAATTTGTAGATTATATTTTTTAAAACAATTAAATAAATAGTTTTAATAGATCGATACGGTAGAAAAAAATGGTTTTAAATAAAAATAAAGTTAGAAATTTCGGCCAATGGGTCTATCCCCCTTTTTTTCATAAGGTCAAAAATAGCTCATTAATATTTCTCCAAAACAGACTTAGTGTGGTGTGCATTCTCTTCCGTACATGTAGCACATTTTTAAATATTCAGAACCACAATTTATTACGAAAGCACAAAATTGCCCCTTTCCTTTAGCTTCTCTTTTATTAAGAGATAAGACGAGGAAACGTTCAATTGATACAGTTCCCCAATGATGATAAACAAAATTATCTCTTCTGTAAGCTGAACATTACCACTTTGTATGAAAACATTCAAAAATCAATAAAAGTACCCAAAGTATTTGATATATAATAAGATTATTGGTTTTTAAACTTTGAGGACAAGTTTAATTTACAGCCCAATGTCCCCTCCCTCCTTGCATCATTAAACACTTAATCCTTTTAATGTGTCTTCTTATTTTTGCGTAAGTGAATTACCACTAGTTGAAATATTTTTATACCAACATTATGGTTTACAGGTGAAAATAACTGTTTCGAAAACCTACGAAGTAATTTCAAAAAATCCGCCAATCCTAAGTCGTAAGGTTAATTTGTCCTACAAGATATCTTTAATCACTGAAACGATAGAGTTCTTCTTTATAATCAAGCAATACATAAGTCCCAGGAGGCTTATTCATACTTAAATTTAGGCTAGTTGGTTTTAGGCTATTTTTCTGCCCTTTCACTAATTAGATACAAAAGGTGCAGTCACTAGTTGATTATCATTGACTGGTGCAAATGATGTAGGAAAAATAATTTGCTTTTTTTGTTGAAAATGGCTCAAATGTTGGAACACAAGAAAATATTTAATATCTAATGAGAATAAGGGTCAATATGTCTATTTTGTGGTTTAGAGCAGGGTTACCAAGGGATAAGACAATGGACGATAAATTAATTTACACCCCTCCTAATTATGCTAAAACAAAATTAACTCTTTTGTAGATCGAAATAATTTTTGGTGGAAAAGTTGAGACACTGATTGTTTATACAACCCAATCACAATTTAATACATGTCCCCAAAGTTTTAAGCCAACAAATTTCATTCGAATATGGATGTATTATATTTTATTTACCTATTCTATGTATTCTCTGAGCTATTTTGTGGTATGATGATATTTCCTTAATATTTTTATCAGAATGTTTTGTAGCATTTATTTGGCTTACTTTAACCAAAAAGATCTTATTAACTGCTCTAACTCAGTTCAGGGACGTCCGAGCTTTTTTTTTTTTGGGGGGGGGGGGGGGTTCAAAGGTTTTAGAGGGGTGATCTAATGTATATTTTGAAATTTTTGAGGAGTGTAAAATGACGGGTTTCAAATTTTAGGGTATAAAAAAACCCTACCCTTGGACGTCTATGCCTTCGTTTTCTTTGATTTTACATTTTTTAAAAAAGGGAAGTTTTAATAGTTCCAAAATATTTTTTATGTTTTATGTCGTGGATTATTACTATCTTTCTTCTGCTAGGGGTGTAGCCACTTTAACTTTTAAATCATTTTTCTAACACTCTTTAAGATAATTACTATGATTGAGCATTTACTCTCATTTTACTTTTTTATATTACATTTTTGTGCTTCACTACTTATGAATATTTTTATCCTTGTCAAGATTTAATTAAACGTTGATTCTTTGTATACAAAATTTAAATTAATTACACTGCTACCGTTTTTTTACCTTGTTGTTTTTTAGGTTAATTTATTGTGTAAAAGGTTTCAATAAAAGGAAAGATTCATTCGTGGAGGTCAAAAGTTGACGTTTTTTCCACCCATGAAAATAGCTCACTGTCAGAGGTGCCCTTACATTTCAGCATACAAATATTCAGAACCACTGTGGCTAAAAAATATTTACGGTTTCTCGCATAATGCAAATGGACCAGAAACAAAATATATATAAAGGTAATTTTTATGCTTATATGAGGTTAGGTTAGGTAAAGGTTCCGTGAGCTTAGGCATAGTTATGTAGTTTTCTTAAGGATAGGACCCTCCGTTGGGGGCTATGTTTTTTTTTAACTATTGTATAAGGTAGATTTCCATGGTCTTAAAGATATTTCTAAACTTCTCCCATTGCTAGCTTGTACTTATTAAGAAGAGGATTAGATTTAGATTATTTTATCTATCTAAAGCTGAGAATTTGCTGCCAATATATACATCTCAATGTCCTCTCCTTCCCCGATAACAATTATTATCAATGTCACGCACCTAACATAAAAGCAGAACCCAAAAATGCCATTATTTGATGTGTTCCTTGCTGCGCTATTGCTGCAGGTAATCAAATATGTAGTAATGTTAGAAGACCGGGGCTGTCAAGACTACTAGTCTTAACAAGACATTCATTTTATGGTCTCAAATTAGCCACACAAAGTGTCAGAGATTGATGGAAAATGTCGAAAAAAAGGGTTTGAGTCAAGTGAAGGTACTTCAACAAGAGATTTATGAAATCTAGATGATCAATCAGACAATATAACTCGTCCAACTGATAAAGGAAATTTCTAGTAGGCGTGGTTTTTATAAAACTGTCCTTTTGTACCAATATTTGTACATTTTCTAACCCATGATGTAATCAGATTGTTCCTACCATGTTTTTCTGCTGGTCCAATTAAAAGATTGTGGATCTAGATTTACTGTTTTTATTTCTTCAATGAATATTTGATTTAAATATTACAAACTATTTTATTTTAGTCTTTTTTCAACGCCCCAAAAAATACCCAGTAATGATTCGCTTTCCATAATAATGTTTTTTTTTGTAAAGCATTAGAATTAGATATTTAATTTTTATTTTTACTAAAGTCTATACTGAATTAATAATAAAAAGTACATTCTTAATTTTTGTGAATTTTCTCATATATACTTTGTACAAACTTACAAAAAGCTTCGCCTCTAATTATTTCAGTTTTTCTTGTTTTAATTGAAATTTTTGAGAGTTTTATTTACCTAAAACAATCGAGGGATTTAATTTATTCTTCATAAGATTAACTCAGGTAGTACTAGGTACCCAAAAAAAAAAACATCTATTATTCGTTGGTCTTAAAACCTTGAGTCTTTCGCAAATATTGATTGGTTTGGTCAAATGGCAAGTGCCCAAACAGTTTCACCATTTCCATAATTGGATACGTTATTTTTGAATATTTGGGATTTACATCAATTTATTATCCATTGTCGAATTTCTTAAAATACTGGGCTAGTACTCTTTCTAAAAATCTTTTCATTAAAACCATCATAAATGAGCAGGATACATTGACTATAAAAATAATAAGGATTTAATTTATATAATAATTTTATACTCATAGTTTTTAAAGGTTTATTTATATAGATTGGAAAAATCCCAAGAGAGTTCCTGACCCTCCAATGGCCATAAATTCTTTTGCCTTTAGGAGCACCGTGTTAAAGAGCGTGATTTTAAGGTTCGTATTTTTACAAAAAAAAAATACATGGAAGTATGCTAGTTTAAACAATAAACATATGTTATGTTATATTATATCAATAGATTCAGAGAAGGTTTTAGGCTATTTGGCAAGGGGGGAGGTGGGTTACACACTCTTGAAAGAGTTGAACAAAACAAAATAATTCTTTTCATTTAAACAAAAATAAATTTTGAAGGGTACAGCATTGCTGCAGCCTTCGCACACCCCTGAAAATAATGTGCACGTCTGTATTTGAAAGAAAAGATAAAATTCTGGTAACATTTAAAACCAGGGATCCTAAAGGATAAGACAATGGACAATAAAGTGATAAACATCCAAAATAATGATCAACAATAAAAGTTT
Source organism: Acartia tonsa (assembly GCF_053477335.1). Taxonomy (NCBI): domain Eukaryota; kingdom Metazoa; phylum Arthropoda; class Copepoda; order Calanoida; family Acartiidae; genus Acartia; species Acartia tonsa. The sequence continues at coordinate 28,851,189 of NC_137268.1, read as the reverse complement.
TGACCAATTAAAATAGAAAAGTATCTATCAATTTTAAGCCAACAAATATGATAAAATAAGTTTGGGTACCAGTGTAATTTATAGTCCAATGTCCCCCCCCCCCCTGGCCTTTAAGAAAGATAGAGATGAGATGTTGGTAACATTTGAAACTGACAAATAGATATTGCTACAAACTTCATATTTTTTCTCACTGAATATTCTTCACATAAAATATACATAGAAATATTATGCTATATTCATAGAATTTCCTCGGTTAGCTTAGATATTAGCGGTTTACTAAACCAATCTTTAGAATACAAGTGATTCAGCAGTGTAATTAAATGCTCAGAAAACCAATTTTGAACGAATATTTTTCTTGCCACGCGCTTCCTGTGCATTTTAGGTCATTGTTTCAGATTTTTGTAGGCTTAATTAAACAAATTATAACGCAGTATAAAAGATTTTTTTTGTCTGGCCGTTTGACCGCAAACTTCTGTTAAATCATCTTTTAAAAGCGAAGGTTTTTTTATAATTAGGCTTACTCTGTCCGATATGGACAGTTAGCTTTTTTCGTGGAACGGTTAGCTCTTGTCTTTAACTTAAACAGGTTAGAATCGAAAAAACAAGAATTCTTTAGTACTATAAAATAGTCCCACGTTATTTTATTGCTATAAGATCAATGTTAATATTTTTCCCTGAAAGCATTTTGGAGGTAACCTTTACCCTTTATATCTTAGGAAGAACCCAGTATTTTTAGAAAAGAAACACAACACAACCCCGCTGTGTTATAGTACCAATAATAAAGGGGATAAAAACTATTGGCCGAAAAAAAACGAATTACGTCATATTAGAATATTGTTCTATAATGACGTCATTCGGGATACTTCGTTTTTAAATATATCCCCCTTTTTATGGGCACTATAAAGAGCTTCAAAAAACATGAATTATTTATATTTTCGAGCCTGTAAGTTGGGCCTGTTTTTGGGCCAATGCATTCTCCCTAATATTTTTCTTTTTACTTTAGGAACTAATTTTTACGACTTTAGTTCGACACGGTGTTGGGCCAAGATTGTCTTAGTCGAGTTTTATTCAATATAGGAGGGAGGGGGGGGGGGGGAGTCACTGAATAAAAAAACGGGGATGTTACCCATATTTCTGTGCAAAACATAATTGCACAAATTCCATTTGCGGAACCAACAAAACTGGAAAAATTGTGAACCTTGCAACGTTTTTTTGCACACAAACTTTGTTTTGAAATGCTTAGGTTCTGTAGCTTTGTCAGGTGCCTCACATATGCAAAGACCTATTTCTTGTTTACATATTCACCTTCATAATTTGGGTCAGCGAAAAGTGTCTTGTGTGAAGTCATGAAAATACGTATATTTTACATCTCTTTTTCATGGGTTTTCTTTCTCACTTCCCCTTTAATCTTTCCTTTTTAGACGTATTTTTATGACGTCATACACGACAATTTCCGCTGTCCCCCATAATTTTGTTTTTGTAAAAACTATTTTCCATCCCCTTCTAACTCTACAAAGAATTATTCCAACAGAGACCTTCTAACTCTTTCTTAACCAAACTTGATATACAATAAGCACAAAAAATACTTTTTAGTAATTGGTCATATTAATGCAATATGAGAAAACATCTGCAATAAGTCGAATTAAATTCTTTAGGGTCGCATTTTTTGCGGAGGGGGGGGGGGTGCAAATATGAAAATTATCTAAAGTTTTATAAAAACTTTCTTTTATTCATTGGCTCACTACATAAGGAAACTTTATTTAAATATGATTGGTTGTTACAAACAAACAGTATCAGGACTTTTCTACCGATAATATTAATCTGCAGAAGGTGTAATTTTTTTCATAAATGAGGGCGTAAATTGTACATCAATTTATCATCCATTGTCTTATCTCTTAAAATCCATGATAATGATTTCAACGTATGAAAAGACAGACATCGTATTTTTTTTATTTTTAGAAAAAATATCAATTACCAGAGTATAATTTCGTTTCATAATTGTTTGGTATGGATGTAATCATCCTTGTTTGTTGAAATTTTTCCATGATTCGATCATGTCTTTGTTACGTATAGTTATGGATCATCAAAAAAAAAAGATTTGTAGTTCGGATATTGTACAATGTACATAATTTTATGACGGTTTCCATCTGATCGCAATTGGAAAACAAACATTTTTTTAGAAAAGCTAATTTTTAGGTTAGGTTAAGTTAAATAAAAGTTTGATTAGCCCGATGGGTATTGTTCCGTATGGAGATGGCCCCGTAAGGGTAAGGAATAAGCGAGTTTCCTCAAAAATAGAAACAAGGGAGTAATGGTCCAAAATAGGTTAGAGTGAAAGATCCTCCTTTATTCAACTACCACTACCAGAGCTCGATAGCCGCAGCCACACTCAGCAGCTTTTCTGTGCAGCCGAAAGAAAAAAATTCCTGTCTTTCTATTCATCCACTCTGGAGACCTCACCTAACATTTAGCTTTTGTGATTTGTTAAGTTTCGCTTTTATGGATGTTGTCATTCATTTTCATATTTTATTATTATAGTAAAATAAACATGAAAAAAAGACTTCTTATCTAATCATTTTTAAACATTGATACTATATTATATTAATTGGCTTGAAAAGCAAGCCATATACAGTTTTTATATTATTTAGATTTTCAATATGTTTCTGTTTTACAACCAATATTTGCTTTTAAAGGACAAATAAAAACATGGTTAATTGGGTATTTCATAATACTTGCCCCGTAAATTCACTGGTATATTAAATATTAGATTTTAAAACAGCTAAAAACAATCCACGAACCTGATTAGAGCTTCCCTGAAATGGAAAACTCAACCTGACCAGTACGACAGTTAAGAAACCTCATTTCACTCCTAAGATAAATACTATGTTATGATTGTCGTGGCTTAAAGTACAGTTAATAAAGACCTCCTATTACAACTCAATAAAACTAGAGTCTGAGCCCTCAGCATCAAGGGACATTAAATTTAGGAGTGGGTTCAATTCCCTATCACTTTAAATAGAATTTTTATACATAAAGGTATTCTAAAGTTGGGATGATATCTTTATGTTTGAAAGGTTAAGTTAAAAAACTGCCCATCCTCTTATGCAAGCTTCTCTGAAAAACAAAATTCAAATTTGAGCCACTAAATTTTAAGAATTAATTTTATAGTAGAAACATCCTGATTTATACATTCCAGATACTCATGGTAATTATTCATCTTTTTATAAAAGGTGAATTCATAAAATTACTAAATTTTAGATTTATCAAATTTTGATTAAGTGCAATATTTGAATTATTAGCTAAAATAGAATGTTAGATAACTTTGTAATTTTTGATTGAAGTGTAGTTATTCTATGACTACTTTAGACTGATTAAAACTACTGTTTTACCAACGGTTGTGCAGCTAGCATCTAGGGGCTTTGTATTCAAAGGACGGATTATAAGGAGGCAAAAATAAACAAAAACCTTCTTAAGACTTCTGAAATGAAGGGTTAGATAATTATGTTTGCTTAATCTTCTTCAATGAATATTAGTTGTTTTGAAAGAGCACTATTCATGTTTTTATTCACCTAAGGGTCAATATGAAAAAGTAATTGCTGTTTTCACAATCCTACTAATTTTATACTAATATAAAAAGGAAAATTTTTTTGAAATGTATTTATTTCTGTTTTTATTTATTAGTTTTTTATGTAAAATATATCCTTAATTTTTCTTTATTATAAAACTTTAATTCTAACTAATTACACTTATAACACCTTGATATAGAAAGAAGTTTGAAGTACCTTTGTTGTAACTTTAATATTTTGGTGTATTCTTTAATCTTTCAGATGATTTTTTTGTGGCTATTTTGAAATATAGATATATTTTATATGGACACTCATAGAAATAATGTTGATAAATGACTTGATAAAGAAAGAAACTTTATACATGACCTTTTTACATACCAAAAATTATTAATTGGCAAGCTTATATTTAAAGTAATTGGACATCTCTCTGTTAGTAGGTATGTTTGTTTTAACAAAAATTCTGGGGGTTGAATAACTTTTTTCTATGAGTGATTTCTTTTCGGAGGGCGAAGGTACCCTCCCCCAAAATAGTTATGAACCTTCCCTAGACCTATTAGAAGTTTTGCTATAAAGGAGAACCATAATGGTTTAGCGGTTAGCGAGATCCTTCGCTAGAGACAAAAAATTTACTAGTTTATATAATAGACTAGCGGCTTCGCCCATAGCCTCTAGGGGCTTTTTTCCTAAAAGTTCAGGGGAGAAATTGAAAATTTTTCTACATTTTTTTTTAGATGTTTCATGTATTTTAAACATTTTATAACTTTTTATAACTCTTTATAACTTTTTATATTTATTTATATTTTTTTAAAACCTATAAATAACTTAAAACCACCACAGGACCAATATGTATATACCCTGAAGAGTAGAATCCAATCGGTTCAGTGGTTACCGAGATCTTAAGCTTCAGACGGACGGACTGACGGACAGACAGACGAACGGACAGACAGACATCATTCTACTTTGTATAATAGAATAGCAAGTAGTAAGGTTTTTAAATCCTAAGATCTCACTAACCAAATGAACTATTTTATTTCTCGATTTGAGGGAAATTTAAGTCTTTGGATGGTATTAGGCTATTTTTACAGATGATAGGGGTAAAGTCAATATTATCCTTTTCCTAATATTTAAGTAACTCGGCTACTAAAAAAGAACTTGCAAAATCTTTCAATGGTTGAATTTCATCAATTGTTTTTCTACAAATAGTTTTGCAAAAATTCGCAAAATGTTAAAAGCTTGTACCGCAAAAAATGTGATTCGCAAATTCTTCAACAAAATTGATTTTGTTTTCCCATCAGAATCTAATCTTGGGAATGAATTTACTACCCTGTCACAAATTGTGTAGTTTTTCTATTATTTTTAAGTAAGTAGTCATAATTTTATTAGAATTTAGTTATATCCACTTTTATTCAATGCCAAATAGTAGACGTAGATATTTACTAAAAGTAAGTTGTTTAATATTTTATTGGAACCATATAGTCGACAAAAAACCCACTGAAATTGGTAGTTAAATTATATTTTTTGATAAAAAACTTTTAAAAAAGTTTTTAATATGATATAAAATTTATTATAATTCAGACCATCTTCCTAGAAAATTTCTGGTAAAATATTTGTGAGTTTGATATAGCACAAAGTTGTGAAAAATGGTTAGTATTACCATTCATTCCTTAAGGCTTTATTTTAATTATTGCCTTATAAAATTAAGGCATGAAAAAGTTGTCTGATTATTGTAAAATATTTGTGTATCAAAGCTACTTAACTCTAAAAGTATAAACAAGCAGGTTATACGTCTTTTTTAAGTTACACCCATTTCATTCAATTTTTACGCTATAGAACGTCCAAATTTTATAACATTTAAATCTTTTTCAAAGGTTTATGTCAATTAAATGCTATCTAACTAAAGAGGTTATTTTTAAAAAAATGCTATTTAAAGAGACATTTTGACTGCTATTTGGACAAAATATGTAAAAATGTATTAGATAATTTACAGAAAAAATTAAAAATGAAAATAATAAGCTGGTGAATTTAGGAACGAAGAAAATTTTCTTCAGATGTTGTATCCCTTGTCCCTGATATGGAATGCGCGCAAGGCCCTGACAAATATCCACCTATTAATTTGTGCTTGTTCGACTCCTCCTCCTTTCAAACCCTAGCCACGCCCACATACTACGAGGGTTAAAACACTTCCGTGTTTCACATAACGACACTAAGAACTATATGCTTTTTTTTATTACAGCACAATCTACCATGCCCCCTTTTATTTCACTCAAAATATTTAATTCATTTGCTAATGTGTGTTTTGGGAATATAAAAATGAGAGGTTTTTTCTCAAATTGTTATTTTTAGGGCAGGTTCTGGGAAGAACCTTAGTGTTAGGTCATAACGTAAGAGTTAGATGTAGGAGAAGTATTACATCGGCATATTTACATTATTTTAAAACTAGAGGGGGGACAAGGACTAGGGAATGCAATTCATACAAACAACTCTAAGTGAATATTTCCCTTCAACCCTCTTCACTTTTTTCTCCACCTTCTTACCTACTTTCCTACAGCTACATAAAAAACAAGTTTTATGCCGACTGTACACCAACAAGTTATTTAATTTTCAGCAATTTCATAAGAAATTAATTGGCTGAATAGCAGCCTCTTGGGTGGGGAGGGGGTACTTCAGTGCTCGACAGGCTTTTTTTGGGAATGAACGAAAAACTCTATTTGGATGGAATTATAAGCGGAAGTGAATACACATACCTTACTTCTCTACAAAGTGATTGGAACGCCCATTCACATGGATCTAGAGATATTTTATCTGCTTTTGTCTAATGTTACACAATTTCCCTCAAACTGCCTTTTCGAGCACTGTATCCCCTCCCCCCTATTTTGATATAGATTGAAAATAGGGGAATTGGATGCAGTTTTTCCTTTATTAAGGTCAGGTAAGGTTAGGGTATCTAAATACTGATTAGCCACGCAAGATTACGGCCCCCGGAGGGTTTAGGTATTTGAAAAAACAACCCCCCTCTTATATAAAATTCTTACAAAAATAAGGGGAATGTGGTAGTTTTCTCTTCTCATCAGACACTTTATAATTTTGTAGAAAATTTGTCCATGTTACTTACCCATACACTTTAACTGACAACTAACATTCTTAACATTTATTATAATAAACTTAGTAAGGTCTAGATTCATTTAATTTATAAAGAATTTTTTTTTTTTAAATTATTTACATGATAATAATCGATATATAATTACTTGGATGTTGCACAAGATGTTCAATTCATGTACTATAATAAATTGATACTCCGAGCTGACTAGTCCCCACCCTTCCACCCCCTTTACACAATCTTCTCCCCTTTTACTGGATGAATGAGCTGACCAATAAATAAGGTCCAGTTTAGCAACCTAAATTAACAACAAATTTATTCCCTGTTAATATATACACGTATTCCATATTTTTTATAAGCAAAGATACAAAACTCACTTTGTACATCCGTCTGTTTGTGCGTCAATAACGTCCATTTCATCACCTGAGAATCACTGAGAATCCATATTATGCCGCATTGTTACAGGAATTACATAACATCCTATTATTCAAATGTTTTGAAATCTACAAATGAAAGCAGGATTTACGTGGACATATTGAAATTTTTTCTATAATTTAGTTTGCTCTTATTGTTGGTCAGTTCTTTCATCCAGTAGGAGGGAAAGGGATGGGGTAAAGGGGGTGGATGGAGGGTATTGTTAATTTAGCCAGCTGAGAGCATCATTTTATAAGAGTATTCGAAAATCTGGTGCAACATCCAAGTAAAAATATATTATTTATCTAAATCTTCTTAACTCTATTATATTTGTTAACATATGAAAAAGCCCTATTTATTATTAAATCGACATCATTCTATTAATCACAATTCCAAGCAAAAAAAACTTACAATGCTTTAATTATAGGACAAATGAAATTTAAAGTATTTAATAATATTTCTCGTATTCATTCGAATCCGGTGGATAGGAACCGGTTCTCATCCATACGAAAAAACTATGTCTAGCATCGTATTATATCCAGCTTTCTACGAATATAAAAATGTACAATCATAAGATTAAAACCAGTTTTTTAGCCTGTGCCTTCAGCATCTCGGGTCTAAAAAAAACTGGTTTTAATCTTATAATTGTACATTTTATATCCGCGGAAAGCCGTTTATAATACGATGCGAGAAATAACTATTCCAGTATGGCTTCGAATTCATTAATATCCGCTGGAGGAGTAAAACCGGTTCTGAGCAACACTGAAAAATCATGTATCGTATCGATTTATAGTCAGCTTTCCGCGTACATTAAAATGAAAATTTATAAGATTAAAACAGTTTTGTTAGATCCGGCGTTCGTCCCTCGAGGATAACAAACCTGGTTTTAATCTTAAAAATTTTCATTTTGATATCCGCGGAAAGTTGTCTATAATACGATAGATAAATAACAATTTTGGTTGTCTTGTTTGTTGTTAAACTTTTCTAGAACTTTGGTATGTTCTTATGTTCTTCCATCCGTAAATGATAATGGCTGATTTTTTTTTCTATGCATGTAAGAATTGTCCGTCCTAGCGGTTTCAAACTTTGTATAATGATTTCTGAAACAGTAAATACAAGGAAGAAATTGAAGAGACTCTATGATCTTTACTAATTGATTTTTATGTACATTTGATTTATTGAAAACAATTATTTAAATCGAAGCTTTATTATAATTAGGGTTGGTCCTTCCGTCCGTTCGTAAATGTTAACTCTTTTCGTAAATTCAAACATGTTAGAATTGTTTTATCGATTTCAAACTTTGCTTGTGATTCCTATAGCACTTTTTACGATTTAAGCTGAGTATCAACTCTATAACCGTTACCAGTCCTAACGTCCATTTAAAATAGGCTGATTTTTTACTTTTTTATAGCAAATTTTTGAAATATATAATTATCCTAATCGACCGATTTTTGGAATAATGATTCCTATTACAACAAGGTACAATGTTGTAAGCCAATACAGTTTATGACACTTTACAAATATCATTCAAAGTTTGCAATAAGACAATTCTAACATGCCTAAATTAACGATAAGATCTTATATTTACGTAAGGACGGACAAGCCTAATTATAGAAAATCTTGGGTTTTATTAAGGAATCCTTTTTGGTGTGAACGCAATTTTATAAGGTTTACCATAACTTTAGGTGAGTTCTATAGACTTTCAAACATTTTATACTAAATCATTTTAGGCTTATCTTAAAATAAGCACAATATGCTGTGTCAAAAAGTGACGCAAGGTTGCTAGAACTCGAGTTTTAAATGGTATTTACAAACTATTATAAACTATCAAATGCTTTTTGCGCGAGGGTAGTAAAATTCAATACCACATCTCTACAGTTTTTGCCGCGTTCTGTGCAGAGATAGGCTCAGAAATAAATATAAAAATTCTAAAACCTCAATCTCTTAATTAGACTAAAAGGAACACACTGTAGGAACAATCCGACCGCATTATGGGATGAAAAGGGTACACTTTTTGGCACAAAAGGGAAGTAATTAAGTCAGTCTTGAATAGTTTTTTTGCATAAAGGTTTGGAAAATTAATGTTGTTCATATTATGCGGTTGAATCATATGTGGTTAAAAATAAACAATCTACTTTATCTGCTAGTAATTCCCTTTAAGATGGACGAAATCTTAATTATTCATCTAGGATAATACATCTAAAAGCTTAGGCTTGTTGTATATGAATATACACAAGAGATCTATAGATAAAAAGGGATAGATTAATAGATAAGTAGACAGTAGGATTTTTTATCAAAGCCAGGCTGCGCTAGTTTTTGGATGTTTTTCAGAGGCAAAGCTACTCTTTAATTCTTATTAACTAGCGACAGAAGGACTTTAGGGGCACTAAATGGAAGGGAAGGAAGGGAGCAGAGGTAGAACATCCACTTATGATACCTTCCCCCAAAAAGTAGTTATGATCCTTTCTTGGACCTTCCCGTTAAAAGAAGACAGGCCAGATCGTCATTTTGTTACTTTTATTTAAAAATAAAGTCTGGTACGCAAGTCTTATACAGTAATATTCAAGTAAACTAGCAAAATAAATAAAAAACAGAAATCTCCTTTGGACTGAAAGTGAACCATATAAAAGTGCTTGAAAAAATATATAATTTTAATACTTGTATTGTTTAGGTTAAATTATTATAGCCCTAAGAGGCTAATACCACGCAGTATAAATGAATCATAGGGCTAAAAAATGTTTTGTATACTAATGACAATTAATTTCATTAAAAGCGCAAGATAAGAATGCTTTTTAAATTAAGTTAAAAGTTAATTCTATCATTTAAGCTTGATAAATGTCTTAGGGTCGGTAGGGCAAATTTTCTTAGGTCCAACGCCATCCCCTAGAGGCTATGGGCGAAACAACGGGTAGAAAATAAATCTTCACGTATACATGTAAATACATTTAGTTGTGAAAAGATTAGATACCTTTCCAAATTCTTTAATTCTTAGTGTTTTTTTACCCAATTTACTTCGGAACTTTTTACGGGTGTTCAATCGAAAAAGGTAAATTTGTAACATTCAAGTTATTTTCAGCTACTTCAAAATTAACGACATTTTCTCCCCTGATATTAAAGGAATGTCTTAAATTTGAAGTATGTATCTTTTCCCTAATGTCTACATTATCGGTTCATTTAATTTTGTTTCGAGATTTGTGATTATTTTGGCTGTTATTACAGATAGAAATCAGAAATATATAAATTCAAAATCTACGAATAACGCTATCTAATAATGACACAAAAATTGTTGTTAAAACACACACAAAAAAAAACAAATTATTGCGGATTTTAAAAACACATTTTTTTGTTGGGGTAAAAAAGCTAATTTAATTTTGTGATGTGTTTCCCATGTAAATTTGGGTGGGCATACACTTTCGCCAAAAAATATTACAGGAAAGGAGGAGACATTTTACTGTAATTTACACAGGTATCCAATGTTTTACCTGAAATTTACATATTTTTAATTAAAGATTTTTCTGAAAAGAAGCTGAATGCAAAGGAGGACCATATCGGTCAAGCAGTTAGCCAGAGACAAACTGCACTTTTTTACTATTATACAAGGATAAGATAGATTTTTGCGAACATGAAACACTTTATGGATATGATAATATGCGGCTGGGATGAGACACCGTAAATTTGCCATGTCATAAACAACTAAATTCCATGCGGTAAATAAATATTTTCCCTACATTTCAATATTTTTAAATCAAGGGGACAAATCTGATGAACATAAATTATGTAATTACCCCAATAGCAGTGACGTCTAGTAATGAGGGGGAGGGGAGTGTTTTTATTACCCCCCCCCCCCCCTCCAAATTTGTTACACATCTTTGCACCACATTATGATGGTCAAACAGTCGTTTCGTAATTGCTGTTGATGATACACAAAATTACACCTTCATTAGATTAAAATTATTGGTTGAAACGTTAAACACTTAACTTAATGATCCAACCAATCAAAATTCATTAAAGTCCCCAAAGTTGCTAAAACCACGAATAAGTAAATGTTATTATAAAACTTTGGAGACTAGTGTAATAAAAAGCCCATTGCCCCTCTCTCTCTGGATACAAATAATGAATCCCATAATTATTTAGTAGTTCAGGGATATCAAGGGATAAATCAATGGGCGTAGATTTATATACCTTTTCTGTAAATCAAATCTGTTGGTTAAAAAGTTTGGACACTACTAGTTTGAAACGGACCAAATAAAGTACCCATTTTTTAGCCTACAAATACGATAACGTGGTTATATAACTTTAGGTACCAGTGTTATTTACAGTCCAATATCCCCTCCCTCCCTGGTTATACAGGGTGTTTCTTTTTAATGAGTTAAAAGTATTGCTTAATTTAACCCACTTGCCATTGACAGAAATTAATAATCTATATCTTAATTTCTTCATTGATGTAGGACATTTTGTATGAGAAAAAAATATTTAGCGATTTTCAACAAATTCTGCCTTAAAAACCGGTTTTTCTAAAGTACCTATATTTGGAAGATTTTTGGATCATGACAAATTTTAAGAGTATGCAAAAATGCGTACATTTTTAAAAATCAAATTGCGCGGCTTGTGTTAATAGTAGAAAAATGTTACGCATATCGTTAGAATTGTCATAAACTCTAGTTTTTGGAAATATATGTAACACATACATGCTATTTGTAGTATAGAAGCTACATTGGAAAATGTGAGAAATGTTGAAAATTTTAAGTAATTTTACCATGAGCTCCTAAACTATACGTAGCACAGGAATAGTTCTTAAACACCTCAAAACTAGAGTTTATGACGATTCTAACGATATGCATAACATTTTTCTACTATTAACACAAGCCGCGCAATTTGATTTTTAAAAATGTACGCATTTTTGCATACTCTTAAAATTTGTCATGATCCAAAAATCTTCCAAATATAGGTACTTTAGAAAAACCGGTTTTTAAGGCAGAATTTGTTGAAAATCGCTAAATATTTTTTTCTCATACAAAATGTCCCACATCAATGAAGAAATTAAGATATAGATTATTAATTTCTGTCAATTGCAAGTGGGTTAAATTAAGCAATACTTTTAACTCATTAAAAAAAAACACCCTGTACAATAATATTCAGTGTCATTTACTATGGAATGTCTCTGTTAATTTATGTTTCAGTAGCGCCCAGGGATGCAGATCTTTATTCATAAAATCTAGAATAACAAGGACAATATACATTAAAGCGGAGCTTTAAAGTCAGAAGGGAGGCCAAATAAACAATAACTCTTTTACAACTTAATAAGCAGAACATTAATTTTATTTTAAAATTATTGTCAGTATGGCTTCAAAAACGATTAATATCCACTTGATTAGAACCGGTTCTCAGCCATACTGAAAACTCATGTACTGTATCGTTTTACAGGCAACTTTCGACGAATAATGAAATAAAAATCATAATATCAATACCAGTTTTGTTACCCCAGGACTTCGGCCCCTCAAGGGTAACAACACTGGTTTTAATCTTACAATTATTCATTTTAATATCCGCGGAGAGCTGTCTATAATACGATGCGATAAATAAATCTTCCAAATTAAATTCCCTGCTTGTTTGTATATTACATGCCTAGCTCCCCGAAGCTGTCTAGCGAAAAGTTCTAGTGTTAATACAAAAAAAAGCAAATCCTTAATTGTTAATTTAATAAAAAAGTAAAACGCCAAATAAACCAATAAAATGTCTTCTTGTAAAAATACTAGCGTATTTTGGATTTTTTAACTAGAAGAAACATTATTTATTTATTTTAGTGGCAAATTTAGATATACTTTTTAGTGTACTATTGGCGGCGCCTCTAGCATCAGGCGATTAGGAATTCGAGGAGGAGAATAGTTAGAAAAATAGCTTGAAACCACCCTAAAACTTAAATCTGAAAATAATACAGGCTAAAACCATCACAGGGCATATGTGAAGCTTACCTAAAAGAGTTATTGAGATCTTAAGCTTTAGACAAAACATTGCCCCGTAACTAATGGTCATTTTTGCCTTTTTTTGTATGAACACTGCATATTTCCCGTGGCAATTAGTCTCCTAGAGCTTCAAATACCAATATGTCAATCATAAGATGGTTAAGCCATAGAGTAATGTATAAAGAGTGTACAAAATGGGGATAGTTAAGTCATAGAGTAATATCAAAGAAGGTATATAAGCAATGAATTGGATGGTTAAGCCATATAGTAATATCATAAAGAGTGTTTTTATATTTTTTTTATTAGATAATAATTATTAGATGGTTAAGCCATAGAGTAATATTATAAAGAGTTTCTATATATTACTTTTCTAATATTTACCCACTCTAAATCAAATTGGTTTTAAAACAATTCTTATGAACGGGATGGGTGAATAACCCAACCTAAGTGGATAAAGTTATTATTAAGTGGCAGTTTAAAGATCTGGACATTTAAATATTGAGCAAGAATTGGAGGATTTAACTTAAACTATAAGGGTAGGTTTTCAACAGAGATCAAAGGAACAAAAGTTTTGTGTATATTTCCATCTGCCTGTCTGAAGCTAACGTTCTCAGTAACTGCTAAATTGGAAGGCCTCTGACTTTCAGGAAAAGTTTGTCATGCAATATTTTTGACCCTTCACTTCCCCTTAATAAGTAACAATTACCCAAAACCAACCCCCCCAAAAAGTAAATGCTATAGGGGGGAAATTAAAGCACCGCCTCTCATTAATTCTAAATTGTACTTCAACTTACTTTTCTCTTTTTCTGGATTTAAAGTCAAGTTAGACAGATTTTCAATCTTTGTTTGGAACATTTTGGACAGTTTTGATTATATCTTCATCAAATATTAATACAATATTCAATTCAGTAGTTCCAGAACGAGATACTTCAATATTAGCGAAGCTTTTTGAAAACATCAATTCACATACATGTAGTCAGTGATCTTAAGGTATGAGACAATAAACGATCAGGGGAAGAGAGACAGCTGGACTCTGGGTGGGTGTGTAGCTATAGTTTCTTAGTGTTTGGACCTAAGTAGTCATGGTAAAGGACAAGACTCTTATGCTAGCACCAGGGTCAGCTCAAGGTCCACACTAAAGTACAAGTACTTGACCAACTGTCTCAAGGGACCTACACTTTATTACCTCACCCTCGCTGAGTATGGCAGGTGTCCCAAATTAAGTCATCGTAATGAACGACGCTCTCCACAGAGAAACTGTAAGGGTTGCACTGATATTACAACTGGACTGTAAATTAAATTGGTGCCCAAAGTTTTATGACAATGTTATATTATTCAAAAACTTTAGGCTCTTTTGTTTCCAAACTAGTAGTGTCCAAACTTTTAAACCAATAATTACAATTAATAAATATGATAATTTAGTTTATCACCTTTGATGAAACATTGTGTATTTTGTCCATTGTCTTATCCCTTTAGATCTATTTGGACGACAAATTAATGTGCATTATCCTTTATATCTGGTTATAAATGACTGGTTCAAAGGTTTGTGCACTGGTAATTTGAACCGAGAATTAATAAAAGAAGTCAAATTCACTATTTGATAATAGTGAATTATGGAAAAGCTTTGACTAACAAAACACAATTATTAGAAAAAAGACAACTATTTGATACAGTTTCTATGTATAATGTTCTTTTGTATATTTAAATTTAAATTTAGATTTTATTCAAAAAAAATTTTTTGGAGCAAAGCTACCATATAATTCAATTTGTCCGTAGCGCTATGAAAAATGTGATTTTTACTGCTGCTATTTAACATATTCAACTAAAATATTTGTTGAATATTTCCTGTTATAATGTGCCTTTACTTTAATTAGTTTGTCGGTAATGCTTCAAAATAAATGTTTCGTAATTTTATTCTATGAGTATTCTCGCATATTATCTCTCTTTGTTTTTCATTTCTTACGACAACTGAACATCAGCTTTATAACTCTGTAAGTCCTTACATGATTTTGTGTGCTTCGCTACTTATAAATGTTGTCATCCTTGTTTAGTCTCTTTATTTCAGTAGCATATCTCAAAAAATCAATTTAAAATCTGATTAATCCAAAACAAAATCTGAGAGGTTTCTCCAAGGACCTTAAGGGATAAGACAATGGACAATTAATTGATTACCACTTCAGTATATTAAAACTATTGGTTGAAAATTTCGAATTCCACTAGTTTCAAAGAAACTAATAAAATTAACTTAACCTAATTATAGAAAATCTTTGCTTTTAGCAATAATGATATGTATAAAGGTCATTAAATGATAACAACCCAATAATGGTAAGTTTGGCTTACTTTTGATATAAAATTGATTATAAATAAAAAATAAATCTGATTATAATAATCACCAAACTTATTTTGATTCTAATTATTAATGTAAATCATCTACCTTTCAATTCTTATCTGGTTTATAAGTTCATACAAAATGCATAAAATAATACATGATAGCGAAATATTTTGATATTTCAGATTGCTGTTATTAAACTAGTTTGTGTAGTCAGACATTTTGGTAATGATTATATAGTTGCTACGCTTAATAAACTGTTAAAGAATTTATAATATGATAAGTTTTTAATAAAAATAAGATTCTAAAAGGCCTAAATTACCATGCATAAAAAGTACAAAATCTTTGCTTTTAGAAAAAAATGCTTTTTAATAATAAAAAAAGTTATTCTGTTGAAAGAAACACTATACTTATAGTCCACTAAAGGTGAGAATTTGTGAATTGACACCTTATGCGATTCCTATGACCATCACAAATGTTATTTAACAACTGTAGCTTTACCAGAATTAATGGGTACCCTTATTGTAATATTGACATAACTTGGTTCTTAGAACTAGCTTATGAATACTGCCCACTTAATATTGGTTTACACTGTGTATTCATTTCCGCACATAATTCATGATATTATAATATAGAAAAAGCAAATTATTAAAACAGCACAAACCGCACAAGTTTCATCATTGATCAGCCCTTCTAATTTATTTGCTATTTGGTCTTTACAGAAATGGAGGGGGCATTGGACTGTAAATTACATTGGTAATCATAGTTTTATAAACACGTTACGATTGCTTAAAAACTTTGGGTACTTCTAATGAATTTTGATTGGTTGTTTCTGAGTGTCCAAACTTTTCAACCGTTTTGAACTAGAGCAATAATACCTGAGGATGTGAAAATATGAGGAAGTTAAGACCCACCCCTAATATTTCCATTCTAACCTGAAGCAACATTTTACAAAATTGATGTCCCCTCATTACTGTAAATATAGTGCTAAAAAATAAGAACTAAAACACAGGGATCTAAAAGAATAAGACAATGGCCAATAAATTGATGTACATCCCCAATGATGATACACAAAATTACCCATTCTGTTTGTGCTGTATCTTAAGATTTTGTAAACTTCTGAACAGATTACTCCATTATTTTCTGAAAAGCTTTTTAAAAAATTTTTCCTAAAATTCACAAGCTTATTAAGGACGATCTTACATTGGAAAAATATGAACTTAAAAAAGCTTATAACATGATGCCAAATCGTTTTAGAAATTGCCATTTTAGCTGTGCTTCTTTAAAACCTATGCAAAAATAGCTAAGTTTTTCTGTTTCGAATGCACAACTTATGAATATTAACCAAACTTATTCATTATGCAGCATTCTTAATCATTTAACTAGGGTTAAGCCGAAAAATTTAGTTTTTTATTATTATAAATGGATTTTGTCATTCTGCTTTTTTCAAGTTGCAAAACTGCTTGATAAAGGCCATGATATTCTACATGATTTTTTTTATTGATATTAAAAAAAGCATTACAAATTAACTTAATAGTAGCGAAGATACCCTTAAAATTAAAACTACTGTAAGTCTGTTTGTCTTTAGTCAGAATTTTTTTCAAAAAACATCCAATGTATTTTTGCCAGCTGTAAAAACGGCAACGTACCGCCAATATATATTACATAACATTTGGTTTATATTCAAAATAACGGCTAGGCCAATTAGGAACGAAGTAATCCTTGTTCATTTTCATAATTTATTTCCTTATTTAAATTCATAATATTCATTCTAACCCTAGAAAAGTTAGGCTACGGGCCTGACCAAAATTTAAACCCTGCAGGAGAAAACCTATAATTACTTATTCTTATCAACAATCAATACCTAACTATATGTCTGTCTATCCGTAACTAAATGTCTGTCTATCTCATTTGTTTATCTATCTATCTATCTATTCTTACTTTATTTATTCTTATCTACAATCAATACCTAACTATATGTCTGTCTATCCATAACTAAATGTCTGTCTATCTCATTTGTTTATCTATCTATCTATCTATTCCTTACTTTATTTATTCATATCCACAATCAATTCCTAACTCTATGTCTATCTATCTCATTTGTTTATCTATCTATCTATCTATTCCTTACTTTATTTATTCATATCTACAATCAATACCTTACTCTGTGTCTGTCTATCTCATTTGTTTATCTATCTATCTATCTATTCCTTACTTTATTTATTGATATCTACAATCAATACCTTACTATATGTCTCTCTATCTCATTTGTTTATCTATCTATCTATCTATTCCTTACTTTACTTATTAATATTTACAATCAATACCTAAATATATATCGGTCTTATTTGTATATCAATCTATCTATCACTTCATCTATAAATATAATGATCTATAAATTTACGAATATATCTTTCTTTTATAAAACACTAGCGGCTACGCCCCTAGAGGCCTCTAGTGGCACTTTAAATGTTTTTGTTTGATAAAGTCTCCACTATAATTTTTTACGTACGATACCTCTTTATTTGACGTTGAAGTCTCCTAAACGTTTATTAAAATTTCGATTTTTTTGTCATTTCTCTTGGGAGGGTGGTGGTACCCTCCCCCAAAATAGTTAAAAACCTTCCCGGGACTTATGAGAAGCTACCCTGTTAAGGAGAACCCGATCGGTTCAGCGGTTAGCGAGATCCTTCGGTACACACAGACAGACACACAGACAGACAGACACACAGACAGACAGACAGACAGACAAACATCCTGTTACTTTAGTATAAGGATTTAATGTATTCAACTATCTATCTATATTCGTTTTTTTTATCTATTAATCTATATATCTATCCTATAAAATTTCTATTCTTGTCAACTTATCAATACCTATCTATATGTCTATCTATCTTATTTGTCTATAATTCTATCTACCTACATGATTATCACTTTAACTTACTCTTCTCTACGATTTATAGGAATATAAAACTGATTTAAGTTTGTTTAATCAATCTATCAAGGGTATTATAAAACCTGTTAATACTAAAAGCTTTTTTTGACAAGAAGAAATATTATAATTTTGATTATAGGTGATATAGTATCATTGAATTTTTTTTAAATGACTGTAGTCAAATATTGATTTAATATCAACACTTAAAACTTTGGATATATTAAATTTTATATTGGTAGCCAGTAGCGTTGGGGATGTATATCAACTTATCGTCCCTTGTCTTATCCCTTAAAATCCCTGCAGGAGACTATAAATGAGTATGACATTGTGTAGTGTGGTGATTACTTACCCCCTGACGGGCACATAACATGTTAATGATATGCTCTTTATAAAGGAATTATTCCCGTAGCCCTAAGGCTAAATCATCTATCTATCTATCCGATTATAGTTATCTATCTATCTTTTAAACTAAAGCCTTTATTTAGGAATCATTCTCGTTATCATAAGACTGAATTATCAATCTATCTAACCATATTAATATATGTATATGGTTTTTACAAAGAGATTATTCCCGTAGCCCTAATGCAGATTTAACTATGTATCATATGTATTCTATCCACTTAACTACCTATCCATGTATTGTATATGTTTGTATGTTTGTATCTATAAATGTTGTTAATAGAGAAATTATCCCTCGTAGCCGAGGTCTGTACTATCTATCTACAAAGAAATTACTTCCATAGCCGTAATGCTGAATTTTTTATCTACCTATCTATCCATTTATCTTTTTATCTATTTATCTAACGAGTTAATTATGGTTTTATGCATACATATATCAATCTATCTATCTAAATGATTGTCAAATGATCCTATCTTTCACTATTTGATAATAAATCGATCAAACAATCTAATGGTTTTCTTAGCCAATAGAACAATACTTTATCTATTTATTTGTTTATCTTTATATCCATCTATCCATCCATTACGACAATAAAATGCTTCTTTATCTTTTTATCCACCTATCTAATAATAAGTTGAATTATCTATCTATCTATTTGATCATAATTTGTTTAAATAACCTAATGGTGATAAAACAATTCTTTTTCCATTTATTTATTTATCTTTATTTCCATCTATCCATCCATTACGGCCATAAAATGCTTCTTTATCTATCTTTCCATCTACTCTTCGCCAGTTAAATCTATCTATCTATTTCAATATCCAGGATCTATCTATTTATCTATCCATCTAACTAATCATCAATTAAACCACCTATCTATCTATTTGATGATAATTTGATAAAATACCCCCCGGGTTTGTTATGTCAATAATATAATTGTTACAGAGGGCCTAAAGTCAATTATAGTTATTATCAGGGATGCAGGGATAAGACGTTGGTGGATTAATTATTACTCCCCTAAAACTTGAAATAAAAGTTTTTTCAATCCTATTATATAGAGTAAAGGTTATGGTTTTGTCTATTAAGATTTCGATGACCACTGAACCAATAGAGTTCTCCATGTAATGGAAGTTACACATAGGACCTCAAATGCTTTTAAGGAATATTTCTGCCCCCCCCCCCCTTTTTCACTCTCTCTCTCTTTCTTTCTGCAAATTCAGATCCCCTGGATGCTAAAGTACAGCCATTAGTTACCTAAAAGCGCAAAAAAGTCCTTTCATCCGTGTGTTTTTTTAACCGAGCGCAGTACAGAGCTTTTATAGTTTCAAATATTTTGCCAGCCTTGTAAAGCCGATTTTACTTCTAAATCTACAATGTACAAACGTTAAGTTTCGGCCAGCCGATTGACCGCCAGTAACAGTTAAAATTATTGACTGATCTTATCAAAACCAGATTTATTTTCCATTTGCTTATCCCTTCATCCATGCTTCAAACTATAACACAAACATTAAACTCAATAATAGTTTTATTTGATCTACTATGATTAATTTCGTTCAAGAATTATGACAACTTCATTTATTATTCTTGTATAAAACTAATAGAATATCTGTCTGTATTTAGCTTAAGAAATCGCTCACAATTGAGTCAATATGGTTCTCCTTTACAGTTACAGTGAAGCTTTTGTTAGGTCCAGGGGAAGATGTTATCTAGTTTGGTCGAAGGTACCTCCACCCTCCCAAGAGAAATCGCCCCTTTCCTAATCAAATATTAAGTTGAAAGTGGAGGCTCAACTTTCTCCTTTCCTTTCTCCATCAAGTGTTCTTAGAGGCACCTAGGGGCGTGGCCGCTAATTTACAAAAAAGTAAATTTCATCTAATTTCATCTTCATTAGAATGGAAGACAATTGGTGTGTAGACTTTATCTTGAATTAAAAGTACATGATTCTTTAATGAAAACATTGGAAATCGGAATAATAGATTTTACTACAAAAACACTTTTTGAAATTTAAAGTAACGGTTACCCTAAATCTGTAAAAAAAACTTATTTTTGGTGAACCAAAAAATCATTTCAAATGAAAACAATATTTTTTGTCATATCATGTGAGAGAATCGAATCTGGGTTTTACTTTTTAAAAGGAATCTCAGCAAATATGTTTTTATTTGGTTTTGATGGAAATGGTCCGGTAATTTTTTTTCTCCAAAGTTTTAAAAAAGTTTTTTTTTAAAGGACTGCCATCTTCCATTTTTCACAACTACATGGTTTACACGATTCAGTCTTCCTTCATAAAACTAAAAAAATGAGTGTCCCCTAAATGTGTGATGATCTAGGCTTGGAACGTCTTTACCTCTTTCTGTGTGGTGTGCTATCACTCCCGCAGAAGGTCTTGTTGTACCATATTGTCAGAAGTCATCATGATATTGCTTATTATTGAAACAGCACAAGATGATACTTTCATTTGCTTACTAATAACAATAAAAAGCCCCTCAATTTTTTTTGCTGTTTTGTCTTTTTGCAAATATGAAATCAGGGATCTAAAAGGATAAGACAATAGCCGATAAATTGATGTAAATTGTACATCCCCAATGATGTTACGCAAAATTGCCCTTTTAGTAGATTAAAATTGGATGTTAAAATGTTTGAACATTTTAATTAAAGAACCAACAAATCAAAATTCACTATAGTACCCAAAGTTGCTAAGCCAACGAATAAGAAAACGGTATTTTAAAACTTTAAGGACTAGTGTACAGCCAATTGTCCCCCCTCTCTATACTTTGTGGAGGTATTGATTTAGCGGATTTGAATGAACACCTTTCTTTACACCTCTCAAATAACACAAGTCATTTCCTGCACTAACATTTTATATTGATGTGCATACAATGATGAAAATGGAAAAAATTTACTTTTTAGTAAAATCTCCCATTATTTTTGATTTTAAAACAACGCGTTTCTAGTATCTGCTAGATACTCTACCCCCACAGAGCCTATTTATGAAAAGGGGAATATTCTAACCCTTACCTAACCTAACTTGATTACAAAACAAAATATCAAAAAACTATATATGGGTTTTGAGGAATTTTTAACCCCTTTGTCATTATTTTCTTCTTGAATTTATGATGTCAACAAAATGTAAAAAAATTGATTTTTCAAAATTTTCCTAATAATTTCATTATATTTCCAACTAATATTTGGCCAGGTTAGTGACTTTTCAGTTTATCACAAAGCAAAAAAATTAAAATAAAGCTTTTTTGAGTCAAATAACTTTTCATTCAGAGTTTTATTTCTTTGAATTTTTTCTTGCTGTTTTATTTGATGATTTTTTGAATGATATCATTTTCAATTCAGAATTCACACACAAGCCTTTACTTTTAAATGTAAAAGGGATTCTGCATCACAATAAATTGATTTTTTTATGGGGAGGGGGGATGGGAGTTTAAATATAACCTAATATTATTATTTAATATTATTTTCTCCATTTAAACCTAATTTGTGATGAAACCAAATTAGTTTGTAAAAATGCTTTAACAAAGCAGGGCTTATACCCGTGGGGTTCTTACTTAGCCTAGCCCTTTTTGGGGAATAACTTATTATCGTCAAACCTATGTACATGTCTTTTGGCACAGACAGTCAGCACTGATTGACATCCTAACTATTTAAATACTGAACACAAATTTTTTTTTATTCATGCCTGATCCTTTAAGCTCTGTTGTACTTTTCATTCATTTGAAATACGATTCATGCTTTCCAGCCTAAAATATATCCACTTTTCTTTGATTCATAAAATGGTTTTTAGAAGAAAAGCTTTTCTATCATTAGAGTCGGTTCGGTAGTATGTCCGAACGTCTGCCTGTCTCTAGCAGTTATCACTTGACGTTAATTTAGGTAAGTTAGAATTTCCAACTGGGTAAGGTGATTCAATAGATAGGTACGGTTTAAAACCATAGCTACTCTACAGTCGTAACCAAAAGCCCGTATGCTCTTTATAACATCTGATTTAAAATTATGGTGAAATGTTCCATAGTCAAATATATTATACTAAAGGCTGCGCATCTGGCATCTAGAGATTGAAAAATAGCCTTTTTCCATCCAAAGACTTGAAAATGAAATAGCCTAAACCTATCATGGGACCTATACGAAGCTACCCTGAAGTGGAAAACTCAATCGGTTCAGTATTTATTGAAACCTTAGACTTCAGACAAAACAACCTTTCTACTTTTTATAATAGGATATATTTTTAATCACTCTACCCCACCCTAGGATATTGTCTAAGTCGATAAAACCTAAAGTAACAGGATATCTAGCTGTCTGTGTATCTAAGTATAGTTATACATCATGCTATCCTAGTGGCCGATATGATTCTCCTTTACAGTGTAGCTTCTCATAGGTCCAGGGAAGGTTAAAAACTATTTTGGAGGATAGTATCTCTATCCCCCTAAGAGAAATCCTACTTTATAATTATTAGGTATAAAACCAACAATCCAATTCTCACAGACCCAAACTAATTTTTCTCACTTATTTGTTTTTGTGTTGAATCACATAATGATTGTGGGGCAAGGGCATAATCATTTCATAATAAAATACAAGAATTTATGTTCTTATTATCGTCATGTGGACCTTACATCTACCTCTAGGGGGTACTCTAAGGCTGCATCGATTTTTATTTTGTTTCAAAATAAAAACAGCTAGTACACCCTCCTTATCTTTGAAGAATTTTTAAAATAAGGGAAGATGGTTCTATAAATGAACCTCGGAAGAACTGTAGCTGCAGTGCACTGACCCTTCGGAGCTACCCTTTACCCAATATAACTTAGCCTAACCTTACCTAAAGTATATTAAAAATGCACAAAAAATACTCCCCTCTAATTTTCAATTTATTTTAAAACAATGGAGGGTGGCTGTGCTCGAATAGGCACTATGAGGGAAACCACCTTTGATTTAGATTTTTTAAAAGTGGCCACAACAGACTATATAATTACACAATCTTAATAAACGTCTTATTATAAAAAATGCTTTGCTTCTATGGATATATGTCTTTATTTAATGATCTTATGTGCAGATTAATACAATAAAATCGTCTCATGCTATCATGATCTAGTGAGAAGAAGTCTTTAGACACCCAGGGATTAAGGAATAAGGCAATATATGATATATTAATCTTAAATACAATCCCACCCTTTCATGATGTATTTTTAATTTCGAAGTGTGTGTGGCCTTTATGGCATTGAATACAAGTAGTTTTGTGACATTTCATCGACAAATGTTATTGTAATGAGTTTAAAAATGTCGACACTTTAAATGATCAATAACTGACATATTATCACAATAGAGATAAAATGATATTATATCTACAGGAACTATAAATGTGTGTAACGAAGGACCTCGCTAACTGCCGAACCGTTATGGTTCTCCTTTACAATAAAAGCTTCATATATTACTATTTAAGTGTCTTAGTGGTATCTAGGGGCGTAGCTATAATAACATTACTATTAGATCGATTTTAAGTGATTTTAATAAACGATTTAAGTATAATTGGGTTGTTCAAGAAAAATCTTTAAATATTTCATTGGCGTATCCCTGTTAGCCTGCTGTGGACCACCCTGATACAGTTTTAGTGTCAGGTTTATGATGGATAGAACTATTCTAATGTCTTTGGATTTTAAATTCTTGCTACAAGAACAATCGTTCACATTTGAATCTCAAGGTGGAAACATCTCCAAAGTTGAAGTGAATTAAACCTGTCTATTATATAAGTTTATGATGGATCTATAAGGTTTAATATTCCCTATACAAATTTACCCCTAACTTATTAAATTTATTTTTAAAGAGAAAGTTATTTGTTTCCTTTTTTTCCAAGCTTGTATTTTTTTCCTCATTTATCTTTTTTTTTATATAAAATTTTGTTCTAGCTATACACCCCTGCTAATTATTTCACATACCCCTTCCCCACCTCCTCTTTTAAAAAAACCATCCCCCTACCAACATAGACAAATAATATCAAAATGGATTGTGATGGTGAAAACACAAACCCAACGGTGATTACTCTCCAAGCTGAAATAAAATCTTTATCCAGTGAAGTGAAAAAACTATCTAAATCATTACAAGAAACCCAAAATTTAGTTAAAACATTACTAGAAAACGGTAAGGTTAGTGATATTTCAGCTGAAGTTAAAAACATTAAGCAATTACTTGACATTGACAAAAAGCCAACACCAAATCTAAACCTAAACAGTCACAACCCATCCCCTGATCTTGCCAAAATTGGACGCTCTGTTCATATTGGCAATATAGGTTCTGTCATTAATGTCAACTCCAACACATGGATGTACAAAGACAGCCACTGGGACCAAATTGCAGCTCTATTTGGTAATAATGCTGGAATTGTCAAAATCCAACAGCTGCGCCACAAGCAGTACAATGGAAAGCTTGTCTTTCCAGTCAATGTGTTCTATGCATCTGAAGGACACAGAAAAAGCGCTCTGACAGCTCTGAAATCCCATTGTGAAGCCAATGGAGTTTCCATGCCATCCTGTCAGTTTGCCCTGGCCTCCTATCCAGAACTGCAACACAAGGTTAGGCTTGTGACACAAACATTGCACGAAGCTAAACACCATGGTTTGGTCCAATCCTACTCCATCACAAACTTCACCACAATCAAAGGCGGCACTCTCATTCCCCTTTACCAATTCAAATCACATGGAATCTGGTCAAAAACCAAAGATGCTGCATCTGTGGCAGTGTTCAGTGCTGAGAATGCTCCTGGCATGGCTGATACATTGAAAACAGAAAGAGGCCTTTACCTGAAAGAAGCAATATTCCAACATATCGATGACACTATCCCACAATACCTCCCCCCTCCTCCACCCCCAAAACCAACGCTTAAGGACATGCTGCCAGAATCTATCAAATCTCCTCAATCTAAATCTCCATCTAAACGCTCTATGAATCAGGATTCTCAAGATTTTATTTCAAATAAAATCATGAGAAAAGACTCGCAGGTATCCATCAACACACACACATCCTCCCATCAAAATCAGGATTCTCAGGATTTTATTTCAAATAAAATCATGAGAAAAGACACACAGGTTTACATCAACACACACACATCCTCCCATCAAAACCACACTCCCCTACCCCCTGCACCTGTAGCACACGGAGATTACAGCCTGCCCCATATAAGTAATACCTCAGAATTCCCCCCCTTCCCCCCTCCAAACTTTCCAACCCCTCTCCTAAATCCCTCATATTGTTTTGATCAAGGAAGTAATTTAAATACAATGGTCTAAACTAAACCCCCAGGATGAATATATACAATGCAACTACAAAACATAAACTCTCTACAAGTGTCTTATCCCTGATTGAACTAATGTCTTTTATTGTAGCCTTCTAGTTTCTATGATCAATAAAAACGAAGATTTTCTACAATTAGGCCAACATGTCCGTACATACGTCTGCAATCCTGGCCGTCCGACCGCAAGCAATGGATTACATTTGAAATGTGCTGAACTCAATCTTTTTTTTTACATCAATTCTACTTATACAATCGTTCTTGAATTTTCAATATATTATTCTAAGAAAAACAAAGAAGTTAATTATCAATTTTTTTAAACAAAGTATTTTGAAAAAGTTACTGCATCTTGCAACAAAGTAAGTACTATAACGCTCAGATCTATGAATTTCTTCTAGTTAGGACTCCGCCTTTAAGAATGTTGTCATCCTTGTGTAATAGTTTTTTTTAAATAGGGGAAACACAAGCTTTTTAATACAATAAATGCGAAGCAGTGACAAGCTAAAAACTTTGTTAATTAACATTTCTCGTTTAACAATTATTAACATAGTAATCTTATTTAATATATGTAAGGGACCAGAACTATTTAAAGGAAACTTCGCACCTAAAAACAGTTGTATCATTACAAAATTATAAGATAAAGAAAGCAGTGGGAGTGTCGAACTGTGACGTCGGGGGAAGGTGACGATTGACCAATGAGAGGCCGCTACATATTTTACTGCAGTGAATACTGGCTTCTTGTTGGTTAATTGTTGATTTTTTCTGGCGTCATGGTTGGACACTTTTACTGTTTTCTAAGGTAAACCACGGAAAAGGGATCATAAGCACAATTAAACAAAATCTTTAATCTATAAGCACCAACTATTTCTTAATCAAAAGTTAATTTTATTAGTAACACTGCGGAAAAATACAAATATTAATGCACAAAGCCAATATTTATTTTATATTTCAGGGATAAGACACCAGAGTTGCTTTTGTTTTAACATTTCAGCATAATTGTAATAAGCTGCTCTCTCTTTAATTGAATGATTAATTCTCAACAGTAAGTTGTTATAGGGAAAAATCTTTCATTTGTTTTTACCTATTTTTGGCCAGAGCCCAAAGCCAAACTTCTATTAGAAATTTGGGCAAATACTTTTCAGAGGTTTTTTTCCTCTGAAACCCCAGTCCCCCATCTCTGTGTTATCAAGCACAACCCCCCCCCCCGTGCCCCCCCCCCCATTCTCTGTTTTATATTAAGCTCTGTAAAAACTTGTATAGTAGTTTAGTGTAAATATTTTTTATGTCTCTTAAAGAAAATTTTAATATCATTTTTAGCAATGTACGCGGGTTAGGATCTCTATGCACAAACCAAATAGGACATCGAACAAATAGAATCTCCCATAAGATACAAGAACTTGACTTTTCAAGCCAAGGCATTCCCTCCTTATATTGCTTACTTGAAACAAAACTACCGGCAGATAAAAACATACCAAAATTACCAAGGCATTTAAAATTTGTAGGGCAAACTGCAAACAAAAAAGGTGGCATTCTTATTTACATCCATAATAGTCTTGAGTTTGATAATTTTAAAGTTATTTATTCAAAATATGCTGTGTACGTAAAAATTAAGATTGGAACTACATTCATTGAAAATATCATTGTATACCTTCCCTGTGAATTAAAGGAATGTTTAGCAGTGTTACATCAAATAGAATTGTTTATTCAGGAAAATTCTATAGAAAACTTTTGTTTCTATGGTGATTTTAATATCTCCGACACTTCACCACACCATCTGACAAAGGCCAAACGATTAAATAGAATATTAAATAGATTCAACTTGTTTGATTTATCTGAAAAACTAAACTACAACCATGATTATACATGGTGCGCAATCAGAAACGGTAAATTTCATTCTAGCAAAATCGATCATTTTTACTGCAATATTAATATGTTTAATTCAATAAAATTCCAACACAATAGTTTCAGCGATCATAAGCATTGTACTGTGTCTTTTAGAAAGTCCTTTAGTTATTGTTCTCCTACATGGAAAAGTCATCTTTTCAAAAAAACAGACTTTGTTGAGCATTTAAAAAAAGAAACTATTTCATTTTTGTATGATTTGTCTGAAATACAACACCTAAAAAATACTAAAGAGGTTTATGTTACAAATCCAAACTTATTTGATAATGAAGTGTCATTTGATCATTTAGAATACAAAGAAACCTCAGCATTTTTTGACCTTTTAACACATTTAAAAAAAGCTCATGACAAATTTTTTTCAAAAGACAAGGCAAAAAACTCTATAAAGCTTAAATCGTTTGATGATGAAATTTCTAAACTGTACAAAAGTATGAAAAATCAACCCAACATTGACACAGTGGAACAAATACAGAAACTTGTATCAAGTCAACAGGAATATTTTAAGTCTCTTGTGTATTCACAAGCAGAGTTTAAATATTTTCGGAGGCTGCAATATGATGGAGGATACAACAACATGACTTTTAGGCACATACCAAACTTTAAAAAAACGTCGTATAAAATCAATACAAATGGAGAAACAGTAACATCTCCCCAAAAGTTGGCTAATTTGTTTGCTAACCAACATGCTAAAATTATAAGCCCTGAGTGTGTTCCAAAGTCAACATTGAATAACTTGCTCAATGATTATGATCTTAACATGGAAAAAATTTTTCCTAGAATTAAAAATCTCACTAGTCCATATTCAACTACAAAACAATTCAGGGAGATTATTAATTCTATGAAAAACACAAGCGCGCCAGGAATTTCATCACAACCAAAAGCACTTTTTCTTTTTCTCTTAGATTTATTGCCAACTTTCTTTACTAAAGCATTAAACAAATTATATGATATAGACATTGACAACAGTCCCTTTAGATGGATAAAAGACAGAAATGTAATTTTCATTCCCAAAAAAAACTTTGATCTGACTTTAATTGAACACTTTCGCGCAATAGTACTGTTAGAGATTGTTTACAAAATATTATCTAAAGCCTTAAATAGAAAACTTACGTCATATTTGGACAGAATCGTCCAAAGTGGTCAATTTGCCTATGTACCCACAAGATTAATGTCTAATGCAAGTATTAATTTGACTGCCGAAATCAATCACATGGAAAAAGCCCAATCTAATTGCCAAATAATATCATTTGATTTTTCTAAAGCCTTCGACATGGTTTTGGAAGAGGTTTTTAATGTCATTTTATCCTTCATATTCCCTGAAGGCAATTTTGCTCATTGTTTTATTAATTTTACTAATAGGGGTAGATTCAGAGTTGCTGTTAATGGATATTTCTCTAAATGGTTTAAAATTAAAAGGGGCTCGTCGCAAGGAGACTCGCCTTCTGGTTCAAAGTTCATTATTGTCAACCATATTTTTATTGCATGCTTAGAAAGTACTAAGATTAAACATATTTATTATAAAATAGGACCCACCCCTGTTAGACCAAAAAGTTTTGCTGATGACACTATTATAAGCACCATTTTAAAAGAAAACAAGGACGTGTTGGAACTTATAAACCTTCTGTCCAAATTAGAAAATAGTATAGGACTGCAAATAAATTTTGACAAAACAAAAATCTTAGTTCAAGGTTCATATCCAAGTGAATTATCAAAATTAGGCCAAATCGTGGAATACTTTAAACATTTAGGGATATATATTTCCTTTAATCAAACACTAGCTAAAGAAATGACATATAATGAACTTTGTTATAAATTAGAAAAGAAAGCTAAAAGGTTTCCCCTTAAGCCAGGATACAATCTGCTAAAAAGAAGAAATCTATGCTCTGCCCTACTTTCTTCTTCAGCCTATCACATCTACCGAGTTTACAACCCTGACGAGAAAACCCTGCAAAGATTGCAAAAAATTGTGCTGCAATTCCTATGGTCTCAAAGAAAAGAAGATGGTACCATTACTTCAAGAACAAAAATCGCTCGTCCAAGGATTGAATTAGATCTTAGAAGGGGTGGATTAAATTTATTATTACCAAAAAGCCAATCTTTCTCAATATGGATTAATAGTTTTATGAGTTGTCTTAAGTATGCATCTGACCACCCTGACACAAGTATTGGCTTAATTTTCACACACAAACACATGCCTATTAAGTCATTATTAAAGACTTTTAGTTTTCTTACTCTTACTAAATATCAAAAAACTTTCAAAGAACTTTATCCTTGCAAGGGCGGCGATTATTTCGAAAAAGCTTTAGAATTTTTCTACAACCTTGAACATGATAAATCAACATGTCTTTTTTCACCCATTCTGACATCCAATTTTGCAAATATTACTACACCATTTACTAAAAATGACAAACACATTCTTTCTAATGCAAAAAAATTCACGATAGCTTCAATTTTAGAATGCAAAAAAATTGGTGCCAAAGCTCTATATCTACCAATTCTTGATCTCAATATACATGAATCAATTCATGATCTAATTCTAATTAACAAGTTACAAAAAGTGGTTGATGCGTTCAAGCCCTGCTTCTCTGCTACTAGTTTCAGCCTGCAAAAATCCAAGCTGTTCCTGAACCCACTTAGTTCATTGTTGGTAAAGAACAAGAAACTCTTTTCTTTTCATTTCAAACAAATGTATAAATCTAAAATTGACATAGAATTACCTTCTATAATGACAAGAAAAAGAGACAAACTGTTCTTTCCTGACAAGGAACTTTTTGAACTTACTATTAAGAAACTTTTTAATTTACCAATTATATTACATTTCAAAAACTTTTATCTAGAACAATTGAATCGCACACTACTGTGATGTATAGTCCCTTTCTTCCTGACTTGAGAGCAATGTATGTATTTTGTATATTAGCTTTTAGTTCTTGTGTCAACCGTTTCGGAGCAAGACATTGCTCTGCAACACGACACGAACATAAAAGTGAATAGTTGCCATCATATTTAATATTATAATTGTATGTTTAACTTGTCTTGAATTAATACACTTTATTAGAATATTTAGCTGTTTGTTCTTGTTATTACTACACGTCATTTTGGCGCAGTAGTGTAGTACGAATCTATAGCTCAGATTTTCTTTTAATTGTATTATTTCTTTGCTTTATTTTTGTTCAGGAAATTTTTGGACGCGATGAAGGTGGACATTGCTCATTTCAGGAAGTTGTCCAAGGCGGAGAAGCTTGAGTGTATGGTCGAATTGCTGGCCTCGATGCAGGGTGATATTCAGTCCTTTAGGGATAAGCTGAATAAGCTGGATAACCTGTTTAACCGAATGGCGCCGCTGGAGACGAAGGTTCAGGAAATTAAGGATCATGTTGATACCAACAGTGCTGCGGTTACAGGATTAGCTATTAGTATGGACAATTTCGAAGCTCAAACTGCTAATGAAAAATTTTGTTTCCTTGAACAAGAAAGTTTGGTGGTGTTGCCAACACTTTCTATGGACAATTTCAAAGCTCCAATTGCTAATGGAAAATTGTGTTTCCTTGAACAAGAAAGTTTGGTGGTGTTGCCAAACAGGTTAGGGGGGGGAGAGTGTATAGGTGGAGAGGACCAGGTAACAGTCAAGGAGATGGTGAACCAGGTCGAACCTCTGGAGGAGGAGAGACATGTGATGCTGGACCAGGTCGAATTCCTGGACCAGTTATGCTTGAAGAATGGAGAGATGGTGAACCAGGTCGAACCCCTGGTGAAGGAGAGATATGTGATGGTTAAGAACACCATGTCATCATCCTGTCCATTGAAGGACACCACGACACCATCCTGTCTAGTGAAGGACAACATGTGGGTGGAGGACACCAACATAATGTCCAGGGAAAGATATGTGCCGTCCTGGACATGTACTATGTTGGTGGAGGACACCATGAAAGGGGAAAAGGTGCCGCCCTGGACATGTATCAGCAGGGAGAGAAGGATAGACATGTGTTGTTAAAAAATTATCCTTTTATAGTTTGTTTCTACAGGGAGACAGTTGAGTATTGTTAAAAATTGTTAAAAATGTATTCTCTCTATCCTTTTATAGTTTGTTTCTACAGGGAGACAGTTGAGTATTGTTAAAAATTGTTAAAAATGTATTCTCTCTACAGTTTATTCCTTTCTACAATTTGCAGGGAAGCAAGGATTACATGTATTTCTTTCTATAGCTTATTCAGGACAGACGTGTATTGATTAAACGAGTATTTCTTTCTACAATTTGCAGGGAAGAAGGATTTTCTCTACAGTTTTGGATTGTATCAACAGGATATACATGTACTACGGCCTACGGCGATTTGACGGCGGTGTGGCGGCGATTGATTTTTGTAGTTTTGCAATTAAGATATCTATAATTGAATAAGTTTTGTATCTGATAGATTTGACGGCTTATAAAAATGTATAGAAGTTGTGCTTCTGGAAGTATTTTTATTTAGGAAATAAAACTCGCAGATGTTATGTTGACATACAAATCATAGATTATTTGTGGAGCAACTTTTTCTAGAATGAACGAAAATTTATCTGCTATTGTTATATCCCTGTATATTACTGATCTTACTCGATTTTTTGGGAATGAACGTCAATTTATTTTCCATTGTTGTATCCATTGCTAATCAATGTAGATCTCTGATATTATTCGAATTAGTGGGATAAATGTTAATTTATCTGCCATTGTGGTGTCCATGCATAAGGTTAGAATGTATAACATATAATTTGGAAAGCGCTGACATTGTTTAAATAATAAGAAGAGAAACGAAGCAACTCTATAAAGTTTGTGATGGAAAATAATTTGATTTATGGTAATTATTTGAATTCTGGAAATATAACATTTTGTTAACTATTGAATACGAGTTTATGAGATTATGTTATTATGAAAATCAAAATATATGCATTTATTTTTTTTTTTTTTTGTTTTGTTACACTGGAATTGGATATTTGGATATATTTATTTTTGTTTCAGACTATTGTGGTGTCTAACAGAGATAAGAATAATAAAAAAATTGAAGATGGATTAATTTCAACGAAAATAGGAATACAATTTTGTAAAATTGTTAATGGAAGAAAATTGATTTTATTAAATGTTAATATCGTGATTTTATGAAAATTGGATAAAAATTTGAAATTAGATACTTTAAAAAGTATTAGAATTTTGATGAAAGGCTGTAAATTGTTTTAAAAGTTGAGTCAGTTATTATGGTTCTAAGTATTTAATTTTAAAACAATTATATTGCGGTTTATGTATAAATAAGAGTAAAGCTACTCTTAAGTTTATATGAATGGAAACAAAATATTTTGAATATGGTTAAAATGTGCTATGAATAATAACGATTGTACTTGCGTGAAGATAGATATGTGATCTTTGATCTGTGATATATTATTCATAGTACGAAATTTCTATTATAGATAGAACAGAAATTTTGTTTGTTTTGTTTTTGAATTTACGTTGATTTGGATTGATACATACTTGTCATCATGATCAGTAGAATGTGATATTTGATTGGTGGGCGGAATTTTTGTGGATTTAACTAGATTTATTTTAAACAATTAAATGGCGATTTAAGATTGGAATGCATAACTCAGCAAAAATTTTTAATGAAGCAAAAAATTGTTATTCAGTATTTGATTATGATGTGAGATAGAGAGAGAGAGAGAGAGAGAGAGAGAGAGAAAGAGAGAGAGAGAGTGAGAGAGAGATATGTGTGTAGAATTGGATTGTACAATGGACATATTATATGTGGATTAATTATGATATGTGTGCAGAATTGAAATGTATAATGGACATATTATATATATATGAATGAATTATCGGAAATATTTGTATAGTAGGAAATGAATGGATTGTACAATGGACATATTATATGTGGATTAATTATGATATGTGTGCAGAATTGAAATGTATAATGGACATATTATATATATATGAATGAATTATCGGAAATATTTGTATAGTAGGAAATGAATGTTATTGGAAATATTTGTATGGAGAGAAGAGAAAACTTGTTGATGTGTGTACAATGGATATATTATTTATGGATGTTTGTTGAAAATGAATCGGAAATATTTGTATATTAGGAAATGAATGTTATTGGAAATATTTGTATGGAGAGAAGAGAAAACTTGTTGATGTGTGTACAATGGATATATTATTTATGGATGTTTGTTGAAAATAAAACTTTGTGCAAGTTTTGACAATAGATCTATTATATATAGGATTGTGTAGGGAAGAGATGTCTATTGTGTATATCTATATCCAATGATGGGTGATGCAATATAGATTAATACTAAATGTGTTGTTTAGACTTGGTGGTTAAATGTTGCAAGTTTAGTTTGACTTATATATGATTTCTATTGTAATTGAAACGTTTTCGAATATGATGTATAAACCAAGGATATTAATATTCATAAAAATGGAGCATTAACACTTGTATAGTGTCAAAATTAAATAATCAGAATATACATATAAGATTCAATGCAAAAATTGTAAGCAAATTTGTTTGTAATAAACAAGGAAGACAACATTAATAAAAGCGAAGTATTGAATGGTAGGACAAACGAACATCAACACTTGCATAGTGTCAGAACTGAATAATCTTTGTAAAAACAAGGAAGACAACATTAACAAAAGCGAAGCATTGAATGGTAGGACAAACGAACATCAACACTTGTATAGTGTCAAAACTGAAAAAATAAGTGCATAAGAGTCGATGTAAAATTGTAAGTAAATGTGTTAAAAAAGAACTGATTGAAACAGATTGATGTTTTACTTACATTTTATGAACTTGCTTATAGAGTGGCTTCGCTTATAAACCGCTTAACACGTAGCACATCTACTTGTTGTTGGGTAGGTGATAGGTTTGAATCTCGGTCTGACACTGAGTCATAACTAACAAAGTTAAAAATGGTTCCTACTGCTACTATGTGAGATGTGTGACGTTAAAGTTAGAGTGGGGAAATGTTTTCTTGAAAAAGGTTGTGCATCTCAGAGTGTTGGTTGTCTGAAGGGTGATTGGATGCTTGACACTGTAATCATAAAGTATTGTACTTTGTTGTCCCAGGAATCAATATACATCAAATCAATCGGATAATTAGATCATATGAAATTATTGACACCGCAATCATAAAGTATTGTGCTTTATTGTCCCAGGAATCAATATACATCGAATCAATCGGATAATTAGATCATATAAAATTATTGGATAATTAGATATTTTAACTGCTTCGATTATAATGTTGAATTTTGTTGTTCCCGGAATTAGTATACAATCGGATAATTAGATCATATAGAAATTTGTGGTCAAATCAACATGTTTACAAATGGAAGTACGGACGTCATAGAAATGATTATAGTGTTGCTACGTTTTTTAAATTGTACCTACCTGCTGCAGAAATCACCATGAAAAGTTCGAAATACAAAAAGTAGATAGATGTAAAGTATGGATGGGCGGACCGAATCTAATTATAGAAAAAACAATTATATACATAACACAGGGTGGTGAATCAAATTGCACTCAAACTTGAAATTGAAACATTATGTGTTGCTCAATTTTGGATGAATCAAATTAACGTGAATAGATGTGGGCGGATTTCAATCTATTTAAAAACTTGGAATATAATGAACGTATTGCGAAAGTTTTGGTGGATCAGAATAAAATGGAAAATATTGAGGGGTGGATTGAAATCTACTAAAACTTGGAATTATAATGGATGTGTTAAGTTTTTGTTTAAGCTTAAATTTTATTAAGGACACTCGATATAGAATAGTATATATTGCGATTTAGTGATGTTGATTCAGCAAAATTATTTATGAAGCTTAGAATTTCATGAAGCAAAATTGTTATAATGCATTAGATATTTGAGTGGAGCTGTCTCTCTTCATGGAGAAGGGGGGTGGGCAATAATTTGGCAAGGAAAGTTTGCACTGTCTCTCGAAGTTGGTATGCGCAAGGTGGGGTGGTGCAGAGAGGTAGCAGCAATGATGAGCAGGAGTTGGGCGTTGTATGCGCAAAAGTTGAGCTGCGCAAGAAAGTGCTCTCAGGTATAGAGAAAAATAGTTAGTTGTGCTTCAACTTTCAAGATTCTAATACATAAAAATAGTTGTGGATGATATAAATTATTATTCAGATATTTCATTGAATAATTAGGTAAATTTTTTACTGTATTAGACTAATATATTGTATTAAGAATTATTTTTATGTTGCTCGATTATTGACAAACATTTGATTAATATTATATTTCTTAATACATTTTTAAGAAGACATGTTGAAATTTTATTTGTTAAGTGATAACATTTAAGTATGGCATCTAAAATAATTGTATTATGTTTTAGATTGGTCGAAAAGAGGAGTAGTTGTGGTGGTTGAGATACAGTATTACCTGTTGGTGAGTTTTAGTTTGTTAAGATTTTAATGATGTTCAATATTGATATACATTTGATTAATGTTATATATACTAATACATGTTAAAGAAATTATTTTATTTTGTTGAGTGAAAATAAAATATGTATTAAATAAGTTTTGGCATCTAAAATGATTGTATTTTGTTTTAGATCGGCCGCAAGAGAAGTAGTTGGTGGTGACTGAAATTTAGTTTTGAATTTGGCCATTGTTTTGTGTTGACATTGATATTATTTGAGAGTGGAGGCTGGTACATGATACACTTTGATCTGACCGATTCTCTGGCAACTATAAGGAGATTTAGTGATCATGAAAAGTACCTGAAGCTAACAACTGAGTGCTTGCACAAAACTCCAAAGGAAGCCTGTGCTGGATTGACAACATATTTGGAATGTATGGAGCTGCTGTTTATGGATTTACTAATATTCTGTCTATTGTGTAACAAAATATGTTTCCTCATGATGTACTAGAGCTGATGATGTTACAGATTAAATACTTGCAAACAATGATTGATGAAGCTATCTTTGAGCTTGAATATGATATCTTGCAAACAATGATTGATGAAGCTATCTTTGAGCTTGAATATGATATCTCTATATATGGGAAGACTATTACTGATCTTGGCAAGAAGAGTCTTAAATCAACCAGTAGTGGCAAATCATATGCAACTAATGATAGTACTGGTGATAGTGATGATCATAATCCTACTGAAGCAAGTCAATCTGTTGGTACTGGTGATAGTGATAATCATAATCCTACTGAAGCAAGTCAATCTGTTGATACTGTTGTTGCAACCCTTTCTCAACCTGTTATAAGTACTCCAATCAACAGTCCAACTGCTGCCAAGGAGAAGAAAAGTAATTTAGATTTATAGATTGCTAGATTTATAATAACTGTTGAAAAGTTTTGAAGACTTGGAGGTGTTAAATTTAAGCATTTAAGCAACAGTTGTGGATAATAAGACGTCGGAGAGTAGTTTTGAAGCTTAATTTGAAAATTGAGGATTCGTATGTCAAGGATAATGAAATAACATTGAGTTAAATGAAATATGTTGATATTGTAACATTTTGAACAGATGTGCACAGTGTGCCAGATTAACGTAAATAAATGCACAGTGAGTCAGGTAGATACAAAGAGTTAAACGAATTATGTTGATATTTATTTTGAACAGATGTGCACAGTGTGTCAGGATGATGCAAATAAATGCACAGTGAGTCAGGTAGCTACAAAGAGATGTATTTACAGTTGTCAAAATGAGAAGTATTTAGTTGATAGATAATGATATACAGAGATATACACCATGGGCTAGAAGCTATTGTGAAGTTGTGCAGAATTTTAAAATAGCATGCATTGTATCTTAAATATATTTATGACTGATAAAACGGATATTTGTAAGTTGTTAATACAGTGGGCAGTCAAAGTATAATGCTGGTTAGTGAAATTTTAGCTGTTCTAAAGAAGGCGGGGCTTAAAGTTGATGTGGCTGTTGTAGATTTGACTGCCAGGTTGGATATCTTACTTGTCAATAGCTGGTGTGTTTGTTGATAGTTAGTATTGAAAAACGAAATGGATCAGATTTCGAATCAATCTATGGCGAAGGTTTTGGTTGCTTTTGTTCGGCTGCAGTTTTCTCTGTGTTTGTTGTTTCTGTTCATTGTTTTCAACGTTATCATTGGTTGGAGTGTCGACAGTAGCATCATTGTTATAACGAAAATCATTGGCAGTTTCTGTATTTTGAATGACATGTCGATTTTTGGAATCTAACAGAGATGTTAATAGCAGTTATTGTGGTTGTCATTATTAGGCTTAAGTCATGCCTGACTATGCAATAGATATAATCTCCTGGATGATAAATGTGAACAGCAGTTCTGATTTTTGATCTGAGACCTCAAACATTTGGCAGGTTTGGTTACTAGAATGGTTGAGTTAGATGCTCGGTTGGCTAACCTGCAGGATCAGCAACGTATTTTGAATCAGGAAAGGGTGAATTTTGGGAAGTAGTTAGAGTCGATGCTAGAAAGGATTTGATCCCAATTTTTTGAAGAGATTGGAGGCTTCTTGTGGTGGAGGTGAATGGCTGTTGTGTTGTTTGAGAAAATCACAGTTGCTAAGTGGAAACCAGTTTATAACTAAGTTTATAACTAAGCTAAGGTCAACTGGTATAGTTATATCGTCTGTGGTGTTGTAGCATTGGTATGGTTATGTCATTTGTGAGATGTTGATGGATTGATGGATAATGATGGATTGATGGATATGAATGATACTACTATGGTTGGTATGGTTATATCATTTGTGAGATGTTGATGGATTGATGGATAATGATGGATTGATGGATATGAATGATACTACTATTATCAAGAATGATACTACTATGGTTGGTATGGTTATATCATTTGTGAGATGTTGATGGATTGATGGATAATGATGGATTGATGGATATGAATGATACTACTATTATCAAGAAAAATCTGGCAAAAGAAAATGAATATTATGATCAAGAATAATTATAGTTTTACTGTGTATTAATTCATATTTTATTTTATTTTTATGTATTAATGTTTAAGTATTTGTTGAGGCAGTAGTAGTCTCGAAAGGTTTAATATTAATGCTTTTATAACAATGCATCTCTAATGACATGTTTTTAAATCAATGCATTCTGATGGTTATATGTTAATCAGTGTTTTTATTTATCATGCATTTATAATAACTATGTTAATCAATGCATTTCCAATGTTTATGTGTTAATCAATGCATTATATGTTAATCAATGCATTTTTCAATGATTATATGTTAATCAATGTTTTTTTAAAAAAAATAAAAAAAAGAGAAAAAAAAACACATAAAAAAAAGGAACATATAAAAAACATAAAAGAGTTCTAAGGAACCAAAACAAAAAGAAAAAAAAATGTATATGAAATGTTTAAAGATCTGGAAATAAAATAAAAAAAAAAAAAAAATTATGGCAGGTGTCATACCAGATCAATTATTATCTATTTAATAAGCATTCAATGCTACTTATAATATATATGATAATTAACATGTAATAAACATATTGTTATATTCAATCTGAAATATTACAGTTTTGAAATCCATGTTCCTGTTAAAGCCAGGGAGAAATGTGATGTATAGTCCCTTTCTTCCTGACTTTAGAGCAATGTATGTATTTTGTATATTAGCTTTTAGTTCTTGTGTCAACCGTTTCGGAGCAAGACATTGCTCTGCAACACGACACGAACATAAAAGTGAATAGTTGCCATCATATTTAATATTATAATTGTATGTTTAACTTGTCTTGAATTAATACACTTTATTAGAATATTTAGCTGTTTGTTCTTGTTATTACTACACGTCACTACCAAGCAAAAATAAACTATTTAAATTCAAATTAGTCGATTCAAATATTTGCAACAAATGTAATACAGAAAGCAATACAGATCATGCATTATTCTTTTGTTTATTTCCTTCTTATTTTATTCATAAACTAGCTGTCTTTTTAGATATTAAGTATAATAATGGACAACCTCAATTTATTTTTCTAAAAGAAAGCTTTTACCTATTTAATATGTATTATGATGATTTCTCGTTAAATGTATATACTCAACTATCCAATCTTATTTTAGCTGCAAAAGACAAATCACTCAAATTAAGCAAAGAAGACTGTATTTCAAATTGGAATAAAAACAACCTGCATGCCCATACAATTCTCCTAACCCAATTTTCCTTCAAACTGTTACAAAATGCAGGGCAAGAAACTAATTTTATCTCTGATTTTCTTGAGTTTTTAATAACACAGTGATTCCTTTTTTTTCTGATTAATTTCCAGCTACTAAGCTATGTTGATGTAAATAAAAGTCTCGTACTATAATATGTAATTCTGTATGTATATGTCTTTTCTTTATGAAATACATATCTTTAAAAACAAAACAAGAACAACACTGTGCTGTGCAAGGGTGTCCAGACAATCAGACAATATAAATATTAAGTGGCAGCGCAGATACTTTACAGAAAGAGTATATTCGTCTTTTCAGTCATTAGTAAGATTTGTGTCTATTCTATTGCATAAAGTAGTGAGGTTTTTTGTCTGTAGTTTAAGATTTCGATTACTGAACCGTCTGAATTCTTTATCAAAGCTTCTTATAGGATTTCCTTCTTTGGTGGTTTTAGGCTATTTGATTTTTATATTTAAGTTAGACTATTTTCCTACTTTCCTTATTTCTTCAAATACAGAGCATGTCATGGATAAAAAATCCTTAGCATCAGTCCCCTAATGGCAATACATTTTTAAAATAAATTCTAAAATAAGGATTCGACGGTTCCTATATAGGTTTGAATTAAAGTTTGGTCAGATCTCAGACAAATTTTGAATAAACCCTGTTTTTACATAACATTATTTTGCTAATTTAAAATATTACATGTAATATCATAACACCAAATCTAAAACTACACTAAGGGATGAATATTCTATATTAAAGTGACATAATTATACTGAAACTCAGACTAATATAAATGTTAGATATTTTTTATAAATATACAAATTTGGTTGTTAAACAATTGAAATATGAGAAATGAAAGTAATCAGTCAAGATGTATCTATTTTTTATTTGCATATTTGGTGTACTTTCAGTTTCGCCCTAAACTAATCCAGAGAGGGAGTGGACATTGGGCTGTTTATTACATTAGTCTCCAAACTTTTCCTATTTGTTTGCTTAATAAATTTTGGGACTTTTATTGAATTTTGATTTGAGATTTATTCATTTAGTTGAGTGTCCAACCATTAATTGAAACTTACAGAAGGGGTAATTTTGTGCAATGGGGATCAAAAACAATGTATCGGCCATTGTCTTATCCTCATTGGCTCTAGGAGCACTTAAGAGAATGGGGAGGGGGAAAATTGACCCTCTACTTTTGATTTAATGTTTAAAAGAAGTAATTTTTGGCGGGCCAGAAAGGGTATTTGTAAGGACAATTTTTCTCAAGAGGGTGGAGAAGAAGCCCCCAAAATTAATTTAAAAATCTTCCGTGGGCCTATAAGAATCTTCAATGTAAAGGAGAACATTACCGGTACAACATAACAGAGACACAGACAGACAATCTTTTACTTTTATATAAGCATTAGATCTGCTTGTTATTTTAATATAATAAAATTTAACTGTGTTAAATAATGGATATTGTGATTTTTTGCAAATATGAAACACTATGCAAATGTAACACTTTGCAGAAGTATATATACACTGCATATTTAACCATATCTAAATATGAATCTTTATATCTATCTATCCAGTGTCATATCTATCTATCTATCTATCATTTATCTTTATTTCTTTCTGTGCTTTCTCTCTTTCTTTGTGTTCTTTCTCTCTTTATTTCTTTCTGTGCTTTCTCACATTCTCTCTTTCTGTTCTTTCTCTCTTTCTTTCTTTCTTTTTGTTCTTTCTCTTTTTCTTTCTGTTCTTTCTCTCTTTCTTTCTTTCTGTTCTTTTTCTCTTTCTTTCTGTTCTTTTTCTCTTTATTTCTTTCTGTGCTTTCTCATA
The DNA here is from genome assembly GCF_053477335.1 of Acartia tonsa. NCBI lineage: Eukaryota > Metazoa > Arthropoda > Copepoda > Calanoida > Acartiidae > Acartia > Acartia tonsa. The sequence goes on along the minus strand of NC_137268.1, from coordinate 28,809,347 downwards.
TTCTGTCTTTCTGTTCTTTCTCTCTTTCTTTCTTTCTGTTCTTTCTTTCTGTTCTTTCTCTTTTTCTTTCTGTTCTTTCTCTCTTTCTTTCTTTCTGTTCTTTTTCTCTTTCTTTCTGTTCTTTTTCTCTTTATTTCTTTCTGTGCTTTCTCATATTCTGTCTTTCTGTTCCTTCTCTCTTTCTTTCTTTCTGTTCTTTCTCTCTTTCTTTCTTTCTGTTCTTTCTCTCTTTCTTTCTTTCTGTACATTCTCTTTTTTTTCTGTGCTTTCTCTCTTTCTTTCTGTTCTTTCTCTCTTTATTTCTTTCTGTTTTTTCTCTCTTTCTTTCTTTCTGTTCTTTCTCTCTTTCTTTCTTTCTGTTCTTTTTCTCTTTATTTCTTTCTGTGCTTTCTCACATTCTGTCTTTCTGTTCTTTCTCACTTTCTTTCTTTCTGTTCTTTCTCTCTTTCTTTCTTTCTGTTTTTTCTCTCTTTCTTTCTTTCTGTTCTTTCTCTCTTTCTTTCTTTCTGTACTTTCTCTTTTTTTTATGTGCTTTCTCTCTTTCTTTCTGTTCTTTCTCTCTTTATTTCTTTCTGTTTTTTCTCTCTTTCTTTCTTTCTGTTCTTTCTCTCTTTATTTCTTTCTTTCTGTGCTTTCTCTCTTTATTTCTTTCTGTTCTTTCTCTCTTTCTTTCTTTCTGTTTTTTCTCTCTTTCTTTCTTTCTGTTCTTTCTCTCTTTCTGTTCTTTCTCTCTTTCTTTCTTTCTGTTCTTTCTCTCTTTCTTTCTTTCTGTTCTTTCTCTCTTTCTTTCTTTCTGTTCTTTCTCTCTTTCTTTCTTTCTGTTCTTTCTTTATGTTCTTTCTCTTTTTTTCTGTGCTTTCTCTCTTTCTTTCTGTTCTTTCTCTCTCTCTCTCTCTCTCTTTCTGTTCTTTTTCTCTCTCTCTTTCTTTATTTTTATTCTTTCTCTCTTTCTTTCTTTCTGTGCTTTCTTGCTGTGCTATCTCTCTTTCTTTAAACTTTGGGTACTGGTATAATTTAAAGTCCAGTGTCGTCCTTTCCCTCCCTTCTAGTTTTTTTTCTTTTCTGTAAATCTATTTCTTTCTATCTATCTAATCATCTTATTTTGTATCTGTCTCTAAGACAAACAGAATTTGGGCTTTGTCTCTGTCTAATTATCTTATTTTTATCTATCTATCTATCTATCTATCTATCTATATATCTATCAATCTATCTATCTATCTATCTATCTATCTATCTATCTCTCTATCTATCTATCTATCTATCTATCTATCTATCTATCTATCTATCTATCTATCTATCTATCTATCTATCTATCTATCTATCTATCTATCTATCTATCTATCTATCTATCTATATATCTATCTATCTATCTATCTATCTATCTATCTATCTATCTATCTATCTATCTATCTATCTATCTATCTATCTATCTATCTATCTATCTATCTATCTATCTATCTATCTATCTATCTATCTATCTATCTATCTATCTATCTATCTATCTATCTATCTATCTATCTATCTATCTATCTATCTATCTATCTATCTATAGTATGTACTCAGTGAAGAAGAGATGGTATAAGTTTTTATTTGAATAATTCAGCATATCTAAATTTTTCTCACGAATGACAACGTTTTAATTTCTAATTTTCTTCATGTAGGCCATCTAACTTTTAAAAGCAACGCGTAACAGATTGCTCATTTAGGCATGTTAGAAATGTCTTATATATTTTAAACCTGTCTTAATTTGGTTTATTTATAGGAAAGAAATTTATTCTACATACATATTATAGATTTTAACTAATAAATAAGCAAACATCGTAATTAATCTGCGCCTTAGTTTCTAGTCTATTTAGAAAAATTGAATTAAAGCCACTATTTATAAGCAAAAAGACAATTTGGTCCGATTTTGTACACTACATACATTTACATACATTTTTCTCCAGTTTTATAGATATATTAAAAGGTTTGTTTGCTAAAATAAACAAATCACAAAATGATTTATTAAAACCAAACATTAACTTTAAATATTTTTTAGAATTTAGAAAAGTTAAACATATTAATATCATATCGATTTCAAACTTGGCATTGTTATTCCTGTAATGTAATATATGATTTAGAAAGGTTAACGACAATATAATAAGTCATGTTGAAAAATTAGATTTTTTAACGTTTATGACAAATTGTATTTATAATATATTATTATCTTTTTGATCTGATATTTGGAATAAAGATTCCTAAATAGGACACAAAGTAAAATATTATAAGCGAAACATCTCTAAAATAAAATCCTAAAAAAGTTGGTATGTTCTTGAATAGTATCCTGTAATTTAACAGTTTAGAACAAATTTGTTTAATGAATTTTATATTCTGCTTATAAAGTTGTTATTCTCTGCAAGTTTAAATGTTTGTCTTTTTCTACCGTCTGATTTGAGAGCTTCGCTTTTTATATGTAGATGTTGTCATCCTTGTTTTTATATCCTTTATAATGACAAATGAAAATAAGTGTACAAAGTCTGCAGTTATTTTAAATGAATTGGCAAAGGTGAATCCTAATCTTACATTACAGGCATAAAGGAATACATAATGTCAACATTTAATTTTAATTTTGATATTATATGACTTTAAATAAAAGTTTTTCGACGCTACATTTTTTACGCATTTAGAGATAAAATAGACCAGCTACTCTAGACATGCAGAGTCTTCTTATTTTACCTCTAATAGGTAAAACCAAAATTTGATTTACGTGAACTGTTAAAAATTTCTAATCACCTTCATTTGATGACAAAAAAAAATTGTATGTTTAAAATATCAAATTTTGGTTAGATAGTGCAAAATAATTATCAAAACTTTAAAAAAAAGCTTCAATATAAAGAGTGTGCCATTTTTTTTATATCATAATCGGAATTAAAAATTAATTTATAGTCTTATCCCTTAAGATCCCTGGTGGATCATGAATAGAAGTTGACTGTTCTCTATATGCCTGGTAATAATCCTATTCTTCCCCTGTGCGCCAATCTTGCATAAACCCTTTGAGAAATCCCCATACCGCCTCATATCGAATAGCCTGTCACAAAATTAGAAATGTTGATTCTTAACCTTATAGGGCCTTGTCGAGCAAGGAAATACCAATTCCCCTTATTTTATTGTAGTTTTTAATATTTATCACCTTAGAGCAGGTTAGGTTAGGTTCTATTGGGAACTGAGAAGCTCCGTAGGATTAGGGCATTGAAGATATAGGCTCTGATAAGCATTTGTTTGGATGTTTGGCCACGTAATAAGACCATGTGTTTTGACCATCAAAAATATATTTTCAATAGTGTAATTTTATTGAAAACACTATACCTTTAAAATTATCAACGGATTCACTGCTGACCGAATAAGAAAAATGTATTTTATATTTTTTGTGCCAGTCTAATGTACATATATTCGCTGACATTATTTATGATATAATTTAACTGAGTATTGCCCTATTCATACAGGGAGAATCAGAAAAATATGCGTTCTACCATCTTTATTTTTTAGGTGCTCTTTAATTCCAAATGGTCTAAGGTTCTTAGGGCCGAAACGTTCAACGCGTAGTGCATCCGCTTGTTGCCGGGAAGGTGATAGGTTCGAATCTCAGCTTAACACCACGCCATAACTAAAGACGTTAAAGATTGTTCCTACTGCTACTATGTCAGGTGCGCGTCATTAAAAGGTCGTGCAACCAAATAGTTGTGTGTTACCTTAATAATATCCCAGATGTTAGGAAAGATTTGGCTCCCCTTGGTCATCGTCGATGTTGAACCCGACGAAGAGTAACATGGACAGCAGCCTCGCCCGTAGGAGGTAATTGATAGGTAAAGGCCGAAATGTTTTTGGAGGATAAATCTCTCAGCAGCTATTGTAGATAGGCTGCTAATTTTTTTATTTGTGAATATTCCCCTGACTATAAGGCGTCTACTAACTTATCTTTCTACGTTTGTCGGTCATGTATCTCTTCGAGAACAATCCAATTTTCGCATCCAGGGGTAGGGGAAATGGGGTTGGATTTTTTTCATGGGACGAATTTTCTTGGGAGGGTGGGAGTACCCTCCTTTATAATTGTTGCTTACCTACCCATGAGATCTTTTAGTTTAATAATACAGACAAACATCCTGTACTAAAGTAACAGGATGTTTGCTTGTCTATCTGTGTGTTTGTATGTTTGTTCCGAAGGTTCTCCTTTACAGGGTAGTTTCTCATAGGTCCCGGGAAGGTTTATAACTATTTTGGGAGAGGGTACCACCAAACTCCCAAGTGAAATCACAAAAATATTTTGACGTAAGAGACTTTAACGCAACATAGATAGGTTTCATAGAGACTTGAACCAAAAAACCAAACATTTAAAGTGCAACTAGAGGCCTCTAGGGGCGTATCCGCTAATATTTACATAAAAAAATATTTTTTTAACAAATTACCATACAAATGTACTTCTGTATAAAAATGTTAATGAAACACCCTGGAATTTTTGCTTGTATGCTTCATTACGTTTCAACATTTCAAATTCAATGTTTTTACGCATAGATACGACCCGTGCAATTGAACAAAATTTCTCAATGACTATTCCTACGCAGGGAGGAGGGGGGCATTGGTCTGTTTATTACACTAGTCCCCAAAGGTGTATAATAACAACTTTTAGGACTTTTATTATTGTTTTAATTGGTTGGTTCATTAAGTTGAGTGTCCAAACGACTAATTGTAATCTACAGAACGTGTAAATTTGTGTATTATAATTTGGGTTGGGTTGTAAATCAATTTATCAGTCACTGTCCTATCAATTTATATCCCGGATTCAAGCGACTTTTAGTTATTACCCTTTTTTAGCGTCAAATTAAAGACGTTCAAACTTTCACTTACCCTCTTTGACAGGCACTTATACAAAATACAAAAACGATGTCTATTTTTATGTCCCTAAGATCTCGTTAACAGTTGTATAGGTATTCTTTTTTTAAGCGAAAAATATACAGGTTTTGTTATAGTTTTATGCTATTTCCGGGTTGGGAGATGGGGGGTGGAGGAGTTATATCCAGAAAAATTATTTGCAATCAAAGGGTTGTTTGCAGATTTGTTAGTTTTAGATACTACTAGATGAGAGGGCTATGCATATATTTAAAGAAATGCCACGTAAACAAGGATGACAACATCCATAAAATTGAACAGACGAACATTAACTCTTGTAGAGTGTCAAAACTAATTATACAAAATATAAATAAAAAGTTTTGACATACTTATATTTTTAGGTCTTGATTATAGAGATGCGTACCTAACTAATACAGAAATCATCATGCAAAGTTTGAAATCGATAGGACAATTCTAACATGCTTAAATTTACGAAAAAAACTATCCCTTACAGACGAACGTACGTACGGACGTACCGACCCTAATTATAGAAAAGCTTCGCTTTTAAAAAGGGTACATAAGGATACCTAAAAGAATGTATGCCGTGTATTTTCCCCCTTCTTGATATAAATAGCGTGAACCCGGTATTAGTGTCTTAGAAATTATCTTAGTGACGTAAAAAAAATAGGATGTGTCGATACTACTAGGATTTTTAAGAATTGTTAATATAGGCCTGAAATCAAGATTTGTTGTGCTTTTAAAAAATATTTAAAATATTTCTAAAAATTCTACATTATTTTTGCTCACTTTTAAAAAACAAAATCAACTTTTTTTTATTCTTTTTTATAAAATTATCTTTCAAAATTGAAATAAGATCTATCAGCTGATATTGTACTTCTTACATAACTCAAGAGTTGACTTACAATGTGTAAATATTTTATAGATTATTTAGCAAAATAATAAAAACCTATATGTAATTTCCTGATTAATAATTGGCTTAATCTAACATTAAACATTGAATGATTTTAAATAATTTTCAAATATTTGCTTTTATAATTATACTTATTGTATAAACCTCCCATAAGTTAGCGCAAGCTGCTATATATTTTATCACATATGAGCTATTTTTTAAGCCAGCTTTTTAGTCAAAATTTCAAACCAATAACAATTAAATCAAAAGATATTAGGTTAAAACTATATATAAACGAGAGTAAAGAAATAAGATATTGCTATCAACAACAACAAAAAAGGGTTTTGTCTAGTTTTTGGTAAAAATAATGCATATTTATCATTTTAAATTAAAGCTATCTTTTCAAGATTACATCTATAAATTCGTCTGTATTTTATAACTTATACCTCTTACCATGAAAAATCAATTGATTTTCCATAATAATTTTATTTCTATATTAAATTTAGAGACAGCTAATTTTTCTTTAAATATAATGAGATGTTTATCAGAAATTTTTAATTAAGCATAATAATGTATATATAAAAAAGACAATTACGAATAAAAACAAAACAATCAATTATTAGATTATTTATATCAATAAATTTAATGGAATTTGAACGTAATTGTTAAAAAAGCTAGCTTAAACAGTTTTGCCATTAAAAAATAACCTTCTTTATGAATGGTACATTCTAACAAGGGTAATGATATCCAGTAGAGCAACATATTTAACAAATATGTCTTTAAATAATCAGTCTATTTAACAAATATCTTTTTAAAATGCATAAGTTATATTACCTCTCACAAGATTGTTTAGTCCTTTGACACTGTACATAATTATTATTTGATTGATCTATCCTTAATTTTTATTCATATTCAATTTTATTGTTTGTATATAAATATTTAATACCTGTATTATAATACGGTTATTATTTTTTTTGCTATGTTTTTATAAAATAAATATCTAAGCAAATGTTACCAATTCTTATAATTATCTGGAATTGAAAAGAATTACTTTCATTCGGTTGCTAAAAAGAGGAGAAAAAGAAATGTATTGAGTCAGATAGTAGCCTTAACCTGTACAGCTTTACATTTATTTCATAGATAAATTGAAATTGAAATTAGATAAAATTATTAATTGATTTTAGATTATTAAACAAGACATGTTAGAATTATCCTATCAATTTCAAACTCTTCATGATGATTCCTATGACAGTTAGGTATAATTTAGAAAGCAACTCTATCATTGTTAACAGAAAGTCAGTACGTCCATTTAAAACATGCTTTGTGTTTTTTTTGGCTGCTATTGAAGAAAGACAACTGAAATTTTAAGTGAAAAGGTCTTTTAAGAGGTGTTTTAATGTATTTTTTTTACAGTAGCTTTTGATGGATTATTTTAGGTTAGGTTAGGTGATTGCCCTGCAGGGTTAGGAAAATGGCCCCGCATGGATAGAGCCCCCCCCCCCCCGCAGTGGCTAGAAATAGGATAAAATCTACTGTGAAAATACCAAGAAACGTCCCTTAAGAGGCATTGTCATGAAAGGGACTATACCCAAGATATATGTGCATCTACTTAACGACTTCCAAAATTTGAGGGTGCCCTCAAGTAATCACCCCTTCCCCCCCCCTGCATCTACTCTATACATTATTTTGTCTGTCTGACTGTCGGTCATGCTTAAAAAACCTTATTGTTGGAGAAATGTTATTTTCTTAACTGCTTTTTTAGATAGCCAGCTGTAAGTTTTAGTCAAGATACCTTATATTTATACAGATCTGCTCCATATATTTATTGTCTGTCTGTCTGACAGATATACTTAAAAGGACAATTTAGTTTTAAAAGAAAAAAATTTAAAAAATGTTGGTGGTTTTTTTTCTAAGCGCGTGAGGGTGCAGGTACCCTATCCTAAAATAGTTATAAACCTTCCCATGACCTATGACCTATGTCCCTGCAAAGGAGAAGCATATTAGTTAGGAAGATCCTTCCATATAAATAGACACACACACACAAACATTCTTTTACTTTGATATAAGGATTAGCATTTTGTTACTGTATCCTATTACTAGCGGCTACGCCTTAGAGGCCTCTTGGGGCACTTGAGGAGGAGAGAGTCCAATTTAATAAACCAATTTATTTTTCTAGATTTTAAAAGAAAAAGACAAACAAACAAACAAAGAGACAGACAAACAGACATCCTGTTACTTTATTATATCCTATTATATAAATTAGTAAGCTAAGCTTTTTTTGACTGTAGCAACGGATCTTGTTAACCGCTGAACCTAAAGGGTTCTTCTTTACAGTGAAGCTTATTATAGGTATAGAGAAGTTTATAACTATTTAGGAAGAGGGCTCTCCACTCTCCAAAAAAAATAACACCTAGAAAAAAAGTACCATCTCCGCAATTTTACTTCTTTGTTTTAAAACTTAAATTGAAAATTGGAAGAATGAACTTTCCCCCTTACCACCCTAAAAGCTTCTAGTGATGTTACTGCTAGTGATAATATATTATAGTTTATATCAACATAATATGCGGATTTTAAGAAAAATTTAATCAAATATGCGGACTTTTTTCAACCTTTTTTTGACAACATTTATTAGACATATTAGAATTATACTATTGATTTCAAATTTTGCACGGAAGTATGTCCTTTTACTGTATGCTATATTTACGCAATTTTGCAACAAATTTATGTGCAATTTCATTTAGACTTCAAAATTAATATTCTGCTTATTAAGTTCTGACACTCTAGCTATTGTGCGTTTGTTCTACCTTCTGATTTTTGTGCTTCGTTTTTATGGATGTTGTCATCCTTGTCTAGAAAATACAAATTAATTAATCTATGGTAGAAAGTACAGAGAGTATAAATTATTTCCTACATTTTCTTTATCAATTATCAATTATCAATCACCTCTATTATCCATCTCTTTTTTAGGGGTTACCTTTCCCACCTCCCCTCTAATCCCTCGTTTTTAGTTACGTCACTAAGATAATTTCTAAGACACTAATACCGGGTTCAAATAGCGTTAGAATTTTTATTGATACCATTTAGAAACCTGTGTGTGTGTGTGTGTGTTAGCCTTATTGAAAAATTTTATTATTTACGACTAACCTAACACTTTCTCTCCCTCAATATAAGATGGATGTTTTTATGTTAAATTATACATCCATGTGTTAGTTCTATTCGTGATACGAAAAAAAATACCAAAGAATATGTAAATGTTATTTTCATGGTTCATAATTGTAGCTTCTCCTTTTTGCAACCTCTTAAGGTTCACAACCCACCTGTTAAAACCCTGTGCATGCAACTCTTTTGTAATATTTTCCTCTTATTTTATCATGAAAATGACAAAATAAAGCATAGATTTAAAGCGACAGTTCAAAATATGATAGGGATCTTAAGGGATAAGACAATAGACAATAAAATTTATGTATATCCACAATTAATAAAAACAAATATCCACATCTCTAGATAAAAATCATTGGTGGATAATTTGGATACTAAAAGTTTATGCGAACCAATTAAGATATGATGTAAGTACCCAAAAATTTAAACCCTAGGAATGGGTATGTATAATTATTAAACTTTGAGGACCCCTAACTGCATGTTACTTTGCATTAATTCGTGAAAAAAACATGCCAAGCCAAAAAGTGTGTAAAAATGCGGCAGTTATTATGAACCTTCACCAATGTGCTTTGCTATTAATTTCCAACATAAAAATTCCTCAATTTAAATAATCCATATCCGACATGCTCTATAAAAATATTATTCATAATAAAATATTTCATTATTGCAGCCCTTAAAAATTTAAATTTTCATAATTTCTCTCATGACCAAAAAATTTCTAATTTTTGTTAGTAACCTTAAAACCTAAAATTAATCCATTATTTTATTTAACATGGATTGCTATGTATGAGAGAAGCTAATATTGTTATAGAAGAATAAACCAGTAAATAATTGAAGAAAAAGATTTAGGTACATCAAAAGCATAATTATGTTATTTTTTGTTGTGAATTAACTTACCTCTTTTAAATTTAACTAACGGATACGCCCCTAGAGGCTTCGCAGAGGCACTTTAGGAAAAAAGTTGGGGATTGAAGTTTAACCTTTAATTTTTATTTTAGTTATGATCTGAAACAGTAAAATAAGGTTTTTTTTTGTGGGGGTATTTTTCAGGGGACAATTTATCTTAAGATGGTGGTATTCTCCCTAAAAATATATATCAAATTTTTCTTGAATTAAAAGAAGCTTCACTTTAAAGGATAACCACTTCTTTCGGTTGTATAACATCGCATTATAGACAATTTTACAGGAGTATTAAAATAAAAATCACACAATAATTAAAATTTTTGTTGGCTAACAATACTTATTTAATATTAAAATTTTTCATTTTAAAATCTGCGGAAAGCTGTCTTTAATACAATGCTATAATTAACTATATAGAATTCTTCTTGGTTTTGAAACGCTGTTACCCTAAATCTTTTGATGTTAGTGTGTCTAAATTATTGAGTTTCGCTATCATGGATCTTGTCATCCTTGTTACAATTAGAGTTTTCTTTCAAATTGTATAAAAGAAGTTTTATTTTTATTACAGATTCTTAATATTCATTCATATCAAGGGAGGGAGGGGACATTGGACAGTTTATTACACTAGTTCCCAAAGTTTTATGATAACGTTTTCTTATTTGTTGGTTTAACAACATGGGGACTTTTTTTTGAATTTTGATTGGTTGGTTCATAAATTTGAGTGTCCAAATGTATTAACAACTAATTTTACGCTATAGACGAGGTAATTTTGATTGGGGATGTACATCAATTTATGGGCCATTGTATCATCCCTTAGATTCCTGCATTCATAATCCATTTTTATAAAGTTTGCCGCTCCCAATTTTATCCAGTTTGGGATTTGAATAAAGGAAAAGAAATTTATAGCAACGATGACACTTTCCATAAAAGCGAAGCTCAAAAATTAGCTAAATACTTTAACATTGTTATAACATCTAAAGCTTCCCTTGAAAATTAAAGGATTGTTTTCTGAGTTTTTTTTTATGCCGATCATGTTTATCCAATAAGATATGGTACTGGTTTCAATACAGCGGAAATGTTGGTTTATTGATACAGCACAACCTTAATTATAGAGAAGATTTGCTTTGGAAAAGAAATTTTAATAACTCGTAGTTTAGCTTGATACAGATAATAAAATATATTTGAGAATAATTTAATAGGTTTTTAGTTGTAGCGAAGCTACTCTAAAATTAGGCATATCAGTATGTCCTTCTCTTATAAAGATTATATAATACTTGATGATACACTCACACACACGCACTTCTGGCATTAGATTTACTATCTCCCTATATCTCCTTTTTACTCTTTCTTCATCTTCCACTCTCTCTCTCTCCAGTTATTATATCCATTTAAATATAATCTGATGCTGCGCTTCTTTTGTATATAATTGACCTTGTTATATTTCCTTTCAACACAATATTCCGACACAAGCTATTATTAATTTAAGCTGGTGTTCAAAAGTAACAGCGGTCTGAGTGTCTGTCTGTATGTCTATCCATTAAGAGCCCGTAACTGACTTTACCGATATGTTCACAAATTTAAGAAAACCTTAGATTTGAGGCTGTAGCTGCTATTCCCCTAGAGGCCTCTGAGGACATTTAAGGTGGGGGCAAAGTAACTCCTCATAATAGTTTATATATTTAGAAAAACAGTTTTTTTGGGAAGGGGGTCATTTCTTTCTAGGGGTGATTTCTATTGGGAGGGTGTGGCACCCTCACTCCAAATAAGCATAAACTTTCCCAGTACCTATAAGAAGCTTCAAAGCAAAGGAGAACTATATCGGCTACAAAAAAAGCTTGCTACTAAGAATAGCGGCTTCACCTAGCCTCTAGGGGCTTCGCCCTATGAGGTAAGGGGAAGTCAACCCTGCTATATAGAATTTGTTTTTAAAAAAAGTGGCACTGCTACAGGCTACCTACTGCTAAAGCCAACTGCTCCTAAAAAAAAGGGGTTGGGGGATTTTTTGTTTTTTAGGGTTGGGGGTGTCCCACCCCCCAAGAAAATAGTATAAACCACCAGAGGACCAGTAGGTATATTCCCTGAAGAGTAGAATCCAATCGGTTCAGTGGTTACAGAGATCTTAAGGGACGGACAGACGGACAGACATCAAGCTACTTTGTATTATAGATAGGAATTGTATAAACATAAACACTAATTCTATTAGTGTTTGATATTGGGCAAGGATCTTCAGGATAAGAATGGACGGTGAATTGATGATAAACAAAATTAGGTTCCAGGGCAAACGCAGGAGTCCCAAACGTCGGAGTGGACAAACGCAGGAGTGTCAAAATATTAATTGTATTAAGTATTTCTATACAGATTAGGTTAGGTTAAGATATGAATGAACAAATAAGCCCCAAGCAGGGTTTAGGCATTTAAAAAACCTATAAGATGGTCTAAAATAGGTTAGGTTAGGTTAAGTGTCCACTCTGAAGTTTGGGACTCCTACGTTTGTCGTAGGACCCAAAATTACCCTTTCTATAGATTAAAATCATTGGTTGCAAAGTGTATACAATATTTTGAAGAAAAACAAATAAGATCAAATAAAAGTATCCAATTTTTTCTACCAACAGATGAGAGAAGAAGTGTATAAAACTTTGGATACCAGTTTAATTAACAATACAATATCCATTCCCTCCTTGATTTTTATTCTTCTTATGAAAGGCAGAGAGAAAAGAAGGAAAATTTCACTGAAATTAGACCTTTAAATATAATTTTGATGTTTTTTTTGGGGTTAGATAATGCTATGTAAGGTCCAGAAAAAAATCGCAGCAATTTAAATTGAAGCTCTTTAGGCACTATAATTACTCAATGAGCTTTATTTAAATTGAAAATTATAGGGGTGTGTTTGGAGGTCCAATAACCGTTTGAGGGATCTTTAAAAAAATATGATGTTTTTCCAAGTATCTTATTCTTCAACGCTACCTTTCACTCTAGCGTTCAACTCACAGAAAGAGAAGACACTGGGCTTTTTTATTACACTAGTTCCCAAAGTTAATAATATCGTTTTCTTATTTGTTGGCTTAACAACTTTGGGGAATTTTGATTGTTTGGTCCATTAAGTTGAGTATATAAACTTTTAAACCCCTAATTGCATTCTACAGAAGGGTTAACTTTGTATATCATCAATGGGGATATAAATCAATTTGTCAGGCATTGTATTATCCCTTTATATCCCTGTGTTCAACTCCTTTCACCTGGTTAAGAAAGGTGGATCTTTTTTATTCAAAATTAATATTAGGTTAGCTGATCAATTTCTTAAATATGTTCTTTCGAAAAATAGATTTTGTGAAGACTTTCAATTAGGTTTTAAATAGCAGCTAAGTCGCTGCAGAAGATCAGAAAGCAATTTGCTAGCTATTTGATCTCTAGGGACAGGTAGTAGTCTGGGCTATAACTTAAACTTAAACATGTTATTTATCTACAATGAAATCAATGATAAACTACAATTGATTATCCACTTTTTGATTCATCGTTTGATTTTCAAATGTTGAACATTTATTGGCGCACGAACTTTAGGTTTCAATACAAAACATTTACTCAAATCTAATACGAAATTTGCTTAATGGCGAGGGGTTAGTGCCAGGCCTCCCCCCTAAGAGATATTGGACCAAAGAAAATTTGAATCATGGAAAGAAAACGAAGTAGCGGGTTTCGTCGTTTTTTTTCTATTTCTAGAACCTGCTGAGATAATTTCCTAACCCTGCAGGGCAATCATTAACATTTACCTAACCTAAACTAAAAGCTACTGTGAAAATACGACGAAACCCGCTACTTCGTTTTCTTTCCAATGATCCGAAAATGTAGTTCACAACTCCCCCCCCCCATCCAAAAAATAAAAATCTGGGAAGAGTGCTAGGAGCAGAGCCACTATAATGGAAAAAAGTACGTATCTAGAAAGAATGATGTGTTAACTTATGATAAATATAAATCTATATAAATAAAGATTAGCAATCTTTTCAAATATAAAAGTTTTACACAAGTGTATTATAAGACATTTTTGCCGCTTTTCATGGGATTATCTTATTCTTATTACGATGAATTGTCAGAAAGCAACCCCTCCCCCCCCCCCCTTATATTTATTGTCTGTAAGTTATAAGTATTCAGTAATATAATTAATTATAATTATAATTTATGACAAAATATCATTTTACTTCTTATTTTTCCACCGGTCAAAAAATAATTATTAAGGCAAAATATATGTGGATGTTTTTTTCCTTTTTTATTGTTATATTAACATGAAATAAGTTACAAAATGCAATTAATATCTTTCTGAAAATTGCAATAATCATGAAACTTTGAGTTATAAATATAGAATTTAAAATAAGATCTCATTTTTTTAAAATCCACGTTTATTAAAGAGCGGGTTTAATTATATACATTTGATGTTTGAAGGAAAATGTTAAAAAGCTTATAAATTTGACAAGGGCGTTTTTCAGATATTATCATTTTGTTCATATTTTAAGTTAAAGTGCTGCATGATTCGGCGAGTTTTTTTCACCAAACGCAAGAAAATGGCTAATGGGAGAAAAATGCTCTGTGTGATTTTTTTGCCTTTTTAAAATTTTATTGTTTATTTTATGTTCATAAGCAAAAACACAAATATAACGTTTTTCAACTTTTTTGCCTGTCAAAACAATAAGGGATCTAAAGGAATAGGACAATGGCCGATAAATTGATGTACATCCCCAAAAATTATCTCTTCTATAGATTACAATTAGTTCTTGAAACGTTTTAAACTCAACCTAATAAACCAACCATTCAAAATTAAATAAAAGTCCCCAAAGTTGTTGAGCCAACGAATAAGAAAACGTCAATACGGATGACGACATTCATAAAATCGAGGATATAAATTTAGACGGTAGGACGAACGAACAGTAACACTTGTAGTTTGTCCAAGTCTCGAAAATTTTGGGCACTTTTGTTAAATTTTAATTGGTTGATTTCGAACTAGTAGTGTATAAACTTTTAAACCAATTGTCTTATCCCTTAATATCTCTGAAACAACGGTAAAGATTAAAAAGAGCAATACTGGAAACAAAGTTCATAAACACATAGTAAAATATTAGCATTCATCCACTTCCGCATATCATTACATTAGGAATGGTTTTTATTTTCGCAAATAAAACACAATAGCTATAAACTAGCGGATATGCCCCCAGTAAACCAGTAACTAGACCCATAAGAAGCTTTGCTGTAAAGAAGAACCATATCGGTCCTGCGGTTGGCGAGATCATAAGCTACAGACAGATAGAAACACAAACTTTTATTTTCACATAAGCATAAAAGAAAAGAGGAAGGAACCAGAGAGAGAGAGAGAGAGAGAGAGAGAGAGAGAGAGAGAGAGAGAGAGAGAGAGAGAGAGAGAGAGAGAGAGAGAGAGAGAGAGAGAGAGATAGATAGATAGATAGATAGAGAGAGAGAGAGAGAGAGAGAGAGAGAGAGAGAGAGAGAGAGAGAGAGAGAGAGAGAGAGAGAGAGAGAGAGAGAGAGAGAGAGAGAGAGAGAGAGAGAGAGAGAGAGAGAGAGAGAGAGAGAGAGAGAGAGAGAGAGAGAGAGAGAGAGAGAGAGAGAGAGAGAGAGAGAGAGAGAGAGAGAGAGAGAGAGAGAGAGAAAAGAGGGAGAGAGAGGGAACAATTGGCTGTTCATTAAACTAGTCCCCAGAGTTTTACAATAAAGTTTTCTTATTCATTAGCTTAACAACTTTGGGGACTTTTGCTGAATTTTGAGTGGGTGGATTAACAAGTTGAGTGTTCAAACGTTTAAACCACTAATGATATCGACCATCGTCTTATCTCTTTAGATCAAATATACATTTACGCTTCTTATGATTTGTGACACATGTGGCGGAAGTGAGCGCACACCACAATATTTCGTGTTACAGAATTGTTAAAAGTGTAATATTTTCACATTAGCCAAATAGACCTGGGTTATACAAGAAACCTTTGTAGGTATAAAAACTAAGAAAAGTTTGGGTCAAAGGCTACCGAGCTAGTACGGATACTGGATAAGAATTCTATAATATAAAGTTGTAAGATTTTTTTTCTGAACCTTAAGATCTCGCAAATTGCCGGTCTGAATCGACTGCACATTTTAGAAAAGCTATATAAATTTCTTGGGGTGGTTTTAGGCTATTTCTGACCTCCCCAACTCTCCCCTAGAGGCTAGGGGCGGAGCAACAAGTTCTGAAAACAAAAACAAAAGGACAAACATTTTCTCTATTTTCAAATAAAAATCAATTTTGGTTGTATCTTAAAAGTTTTCTTATAATACCAAAACTTTTTTGAAACCCAATCTGATATTTCCACTTTTTTTATGGCACTTCTATACCCAATTTTTAAAAATTGGGTATAGAAGAAGAAATAATTATTTTGAATTGATTTTCAAATACTTTTTATATTTGCAGCTACTCTTCATCAACAGGCTATCCAATTGCTCATCTGAAAGTTCCTTAATTTGACCGTCAACCACTGAAAATACCTAATTAATACCTATGGGAATGTAGAGCCAGACCTTTAAAGTAGGTTCCAAAGCACTCTCTTTGACCACCATAAATAATAAGCAAGAAGTTTTAGGTTTTCTAACTATTCTCTATATGTATATTATATATATATGTCTATCTATATCCATCCATTCATCCATCCATATTATTATTATTCATTAAATTAAAGTTATGGATGAAGACAACCTTGTTTTTAGAAAACTGATCTTGAATCCTTGCTAAATAAGAGGAATGCCGATAGATCTTTTAGTATTAATTTCAAACAGCAAAACTTCAGTAAAATTTTTCGCACATAAAGTTGTTCAAGATTTAAAGTGATTTACATTTAAATTTTAAAAAAATCTTTCTTAAAAAATGAAGAACTTAATCGATTCAGCCTTAGAGAGATCCTAATAGACAAACAAAGAAACCTATCCTATTATATTAACAAACTTGGTGAAAATATGTAAAATGTAAAGTTGATTAATCCCTGAAAATTTCAGCCCTCTGTCTTGAAAAGGAGTCGAGAAAATCAGAAAAACGTAAAAATCTAGGAACCGATCTAGCACCCCAAATAACAGACAGACGGACAAAACAATGTATATATTAGATGGGCATATGTTATAAGAATCTTCACTAAAAATTTCAGCTGTCTATGTTGAATAGGAGTCGAGAAAATCACGTTTCCCCCAAAGCGTTACAGACTAACAGACAGACATAGTGAATTGCAGAGTAGCTTCGCTAATAAAAAATTTTTCGTGTAAAAATTTTAGAAATGTAAAATTTTGTAATATTGAAATTAGCTAGAATTAAAGAACACCATTGCCAATAGTTTCTTAGTTATTTTGTTTTTTTTTACTGATCTTTGAGTTTAGGCCTAAACATTTTAGCATTTAAATCAATCTAATTGAAAATACTTGATCGCTTCCATAACACATATAATAAGCAAATTCCCCATGACTTTCTATTCTTCTGTAACGCCAAAAGGAAAAAAGTTAATTCGTCGGCTTCTTTAAGAGATAAAGAATAGTTATTTATCGCATCGTTTTATAGACACCTTTCCGCGATATCAAATAAAAAATTATAACATAAAATCCTGTTTTTATTAACCCAGAGGATCAGGGCTAAAAAATTGATGTTAATCTTCGGACTTTAATTTTAATATTTGTAAAACATTGTCTGTAATACAAAGCTATTCATGATTTTTCAGTATGGCCGAGAACCGGCTATAATAGTCCGATATTAAACGGTTTCGAAGCCAGACTGGAAAAAATATTTGTTGAAATAAAGTCATTGAACGTTATGCTAATGTCGTATGGGTGAGTTGCACCTGGACTGAACAGTCAACTTGTCAACTCAAGGCCAGACTCTTGGTCCATCACCCGTGGTACAGTACATTACAGACAACCAACTCTCTGTGATGCACAACCTTTGTCTGAGAAGTCCTAATTGTGCATGGTAACGAGTTGCGCCTGTTTTGGGCCAAGGCATTCCCCCCACTCTAACTATTTATGTCGCGCATCTGACATAGTAGCAGTGGGAACCATTTTTAACGTCTTTAGTTATGACACGGTGTCGGACCGAGATTCGA
The DNA here is from genome assembly GCF_053477335.1 of Acartia tonsa. NCBI lineage: Eukaryota > Metazoa > Arthropoda > Copepoda > Calanoida > Acartiidae > Acartia > Acartia tonsa. Next base: position 28,791,404 of record NC_137268.1, on the reverse strand, counting down.
ACCTAACACCTTCCTGACGACGAGCGGATGCGCTACGTGTTGAGCCACGGTCGCGGGTTCATTGAACGTTAAGTATTGACTCTAAGACACACTGTACATCCCTTAACTCACGTTGGAATAGATTATATATAGCCTTGACTTCAGCATCTATTATCAAACAACTCTTAAGTTTGTTTTTGGCTGTCTGTCTGTCTGAATTATAAATAAAGGAAAGATCTTCTAAATCACCAGATTCACTTGATCGTTGTTTTTTTCTTTATATTGAAAAACTGAAAAATAAAAAAATATTAAGGTCAATCCATTTCATTGTATCGGGTCACTGCTTCTTTTTTCATTGCAAATTTATGAAGTATTGCAAAACATTAAATGTTTTTCTTCTGTTTTTTAAGGTAATATATTTTATTGTAATTATTGAGGATATACATTCTCTTCTTATCCCTTCATAACCTTAACATTGCCTTAAAGGAAGCCTGCAGGAAATACACCACTTTAACTGCTGAAAGACTGCAACACGTAGACCCAATACCCTTGATTTGAAACCTCCAAATCTAAAAAAGTTATAGGCATTATAAAGGACATTTTAGGGAGTTGAAAGTGTTTTTTGTTACTAAAGCTGGAGGCGTTAATTTGAGGATATTGTTCTACTTGTGGCAGTCTTTTATCAATTAAAGTGGAGTAGTTCCAGCAGACTTCCTTTAAATTCTTAAATGACTTAAATGTGTAAAGCATCTACTCTAAAACTGCTACAATTGTTTGGCAATAATTTATTTTATAAATCAAATGTAAAGAGGGGAGTTCAGTTTTAAGTTTGATTGCTTATTACATTAGGTCAGCTTAGGTTAGATTATATTGAGTATTGGGTAGCCAAACAAGTCTAGGTAGGTCTCGCAACGCCCCGCATGGCTTATGCAAAGAAAAAAATAAACACCCCTTAGCGGAAATTTTGTGTTGAAGCATCTATTTACTGAGTAGCTAACTCTTAGAATGCTAGTTGATTAAAGAACACATATTGAAATGATTTAATCTAAAAGATTTGCTCATATTTATTAACAACAATATCATGTGAAGTTATGTTTTATTTTAGATAGTTATCATAGAAAAAAATTAATAGAAGAATGTTAGAGAATCCAAATTTGCTCAGATATATTTCAACATTATAATCATTTTTAATCAGCCATAACCACTTTTATTTGTACAGGGAGGGAGGTGGCAATGGACTGTAAGTTTCACCGGTAACTAAAGTTATACATATAATCAAGATATTCTATTCGTTGGCTTTATGATTGGTTGGTTACAAACTTTTCAACCAATAAATTAATCTGTAGATGAGGTAATTTCTACAATCATTAAGCGTGTGCATCAAATTATCACAAATTGTCTTATCCCTTTAGATCCCTGATTTTAAACCATATCAATGTCGATAGTATGTCAGTTCTATTTAATGCCATGTAGTCGACGTTGAAATAGAATGTCGATTTTTTTACTGAGAGAAAGTTTTATTGTAAATTTTCTATATCAAAGATTCTATGGCCAAAAACAAATATTAACGAGTTAAGTGGAGTTTTTATAATATTACAAATAAAGTTTATTCTGCCTTTAAAACTGAATGATTAATTAAAATTTACTCCAATCATTAAATAAAGAAAGAATAGTTTAAAATTGGTAGAGTTGAAATAAGGTGGTCCCTACAAGAGAATTGTATAATCAGGATAAGTTTATGAATTTTGAATTTTAGCAGTTTTGTGAGAGCTTTTGTTAAATTAGTTAACTCTACAGTAGCCTCGTAATTAAATTGTATTATTTCCACGGAGGTAGGGGAAAATGCCTTATAAACAATTTACAACATTTCTATCCCCCAAAATAGAACTTGAAAATGAGGTAAAGGGGTAATTTCTTGTTCATTACATTTGGTCGATTAGAATGGTCATATTAGGAAAAAAGTTTCTCGTCCCCCCCCCCCCTTATTTTAAATATGTTTAAAAATTTGGGGAAGTTGTCAATGATTGATTAAACAATTTTCTTAAATGTCCATTCCCTATATCCCTGGGAATTAGACTTCTTACTGACAAAATAATTGATTAAAATAGGTTCACATCTCTTTTAGGAACATGTTTGGCAAAATTAACTAACTGAAAAGAGTTAATACAGAATAGGGAGGGTGTATAGGAGGATTACAACACCCCCTGGCTAAAATAAAAAAACAAGTAAACCCAAATTTTAAATATTTTTCTTACAAAATCTATCAATGACACAAAAAAAATATTGAAAAAACTTATGATTTGATGTCTTATAATAAATTGTAGATAAGCTTTGCAGATAAAACTAGTCAAGGTTTATTGAAAATATATCTTTTGTTTCTCTTCTTAGAAAAATTTTTGCAATATACTTTAACCAAAATTGGGGCACTTGCAAACTTTAAAAAGGGCAATTTGATTATTTAGTTTAGTTTAGGTTGGGCTAAATAAGGATAAACAAGGATGACAACATCCATAAGTAGCGAAGCTCAAAAATTATGATTGTATATCAGGAAAAAATACTATAAAGCAGTGTCATATAATAAATATTAATATTGGTAAAATAGGAAAATCATCACACCTTTAAAATCACGCAACGGACGGACGGACATTGTGAATTATAGAGTAGCTTCGCTACTAAAAACAGAGGCGTACAGAAGGGGGGTGTATTCAACCCTCTGGCAAAACGAAGAGGAGAGAAAACCCCTTCTCGATTTTAAGTTAAGAGACTTGTCAAAATTTCGCATCTTCCTAGCAAAATCCTCTGCACGCCACTGATCATATATTTGCACCTAACACAGTTAGAGCTGACTAGAAATACTATAAGGAGGGGGGGGGGGGGGGGGAATGGTGATCCAATCATTGGTTTAGGGGTTTACGCGGATAATTCTTAATTATAATTTACTATGTAGTTAGTTACTTATTTTGCTGAAAAGTTGCTTTTGTCCATAATTTTGAGAATAAAGGAAATGGGTAAATAAAAAAAAATTAAGGAGGGGGAGGGGGGTTGCTCTTTTTCTATTTTATTGGAGGCTACAAAATTGGAAAGAATTAAATTGGTACTTTCAGATAATTTTACCTTATACTGTTCTATCTCTAAATCCCTGATGTATAGAATATTTTCTTAATGAAGACATCCACTATTCTCCAGCCCTTTCCCATTCTCCTTTCAGCCTACTTACTATCTTTGCAACCTACCTATAATAACCAAATATACTTCAGGGATCTAAAGCGATAATACAATGGCCGATATGTTGATTTACATAGCCAATGATGATACACTAAATTACCCCTTACATAATGAAAAAGCCAATCAAAATTCAATAAAAGTAAAAAAGACAGTCTAAAAGAACCAATTTTTTTCTTTTGGCAGGGAAGGAAGGAACATTGGACTGTAAATTATACTGATCCCCAAAGTGTTAAGAAAGTTTTAATATAATCCGTTGGCTTAGAGTGTACATGTATCTGACCTTTAATGGTTTATAGAAACTTGCAGTGGTCAAACTTTTCAACCAATAACTCTTATCTACAGAGGGATGATTTTGTTTATCGTAATTCGGTTTGAACATCAGTTTAACGCTCATTGTCTTATTCCATAGGAAGTTTTAACTGAGCAAGGACCAAAAAGATATTTTGTTCATATGTATTAAGGAAAAAATGAGTCAAATCATTTTTTCAATAACTAAATTTCGATAATACAAATAAATTGCCATATAGAATCGATATAAGTCAAGTCAACACAACAATATAACGTTCAACAGGGGTTGTTAATTGATTAAATAATAAGATGATGATATATGAGCGAGGAAGTTTTACTAGGTCATTAATTTTTTCCCTCAAAATATGTTCAAAGACAGCTTCTGATAAAATTCGGTATTTCGAATTTTAGACTGCTTTTTCATCAACTACATAAAAAAAAACTAAAAGAAAATCTAAGAGTAATGTCATTGTATTTTTTTTAATATATAAAATTGTGTAGGATCTATATTATGCTTCCCTAAATAGGAGAATTCAACACCCTATATATTCATATTTACATCATATTTTCTTAACTTGATTATAAAACTATCAAAAAAAGCTATCTTTAAAAAACTACAAAATAAAAAATGTGCTTATAGTTATAAGGCTCCCGAATGTGTGTAATTATTTCCAACCCAAGGGCTAGATAGCAAAGTAGAGTAGAGTATTGAATATAGGGACAGGACAATCAAAGATTAATTAGTAAAATTATATTTAAGAAAAGTTCTGTTTTGTATCTATTGAATATTATTGAAGGAGATTTTTCAGTGTAATTTGCATCTAAAAAATTTACTTTTCAGAAAGTTTGTTTGCTGAGGTAAAATTGCTGTTTTTTACCGTCCATTCATCCATACCTTTATTCCAGAATATAGTATAGCTTTAAAGATCTTATTAGATGAGTGGTTAGCTTGTCCTACAATGTTGAAATTCTATTGAAATATTTCAGCTTATATTTAGATTCAAAAGCAATAATTTAAAACTTTAAAACACAACATTTTTATACTTGAAGTAATTCTTTTTCTTGCAATAAAATTATGAAAAAAACGTAAAATTTGCTTCATTCCAAGAACACCCATGTTTAAGATTTTAGTTTAGACACCACAAGATTGTTTCATCATATTGTTAGCTTTTCAGGGATTAATATTTTCTCATTTTCGTGGATTTTCTAAAAATTGATTTAGAAGATTTTTATATTTTAGAAAATTTCATATTATACTAAAAATAGCTTGAAAAAACAATTATTTTGTGTTGGCCGTTTATAAGATACTAGCTGATGCGCCCCTAGAATATGTATTCAAAGAGGTATACAATTGGCAGAAAAATAGCCGAGAACCATCCCAAGAATGAAATATAAAAATAAAACAGCCTAAAACCATCCCAGGACCTAAGTGAAGCTTCCCTTAAGGACAGGCATACAAATGAATAGTTCATTAGTTCTATTTGAATTTACTAGCGGCTACGTCACTAGCATCTAGAAGCTCTGTATTCTAGGAAAGGGATGATTGGGGCTGACAAATAGCCTAGGACCATCCAAGAACCAATGCTTTCCTCAAATAGTAAACAGTGATTATCTATTTCATAAAACACAATAAAAAAACATTGCTACTTTATTTAATAGAAAATGAATTATACAAAAGATTATAATAAAAAATATTTTCCCCTGTGTTGAGTTAGCTAGTTATCTTAGTTAGCCTCTAGGTTATTCTTTCCAATTATCTTCTGATTGATTCAATATTTAGAAATTCTTGTGATATATTGAGAGATATTATACTACAGGGTGAACCAAAAAAAGGATGCTATAGATTTTTTAAAAGTAGTGACAAGAGCCAAAAATGTATTGCAGTTTCAAAAATATATTTTGAGTGTTTGATTTTATACAAAAAAAGGATGAATCAGTTTTTGCTAATTAGTCTATAACTAGCGACAGCGCATATTATATATAGCATTTAGGGACTCTGTAATTGAAGTAAAGATCATTCCGAGACTTAAATCTAAAAAATAAATAGCCTGAAACCATTACAAAGTCTTAATACAGGACGATTTGGATGTTTTTCAAATAATATTTTCAAAAACATCAATAAAAGATATCTTTTTGAAAATAAAATGGATTGTAATCACCCTGTATATTGGTATATATTGCCCATAATAGCTTTATGCCCAATATCCCAATGCCCAATACCCCCCCCCCCCCCACAAAAGATCTTAAAACTAGATATATAGCTGTAAATATAAAATAATAAGTTTATATATCATCTTAAAATCAAATTACAGCATCAAATAAATAAACCAATGAATTAGTGGACACTTCCAAGAATAATAAACAAAATTACCCCTTCTGTAGATTAAAATTGTGGTCAATTGATTTGAGCCAACCAATCAAGCTTCAATAAAAGTATCAAAATTAAAGAGCGTTATTTTGAAATATTTAGCTTACCTTAATAATTTAAAGTCCAATGTCCAATCCCCCACCTAAATAAACCGATCAAACCACGATAACGAATATGACAAAAAAGTACATTAAAAGTTATACAGGGTTTATTTTGATAAGCTATCTATTTGACTTATCTATTTATAGAAACATACTGTATATACCCAGGGAAGGAGGGGACATTGGGCTGATTATTACACTAGTCCCCTAAGTTTTATAATAACGTTTTCTTTTTCGTTTGCTTAACAACTTTAGGTATTTTTGTTAAATTTTGATTGTTTTGTTCTATCTCTGAGTGTCAAAACGTTTCAACCACTTACTGTATCTACAGAAGAAATGATTTTGTGTATCATCATTGGAGAAGTACATAAGTTTATCGGCAATTGTCGCATCCCTTTAGATTTATACCCCAAAAGACCATATTTGTATTTGGTGCATTTTTTGGTATTTTGATTATTTAACAATCCAATGGACTAAATATTTCCAAACAAAAAACTTCCTTTTGAAATAATTTGGCGATGATTAAAATAAACAAGGATGACAATATCAAACAATTTTCTACTTGCAATTTTTTATATAATAATATTTTTTTACTATAAGTTATCGTATCTACTGCAATTATATATTTTCTCTAGCTATGTATCTTGATTTTTCGCTTTCTTTTTGACTATTCTTTTATCTCTCTTTCTGTTTCGCTTTCTCTCTCTCTCTATCTCTCTCTCTCTCTCTCTCTCTTTTTTTTCTCTCTCGCTCACTCTTTTTCACTGTCATTAGAACTTTTTTTTATATATATTTTATTATGTTAAAAAAATTTTATTTGCTTTTTAAGTATCATATCTTTGTAACTAAAGGATTTAATTTTCCTTTTTTATTTTTTTTACAAACACTTAAAATAAACAAATAGCACCTATAGATATTTAGCTCTTTTTTTCAATATGACTCCTTTTATTTGAATTTATGTATAAGGTATACCCATAATGTACTACCAACACTTAACCTAGAATCCGATACTTAAAAAAATACTTACTTTTAAGTAGACCCTTTTTTCATGGATCTTAAGGGATAAGATAATTGACGATAGAATGATATACAATACATTCCCGATGATAATAAGCAAAATTATTCCTACTGTAAATTAAAATTCAATAACAGTACCCAATTTATCCTAATTAAAATGTCTTATTCTATTATTTACTATCAAAACTTCCCAAAATTAAAATTTAGGACTCTTTACTGAACTTGAATCGTGTCACAGCTTGTATTGCCGCGCTATTTATATACATAATTGTCCTAGTTAAATCAAGAACCTGAACTAAAGTTTAAAACTTATATTTTCTAAATATTTAAGGATCGTACCTACTGCCTATTTAAATGTGTCTTGTATGCTAGAAGTGATAAATATCTGTTAGGTGTTAAACAGAACAGTTTTTTTTTGTAACGAAACTACTCTATAATTCCAAATGCCTGTCCGCCAGTATGTCCGTTTCTATTAAAAACTACATGGGGGAAACGTGAATTTAGAAGGAGTTACAGCCAAATATCTAGTGATGATTCTCTGTACAATGTGCAATACATGATATGTTGGTCTTGCAGTCATGCTACAAAATTCATTCCAGTAAGGCTTCGAAACCGATTGATATCAGATGGATTAGAACCGGTTCTCAGCCACACTGAAAAAGCATGTTTAACATCAAATTACAGACAATTTTCCACGAATACTAAAATGAAAATCATAAAATTAAATAATCCCTTTATTTTTTATTTTCATTTTATTATCCACGGAAAACTGTCTATAATACGATGCGATATTCAACTATTATAAATATCTATATATAAATGTTTTATGATCTTTTATTTTCTAAAATATTTATATTTTTTGTCCAACCACGAGCTTCGTTATTTATGTATGTTGTCATCCTTGTTCTACCCTAAACTAAAACAAATAGAACAATTTTTTACCCATCGAAACTTGTCTCACAACCCTTGCATAAAAATATTATGTATTATGAAAGAAAATTGTTCAAAGGTGTATTACGAATTGACTCTTTAATATATGCGAGTTTTTTCTCTTTGCTTGCATTAATAATTTTCATAAAGTTTGGATAGGTAACTTGACTCATTTAGAGCTAGTCGAAAAATAAATCTATAATATATAGATGACTAATCTAGTGTTGGGGACCTTTTGCGTCTGCTATCAAATTGCTTTCTGCTCTTTTGTAGCAACTTGGCTGTGTAGATATTCCCGACGCTATTGGTTGATTTTCAAAGACACAATTTAAAGTCGGCACAGGGTCTACGGGTTTGGGACATACAGTTATTTAACCCCCATCTATTGTTTTACTCTAATAGTCGAACTCTAATTTTACAGATTTGCAATTGTCACCTGAAGTACATTCTTAGCAAGCTACATTAACTGATAATTTTATCGACTCTAAAATCAATGTTAATTGAGTTTTTGTCAATGTACAGGGTCATTCAAGAGAAATGATTTTTTTAAAAACTTAATTATGCATAGAAAATAAAACAATTATGTAAAATCCTTTATATATTTGGAAAACCTATTATGAGACATTTATGTTTCAAATATTTGAAAATGATTATTTCAACAAATTATGTCCTAAAAACCGGTTTTTCCAAGGGCCTTTTTTTCGAAGATTTATTGATTTAAAGGGTGTGCAAAAAGTACACAAATTTTTAAAATTCAAATTGCTTGGCTTGAGTTAATAGTAGAAAAATGTTGCGCATATCGTTGGAATCGTCATAAGCTCTAATTTTTGAAAATATAAGACCCGTTTTTGTGCTTTTTATAGTTTAGGAGCTACGTTGAAAAATTTGAGAAAAAGGTTGAAAAGTTTTAAGAAATTGGAACATTTTACCTCGTAGCTCATATACCATGCGTAGCACTGGAAAGGTTTTCATATGTTAAAAAAATAGGGCATATGACGATTCTAACGAAATGCATAACATTTTTCTACTATTAACACAAGCTTCGCAATTTGAATTTCAAAAAGGTGCACATTTTTTTCCAACCTTTAAATCAATAAATCTTCAAAAAAAAGGCCTTTGGAAAATCCGGTTTTTAGGACATAATTTGTTGAAATAATCATTTTCAAATATTTGAAACATAAATGTCTCTTAATAGGTTTTCCAAATATATAAAGGATTTTACATAATTGTTTTATTTTCTATGCATAATTATGTTTTTAAAAAAATCATTTCTCTTGAATGACCCTGTATAATGCAAGAAAAGGCTTTTTGGGACTTATAAGTTAGTTATCAATAAAGACTCTAAGTATCACTTAGACTAACGATTATCTCATTGAAACGGTATATAATATGCTATAAAATGAATATTTCAAATAGAAAAGCTACTTTTAAAGTAAATGTAGTTTTTATATTTCACTATCTATAGCTATACCCCTCTCTTTCTCTCATAACCAATGCATGCTCTCTTGTATTTAGATTTTGCATTAAAAATCTTCGAAACTATTTGACTTATTTGTTCTTGTTTACAGTATAAGCAATCTAAATCTTTAAAAGTAGCCAATTTACCAGTCACTTTTTCTCAAAAATTTTCCATTGAAAAATTATTTATGGTTATTTATTTGCTTGTATTACATACAGTTTAATATTTTTCTATGTACAATTACTTCCGCAGATCTGTATCACAATAACAAATTATCAGAATTCTTTTTTTCCACGCAGTTTAAGAAGAAACGATTTGGATTTTTTTTCATATCTGGCTTCCAAATACATGGTACTACAAGGGAGGGAGGGGGGTATTTCTTTCCTATGCGGGTCTACCTAGTACTTAACATAACCTGATCTAACAAACATACAAACGAAAAACTTATTTACAATCTATTTTTAAGAATAAGCACTTATTTTTATGCTATAACTTTCCTAAAGGCGATATTTCTCAGAAGGGTGGTAGCATACTCCCCAAAAATAGTGATAAACGTTCCCAGGAGCTATGAAAAGCTATATTGTAAGGGAAAACCATATCGGTATAGCGAGTCCTTCGTTACAGACACACACAAACATCCATACAGATCCTGTTACTTTATTATAAGGATAATGACTTGATTCTATGCGGAATTTAATGTACCCCTTTAATATTCACCTATTAGTCTGAAACTTTTTATAATACATGGAGAAAATTTAATATTATGATAGAGGCCCAGCCACTTTATAAAATAGGATATGTAAGTCTTTCCGTTAATGTAGGTATATTTGTAATGGATATAGAATACTTGGATATATTGACAGGAAAAATTTGTCGTCATTTATGTTGCTAGTATGGACCTCATTTAATGGCCAGTTTCGTTCAGCTAGTAGGATTGGACGGGATGGGGTTAAGTGGATGGATGGGGGTATCTAAATTTTATCCAGCTGTGAGTATCACTTTATCAGAGTACATGAAACTCTGGTGCAACATCCAAGTAATTATAAATCTATTATCATTTAGTATTAACAAACATGCATACACTAAAACTTAAAGCAGAAGTTCTTTAAGCTTCTTATTGCTGAGATTTTTATGGACATAATTGTAATTGTTATATGTTAGATTAAATTTCATAATTTATTTGATAATAAAAAAAAATTATTAAGGTCCTTAAATAATTATTATTATTAGCATTATCAATTATCTAATTATAAAAAATGTTTTAGATGAGGCACGATATCTTTGGAAAAGTGTTCCAGATTGTTTTACTTTACAGGAAAGCTTTGAACTATCTTAAAAATGTGTATGCTCTATAATATTTTACCCCCTAATATACAAAGATTCTAAGGGAAAATTTACATTAGTTATATATCCATAAAAATTACCTGTAGATTAAAATTATTGATGGAAAAGTTTGAACACTGAAATTTTAGAACCAACCAATCATAGGTTTTTTATCTAATGAATAAGCGTGTTGTTTTTAAAATTTTGGTTACCAGTATAATTGTCAGTCCAATGTCCTCTCCCTTCCTGGCAGTAACCCCCCAAACCTAAGCTATTCTATGCTAAAAAGATATTTTGATTGATAAATAAAAGAAGCTAAAAAGGGTTAAGAAAAGAACCATGGGAAATCTCTGTAAGATGTTTTGCCTAGGAAAAAAAGATATGTATTCTTAAAAAGTTTAATAACATCCATAAATAGCGAAGAACAATAAAACCTTATAAAATGAGTTACATAGCAGATGACCGACAGACAAAGAAAATGGTAGATGTTTAAGTGTACAGGGAACTATCACCTAAAATTTCAACTAATCTATTTCAAATAGAAATTGAGAAAATCACATCCCCCATAGTGTAACGGAATACGGACTGACGAACAGACACATCCATTTGATATATCTTGACAAAGCTCGTGAAATCAAAGGGTTAGGCATCTTAATACAAATAAAAAGTTAAGTAATACATACCAGAGAGGGAGGAGACATTGGGCTGTATATTACTCTAGTCCCCAAAGTTTTAAAATAACGTTTTTTTTTATTTTTGCCTTAACAGCTTTAGGATCTTTTATTGAATTTTAATCTAATGGTTTATTAAATTAAGTGTCCAAACGTTTCAACCACTAATTGTAATCCATAGAAGAAGAATGGGAATGTACATCAATTTATCGGCCATTTTCTTATCCCTTTTTATTTTTTAAAGAATTCATTTCCACGTCCATGATGCTAGTTATAAAAAGGTTAACAGAAAACAACTATGAAATTGTATTGTATTTATCTTTGCTTAACAAGAAGCTACATTCTATTCTTTAGGGGCTCACAACAAAAATTTTCTATAGGATTAAAGATTTTTGACTTTTTAAAAAAAGATAGTACAATTGATGTACAGCCCAAATGATAATACCTTTAGTGTAAATCTAAATTATTGGTTGGAAACTACAGGTTTAAAACAATCAATCAATTATCGCAAAATTTTAAAGCCAACGAATGAGATATCATGTTTATAAAAATTTTCATTATCTCCTTGTTTTGGGCATATTTCGAATCTGGAAAGTACATTGGAAAGTCGATTGTTATAATGAGTCTTTTTTCGCGCATTTACGTGTGCCTATCATCAAAATAAAGGTAATTAGATAGTAGCTTCGGCTAACTTTTTAATCCTCAAAGATAAAGGTTTTTTTTTTATAAAAAAGATGTTTATACGTTTTAGCAATAGAAACTCTAGATTTTTAACTTAATGTTCAAATTTTAAAGAGAATCTTAATAAATGTATTATGGTATTTAAAGGTCTATCCGTCAGCTACAAACATTAATTCCCTGCATTTAAAAAATCCAAGAATTTTAATAACGAAGCTCTTCTATAATAAGGGTTGGTCAATCCATCCGTCCGTCCGTAACAATTAGCTCTTTTCGTTGAATTAGACATGTTAGAATTGTATTATCGATTTCAAGCTTTGCATGATGATTCCTATAACAGTAAGGTACAATTTAGAAAGCGTAGCAACTTTATAATATAAACAAATATATGTTTTTTTTACTGTATCCTATATTTACGCAATTTTGCAACTTTTTTACGAACAATTACGTTTAGACTTAGAAATTTCTGACACGAAAGTTTTTGTTCGTTTGTCCTTCCTTCTGATTTTAGAGCTTTGCTTTTATGGATGTTGTCATCCTTGTTTTTTTTGTGTTATTCAAAGTAACACATTGAATAAAATGTATTCCTACCAGGGAGGGAAGGGACATTCGATTGTAAATTACACTGGTACCCAAAGTTTATAACAATGTTTTATATTTCGTTTAAACTTTGGTTACTTTGATTGGTTGGTTACCTAATTAGCGGTGTCCAAACTTTTCAACCAATTTTTTTTATCTACACAAGGATTGGGTATGAATATCAAGGTATCATCCAATGTCTTATCCCTGAGTTTTACAAACAAATCCTCCATCTCAGCCCTTTTGTTATCAACTCTTTGTAGGGATTAAACAGGGTTATTAAGGGATAAGACAATAATAAATTTCGTACACCCCCCTATAATAAACAAAATTCCTTCTTCCGCATAATATAATTATAGGTTCAAATTTAGAAATTGAACTAAGCTTTCATGAAAATGCCCAGATTTTTTGTTCCAACGAATGATAAAACGTGACTATAACACTCAAGGTAAGAGTAATATTTTTAGTCTCCCTGAGATTAACCAAAATTTTTAGTAGCGGAGCTATTTTATAAGCATTTTTAGTTTTATCTGTTGGTCGCCTGGTTATGCTTTTGTGATGCAGATCTTTGCTTTGAGTCGTCTTACAAAATGGTTAATTTTGACTATAAGGCTAATATCTGACTTACTATCGTTGTATTTACCTAACAAGAGGGGGGAAACTTTTGACACATTTTCGCAAACCGTGTGTATAGGCTTTTTCTTTGAACTGAAAGGTTAGGTTATCAGGGATGAAATCATTCTTATATGATATATTTTCCCAAGTTTTAAGATTTTTTTGGATAGGCCTTCAGGTCCAGGAGCTGCAAGCCTCCAGGTGATCTCTAGACAAGTAAAATAAAAAAGAGTTAGAGGTCAACTTATAAAACAAAATATGCATTTTTTATCTTCAAATATATAAATAACATTAAAAATGCATATTTATAAGTTTTTATAAGTTACAATATTATAAAACAATAGTCTAATAATACTGTTCTGACTATTATAATATGTTAAAATAGAAATTGGAATACGTGGATACATTGACAAGGGAAAATGTGATTGCTTATATGGACCTCATTTATTGGTCAGTTCGTTTAACCAGTAGGAGGGGAGAGTATGGGGTGAAGGAGGGGTAGGTATCGTTTTATCTCTTTATTAGAGTACATGAAAATCTGGTGCAACATCCAATTAATTAATATATACCTAGATTTTTTTCATTATTTTTATTTCTTGGTATCGCTTGTATTGGACATTATTGTTCTTGGTTTAGCATTACAAATAGATCAAATATGCAGTCATAGGACAAATGTAGCTAAATAAAACCCCATAATTACAGTAAGTTTAAATTTATTTCATTATAGAGATGCTTCGCTTATCATATTGTAAAATAGGATAATTAATAATCATATCATACAAAAGAAGTTAAAAAGTACATTTCTAAAATGTCTGAATTAACGAAACGAGCTATCCGTTACGAACGTACGGACCGACGGACCTACCCTAATCATAGAAAAGCTTCACTTTAAAAAATAATACGAAAAACAATTTAAATTTGATTAAAAGAGAAGAACGCACAAAGTGACTTGAAAGAAATGAAATGTTGCCGCCGCTCTCTGTTCCCATTTGCCGCCAGGCTCACCAACTCGTGCTCTGATTGGTCGACACAAAATTTTCTCGTTTCTTGTTGAATTTTCTTAATTATCACGAACATTTCAATTCATTTTGATCATTTAAATAGTTTTTCATGATTTATTTAGAACAGTTTCTTTTGTTTTAGTAGTAAAACTACTCATTAGCTGACTCTGTCTGTAGGTTATTATTTGACACAAGATTATTACTTTCTACTTTGCTTTTTCTCTCTCTCCATCTATCTTTCTAGCTTCCTTTCTCTCTCTCTCTTTCTCTCTTTCTCTCTCTCTCTCTCTCTCTCTCTCTCTCTCTCTCTCTTTCTCTCTCTCTCTCTCTCTCTTTCTCTTGTATATCTTTCTCTCTCTATCTCTCCTCTCTCTCTCTCTCCTTACCTCTCTTTTATTGCATACTATTCTTTTGCTTTCAAAGAGCCTTACTGCATTTGAACATTATGATCCTTGTTTTCTTAATGAATAATCACTTTTCTTGCTTTAATTATGGTAATGTCTTAATATATTCATGTCGCTTTGTCCCTAGCTTCTAGGAGAGGTCAGGAAAACCACCCAAAGACATTCATTAATCCTCCCTGAAAGGTACAACCAATTCGGACCAGCAATCTCTAAGATCTTTAGCTTCAGATAAAAGAACCTTACTACTTTATATAATATGATTGCAGTTGTTATACAGATTTTAAACTTAACTTAACTAAACTAAATTTAATATTGGCCTTTGTTTGTTTCCAAAATCAGATGTATATGTTAATAAAATTATAAAAATCAACATGTTTAAAATAACCCTACAGACTTCCTGGTAGTAGTTACAGAGTTTCTACGCTTACTAAAATATACATAACCATCACAGGAATCATGCAAACGTTGAAACCAATAGGACAATTCTATCATGCATAGATTTACCATAAAAGCTATACGTTAATAGATTACTTATATCTTACACCAGATAATCATTTACTCTAATAAAGTGAAACTTGTAGCAGGCTAAAATAACGACCCCCCCCCCTTACCGAAACCCCTATCCTCCTAGTGAACTAACCAATTAATGACAGTGTAAATAGCAACCTAAATCGATATAAATTTTCCCCTGTCAAAATATATACGTATATTCTACATCCATTTATAGGTTAGGGACGGAACGACCCTAATTATAGAAAAGCAATGATTTTAACAATCTATATTTTATGCCTCACACCCTAAAAAGCCACAATATGATAATACCTAAAGATAAAAGTTCTAATACATAATTCTGCTTATTGTCATTTTTCAACTAAATCCAAAAGAAAGATTTTACATATGTTCGTAAAAAACAGTGCATAACTTTATATTTAAGAAACAAATCTGTAATAAAATCTACAAAAACTTGATTGAAAAAAATTATTTAAATTACAACAACATCCATAAAAGTTAAACTCTGATCATTAACACTTATTAACATTTATTTCGTGTATTTAAGAGTTTTGCAACAAATTAACTTACAATTTGTTAATACTTATACATACATTTATACTCTGTTTATTCAGTTCTAATGGAACACAGTAATAGTGTCTGACTGATTATGACGTAACAAAAAAAAATTAGCCAATGAGAGGCCGTTATTGACCAATATGGTAAAATTTATACCGGCCTCTCATTGGCTAATTTTTTTTGTTACGTAATAATCAGTCAGACACTTTTACTGTGTTCGTTCTAATGCTGTTAGTGTTATTTTGTCCTGCAGTTTCATCGAGCTCCCATTTGAGGATGTTATCATGAAATTTGACTTTTGGACGTTATCGTCCATGTTTAATATTAAAAAGTATTGCAAGAACGTAAAATTTCCTAAGTTTGCATATCTTTGCTCATAAATGGATGTGTGTTTGCCCTACGGCACCGTGTACAACAATAAGGATGCACTCAAAGTTGGCTAAAACAAATAATTGCAACCAATAAAGTTAAGCCAACTTAATATCAAATAATGGATATAGGATATATGTGGATATATTGACAGGGGAAAATTTGTCATCAATTTAGCTTGCTAATAAGGACATCATTTCTTGATCAGTTTGTACATCCAGTAGGAGGGGAGGGGATGACTTAAGTATATGTCATAAGAAAAGCGCAATAATATTTCACCTATTACTATTTTAATTTAGTGTAATTTCACCAAATTTAAACTTTTGACTTTGAGCCTGTTTCTAAATAACGACCCCTTTTATAGTGGATGTAAATATTTTTTTTTCTCCCCGCGGTAGTCATTTTTTTCCCCGGTATAAGTTTTTCCTCGGTATAATTTTTTTCTCAGAGCATGGGAAAAAACATGAGAAAAAATATGTTTTGTAAAAAGAAAGATTGATAGAAATTCCCGACTTTGGAAAAACTGTCAGACCAATTTTTTAAATTCAATTTGTGAAAAAAGATATTCCAGTTTTAATTTTTTGTTTTGAAAATATTATTTTACATGTATTGACGCCAACTTGGATTATGATAATTTTTTTTGTTAGAAGGTTTTTATAAAAAAATTTTTTATAATGAAAAAAAATCTTTGAACTTAAATTGACCAATAATTCAAAGATTTTTTCTATTTAATTTGGAAGATTTTTTTTTGTTGAAAATTAAAATTAAAAACCAAAATTAACCACATTTTAGCATAAATATGAGATTTTGTTTAAATGAGAATGATATTCCTATCCAGTTTTTTTGTTTAGGAATGAATATTTTTTGCCCGAGGGAATAAATGATGGAGCGATAGCTCATCATTTATGGAATACCCCATTTTCGATAGTATTTTTCATGGTAAGCAAAATTTGAGTATATCCTAAAAGATCGTGATTGAAGCATTCTATACTTTGGCTTAGTCTTATAAAGGTGTGTATGACAATATATATAGAGAATATAGATAGATATATAGATATACAATGTATTTGAACTATTTTTATACCAGCCAAATCCGCACTTTGTAATCTGAGCCTTTCAGTTAAATCAAATCTAATTTACTAGTGTTAGTAGCGTAGCATAATCAGGGTTTTGGCTATCTTTTTTGTTAATTAAAAAAAACAATTATGTCCATAAACAGCACACCATTAAAGGTTAAAAAAAGCTTGGAATGAAAAAAGAACAGTTAACTATAAGTAATTGTAGAACTAAATAAACTGTAAATAAAATTTTAAAAGATACACAAAATGGCCTAAAGTCGCCAATTACTTGTGGTTGCATATACAAATATAAAAAAATACTATCTTTAAACTATATTGTATCATAAACTTTTTATATAAAGCTATGTTGATTATGTTTATTATATTTTTAAAATAGTTTATTTATTACTTTTTGTAGGATAATTTTTGTAATATAATACTTTATTTATTTTGTATAAAAATTAAAAAAATAATAAACAAGCTACTGTGAAACTCTCTCGTATTTTTCGTATTGCTTTACCGAACTTACTAGCAGCTGTGCCCCTAGCATCTAGGAGCTCGGTAGTCGTGAGGCGGGAGAAAAAAAAGCCTAGATCTATCCTAAGACTAGAATAATACATAAATAAAGAGGCCTAAAACAATCCCGTGAACTATTTGAAGCTTTCTTTGAATTGAGATCTAAGGTGGTTCTGTATTTAGTTAGCGAGAAGAAAAAAAACATAAAAACCTTACTATCTGATTGGAGAACTTAATAGGTTCGGTTGTTACTGAAATCTTAGGCTTCGGACAAAAATCTTTACTACTTTATATAAAAGGATTAGAAAATACGAAGAAAGTCTCTCAAAAAAAAATTCTGACGTCATAAAATGAGGGATAAGGAGAGGAGGAGTGGGAAAGAAAACACCTAAAAAAAGAGATGGATAATCCTTCATTTTTATGACGTCACAAGCTGATTTTTTGAGAGACTTTCTTTGTCTTCAGGATTAGGATTTAAATAGTCAATTACGATACCTTTCTATAGTATGTTTAAGTCTAATCTAAAACAAGAATGACAACATTCAGAAGAGCAAAAATCAGACACAAGAACAACGACCATTAATACACTTGAAGAGTGGCAGCACCGAAGCAAAATATCAATGCTAAATTAACGATAAGAGCTATTTGTTATGGACGTACGGACAGACCTAATTATAGAAAAGTTTTTTTTCCCATATACAATTTAAAGGTACAGGGTCATTCAAGAGAAATGATTTTTTTAAAAACTTAATTATGCATAGAAAATAAAACAATTATGTAAAATCCTTTAAATATTTGGAAAACCTATTATGAGACATTTATGTTTCAAATATTTGAAAATGATTCTTTCAACAAATTATGCCCTAAAAACCGGTTTTACCAAAGGCCTTTTTTTCGAAGATTTATTGATTTAAAGGTTAAAAAAATGTGCACCTTTTTGAAATTTAAATTGCGCAGCTTGTATTAATAGTAGAAAAATGTTATGCATATCGTTAGAATCGTCATAAGCTCTGTTTTTTTTTAATATATAAAAACTATTCCTGTGCTACATATAGTATAGGAGCTACGATGTAAAATGTTCCAATTACTTAAAACTTTTTAACCTTTTTCTCACATTTTTCAATATAGCTCCTAAACTACAAATAGCACAAAAACGGGTCTTATATTTTCAAAAACTAGAGCTTATGACAATTCCAATGGTATGCGCAACATTTTTCTACTATTAACATAAGTCACGCAATTTGAAATTTAAAAATGTGTGTATTTTTTGCACACCCTTTAAATCCATAAATCTTCAAAAAAAAGGCTTTGGAAAAACCGGTTTTTTGGGCATAATTTGTTGAAATATGATTTTTAAATATTTGTAACATAAATGACTCATAATAGGTTTTCCAAATATAAAAAGTATTTTACATAATTGTTTTATTTTCTTTGCATAATTAAGTTTTTAAAAAAATCTTTTCTCTTGAATGATTCTGTAGTAAAAGAAAATGTTATGTTAAATTTCAATAACACTTAGATTTACCCATAGTTATATAAGCATGCTAAATTATTTTGGTTGGCTCAAAAACTTTGGGTACTTTTATCTAAGCTTGATCCACAGTGGGATCTTTTGCCAAAAAACGGGACATTTAGAGTAGACAAAAGTAAACTTCAATAAATAAGCTTGTATTTGAAGAAATGATGTAATTTCTTTTGCTTTAACTCGGAAATAACTTAAATTTTGCCTCTGTTAACTTCTAATGTGCATTTGGTAAGTACGTCTTGCTGTTTTGGAGGAGCGAAGCTACCCTATTTTTAAAAAATCTATAAAACTTCATAACTTTAGTTAGGATAGGAATATTTTAACAAAATCAACGTCTATGTAAATATTTCTTCAATGCAAACAATGTTTGCGAACAAGAATATAGCGTCAGGTGCACCCATTTCGAGTCCCGGCATTTTTAGGTAGGTCCAGTATAAGTAAAATAGGACACTTATAAGGCATGTTTTCAAATATTTTTTTTACAGATATAAACAACAATAACATAATTTTCAAAACACTTTTGATTTTGTGTTAATACCTTTATTCTAGGTCTAGCTATCTTCATTTAAAGTTTGTATAAGAATATAAGCATAATTACTTAAATTATATTCTCTCTCAAACGTATATTTCTCTCTCTCTCTCTGATGCGTATATAATGTTTTTGCAATATTATAATTAATCTCCAAATTTGAATTTCTGCTGGACCAAAACCAGTTAGAACTACAAATTTTTTTAGAACACATGAAATTTAGCAAATTTAATTGATAAAATAAAAGTATTTTTAAGTCATCTTTATTTAACGACTCCTTTATCCCTTAAATGTCAATTAAAACCGCGAGAACGGCAAAAATCGTTAAAAATCACGCCAACGGCGGCAAATAATGGCGAAACGGTTCGCCAGAGGCAAATGATGCATAAGTCAAGAAAGATCCGCCTTAATAAGTTTGAAAATATTGCAGAGATGACTTTGGGCTCTAAAATGACTCCTTCCCCCTCTAACGGGGGAAAATTTGAAATTAACAAGAACGAAATTGTTCAAACCATGCAATGTAAAATGCTCAATTACTCAAAAACGAACAAGAGGCCCCAGGTTGTGAAAACTGTTTTATACACAATACATGTTGTATATTAATATTATTATTGCAAAACCCGGGGCCTCCTGTCCGTTTTGGGTAAAATGGAGAAAACTGATTTTTTGGGGTTAAAAACCTTAATATTTTTGGTGAAATTTTCTCACAAAATGTCAATTTACACCACCAAAAAAATATTTTTTTAAATTTTTTCTTTAATTAGACATTGGTAAAGGTATCTGAAAAGTACCTCAATAAATTTTTTTTTTTCATAAGATGAACATAAATGTATTATTTGTTGCCTTGAAAAAATTATGTAAAAAAATCTGGAAAATCATAAAAACTGAAAAGAAATATTTCACTACCTTTTTTAAAAATGGCATAAACCCGCCAAAAATTAATATTTTTTAAAAATTTCTTTTTTAGCTGTCTACTTACAGCCATTATTAGGTCCTAGGATAGATAAAAGTCGATTTTAGATTTGTTGGATGTCCCGATTCTTTTCAAAAGATCCCACTGTGCATGATCTTTAGGGATCCCAAATTTTCAACCAATAAACTTTTTGATTAACTGTTAAGGACCGGTTGAATCCAGCTGAAATAAAACAGACGTACAATACCTAAAAGGATAATTATATTTTGAATGTAAAAAAATAATTTTTTTGGGGAGGGGGAGGGGTTACCATATTCCTGTCTTTGGGGGAGTATGCATTACATTAGCAAAAAATCTTGAAACAAGCTATTTCATTTTAGGGGTGTCATCACTTTCCCACAAAAAAACCAGATTAAGATCGCGAAATATCAAAATTCTCAAATTCTAAATGCCTCTTAACCCAATCTCAAGCATTTATTAACCTAAAATCATATTATCATTTATATAAATACTAAAGCAAATTTTTGAATTAGTTTATATTATAACAATAACAAGGATGACAACATCCATAAGTAGCAAAGTTAAAAAATTATGGATAAATATCCGGGAAAAAAATGTACTATAGAGCAGTTTCATAAAAAACATGGAACTAAAAATCTCTGAAAATTTCAGCTGTCTTTCTTGAATAGTTGTTGAGAAAATCATGAAAACTTAAAAATGTAGGAATCGATCTAGCACCCCAACCAATTGACGAATCTTGATGAAACTTTGTGAAAATATGAAGACGATTAACAAAATTAATCCCTAATTTTTTTTTCTCACTATCTTTTATAGGTTCAGAGAAAATCACGTTTCCCCCTTTCTATCTCTGACAGACGGATAGATAGAGGGACGGACAGACGGACGGAAGGACAGACAGATGGACATTTCAAAATAATTATAGATTAGCTTCGATACTAAAAATCTAATATGTAACTACTTTGATATGTATATTTTTTTATTTTAACATTTGTAATTCAAGTCTTTAATATTTAATACAAATAATAAGCTAAAACCACATTATGGAAACTCATACAATCATTGTGCTATTTTGATCTATTGATGGACCACCTTAACTGCACCAGGGAGGGAGGGAACATTGGACTGCTAATTACACTAGTACCTAAAGTTTATGGCCGCAATTTCTTGTCTGGAAGCCAAAAAACGTCGGGTACTTTGATTGATTTTTTATTGGTTTGGTTCAAATATAGTTGTGTCTTAACATTTAAACCATAATTTTAATAAACAGAAAGGGGTAATGTTGTTTATCAATTTATCAATCATTGTCTTATCCCCTAAGATCCCTGCTTTGTACACACAAATATTCATTAAAGATTTTTATCACCAAATCAGAAGGATTAGGTTTCAAACACGGCGACAATTCTATCAAGAAAGTGTGTATGCATCCACCAGAAAGGGAGGGGAAATTGGGTTGTTTATTACATTAGTCTCCATTGTTTTATAATAACGTTTTCTTATTTGTTGGCTCAACAAATTTGGGGACCTTTAAAGAATTTTGATTGGTTGGTTCATTAAGGAGAGAGTCCAAACGTTTCAACCTCTAATTTTTGTTTATTGGAGATTTATATTTATTTATCGCCGATTGTCTTATCCCCTTAGATCCCTGGTATGTATCAGTATGTGTGAGGTTTTCTTTTTATAAAGCAAGGATTTCCTGCAATTAGGTTCGATCTGTTCGTCTGTTCTTAATGGATAGCAAGTTCTGATCGTAAATTTAGGAATGTTAGAATTCTATTTCAGTTTCAAACTATAGGCGATTTCTGAAAAAAGTTAGGTACAATTTAGCAAGTGACAAAATTTAAATGTTTTTATCAAAAAGTCCGTATGATTTTTAACGTGATGAGGAATATTACCAGTTTTTTTTGTAATTATGATTTCTAGGACAATTAGGCAACAATAAGCGAATCGTCTCTATCATGAAGTTTTTAAAAGTTAGTGCGTATTTGCTTCGTATTATCATTTGTTTCTTCGACAAAAAGGATTTAAATACATAGGAATCATTTGAAAATAAAATATTCTTTTTAAAGGCTATAATGTTTCAATTGTAAGCAAGTCATAAAGTGTTGAGTATTAAGTATGCAATCAACACATGCCTACATGTCAGGGATCTAAAGGGATAAGACAATGGCTGATAATTTAATATTCATCCCAAATGACGATTTTCAAAGTTTCACTTCTGTAGATTAAAAAGAGTGGTTGAACTGTTAAGACACCCAACTTAATGAACCAACCAATAAAAAGTTGTTAAGCCAACAAATGAGAAAACCTTTTTAATAAAACTTTGGGAATTCGTTTGATATACAGCCCAATGTCCCCTCACTCCCTACATGTACATTTATTTGAAGAAAACAGCTAAATAATTCTTTTGTAAATAGCCAAAAATTAACAAGGATGCCAATATCTAGAAAAGCTAAGCTAAATAAATCAGTTAGATAAACGAGCATTGACAAATATAAAAAAGAAAGTACTTGAATACAGGATGCTTACTACGGAAATACTCACATTATTAGAATATAGACCTGATGTTTTGTTTCTGTTATACTTCCTAGTCGTCCCAGAAATCATCATAAAAAATCAGAAGAAGAATTAGAACACACAAAAAATATTTTTTTAAATCAATATGTTTTACATAGACCTACGGACTTTCTGGAAATGATTATAGATTTTTTAAAATCATATCTTACAATTAAAGGTGATCTTCATATCAGGTTTGGGAAACTTATTCAGGATTTTAAAAAATCTAATGTATAATTTACTTAAAACTAAAAGAACAATCTATAGAAAATGTCATTTTCATATTAAAAAATATACCTGATGACCTAAAATATCTCCTGAATTGTATAAACATCTTTACAAAGATACATAAGTAGAATAAAAAAAACACGGATCTTATGCAGTTAACGGTAAAATGTTCCTAAGACATTATTTAAAAAAATATTTGAACTTTAAAGGCTGCTAGCTTTTCCAAGCGGCTAATCGTAAATCTTATGCCAGAACATCGTTATGAGTGGCATAAGAAGGCATATAAATAATATGGAATAGCCAAGATCCAATAATGCACGGGAATGCTTAAATGAGGAAAACGCGCATAAAATAAGTATTTTTCGCGCATTTATGCGCTCTTTGAGATAATTGTGTATTATTGAGTAATGGCTACTTTAAAGTTCATAGATTTTTTGGATATAATCGATCCCAGAAATATTTTACCGTAAACTGCACCGGATCCAAAACTATACATGTAGATTGAACAGCATACCTACATGAAACTTTATACTTGATTCATTCATTTAATTTGAACGTGTGCGTGGTTCCATACCATTGCCACCCCATTCAATTTCATTTTAAACAAGGATGGCAACATCCATAAAAGCGAAGCTCTAAAATCAACAGGAAGGACAAACGAACAATAACTCTTGTAGGGTATCAGAACTAAATCAGCAGAACATTAATTTATAAACAACTTCTAAACAAAATTGTACATACAGTTTTGAAAAATTGTACAAATACCGAATACTAAATACTTACATTTTTATGGTTTAATTTTAAGATTGCTTCGCTGATAATATTGGACCTTATTGTCCTAGGAATCATCATTTCAAAAATAAGGTAAAAAGGATAATTATATTATACAAAAAGTTGTTGTCAAAAAAGTTTAAAAAGCAGCATATTTTAAGGGGATGTACGAACTTTCTGGTATCGATTATAGGGTTGCTATGCTTTCTAAACTACTACAGGAATCACTATGCAAAATTTAAAATTGGCAGGACAATTCTAACTTGTTTAATTAACGAAAAGAGCCAACCGTTACACGAAAAGAGATAACTGTTACGGATGGACTGACCGACCTTTATTATAGAAAAGCTTCGCTTTTAAAGATCTTTCCTGTATTTTAGGCGAGTCCATCCGTTTGACCGTTAGTAATGATAGCTGTGATGATCATTTATTTAGGGATCTTAATGGATTAGACAATGGATGATAAATTTAAATACATGCCATATTGGAATAAATAAAACTACCCCTTCTGTAGAAAAAAAATTAGACACTGCTATTTTGAACCAACCAACCAAGATTTTATAAAAGTTCTGAAAGCCAACAAATGAGAGAAGGTGTTTTAAAAGCGAAGCTTTTCTATAATTAGGGTCGGTCCGTACGTCCGTCCGAGATAGATAGCTTTTATTCGTTAATTTAGGCATGTTAGAATTGTCCAATCGATTTCAAAGCAGTTTTTCAACAAATTTACTTACAATTTTGCTTCGACTCCTATACTTTATATTCTGATTATTCAGTTCAGACACTATACAAGTGTTAATGTCCGTTTGTCCTCCCGTTTCAGTGCTTCGCTTTTATGGATGTTGTCATCCTTGTTTAAACTTTTGGTAAAAGTATACATATTTATATAACCAAGAGTCCAATGTCCTTGCCCTCCCTACATCCAACAACTTTTAGAATAAACAGGCTGGTGCCTTAGTTTTTACTATAACAAGGATTACAACATCCATAAAAACGACGCTCTGAATTCAAACGTAAGAACCAAATAACATGTACTCCTATAGTTTCTCAAAACTTATTTAAAGAATATTGATTTTTTAGTCTAAATAAAATTGTATAAATTTTTTTTTGTAAAATTGTTTATGATATTGTTTCATTATTATGACTTCTGGGAAGATGTTTCGCTGATATTAGTGTTTCTTGTTTCTTGTCCTAGGAATCATTTTTCCACAAAAAAAAAATATCAATACAATTATTATATCATACAATAAATTGTAATGATGAAAACTATCCGTCACAGACGGACGTACTGACCTCAAATATAGAAAAATATAAATCTTGTAAAACAAGCTGTGACACAAAATTAAATTTTGACATCAAAATTAAAACCTCACTGTTGTATAATTCAGAAAGTAACTTTTTGCTACAGTCTAGTCGTAGCAACTTTATAATTTACCAGGATTACCAGGATTCTTAGGGTATAGATTAATGTGTACCTCAAATTATAATAAATAAAATTACCCCTTTTCCAGAATAAAAAATTAGTGTAAAAATTCGTCATTGCTAGTTTGTAAAATAAGATTAAGATTTATAAAAAGTACCCAAAGCCTTCGAATAGAGAACTTGTTTATAAAACGTTGGGTACCAGTATAATTTAACAACTTTCAATATGGTTCATAACGGGTTCTAATCCAGCGGATATCAATCGGTTTCGAAGCCATACTGAAATTTGTATTATTAGGTTAATCTTAAGTTCTTAACTGTATTTCTGGATTAATTAGGTGATTCAATTAATTTTGATGTTTCATTGAGAAGGATAGAGATATTGAATTAGAAGAAAATAAAACATGTCTCCAAGAATTTCTTTAATAAAATACAGTAATTTTACTTTTTATTAATTTAAACAGTAACTTTGTGACATTTCCCCAATAAACACCAGTATTTAAAAAAAAATATTTTTTTTAACGAAAGAATTTAATTTCCAGTGTGGCTTCGAAACCGATTAATATCTGCTAGGTTAGAACTGGTTTTCATGCATTCGGACTCTCGGGCCTAACAGAACTGGTTTTAATCTTTTAATTTTTCATTTTAATATCCTCGGAAAGCTGTCTATAACTATTCTAGTTTTTCTAATTGTGGTATATTTGTATGAAGATTAAGAAGCAGGTAGCTTTAATGCTGATTTAAAAATGCATTTGAAATTACTTTAGCTTATTTCTCTGATTAATAAGTATCTAAATTTACGATTGTTTGTTATCTATTTATGTTTATTGGGCTTCGCCACTCATGGATGTTGAATGTTAGTATTCTTGTTTTTCAAAATATTGTTCCCATCCCTCATCTTAAGAGTTCCCAAACCTAAATTTGTAGTTTAAAATCTTGAAAATTACAACCATAATATCAATAACAGGGAAACAGTGATATGCCAATGGAAGATCTATTGATTCTTTCCCTCCATTGTAAAATACAAAATGACTCGTTTGTGTTATTATGAAAACTTGCCAAATATGCATTCGATTCGGACAAAATCTAACAAATAAAGTACATGACTAAGCTAAAGCGTCGCATAACAACTTCTTGATATTTCAACCTTTACAGAAAGTCCTAACTGTGCATGGTAAAGTGCCTGTTTTTTTGAGCCAAGTCATTCACAAAAAACATAGCAGCAGTAATAATAATTTTTAACGTCTTTAGTTATGATGCGTTGTTTGGCCGAGGTTTAAACCCAATAAAGACATGTTTTAATCTGATATATCAGGCCTTTCTTGAAATGGTAAATGGTTAATTTAACCTCCATTAACCTATCCTATTATCCCTGTGTAATACAAACAAGTCATTTAATTTGATTTCCATCAATAAAAGACAGGAAATAAAGTAACCTTTGTCAAGATGATTAATCCCATCCAGGGATTGTAAGGGATAAGACAATGGATGATTAATTGATGTACATTCCCAATGATGATAAACAAAGTCAACCAATATGTAGATTAAATGAAAATAATTGTTAATACATAATTCTAAATGCTCTCTTTTTCCTTCTCTCTCTCTCGCTCTTTCTCTTTATCTCCCTCTCTCTATCACTCTTTCTCTCTCACTCTCTCTCTCTCTCTTTCTTCCTTTACCTCTATTTATATATATCACTCATCTTTCTTAAGTATTTCCTTCTTATTACCACTAATGTTGTTACAATACAACAAGAAATTAGTTATGTTTTTTAAACTTGGCATGATGATTCCTTTGACAATTTAGAAAGCGTAGCAACTCTCTAATTTTACAGCAAGTCCATGGATTTATATAAAGCATTTTGATTTTTTTACTTACTTAACTACAATTTTTATGTTATAAATTATTCAATTCATCCAAATTTTTGAAGTATTGATTCCTAGGACAACATAGTATAAGGCATATCTATAATCAAGTACTAAAAATGAAAGTACAACGTACATCCACAAACAGTATCAAGTATTTATCCAATTTTACAACAATATTTTTCACTTTTGTGAAATGAATGTTGACATTCTTGTTGCAACAAATGTGTCTTTGATTTTAAAATTTTAGAAGATTTTTATTACAGTAGGGAGGGAACGCCTATTTTGATACTATTTAATTTATTTCACATATGGGCTACCATTTTTCCCACAATATTTTACAAGGGGTTTGATAGCCGCTTTTTAAAACAGTTTGGCCGCTAGGATTAGAATCTGATAAAATACTTGTATCTATGAGTATAAGAGAGCAAAAAAGTACTGAATTAGATGCATTTAATTCATTATTTCAAACTAGTGGCCGAGCCCTTAGCATCTTTTTACCCCCTCCCCCCCCCCTAAAAAAGCTTGGACGTCCTTGCCCATATAATATAAAGATTGGCCGCTAGGATTAGAATCTGCTAAAATACTTGTTTCTATGTGTATAAGAGCGCAAAAAAGGATTGAATTAAGATACATACATTTAATTCATTATTTAAAACTAGTTGCCGAGCCCTTAGAGTTTTTTTACCCCCTTCCCCCGAAAAAAAGCTTGGACGTCTTTGCATTTTCGGCTGGCAAACCTTGGATATAAGTTTGTTTATGTTATGATACATAATAATGATTCATCAGTAATTTTAATAAAAAGAAAATATAATCAATATTTTCATTAAATTGTCATTTGTTGATATAATGACTTTTAAATTTTGATTCATTTTATTTTTATTTTATGGGTATTTAAACCTTTTATAATAACAAATACTTAGGGTTTGGATATGGTAACTGAAAATTATTTTCCCCCCAAACTTTTCTGATAGTTAAAAACTGTTTTTAATCCTTTACTCCTAAAATATTTTAGAAATAAATGTATAAATTTGACTTTATTATTTTAGAAGTTGTATTTTGTGGTTATTGCCCTTGTACCTTTACAGATTGCTTACATTGTTGGTACCTGTCATTGGATTTGTTTTGTCTCTCCTATAAAGTTGGACTATTTGTCCATAATCAAATACAGCATGGCTTCAAAACTGATAAACGTCCATTGGATTATAACCGATTTTTGATTTCTACTGAAAAATTATGCTTCCTATCGTAATAAAATAATTTTTCACAATTAGTAAAATATAAATCACTAGCGGCTACGCCCCTAGAGGCCTCTATGGGCACTTGAGGAGGGGGGGAGTCGAATTTGATAACCCAATTTCTTATTTTAGATTTTAAAAGTAAAAAAAATATTACATTTGACGTTTATGTTTGCGTTGAACTCTCTTTCTAAAATTGAGAACGTAAAAAAAATTTCGTTTTTTTGTGAATTCTCTTGGGAGGGTGGTGGTACCCTCCCCCAAAATAGTTAAAAACCTTCCTGGGACATATAAGAATCTACCCTGTTAAGGAGAACCCGATCGGTTCAGCGGTTAGCGAGATCCTTCGGTACAGACACACAGACACACAAACACACAAGCACACAAACACACAAACACACAGACAAACAGACATCCTGTTACTTTAGTATAAGGATAAATTTAATATCAGTTTTGTTGGTCAGTTAAAGACAACAGGAATTAATCTTATAGTTTTTATTTTACTATCCGCGGAAAGTTGTCTATAATACGATGCAATAAATCATTTGTACACTTTCCGTCAAAATGATGCGCTATATGAGAAAAAAAATTTTGCATTTTTTGTGAAATTGAAAAGCTTTCTTCTTGAAGTTTTATAAATTTGATTTGCTCAGGGGGATTAAAAAATGATTGTGGAGGGATTTCGATTTTGATGAAAAAATATTTTTTTTCATCAGATGACGGGTTTTATTCATAGAGATAACCGTGGCACATTAAAGATAAAATCCAACATATTTATAATAAAAAAATGTCCTGTTGCAAAATATGCCATGTGTCGAGTTTTGACATGGTATGGTAATGTCTTGATTCAGAAAAGGGCCAACGCGTGTTAAGATAATCAAACAAAGGTTGTGAATTCAACAGCAAAATATTCGACAATAATAGACTTTTTGATTGGTTGAAAACTGGCTGAAAATTTAATAGAAAACATATTTTTTCTCACACTATATCCAATTTTTTCTGAGATTAAAAAAGAGTCCCAGATGTCACAGCAATAGACAATTTTTTATTGCTTTAAAAAGAAAAAAAATACTAGACAAAAATAAAAATATTTTTAAAGCAAAAAAACTTTTTTAAACTTAAGGAAGCAAGAAATAGCTACAACCACCCCAAGACTTATATTTAAAAAAGAATAGTCTAAAGTCATCCTGAAACCTATGTAAAGCTTATTTAAAATGGAGAACTCAATCAGCTCAATGGTCAGCGTGATTTAACGGTTAGACAAAAGAATTTAAAAGATATTTATATAAAACTAGCGGATGTGCCACTAGCATCAAAATTCTAAGGGCTCTGTATTTTGGACCGCTGGAAAGATTTATAGCCCTTTCTTCACGGCCTTTTTTGGCAAACATTCCCAAATACTAAAGTATGATCTAAATATCGTATGTCTAGTAATATCTCGCAAAGGACTGAACTGATTATTTAAGACCCCTTTCCCCTCCCCAAAGAATTATGGGGTATAGTCCTTTCCACGACATCCCTCCATAAGGAGCGATTCTTCGTATTTTTCACAGTAGCTTTTCTCCTATTTCTAGCCCCTGCGGGGGGCTCTAACCCTGCGGGGCCAATTACCTAACCCTGTGGGGCAATCACCTAACACAATATAACCTAACCTAACCTAAAATAACCTTTAAAAAGCCATTTTAAAAATACGAAGAATCGCTCCTTATGGAGGGATGTCGTGGAAAGAACTATACCCGAATTATGTTATTCTATCATTAACTAAACTGTTTAAAGTTACATGGATAACCTATAGAGAACGGGATACATCAATAAGAGAAATTATTTGGTGCATCTCTGAACCAAATCTTGCTAATGAAGTGCTATATTATATTGTTAAAACGCCCTTCAGACAACCTACCCTTTTAATTGCACAACCTTTGTCCGGAATGGTTTTTGTGTTGCGCCTGTTTTGAGCCAATTTTTAGCCTTTTTTAGTTATAGCGAGATTCGAACATATCCCCTTTATGATAACGAGCGAATGGGCTACGAGTTATGCCACAGTCGTAGAATATAAATTACATACTTTCGGTTATAATAGATTATAGAGCAGCTACGTTCCCCAATAAACACGTTTAGGCGTAGCAATTTCACTAATCAGAAGGAATTCAATGCAATGAATAAAGGTAAATTTATGAAAAGAATGTTTGTGAGGAATACTGGCACGATCCTACCATGGAGAGAGGGGACATTGGGCTGTTTATTACACAAGTCCCCAAAGTTTTATGATACAGTTTTCTTATTCCTTGTCTTAACAACTTTGTGGACTCAAATTGAATTTTAATTGGTTGGTTCATTAAGTTGAGTGTCCAAACGGTTCAATCTCTATTTGTATTCTACAAAGGGAGTAATGTTATGTATTATCATTTGAGATGTACATCAATTTATCGGCCATTGTCTTATCCCTGCGATCCTACAAACACACAGGAAAACAGGGATTGGACTATGGATTATAAATCAGTCTCCCACCCCCAATTACGGGGTATATAATATACCTTTAAAAGCTGGTATATGGTGGGGGAAAAGGGTTGTAGATTTATTTATAACTCCCTTTGATTCTTTGCTTATTATTCTGCCATGCAAAGGTCATCTTAAAAATGAGCAAAAAATATTTTTAGCACATCTTTAATTCCAAGGTTGACAGGGATAGATAAAAGATATATTGAATTATCTTTTTTAAGTTTAAACTTATTATGCAATGTTACAAGAATTTATATTTTCCGGGGAGAAAGCAAAGGCATTTTTTAATTTGCTGTAGCTGTGTAATTACAACCATCTCATTTGTTAACTTTAAAACTTTTGAAAATCTTGATTGGTTGGTACAAAATAGCAGCTAGCTGAGTCCAAAATTTTTGTACAATAATTATAATAATTATCATAATTGGGTGTATATGACCTCAAGAGTTCTATTTCCTTACGATTTTATTCTTCTTTGTTTGTGAAATATTTTTCTTCATATTTGACTTATGATTTCTTGTTCATTAATCACTATAAAAAATTGTCTGCAAAGTATGCACAACTCACGAATATTCTCTCTATATAATCAATTCCTTTTTTACACTGAATCGCCTAATCAAAATATTTGTCTGTATTTTTTATTCATTTTAAAATCTTTACAGTGAATTTAAAATAGTTTTTTGGCCGTGCCAAAATGTAAATTAAAGAACTTCCTTGAAGATTTTTACTCCATACATTTCATTAAAGAAATGTTCTATCGATTTTAATCTGCATTACAATCTGAATACCTTTTTCATATTTAAGAATGCTTAGGGTGTTTTTTATGATCTTCCTTTCCAATAAAATAAAATCTCTTTAGGAACGATACGAACCAGTCTTGAAAATTTCAAATCTGTGTGTCCAGACAAACAAAAACTCAAACTCCCAAATCTAAAATTGATTGGGCCCCAAGCAATTTCAAATATATAGCTTAAAACCATCCCGTTACCCATGTTAGGCTTCCCTAAAATATAGAAAAAACAATTGGTGCTTTCATACAAAGTGCCTGTTGATCACTGCTAACTCCCCCCTCCCCCGCTTTCTTTTAATATAAATTGTAAATAAAGGTTACGGGGGGGGGGGGGATTGGTTTTTTTTTTAATATGCATAGCCCTTCGGGCCTATACAAGGGGATTCCTAACCTTTCCTATTACCAAATATAACCTAACCTTACCTAACCTAACCTGACTTAGAGTAATAAACAAAAAAATATAAACTAATTTTAAATTTAAAAAATAAGGGGGGGGGGGGGGGGGTAGTGCTCCAAAAGAAACTTTGTGTCAAATCTTTGAGCGTCCAAAAATTAATATTCATCGTTAATTGTTTGTTGTAAAAGATTTAAACAAATTATCCTAA
The DNA here is from genome assembly GCF_053477335.1 of Acartia tonsa. Lineage (NCBI taxonomy): Eukaryota > Metazoa > Arthropoda > Copepoda > Calanoida > Acartiidae > Acartia > Acartia tonsa. Next base: position 28,758,802 of record NC_137268.1, on the reverse strand, counting down.
ATTCCATTAAACAAAGAAGGAAGAAAAAGAAGTTATCTGGCCACAAAAACAAATCAACAAAACATGAACACTGCATTTTTTGTTAAACACTAAAAGCTGACTTTCAAATAAAGGATGCTGCAGTAGCTACAATGCCTGATTTTATGTAAAGTATTTGAACGGCAAACGCAATTATAAGCAGGTTTCAGGCTATGTGGGGTAATGTTCGATATTTTAATATTCTTTAACATAAGAGACAATATGATTTATTTTTACTGAAAAATATTATTACTATTGAAACAAATTGCATTATTTCTATAAGTTAGAATACAGAAAATGCCTTTCCAAATAAATGCATTGAGCCAACTTTTATGTAATAATTTTGTGACTTTTTGGAAGTGAAAAAATTGTGTTTTAACTATTCACTTAGCCGCCAGATTGTAATTAATTAATTAAAACTGAGGCAGTTTTTACCCCCTCTCTATATATTGGCCAGAGGCGTGCACAAGTGGGGTGATTAGTGGAAGGTTCAAAACCCTCTCTCTAGGACCATAATCCTCAAATAATTTGGGGATGGGGGCGGGGTATCGTAAACACTACAAGGTTCTACAAGGGTCCTAGGACAAACGCAGGAGTCCAAAACGTTGGAGTGGACAAACGTCGTAGTGGAAACTTAACCTAACCTGACCTATTTTATAAAAACTTATAGGTTTTTAAAAATGCCTAATGGTTTATTTGTACATTCATGTCTTAAACTAACTTAATCTGTATAGAAATACTTAATTAATTTGATATTTTAACACTATTGCGTTTGTCCACTCCGACGTTTGGGACTCCTGCGTTTGTCCTAGAAACTCTACAAGGGTTCAATGATCACCCACATTCTACTTATTTTTTTTTTAGATTGGCCTCCTAACCCTTAAGGGGAAATGTTTGATAATATTACAAAGGGGGGTAAGGAATATGGTCACCCCTTTTTTTAAGCTTATGCACGCCCTTGTCTAATCCTATCTATCGGCCGATCAATATGTCATGTAGGCACAAAGCCGGCTCAGAATTCTATTTTCGGTCAAGTCATCCCTATTTTCATATAAAAAAGTTTCGGCAGTTTCGCTTAATGCGCAATGTTAAGCAAAAGTTTCCCCCCTTGACATAAAATAATAAATAAAGTATAAACAAACGAAAAACTATTTCTCCACCTTTATTTATTTTTTTTTATAAAAAGAGGGGGTTCAGTGTTCGACAGGCACATTGTGAGAAAGCACCAAAAAGATTCATCCATACATTACATACTTGCTACATTGTTTCTTTAATATTCATGAATTAGCAATTAATTTAAAACCAATAGCTTAGAATGTCAATACATTTTTGGTATTGGTAGAAATATTTAGAGAACACATCTACCAAAAGAATTTTAAAAATTCTCTATCATTCATTTGCTCAAAACTTTGAATTTGGTTGTTTCAAACTTTCAACCAATAATTTCAAAGTACATAAGGGGTTATTTTGTTTATCATAATTGAGAATGTAAATCAATTTATACTCCATTGTCTTATCTTATCCCAGATAAATGAATTATTTAATCCTATTTACTCATGAAATAGACTTAAATTTCAAGCTTTCAATAAACAACAGCCGCTTTTGAGATCATAGGCAGCAAATTGAGAGACAAAAAAAGCACTGATAAAAGAGATATCAATAGACTAACGATCATATAAGAAATGAATATTTGTATGTTGTATATAGTAGCTTCGCTATTAATAATTATTAATGGTTCGTCTATATATTGAATATTACGCTAGTCATTAAATTGATCTTTATCATATTATGCATAATAAATACCAAGAATGTAGGGACAATACAATGTATGGAAATGCACTAATAAGAGGGTTATATTAAAGACAGGGAGTTAGGGGACATTGGGCTGTTTATTACACTAATCCAAAATTTATTATGATAACGTTTTCTTAGTCGTTGGCTTAACAACGGGAACTCCCATTGGATTTCGAGTGTCCAAACGTTTGCAATATACCAAAGAAGTAATTTTGTGTATCATCATTGGGGATGTGCATCAATTTATCGGCCATTGCCTTATCCCTTTAGATCCCTGTATTAAAGAACACCATACATCAATTAATCAGAAATCTCAAGGGATAATACAATGGAGATTTTTAAAGATAACATGCTTATAAAACTTTGGGGACCAGTATAATTTATAGTCCAATGTGCCCTCCCTCTCGCAGGTAATTAAAACCTTAAAACTTAGAAAATAAAATATATTAAATAAGATACAGACCCCCCCTTAACACCCTTAATTGTTTTAAATGAAAAATTGGGGTAGATTACTTTGTTTATTACTAGGTTATATAGGGCACTTGGTAGACCCGTAGGTAAAGACTTCCTGTAGGGTATATGCATAGAAAAAAAAGAATAAATTTAATAAAATTCACTAGAAAAATAAGGGGTGATCCGTGCTTAAAAAGCAATTTAAGGAAAAATATCCGATTATGTCAAAATATACAATAATTCGCATTTTTGAAATTGAAATAAAGGAAATTCCATAAACATTTATTTAAGACATGTGAAAAGCATTTGCTTTGTCCAAAATAATTGCTACTTTTTAAAGATGGAATTTGATCAAACAAGACAAGGATGACAATATCCATAAAAACAAAGCTATGATATCAAACGAAAGAACAAACGAAAGTGTCAGCTTGTAGAGTTTCAAAATTGTATATTATATTGCTGCAAAATTGTTAAATACAGGATTTTTTAAGGACACACTTATTTAGTCAATAAGTTATAGAGTTGCTATGCGTTCTAAATCGTACCGACGGGTGTAGTTCATAGTTCATAGTTCGCTGTTGGGGTGGGGGGGGGGGGGGGTACCTCAAATTTTCAAAATTAAAAAAAAGATTCTAAGAGGATATTACCGAAACTTTTACTATCAGTATAATCTTGAGTCGTCCATTATCCTCTCCCTGATATTTTTTTTTTGTCTAGAGCGAAGGATCTCGGAAATTAATTCTCTGTATGGGTTGTTCTTTTCAGGGAAGATTCATAAATGTAATCGGTCGGTTTGAGGCTATTTTCCTAAATTCTCCCACCTTCCCCTAGAGACTAGGGCGAAGCAAATAGTATTTTGATGTAAAGATGTAAAGATTTTGACCAGTGATGGCTAAATTGATTTGTCAAATTCCTAAGCTTTTATGCTTACTATAGGAATATCTTATGTTTGGGTGTTCTGTCATTTCCGCGACAAGATTTGTTTTTCATTCGTAAAATGGCAAACCTTTTTAGGTATTAAAATACATGTATTTTTTAATATAAAGTAAAATTGATTTTGTTTGTTAAGATCTCGTCAATGACTGAATCTATTGAGTTTTTCATTTCAGGGAAGTTTTATTTTGGGTAATTGGCAGGTTTTTAGCTATTTTTGATAGTTTCCGTAAAATGTACCATTCAGGCAAGAAAAACCTTCCCTTCCATAGTTTGTTAGTGTGTTTGTAGTTTACCTTTAGTTAGGTTATTTTCGGCTATATATAGTGGAGGGTAGCCCCACAGAGTTAGGCACCCAAGGTATAAGCCCAATTGGGTTTGGGCCCATAGCAGGGGTTTTCTGGGCTCTGTCTCTAGGGGAAGGTGGGAGAATTTAGGAAAATAGCCTGAAACCGACACAATACATTTATGATAATTTTCGAGATCCTTCGCTTCAGACAAAAAAAATATTTAGGGAGATGACAATGGTTATACATTCTGATATTCAATGTTTCTCAAACCGGTTCTTTCATCCGGTGGATCAAATAATATGAAACTTTATAAAATCTGGGCTCTTAGGTACTTTTAGGCAAAACTCTCTATATTTGGTTCTTTATAAAAAAAACATCTAACCCCTAATTTTATTTAACTATTATAAAACGTCTAGTCGTTTTCAGAATCTTACACACATTCATATATGGTCCAGATTCTTTAGTATAGAACGGTTTTTTGAAGAATTTATCTCTATTTATACGTAAATTGTGGAACACTGTTAAATGTTATGTATGTATGTCATACCTTCTTGATAAATAAATATTATATTTCTAGTGTTTCCATAATCAATTAAAAAAGGCTGATGAATAACATATGAAAACTTTGGATCATTAAAAGAAAACAAAATAGCTGATTTTGTCGTATTATCACAGTACCACTTGATAGGTTATTTTAGATAATATTAGGTTAGGTAAATGTTAATGATTGCCCCGCAGGGTTATAGCCCGCCGAAGTGCTAGTAATAAGAGAAAAGCTACTGTGAAAATACAGCGACACTCGCTACTTCGCTTCCTTTACATGATCCAAAACTTTTAAATGTTTTTAAAATAATTCTAACATACAATTTTCATAGAAATATGCTCCTAAAGACTGAGTTTATATAATTCTATTATAATAAAAGAAAATTCTAAACCCATAAGTATAACTTTTTAAAAAATGGTAACAAAATTTTATGAAAATAAACAAAACAATAAGTTTTTAAGATTTTAAACAATTTTTTTAAAAATTTTCTCTGCAGATTTCGCTTCATCATCAAACCTTCCTTATAATTTCATGTTTTTCACAACTTTTAAAATTATGTGTTGAATCGTAGTCACGTCTTTATGGTTGTGACTTGCCGCTGTGACAAGAATGTTCAACTTGTGACAATCTTGTTACCATCAGGGATATTAAGGGATAAGACAATGTATGATAAATTTATTTATATCTCATATAATGATAAGCACAATTACCCCTAATGTGGAATAAAATTTATTGAAGAGCTTAGACACAAATACTAATCACATATCAATATAAAATGCTATAAATTTTTGTGTACCATTGCAATTTACAGTCAATTTTCACCTCCCTGCCTTAGAGACTACTATCTCTAGTGTGACTATCATCTAGCATTTACCTAACCACACTTTTAAAAGGTGTGCCTTTATTTTCGCTAAAATTTAGCTAAAACAAAAGTCAAACACCGCATACATTTTATATTTTTAAAGTAGTGAGGTTTTGTTTTGGTGTCGGTTAAAATCTCATTAATTACATAAATGATTCAGTTCTACATTTTAGGAAAGCTTCAAAAATCCCCGAGAATGTTTTAGGCTATTTATCTTAATATAATTTTGTGATGGAATAAAACTATTTTTCTTCCCAATCCCTCCCTCTTTTAATACAGCCCCCCTAGATGCAAAGGGCGCAGCAATTACAATATATATTTATTCTAATGTGGAAATTCTTTGCAAATTGAAAAGGTGTATTTTAGAGACAGAAAAAGAACACTTTGAAACTTACATCTGTATATTATCTATTTTATTATCCACTGGTATGTTACTACAGAGACCTCGGTTAGGGCAAGCTTCCCATAGTCTTTCTTTGCCCCTGATTCACATTTTCTGTGTGTATTATATGAACATATGTATAAGTATAGATGTATAATCCAGACAACTACTGCCAGCAAATTGCTATCTATTCTTTTGTGTTTCCGACGCTATTAGCTGATTTCAAAGACCTAATATGAAATAAGGACAGGACCCCCTCCCTGTGGACAGAGTTAATAATAGCTCTGTTCTTTTACTCTAATAGTCCAATGTTCCCTCCCTCTGGTCAGTATAAAAGAAATATCGGCTTCGCTCCTTGTTTATGGGGTCTTTGAAGTTTAAATTTGAAGGAGTTTGCCGAAAAATAGCTTATAACCATTTCGAGACTTAAATTCAAATAAAATAGTTAAAAACCAAACTGAGAATTAAGGGAAGCATCCTTCAAATGGAAAACTAAATCTGAACGGACAAACATAAATACTTTATATAAAAGTAAAAAACATTTAAGTTACAAACATGTGACTATTCGATGGAGTTAGAAAGTGCATAAAAGAGCTGAAAAACCATCCTCAGGCTAATATCTAAAATAAACCATCGCAGGACCTATGTAAAGCTTCCCCAGAGTTAGAATATTTATACAATAGGATATAAAAATACCACTGTACGTTATTTACAATGTTCTTTCTCTTAAAATTTTAAAGAACGAATGTCTTTAAAAAGTTTGTCGATTTAAAGTTAGTTTTAAAGTAAACTAACAGTTGCGCCCCTAGCATCAAGAGGCTATGTATTAGTAGGGGTAGAGAAGGGTAGAAAAGAGCTGAAAACCATCCTCAGGCTAATTTATAATACAAAATAGCCTAAAACAATCCCAGGACCTAGAGTAACGTTAAGAACTCAATAGGTTTGATAGTTATTAAAACCTTAAGCTTTAGACAAAAATATCTAACTACTTTTTGAAATAGGAAAATTAAAAATTCACAAAAGTTTATTTCTGATAAATTTTTATGGGGAGTTGGTTTATCCCAAATTTTGCGAGACAAAGTGAATTTTTGGATGGGTATGATAAGTGCCCCCCCCCCTCACCCCTTACCAAATAGATGGTGCAGATATATCTATAGATTATAGTGTGTGTGCATTTACCTCCGCAATTTTGTTACATCAAAAATTCGTCCTAAACAACTCATTACCAGAAAATTCGCATATATTTTTAAATATAATGATTTTATACCTTTTTAATACATTTTATATGATCTGATTAAAAAATTGATTTTAAAATTTTGATTCCTTGGAGGATCAGGCAAAACGTTATAATCGAAAATTCTCTATATGAAAGTCTAAGAAAGTAAGTATGTCTGTATCATTCATGCTATATTCAAGTAATTTTGGATAAAGATTACATGTTATTTTGGTTTAAGAGGATGCGCTAATTTGCGGACGGGAAAGGACACTTTAGAAGATTTATGACTTGGCACTCGACAATAATTTAGTTTTGCATATCAATAAACAGATATATGGTTAGTGTTAATACAATCCTAGTAATCCAAAAGTCTTTTTGTATGTTTGTTTACTGCGATAAATAATTTTTTGCAAGATTCAAATCCCAAAATTTTTCTCTAACTGAAAGAGTACTTGTAAATTATTTAAACAATATAAAAATTCCGATCCTTCAGTTTTGAAAATATTTTACTTTATCAATAAATCTAGCAGCTTCGCCCCTTAAATATAGGGCCTATGTGATCCAAGGGAAAGAACAAAATAGAAGAATAGCTTAAAACCATCTTAAGACCCCAGGTTCATAAATGAAATTGTCCTAAACCATTCAGGGAACAATTGTGAAGCTTACCTAGATTAGAGAACTTAATCGTTCATTCAGTGGTTATGAGAACAGACAGACATACATATAATAGGATACAATAAAATGATATAATTATTATTGTTTTTATTTTATTATAGTATTCAATTTTGTACTAATTGCTATTTTGTTATTTGTACAATAATTGAGTAACACCCTTGCATAGTTGACTCTATGAAGTTATCAACATTTTTGATGACAGGCTAATTCACGGCCCAATTTAGTACAGTACACATTATTTAAAACACGGGTCAGAAATCTAAAGGGATAAGACAATGGCCAATAAATTGATGTACATCCCCAATGATGATACACAAAATTACTCTTTCGTAGAATAAAATTTGTGGTTGATAGGAATGAACACAAAATTCACTGAAAAAAGTTGATTAACCAACAAATAACAATTAAAACTTTGGGGACTTGTGTATCAAACAGTCCATTGTCGCCTCTTTGTTGGGTGAACTTCAAGTTTTAAAAATATTTTAAAAATACTTGAATTTACAAACCAAATTAAAAAAAATCGGTACTTGCTTACATGTGGTAGACTGGAGCACCGAAAACCCCCCCCCCCCGCTTAGTTTTGACAAAAATCAAAAATAAGGGTGGGGTAGTTTTTTAATGTCTGGAAAATGGCAAGGAGGAAAAGTGCAGGGAAAGGCAAAGACTTTTTGTTCAAAACCCCCCCCCTTAATTTTGAAGAAATTCAAAAATAAGGGGGGGTAGTTTTTTCACTGTACATTACGCCAGAAAGTTGAGTGAGGTAAATCAAGTAAATCTAGTATACCAGAAGGGAAACCTTATTACAGGGATATTCATGTTTTGGGGCATAATTTCCTTATTTATTTATTTATTTTCCCAGTAAAAGGTTTTAATTTTGTGCGCACAAAATTAAAACCTTTTACTGGGAAAATAAATAAATAAATAAGGAAATTATGCCCCAAAACATGAATATCCCTGTAATAAGGTTTCCCCTCTGGTATACTGGATTTACTTGATTTACCTTACTCAACTTTCTGGCGTGTTGTACAGTGAAAAAACTACCCCCCCCTTATTTTTGATTTTCATCAAAATTAAGGGGGGGGTTAAAAACTACCCCCCCCTTATTTTTGATTTTTGTCAAAACTAAGCGGGGGGTTAAAAAACTACCCCCCCCTTATTTTTGATTTTTGTCAAAACTAAGCGGGGGGGGGGGGGTTTTCGGTGCTCCGGTCTTCACATGTAAGCAAGCACCAAAAAATCAATTCCAATATTGGAAACAGTATTTTAGCTCTTATTTGTGTTTGTACTTTTTAAACTTGTGTTCATACTTGGTCTACTAAGTCTATGTAATCACATTTTTCAATATTTTTGTCAAACTTGGTAACATCTCTTTCATCTGATGACCCAGACTGGGTTCTTCTTTTTTAAACAGTTTGTGTGACACCCTTCTTTAACTACAGATTTGCACATGAAGGTCCCAGGGAGATGGGTAAATGGGTGATTACCCCCCCCCCCCCATCTCGAACAAATATATAGAGGGATGTTCAAGATTTTAAAAATACATTAGATTTCACCTTAGCCTTTTTACCTCACCTCAATTGAGGTCTTTCTTGAGGTAAACGGAAATAAGCACCCTTCTCGCGCGATTTTACTTTCAAAAATATAATTACCTTCAAATTGAGATTTTGTTCACTTTCCCCCCACCAAAAAAAAATTAAAATGAAGCAACAATTTGGCTTTGCCTCTACATGTAAAGAACATGCTGAATAGGTGATTTTACTGAAACATATGTCTTTTCAGTACATAGCACTACGGGGTACTATCCCTACGTGGCTCTCCTACCCTTTATTAGAAATAACCTAACCTAATAAGCATCAAACACGTACATATGCGCTATCAAAAAGTTCGTTAATTTTCTAAATGCAATATAAAGGGAAACTACCTCTGGATATAAATATGCGACGCACTCAGCTCATACCAATAACGAAATTAATTCGGAAAAAAATCACGAAACCTATACGTGTTTTTCAGCTGTCGTTGGGGGGCAACACATCGTAAAATTGACGACCTCTCCATTTGCCCCCCAAATATTATTTTAGATTTAATTCCCTTGTTGGTTATACCTTATTCCTGCGACGCACTACAACGTCATACAAAGGATTATTCATATTGCTGCAATGTCAAGAGAATGTCATAAAAAGCAAAAGCTGATAACTTACATTGCACATTATTTGTGTACCAATTAGTGGTCATCGTTTATGAATATTATATCAATAAATAACAAGGAGTATAAAAGAGTTTACATTTCTAATAAAATATTAATTTGTCATGTTTTGCTTGTAAGTATGTGAAATATTTCAAATATTTGTGCAATTTTTACAGAAGATCTACGGCAGAATCCTTTTATAAAAATAACAGGATGTCTGTCTGTGTGTCTAACTGCAATGAAGGATCTTGCTAACCGCTGAACTGATATGATTCTTCTTTATAATGTAGTTTCCCATAGGTCCAAGGAATGTTTACAGATATTTAAGGGTAGGGTACCACCACCTCCCTAAGATAAATGACCCCCAGAAAAATTGTCCCCCTTCCAAAAATATTGTTACTTTTTTTTATAAAAATAAAATTAAAAATGTGTAGAGGTCAACTCTCGGGCCCCCCACACCTCAACTGCCCCTAGAGTCCTATTGGGGAGTAGCCGCTAGTCTGATTTTGGTGTCTGTCTGAGCTCTTCATTTAAAGGACGTTTAATATAGGTCCCCTGCAGAATTTATTCAAAGAAAATTAGCTTAAAACTATTCCAAGATTTAAATCTGAAAATGAAATAGCCTAAAACGGTCATGGGACCTTTGCAGTGGAGATTACCTAAGATAGAGAACCCAATCAGTTAAGGATATCTTGAGTTTCATGATCTCATCTCATTTGTTGGGCTTTATCATGAATATTAATAAAATATATAAGGAGTTTAAAATTAATAATTTTAAAAGCTTTCCATTTTTCTCTCATAAAATAAGATATATCAAGACCACTGACTTTTTGACATAATCGTAAACATAGTAACAAATGTATACCATATATCAGTTACTTATCAATAGTCATGGGTCCTGGTAACTTATTCTCAAGAAATAAAGTTGAAAAGGTCCAATATTTAAATTGAGGATTTATGATTTATTTGATGGAGAAGAATAAAAGCACTTATTTTTTCATTAGAGTAAAAAACTAGAGGGGAAGGGGTTAAATAACTCTATGTCCCCTTCCCAAGGAACTTGTACTGACTCTCAATTGGGTCTTTATATTAACACAGCCAAGTAGCAGAAAACTATTTGCTGGTAGACGAAAAAGGTCCTTGGAAAAGGGAGGCAGGTAGTTGTATGTATATATATATACTATACTGTATTGTTTCTACAGTTGAAAATGGAATAACTAACCTTAAATAATATAAATGCTTTGCGCGCTTTTGGAAAGCTTGAAAGCTTTAGTTTTCAAAAGTATATGTAACATCTTTGTACCATTTTTGTTTTAGGAGATAAGTATTTAACTGGGAGATACTTTTTTTTCATGAAAGTTAGAAAATGCTAATTGTCAGAATTCACGTTTAAGTATAATGACTCCAAATGGTTAGTGCCCTCGGCTGGGGTTAGGCAAATAAAAAGAACTAGGACGGGAGGGGGGGGGGGGGGTTAAAGCTCACCAGAGACTTTGGGGAAAATAAAATATTTTTTCATTTCTGTAAAATATTTTTTTTATTTCCATTATTTTTTATGTCTGTCCTTGTGAATATAATGAAATTCCAGTTGTTTTATCTTTCCTGTTACTAGTGGAGAAAGGTATGCATATAGAAGCTCAGTGTTTCATCAAAAAAGCCAATATTTTAAAACAATTACTGAAGCAGCTAAAGATTTGTATGCTCAGTAAAGCGTGGACCAATAATTGTCAAAAAAAATTTAGATCGCCTTGGCTCATTGTTTTTTTTACAAAACTTTTCAGGAATGGTTTTTAAACATATCAATATCTGCTGGATTAAACCGGTTCTCAGCCCTATTGAAAAATCATGTATATTATCGTAATACAGACAATTTTCCACTTATATTAACATACAAATCATAAGATTGAATACCGTTATGTTAGCCCGGGGATTCGTCCTCTTTTATTTAGAAGTTATACCTAATTTCTATAAGAATGGCCAAAAGCCATCCTATGTACTAAATCTTCTAGTGAGCAAATTTACAAGGCCATGTATATCTTTTATTGTGCATTTTAGACATACATCAAGGTAATTTTTTTAAATTACGACTTTTATGCTATTTCTAGTCAAATTATGTAATGCATTAACACTGCAAATATTTTGTAAATTAGGAAAAGCCATATATGTGAAATACATCAACAAGATAATTGGAAAAATGACAGAAAACACGAGATAACAGATAAAACTCAGGGAGGGAGGGGTCATTGGGCTGTAAATTACACTGGTACCCAAAGGTTTATAAATGCTATGTCATAATGGTTGGCTCAAAAAGTTAGGGAATTAGGATTGGTTGGTGTTCGAACTCTGCAGAAGGGATAATTCTGTTTATCATGATTGGGTATGCATATCTGTTTATCGTCTATTGTCTTATCCCTTAAGATCCCTGGATAAAACTAGAGATAAGAGATAATAATCAGTTATCATATGCAACACCTAATACTGTTTCTAGAGACTTTTTTATATTTAATAATAACAGCTAAGTAACAGGCTGACTACAGAAGAAAATTCAGATCATATGGGAAGAAAACTAAGTAGCGGGTTTCGTCGTATTTTCACAGTAGCTTTTCTCCTATTTCTAGCCCCTGCGGGGGCTCTAACTCTTCGAGGCCTATTTCCTAACGCTGCAAGGCAATCACTAACATTTACCTAACCTAAAATAACTTATCAAAAGGTACTGTGAAAATAAGACAAAATCCGCTACTTCGTTTTCTTTCCATGATCCGAAAATTCTTATCTAATTTTTTACTATTAAAAAATCTATAAATTGCAATGAGGAATATGGTACAGGCAGAAAATCTATTTTGCCACCAATTTCTGATTTTAAAAATGATAATTTGATATTGAAATTATATGTTAAAATTTATATTATTTTGATTACATTCAATTTATTCGAAATATACGATACTCCCTCACTTTTCGTTAAAACCACTCGATAATTAACTTTATATTCTGAAATAGACTTAATTTTAAAAGCCATACATGAAGTCATTTAATAATTAACAAGGATGATAACAAGGATGATAAACGCACAGTTACAGCTATACAGGAAAAGCTCTTTCGAAATTGAATTGGCGAGTCTAAAAAAATTCTATATAAGGTTGTTAAAAACGGTTTAGAGAGAGCACTTAATTCGTTCGTTCTTATATGTTGATACTTTTACAAATGGTTTACACAAAATATTTTTCCTAATCATTTTCTGAATTGTTATTTGAAAAAAATTGAAAAAATACTAGAATTAACCTATACGCACAGACTTTCTTGTAATAATTATAGGGTTGAATATAATGCTTTAAAAACTACTAGCGAATTCGCCCCTAGCTTGTAGGGGCTTTGTCCCAAGAGGTTTAATCAACCAATTTTTTCGTATTTTATATTTTTTTTTTAAAAATCTTTTATTTTTTTTTGGAGGGGGTATGTTTCAGTTTTTGTTGCGGTTAGGGGTGTCCCACCTCCCAAGAAAATAGCTTAAAACCATCACTGAACCAGTAGGTTTATTCTCTGAAGAGTAGAGCCCAATCGGTTCCGTGGTTACCGAGATCAGACGGACGGGCAGACATCAATCTACTTTGTATTCTATTTATTACAGGGATAGTGAAAACAACTCTAACATGCCTGAATTAACGAATACTATTTTCAATACACAAAAAGTGTCTTCATATTTTTTTTTACTAAAAATTTACCCTCCATGGGGTTAAAAAGCAGCTGCCTTGATAAAAATATTTTGTCATTTGATTATGAATGTGGTATTCATAAACCCGTGCGTAGGGGGAAGGGATAAGTATTCTGAAGATTTATTTAGACACCAAATTCTATTAAATCAATGTTTAAATAATGAACACAGTAATAGTGTCTGACTGATTATGACGTAACAAAAAAAAATTAGCCAATGAGAGGCCGTTATTGACCAATGGTAAAATTTATAGTGGCCTCTTATTGGCTAATTTTTTTGGTTACGTCATAATCAGTCAGACACTATTACTGTGTTCTTAAATAATTTATCAAAACAATAATGTCATTTTCCATAATATGTTAGCATAGATAGTCAATGTAAACCGTTGGAATAGTACGACAGCGAACTTGAACAAGATTTTAATGAATACAATTTTTGATAAGCCAGTGATCTTTAATTAGGATAATTATGTAATTGAAACGAGTTAACAAAAATATATTTCTTTTCGCATTATGAGAATAGTAAGATTTTGATAAGTTATTTTAGGTTAGGTTAGGTTAAGATAGGTTAGTTGATCGCCCCGCAGGGTAAAAGCAGGGGCTAAAAATATGAGAACAGCTACTCTGAAATACGACGACACGCCCCTTAAGAGGCATACTTTCGAATGGGACAATACTAAACTGATTTAGCTCTCCATTTAATTGAAGATTCGCATAGCTCCAGGGATGTTTCTAGGCTATTTTTTTTAGATTTAAGACTTGGGGTGGTTATCTTTGAATAAATCCCCTAGATGCTAGGGGCGTAGCCTCTAGTTTTATATTGTATGAATATATGTCTATGTACGTAGCATGCATACATATTAAATTAGATGCTAGGGGAGCACCCACTAGTTTTATCCTATAAGAATTTATGTCTATGTGCGTAGCATGCATACATATTAAATTAGATGCTAGGGGAGCATCCACTAGTTGTATACTATATGAATATATGTCTGTGCGCGTAGCATGCATACATATTAAATTAGATGCTAGGGGAGCACCCTCTAGTTTTATACTATAAGAATATATGTCTATGCGCGTAGCATGCATACTTATTAAATTAGATGCTAGGGGAGCATCCTCTAGTTTTATATTATATGAATATATGTCTATGCACGTAGCATGCATACATATTAAATTAGATGCTATGGGCGCAGCCTCTAGTTTGTTATCATAAGAATATATGTTTATGCGCGTAGCATGCATACTTATTAAATTAGATGCTAAGGGAGCACCCTCTAGTTTTATACTATAAGAATATATGTCTATGCGCGTAGCATGCATACATATTAAATTAGATGCTATGGGCGCAGCCTCTAGTTTGTTATCATAAGAATATATGTTTATGCGCGTAGCATGCATACTTATTAAATTAGATGCTAGGGGAGCATCCTCTAGTTTTATACTATAAGAATATATGTCTATGCACGTAGCATGCATACATATTAAATTAGATGCTAGGGGAGCATCCACTAGTTGTATACTATATGAATATATGTCTGTGCTCGTAGCATGCATACATATTAAATTAGATGCTAGGGGAGCACCCTCTAGTTTTATACTATAAGAATATATGTCTATGCTCGTAGCATGCATACTTATTAAATTAGATGCTAGGGGAGCATCCTCTAGTTTTATATTATATGAATATATGTCTATGCACGTAGCATGCATACATATTAAATTAGATGCTATGGGCGCAGCCTCTAGTTTGTTATCATAAGAATATATGTTTATGCGCGTAGCATGCATACTTATTAAATTAGATGCTAGGGGAGCATCCTCTAGTTTTATACTATAAGAATATATGTCTATGCACGTAGCATGCATACATATTAAATTAGATGCTAGGGGAGCATCCACTAGTTGTATACTATATGAATATATGTCTGTGCGCGTAGCATGCATACATATTAAATTAGATGCTAGGGGAGCACCCTCTAGTTTTATACTATAAGAATATATGTCTATGCGCGTAGCATGCATACTTATTAAATTAGATGCTAGGGGAGCATCCTCTAGTTTTATATTATATGAATATACAGGGTGAGTCAGAAAAAACTGAGTTTTCCAATTTTCTGATACAACCAGTAGGAATATGGAAAAAACAATTATAGGTTCTTGTTCTCTATAAAAATATACATTAAACTTAAAAAAGGTGTTTTTGAATATCTCTGAAAACAACGGCGCTTTTTAGAGCATAAAGATTTCAAAAAGTGTGTGTGATGACTTTTTCGGCCATTATTTTGTACTTTTTAGGTAGATTTATGAATAATAAAAAATGTCTACCATTCTAAAAAGATAAACAAACATATTTTTGATTATTAAAATTTGTATTCAACATATTGTAAATATTTAACATCTTAAAAATACAATTTATTTAAATTAAATTATCACATTATAAATCAAACGTTTTGTTGTAATCTATTGTTAAGATTTAATGCTCCATGACCGGAAAACCAGCTCATGACCCGAAATATTTCATCTTGTTACCTAAATTCCTACCCCCTCCCCCTGAATTTCCTCTATATTTGGTGCAAGACTGGATTTAATCTCCAAAATCTCCGCCCCCTTTGACAAATTATACTTTTGTGTTATAATCCATCATAATAACCTCATTTAAATAGGGTAGGGTTTCTAAAAGGCATTTTCATTTTAAAAATTCAAACCTTGATAACTTTTTTATCTTAAGAGATTTTTTTGTCAAATAAAAAGTTTTTTTTTCTTTTTACTATAAGCTACGTTATTATAGAAGATTCTTTTAAACCACATGCATCACAATCAAGAAATATGAAAAAATGACAAATTGCAGTATTCTAAAAATGCTTTTGTGAGGCGCCAAAAAGCATTTCACCTTTAAAACTCATTAAAGTACTTTTCTTAAACCTTTTTCTAAATAAATATTGAAATTTTAAGATTTTTTTATACAAAATAGATGAGTTATTTTAATTTTTCTTGATCAACATTTTTCACACAAGGCATTTTTTGACACCATACACCTATCATACAGGCCGCATTTTTAGAGATAATGAAAAACACCTTTTACAAGTTTGATGTGCTTTTGTACAGAGAACAAGTATATATAATTATTTTTTCTGTATTCCTTCTGGTTGTTTCTGAAAATCGAAAAACTCAGTTTTTTCTGACTCACTCTGTATGTCTATGCACGTAGCATGCATACATATTAAATTAGATGCTATGGGCGCAGCCTCTAGTTTGTTATCATAAGAATATATGTTTATGCGCGTAGCATGCATACTTATTAAATTAGATGCTAGGGGAGCACCCTCTAGTTTTATACTATAAGAATATATGTCTATGCGCGTAGCATGCATACATATTAAATTAGATGCTATGGGCGCAGCCTCTGGTTTGTTATCATAAGAATATATGTTTATGCGCGTAGCATGCATACTTATTAAATTAGATGCTAGGGGAGCATCCTCTAGTTTTATACTATAAGAATATATGTCTATGCACGTAGCATGCATACATATTAAATTAGATGCTAGGGGAGCATCCTCTAGTTTTATACTATAAGAATATATGTCTATGTGCGTAGCATGCATACATATTAAATTAGATGCTAGGGGAGCATCCACTAGTTTTATACTATAAGAATATATGTCTATGTGCGTAGCATGCATACATATTAAATTAGATGCTAGGGGAGCATCCACTAGTTTTATATTATATGAAAATATGTCTATGTGCGTAGCATGCATACATATTAAATTAGATGCTAGGGGAGCATCAACTAGTTTTATATTATATGAATATATGTCTATGCGCGTAGCATGCATACATATTAAATTAGATGCTAGGGGAGCATCCACTAGTTTTATATTATATGAATATATGTCTATGCGCGTAGCATGCATACATATTAAATTAGATGCTAGGGGAGCATCCATTAGTTTTATATTATAAGAATATATGTCTATGTGCGTAGCATGCATACATATTAAATTAGATGCTAGGGGAGCATCAACTAGTTTTATATTATATGAATATATGTCTATGTGCGTAGCATGCATACATATTAAATTAGATGTTAGGGGAGCATCCACTAGTTTTATATCATAAGAATATATGTCTCTGTGCGTAGCATGCATACATATTAAATTAGATGCTAGGGGAGCAGCCTCTAGTTTTAAATTATAAGAATATATGTCTATGCGCGTAGCATGCATACATATTAAATTAGATGACTTGCATCATATTGCTTATCCGTCAGGGATAAGGAACATTAAATAAATATTTAAATATCATTTAAATCCTGATAATCATATCAATATTAAGTCTTTGTAACTCAACTTCTGTTAATTAAAATTTATGAATCAAAAAGCTTCAGCACTGGAAATTTCAACCAACCTTTCAAGATTTATTAAAAGTACCCAAAGTTTTAAAGAAAACGGTGGAGAGAGCATGTTCTTAAAATGCAGTCCAATGTCCCCTCCCTCCCTGGCTTACAACCCACACACGTACACACACCAAAATATTTTAATTCAGAAACATTTATTATCATTTTAATAAGCTTAATAACAAGGTTCGGCTGCCGTCCAATATTGTAAGCGGCCAAATTCCTAGAATTCGTCTTAAAAGTCACCAATTATTAAGGTAATGATAAATAACATAATGTAGAATATTAAGTTCAAAATATGAAAATTTAAATATGTATTTTGTCGTAAGAACTACACAGTTGCTTTATAGATTGTACCTAATTGTTTTAGGAATCAGCAGAGCCATCTGTTAGAAACATACGTACTAACCCTCATTGCAGAAAGATTAGCTTTAAAAAAACGGCTGCTGTAACAAAAAATTGAAAATTTTAAGTTGTTCATTGCTTGCAGTCATAATATTTCGGCTATGGATGTATATTTTAACAAATATAACAGCCAGCTATTGTTTCGGACACAACTGCAGTTGCCTTGCCATGATAAATATTTTATCATTTAATAAGCTAAATATTTTATTTATGCTATTTATAAAAGTCATTCAAATATGTAATTATTCAAAGCAAAGTTTTTATATAAAAAAGGTTTACAGCCCATCATCTTTTAATATTTAAAATTTTAAATGAATGTTTTAACTTTATGGCATTTTAACTAAATGTAGAACAAAAAAAGAAAACAATTTGCCACTAAGATTTTCAGAAAGGTAGTTTTAAGCCCCTTCGATTAGTGCTCTCCAATCGGGCTGGGCTGGTTTTTGGCCGACTCTATATTCCCTCTCAAATACGAGAGCTCCTAGATCCTAGGGATGAAGCCACAACAAAATACAAAATTAATTAATAAAATTAAGTTTTTCATCAATGATTATTACTGTACGCTCTTTGCTCTTTGCTATGTTGTTATCCGTGTGGTTCTATGGAATTATTAAGGTTATAAATTTGAATAGAATGACTCTGAAAAAACATTAATGGTTATTAAATTTATAAAGTTAATAATAGCTATTAGATACAATTATATAACCTTAATTAAAACTATCTACAATATAAATTAGAAAGATGTATATTTGTCTGTCCGTCTGTATTATCTCGGTAACCGTTGAACTGACTATGTTCTGTTTCCACTGGTCCTTTGGTGATTTTATTTTTTTTTGCTCAGAGGATAGCTAAAAAAGTACATATGTCGGACAAGGTTTTCAACATCAATGAAAGTTTTAAAATGAAGATTTTACTGAGGATAGGAAATAGACGGTAGATTGATTTAAATTCCCAATGATGATAAGCCAAATATACCTCATTTGTAGATTTATTATTGGTTTTAAAGTTTTGACACTGCTAGTTTGAACTAATTAATCAAGATTTAATTAAAGTTCACAATGTTTTTGAGACCAACGTATGTAAGAATGTGTTCTTTAAACTATGTGTGTAATAGTTTAATTTACAGTCCAATGGCCTCCTCACTCTCTGGATTTTTACTCGTGTTTAACTCTTTATGTGTGGGGTCACATCCACTCCCCCCCCCCTTCATAAGTTAACAGGTGTCTAAAAATGTAAACAAAAGGAATTCCATTCTTTTCCTCTGAATAAGTGTATCTACATTTCCGCACAAATGTATTACATACAGGGAGGGAGGGGACAATGGGATATTTATTACACTGGTCCCCAAAGTGTTATAATAATGTTTTCTTATTCGTTGGCTTAACAACTTCGGACACTTTAACGAATTTAAATGTGTTTGTTAATTTATAAGTTAAGTGTCCAAACGTTCTAGCCAATAATTTTAATCTATAAAAGGGGTCATTTGGTGTATTATCATTGGGGATATATATCAATTAATCGGCCATTGTCTTTTATAATCACTACCATAACAAGAGATATTTTTTGACAAAGGGAATAAAAAGGATAAAGCGATAGTAAGACCCTCCGAGAGAGAAGACTAAATTTTTTACTACAAAAATGGGGGGTGTTTCATGAATATATGCGATTATCCCCTGTTCTTCAATTCTATCATTAAAAATATCCTTTTATGTACGATTTGGGTACTAGTGTACAATTTATTTTTATAGTTTTCCTTTCAAGTTCCTTGTTAAGCAATAAACCCCTTCCTTATTTTGAATAAAATTAAAAACAGCTGGGAGGTGAAAGTTTTTAGTTTGTTTGTTTAGTTCAGGTTAGGTTAGGTTATATTGGTTACTGGGTAGGTAGCCATGTAGGGTTTAGGCCATCGAAGGGGTTAGGCATAGAAAACACATCAACTCTTGTTTATAATCTATTTTAAAAATCAGAAGGAGGGTTTCAGTTTTCGTGTATAGTTCCTTTCGTGGCAACGCACCTTAAGGTTATTTTTTTTTCATATTTTCAAATTATCTTTTCTCCTATTTCTAACCCCTGCGGGGGGTTCTAACCCTGCGGGGCAATCACCTAACCCAATATAACCTAACCTAACCTAAAATAACCTATCAAAAGCCATTTTCAAAATACGACGAATCGGCCATTAAGGGGCGTTGCCACGAAAGGGACTATACCCCAGTTTTCCATAGTAACTTTGAGAGAAATCACCTTATTTTAGAATTATGAAACACGGATATGAAAATATGCTGCAGGGAATGTACACCAGCAGAAAAATGTTGAATTATGGTCCATTTGTGTCTTGGGCACAAATATTTTCTTTAGTGAATAAACTATTCTAACGCAGAAATCTTAAGGGATAAGACAATGGATGATAAATTGATTGTTAAACAATGATAGCAATAATTGTTTGGAAAGTTTAGACATCGTTCATTTAATCAAGGTTATTCAAAGGCTTTTAGAGTATATTATAAAACCTAGGGTACCAGCATAATTTTCAGTCCAATGTCCTCTAACGCCAGAGTAAAGGAAGAGAGACTTTATTTATTTTAGGTTGGGTTAGACTAAGTAGAGACTAATGGAGCCCCGCAAAGATAGAACTCCCTTGGAATATGGCCCCACAGGGGCTTAGAAATATGTTATACTTAAAAATTTATATTATGGGGGGGGGGGGGGCAAAAATTTACTGCAACTTTCCATTTTAGTTTGAAAAAGAAAGGCAATTTTTTTGGCCAATTTTTTTTGGGAGGCTGGAGAAACCCTCCTCTGAAGTAGTCATGAACCTTCCTTGGAGATCTACAGACAGACAAAAACCCTATTACCTTATATAAATACTAGCAACTACGCCCCTAGAGGCCTCTAGGGGCACTTGAGGAGGGGAGAGTCAAATTTGATAACCCAATTTCTTATTTTAGATTTTAAAAGAAAAAGTAAAAAAATAAATTTTTGGGGGGGCGAAAAAAAAATTCGGGGGGGGGGGGGGTGGCCCCCTCCTAATTTTTAATTTAAGTTAAAAAAATTTTAAAATTTTTTTTTTTTTGGGGGGGGGTTGGGGGTGTCCCACCCCCCAAGAAAATAGTTATAAACCTTCCCGGGACCTATGAGAGCTACCCTGTTAAGGAGAACTCGATCGGTTCAGCGGTTAGCGAGATCCTTCGGTACAAACAAACACACAAACACACAAACATACAAACACACAGACACACATCCTGTTACTTTAGTATAAGAATTTGTAATGAAGATATATACATAATGTAACATCTTTTACCACTCTTAAAGGTTAATCTAGTCGTCAAAAACCCTTAAACTGTATGTCAGCCCAAGGCCTCCAGGTTTCGCAGGGCTGGACTGTTTTACAATGGTGAGTCGTGCTCTCGGGTCACGAAAACATTTATCAGACAGATTTAATAGAATCCACAGATATGGATAATTATTAATAAAAAATATTTATTCAACAAGGATGACAACATGCACAAAAGCATATAATAAGCGAAATATAAATGCATACGTCTTTGTACTTTGTTGTCATTGTGATCAATAATCTAAACTTTAAAATCGTCTTAAAGAAATATTATCTCTGTGAATGTTTGAGAGAATTTATAGACAAATTACAATAGACTAATAAATAGCTAAAAAGGCATAGCTTTTCTTCTAAAGTAGTTGGTTGTGTATTTGTTTGAATATAAATAAAATCTCGTAAATGGCAACACGAATCATAACACAATTTATAGGGAGCTAGGTATTAGTCCTTGGATTAAAGGTTATTCTAAAGGACATACCTGTACATATTTACCTAACACAGATCAACTGCTCTATTAAAATAAAATAAAAGTTTTCAAATTAAAAAAAATTGGTAATATCTTACAAATGGCCAGTTGGGCACTGATTACCCCCCACCCCTTATAGTAAAAATATAATGAAAAAAAGAGTAAGGGAGGGGGGGGGGGTTCTATGACTAACATAGCTGCGATGCTAAAAAAGAAGAAAATTGTACTCTAAAGTAACTCTATAGAATAGTTTGAGACAAATTTGAACTTCATATCATATGGTGTGTTTTCTTCTGTGGTGTGCCTTCGATTCTGCATCACAATATCATACATTTAAGTAGCGAAGCTACTCTTTAGTTCACTTTGTTTTTCCGTCAGTCCATTATGCTATGGGGAAAAAGGGATTTTATTGGGTGCCATTTAATATAGAAAGCTTGAAACTTTTGGTGAGTATCCAGTATATGATTAACTTTGTCTGTAGATCAGATATAAAAGACATAATATTCTTTAAATAAAAGATTAGTTCTTTTTATTGTTTAATTGTATAATACATAATATCTTATTTGGATATTAAAAGATTAGTTTTTTATTATTTAATTGTAATAAATAATATCTTATGTGGATTTAAACGCGCACCATGTTTTCTATTTGTATTTCATACATATTAACAGGAAGAGAGAGGACAATGGCGTATAAAGACTCATTCCAAAAGATTTATAATAACTAAGGGGACTTTTTTTGCATTTTAATTTGTTAGTTCATTAAGTTGACTGTCCAAACGTTTCAACCACTAATTGTAATCTACAGAAAAGTAACTATGTGTATAATTATTGGGGATGTACGTCTATTTATTAGCTATTGTCCCTTTTATCCCTGATTTCATACACATTACCAGGGTGAGAGGGGACAATAGGCGAATAATGACTCAGCTTTTTTGCATTTTGATTGGATGGTACACTAAGTTAACTGTCCAAACGTGTCAACCACTAATCTTAATCCAAAGAGAGGTAATTTGTGAATCATCATTAAGGCTATATGTAAATCAATTCATCGGCCATTGTATTATCCCTTTATATTCATGATTTTATAAACATTAACAACGAGAGAATGGACAATGGGCGTATAACAACTAACTTTAGAATGCAGTGTCTGCCTTTGGTAACTTTAAATTGTTGGGGAAAAATGGAGGGAAGAGGACAAGAGAACAATAATAACATTATCCCAATTTTATTTTCCATTATCCTATCCCCTAACCCTGATTTAATACACTTTAGAAACTTTAGTTGATTGAAATTTGTTCATTTTGCGGCTTTTGAAAATATAAGAATTCAATCTTTTTTTTAGAAATTTTAGATTGACAGGTCATTTAAGGTCAAGTAAATGTCTATGATTGCCCGCAGGGTTAGGAAAGAGGCCTCGATGGATTAGGGCCAACGCAGGGGCTAGAAATATGAGAAAAGCTTTTTATGATCCGAATTTATTGTTTGTTTTATAAACAGTAAACACATATAATTTTATATGTAAAATTAGTTCAATTGACAAACAAACATCTAGCTGTATTTCTGTCGGTTGCAAGAATGTCACTTCACTTTTAAAATATTATTACTAATATTTTGTCATTTGATTCAAAAGACTTCTTGACTTAACGCAATATAAAGCAAGGATGACTTCATTCATACGTAGAGAACACATAAATAAAACAAAATAAAGAATAAAAGTCTTTCCCATAACCTCAAACGGACTATCGGATAGACAAAGTTATTTATAGAGAAGGTGTAGTGGGAATTCTGGTGCTTTCCCGCAAAGTGCATGTCGAACACTAGAACCCCCATTAAGTTTAAAGGGGCTATAACCTTACTTTACCTAAAGAATAAACAAAATAATTACTGCACCTTATTTTCAATTGTTAGAATAAAATATATAACTTATCCTAGTAAAAGTCATTTCCTCCATATTGCTATGGTCTGACTTGCATGCTAACAGAAAAATTGACGGACGGGCAGGTATTATGAGCACCTTCGCTTTTAAAAAAGTGAAGAAAATGAAAAAAAAACTAAATCTGAAACTTTTCAATTTAAAGATAATGCGATACTTCCTTTCCTACCAAAAAATATATGTCCATACAAACTGACCATTTGAGGATTTCTACGACAAATTAGTCATCGTCTAAAATTCACCTTTTCAGCCTGTCTATCCATTACAATGTGGCAATAAAAGTGGTTAAATTGAAATTTTCGCAACTGCTATTAAAGAGAGTTATTGTCAAGATTTTTACTTTCTGTATAATTTTTCTTACACTTTTTTATATGACATATTAATTTTTGTTTTACTGTACTTTTTCGCTATTATCAGGTGTTGTAATTCTTGCTAAATTTTTATTTTTTCTGTAAAATTATAATGTTTTATATTAACACTGTAAACTACACCATTTTCCAACAAAATAGACTAAAATTAATCCTTATTGTGACTTTAACGTTCCTACGTTCACGGTAAATATTTTATATTATCAGAATTTAGCTGGAAGGGATAGAATATTGGACTGAATATATCCACGGTACCCAAAGTTTTATAAACTTGTTCTTTAATTTATTTTAAAAAAATTAAGGGACTTTTTAAAAAATAAAATAAGTTGTTTCAGAAAAGCAGTGTTTATAACTTTTCAACCAATAATTTAATAATGTAGAGATTGAGTTATTATTATTATTGGGAATATACATCAATTTTTCGTCAATTATCTTATTCCTTCAGGCCCGTGGAAATTAGTATCTAGTTTTATTTAATGTAAATAAATTTTTCCAGAATTCAAACTTTACTTTTTTCCTTTTTATTTTTTGCAGTTTTATGGAAAGAAAACATTAAGACCTAAAAACGGCATATAACCATGTCAACTTAATTTACAAAATTGAAAATGGCCCAAAAAAGTGAAGGTGTAATAAGAGACCGTAACGCAATTACTCAAATTTGTAAAAAGAACCTTGGTTTCATATAAATTAGTTTTAGCTGTTGGCATAAGAATAATTTCCTAATTTGTTAAACATTAAAACATTTGAAAAAATCAGTAAAGTTGAATGGTTGGTCAAGGACGTCAAAGTAGGCGGAATGGGGGTGTATACTCCCAAAAATAAAAAAAATATTAGATTTTACACAACCCCTCTCCTCTCATAAAAGTGTAACATCAAGACCATTGAATTTGTACAAACAATAAACATCTACACTTCTGTTTTTAACAACTAACCAAGATTGATTAAAAATAAACAGATATCATGATTTTAAAACATTGGGTACTGCATAATTTACTGTGCAATGTCACCTTTCTCTCTGGACTTGTGTGGCTATGTGGATAAGAAAAATACCTTTGTCTATTTATGACAAATAAAATACTCCTGGAGAGAACTGAATAATATACTTACTAGGGTGTGGCCGGATATCCGGCCGGATATCCGGCCATTTTCAATATCCGGCCGGATACCGGATATTGAAACTATCCGGCCGGATATCCGGCTATATAATTTTTTATACTTTACACCAAAAATCTCTGCTTTTTAAAATTTTTAATGGCTATAACTTTCTTATTATTGAAGCTAGAAGAACATTTTTTATCTTTATGTAAATTTATATAAGATTTCTGAAGAAATTTTTTTTGCTACTTTAATATATGGTAATTTGGCCGGTTATCCGGCCGGGTATCCGGTAATTTGGCCGGATAACCGGGTATTTGCCGGATACCGGATATCCGGCATTTGAAATCAGCCGGATATCCGGTATCCGGTATCCGGCCAAAAAAGTATCCGGCCCAACCCTAATACTTACAGGGTGTTTAATTTTTTGTTTATATTTTAAAATCGAAACTTTTCTACAATTCGGTTCGGTCCGTCCGTCCGTAATTTACGTTAATTTAGACATGTTAGAATAATTTTAAACTTTCGTGGAATTCCTGTAGTAGTTCGCACGGTACGATTTAGAAAGCGTAGCAATTCTATAATCGTTAGAAGAATGTCCGTACCTCCAATTAAAAAAAAAGCAATGTTTAGCATTTTCATGTAACAATTAGCTTTCTTCACTAATTTAGACATGTTAAAATTGTCCTTTCAATTTAATACTTTGCATGGTGATTTCTATAACAACTCTATAATCTTTACTAGAAGGCCGTACGTTCATTTAAATCATGTTAATTTTTAACTTTTTTGACACAAACTTTTATGTAATATAATCATCCTATTTATCAGGGTTCGGAAGCCGCGCGTAAGCCGCGTGTAAGCCTCAGTGAAATCTTAATTCTATCACTATAAAATTCAGCTGGATGTATAAAACTGCTCTTTAGCAGACAATCCTTCTTTCTGAAATTTCTTTTTCTGCTCACAAGCAGGTTTAAAACTGAGGCTTATGCGCGGCTTCCGAACCCTGCTATTTATCTGATTTATGGATCACTGATTACTAGGATAACAAATTTAATATCATAATCGAAGCATCTTTATAATCAAGTCCTAAAAATGTAGGTTTGTTCTTTAAACAGCATCCTGAATTTAACAGTTTTGCAACAAAATTAAGTGCAATTTTGTCAAAACTTATACATTTATATTTTGCTTATTCAGTTCTGTAACTCTACAAGAGTTGATGTTTGTTTGTCCTACCGTATCAGAGCTTTGCTTTTATGGATGTTGTCACCCGCGATCGTGACTCAACACGTATGGGCATCCGCTCGTCGCCGGGGAGGTGATAGATTCGAATCTCGGGCCGACAACGCGTCATAACTAATTACGTTAACTGCTGCTATGTCAGGTGCGCGACATAAATAGTAAGAGTAGGGGGAATGTCTTGGCCCATAAACAGGCATAACTCATTACCATGCACAGTTAGGACTTCTCAGACAAAGGTCATCAATCAAAGGGTTGGTTGTCTGATGGATGTTTCATAACCTAATATCCCATTTCACGCGGATGATACTCTGGATTCTCTAGATGATCACTTAAATCGAAGGAGAATCCCGCCCTTACGAGGTAATGGTAATTATGTATGTTGTCATCCTTAATGTAGTGCGACCAGGATCTTAAGGGGGGAGACAGTGGCGGCTAATGAACTAATCTACACACCACATTATAAAATGGTCTAGTCTTTAGTCAAATTATCGGTGGAAATTTGTTTTACCTTATATAAGTCTTTGAATGGTTTTAGGCCATTTTTCTGATATTTACCCCACATTTTAAAAAGATAGATATCCCTTGTCCCTGGCATGATGAGCAATAAAAAACGGACGTAATCTTACACTTACAATTACACAAAAAAAACATGGACAATTTCTCTGTAATTTATAACCGTGCTTTCACCCAAAGTGCTTTTCGGGAACTCAAGCCCCCCCCCCCCCCCCCACCCTATTTTTAAATAAATTAAAAACAAGGAGAGGGTGGGTTATTTTTTTGCTTTCATGCATAACACCTTATGCGTAAAGCCCTAGCCCTGTGGAGTTATATCAGTGGTGCCTTTACCATGCGGGGCTAGCCAATGCCCAATATAACCTAACCAAACCCGACCTAAAGTAAAATAAATAAACAAAAAAACCAACTCCTCCACCAAAAAAATAGATCCTACTTTTGTTCCTATTTTAGGTTAGGTTAGGTTATGTAAAGGTTAGAAGAGTCTTACATGAATTGTATTCCGTAGGGATAGAGTATTTTTTTCGGTAATAAATCATACAAGCTCTATTTTCTCTTCATTACTGCACAATAGTTTACCATTGTTTTTTTAGAAACCTTTTCCCTGTTTTTTCACTTACACCACTTTTTACCATTTTCTTTACATTTTAACGTCCGTCAAATTAAACAAATGCATTTGAATCTAACTTTTTGTTAAGACGGTTTTGCATTGCAGTAAGAATATATATAGTATCCGTAGCTTCAACCATGATACTAATTGTTTATCTGTCAGTGTAAATATATACACAGATTAAGGGGACATTGGGCTGTTTAATGCTTAGTTCCCATTCGGTAACTTAAAAACTTTGGGGATTTTTAAATTAATTTTGATTGGTTGGTTTATTAAGTTGAGTGTCCAAACGTTTCAACCACTAATTGTAAATTACAAAGGGATAATTTTGTGTATTAATCTAGGGGATGTTCATCATATTATCTAACATTGTCTTATCCCTCTAGATCCCTGAAATGGTCCTAGGACAAACGCAGGATAGAATATATCTAATGCTCGTGTTTATATTCGTACTGTATAATAATAAACTCGTTTTCTTTCAGTAGCGAAGGTATATCTGTATGTCTCTCTGTCTGTCAGTCACGTTTTGTATAGCTGGAATATTTTTGAACGTAATTAGTTACAAGTTTGCTAAAACACCTTTTTTAGTTTAAGAAATGTTAACCCTACAAAGAGACAGTTTATTTAGAAAATACCTTTATAAATATTTATTTTTAAAACAGTAATATACACAAAACAAAAAGTTTTTTTTTGTATTTTAAAGAAATAATAGAAAAAAACAAATGATTTCTCGAGGCAATGACCTTCCAAGTTGTATGTATGAATGAGACATGGAATATTAAGAATAGAATTATTATCAAGATTTATTTTCATTTAGTCATTTATATTTTGCTATTTCATTCTACTTCTAACAATATTCTAAGATAAAAACCAAAAGGTAAAAATACATATTCACTTCTAAACACTATTTTTCTATGGTACAGATTGATGTTAGAGTTATTTATGGTCAGAACATCAAGGTACTTTATTAGTAATCTAATAATAAGTATTCCAATACAAAACTTAATAGTAAAAACGAATATAATCTTTTAAACACTATATTTCTATGGTTCAGACGGATTTTAGAGTTAATTTAAGGTCAAAACATTGAGCTACTTTATCATAATTCTAGCAATAAGTTTTCAAAGATGAAACTTTATTGTAAAAACATACATAAACTTCTAAACACTATTTTTCTATGGTACAGACGGATGTTAGAGTTAATTTAGGGTCAAAACAATAAAGAAAACAATTATGACTAAAATTTGAAAGCTAAAATTGAAATGGGATAATCTTGCCGGTATTTTGTTGCTTTCTAGTAATAGTTAAGGTTTTTTGGGTAATTTAATGTTTTTTTAGAATGATTTTTATCAAATTGTTAAAACATTAAAAATGATAAACAAATAAATTTTTTAACACTAATAAAGTAAAAAAAAAGTAATAAATTTATGTACATCCCAAATGATAAACAAAATTACCCCTTTTGTAGAATAGAATCATTGGTTGAAAAGTTCTACACCGTTACTTTAAATCCACTAATTAAGAATTATTTTATGTATCCAAAACTAATAATAAAATTTTGAGTACAAATATGATTTACAGTCCATCGTCCCCTACCTCCATTAGTTTTGATATTGAAAAGATTATCTATCGAGAAATAAATTATGTTCTGATATTATTTGCTTCTGCCCTCTTACTCAGGGGTAAATATGATGAGTAAATAAATAATCATCTATTGCAGACAACCAACCCATTGATTTTATGACCTTTGCCTGGAAGTCCTCTGTATGGAAATAAATAGCACATCTGACATATTTAGCAGCAGTGAGTATTATTATTAAAGTCTTTAGTTATGGCAGGGTTTCAGCAGAGATTCAAAATTTTCACTTCTTCATAAAAAAAAATACTGGTTAAAAAGTTTGGACACTTCTTGAGGGAAACCCAACAATCAATATTCTATAAAATACCCAAACTTTTTGTTATAAAACTTTGGGTACCGGTGTAATTTATACTCCATATTTTGACAAATTTAAGTTTCCATTTATCCCACCGTGGCCACATATGAAATTATATTATGACATTTGTCCAAACAGAAAATTAAATATACATCAGCAAAACCATTATTGAGCTGGGCCCGTTAGCCTACCATAATAAGTGGCCGTACAAATCTGATTTTATTTAAGATTGAGTTAGCTATTCTTTTTACAAACCAAAGGTAAATTCTTTTTAAAAATTTGGGTTGGCTTCCTCACCAATTTAAAAAAAAAACCTCAAGAATCACATAAAAAATCTACAAAAATTAAATAAAATCTTATGTTAATAACCCTTCTATGATTTTATTTCATTTTTGTAGATTTTTTATATGATTTTGGAGGATCTTTCAAAAAAAAAAAATTGGTGAGGCAGCGATGCAACGACTGTAATTTTAAAAAAAAGAATCCACCTCTGATTTATACTTCACTGGATTTTTGATCACAATGCAACGTAAAGTATATATTCTGTAATAAGTTATATAGCAAACAACCATCAATAAATGCATAAGTATAGATGTATAATTCAGACAACTACCTGGCCCAAGTGATGGAGACACTTTTCGTCTGATATCAAATTGCTTTCTGTTCTTTTGTAGGGACTAGTCTGTGTTTACATTTCCGCCCTATGGGTAGAGTTACATATAGCTCATACCCCTCTTCTCTATTACTTTAATCAACCATCATTTGGCTTGAAGTCTTTAATGTGCTATTGTTTTGAAAGCTGTTTGTTGTTTTGTAAAACAACTCGATTAAAAATCAACTTTTAGGGTGAGCATTGAATACTTTATTTTGTAAGCATTAGAAAAAATATATAGAAATTTAATGCTTAATTCAAGTATCAAAGATATTCCACAGGTTACAATGTCTGTCACTCTGTAAGTACGTCTGACCTTCTGTAGAACGTTACTCACTAGTTATTTCTCAATTATATTTTATATATTGTCTTGCTATATTTTTCTATCTTCTTTTCTCTAATTCTTTGGTTATCTCTCTATCGTTCTAACCCCTTCTCTCTTTAAAGCTTATCTATTCAAAAAAAAAAACTTTACTTCCAAAGGGCATAATTGTCCTATTTTTTTATATAAAAAAGTTTGCTTTCTAGTATTATCCCATCTCTTTAAATTGAAACAAGGGGAGAAGCGTTAGTTTTTTCTCCAGTACCTGGTACTATTTAACCTGACCTGAACAAGCAAACAAAACTTTTAGAAATACGGGGGAGGGGGTTATTTGTCCAACAAGGCGTTGTAATGGAATGACTCCCTAAAAAAAGTTTAAACCCCCCTAATTGTTGAAATAGGTTGCTGATAACATTATTATACCGGTGAGCTTTAACTTCAACAAATGTTTCATGTCATCAGAACTGCCAGAAATCTATAGTAAGACAATTGTCGATAATTTGATGTACATCCCCAATAATAATACACAAAATATCCTTCTGTAGATTATTGGTTGAAACGTTGGGAAGCTGAGTTTAATAAAGTCCTCAATTTTTTTTAAGCCAAGGAATAAAAAAAAACTTATTATAAAACTTTGGGGACTAGTGTAATAAACAACCTAATGTCCCCTTCCTCTTTGAGAACTGCATACATTAATATCCTGCACAAACTGTTAAACAATTTGTAAAACTATCAAAACATAAATAATTCTCATTTCAGGCACTCTATGTAAAAGTACCTATATTTGTCAATGGTACCCACACTGGGTTAGGTCACCGCAGGTAAATGCCCTGCAGGATTAGGCACCTCTTCGCTAGGAATTTTAAAAAATCTTTTATTTATTAAAAATAAGAAGGGAGGGAGAGGGAGGGGTTCAGTAGTGAGTGAAAACACCGAAATTTGCTATGCGGAAAAGAATGCGCACCTATTAGACCTGAGAAATGGTTTTCTATCATAAATCAAATTCTTTACAAGGGTAGTATCAAAGATTCAGCAAATTTATTAGGATAAGAGTCTGGGATCTTGAGGTATAAGACAAAGAATGATAAATTTGTGTTCATCCCCAATAATAACGAACAAAATTATTCCTTCCGTTGGATAATATGATTGGTTGAAAAGTTTAGACACTGCGATTTTGAACCATCAAATCAATGTTTAATAAAATTTTCAGCCAGATAATGAGATAGCTTTATTAAAAGGGGATTTTAGGGATAAGACAATAGACGATAAATTGATATAAATCCCCAAGGTTGATCAACAAAATTTCCCATTTCTCTAGATATTGAGTTTCGCTATATAAATATTTTCGTTCTTGTGTTAATAATGGTTTACTCTTTCTAAATTAATATTACTTAATTTGTCTCTGTTTGAGAGAAAAAAGAGCAAATATTTGAAAAATTTACTTTAGTATGATTATCATTAATCCTAAATTATCCAACACATTTGCGGTTTCAAAATCAATCATATTGTTTTTAGTATCGAAGCTAATCTATGATTACAATTGTCCGTCCGTCTGGTAGCTATGTTTTATAGAAAAAAGTGCTTTACACTGCTACTACTCAAGATTTATTTGTGTGAAGATTCATTATTCTAATGAGCATGCAGTTTATAATTACTTGGTCTGTTGGTAATGCTCAAACAAACCATATATTTACTTATTTATGTGAAGATTCTACTAAACAATGACCATTTACGCCATAACTTACTTGTCCATAGGTCTGTTTGCAATGCTCTAGGGAACATTAATTTTATGAGAAAATGTTTTTATCTTCTGCTTTAATTAAGATAAAATGATTCTTTGGCTAAAATTTAAAGAAGATATACGATTTAGAAAGAGTTGCAACTCTAAAATCATTACCAGAATGTCCGTACGTTTATTTAAAGATTTTTTTGGAACCAACTTTTTAATCAGATATGATTATCCTATCCATCTTATTTTTGGATTGCTAATGCCTAGGACAACAAAGTACAATGTTATGAGCGAATCATTTCTATAATCAATTCCTAAAATGTAAGTATGTCCTTAAATAGTATCCTGTATATAAGCAGCTTTCTAACAAATTTACTTACAATTTTGTTTAGATAGATACATTTATTTTTTGCCAATTAAGTTCTGACA
Source organism: Acartia tonsa (assembly GCF_053477335.1). Lineage (NCBI taxonomy): Eukaryota > Metazoa > Arthropoda > Copepoda > Calanoida > Acartiidae > Acartia > Acartia tonsa. The sequence continues at coordinate 28,726,312 of NC_137268.1, read as the reverse complement.
CACTGTTAAAAATAATTTTTTTATTTAGTATCAATTGATACTCTGGAGAGTATTGGACCCGTAAGAACGCTACAACTATATAATTAATATATAACACTATGTAATACTATATAACACAATAATTATTACTTTACAGAACCCATACATTTTTTTAGTATCGATTGATACGCTCTAGGGTACTATAGAATACGCTGTAGAAAAGTTTATAAAAATAGTAATATTTTATACGTTGTAGGGTATCGGAAAATACGCTGTAGAAATGTTTCTTGATTTAGTACTATTTCATACGCTGTAGCGTATCAGACAATACGCAAGAGAATGGTTTATGAAAATAGTAACTATTCATACATTCTAGGGTATGAATCTGTACTGTAAAGAATAATTGAAACAGACACCATTCGTGCACACCTCTCATGGAAGTGTTTCAATGCTTGGTCGTTTTAGACAAAGATGAAATGTTACTTTTTATGCTCAGATTTATAGTTTTGTTTTTTGTAATTATGACTGACCATAGTTTTTATTTTTAAGGATAATGTTTAGTCCTAAACATCTTTAAAGTAATTTTTTTACTAAATTTACATTTAAATTAATGTTTTTTGGCTCTGCTTGGTATGTTTGTTGATATAACAAAATGTATATGTACATATAATAATCATATATTATAAACTGATCTTTCATACAAAGTAAAACAGTTTCATACTCTCCAGAGTATCAAAAATTATGATAGAGGGTAACAACAATTGCGAAGGAGCGTAATGAAAAATTACTTCTACTGTACTGAATTTTATTCCCTAGAGCGTATTGGATAATACTCTACAGACAAATACATCATTTAGTACTAAATGTTACTTCACAGAACATTACCTAATACTTAATACAGCATTGAAAACTTCCTTGTATCGTAATGAGGTTTTTTTCCTAGTACATACGGATTGATACTATACATTAATGTGAAGAATATATAGTATTACCTGATGCTAAAAAAAAAAATTATTTTTAACAGTGCACTCTTCGTTTGTCACTTATTTTAGTCACTTATTAAAATTAAATATATACCTTTAATATGTATACCTAATAATAATAGATTAAAACATGGTTATTCTGTCAGAACTATATTTAATCTGATTGATAATTACAGAACTTAAACTTTTATGGGAATTTAAGCTTTTGATTAAGCACACGCCAACATATTACATTCAAATACAAGAAAGATAAATTTTTCAATGGTGTAAAGTGTCATTTTTAGATGGATTGGTATTGATATGAAATTGTATGTGAATAACTTAGTTTAGATATCTTAATCGGTCCGCCTAGAAAACAACAAATAAAAGATGTTTTCTAGATTTATTTTCAGTTTGTCTCAATATCATATCTGTATTTGGTGCTTTTCCTTAAAGTGCCTGGTGATGACAGACCCCCCCCCCCCACCCAACACCCACCACTTTCTTGTTAAGGGGGGGAGTTATTTCTTCATGCCTTATCCCATACAGGAGAACCTAAACCTACAGGGCTACCCACCCAATTTAATCTAATAAAACTTATCCTAAGGTATTTTTAATTAGGGAAGAAATAACTACTAATTTTAAGATAAAAGAGGGGTGCTGGAATACAGGGAGGAAGGGAGGGGACAATGGATCGAATATTCATATTTTAGGAGTCTCAGACTTTGGGGACTGGCTTAAAGGGAAGGTGCATGAATATAGCAGTTTCTGACTGACTTTGGGGACTAAAATATGAATGACGTCACGAGAAATCATGCAACATGACGGGGCATTCTTATAAAAACTAGCGCAATAATAAAAAGATAAACAATAAACAAGCAGACAGAAATCTTTTAGTTTAATAATTTTAAAATCATAATGACTTATCATAAACAAAAAAATTAGTTCTGGAATACTTGTTTGCAGTTATAATTACAGAAAATATTTTATTTATTTTTTAAATTAATAATTAAATTGCTGTTAGATAATTTTCATTAATCAAAATTAAAATAAATGCGTTATAAAGTAGTTACGCTAATAGAATATATTTTCTGCTGTTGATTATAGTTCAGTGTATAAAAATTTTAGAGAGAAACACACACACAAACAAACGTCTTCATATACACACATTTAGTGACACGTGGCGATTTTTGGTTTCCTTTTTTTAAAATGTTTTATTGACAAGATTATATAATGTAATATTTGTATCCTTATATATATTGTAATACGTTTTTTGTATGTTAATATAGTTCTCCATTCTAGAGAGCTTTACAATTACATCCCAAGATAAAATTTAGTCTAGTGATGATATTATACAAATTTTTTAAAGCAAAGCTTTTCTATAATAAGGGTCGGTCTGTCTGTACGTCCGTCCATTGCGGTTAGCTCTTTTTGTTAATTTAAACAGTTTAGAATTGTCCTATCGACTTCAAACATGGCATGATGATTTCTATAACAGTTAGGTATGACTTATAAGCAACTCTATAAGAATCTTTAATATTTTTCAGATGAAATCTTGTATAAAATGCAAAAAAGCAGAAAATGTGATACTGCCTTGGTTTCCAGGAGAAGAACAAAATGAATAAGGTATGTATACATTTTTATCTAAACAAAGATGAAAACATCTTTAAGTAGCGAAGCATAAAGACAAACAGATTTACATTTCAAATCATACCTGTACCTTTGCCACTAATTATTAACAGTTAGAAAATTGCTTTTTGGTTATAATTTCATTCTTATTTCCTACCTAATTTTGAGAAAAGTAGTTTCCAGTTATGGTTTTTAAAAGCGAAGCTTTTCTATCATTAGGGTCGGTCCGTCCGTCCGTCCGTACGTCCGTCCGTCTGTACGTCCGTCCGTAACGGATAGCTTTTTTCGTTAATTTAGGCATGTTAGAATTGTCCTATTGATTTCAAATTTTGCATGGTGATTCCTTTAGTAATTAGGTACGATTTAGAAAGCATAGCAACTCTATAATCATTACCAAAATGTCCGTACGTCCATTTTAAACATGTTGATTTTTTTACTTTTTTTAACAACAAATTTTTATGTGTTCTAATCATCCGATTGATCTGATTTTTGGTATATTGATTCCTGGGACAACAAAGTATAATGTTATTAGCGAAGCAACTCTATAATCAAGTCCTAAAAATGTAAGCATGTCCATAAACATAATTTTGTATAAAGCAGTTTTTCAACAAATTTACTTACAACTTTGCTTCGACTCTTATACATTTATATTCTGATTATTCAGTTCTGACACTATATAAGTGTTAATGTCCGTTTGTCCTACTGTTTCAGTGCTTCGCTTTTATGGATGTTGTCATCCTTGTTTACTTAGGTACCATTAGGTAATAATCACATTGGTATTTATTGACATAAATCCAGTATTGCCGAATTAATTTTTAAAAGCGAAGCTTTTCTATAATTAGGGTCGGTCCGTCCGTACGTCCGACCGTCACAAACGGATAGCTTTTTTCGTTAATTTAGGCATTTTAGAATTGTCCTATCGATTTCAAACTTTGCATGGTGATTTCTTTAGTAGTAAGGTACGATTAAGAAAGCGTAGGAACTCTATAATCATTACCAAAATGTCCGTATGTTCATTTTAAACATGTTGATTTTTTTACTTTTTTTCTTTTTTAACAACAAATTTTTGTGTGATCTAATCATTCGATTGATCTGATTTTTGGTATGTTGATTCCTGGGACAACAAAGTATAATGTTATAAGCAAAGCAACTCTATAATCAAGTCTTAAAAATGTAAGTATGTCCATAAACATTATCCTGTATCAAGCAGTTTTTCAACAAATTTACTTACAATTTTGCTCCGATTCTTATACATTTATATTCTGATTATTCAGTTCTGACACTATATAAGTGTTAATGTCCGTTTGTCCTACCGTTTCAGTGCTTCGCTTTTATGGATGTTGTCATCCTTGTTTTGTCTTTAAGATAAGCTAAATGCTAAAAAAAAATATTTATTTCAGACGACTAACAAAGGGAAAATTAGCTTTCCTGAAAGAAGAAGTTATTGATATGGTGCTAGAAAGAATTTAAGATAGATCACGGAGGGTATCTGCAGCGCGAAGGGGTGGTCTGTAGTTTGACATTTACATAATTTTATTTTCTTTAAATTTTATTTAAAAGGGGGTCATTTAGAAGTTTATTTTACTTTTTTCCATTTGTTTTATCTGATACTTTCCAAAATATGTTTTATTAAGATTTCAACAAAAAAAGTAATTTTGTGTGACTAGACCATTAATGTTATTTAGAATTAGAATCATAAATCTGAATACAAAACAAATGAGAAATCGAACACTTAGTTTTGGAAGCCACAAGCTAAACATTTTTAATTAAGTTATTTTGTTTATACCTATTGTGTGTAACTATATAGGTAGGTCATACAAATACTTTAAACTAGCAAATATTTGAGACCTTAAAAAGTAGAACAAATGAATATTTTTACCATAGGACAACTAACAAATTAAATACCTATTGAATTTAAATATTTATTGAGCTTATTTACTTACCATTGACATAATATTTTTGTAGGTATTAAGTGATATATTTTTTTATTTAATTATTTTAACTTAAATTGTTTTGTATTTCCTTACCAGTTCTATTGTGATATGATGTATTATGTATGTAGAATTTATTTATTATTTTGATGTAATTTTAATAATTTTTAATACAATTGTTTTATATAATTTTTGTTCATTATTCATGATGATTTAGAAACCATAGAATAGTTATTTCTTTCATCGTATTATAAACCTCTTTCCGCGGATATAGAATGTACAATTATTAGATTAAAACCAGTTTTTTAGCCATGAGGTGCCGAAGGCACGGGCTAGACATAGTTTTTTCGTATTGATGAGAACCGGTTCGTGTCCACCGGATTCGAATGAATACGAGAAACTAAATTATTACCAGAAAGTCCGTACGTCAATTTTTAACATGCTCTTACTTAAATAGTAGCTGCGCCAATATCTATAATAAGAAGTAGAATGATGTCTGTTTGTTTGTCTGTCTGTTTGTTTGTAGCAAAGGATCACGCTAACCGCTGAACCCATCGGGTTCTCCTTTACAGAGTAGCTTCTCATAGGTCCCCCGGGAAGGTTTATAGCTATTTTCTTGGGGGGTGGGACACCCACAACCCCCCCAAAAATGAAAAATACCCCCCCCCCAAAAAAAAACTTTTTTTTTTGAATTTTTCTTTCAAATCTAAAATAAGAAAAATTGGTTTTATTAAACCTCTTGGGACAAAGCCCCGAGAGGCTAGGGGCGAAGCCGCAAGTCCTATAAAAAGTTTTTTTTTGTATGTAGCTAAAGAATTTGGTGATCCAGTTAAGTTATACATTTTAGGGAAGATTTATAAAGGTCCTGGCAGGGGCGTCCAAGCTTTTTTATCTAGAGGGGGTAAAAATTTTTTAAGGGGGGGGGGGATAAAATGGCGCGTGAAGCGCGCCGCAATTTTTTTACCCCCCCCCCCCCTTGGATTCTGGAATGCTTTTGGTTTTTTTTATCAGAACATCTAAAAACGGTTTTATGCAATTTTTCTACTCTTAGAGACTAAAACTGATATTTTTTGGTAAATGAATTGCTACCAAGTTCTTGATCTTGATAATCATGGGCTTTTAGTAAAGTAGCGTTTGGGGGATGGTGCATTTTGAATTAAAATTAATTAAAAAATAAATAAATTTCCAATAAAAGTTGCACTATCAGAAAATCTCACTTTATCTGGAATTATCTGGTTTTTCAACCTTAAAGTGTCACAACTATAAAATTGAATTAACTGCCCATTGTCCCCTCCCTTCCTCCCTGGCTGGAATAGGCACCTTTAGGGAAACCGCCCTTTATTTCTCTTTTTCTCTCGCTACATTTTTTACCTTCAATGAAATTTCTATTATAATTTTTGGCCTTGTGGTTAAAGGAGAGTTTTCAAGCATTTTTGTATGACAACTTTTATATCTGAATTTCTACTGTGAATGAACTTTTTCCCATATCTCACATGGGTCTCTCTATCTCATTCTTATGGCAGGTTCCATTTTAAAGAAATCTTTGCAATTACAGTACAATATTAGAGAGCGCAGGTATACATCTTATTGTGATTTTATTGTTTTAATCTCTTTGAGACCGATTCAAGTCACAAGGTACCCAATTACATAGAATTAATATTTTTTCAAAACTACACAGAAGAATCTTTTAAAATAGCAATCGAAACAAATACTTTACTGTTACTTAAAAATACAACTTTGCTCTAGATCTAACCCTTCGGGACATTAAACCTGAAAGGCTCTTATAAACCATTGCTTAACCTAACCTAAAGCTTATTTCGAAAATTTAATTCTAAACAATAGTTCTACTTAATAATTCATGGGCCAAGGCATTCCCTCTATTCAATCCAGTGATATCTCGCACCTGACATAGCAACATTAAATGAATTTATCATTTATGAGAAGTATTTTATGATCAGCTTTGATATATACTCTGGAAACTTTGCTAATTTTGTGTACAAAAATATTTGTTTGATTTGCTTGCACACCTACTCTATCTTATGATTGATCGGTTGACCTGATCGAATGCTTGTTAGCCCACCCTTCCTTGCAATATCATATTTACCCCTCAACATTGGTGAACTTTGTAGGATAAACAGACACATCAACTATGCTTGATTCAGTTCTAATTAGTTGAATTGATCTCTCTCTCTCTCTCTCTATGTTTGCTTTGATTTAGTGGATTTATATCATAATAACAAGGACGATAAAGTTATAAGAACAAACAAATAACAATAAAAATTTAGATTTAGAGACATTTCTAATCTCTTTGGCTTTATAATAAGGAAGGGACGCGACATTGAACTTTAAATTCAATGTTTTACAGTCACATTACTTATTAGCAGAGTACTTTTGATTGGTTGGGTCCAGTCTAAAAGCTCAAAACTTTTAACCAATAATTCATTTCTATAAAAGGGGTTATTTTGTTTGTTATCATTGGAAATGTACATTAATTCAATGTTATAGAAAACATTCAAAACTTATTATAATATAACTTTTGAATTTACATATTAATTTTGAAATATTTTTAATAGCGAAGCTACCTTATAAGTTATGGACTGTCTCTCTGTACTTTCTTGTATAATAAATAATGATACTCTCTTTGAGTATTGTGAGTTCTCTTTAAACATATGTATATTGTGAGAGAAATTAAGCTTTATAGAACACCCTTGTAGGTTGTTAATAATAATGTATCTTGTGTATAACCATGTAGTTTCATGTAGTTTAAATAGTTCACATAGATATTGCTTGTAACCAGTGGCGTTTACAGGGTTTTGCCGAGAAGGTGTGGTTGAAGGGGAAGGTCATCGTAACAAATTTTAATGACAGGATGGGTGTTGAAACTCTCTAGCAACCCGCTTCCACGTACTTATGTTATAAAAGATTAATAGAATTGGCAATTTAAATTAATATTGGTTAATATTATTGAAAACAAGATAATTTAAAGCAATTTCCAAGACAAAGGCCACAATAAGAAGCTTTAATAAGATAATGTATTTTATATTTTACAGAGAGGGAGGTGACACTGGACTTTTAAATACACTTGTAACCAAAATTTGAAGAATATTAACCACGTTACCTTTATTCGTTACCTCAAAACCTTGATTTGTTGGTATAGAAACAAAAAGTGTCCAAAACTTTTCAACCAATAATCTTAATCTTTGTCTTATCCCTTAAGATCCCTTTTTTATAACATCTGCTTAAACTTAGTTAATATTAAAATATTTTCAATAGTTTTACCACCCTTACCTTACTAAAATCCAAGCTTTGGAAAATGAATACCTCATCATAATTTGGACTTTTCAATAGGTAATAATATTAATTTATTGGCTTTTTACTCATATGTATATTATATTACTTTTCACGGCAAAAGAATTAAGTTAGTTGGTCTAAAATTAGACAAATGTAATTTGAATTTGAAAGAAAATTTAAAAATCGATATAAAATTGAATGTATTGACAGTGAAAATTTGGCGTCAATTAAGGTTGCTAATATGAAACTCATGTATTGGTCAGATCTGAAGGGGATGGGGTATAATATATAGATTGTAGCGAGGCCACTCTATAAGTCTGAAGATAGTTTTGCCTTTCATTTATTTTAAACAGATATAATAAGGGGTAAGACAATAGAAAATAAATTTGATGTACAAAAATTCAACAAATTTTTAGGCCAACGAATAAGATAACTTTAATTACCATTGTATTTTTTTATTTTTTGTTTATCATGTTAGAGTTAGGTTACGCTTAAAATAACGGGGAAGAAGGGCGAAATTTCTAACCATACTAATTATTCCTTTTTCACTTATTTAAAACACATAAAAGAGAGAGAAAAAAAGAGAGAGAGAGAGAGAGAGAGAGAGAGAGAGAGAGAGAGAGAGAGAGAGAGAGAGAGATAGAGTTGGAAAAGAGAAAGGTATCGTAAAAGTAATAGTGTTCTTTCTATACAGCTCATATAAATAGAAAATTTAACTTTTATGAATTATACAAATCAATTAAGCGAAAAAAGTAAAGTGAATTTTATAGGCAAGAATAAATTAATATTACACTTTACCAATATAGCCAACATAAAAAAGGGTATTCTTTTCAGAAAAGCTTTGCTACTAAAAAATGAAATACCGCAATTTAAACAAAAACGGGTATAGCCCCTTTCATAAAATCGCCTTCTAAGGGGCGTTTCGTCATTTTTTCAAAGCAGCTTTTCTCCAATTTCTTGCCCCTGCGGAGGGCTCTAACCCTGCGGGACGATCACCAAACCTAACCTAACGTAAAGTAACCTATCAAAAGCTACTGTGAAAATATGACTTAACACCCATCAAGAGGCGATGTCACGAAAGGGACTATACCAGAAAAACTAATGCTGTAATGAAAAAACGTCAAAGGTAACACTAATCGCTTCATTAAAAGAAAACCTATTTTATGGGAGAGATCATTTCACCCCTTTATATTCTGACAACAGAATTTTTAGAGGGCTTGTCTACCTACAATTTAGACTATTTCTAACCCCCCCTTAATAAATCCACGTAAAATAACCTTAAACTTGCACGTTCGATTCCATTCAAGTAAAGAAATTTAATTTATTTACTAGCAGCTATTAATATATCAGTTGTCTACAAATATTGACAGCCGTTTACGGTATATTACTTAACAAACATATATACATCAAACTACTTTAATACATATACAGTTGGTACATTGGTATTTAAATTTACTCAGCCCATATTAGAGAAATCAAGAAAATCTATTAGATATTTTCTCAACCCCTTTATAGTTCTTTTTGTGAATTAAAAATGGGGTTTTAAAATTATCAGTATTCATTTTTTCTCATGGAAGTTTTGCGTATTGTTATTTGAAATTAATTTTAAAGAAAATTTATCCTGAATTATCAAAAACTTTAATTCTAAATAGCGAAGCTTCTCAGTAAGAGACGGTTTTTCATTTGTATTCAAACCGGTCTTAGTCATACTGAAAAAATGTATCATATCATATTATAGAAAATTTTAAAATAATCATTAAAGTGATACAAGTTTTGTTAGCTCGGGCCTTCGACACATCGGGCTAACAAAACTGGTTTTAATCTCTTAATTTTCCATTTCAATATCCACGGAAAGCTGTCTATGATACGATGCGATAAATAGATAATTCTTGTCAAAACATTGTTTTCTTAATATAATTGAATAATATTAGTATTGGTATATTATGATAACATAAAAAATAACAAGAACAATTTGTCCATGACTAGAAATACCATCAAAACTTGAAAGTCATCTTTTTGAAATTAATACATAATAGCCAAAACAGCGAACTTGCTATTTTGTAATTTTTCTATACATAGTTAGAACTTTTTCGCTCTCTTTTCACAAGCCCATTTTCACCATAAGATACCATGTATAGTTTGTTTCATAAACCTTGTTCTCTATGTATAGGATGGATAATTTTTACCCTAAGATACCATGTATAGTTTGTTTCATAAACCTCGTACTCTATGAAAAGGAGGGATAATTTTCACCCTATGATACCATGTATAGTTTGTTTTATAAACCTTGTACTCTATGTATAGGATTGATAATTTTTACCCTAAAATACCATGTATAGTTTGTTTCATAAACCTCGTACTCTATGTATAGGGTTGATAATTTTCACCCTAAGATACCATTTACGAAACATATCGGACAGATGGACCAACCATAATTATAGAAAAGCTTTGCTTTTTAAAAAGAAGTAAGTTTTTTTTGTCTGTAGCTTACAATATCAATAATTACTTCACCAATTTAGTTCAACATTGGATAAAAGCTTCACATAGGTATCAAACTTGTTTTAATCTATTTAATTTTTAAATGATATTCCCAGCTATGTATTAAGATGTTCATGTAGCACACTGTGGTTTGTATTGGTGATTAAAGTTGTATGAATACAGGTAATAAGATACCTTACCCTGTACATATACTTAGAGGTTCATGTACCTCACTGTGGTTTGTATTGGTAATTAAAGTTGTATGAATACAAGTAATAAGATACCTTGCCCTGAATATCCTAAGAGGTTCATGTACCACACTGTGGTTTGTATTGGTGATTAAATTTGTATGAATACAAGTAATAAGATACCTTGCCCTGATATATACTAAGAGGTTCATGTACCACACTGTGGTTTATATTGGTGATTAAATTTGTATGAATACAGGTAATAAGATACCTTGCCCTGAATATCCTAAGAGGTTCATGTACCACACTGTGGTTTGTATTGGTGATTAAAGTTGTATGAATACAAGTAATAAGATACCTTGCCCTGATATATACTTAGAGGTTCATGTACCACACTGTGGTTTGTATTGGTGATTAAAGTTGTATGAATACAAGTAATAAGATACCTTGCCCTGATATATACTAAGAGGTTCATGTACCACACTGTGGTTTGTATTGGTGATTAAATTTGTATGAATACAAGTAATAAGATACCTTGCCCTGAATATCCTAAGAGGTTCATGTACCACACTGTGGTTTGTATTGGTGATTAAATTTGTATGAATACAGGTAATAAGATACCTTGCCCTGAATATCCTAAGAGGTTCATGTACCACACTGTGGTTTGTATTGGTGATTAAAGTTGTATGAATACAAGTAATAAGATACCTTGCCCTGATATATACTAAGAGGTTCATGTACCACACTGTGGTTTGTATTGGTGATTAAAGTTGTATGAATACAAGTAATAAGATACCTTGCCCTGAATATCCTAAGAGGTTCATGTACCACACTGTGGTTTGTATTGGTGATTAAATTTGTATGAATACAATTAATAAGATACCTTGCCCTGATATATACTAAGAGGTTCATGTACCACACTGTGGTTTATATTGGTGATTAAATTTGTATGAATACAGGTAATAAGATACCTTGCCCTGAATATCCTAAGAGGTTCATGTACCACACTGTGGTTTGTATTGGTGATTAAAGTTGTATGAATACAAGTAATAAGATACCTTGCCCTGATATATACTAAGAGGTTCATGTACCACACTGTGGTTTGTATTGGTGAATAAAGTTGTATTCATAAGGTACTAAGATACCTTGCCCTGTACATATACTTAGAGGTTTATGTACCACACTGTGGTTTGTATTGGTGATTAAAGTTGTATGAATACAAGTTAACAAAGGAGCCGATGTGCTTTTTAATAATACTTACAACGAAACCCTTTTCTTAAGAGAAACGGATGAATAATCTTTTCAAAAAACATATTGCATTGTATAAATAAAGGTAATAAGTAGTTATGTATAATCAAGACAACTAACTGGCCCTTTTTTTCTTGGGGACATTTTTCGTCTGCTAGCAAACTGCTTTTTGCCCTTTTGTAGCGCCTTGGCTGTGTTAATATTTATGATGCTATTGGCAAATATTCAAATACCCAATTAAAAGTTGGCCCAGGGTCCACAGTTATTTAACCCCTTTTCCGTCTATTGTTTTACTCTAATATTGTATCTCAGTTTACACATCGTCAATGGATTTAGGAGGTAAATTTTATTTCATTCTTAAATAGACTAGAAAGTATAACTTTTCATGTAAATAGTTTTATTTATTGAACTTTTTATGGTGTAAATGTGTTAAGAAATTTATCAAATATATTTGAAAGTTTTCAGCTATTTTTGATTTAATATCAAAACTAAAATATTTTCTAAAGAATTCACATTTTGTCATGAATTTTATGTATAATTAGGATCAGGTTCAAATCAATGTACTCAACCTTTTTCCCTGAACCTTAAAGCCCTTTTTAAGGTCTAAATAATGTTATTATTTGGGGTTCTCATGAAACTTGTGTTTTACAATTGCGCCAGTTTTTGACATGACTCATTAAAAACAAGGATGACAATATCCAAAAGTTTCAAAGAGACTTAAGGAATCTTAAGGGATAAGACAAGGTATGATAAATTAATGAATACCCCTCCCCCCTCCCCCAATTAGTTTAAACAAAATTACTCCTTCTGGGAATTAAAATTATCTAGTTTGTACTACCAAATAAAGATTTAAGAATGATAGAGCGTGTTCATATAACATTGAGTACCAGTGTAATCTTTAATACCTAAGAATTTGATAAAACAGCCACACTGATGGAGAGACTGATGATCAAAATTACATATAAATAGAATATATGCCCACTTGTAGAAGTAATATTTTCCCCCTGACGATCTAACAAAAAATTAAGTCTTAGAGAAGTGTCGTTCCAGAAGACAACTAAACACAAAATGTGGACATTAAACAGTATGATGTAAAAGAGGGCGAAACTACTTTTGAAACACTATTCTAAGCAAGGCTGCGCCATTTTTATTATCTTAATAGCAAATGAGAAAATCATTCTTTCTCTTTAATATTAATTACAGATAGACAGACTTATAGAGCAGTTTCTAAACAGGAAGGAATCTCTAGAAAGTGAATATAATCTAGCGCCTGCGCCCTTTCATCTATGGAGGGAATCATAAAACCATCCCAAGATTTAAATAATATTTATTTCTCGCATCGTATTATAAACAGCTTTCGCGGATATAGAATGTACAATTATAAGATTAAAATTATAAGATTATGATTGTACATTTTTATATTCGTAGAATGCTGGATATAATACGATGCTAGACATAGTTTTTTCGTATGGATGAGAACCGGTTCCTATCCACCGGTTCGAATGAATACGAGAATAGTTATTTCTCGTATCGTATTATAAACGGCTTTCCGCGGATATAGAATGTACAATTATAAGATTAAAACTAGTTTTTTTAGCCCCGTGGTGCCGAAGGCACCGGCTAAAAAAACTAGTTTTAATCTTATGATTGTACATTTCTATATTCGTAGAAAACTGGATATAATACGATGCTAGACATAGTTTTTTCGTATTCATGAGAACCGGTTCCTATCCACCGGATTCAAATGAATACGAGAAAGATTATTAAAATCATCTAGGGAACTTCCCAAAAATAAAGACATCAATTGGGAACACAGTAATAGTGTCTGACTGATTATGACGTAACAAAAAAAAATTAGCCAATGAGAGGCCGTTATTGACAAATGGTAAAATTTATAGTGGCCTCTCATTGGCTAATTTTTTTTGTTACGTCATAATCAGTCAGACACTATTACTGTGTTCATCAATTGGTTTTATGGTTAGCAACGGAAAGACTAAAAAATCTTTTTCTACATAAAAGTAACAGGATCAGTGTCTATCTGTCTGTTACGTAGGATCTCTCCAAACTCTGAACCGATATGGATCTCCTTTTCTGTGTAGTTTCTCATGCAGGTCCTGAGAAGGTTTATAACTATTTTGGGAAAATGTACCAACCTCATAAAATAACCCCATAAATAAATGACACTCACCAATTTATTTTTTACCTTTTCATTTTTCAAAACCTTAATTAATTAAAACAATTGCATTTAGGGGCGAGGCTGGTAGTTAATTTATATAATTGGATGGTGGGTAAATACGTTGATTGATTATTATCCCTCTGTTTGCCCTAATAACCAAAACAAACAATTAGTCAAAATTTAATTAATCCATCACATGAGTAGATAGATAGATAAAAAAGAACAAGGATGAAAAATCAATAAGTATCGACTCGAGTATCCTACTTTAATTAATTGATTCACAAACAGTTTACCGCAGATGCACTAAAAAACTTTTTTAAATATTTTTTCTGTATCTAAAAAAGAACTACAATATATTTTTTATGTTGTTAAAAAAAGTATTTTTTTATGTTTTTTTAGGTAAAGTTAAGAGCCATGCTAAAGAATATATTTCTTGCAAATAAAATAAAACCGATTTGACAACGGACCCTCACCAAACGGATGTACAAAGTAGGATATTAAGTAGCTGCGCTACTAACACAAATAATAATTACTGAATTGCTAATTGAGTAATCTCTAAAATGAATTGCCTCAAACTGTTTAAGGAAGAAATATTGCTCAAGGAGAAAGAAAAAAAAGAAAGAAAGGGAGAAAGAAAGAAAGGGAGATGGGGAAAGAAAGAAAGAGAGAGAGAGAGAGAGAGAGAGTGAGAGAGAAAAGAGAGATAGAAAAAAGAGAGATAGGAAAAAGAGAGATAGGAAAAAGAGAGATAGGAAAAAGAGAGATAGAAATAAAGAGAGAGAAAAAAAAAGAGTATTAATTATAGAGTTGCTACGCTTTAAAATAAAAGTTCAATTTGTAAGACAGAGAGACAAAGGGGTCTTTTTTCAACCCCCCTCCCTTTATCTTCAATACACAGATTTTAATCTTTTTAAATCAAACTTTGAAGTCATCCTACAATTTAACTTTAGCCACAAAAACTATTTTTGAAAGTAAAGCTTTTTATACAATTTTGTATGTATGTTTGTTTACAACGGATAGCTTTAAAATTCAGATTGACGCTACTCTTTGACAAGGAAATGTAAGTACGTCCCAAAATTTCTTATTGTAATGAAATACATCGAATTGTTTACTAAATTAAGGCCTCAATACAAATTTTAGAGTGAAGCTTATCTTTAATTAGAGTATTTGTGTAAGTCTTTAAATAACGGAGCAAATTTAATTTATTATTATTTAATCAAATTGTTCTCTTTTTAAAATAACCCTAATTGCTTAAAATGAAAAAAGAGAAACATTGGCTTGGATTTATATAAACAAAAAAATTCTAAATGATAAAATTGCTTTATTTTACTGCTATAATCTACATAAACACATAATTTTAAATTAGCATAAGTAATGCGGTAAAAAATTCTTATTTCTAACTATAAAGTAGTAAGAATTTTTTTCTAAGGGCGAAGATTTCAAAAACTACTGAACCGATTGAGTTCTCTAATTAGGTTCCAAGATAATTAGGTTATTTTACTAATGGATTTGAAGTGTTTTAAGATATTTTTGCTTCTTCTCTAAAATAGCAATCATTGGACCTTTACAAAGCTCTGAAGAATCTCCCTGTCGATATTAAACCTTAAATTTAGATTAATGAAACAATAAGGTACACTTTAGAAAGTGTGTCAACTCTATATTCAATACAAGTAAGTCTTTTCCTACTTATTCTTTTATTGGTCTTTGTTAAGAGTTCGTTTTAGGTACTAATACCATTCGAGGGAACAACGACGCCTAATGGTGGGGGTAAGGAGGTTAAAGTGGTGATTATCCCCCCCCCCCCAAATGAAAAAGCTTGGACGCCCTTGCGAGGGAAACCGCCGCTAGACTTAGATAAATAAACTCTGACAAAAGCAAAATTTTTTATCAATTTAAAAGATCTGTATAAATATATTTGCGTTTAAATTATAAAATTTGCAAGCACAGAATTGTTTATGTTGCCCACGCACGGTTACATAGATAGGTTATTATTGTCAGTTTTTTTTATTCATTGTGTTGGTTTTTCAAAAACATGTTGCTCCTACTGATATATCATCGACATAGTTAATGTTATTAAAAGTGACCATGGCTGACATATTATCAAAATATATTTTAAATCCTATACTTAATGAGTGGGGAATTTTTTTATCTTCCATTGACGAATCCCTTAATCCCTTATTTAAGCAAAGATTTTAAATATAGGATAGGATAGCTAAAGTGTTATTTGAATATGGATGTATTATTTTTCCAACAATTTTGAAATCTGAAAGAATTCTGAACAAAAAAATGATATTAATCTGTCGTAAAATGCTAGAATAGAAGCAACATATAAGAACATACTTAGTGCTTACTTATTTGTAGATTTATTATGCTTATAACAGATTGCCTAATCGCCATAGGAATGAACATTTAAAACATAGTTAATTAAGAACAATTATATTTGCTTTGCATTGCTTGCATTTCTATTGCAGGTATAAAATAAATGTGACAATTCTTACAAGACCAATTTTATTTTTAGTGCGATTCGGATGGTAAGACGATCAGATCCTAAATTAAGAAAAACTAAATGGTTAAATCAAAATGAAAGTCTAGTCTAACTTTGAAATGTATTGATTTTTGTTAAGGAGAATCAGTGCAGAATAAAATGTTATCTCCTTGTATTTTTATTTCTATTTAGAGAGCTATGGTGGAATGAATCGGTCTCTTGGGGTCTCAAATCTTTTAATAGGATGCATCCATTTTATATATCACTTAAATTTTTAAATTTTCTCTCCTTTTTATTCTTTTCTCTCTCTTCTTTTCTTTCTATTTCTGTCTTTTTACTTTTTTTTCTGTCTCTTTATCTATATGTCTTTGTTAACTTTTTTTTTGTCTTTCTCTATTTTTCTGTCTTTCACAATCATTCTCTCTATTTTTTTTCACTCTTTCTCGTTTTGTCTCTCTATCTCTCTCAGATAGTTTGTTTATGGTGCATTTAAAGTTGATTAGAAATGTCACAAAAAAACTATTTTAATACCAGGTTTGTGCAGGTATAAAATTCGCTGTAGCCTAATCCTTGGGTTCTCATCTCTGTTTCCATTTATCAAACTTCGTGACTTGGATCACGAGCACCACCAGCATGGTGTGCCCATACTTCTGCAAATTGCCATATCCTCAAAGTTTTCTTATAATAGCCAAACAACATTTATGCAAATTAATTGTATAGGTTTTTTAATAATTAAATAGTGAAGCAAATGGTAAGGGGCTTTTGAGCTGTTATATTATTTGCAGTTATGATAATTTGTTAATTTTAACATTTTAGTGGTAATGATGTCACACCCACCAGAACAGTTAGTTACACAATACTATACACTTTCTATAGTATGGGTAACCATTGTAGTATGTATATAGTAGAGATGTACACCTAATAGTTAGTTACACTATTCTACTCACTTACTATAGTATGGGCAACCATAGTAGTGTGTATATAGTAGAGAGGTACACCTAATAGTTAGTTGCACTATTCTACACACTTTCTATAGTATGGGCAACCATAGTAGTATGTTTATAGTAGAGAGGTACACCTAATAGTTAATTACACAATACTATACACTTTCTATAGTATGATCAACCATACTAGTATGTATATAGTAGAGAGATACACCTAATAGTTAGTTACACAATACTATAAACTTTCTAGAGTAGGGTAACCATAGTAGTATGTATATAGTAGATAGATACACCTAAGGATTATTTACACAAACTGTACACTATCTATAGTATGGGTAACCATTGTAGTATGTATATAGTAGAGATATACACCTAAGGATTATTTACACAATACTATACACTATCTATAGTATGGGCAACCATGGTATTATGTGTATAGAAGAGTTATACACTTAGTATGGGCAGCCATAGTAGTGTGTATATTGTAGAGAAACATGACAAGCCAATAGATTGTTTGTTGGATAAAATGTAATTAAACCTATTTCAGAAGAAATTTGCTCCAATAAAGAAAACTTTATGAATGTTATTTCAAAAAATTTTTTTTTATTTGCGCCTGAAATTTCTATTGAATTGTTATTCAAATAATCAGAAACTGACAAGATGACAATTTAATACTTTTGTACAAGTTTAAGTTGCTCTTATAAAGTGCAACATTAATTATAATAAAAAATCATGTTTTCAATCCAAATTGTTTTGTTAAAAGAGTTGTTATATTAATTTCAAACTTTTATTACTTTTACTCAATTATATATGATTGCAATTATTTTAAGTTAATTGCCTATTTTGTGCAAGAAACAAATATTTTATTTATGTTTCCGAGGATTAAATGGCTTATTTCAACATTTAAAACCGGTTTATATCCAACGGAAAATAATCGGATATGGAGTTTAAGTTTTGAAACTTAACCTTATCAATCTCAGAGAGAGAAGGGACAATGGGCTGTTTATCACACTAGTCCCCAAAGTTTTATAATAACGTTTTCTTATCCGTTGGCTTAACAACTTTGGGGTCATAAGTGAATTTTGACTGATTTATTAAGTTGAGTGTGCAAACGGTTTATTCGCTACAGTAGGGATAATTTTGTTTATCATCATTGGGGATGTACATCAATTTATCGGCTATTGTCTTATCTCTTTTAACCCCTGATCAATCTATCTTTGAACGGTATGCATGCTAAAACAAACCAAATTTGTTTCCATATATGGGGCATAAGAATTTTAGCACAAATTGTTGCATAATTTTTAAATACAAAGCTTTTCTATATGTCTAAGGATGCCCCGTTCGTCCATCACATGTAATAGTAATAATTGTCAGTTTTAGCTTGGTAAAATCGTCCTTTTGATTTGAAACTGTGTATGAAGATTTCTGAAATAAAAAGAAATAATTTCCGAGGCATAACAAATGTATAATTATTACAAAAAAATGAGAAGCTAATACCAACTATCTGTATTTTAAGGATGATATTAAAGATTTTAAGACAAAAAATTCTTAATTAACGATAAACAAAATTGTCCGTTGGACAACCCATTTGATTTGATAAACTCCTAACATATGGAAGATCGTTTTTATAAACCTTTGGGAACCCCCATCTTTTACATTCGAATGTTCTCTATCTCTCTGATTTTTTATGGATATTTTCATCCTTGTATGAAGATCCTCTACCTTACTGTTACAAATTCAAAATAGAGCATCTTATAGAAAGCTATAGAGAGGTAAGCTCGAAGATGATTAAAGTCTCTCCACGGATTATGACGTCATACGATAGAATAACCAATGAGAGGCCAGCATAAATTTTACCATTACAGTCAATTACAGTGTATACTGGCCTCTCATTGGCTATTCTATCATATGACGTCATAATCTGTGGAGAGAATGTAATTATCTTCGGTAAACTCTTTTCAAAGAATTCAACTATTATTCATTACACGGTTTTAGGCCAATTCCTTTGGGTATTTATCTGACATACCTCTCCCCAAAAAAAATGTCAACCCCCCCCCCCCCTTTTACTTTAACATATTTATTTATTTATTTTAGTGAAGTTACCCATACACCCTTTTGGAGGGCCTCTAGGGGCGTATCTGGTGGTAAGATGACAAAAAAAATAAGTTATAGTATGAAATAAATCAGATGTTTGAAAAAAAATTTAAAAAATGTCTGTCTATATTCAGTATGTCTTCTTAATAGACATGGTCTGAAGGTATTTTTGAAGTTTTTTCACATCTTGAAATCACAATACAAATCTAACCTTAACTGAAGTTCATTTACTAGTGGAATATTACAATATAAAAGACCTTAGACCTCACTTACTAACCCCCCTTGCTGAGTCCAAAACAATAAAATTTCCTGAGCGCAATTTTATTTGTTTTACTGCACATTCAATTCTTTATGGAGGCTTTAATGCATAATTCAAAAAATCAACAGTCATTGGACGTAAGATCTCGTACAGTTTTTTTAGCTGCATAGCTACTCTATAAATCATCGTTCTTTTTAGGAAAAGAGTGGGCATTAGACTTCTACCCAAAGTTTTACAACTACGTGTTTATTGTTGGCTTAAAAACTTTGGATACTTTTATTGAATTGCTATCGGTTGGATCCAAGCTAGTATTGCCCAAACTTTTCCATTGTCTTATCCCTTCAAGATCACTGGTTCTTTCTGTCCGTTTTTTTGTCCCTCATTAAGATATTTTTGGCGCACTTATTCTGATTATTTTAGGTTTTTTAATAGTTATATTTTGATGACACTATTTTGAGCTGAACTACCCTACAATATAGTCACAAAAAAAACCTTAAAAATCTTGACTATTAAAGAAAAAAGAAAAAAATTATTTCTGTTTAGTTTAGAGATGGAGGGGCCATTTTACAGGTGAGCAACGTTGTGATCTCTCATTCGTTGCTTTTAAAACTTTAGCTACTTTTATAGAATCTTGATCATTTTGTACAAACCTTCAGTGTCAAAACTTTACTACCAATAATAATAATCCACATACTTTGATTTATTGTGTTTTGGTAAATAAATGTGTCGTCCATTGTCTTATCCCTTAAGATTCCTGAGTTGTAAAAAATATGTGTATGTTCAATAACTTTGAAGATGATTAAAGTCCCTCCACAGATTATGACGTCATACTATTGAATAACCAATGAGAGGCCAGCATAAATTTTACCATTGGTCAATTACAGTGTATACTGGCCACTCATTGGCTATTCTATCGTATGACGTCATAATCTGTGGAGGGACTTTAATCATTTTCTATAACTTTAAAAAGTGGCACAAAAATCAGTCATGTAACGTCATAAAAAGGATGGAGATGGGAGGAGAAGTGGGAAAGAAAACCCCTACAAAAGAGGAAGATAATCCCTCATTTTTATAATCTCACATGGCTGTGTAAAGTTACTATGTACATAGTTCATTTGTAAAAATGCACATTTAATTAGGTCCATTTATTGTTGACTATTCAAACAGCTTCAACAACATACATTTAAGCACTGAATCATATTTTGGTGTGTCTTTTCTTTCTCTCTTGTTTCATCCCTTCAACCCCTTGACCCAATCCGCTCCCCTTATACTGGATGAACGAACTGGCCAATAAATGAGTTCCATGTTAGCAACCTAAACAATTTTTCCCCTGTCATAATATCCACGTATATTACATATTCAATGTGCCAAATAACTGATCCATTATAAACAGTTCTTAGATATTCATCTTAGTTTTTTTAAAATTTGTATGTTATATTTTCACATATTTATCTACTAAAATCTTTTCATTAAACATATAGAAAGGCTAAATGGTCTGAAATAACTCGCAATCAAGAAATACCCCTTTAATACACAAAAAAGTCAGGGATAAGGGATGGGAAACGTAAGAAAATATTATTCCAGGCCTATTTTCCAACTAGGCCTAAAAAACTAGTTTCGGGATGACGCAGTAGTTAGATTTGAAAACTATGAACAATGATGAAATAGCTATTATATGAATGCAAAGAAAAAAAGTATAGAATAGAATTCAGGTAGTTGATTTCACCAATCATAAAATATAATAAAAACTTTCCAAAGAACCAATATGTTATTGGCTTTAAGTAGAATCCCGTTATTACTTCGCCAACCCCCCCCCCGGCCCCCCCCCCCCCCATTTAAAAAAAAGTTTTTTTTGAGATGGTTAAATCTGATTTATTTTCAAACATTTTAAGGGGGGATCTATTTCACCCCAAAATTTGTATTTAGAAATAAACACCGCTTTAGCCCCCCAGCTTTAATAAATAAATTAAGTAGATTTGAATAAGTACATGGGTAACATTCTATCAACTAATTGTTCCATAGCACACATATAAATTAAGAATTTTTAAAAAAATTAATTTTACGTTAAATATTAACAAAAAAGTTCAATTAAGTGTGCATTAATTTTTACCAAAATTAATGAAAATTTTTTTTTAACAAAACACAGTACACTTTTATTTACATATTGAACTAGTTTTGTATTTGTAATCATTTAGGTGGGTTATCAATTCCACATGAAATGTAACTTTTAAATTGTCTAAAGACAATGAGTTTTTCACATTGTTCTAAAGTATAAAATGTTGAATCCTACTCAGTCTTCAAAAAACGATCTCTCAATTTATGTTTTGCTATATGGACATTTATTAATGTGTAGATTTAATGATAAGTTGATGTGATTGAACGTCATATATATTGTTGTCCTTCTGATAGCAGAAACTTTCCATTGTTGTCTTTCTAATAGCAGAAATTTATGTTTGCTTGAATTAATTTAGCCAATAATGAACTGGGGGACGCGTTTGTTATTAATAATTGGTTAATGCTAAAAGCAAGTTTCAGGTTATTGGATATTGGCCTACAGCCAATGAGGAACTGGCGAAAATGAGTTGATTTTATAGGCAAAAAAGAAAAGTTGCCCCATCACTTTTAAAAGGAGGCTGAGACCTAATTTTCGGCCAGGTTTCCCATCCCTTATCCCTGAAAAAAGTATGATAATACAATTATTTTACTGCTATGTACAAGCAAAAATATATAAAATTAGAAGATTTATTAGGTTTTAAATTCAAATTCCTTAAATAAAATCATTATCAAAATTATGTAAGATCTTGGGTACGCCTTTAATAAACCCATGGATATCATATTAAGGAGAATGTCATCTCACATTAACATCTTACATGAATCAAAGGGGGGGGGGGGTTGTTTTGTTAGAACGGGCCTTCGGTCCATCGGTGCCAGCAAAACTGAAATTAATTTTCTTCTCCTGAAAGCTGTCTATAACACTATGTGATAAATAAGTAAAGTAAAGTGTGACAACCCTGCTTTTATTGTTTATATGCAGCTTCGTTAACTAAGTTGTCTCAATTTAGAAAGAAAGTTGGAGTATGCATTCAAAATAACAAAACTATTATGCTCAATCAATAGCAACTATATAAAACCTTTACTTATTAATCTTCAATGATATTTTAAAATTTAAAATATGGTATTAAAATTATATACAACAATGATCTATCTTATTATTTTTCATTTTTTATTCTCTTTGCTTTCATACTTGATTTATTTTGTTTTGTTTTTCTCTAAATTCCTTTATCTATTTTTTCATCTTTCTTATTACTTACTGATTTCTCTTACAAAATATAAATGTTTATTTGTGTTTTTTTTCTTTTTTACCATCCTCACAACTCAATTTAACTAAATTAAAGTTTCAATTTTCCCTTTCACATTTAATATGTTTCATATTCTTTTTTATTTCTTTTCGTATTTCCTAAAAAGGGGCTTCAGGATTCAAATACATTATCCCCATTTTGGTCAAGATAGTACTCCTGTAGCTCCTGGTGCATATCCTGAAAATTTTCCTTCTTTTCCACCAATTTATACTACGTTAATAATTAAACTCTTAGTCAATATTATCTTATTTTTTTTTGTATGAGATTAAACATCATAATGTAAACTCTAAATTGTCGATAGATAGCAGCAATTTAGAGTATTGTATGTGCTATCTCCTAAGCTGGGGGGTACCTGGCAGCACCAAATAAACATTATTATTATTATTATTATTATTAGCAACTCAGAATTATTTGGGCATAATCATTTAATCGTTGAACTACAATATTATAAATCAACGAATGAGTGACCTGTTTCAAAACTTAAGGGACTTAATGTAATGTCCTCCCTGAAATGTTTTGAATGGACATACGGACTTTCTGATAACGATTATAGAGTTGCTACGCTTCACAAATCGTACCTTGTTGTTATATGAATCATGATGTAAAGTTTGAAATCGATATGACAATTCTAACGTGTTAAAATTAACGAAAAGAGCTAACCGTTACGGATGGACGGACAGATGTACGGACGGACAGACCTACCTGTAAGAGAAAAGCTTCGTTTTTTAAAGATAATCTAGGACATTGAAAAAACACTGAGAAAGAGTAGAATAAGATGAAACTTTCCACCTTTTGTTTCACATACCAAGTTTTAATATGTTTATATAAAATGTGGCTATAAATAATGACGAGAAATACTTTGATCTGAAATTCTATACATCAATTAGTAGCCAAGTATAATGTTGGTCGGTCTGTCAAAAATTGAGAATATCTTTAATATGTATTTAAATTTACTCTTCTTAAAGTCACTCAACCTGAATTTTTACAATACCAAAAACAACCATTAATTTTAAGACACTAAAAACATTTCAGTGTGGCCTCGAAACCGAAACTCCGCTGGATTAGAACCTGTTCAAAGCCGTACCGAAAATCATGTATAGCAATGTATTACAGACAATTTACCACGATATTAAAATAAAAATCATAAAATTAATTCCAGTTTTGTTAGCCTGGCCACTCGGGTCTAACTAAACTGGTTTTAATATTCTAAATTAAATAACTATTATCATTTTATCCATGATTATTTAGTACGTCTATTATTTGACCAAGACATAAAATAAATTTTGCCTCATTATTATTTTTTCAAACAAAGATTTTTGCCCATCCAATAATACAGGGAAAAATATAACACTAAATGTTTTCTTATAAACTTATCAAGTAATATTAATCTTGTATTTAATGTTTTAAAAAGTGTTATGGCAAAAAAATCTAATAATACCCAAATGTTTAAAACTTATAATTGCACTTTTACAGAACTCATTAAATATTCTGAGAAAGCTTTTTTATTCCCAGGCAAACAGACGAACGGACGCAATGTATAATTGTAGAAGTTTCGAATCAAGACCAGATGGAAACTTAAATAGAAAGTGCACACTAGTTTTTTAGCAGCTTCGCCCCAAGCATCTAAAATGTCTGTATTTGAAGAACAGTAAAATAGCATAAAGCCATCCCAATCAGTAAATAAAAAGCCTAAAACTATCAGCTTACCTGAAGTAGAGAACCCAATCGGTCCAGTAGTTATTGAGATCTTAAGCTTCAGACTAAAAACTCTTGATACTTAATATAATAGGATTATTTAAAATAGATTTGAAAAAGTGTGTTTATCCCTGTAAACATAATGAAGTTGCTATCTTCACCATAAAACAGTTTTTAAGACTTCACATAAAACTCAAGTTTATGATTGGTAAGCCTAATACACGGTGTGTATTCACTTCCGTATATTATCACATGATCATGGTCTCCAGAACAGAGCCCTGTGGTACTCCTAAAGTTTATAATTGGTAAGCCTAATATACAGTGCCTATTCACTTCTGTATATTATCACTTGATTATAGTCACCAGAATAAAGCCTTGTTGTACTCCTAAACATTATGATTGGTAAGCCTAATATACAGTGCATATTCACTTCCTTATATTATCACTTGATTATAGTCACCAGAACAGAGCCCTGTGGTACTTCTAAACTTTATGATTGGTAATACGGTGTGTATCTACTTCTACATATTATCACATGATCATAGTCACCAGAACAGAGCCTTATAGTACTCCTGTGTTTCATATTAGCAAAAAAGATGGAAAATGATGAAATTGAAGCAATTGTGTTTGCTGTTATAATAAAGTGTACTTTTAATACTTAAATAAATGTAACAAGATGTCTAACTGTTGCTTAATATCTTGATATGGTTCTTCTTTACTGTTAAGCTTCATAAAGGTTCAGGGGAGGTTTAAGATTATTTAAGGGTAAGGTATCCCCCCCCCCCCACACAAAAAAATATCCTACCATAAAAAGAACTAAAATTAAAAGCTCAGGGTGCCCCTCGAGACCTAGGGAAGTATGAAATACGCGGGGGGAAGTAATTGCACACCTCCTTTAATACACAACATTTCTTTAATTTATGGTCCAAATTTTCTACAACCAATAGTGGGATTAAATGGCGATTTAAAGACTTTAACTGCTAACAGGTGTCGTCAGGAAAAAATTTTAATTATCTGATGTATATAATCATACCAATTAGTAAAATATCTAATTATTAATTTAGTAAGTTTTTTTGTTTGTCTGTTATGACAACGCTAACTTTTAAGGAAGCTTAGGTCTAAGGTTGGTTTTATGATATTTGGTATAGTCCCTTTCGTGGCAACAACCCTTAAGGGGCGATTCGTCGTATTTTCAAAATGGCTTTAGATAGGATATTTTAGGTTAGGTTAGGTTATATTGGGTTAGGTGATTGCCCCGCAGGGTTAGACAATTGGCCCCGCTGTGTTAGGGCTCCCCGCAGGGGCTAAAAATAGGAGAAAAGCTACTGTGAAAATACGAAGAAACGCTTCTTAAGAGGCGTTGCCACGAAAGGGACTATACCCCCTTTTTTTCTATTTAAGTATTGGGATGGTATTAAGCTATTTTTCTACCCGCTTCGGCGGAAACATAATTTTTTGGATGTTAGGGTTAGTGAATCAACTGGTAGATCATAAACTAGTGGCTACGCCCCTAGAGGCCTCTAGATGCACTATAGGGAAGGGGGGGGGAATCGATCCTCCACTTTAAGTTTACAGTATTAAAAGAAAAATAATAAAACTTTAGATGGGTGATTTTTTCCAATGAAAAGTTCTCTTAAAAGCTTCCCTACCCTTAATAGTTATATACTTTTATTGGACCTATGAGAAGCTTTACTGTAAAGAAGAACCATATAGGTCCAACAGTTAGCAAGATCCTTCAGTTCAAACACATAAGCTTTTATAAACTTAATATCTAAAATTAATTCAAAGTATAAAAACAATACCTACCTAATTATTTTAATAGATAAATATTAAAATTAACTGTTAACTGTTTTTATTTAAAAATCATGAGAAAAATCTGACCTAAAACTATTTTTTAGCTTTATTAACGAGATTATTAATCTTTAATGGGGAGTAGTATTTTTAAAGATATTACTAACCACTTAACTGACTGAATTCTTTAATTTTAAAATGTTTTTAGACTAAGTATGTCTCTATCAACAATTTCAGGCAAGCAAAGTATTGGTGTAGGGCTGTTTTTATGCATTTTATGGTTAATTATCTAGTTAGGGCGGAATTATCCTTTTGTCTAGAAGTCCTATCTGTGCATGGTAATGTGTTGTACCTGTTTATTGGCCACAATTAGTGTCAACTGCCAGACTTAGCAGCAGTAGGTACCACTTTTAACATATTTATTATGACGCATTGTGGACCAGACTCGAATTAGACACCTACCCAACAGCAAGCAGGCATGCTATCATTTAATTATTCCTAGACTATTTACAATGCCGTTTACGAGACCCTACTTGACATATATACATAATAGTCATTTCTCAAATAGTATTTTAAACAGCTTTCCGTGGTTATAGAATGTACAATTATACAATATATCCTTCGGCACCTTGGGCTAAAAAAACTGGTATTAATCTTATGATTGTACATTTTTATATTCGTAGAAAGCTGGATATAATACGATGCTAGACATAGTTTTTTCGTATGGATGAGAACCGGTTCTTATCCACCGGATTCGAATGAATACGAGAATAGTTATTTCTTTCATCGTATTATAAACGGCTTTCCGCGGATATAGAATGTACAATTATAAGATTAAAACTAGTTTTTTAGCCCCGAGGTGCCGAAGGCACCGGCTAAAAAAACTGGTTTTAATCTTATAATTGTACATTTTTATATTCGTCGAAAGCTGGATATAATACGATGCAAGACATAGTTTTTTCGTATGGATGAGAACCGGTTCCTATCCACCGGATTCGAATGAATACGAGAAATATATATATTCAATTTTCTAGAGAAAACTTACCCCTATCCTTGTTATTATTAATCACATGATATAAAGTTGAAAAGGTTTAAGAATATAGAATGAATTATGAACCATTCTACTATAGATAAATATCTCATATGTTTATATAAATACAGCCATGGAAAAAATGATAGACAAATTAGGTAAAAAATAATTAAGACATTTGCCCCTAGAAGTGTATTGTATTATGTTTTTTAAAAACCAAACATTTAAAGTGCCACTAGAGGGTTTTAGGGGCGTAGCCCCCAGTAAGAAATATTGCCCCTAAAAATACCCTCCCTTCCAATTTCTTAATAGTTATTTCTCGCATCGTATTATAACGGCTTTCCGCGGATATAGAATGTAAAATTATGAGATTATAACTGGTTTTAATCTTATAATTGTACATTTTTATATTCGTAGAAAGCTGGATATAATACGATGCTAGACATAGTTTATTCGTATGGATGAGAACCGGTTCCTATCCACCGGATTCGAATGAATACGAGAAAAATAAATATTTTTCAAGCTATTCTTCTCCCTCCAGTAAGTTACAATTGAGGCCGCTTTTTTTTCTTATACATAGGTATTCTTATTTTAATTGCATCCTCTTTTTTATTCGATTAACATATCAAAGTATCCCTGAAAAATAGGCCATAAATACACTTTTCTTGAAAAAAGGGTTATACGGGGTCAGACCTTTAGGCTATTAACACCTACCCTTCAAAGTGTGTAAATTTTAGTCAAAATATAATCTTTACTTCATAAACATAAGTAAGCCGTAAATACACAAAATTATTTACATATTAGATCATATTATTCTATTATATTAATTTAGCAGAATCTTAGTGGAACATTCACTCTCTTTTTATTAATCATTAAAAGAACAATAAGATTTAATTTTGATGTCTTATTTGATATAGGTGCAATCAAAATGCCTTTCTTATATTTTTGATTTGCTATTTTAAGTATGAAATGAAACTTTTCCCCAATAATTGAAAAGATTTAGAAATATTTTTTATCACTGGAGAATTTTAATAACTGCAACTTAAAATTGCAAAAAAAAAACACCAGACAAGCAGCTTTTACGTATTATACAAAAGTATTCACTCGTATAGTTGTTTTAAGTATTTAAAAGAGTTTTTTTTTAGCAAGCAATGACTCAACCCTCTTCCATTCAAAAGCCTAGAAATCTAACCTCTTCTAATACTAAACTTCCCTAAAAAAAGAATTTTAAAAGATTTACAGTATACAGACAAGCATACATTCCATTACTTTAAAATATGATATTTATGTTTTAGTTATTAAATTATCTCATAGCAAATTACTTTTAAGTCTTTTTGAACCTCAAGGATCTTCAGGGAAAAGACGAGAATAGTCCCTTTCGTGACAACGCCTCTTAAAGGGCGTTTCGTCGTATTTTTACAGTAGCTTTTGATAGGTTAATTTAGGTTAGGTTAGGTTAAGTTAGGGTTTTGCCCCGCAGGGTTAAAGCTCCCCCCAAGGGCTAAAAATAGGAGAAAAGCTATCGTGAAAATACGACGAAAAGCCCCTTAAGAGGCGTAGTAACGAAAGGGACTATACCCAAAAAGACAA
Source organism: Acartia tonsa (assembly GCF_053477335.1). Classification (NCBI taxonomy): domain Eukaryota; kingdom Metazoa; phylum Arthropoda; class Copepoda; order Calanoida; family Acartiidae; genus Acartia; species Acartia tonsa. Next base: position 28,697,183 of record NC_137268.1, on the reverse strand, counting down.
TGGACAATATACTGATATGAACAAAATTTTCCCCTCTGTAGATTGAATCAATGACTGAAAAATATAGACAATACTAGTTAGGAACCAACAAATCAAAATTAAATGACAATAAACAAGTCCCCAAGGTTTTTGGCAAACGTTTAATATAACGTGGTTATAAGTCTTTGGGTACTAGTGTAATTTACATTCCAATGTCCCCTACCTCCCTGGTAAAACTAAACAAAGATATGAAAGTTGACAGGGATTAAGGACATTAATTTTAATTTTTTGCGGTTTCCCTACAAATGCCTTGAAGAGCAGAGAAAACGTCCACCCCCTATTTTTAAAAGCGAAGCTTTTCTATAATTAGGGTCGGTCCGTCCGTCCGTACGTCCGTCCGTCCGAGATAGATAGCTTTTATTCGTTAATTTAGGCATGTTAAAATTGTCCTATCGATTTCAAACTTTGCATGATGATTCCTGTAGTAGTTGGGTACGATTTAGAAAGCGTAGCAACTCTATAATCATTACCAGAATGTCCGTACGTCCATTTTAAACATGTTGATTTTTCTATTTTTTTAACAACAAATTTTCAAGTTTTTTAATTATCCGTTTGACCTGATTTTTGGTATATTGATTCCTGGGACAACAAAGAACAATATTATAAGCAAAGCAACTCTATAATCAAGTCCAAAAATGTAAGTATGTCCATAAACATTATCCTGTTTTAAGCAGTTTTTCAACAAATTTACCTACAATTTTGATTCGACATTTATACATTTATGTTCTGATTTTTCAGTTCAGATACTATACAAGTGTTAATGTCCGTTTGTCCTACCGTTTCAGTGCTTCGCTTTTATGGATGTTGTCATCCTTGTTTTAACATATTGAGACGGATAGATTTTCGTTTGTTTATTTCTTATTTTAGGTCAGGTTAGGTTTTGTTGGGCACTATGTAGTCTCGTCCCCCTTAAAAGGACTGTCCGCAACAAAAATAGATTTAGATTTTTCAAAATCTAACCTCAAACTATTGTTCTCTTTTCAATTTATGCAAATTTTTATTGAGAGTATTGCGATCGAAGCCCATTGAAAATTTTGACCTGTAATAAGTGGGTCCTTTAGTGGTGGTCTGAGGAGTTAACAAAATTAACAAATCCAAAATGGACGTATTAACTTTCTGATAATGATAATATAGCGTATCTACACGTTCTAGATTATTCTTAATTGTTATAGTAATCCTCATGTAAGAGTTTGAAATCAATAGGACAATTCTGAAATGTCTAAACTTTACATCCGTTATCCCTGAACAGATCGTGACAGAGAAATTGGTAAAATTAAGTTCAAGGGCCTTTCATCCAATCCCATAAATGTTTCAAGTTATACACATTTCTTTTTTATTTTGGTAATTTTAAGTTCTTTTTTAACTTTTTCAACTTGAATTGATTCTAATTATGATATGTTAGTGGTTAATTCAGTATACATACATGTATGTTTCTTATAAAGGAGGAGGGGGATTTAATGATTTTTAAAGTTGAAGTTTAGAATTTTATCACAATTGTAGAATATTTATTTAACACAATAATCATTTACATGAATATTTTTGTTTTTGCCGATTTTGAAAACGTAAAGAGAATGTTATTTTTCTTAAAATCGAAGCTTTTATATATTTATGATCGGTCCGTTTATGCCAGTCCATAAGTCTGGTACGAATAGCTTTTTTTGTTAAATGTTAGAATTGTCATATCGATAGAGTTACATTTAAATTATACCTCTCTTTTTTTATAAATGGTAAATTTTCTTCTCCTCCAAGAAAATAAAAATAAAATTATGTCAGGAATTAAAAAAACACTCAATTGATTTTGAAAAACAATATATTTATCTTGCATTGACCAATCCCCTTTTTTTCATTGGATGTGAGCACCAGGGATCTAAAGGGATAAGACAATGGTCGATAAATTGATGTACATCAATAATGAATTTGCACAAAGTTAACCCCTCTGTAGATTAGACTAGTGGTTGAAAACTTTATAAAAATTTAATAAAAGTCCCAAAAGTTGTTAAGCCAACGAATAAGAAAACGTTATTATAAACTTTGGGGACCAGCGTAATAAAGAGCTCAATGTCCCCTTCCTCCCTGTGTAACCCCTCACCACCCTCATTTGTTCCGTTCTATAATTTCAATTTTTATGCACCTTTTTTACTCCCCCAGACTGATATGGGTGTCCCCATATTTCAACCTACTTTTTTTGTCTATTGAAAAGCGACGTTTTAGTCTCTGTTTTCCAATAAGCCGCTTTTAGATCAGCTGCATGTCATTTGTAAGTAAAAAAATAAACAAATCAAGAAGAGAAGCCTAATAAAAAATGACGTCAATAGTATAAAATGACCAATGATAGGCCAGATACATAGTTATTGACGTACTTTAAAATGTATTCTGGCCTATCATTGGTCATTTGTATTGTATGACTTCATTTTTTATTAGACACTAAAAGCTGCTTCTCAACTGCAAGCCTTAAGAGTACTTTTCATTCCAGCTGCAGCCGTCAACTGCCGCAGCCACAAATTTATAGCGGGTTTCGTCGTATTTTCACTGTAGCCTTTGGTAGATTTTTTTAGGTTAGGTAGGGAGAGGTAAATGTTAATGATTACCTCGCAGGGTTAGAGCTCCCCGCAGGGGCTAGAACTGGAGAAAAGCTACTCTAAAAATACGACGAAACACGCTACTTCGTTTTCTTCCTATGATTCGTAATTTTTAATTTCACAATCTACAGTCTACCTAGCTATAAAAAATTTAGTCACAAGTATAATTTAAAAATTTGCATCCTTAGCTAATTTTAGAAAACACCAGTGATCGAGATTGGTATGTTTTATGTAGTAAAATGAGGCATAAATCTGGGGCTATTTTGTCACAAGGCATAAAAATGTAGGCAGACAGAGAGGGCATGACCGATTGTAGACCTTAATATGTAGTTTGTTCCCTAAATATTTTGCGATTCTTTGAAAAAGATGTATAAAAAGAAACAATTTTTAGAAGTGCAGCTACTCTTTTTATAACATATTTAGGTACGTCTATACAATTTAAAATTATAAAGAAATATTTTTTTTGTTATTTCTCATAAAAATGATATTCAGTTTCTTTAAGTAGCGCAACAATTACTTTTTATTGAAAAGAAAATTATATGATAATTTTTTTTATAAATTTTCAACATCCAAATATATGAAAAGCAGATTCAGACATTTTTACAGAATATTGAGTAGATAATTTAATAAATGTACAAAACAAAACTGTCAACAATTGGTCATCAATATTGGGCTACAAAGGTCATAGAGGAAAATATAGACTATTTGTCATAGAATAGTTAAATAATAGAATCACTTTCGCATCGTATAATGAACAGCTTTTCGCGGGTATAAAAATGTAAACTTATAAGATTTAAACCATTTTTTTATCCCTATATGCCGAAATCACGGGCTAAAAAAACAGGTTTAATCTTATGCTTGTACATTTTTATATTCGTAGATAACTGGATATGATACGATACTTTACATAATTTTTCAATATGGTTGAAAACCGGTTCTAATCCACCGGATATTAATCGGTTTTGAAGCCAGGCCAGGTTAGGTTAGGTTATATTTAGTACAGGATAATGGCTCCACGCAGGTTATGCATAGGATTGGATGTAGAATATACGTGGATATTATGACAGGAGGAAAATTGTCGTCAATTTTGGTTTATTTTTCCTCTATCATTTAATGGGCAGTTTGTTTATTTAGTAGGAGGGGAGGGGATGAGATAAAGGAGGGATGGGGGAGATCGTTATTTTAGCCCTCTACATGTGTCCTTATATTAGAATACATGATAATTAGGTGTAACATCCAAGTAGCAATATTTCCATTGGCATATATGAGACAATTCAATGATTAAAAACAATCTATACCAACTGCATTCTAAGAAAGTGAAGACAAGGGTCGGGAACATTTTTGCAGATGAATCAAATAGTCTCCAACTTTTTTGGGTGTCCTTACAATCTAGCATATTTATTCCATATTTTTGCTTATTTCAGTAAGTACAGTTGTGTACATCTTATATAGGCTTTCTAATAGCTTTCATTTTAGACAGTTAGAACTGTTATTTTGCCTTTAAACTTTTAAGATTTACCTGATTTTTTTCAGTGTATGTTTTTCTTTTTAAAACTTCATACTTGATATTGTTTATGTCAAATGTTAGATTTGAAATTCTGCATGTCGATAATATGTAAGCTATTGTCTCTTCTGAATAATAATTAAAAAAATGACTTCAGGTCTAGGAAAAATTTTAATATGCTAATATTGTGAAATATATTTCAGAAGGTTTGAAAAAACTTCAAATGAAATGGTTCTCTTTTTCTTTGATACAGTTTTTGCATTTGGTATCCACAGAAAACAAATAAATAGAATATTTTTGATAGCAAGCTATTGCACTTTATTAGATTATGCGTTTATATCTAAAATACCGAACTATAAAAAGTGAAAGATAATTATTTTTTTAACATGATTTAAGTTTTGTTGAAGATTTGCTGTTTTATTAGTAAATGTCCTAGAAGAATCAGTATTAATTATTTAATTGTTCACAATAAGGAAAGAACACTTTACCATATCTAAATTAGATACAAAACTAGAGATATTGATAAAGGTTGTCATTTAAAAGTTATATTTGTTTTGGGTAACTATACCTGAGGTGGATTCTTAAAAAACTTTTTTTGCTCGCTGCGTCACTAGAATTAGTGATGCTCGCTAAATTTTTTTTGTAAAAAATCCTCTAAAATCGCATTAAAAACCTAAAAAATTAAACAAAATCTTATGTTAATAACCTTTTTATGATTCTATTTAATTTTTGTAGATTTTTATGTGATTTCGGAGGATTTTTCACAAAAATGTTTAGCGAGCCTCACTAATTTTAGTGAGCCATTGCACAGTGGGCCAGAATTGGCCAAAACGGTTCAAAATTCAATAACTCAAAAACTATTGGTTTTAGAGAAAAAATTGTAAAACATGAAATGTCTATCTATGCAAAAACTAAAAGTTTGCTTATTTGTGTATACTCAGTTTTGGGAGAATTTTCGCGGATTTTTTTTTCAATTACTACTAAATTTCATTTTACAGTTTCAACATCAAAAGAACAATTTCATATTTTTAAATTTTAAGCAACTTTGCTTTTATGTACAATTAACCTCAGACCACTCCTTTATGTGGTTTTGGTGTATTTTTTGCGGATTTTTTAAAAATTACTTCTAAACTTCATTTTACAGTTTCAACACCTAAAGAGCAATTTCATATTTTTAAATTTTAAGCAACTTTGCTTTTATGTACAATTCACCTCTAACCCCTCCTTCATCTGGTTTTGGTGTATTTTTTGCGGATTTTTTAAAAAATTACTTCTAAACTTCATTTTAAAGTTTAACACTAAAAGAACAATTTCATATTTTTAAATTTTAAGCAACTTTACTCTTATGTACAATTCACCTCTGACCACTCCTTCATGTGGTTTTGGTGTATTTTTCGCATTTTTTTAACCTACAGAAATTCATTTCACAATTATTGGTTGAAACGTTTGAACACTCAACTCAATGAAACAAATAATCAAAAGTTACAAAAGCCTCATAAAGTTGAAAGCCAAGGAATAAGAAAACATTTTTATAAAACTTTGGGGACTTGTGTAATAAACACATTGTCCCCTCTCTCTCTGGAAAAAGCAGTATAGTAGTTTGGGAGTGAGGGGACATTGGTCTATGTACTACTTTAGTCCCCAAAGTCTTATAATAACTTTTTCTTATTCGTTGACTTGACAACTTTGGGGACTTATTATTAAATTTTGATTGTTTGGTTCTGAAAGTTGAGTGTCCAAACGTTTCAACCAATAATTGTAATCTACAGAAGGGGTAATTTTGTGTATCATTATTGGGGATGTACATCAAATTATTGGCTATTGTCTTATCCCTTTTGATCTGAATAGTAGTATAGCAATGCATAAGCAACAATTGTTAAAGGCTAAGCTTTTCCATAATTCCGGTCGTTCTATCCGTATGTCAGTTCGAAACGTATAGCTCTTTTTTAATAATTTAGACAAGTTATAATTGTCCTATCGATTTCAAACTTTTCACAATAATTCCAACAGTAGGGTACTATCTAAGAATCTTAGTATTCAATGCGTTTTTACTTTTTAAAGATGCATGTTTTTCATTCTTGTTCATGGACGTGCAAACATTTTTAACTGCAGGGGAGAGGGGAAATACCCAGTTTGAAAAAACTAGACTGAACAAGATTAATAACAAGGATGACAAAATCCATAAGAATCAATATAAATATCTCTACAACTTATATTATTAATTTATTTTATCCAGGGATCATAGGGGATAAGACAATGGATGGTAATTGATAATGATATTAAATTAACAAAGTTCGGGGGGAGGGAATAGGAATGTTAAATACACAAATACCAAAAGTTTTAAACTTATTCTTATTTATTCGCTGGATTAAAAACTTTGGGTACCTTTATTAAATTTGAGTTCTATAAAAGCTTTCTAATTTTTCAACTAATAGGTAATTTTTATCTACAGAAATGTTAATCTTGTTTGTCTTATCCATTAAGATCCCTGACAAATTTACCCAGGTTGAATAACATTATTAATAAGGAATTTGGGACCAAGCAACAAAATTCAATGAATGGTTTTGAGCCAACAAATAATATCACGGGGTTATAAAACTTTGGGTACCAGTATAATTTATGGTTTAATGGTCCCTTCCTCCCTGTGTTTGCTTAAAAACGTTTAAGTAATGATGCCCAACAAACAGCAACTCATTCCAACTATACCTAGTATGAATGCACCAACTTTGTCTGCAAGTTCCAACTATGCATTGAACTAAGTTGCGCCTATTTATGGGCCAAGGCATTCACCCTCTCTCATTATTAGTGTCATGTATCAGACATAGCAGCAGAAGGTAATATTTTTAATGTCATTAGTATAACATGTTGTAACAATGCAAGAATCGAACACACAGGCACGCTATTATATACGACAGGTTTTTAATATAAAGTTTTACAAATGGTAATATTCGTTTGTCCAACCGCTTCAGAGAGCTTCGGTTTATGGATGTTGTTATTCTTGTTAACATAAAATTAGTTATTTCTGCGAGAGAGTGAGAGAGAGAGAGGGAGAGAGAGAGAGAGAGAGAGGAAGAAAGGACGAAAGAGAGAGAGGAAGAAAGAGAGAGAGAGAGAAAGAGAGAGGAAAAAAGAGAGAGAGAGGGAGAGGGAGAAAGAGAGAGAGAGAGAAAAAGAGAAAGAGAGAGAAAAAGAGAGAGAGAAAGAGAGAGTATACGAAATTGTCACATTTATACATATAATATTAGGTTTATTTTTTAAAAAATGCGCCATGCAAATAATTAACATACGTAAGAAATTGTAGGTTTCAAAATTCAACCAGCAAATTTTAAAACTTTCTAGAATACACGGCTGCAAACGGCTGCAGCTAAAATCTTTTCTCCTGGCCTATAAATGAGCTAAATTCTATGAAAGTTAAGATCCCAGACCGTCCAAGTCCGTCCAAAATTTTCTACAAGCTTTGAAAGTTTACCTATGCTTAAAAATAAGCAAAATTTTAGGAATATTCTTTATATAATTGATTGTTTAAATACCATTTTATTTATTTATTTCTAGTTTTACTTTCATTATCGGATGACAATTGTTATAACGTTTATCTGAAGCTTGATTTTTTGAAAATCGGCCATCATTATCCAGAGTAATCAATGTTTGAAGATGGGTTGGTAGTGGTCAAAAATTGCCTTAAAAAATGCGACCCTACTCTACTTTGTTAGGCACTGGACGCACTCAGAAATACACTTGGACCTTAACCCTTAACGGTCGGGGGGGGGGGCGTTGAACGCCCCCCCCTCCGGTTTTTTCTATCTCATTTTCTGTGTGTGAAAGATGAAGAGCCCAAACTGCTTGACTTTTTAAGTATGGGTATGACACATAACTGAGAGTTAGAATTTTTTGAATATCTCCATCCTGGCGGGCACAGGATGCCAGCAAACCTGGCAGGGTCATCCAGGTAAAGAGCAAAAATATTTTTTTGACTAAAACAAAGCATTTTATCATACCAAAATACTAAAAAATCCTCTAGTAGTACATCCTTATATAAAATACAGGTGTTCAAGTCACTTTCAGGTTCCAGGTATGATCCTGCAGGTCCTGATCCTCCAGGTCTCCAGAAATCTTTAAAAGGCTCCTGTGGCCGCAAATTTTGACTTAGAGACTTCAAATTTTAAACTTAAGCTTTTCTTACATGTCTACATAACGTATTAAAATTTCATGAAGATCCGCCGCCGTTTTCCCGCCGACCGCCGACTGCGGCGGCTGGCAGCTGCCAAGTACAGCTGCGGCCACTGAAATTTATATTTTGATATTTCTAATGTAAAATTTACATAAAGATAAAAATTTTCTAGAAAAAAATTTTTCTTCTAGCTTCAAAAATAAGAAAATTACAGCCGTTTGAAATTTTTAAGTAAAAAAGGACCTAAAAACAAAGGTTGTTAAATAAAAGGGTGAAGGAAGCGAAAATTGACTTAGACTTATAAAAGGTCGGAAATTCATTATCAAACAGAGGACTTGCACAAAAAAAATTAGCCCTCTAGCTCTAATAGGAACTGAGATAATAAGGGGGGGCGTTGAACGCCCCCCCCCCCGACTGATTAAGGTGCGGCAAGGGGCCCGACTGTAAAGGGTTAAAAATATCATTTTTAAAAGCCCTAATGTATGTAATTTAGTCATATAAAGAAAAATATATAAATACCAAGAAACCAAATACCCCCCCAATTTTTCTATTTTGACACCTGCTGGCCCACTGTGCATTGAGCCAAAAAGTTTTTTTAAGAATTCACCTCTGAATCAGATTTATAGTAGGTTCAAAGCCATTTTTGATTCCAAATTTTTATCCAACCCCAGGAGACATTGGGCTATTTAGTAATAAGTTTTTCTTAGTCGTTGGCTTAACAACTTTGGGGACATTGAATTTTGATTAAGGTTAGTATCCAATCCAAACATTTCAACCACTAATTGTTATCTACAGAAATATAATTCAGTGTAACATCATTGGAGATGTACATCAATTTATCATCGATTGTCTTACCCCTTAAGATCCCTGATCCAATCCCCTGTCAAAATAAGGAGGGATGGATACACCCCTCTACACCTCCCTTTACAAGGCTCTACACCCCCATAATACACCTTCCTAAAACACTCCCTGACAAAGCTCTGTGCACGCCACTGTATCTATCTATCTATGTAATATTTAAATAAGAAAGTGTGGTACTTATAGCTAAGAATAGGCTAAAACACAGAATATATTCAAAGATTAAAGGTCTTACAACCAATAGAAGGGTAAATATGTTTTCCATTTTTTCTAGATATTTTTATAATTTTTATTAAAGTTAAATTAAACAAAAATAATGATATTTCAGACTAATGATTTTTATAGGCAGAATTGTCATTTTTACAGCTGCTATTGGAGATAGATAATATTAATATTTGAAAATATACATCCCTGAAAAGCAGAATAACGTTATTAACAGCAATAAAACTAAAGAAGAACTCTTTCTATTATTCTCCCTCTATCTATCTCTCTCTCTCTCTCTCTCTCTCTCTCTCTCTCTCTCTCTCTCTCTCTCTCTCTCTCTCTCTCTCTCTCTCTCTCTCTCTCTCTCTCTCTCTCTCTCCTTTCTCTCTCTATCTATCTATCTCTCCCCCCCTCTCTTTATCTTTCTATTTTCTTCTATCTTTCTCACTTTCTCTATTTTCTTTCCCTATCTATTTTTAGAAGCGAAGCTGTTCTACATTTAAGGTCGGACCTCCGTAACGGACAACTATGTTCGATAATTCAGCATTTTAGAATATTGACATAAGATTCCTGTAACAATCAGGTATAATATGTTAAGTGTAACAACCATACAATCGTTACCAGAAAGTCCGTGTGTTCATTTCAACAGATTAACATAAATTTCAAGTTCAGATTTTTAAATTAAATTCTTTTGCTTAAACATTATGCCGCTTTTATAATTGTTGCCATTCTTGTTTTTTTCTGCTCTTTTCTCTTTGGTTGATATTTCTTTGAAATGAAAGGTGAACTTTTACGACCGAAAAAAAAATTTCTTCATGCTAAAATTGATTTGAAATTTAAATTGTAAATTGCATTTGTACTAGTGGTTATCCCCTAGCATCTAGGGGATTAAGTTGGAGCGTGGATTACCCCTCTCCCTCCCTAAATTTATATAAAAAAAATTGAAGAGGTTAATTAATCAGATAAAATGGGTGATAAAATACGAACATTCAGTTAATGATTAAAGTTTGAATTCGATAAGACTATTCTATGTTGTCTAAACTTATTCTGAGAGCTAACAGTTTAGAACTGACGGACCGACATTTAATATATAAGAAAAATTAAGATTTAAAAAATATTTTAACTGCTACATTACGTACTGAAAGTTTCAAGGAGGGAGGATTTATTGAGCTGTTTATGACAATAGTCCCCAAAGTTTTATAATAATGTTTCTTATTTGTTGGCTTAACAAATTGGGGACTTTTAATGATTTTAGATTGGTTTGCTCATCAAGTTGAGTGTCCTAACCACTAAATTTAATCCACAGAAAGAGTAATTTTGTGTACTATAATTGGGGATGTACAACATTTTATCGGCCATAGTCTTTTCCCTTTAGATACAATCTTAACCTTGTTATTTTTATCTTAGAACCCTATGGGAAATATTCAAACATATTTTTTTGTGAAAAAAGATAGATAGATAATTGATATGAAGATAAATCAAATTGAAGAAAGTGTCAGGGATCTTAAGGGATAAGACAATGGAAGATAAATTATATAATACATTTCCAATGATGGTAATTACATAGATTAAAATTATTGGTTGAAAAGATTGGACACCTCAGGGTTGGAACTAACTTATCGAAATTAAGTAAAAATACCAAAATTTTTGGGAAGAATGTGTTGATAAAACTTTGGGTACCAGTGTAATTTCTAGTCCAATGTCCCCTCTCTCCCTGGGAAAGTGTAGTTACATAAATCATGATACATAAGTCACCAACTAGGCCAAAGCTTCAAGATTTTAGAAAAGGTTTAGTTATTTTATGTTTTCTACTAGCGCACTGTGGTCTAGAATTGAATCAAGACAAAAGTATGTGCCGAGCCCTGGGACCTATGTATGGTGAAAATAGACATAAAACCATGATTATTCCAGGTAAAACCAAAATATTTCAGCGGGGGCTTTTTGAGAAAATTAGATTTGAAAATTTCAAGTTCAATTTTCACCCCCTAGGAGTTGCCGCATAATCATACAAGAAAAGCAAATATTATTTATTTTAAATTTTGAACAACTTTGCTTTTATAAAGTTCTTCATAAAACCACTCCTGAAGGGAGTTAATAAATGGCCATTTTTATCACTTGCTTTGCAAAGGTCACGAAAATTCAGCCTAAAATAAATCATATATAGAGAGGTTTTAAGAAGGACTTCTAAAAAGCAAAGTTGTTCAAAATTTATAATAAATAATATTTGCTTTTCTTGTCATGATTATGCGGCAACTCCTAGGGGGTGAAAATTGAACTTGAAATTTTCAAATCTAATTTTCTCAAAAAGCCCCCGCTGAAATATTTTCGTTTTACCTGGAATAATCATGGTTTTATGTCTATTTTCACCATACATAGGTCCCAGGGCTCGGCACTTACTTTTGTCTTGATTCAATTCTAGCCCACAGTAAGCGGCTTTGCCATAAGAAGTAATTTTAAAAAAAAATAAATAAAAGATTGGAGGTGCCCTAACAAATTTCGAACTTTTCAACAACAACAAAAATGAGGGGATTTTTTTGTTTTTAATGGGGTTTTGGGTGTTCACCCCCCAAGAAAATAGCCTAAAACCACCACAGGACCAGTAGGTATATTCCCTGAAGAGTAGAATCCAATCGGTTCAGTGGTTACTGAGATCTTAAGGGACAGATGGATGGACAGACAGACAGACATACAGACATCATTCTACATTGTATTATAGATAATTAATCACAGTAATTTCATGTCACTGTTTAATAAGAACAACAAATTTAGTCTCGTAAGTGCAATATTCATGATTTTTTGAGTGTTTGATAGTGAACTCCTACAAAATTTAATAAAAAGAGAAGTATGGCTTAAAATTTATTGGCTTGAGTGAATATAATTTTTCTTTTGTTTATCCTTATTTAAAAGTAACATGATCTGAGTCTGTCTGGCTATGTGTATCGAAGGATCTCGCTAACCGCTAAACAGATATTGTTCTTCTTTACAGTGCACAGTGGGCCAGAATTGGCCAAAACGGTTCAAAATTCAATAACTCAAAAACTATTGGTTTTAGAGAAAAAATTGTAAAACATGAAATGTATATCTATGCAAAAACTAAAAGTTTGCTTATTTGTGCATACTCAGTTTTGGTGGAATTTTCGCGGATTTAAAAAAAAAATTACTACTAAACCGCAGTGTAGGTTCACAGAGGTCCTGGGAATGTTTATTAATATTTTAGGGGAGGGTACCAAAACCCTCCCAAAAGAAATCACCCTAAACACATGACACCCCTAAATCATTTTATTTTTAAAACTTAAACTGAAGGCCTCTAGGAACAACAGTCAATCATAGCTACTTTTATTAAATGCCCTAGTCGAATTAAACCATTGTAATTGCTTGTCAAAAGATGTCGTAAGTTATTGAATTAAACGACTGGAAAATAAAACAATTGTGTGATACAACATTTCTTAATCTACACCCATTATAAGACATTGTTTAAGAGTTTTATACAATTCCTTAGAATAACAAATCTAATTGAAATCACAGAACAGTAAGTATATCATTTAGGCTAAAATGGACTGCCATACTCTTTACCAGTCCCGTTTTGGAACCAACTCTAGTTGTGTAAAAGACAAATGGGTGTGATGTTGAAAATTACCACAAATTATTATGGTTTAACTATTTATCTTCCAGGTTTTTATTTAGAGATGTGTGCTTTCTTGCTTGCTTCATAGGGAAGTTATAAGAAAATCTGTATGTTAAAGTAACGGGATGTCTGTAGCTAAAGATCTCACTTACCACTGTTTCATTCACTGTGAAGCTTCTTACAGGTGATGGAAAGGTTTATAAATATTTTGGGGGAGTTTACTTCCAACTTCCCCCAGAAAAAAACTTTAAAAAAAAACTAAAATATAAAGTAGAAGGTAGACTAATATCCCGTCCCCCTTTTATAGAATGCCCCTAGAGACATCTAGGGGCGTAGTCGCAAGTAAACGATAAATATATATGACGATGAACAAAATTACCTTCTGTAGATTGAAATTATTGAATGATTTAGACGCTTCTATTATGTATTACAATTACCCAAAGTTTTTAAGCCAACGAATGCTATAATGTATTTATTCCCTCTTTACCTGGCTAGGCTTGGTTGTCAGGGTGCTTTTATCAGCGCTGCTACTCTAGGAAAACAAGGTATGTCCGTGCATTCAGATATAATAAAAACTACGCCCCTAGCATCAAATTGGTCTGAATTCAAGGTGGCGAAAATTGCCTAAAACCATTGCATGACTTTTATTTAGTCTAGATAGTCTAAAACCTTTCAGGGAATTCTATGAAGATTTTCTAAAATAGATAACTTATTCGTTTTAGTGGTTAAAGATATCTTGAAAGACAAGTTAATTCAAAAAAGGAAAGTTTATAAGTAGATTTTTGGGTGATAGTAATAAAGTTGTTTTATCATAATCAAAAGCAAAAAGAATCCTTATTCATAAGTTCTAGTTGGTACTCAAAAACAAAATAACAAAAAAAACATTTCTTATTTAAAATTTATTGATATTTAAGGCTATTGTTCTAATATCTAGCAATTCATAGTTCAATGTACAATTATTTTAAATATAATTATTATTAATAATGTCTATAGCGGATACAAAATTTCTTAATTAGCTCATCAATTTTAAATATGGTTTAACATACACATTTTTACTTAGAAATTTACTTAAAATTAAAAAGCCTTTATTTTTTTCTAAAGCTGTAGACTATTTGAAAAAAAACATAGAAATGTTGGTAAAAATACCCGTCAAATAAAAAAAATACTCAACCTAAAAAGTTTTCATAATAATAGCAATAAAAACTAATAAAAAATGAAACTGCAAATTCAATTTCATGGACATAGTAGATGATATAGCTTGGATATTTTCAGACTTAATTTTCACTGGTCAAATTTAATCACAGACAAAATAAAACATACATATTTCATAATATGTAAATTATAACATGGCAAATTTTGCATCAAAGTTTGGTTGATTTTTTTTTATAAATTTTTAAGCTCACTAAATATGATGCTTTTGTAACAATTTTTTTCAACCTATAACAAACAAATTTCCAGTCAGAAATTGTTAATAAAATTTCACAAATGTTTTTTTTTTATCTCAAATTATTATAATATTCATTGTTATTAGTATCACTAGGATGAGAGTTGTCTGTGGTTTCTTTCTTAACTATTCTGTCCACGTTCTCACATTCCAAATTTTTGTATCTCTCATACGATGACATCTGAAAAATAATAAAATATATCAATTTCTTTTTTATTACTCAAAATTTTAGATATATATTTTATACCCAGTAGAAATTTATTGATGTAAAACTATTTTTTGTATGGTCAATCTATCTTTCACTAACTTATACTTTAACGACGATTTAAAAACTTTTTTATATGTTGATTTTTAATCATCCATCCCGTCCCATCCACCCAAACTGGTAATCAAAGTTTTAGATGAACTGAAAGTAGTTGCCGAATGTGTACGCAGTTTCCTGGGTGTTTCCTCATCCTAGCTCAATATTTACTACTAGCTACAAATCTTCAAACTTCCCTTAAAAAAATCAAAATTTGAATGTGTAAACGATTTATACATTATACATTATAAATTTGAATTTTTTAAATTTTGATTTTTTTTTTTTTGAAGTTTGAAGCTTTTTTAGCTAGTAGTAAATATTGAGCTAGGATTAGGAAACACTCAGGAAACTGCGTACACATTCGGCAACTATTTTCAGTTGACCAAGTTTTATTCATTGGCTTTTAAAAAATTGTCGGATTTTGATTGGTTAGTTCCAAACTAATAATGTAAAATCTTCTAATTAAAATTTTAACCAACAGTTGGCATAATTTTGTTTATTATCATTGTTCCATGATAAAATAAATTTTGCACTGTTTCAATAATCTTTTTAAAAATTACCTCTGATTCATTCCATAACAAAGGAGCAGGTGGCACCATACCCTGCTTCACAGCTGATGCCAGATGGTCACGTGACGTGTCCAGAACCGGTTTGAAATTGTGCTCGCCCAAGTGCGCAGAATACCGCGCATGCGACAGCAGCGCAACGTCGGCCCCGTATAGCGAATCATGGGGCGGTTGGTAGACGGGGCTGCTTGAGGTATCGGAGCCTAAACTAGGACTAGACTGTTGGGAGGAGTACTCGGCCCCCCGCACCGAATAATCACGGCTGTGGTAGTCTTTGGAAAAGTCAAGCGGCCCCTGGAAAAAGTCTTTGGTACTGCCTGTACTTAAATTATGCAGGGTGTGATCTGTTGTAGATGCAGGAAGGTGGTAGGTTGGGGCGGGATGGTTGTAAAGGTAACTGGAATATAAACCGCTAGATGGTGTGAAGGAAGAACTAGAATGACCAAGGTAGGCTTGGCTTAGAGAATGGTGGGTGTGGTCGTAGAAGGGTTGAGGTTGGTGGGTGGCTGCGGTTGCACCAAGAACCTGAAAAAAATATACATTTATTGCTTTTAAACAGTTGCAAGAGGAAAAGTAAAAGGGTATTGTATTTCTATATATTACAATTATTGTAGGCTTTGTACAATAATTTTACTCATAATTTGTAATGAATGTGATGAAATGGAAAATCAGATTATTCCAAGTAGAAATTATGCCATATACTCTGTAAAGACTGAAATCAAATTATTTCTTTCGACATTAACTAAGAAAATAGAACAATTTATCATTGAAAGCAAGCAATCCTAGTTAAAAACTACACGGTAAAAATTTCTATTACTTAAAGAAATTTTAATATGCAAATCTTTTTCACATTACTTGTCTCTCAATTAAAGAGAACTCAATTTTCATGTGAGGATAAGGATAAAGTTTTGTACCTGTGGATAGTATGCAGCCAGCCCCGGGGATGCAGGATGAGTGGTACCATATGCCAGGCCATACTGCAGCCTGCTCTGCACCATGTAATAGTGGTACAACCAAGAGTTAGCGCGCATCACCTCCGCCTCGGTTGAGCTAAACAAAATTACGTTTTTATTAAAGAGAAAAAAAATACATTTTTAATTTTTCAGACCCAGTTGCGTTTACAGGATCTTACCAGGATGTGAATTTCAAGGGAGTGAAAGAAATATGAGTGTTGCCCCTGCCCCAAACTATTTCTTAGGTCAGACCTACTCTGGTGACTTATAAAGTTATTTTGCATCTAAAAGCTACTTTTTAATTTCAAAACAAATACATATAGTAGTATATATTATATACTACTTGGAATTGGCATGCATTTTATCCACATAAGTAGAATTGAAAACATTCTCTCTTTATTGATTTCAAGAATTGCTATACACAATTCTTTTACATATAAGAATTGCAGCAAATCAGTAGGAGAGATTCTAAGTATCTACATTTAAAGAAAACTGTGATTGCTTTTATTTTTAGATTTTTTTCACATCTTACTTGCTTTCTTCCAATGCTCTAACCCTGCAAGACGTTCTTGATCTTTACTTTGCCTAACCTATCCTAAAAGAAGCACCACAAACAACTTTCAACCCGAAAAATTAAAAACAAATTTCTTTTTAAAGTAGTAAGGAATTTAGTCTGATGCTTAAGATTTCATAAAATTGGAACAGATTGAGTTCTCCATTTTATGTTCACATAAATCTCGGTGTGGTTTTAGGCTATTTTACATTAAGTTAAGTCTTTAAGTTTAGGATTAAGCATTTTTCTGTCCCTACTTACCTCTTTAAATACATGACTTTATAAGCAGTAAATTAGTTACCTAAGAATCTGGTTAGTGCACAGTATGATAGGGTTCTGAGATTCTTCTGTGTTGTCTTTTACTTGCAGTACTGTATGGCACCATCTAAAATAATTATGCACTAGTTAGTCTCAGCAAATATTATCCTTTGAATCTATGAGAACCCAGGTTTAAGGATTCACTTGTAAAGTGTATGAATTGCAATATATTTCTACTTTATGGATTAATTACGATGGAACATTATTCCCAACAACTTCCTTTATTTATCTCATTCTTACCCACTTCGCTTTGGTAAAATTAAAAACTATTTTAACCCGAGTTTAGTCAAACAAAATGCTCAATTCCAAATTAAAGTACTCAATTTAGTTCCTGCTTGGACAATTATCTATAATTATAAAAATATGAATGCATTTAACATCTAGATAACTGAAATATATTTCAAAAAAATTCTATGAATAAAATATTTTTATTTCACCCTAATTAATTTATCAAAAAGCAAAGTTGTTTAAAAATTGTAAAAACTTACGCAAAAGTTCCATTTTCTCTGAGAAGTCTGAGTAACAGGATGGCAGATTTGTCTGATTCAGTTCCAGATACTAAAATAAGGAGCTCCTTTAGTTGTAGAACCTTAAAGTTTTTGGTCAGATTTATAAATAGAATTAAGTAGTTTTAGAATTCAAACACTTTAAGCAAAAAAATGGACAGTACTCTTTAAGTAATAGAGATCAAAGTGATCAATACCTTTGAATTGCTGAAATTTGTTAATAGACAAGTAAACTTAGGCATTTTCTTATTTTTAGCTGCTGTATTTAATAGACTATAAAAGGATAATGCTTATATCTATGTTTTTATTTTTCTGAAAAGGACAGTACATACCTAATCTATGTTTAGCTTGTAATTCTCTCATGCTATCTGGATGTAGAAGATGATAAAAGGACAGTACATACCTAATCTATGTTTAGCTTGTAATTCTCTCATGCTATCTGGATGTAGAAGATGGTAAAAGGATACTCCAATTAGATCTTTTCTCAAGTAACCCAAATGTGTTTCACCACTGAAAAAAAACTATGATTAAAAGTGAATATATTGAATATATGTATATATTTATTGGTAATTTATCTTTTATAGACTAGTATATATTCACAATGTTTAAATGTAGTGGGACAAAGTGACTCAAAAATTAGCCATGTAACGTAATAAAAATGAGGGATTATCCATCTCTTTTTGGGGGTTTTCTATCCCGCTCCTCTTCTCATCTCCCTCATTTTTATGACGTCGCTTGGCTGATTTTTGTGTCAATTTGTCCCACTAGTTTAATTTTTATGCTTTCTAATTGATCAATTCTTTTACCGCTAAGTATAATTTAAAGTCTTCTTTGAACCGCGAAGAAATATTAATTCCATCAGACCTTTATCATTTTTAATATATTTAATTTTAATATTTTAACTATTTTCCAGTGTGGCTTCAATGCCGAATAATACCCGATTTATCAGAACCAGGTCTGAGCCATACTAAAAAATTATGTATCGTATCGTATCATAGACAATATTCCACAAATGATAAAATAAAATTATAAAATCAAAACTACATAATTTATTTGGCACAGGCCTCAGGCCTCTTGTGACTAAACTGGATTAATCTTATATAATTTTACTTAATTTATCAACAGATAGCTGTATATAATACGATGCAAAAAATAACTATAAAGGTAGACTTACTTATCATCCATATCAACAATTTTCATATCCATACTGTGGACTGTTGTAAATACATTTGTAGCTCCCTAAAGTAAATATATTATAATTTTCATATCCATACTGTGGACTGTTGTAAATATATTTGTGGCTCCCTACAGTAAATATATTATAATTTTCATATCCATACTGTGGACTGTTGTAAATATATTTGTGGCTCCCTACAGTAAATATATTTTAATTTTCATATCCATACTGTGGACTGTTGTAAATATATTTGTGGCTCCCTACAGTAAATATATTATAATTTTCATATCCATACTGTGGACTGTTGTAAATATATTTGTGGCTCCCTACAGTAAATATATTATAATTTTCATATCCATACTGTGGACTGTTGTAAATATATTTGTGGCTTCCTACAGTAAATATATTATAATTTTCATATCCATACTGTGGACTGTTGTAAATATATTTGTGGCTCCCTACAGTAAATATATTATAATTTTCATATCCATACTGTGGACTGTTGTAAATATATTTGTGGCTCCCTACAGTAAATATATTATAATTTTCATATCCATACTGTGGACTGTTGTAAATATATTTGTGGCTCCCTACAGTAAATATATTATAATTTTCATATCCATACTGTGGACTGTTGTAAATATATTTGTGGCTCCCTACAGTAAATATATTATAATTTTCATATCCATACTGTGGACTGTTGTAAATATATTTGTGGCTCCCTACAGTAAATATATTATAATTTTCATATCCATACTGTGGACTGTTGTAAATATATTTGTGGCTCCCTACAGTAAATATATTATAATTTTCATATCCATACTGTGGACTGTTGTAAATATATTTGTGGCTCCCTACAGTAAATATATTATAATTTTCATATCCATACTGTGGACTGTTGTAAATATATTTGTGGCTCCCTAAAGTAAATATATTATAATTTTCATATCCATACTGTGGACTGTTGCAAATATATTTGTGGCTCCCTAAATTAAATATATTTTAAATATTCCAATGTTACAAATTGGTTGTCCAAAAAAGATAATTTTTATCTATGAATGTGACTGTTTTTGTTTAATTATTTATCATAATCTTTCATTCATGTCTTACTTGCAATGCTTTTTGTTTTCCAATTATATAAAAATGTATGTTTTTTGTTCATCCGTTAAGGTCTTAATAACAACTAACTCGATTGATTTTTGCATTTTAGGGATGCCTTCCATAGGTCTCATGATGGTTGTAGGATATTTTACATTCAGATCAAAGTCTTGTGATGGTTTTAGGCTATTCTCATGCCATAATCCTCCCTCGAATCATGTTGGTCTGTCTATCTTTTTACGTTGTCTGTAACTCTTAAAATACATACCTGTACAACAATTTCTCTATTCTCAGGCATAGCCAGAGGCGTGCACCATGCCACAAAGACAGGCTCGTCCCTACTGCATAAGGGTAGGTCACCGTAAAAGTGCCCCTTCACCAGAATAACCTTCTGGTCTCCGAACCTGACAATAATAATAGATTGATATAAATAAATGTATATAAAATAGGAATGTGAAAAATTAGAGACTCCATCCTTTTGGGCTTATGTGATTTGCTAACACTTGGAACTTGCAATATAGATATTTGTTTTTAAAAAAATTGCTACTCTGTTGGGATTAGAACAAGGGAAGAAGGGGACATTGAACTGTAAATTATACTGGTCCATAAATTAATAAACACGTCCTTTATTCGTTGGCTTAAAAACTGTGGAGATTTTCATTACATCTTATTGGTTGCTTTTACAAATATTCAAAAAATTTAATTTGCAGATGTGGTAATTTAGTTTATCATTGTTTACGGTGTACATCAATTTCGTCCCTTATATTATAAGATCTAAGAACATTATCTATCTGACAATCATATTACTTATTGTTTATTGTACAAGAAATAGTTATTAAATGGAAAAATCATACCTCATTTGACGTCTAGCATTTCTGGAAACATTAATTCTACACAAAAAGGTTTGGTTTCGTCTTTTATGGCCATGCTCTATTTCTTCTTCCTCTCTAAATAGATAAATAGATAGATATATGGATAGACAGAAAGATAGATAGATAGATGAATGAAAAATAGATAAATAGAAAGATAAATAGATGGATAGATAGAAAGATAGATAAATGGATTCGTCTTTTATGACCATGCTCTATCTCTTCTTACTCTCTAAATAGATAGATAAATAGATGGTAAGATAAATCAACAGATAGAGAATTAGATAGATAGATTATCTATGATAGATAGATAAATAGATGGATAAATATACAGAATAATAAATTGTTTTGTCTTTTATAGCCATGCTCTAGCTCTTCCTCCTCTCTAAATAGATAGATATATAGATAGATGGAAAGATTAATAAATTGATAAATAGATGGATAAATAGATAAATTCAAGGATGAATAATAAGATATATATTTAGAATAATGAATATGTAGATGAATAAATAGATAAATTTATGGATGAATAGATAGAAGATTGGATTTAGAAATAAATTCAGATGAATAGATAGAAGATTGGATTTAGAAATAAATTCAGATGTACAGATAATTAAATAGATAAAAAATTATATAAACGGATAAACTGATAGATAAAGATAAATAGATGGAGAGATAGAAAAATAAATAGATGGAGAGATAGAAAAATAAATAAATAAATCATTACCTTGATAGTTGAGAATGTATGGTGGGATGATCTTGTTTGTCTACAATATCATAAATACTGTCTCCATGGATCAACAAATCCTCCTAAAAATACAATACAATAAAATTATAGAGTAGCTACGCTTCAACTTAAGCTAAAGAGCTTTAAAGAATTTGAGTTATGTTAAAGATGAATGTTATTTGGTGTTTCTTTGATGTACAGAGAAAATTAATCTAAACACAAGCAAACTTTGCGTATTTGCTCTTTGCTATGAAGGCTATGTGTTCGAGTCTCACATTACGTCTTATAATTAGAGACTTAGATTGGTTTCCATTGCTACTATGACAGGTGTGTGACGTTGATTGTAGCAGTAGGTGAACGAATAAAGAGGTTTAAATCCTTACAAAAATAATGAATTGTTAATATAGATGAATTTAAGTCATAATCGTTCTTTATTTTGCTATATTTGATTAAACTATTACCATAAATGTATAAACTCTACTATAAAAATGTTGAATAATGTCTTTGAGTCCCTTTACACTCATGTCCAAATAAAGTCTCAGATAAGCGTTTGATTTAGGCCCAATTTTTTTAGCTAAACATTTTTGAACATCCATGCTTTTACAGTTATCATGAGGCTAGCAGGGGCAGGATTCAGTCTATTTAAATGGGTAGATTTATGATAGACCCCTTCTTTCTTCGATTTAGGCAAATGGTGTGCTCAGTATTTTTACAGGGGGAGTAAACCATTAGTGGGTGAAAAAAGGGGAAAGTGGCAATCAAAATTTTAATTTTACGAGGGTTATTAACACCCCCATAACCCCTTTCCGCACGGTTTAGCTTTTTACCCAAATCCTCAGGTTCATAACTTTTATACAATCCACAAGAATTTTCGAAAAATTTTTACATGGAAAAATCTTTGAAATGATTAACGTGTTTGCAAATTTTATGTTTAAAAGTTGTGGAATGTTGATATTTATCAGTTCACACCGACTAACACCAAATATATACTAGCTATCCATCTACCCATCCATCTATCTATCCGTCCATCCATTCTATATCTAGTCTATATCGGTTTCCGATCAATCAATCAAGCAGCGTGGGACCCAAGACAAAACAAGTACATTTACATCTGAAGCTGACGAAGCTTATTTATAAGGTTGAATATTCATCAAGCAACTTACCCAGTTTAAATACACATATACAATTTATTTTAAGTAAGTAAAAAGTTTTTTATGTTTTTTTTGTAAAAATTACATACTTAGTACATAAGGACAAACATACAACTTGTAGAGTAGCTTTGCAGCTTAAAGAAGAAATAGCGGCATTCTTCGCTCATCTTCAATATTTATCATTTCCATTTAAATCTCAGATTTCACAGGGATAAATGGATAGTGCAATGAAAAATAAATCCATTGAAAGCCATCGAATTCCAACCTCCAAATACTAGTGGATGCGCCCCTTGCATCTTAGGGATAGGTATTTGAAAAGGGAGGAATGGATCAGAAAAATAGTGGAAAACCATCGCAAGACAAAATTTTAAAAATAAACTGGCCTATATACATTCCTTTACTTATATAACGCCTCTCTCAAATGGAAATCTTAATCTGTTTAATAACAACCCCAAATAATACTGCCCTATAAAATAGGATTTATATCTTCCCAAAAAGTAAAAGTTACAAAAAGATACATTTTTGCATTTCATTTTGGGAAAAGATTGATTTATCCTTCATTGACCTTTCCTTTTATCCCTGGAAGATTTGAAGATTATTGTTGTAAAGATTAGAACAAGGATGACAGCATTCATAACTTATCACAAATCAAAATTGTCACAATTTGATTTATAATGTTAAAATTTTGGCGGCTCTGTACAATATTTTGAAAACAATGGAATCAACAATAACTCCATGTTAGCTGTAAATGTTATCAACAAAGACAAAGAATAAAATTTTAGCTTTTGACTGATTTATCAAACTATTAAGATAACCTGAAACCTATAAAAAGCTTCCTTAAAGAGATCTTAAGGCAAATTAGATAAAAACAAAAACGCTTACCATAGAATGGCCAAGGTATTCCGCCGCATTTTCAGATATGTACAACAATCTTCCAGTCTGTGTTATCATTATCAGAAATCCATTTAAAGCCTGTAATAAAAAAACACAAAATTAGTTTTCATCAAAATACAGGCATTTTTAGAAATTATAGACATAAAAAGCTTTCCTGGAAAATAAAGAGAAGAAAAAAACATTTTTTCGACTAAACTATTGATCTTTAGACAAAGATTCCTTAACAGAAAAGTTAACTAGAAAACTACTTTTAAGGTAAAAAAGGTTTTAAAAAATAGCATGATCGGAAAATGTGAAATCTCTAATCATTTGCCTTGCAGGTACTTTTATGAGAGTAAACAAAAATAAAAAAGATCCATTACAGTTTTGTCAACATTTTAGATTAAAAAAAAATAAAACATCATTTGATAGTAAACTAATAAATATAAAACTCTTTCCATTGCATAGTGTTTTAATAAAACAATTAATAAAAAAGGCCTGAAAGCAAGTTAAAAATTGCCTTTAACCAAAAAAATCCTAATTAAGTTTTAATATTTTTTAGGCCCTAATCTTAACTTTTGAACCTCGTCACAAATTAGAGCAATGCTTGGATCAGGTCCATCATTTGAAATAGGATAATTTAGTTACTGCTTGCAGCTACAGGTTCTTCAGGGATTAGACAAGGACGATAAATTAATATACATCCCCAGTGATAATAAACAAAATTACCCTTCTGTATATTGAATTTTTTTTTGTTTGAAAGTTTGAACACTAGTAGTCTATAGGCAAAAATCGAAATTCGATTAAATTTTTGATTATTTGGTTCTATTAATTTATGCGACTAACCGTTTGGCCACTACTAGTTTATAAAGGAAAATATACTCTATAATTCCGATATGATCCTGATGTTTTGAGTCTGGCTAATTAAATAATTAACTGGTATAGAGTAAAATTATATATGTGTACAATCATTACCACAAGATTTTTCAATATATTAAATCATTTTCACCGCTGATTATTAAAACAGCAAAAATTGTTCTTTCCCATATTAATAGAAATATAAGAATAGAAGCATATTCTGAACCTTTTTTTCGTTTAATCTAAGAAGGAACATTTCTAGCAGACAAAAGTATTGTTTACTTTCGACTCAAGCTGATGTGGATTCTTAAAAATGATAGACTCGCTACTCGATAGTGAGGCAAAATCATTTTTGTGAAAAAACATCCAAAAGCACATTAAAAATCTACAAAAATTAAACAAAATCATATGTTAATAACCCTTTTAAAATTTTATTTAATTTTTGTAAATTTTTTTATTCGATTTTGGAGGATTTTTCACAAAAATAATTTTGCCTCACCAGCGAGTAGCCAGCCTACCTTTTTTTAAAGATTCCACCTGTTTCGAAGCTTTCAAATTTAAACGAAATTTTGGGGCAATTAATTCTGATTCCGCAAAGCTTTCTACTAAGAAAATATACTGTTTACAGCTGACTTTTATCCATGTATGAAATGAAAAAAAAACATGCATTCGTAACAAGATGTGTACAAAATTTCAACCAATGAATTAAATGTATGTACCGATGCGATTCTCTTATTGGCTCAATCAGATATTCCCTCTCTTTCTTAGTACCTTTATTCCCATATTCATCACACTAGACTTTAAAAACCAGGGTGGAAAGGGAATTTTATTGTATTTTGGTTGATTTATTAAGTTGAGCGTTTAAACGTTTCAACCACTAATTGTAATCTACAGAAACGGTAATTTTGTGTATCACCATTGTGGATGTATATCAGTTTATCGGTCATTGTCTTATCTCTTTAGATCTCCGATTAAAAGTCCATTTTAATCATTTTTATACGAAAATGAAATAATTCAACAAATGTAAATTTGGGGATGTAATAGCGCAACAAAATTATACGCTGCTCATGATTTAGCAGCCATCATAAAACCCTTTTCTATACACCTTAGCTCAAGTCACAGGATTAGTTCAATTTTTAACCTAACCTAACGTTATAAATTGATGGAAATCTACAATTACGATAGACAAAATTAAACCTCCCGTATATTAAAATTATTGGTGGAAAACTTTGGATAAAGGTTTGGTAAACCTTGTGTTTTCCCCGAAAGTTTTTAAGCCAACGAATGAAAAATTGTGATTACAAATTAATTTTGTTTCGGTCCAATGTCAACGATACCTCAACGATAAATAATATTTTTTATGGTTTAGATGTTAGGTTAGTGTTTTATAGTTGAATTTTGACTTCAGCTGATGATTACATCTTTATAATACCCTCTGCCTTTATCTTTAAGATTTAACATTTTAATCCGGCCACATTTTATGGGCATAATTAAGGGCTGGCGAGAGTTCTCAGCATAAAACCAGGTGAGTCTTTATTGCCGCACAAATATCACTTTTATAAGTTTTTTTCTTGTATGGCTGCGAAACCAATAAATATCCGCTGGATTAGAATCATGTGTAGCTTCGTATTAAATACAATTTTTCACGAATATTAAAATAAAACTCATAAAATTAATACTATTTGTTTAGCCTGGGCCTTCGGTCATTTGGGAATAACAAAACTGGTTAATGTTTTTAAAAAATTTATTTTGATATCTGTAGAAAGTTGTCTAAAACACAATGCTATAAATAAGTTATAATTGCACTAAAATCCTAGCAATCAGAAGCTAATATTTCTTAAAGTTTTCTTTGAATATTATATTAATTAATTAACCTTTGCAATAATGAATTTAACAATTCTCTTAGATTGTTGTTTTTTGGTGGAAGGGATCGCACATCCACAAAAACATGAAAATAATTGAATTTCTCATGTATACAAAAGATTTTATATGATGGATATATTTAACTATCTTGGCGCTATTTCTATATTGGTTGGGGGGGGGGGGGGAGGGGGGGAGTACTAAATATCTTTATTCCAAAAAAGCCACCATCTGTTATTTCTGAATCTAAAGGAGATAACAAGACAAACTGAAAAGATGATGTAAGATAAGATTAAATTAAGTTAATGACGTTATCAAATTTTACTATAAGTCATCATAACGTTCACTTTTTGTTATTTTCATTAAAGGTAGTGTACCTTTTATTATTCTTTTAATTAATTAAAAGAAAAAGCAATATTTTTAAATCAATATTTTCGACATCCTAACTTACATGGTGCATGAAATATAATGTAATTGATTTAGTTCTTCATTTGTTGAAACCTTTTTAAAGCGGTTAAATTTCAGCCAATTAGTTGATAATCCTTTTATAAATTGGAGATAAATATAATCATACACAATACAGACTCATAGGAGAACCACATCGGTTCAGTGGTTATCGAGATCCTACGGCACAAACAGACAGAGATCCTGTTACATCAATATAAGGATTCTATTTTGTGGTATCACTGAAAACTAACTTTTAGAAATAAAGGTACTAAGAAAGAGAGGGAATGTCTGATTGAGCCAATAGGAGAATCGCATCGGTACATACATTTAATTTCATTGGTTGAAATTTTGTACACATTTCATTACGAATGCATGTTTTTTTTCATTTCATACATAGTTAAAAGTCAGCTGTAAACAGTATATTTTCTTAGTAGAAAGCTTTGCGGAATCAGAATTAATTGCCCAAAAATTTCGTTTAAATTTGAAAGCTTAGTAACGAGGTGGATTCTTAAAAAACAAGGATGACAACATCCATAAAAGCGAAGCACTGAAACGGTAGGACTAACGGACATTTACACTTGTACAGTGTCAGAACTGAATAATCATAATATAAATGTATAAGAATCAAAGCAAAATTGTAAGTAAATTTGTTAAAAAACTGATTCAGGATAATGTTTATGGACATACTAACATTTTTAGGACTTGATTATAGAGTTGCTTCGCTGATTACATTATACTTTGTTGTCCCAGGAATCAATATACCAAAAATCAGATCAATCGGATGATTAGATCACATAAAAATTTGTTGTTAAAAAGTAAAAAAATCAACAGGTTTAAAATGGACGTACGAACATTTTGGTGATGATTATAGAGTTGCTACGCATTCTAAATCGTACCTAACTATTAAAGGAATCACCATGCAAAATTTGAAATCGATAGGACAATTCTAACATGCCTAAATTAACGAAAAAAGCTATCCGTTACGGACGTACGGACGGACGTACGGACGGACCGACCCTAATTATAGAAAAGCTTCGCTTTTAAAAAGTTAGGCTGGCTACTCGCTGGTGAGACAAAATTATTTTTGTGAAAAATCCTCCAAAATCGAATAAAAAATTTACAAAAATTAAATAAAATCTTAAAAGGGTTATTAACATATGATTTTGTTTAATTTTTGTAGATTTTTAATGTGCTTTTGGATGATTTTTCACAATAATAATTTTGCCTCACTATCGAGTAGCGAGTCTATAATTTCTTGAGAATCCACATCAGCTTGAGTCGAAAGTAAACAATACTTTTGTCTGCTAGAAATGTTCCTTCTTAGATTTGACGAAAAAAGGTTTCAGAATATGCTTCTATTCTTCTATTTCTATTCTTTTAGATAATAATCTTAAAATAGGGCTTATATTTTACCTTTTCATTTGATTAATTGGGTAATTAAAGATAACATTTAGGTTTTAAGGTAAATAAAAAGTGAAAACAATTTGTCTCAACTAAGATACAGCGATAAGTAAATGAAAGAAAATCGGTGCTTTACCTCAAAGTGCTTGTCGAGCACTGAACACCAATTTAATATATTGAAATATAGGGGTTTACCCAGCGGTACCATAACACTGCGGGGATACCCATTATTTAATATTACCTAACCTAGCCATTTTTATTTAAAATAGCTGCGTTGGGGGGGGGGGGGAGGGAGGGGGGTTCTGAGCTCAACAAGTAACTTTGAGGGAAAAACACTAGAAGGAATTTTCCATAAACCATAATAAAAGACTTAAAATGTTGAATTATGTGATAAGGGGAAAGATAGAATTATCTTTTATTGGCCTATCTTATTCCCTTACCCTTCCATTTTGCCCCCAAGATCTTCATTCAATGTATAATTATAGGCGGAAGTGAAAAAAACATTTAAGATTGAGCTAAAAATGGGTACTTTTAGAGATATTTTAGACCCCTTAATAGCCAAAAACATGCTCCGGATTAAAAGCACCTGTGTAGTTAAAGATCGATTAGTTTAAACATTTTGAGATAATAAAGGGTAAACATTCGAGTATAGGAAGATTCACTGTAATGAAAAACCATATCGGTCCAGCAGTTATCGAGATCTTAAGCTACAGACAAACACATTAAGAGACCAGATAAAAAAAAACAAGAATATTATATTTCATTTGATCAGTCTAAGTTTTGTCTATTGCGAGCACCCGAAGAAAGGGGTCAAAATAAAGACATGAATGAGCTTTTTTTATGGCACAAGTGTAATGGGTATAATCACTACACAAACTTTCCTCTTGCCATGGAAACAGATATTGAACACAATATTTAAGATAAATTGATTTATACCCCTAATGATGATAAACAAAATTGTATAATTAAGATTTAGTAAAATTTTCTAAGTCAACGAATGAGATAACGTGTTTAAAACAGTATAATTTACAACAAAATGTCCCCTCCCTTCCAATTATTTCAACCAATCGCGTCAATATTTTCTAGAAGCTCTTTAAAAGAGTGCCTTTAAAATATGACGTCATACAATACAAATGACTAATGATGGCCAATACACAGACTAAATCACTAATGGTAGGCCAGTTTACATTCAAATTGACTAACGGTAGGCCAGTATGCCGTCATATTTATAGGCACTATAAAAAGCTTTACTTTTCTACCATTCAGTTTTGAGAAAACCTGTCTATTTCCTTAGGTGGCTGTTCTTACCTTAGCAAAGCCGAAATTAGTGATTTCCTGGCGTTCTTTGGCACCCAGCCCCAGGCTCTTGTACACTGAAGAAAATAAATACAATTAGTGTTCAGTCATAACTGCACCTAATAAAATGTTCTATTAGTTAGGGATCTAAGGAAATGTTTGATAATTTCATGTACATTGTACATCCCCAATGATGACACACAAAATTACCCCTTCTGTAGATTACAATTAGTGGTTGAAGTGTTTGGACACTCTAGAATGAACCAACCAATAAAAATTCAATTAAAGTCTCCAAAGTTGTTTAGCCAACGAATAAGAAAACGTTATTATAAAACTTTGGGGACAAGTTTAATAAACTCCACTCCCTAACTGGCTATTAGTCCTTGGGGAAAGTTAAGGAATCTGTAGGTAGATATATGTACCATTAACTGTTGTTTAACACAACATTTGGAAATGTCTTAACTGTTAAACAGGCGTAAATAATTATTAAGCACAGTTAGAACTTCCAGACAAAGAACGTTTCATTAAAGATGCTTACAATAACAAGGTTTGTTGTTACATTTTTTTTTATGATATGTCTGATATAGTAGCAGTTCACATTCTTAAGTAATCTTTTTTCAGCTAAACTTTAGTAAAATATATATTTATTTTAATTGAAGTTGGTTTGTGGGACAACTGCAAACTGAAAATAAATATAATTACACACTTTTGGGGTTAACAGTTAGTCAATGTAAAGAGTCTCAATTAAAATGCTCAAGCAACGTTCTTTATATAAATGTTCCATACATAACATCATTTGGACCATGGAAAGAAAACGAAGTAGCGGGTTTCGTCGTATTTTCACAGTATTTATTCTGGGCTTTAACCCTGCGGAGCAATCACTAACATTTACCTTACTTAACCTAACCTAAAATGACCTAACGAAAGCTAATATAAAAACCACTACTTAGTTTTCTTCCAATAATCCTAACATTTTTTACATATGCCATTAATGACTTTTTTACCAATACATTTCAACTAATACTAATTATTAAATTGGAAGATTAAACAAATGTTCCAAGTCTAAAAAGATTCAAACTTGGCAGATTAAGCGTTTGGGTCATTGAACAAAAGATAATGAAAATTAGCGGAAGTATAAAAGTGCGAGTTATATACTTTTTTTTAGATGTATACAGTTTAATTAGGTAGCTAGATATATCTAGAGTGGTAGGAAGTCAATTTTATATCTTCATACAATTTTACTGAATGTCTTTAGAAATCATAGATATCTAGAAGACACATAAAAAGATATCAAGTGAAGTGACATCTTTCCTTTGGAAGATTTGTATGAAAATTTTCAAATATTTAATTGTATGAATTTTTAAATTTATTCTATCATATAAAGTAGTAAGGGTTTTTGCCTGAACCTTAAGATCTCAATACCTATTGAACTGATTGAGTCCTCTATTTTAGGTAAGCTTCACATAGGTCTTGTGCTGGTTTTAGACTATTTTATTTTCATATTTAATATTTTGGGGGGGTTCAAGCTATTATTCTAGCCCCTATATACTGGGGGCGTAGCTAGTTATTTATAAAATATCAAAATAAATAAACAATGAACCAATAATTCATTCATATTGAATTTTAAATAAAAAAGTTAATCATTACTAGCCTTTCCACTTTTTACTAACTAACAACCTTTACTGTTTTGCTTTGTTAAGCTTTGTAATTAAAACTAGGATGTCAGGAAATTGTGATTTAGGTTTAATTAGGGCGATTAACACTTTTACTCGTTAAACTATCTATCTATTTATCCATTATCTAAAATTTATACCTAGCTTAAAATGAAAAAATTTGGTATTAGTCTTTTTTCAATAATGAAAATAGTTATTAAGTTCATTTATAGGTGGTGGGGTGTGTTTTACCCTCGGGAAAAAATGGCATTAAATCATTGTATGGCCAGATGCCCAATCGGTCCAGTAATTACTGAGACGGACGGACAGACAAACAGAAAGACATTTCTCTACTTTTATGTTAGATAAACTGATTTTAAAATGATAAAAATATTATTTTAGAGTTGAAACCCATTTAACATAATCAGTTAAAGTTAAGGTTTTCAAAAAGTTTTAAGCGTAATATGTATTTGCTCTCATTTTGTTGACTTTTAAAGGGACCATAAAAATCTGCCAACCCATTTTTAACTGGCAAAGGAAAAGAGTAATTATAAAAACTAGCTACATAAGATTTGGATGATTTCATTCTAGTTTACACTTATGTACGTTTCGATAGCATACATTGTATGTATATTTTAAGAACATGAGTTTCTTGAAAACTGTATTTTAATTTCCTTACTGATAACCTTTTTAATCACACTAACAATATTGTACTTTTTGGGTGCCATATAATTTGTTAATTTTATAATTTCAAATAATTTAGTACAGTATTCCTAAGCAGACAAAGATTGCATGTTTAGAGTGTGTTTTAACTAAAATTAACACTTTTATCTAGAACTGGAGTCGGATGCTTAAAATTTTTTACATCTTTTTCAATCAAATTGTTAACAGATAAAATTTTGATAGTTAGATTCAAAGCGAATCTGGAAACTCAATTCAATATTGATAATATAAAGGAATTATTATATAAATCAAAGAAAAAAAATCAAAAATTTTTCATCAAATACCTTTTTCATAGCTGTTTTTGATTGATTTTAAGTATCGGGCAGATGGGTTAATTATGATTACACTTTGCAACCTAAACTTCTGAAAGATGTATATTCACATCTGCATATGTATCGCAATATTTAATCAACATAAAACACATATTATTTAAGGATCTAAAGGGATAAGAAAATGGTAAATAAATTGATGTACATCCCCAATGTTGATATACAAAATGCCCCTTCTATATAGTTAAATTAGTGCTTTAAACGTTTGAACACTAAACTTTATAAACCAACCAATCAAAATTCACTAAAGTTGTTAAGGCAACGAGAAGAAAACGTTATTATAAAACTTTGGGGAACTAATGTAATAAACAGTCCATTTTACCCTTTTTGAATATTAATATAGTTGCGAAAACTTTCTATTTTTATCACTCCTCTGTGTAATTATATATTCGCTAATATTTAATTTTTGCTAATATTAGGGATTCTGTGGAAGTGTAGGAACTCCCCGTTCTAAACACTTTGACTAATACGTCAACTTAAATCATTCATTTCTAAATCAGAGTTTGGGATAATATTTATAATGATTTGTGCTGTGATTGTATCAACAAAGCGATATAATACAGGGTGCAAGAGGACATAGGACTTTAAATTATACTTGTACCCAAGGTTTTATAACCACGTTATATTATTGGTTGTTTTAAATACTTTGGGTATTTTTTTGATGATTCCAAAGTAGCAACGTTTAATTTTTTTACACAATGATTTTAATCTACAGAAGAGATAATTTTTTTATCTCTTTATTTATATGAGTGTTGATGAATAGAATTGCCCTTAAGAATTTTTGATTAATAAGTTTTGACACTGATAGTTAAGAACCCTACCAAACATATAGTTTTTGAGCCAACGAATAAGATAACGTAATGGGGTACCAGTATAATGTACCATCCCTTCCTGAGAATCATGTATTATTATATTAATATCGTTATGGTCGTAGTTTAATAACAGTAAAAAGTTTGACTGGGTATCGTTAAACAAAAATGCTTATAAAATCGATATTTCGTTAAATTCTTAAAGAATCTATGAAAAACTTATATCTACAATGTTATATTCAATTCTATCTATTTTTTTCATAAAACTTATCACTATGTGTTAATTATGTCATAAAATTTAAGCTGAACAATTACTACTAGCTTATTATTGAAACATAAACTATTTTCTATAATTACAGAAGAAAAATAAACTAAAAATTATTGCCATTCATTTGGAAAATCGTTTAACACTTTTGAAAAAATCTGTTATTTTCTTATTTCTAAAAACTTTAACATGTACGTTTTTATAAAGTTATTATTTGTGACTTTTGAAAGTCTTTTACCTCCTTTTATATAAAAAATTATTGATCAAAAATTTTTAACACTACTAATTTGGAAACAACCAATCAAATTCAATAAATGTATCCAATGTTTTTAAGACAACGAATAAGATAATTTATGAAACATTAGGTACCAGTGTAATTTTCAGTTGAATATGAACCATTCCTCTCTGCTAAAATCAGAAAATTATGGAATTAAAAAGCTTACCCCTCTACGATATTTATATTATTATTACTAGCAATAATATGATTTTATATTTATGTTAAAATTTAATTTCTTGACAAAATCATTAAGTTTTATTGATTTTTCTTTTTTATGCTTTAAGTTATTAAAAAAAACTAATAAATAAAGAAAACTACTTAAACTAAAAAAGGCGTAACTGTGTAACTTTTAAATTATCCACAAAAAGTGACAAGGGTTAATAAAAAATAACTGTAATGCGTCTAACTTTTCTGCCATTGGTCATACATAGTAGCATCATCGATCGACATAGATTGTAGTGGTTATATCTGACATATCATCGACATACATGTATTCAAAGATCATAATTAAAGTTACTTATTTAGACTAATATATGACATGAGATATTAGATAAAAGTATTTATGGACTCATTTTGCTGAGACAATTAAATAATATTTTTAAAGTAAAATTTAACAAAATTACTTTTAAAGAACGCATTATGTTCTTTGTTATTAACAATTACAGCATCAAATTGTATAATACCATGTGAAAAAAACGACACCTCTTTTCTTGGCAAATAGGTGATAAAAAGTTTGAAATCATGAGACATAATCCTCACTAAAACACCACTAGAGGCTAGATAAGCCTTATTTCGAGAAAGACAAACATCCTGCTACTTTTTGTTATACAAAAAATAATAGCGAATGTTTATCTGTTTGAATGTATGACCCTGGCAACCGCAAATGTGGTTCTTCATCCGTATTCAATATAGTAGCTGCAATTTTATATACAACTAACTAACAAAACAGGTATTTTTGTGCTTTAAAATAGCAAATAAATAAAAGGAAAAGGTGTTTGTCCCCTACAGAGTTATCTATTTTTTTCTTTGGATGCATTGTTAAATAGGGGTTTCCTTAACCCTGTCCACAAACAGATTTAAAAAGGCTCCATAATAGGTTCATCAGTTAGAAGAATCTTTTGTACGAAATAATAAACTTCCCAGCCTCTGTTAGTTTAGACTATTTTGAAAGTAAAAATAAAAATTTTAACTTAAGAATGGTGAAATGATAATTGTCATTTCATGCAAGTATATTTAACCAAAAGTAGAGATTGATTTATTTTCATTAAATCTTTAAGTAAAAATTAACCCTATAAAATTTTCATTGATTTTTATTCAGGTTTATCAAGTTTGCATGATATAATCGGATGGAATAAAAAAAAAATTTAAAAATAAATAGATACATTGAACAATATTTCCCTTATATTATCAAACATCCTATAATATTCATTTGCTATTGCGTTTATTCCAAATATTATCGCTATCAAGATGCAATGATTGTATGCTAAGATGTATAAACTCCAAGGATTGGGGCGGTACTAACCGCAGATTATAATGAAAAACGAAACCAAGAAGAAACCAACAAGTTTTACTATTTAGGTAGATAGATAATTCTTTTTGCAACTCTATCCGCCAAATAAGAAAATTAGGATTCTTTAAGATTTTTTTAGAATCTTTATATGAAAGTAGCAGGATGGCTGTGTGTATGTATGTCTGTGTGTGTATGTAGCTAAAGATATCGCTATACCTACATGGTTCTCCTTTGCAGTAAAGCTTTTTATTGGTCCAGTGAGGTTTATAATTACTCCACCCATTTCCTTAAGTGCGTTATATGTTACTAGGGACGTATCCGCTATCTAGGGTTAATGTAACAATAATAATACCCTTCAATTGCATAAAGTTTGTCTGCAAATCCTAACTGTGCATGAAATTATTTCTCACCTTATAATAAAAAACATGGCAAAATTTTTTTTAAACTTACTTTTTTCAAAATAATTAGTTTTTCTGACATAAACAAGGATGAGAGCCATTAGCTGGAGCTGAGACAGCCGTTGTCTGAAATAAGATTACAAATTTTTATTTAAATATTGTTTTTTATACAATTGAACAAGAATATTTAAAAAGACTTTTCATCTACAAAAATCAATTTGTTATTTAAAACGCATCTCCTTCAAGACTGTGGCTTGTCTGTTCTTTAGTCCGTACAATTATCTAGCTATCCGTCAGGAATTAAAAATCAAAAGCTTGTCTCTTTACAACCAAACCTTTTTTTACGTTTGTTTGTTGTCTAAAATTATTATGAGAGAAACCGTATTTATTTCTTTGAAAAATTCCTTATGAATCGTTTAAAAATTGCTTCGTCTTTGGATTTTTCACATTTTCAAGAGTGACATTTAAAAAATATGAAGTGCAACAATAACAAAATGATAACTTTAAAAAATATTATATTTATATCTTTTTGTAAATGATGACAAACTTTAAAGAAAAGGTTAGGTTATATGATTTAAAGGTTTGGAAAGTCACTCAGGGATAGGGTTAGAATCCATCAAGAATTAGGTATGTTATGTTTCTTAAAAATAAAAATGAAATGTTCAAGGGGGTCTACAATAAGTCAAGGTGAAAGCACCTGAACAATGTAATTACCTGGCTGAGCTGGGAATTGGAAGGAGATCTCTGAGTCTGTTAATCTCATAGTTGATTGAGTCTCTGCGCATCTTACTCGCACCTTTGGTGGATTTCGTTCCTGTCTCATAGCTGTACAACAAAATAGAAAAAGTTTTAAAATAAGAAGAAAGAAAATTTTATCTTTACTTTTGTTGAAATTAGGGTTTTTTCGTGCGTTTTGACATTAATAAAGGAAAAAAGGAATTAATTCTTTAAGAAAAAGTTTTATAAATGTGCAAAATGCTTTACTTATTTGCATAAAATAAAGAAAGGAGATAGAATTTGACAAAAAAAAAGCAATATTCAAGAAGGAATGCAGTTAAAAATTTAGAATTATTTGCTTTTTTAACAAAATCTATATTGCCCTGTTCAGCTATTTAAAAAAAAACCTTTTTAGTATTTTTATGAAATGAGAATACAAGATTGAAGAAATTTTCCTTTGGTTTTATTTTGTTGGGCATCTCCTCCCTGGGTTCTGCAAATAAGAAAAGCATTTTTTGGGGGTGGAATAATAGTTTTCGAACAATCTAAAGTCAACCATGCATTTTTTAAAGTTAAAAATAAGTAGTTTAATTATTTTTTAATCTTTTCTCAGCAAAAAAGTTTAAATCTGATTTCTTTTTTGAAGACTTTTTTTGAATGATTTTCATTTCAAGTGACTTAAGAAATTTTTGGAGAATATTTTGATTTGTATGTATTCATTTATATATTTAGAACTTCTTTAGGGGCTTTTAATTATTATTTTTTAATTATTACTTAAAGCTTAACTTAACATTTGATTTTAATGTATTTAGATGCTAATTTTTTTGCTGCATGATACATTACTAATTTTAAAAAACAAATTGGAAATAAAATGAATATAGATAAAAAATGTTAAAACATTGGGGCAA
This sequence comes from Acartia tonsa, assembly GCF_053477335.1. NCBI lineage: Eukaryota > Metazoa > Arthropoda > Copepoda > Calanoida > Acartiidae > Acartia > Acartia tonsa. The sequence goes on along the minus strand of NC_137268.1, from coordinate 28,660,220 downwards.
TGGGTCTTTAAGGTGATAAATTATTATAGAAATTTTTAACAGTTCATTCTTTATTAAACTAACTTAAAGGAAAACTATACAAAAACTACCAATTAGTAAACGATGACTTTTAAAGGGGCTTATAATATGGTATATTTCTGATTTTATTTGTAAATATACTATAGTTTACTTTTTTGGAAAATGTATATTGTAATCAAATAAAAGGTTTTAATCAATTTTTTTGTGAGAAAAGATATTTGGTAATGGGAAAAAACGGAGTATTTGAAGGAACTATTTCAATAATTTCCCATCCAATTTACGATGTTGTTCTGTTAGCGGGCGAAATCACTTTAATAATAGATTTATTGCTGTAGAAGATCAATCATATACAATAATACGTTCAACTCAAAAAGGAATTTCTAGCAACAGCAGATTTTGGTTTATATTTGGTCACATTTTTCATTTCAATAATACGAGCTAAGTAATTATTGGATGATAATTTCCCAAATAATTGCTTTATAATAAGAAATTTAACTATTTTATTTGACTTATGCTATATGGGCGAATGAATGAAAAAATAAAAGCCCTTTTGTACCAAAATGTGTAATCAATGTAAGTTCTAAACAATATTAAGGCCGAATTGTCCATCACTTTTTTATTCTTCCAATTTTTAATGAGGGATCTACAATATTTATCAGTTAAATTAAATCAAAGATCGATTGTTTATAAATAAGTTTTTTTTAAAATTCAAAATTTAGTTCTCAAAAAATATTTTAATTAAAGAAAATTTAAAACGCGTAATAAAATTAGAAATATATTTTTAAAACGTAATTAATAATACTAACCCAATATTTTGTAGATGGTGGTTTAAAGGATTTTTCATATGATCATGCATCATTTTTAGGCAGAATATTTTTCACTTTTTTCACTACAATATAAATAGGTTAGTTTATTATTTTGTTTTTTAACATAGTAATATTATATTCACTTCTATTTCATTATGTATTTGTTTTTTATATGTATCACTGACTTTTTAGAACATTTTTTCTTATGAGAAAAAACACCTGGCAGAAGACACAATTTTGTGGTACCCTGGGCCAATACTGGTTAAGTTGGACACGATTTTGCGGGGCTTCAAACCACCGCAGCGCACGATGTCCTTCTTCTTGTGTTGGCTGTGTCTGTTGGTTGGTACAGCGTCGGTCCCCGAGGTCGTGAGCGCAGTGCACGATTTGCAGCTTGAAGGCCAACTGAGTGATTCAGAGAGAGGAAAAGATGCGAGGCAGATCATGGAAAAAAGAGCGGAGGTGCTTAAATTGGGTGGCGGTGAGAGAAAGGAGGGGAGAGCATGGGGGGGATTTGACTTGCGCGACTTTCTTAGGGATTTTCGATGATAAGATAACCCCTAAACGCGAATGGCTTTAGGCGCAACCAACGCAACTCTCTCTCTCTCGTTCTCTCTCCTCCCCAATTTCTTTATTAGTATATTCCCCAATTTCTAACCACTCTTTCTAATATAGGGTGGACGGAAAAGAGCAAAGCGCAATTTCTTAAATTTTTGGGGTTTCTGCTTTTGATTCTTTGTATGATATGGTATAAAGATGGGTCAATGGAAGATTAATTGATTCTATTCCAAATTGAAGACTGCAATATTCTTTCTATATGTAGTAGGGGAAAGAGGGGTCATTTTTTGTTTCTTCTGTTTCCCTGTCTTGCGGGTCTAAGCTCGAATATAACCTAATATAAAAAATAGCAAGAATTAACCCCCTATTATTTTTAATTTATTTCAAAATAGATGGTAGGGGAGTTCTTGTGTGTTTTACTAAGAACTTTAGGGGAAACCACCGCATCATGTTTTTTTTCTGTTTTTTATAGTTCATCATTATGATATAATTGAACTCAATTCAAAGAAATAATACTGCATTTAAGTGTTAATTGAAGGCAATATAGTTCTTCTTCAAATAAAAAATCCAATTCTGAATTTTATTTATCCAAAATATTTGTTGTTATTTTTCCGTAACTTTTTCATTTGCCAAAGATGTTGTTCATTTCTCTAACTAATCCCCCCCCCCCCTTCTCCCCCTATCCCATCCCTATTGTGTGCCGCCCCCTTTTAATCAAACGCCGCTAAGTTATAACCAATAGGAGTGAAGAAACTTGATTCTCCGCTGAAAAAATGCGCGAATGAGCGCACGGCGCTCAGGAACTAAGCTCTATCCGTGAGTTCAACACTAAAACTAGGAAAATCAAGTTCGTAAGTAGCGCAGTTAAAACTAGAAGAAAATATTTTAGCTTATAAAAGAAAGAAAACGTATTAGAAAGGATTTTGGGGGGAATTCTTAGGTCTTTAAGTGGTGAGGATATATGAATTTAGAAGCAGTGTGGAAAAAGTATGAAAAACTCATTAAACATAAAATTTTAAGCAATCAACGTTTGAAAATCCATAATTATAGAGAAGCTTCGCTATAATAAAAAACGGACATACACCAAACTTTTACAATTAATATGGCGACTTTTTACCGGTGGTGGAAACGTCAACCCCCTTCCCCCCCACAGTGTTGTGACATTTTTAGAGAAAGGACACGTTTTTGCCCGCCAGCCATATCCATACGTTTCTCTGTTTGTCTGCTGACAGGGAGGACGAGGACAATAGGCTGTTTCTTACACTAGTCCCCAAAGTTTTTTAATTGTGTTTTCTTGTAAGTTGGCTCAACAATTTTGGGAATTTTTGTTGAATTTGATTGGTTAGATCACTAAGTTGAGTGTCTAAACGTTTTAACCACTAATTGTAATATACAGAAGGGGTAATTTTGTTTACCATCAGCATGTACATCAATTTATCGACCATAGTGTTATCCCTTTAGATCCCTGGTCTCCTTGTCCAAACGTCCAACATATATAGAAATATAGGCATGACGAAACTCACGAGAAGGCACTCAAAATATTTTGGAATAATACATACTAAGGTTTTTATTGTATTTAGCTTAAGATTCGATAATTACTACACAGTTTAGGTTAGTTATTGTTCTCATAGGTCCTGGGGTGGTTTTTAGGTCATTTCATATTAAGATTTAAGTCTTAGAATGGTTTTAGGCTATATTTATGTCCTTCTCTCAAAGCCGCAAGTATTGATTGATAAGAATGAACGTTTTTTTCATTTGGCAGCTTCACTCTCCCTTCGAATACAGAGCCCCCAGATGCTAGGGACGTACCGCCTTGTCCTTATCTAAGGGTTCCCGGTTCAAGCCCCGCCACGTACAAAATTAACTCTGATGAATTGAGCCATACTGATGAGCCCTAAAAGGGCGAAACACTGTGTCTATGGATATTATATAAAGTAGTAAGGAAAAAGTTTAAGCTTTTAATAACCAGAAAACTAGTTGAGGTCTCTCATAAGAGAAGCCTTACATAGATCTACAGATGGGTTTAAGCTTTGATATTTTAAATTTAAGCCCTGTTGTTTTAGCCTATTTTGTTAATATCATATGAAATATAAACGGGTATAGTCCTTTCCACGACATCCCTCCATAAGGAGCGATTCTTCGTATTTTTAAAATGGCTTTTTATAGGTTATTTTAGGTTAGGTTAGGTTATATTGTGTTAGGTGATTGCCCCACAGGGTTAGGTAATTGGCCCCGCAGGGTTAGAGCCCCCCGCAGGGGCTAGAAATAGGAGAAAAGCTACTGTGAAAAATACGAAGAATCGCTCCTTATGGAGGGATGTCGTGGAAAGGACTATACCCATATAAACTTCTGCATATACCTTAATTGTCAGATAGGCATACCTAATATTCTTTAAGAATTCGTTTATTTGGTTTTGAAGAAAATATTATTAAATTTAATATTAAAGCTAAGAATAGATATATAAGCTAGAATAGGTTTTTTTCTTCAATCTTTTAAAATCTTTAAACATCATCTTATTTTAGTAAATTCAAGTTATTCTTTGAATTTAAGAGTATCCTATGGCAAGGAATCAAGTAAAAGTTATCTAATTAGAATGTTGCAACGCCAAGCTACCCAGATGGTCAACAACCAGAACGTTAGAAAAATGTACTTGCTAAGGGTCAGAGCATGACAGACATCACGACCATCTATCTATCTATCCATCTGTCTAATTATGTGTGTGTGTGTGTGTGTTTGTGTTTAGGTCAGAGGCATGACATAGCTCACGACTGTGTGCGGTTTTACGGCCATACACCAACTTTCTGCAGCCTCACAATAAACATTCAAATAAATAGACATCTGACTCAAACTTTATAACTTTAAAATGCTAGGATGTCTGTCTGTGAGTGTGTAGCGAAGGATCTTGATAACTGATATAATTATTTTCCTTTACTATAAAGATTCTTACAGGTCCAGGGAAGGTTTGTAATTATTTTGGGGATGATAACTCCTAACAATCAGAAGAATTCGCCATATTAATAAAATATCACTTTGTAACAAGGGTAGTTATGTCTATTTGTAGCATGCAGCTCACAATATTGTAATAAAAATTTGATTAAATATCTCTTCAAATTTTCATAAGAACAATGAAGTTGCAATTGTTTTAACATTCAGACAGATGTACATAAATATCTTATTCAAACAGCAGATTCGCATTTATTAAGAAAATTTTTAAAAGTAAACTTTCCTGAGCTGGATCTTTAAATCATTTTAGTGGCTCACCACTAAAATGATTTAAAGATCCAGCTCTGATGAAAACCACTTAGGATGATTGATAGCAACGTACGTCCCAAGACACTAACACCCAACCAACTCTTTTGATTGATCACACGACTATTTCTTGAAGTCCTAACTGTGCATGAGAATCAGTTGTTCAAAGACATTTTATTTTACCCTACTCTTACAATTGATATCGCAAATCTGACATAGCAGCTGTTAGTACAACTTTTAAAGCCTTTAATTATGACCCGGTTTGGCTGTGATTCGAACCCATACCATAAATTGTGATTTTTACTTTAAACATTGCAATTGTGTGCCTCTATTTAATTTTATCTCTGTAAAAACGGTGATCACGTATCTTATCCTTTTCTCCTTCAGGGTAAAACTACACAGGTGCAGATGCACCAGATAATTAGGTATCCATCTATCTATCTTCTCAGGAGATACCTAGCTGGATAGATAATTGTTTATTTATCTGTCTATCACGAATTTTCCCGTTAGATTTGATTGGTGCGTCATGCACAGGAGTTAATTGTTGTTAGCTGAGTAATTCTTAGCTTCAAATAAAATCTTTAAATAAAATAACTTTTAGGTAAATGTTACCTTTTAAAAGGCGAAAACAGGGCTCGACAGTTGCGCGCCAGCCGAGTGTAAGCCCCAGTGAAATCACTATGAACTTTAAAATTCGGCTGAATGTCTAAATCTAAAACTGTTCCTAAGCACATATCCATCTTTACGAAATGTTTCGGCTGAGGCGCGGCTGCTGAGCCAAGTGTTCTAAAAGTAGAAGCGGTCCGTCCGTCCGCAACCTTGGTATATATATCATAATTTTGTTTTCATTTCGAAATTATATTTTAACTCTATGGTATTAAAAGTTAATCACTCTATATTTGCCACGTTGGTTAGTCTGTCTAATTTGTTGAGCTTTGCTTTAGTGGATGTTGTCATTTTTGTGTTTGTTAAATTAATTTAGAAGATTATTGTAATCAAATAATTCTAACAATATTAATCGGTTTCTAAGCTATACTGGAAAATCGAAATCAAAGAATAAACAAGAGAATTAACTAACAAAACCTAACTTGTAAGGTTAATTGAAATGGTTATAAAGAGAGGTTTTGTGATTTTAGATGTTAACATTTTCGCACATACATACATAATAAGCGAAAATTAAATGGTTATTTTTTAACAGAGGGGCGAAAATTGATAATGCGACTCGAACAAAGCTTCATTGAAAATAAAAAAAGAAGTGGTTGCTGTTTTAGAGATATTTTGCTTTGCAGTAAACAAAAAAAGAAAAACAGACATCTTAGAACTTTATGAATGACTTTTGAGTATAAAATTTCTGAAAATAGGGGTAGTTAGTTGGGATTTATGTACACTCTCAAATTAAGTTAAACAAAATTACTAATTCCATAAATTATTGGTGGAAAAGTTCGGACACAGCTAATATTTACTACTTTTGTGTCACTTTTGATTCCTGTGACGTCATAAAATGAGGAAGATGAGAGGAGAAGTGGGAAAGAAAACCCCTAAAAAAGAGATGGAGAATATGACGTCAAAAGTGGTGCAAAACTTATGCAGTTTGGCCTTCGTCAAACTTTGGGGTCTAGTATAACTTATATAATTTCCATGTCCTCTCCCTCCCTACCCGCCCTGATCCCAAGATATACTATTTTTTCTTAGAAAAAATTGCTATTTTTGGTCCAGAGAACAAAAACAATATTCAAGCAAAAACAAGGATGGCACACTACACAAAAGCAAAGCCCAGCAAAATTAAAAATCAGCCAAATGAATAAAAAAAATATACAGTTAAGGGGCTTTTACTACTCAAGAAACAGAATATTGTTACAATATTAAATTTAAATTAAAAATAATCCTAATTATCATGGGTATCATTCAAATTTAAAAAACGAAGTTAAAAATCAACGTAAAACTGGTCATGATTATAGAGTTGCTACGCTTTAAATATTATATCTAATTGTTACATGAATCTTCATCAAAGATTTGAACCCGACGAGCTATCCGTTACGGACAGGTGGACGGACCACCCAAAATGCAAAAGAGCATTGCTCTATATATAAAAAATAAGATGCAAAAACGGCCCCACTATACATCTGAAAACCAGGGAGGGAGGGGACATTGGACTGTAAATTACACTGGTCTCCAAGTTTTTAGAACCATGTCATCTTATTCATGGGCTCAAAAATTTAGCACTTTTATTATATTCTTATTGTTCAAAACTAATAGTGTACACACTTTTAAACCAATAATTTTAATCTACATAAAGTTCAATTTTATTTAACATTATTTGTGATGAACATCAAATTATTCTTTATTGTCTTATCCCTTTAGATCCCTGTTTGAAAACTTTGTATTGCCTTTCTGCACTCTGCAATACCGCTCTATAATTCATACTTTTTTCAGGGTTAAAAGGGCCCATACCCCTCCCCCCCCCCCATCCCTCCATCCTAATCAGCTCTCTATATTTTCAACATATTTGCATTCAATATTGACAGCATGTGGGGGAGAGATGTTCCCAAAACAAAATTTGGATCATGGAAAGAAAACGAAGTAGCGGGTTTCGTCGTATTTTCACAGCTGCTTTTGATAGGTTGTTTTAGGTTAGGTCAGGTGAATGTTAATTATTGTCCCGCAGGGTTAGAGCCCCCCTAGAAATTGGAGAAAGACTTCTGTAAAAATACGACGAAACCCTCTACTTCGTTTTCTTTCCATGATCCCAAAATTGATTTATATTAGTTCTATAAATTAGTGTTCGGATTCAATAGTTTTTGTTTTTTGTCTAGTAAAAAATTATTGGTTGAAAAGTTTGAACATGCTACTCTAAGTTAGTTAATGTTCGTTTGTATGTCTGATTTATAGACCTTTATTCAATATTTTGTTACATACACAATACACATCTCTCTCTCTGCTAAAAGAAAGATTCAATACGATGCACTTTTAAGTTTTTTTTCGAATAAAAAATATTTGAACTCCTTTTTGTAAAAAATGTGCTAAAACATTGATCCTTGTAGAATAATAATTTTGAATTTGAAGAATGTAAATACTTACAAGTTGCAAATCAAGTAAACTGTCTGGCATTACGTTGTTTTATCACATCTTGATTATCATTATCAATTTTCTGGTATTTATAAAAACTTAGTTATCAAATATGTCTCTAGGTCTATATTAAATAGCCAAATCTTAAGAAATTGCAATTTATATCTTTTAGAGTTATGTACTTGAAGAGAGTATTAGCTATCTAAATGGACATATGATATAGGTGGATATATTGACAGGGGGAAATTTGTTATCGATTTAGTTTGCTAATATGGACCTCCTTTATCATTATTTTAGCCAGCTGCGAGATGAGAATCTTGTGCAACATCCGAGTAATAATATATCGATTGCTACTTATTGGTTATGGTAATCTATATCTCATATAGAAGTCAAGAAAAACAATGTAAATTCAAACGGCGTAATGGAAGGGCAGACTAACAAAATGAGTTATGGAGTAGATAATCATTGATCAGAGGAAATTGTCCCCCCAAAAAAACTTTAGCCTTCTACTTATTATAGCAGATAATAGGTAAAGACGAACAGAAAATAAAGAAGATTTCGTCCCATATTAGCGAAGCTTCTTTTTGAATTTATTATAGTTACACAATAGAGCACAAATAAAAATTACAAAGAAAAGTAAAGGAAAAGAAATAAAAAAGAAAGGAAAAAAGGGGGAAAAAGAAGAAGAAGATAATAATGTAACAATAGAGTAGCTATGCTCGTGAAAAAATAGGTACATATGTTGTGTAAAGAATTTTTACTATCCCAATTTCCCAAACCTAGAAAAGTATTTGAAATTAACATTAACGGTGTGTCATCAATTCCACTAAATGTCCCACTTTAACAAATCGTCAGAACAGAAAATTGTTGGATCATGGAAAGAAAACGAAGTAGTGGCTTTCGTCGTATTTTCAATGTAGCTTTTGATAGGTTATTTTAGATTAGGTAAGGTTAATGATAATGATTGCTCCGAAGGGACAAAATAGGAAAAAGGCTTCTGTGAAAATACGACGAAAACCGCTACTTCGTTTTCTTTCCATGATCGAAATTGTTATTAGTGCACAACTGCGTTAATTCTTTTCAATTGCCAAATCTCCATATAAAATTTTCTGCTGAGTCTTTTTAGTAAATCTACTCTAAATTTCCATTTGGTTGTTTGTCTCTCAGTCCATCCATAAAAATATGGGGGGAACTCAGATTTTCTCGGCTGCTATTTGACATAGACTTCTGATGTTTTAGTGAAGGTAACCTTTACCAAAGTGCATCAAGTAAACAATTTAATTGGTAAGTCAGTCTGTTTTAAAAGATTCCTTGATTTTTTAATTATTCTCTCTCTTTATATTTTATGGCCACTGAATATCTACACTATAGCTCACTTTATCTGATGTCCAACCATGTTTTTTTTGTGCTTCACTGCATATTGATGTTGTCTTCCTTGTTGCGAATATAAAACCATTTGCAGATAAATAACACTCTGCGGCAGTGATTGCTAACCAAAATTAACAATACAACAAAAGAAATCTACTTTTGGGTTTCTCTAAACCTCAAATTAAGAAAAACTAGGAAAGCTAAACAGAGATAGTTCTTCTGAAAACAAACAATCTACTAAATCTACAAAGTTTAAGTAACACCTAACAGACAACCAATCCGTTAAATTAACCTTATTAAAAGTTATAATGTAATTTGTTGCGCATTTTTTGTTGGTCGAGCAATTGGACATTTAACCACTAGTAGAATGTTATTTTTTAGTCGCAAAGCTACTATATACTTGCAAGTCAACGTCTGTCCGTCCGTTTATCTGTCTGCTATTTCTTTTTTAGTATTAGTTTTTCTCAGCTTTTATCAAAGATAGAAAGATAAAATTTGGTATGACTTGACTATCATATGACTACCGAATTAAGTGATTATGTCCTTTTGCTTAAATATTCTTAAACCTCGTGTAATTAAGAACTTGGCTTCTTTTAGATTTTTTCATCCTTGTTTCATCAACATCAAGTTTTATTATTATGAAACAGAGAGATATGGCAACAGAATAAAAAAAGTCGGATCATGGAAAGGAAACGAAGTAGCAGTTTTCGTCGTATTTTAGAAGTAGCTTTTCTCCCATTTCTAGCCCCTATGGTGGTCTCTATTCCTAGCAGGGCAATCATTAACATTTACCTAGCCTTAAAATATTCTACTAAAAGCTACTGTGAAAATACGACGAAATCGCTACTTCGTTTTCTTTTCATGAACAGTCAACAATGAGCAAAGCATTGTCTTTAAACATATCCATAGTTTCTTATTGGTGACAATATATTACCTCTCACGAGATTGTTTAGTCCTTTGACACTGTACATAATTATTATTTGATCTGTCCTTAATATTTTATTCATATTAAATTTTTTTGTTTGTATATGAATATTTAATACCTGTATCACCGCGGCTCGCTCACTTATAGAAATGGGAAACTTATAAAAGTTTTACTCAACACACGAAATCGTAACAATTTTAATGAGAAATGCGCATTTTATAAGGCATACAAAACGCTCTAATTTTCGTTCTATTTAACGTAATTTTATAATTTTTTTTGCTTTTTATTTTATTTTACATATACTTTTATCATTTTATCAAAAAAAAATTTTCTTTTTTCATCATTTTTTTGAGAAATTAATGCTTAAACTAAGGGTATCTTTAGACGCAAAATTGACGCACTTAGAATAAAAAATGCGTATTGAGTACAAAGGGGGGATAATTTCAAGTCATGAATGTTCTAAAGATATCTTTTTTTCCATAAAATTTTAATGTTTAGTCTACCCCACGTCACCCCGAAAATTATATATCAATTTAGGAAGATAATTTTTGTAGAATAATTACAGAATTTACAACTTTATGGACTCTGAAAGTATAGTTAAGATCAAAGGCGTGCAAAAGGTTGGTGTAGGGGTTGTTTACACCACCCTTCTAAAATTAAGGGGGATGGATACACCTCCCTAGGTGTCCACCCATGTCCACCCTCTTGACAAGAGCCTACATCCTCAGATACACCCCTCTATGAATTCCAAGGGGGTGTAAAGGAAATAAATTTACACCCCTTAAAATAAAGTGGGGTTGGGGGTGTTTAAGGAGGGTGTATATAAGCAAGTCACAGATTCAGATAATTATATGCTATCTATTTTTAGATAAATTAATTACCAGACTTTACTAAAACAAGGATGACATCATCCATAAAAGCGAAGCACTGAAACGGTAGGACAAAAGGACATTAATATTTGTATAGCGTCAGAACTGAATAATCAGAATATTAATGTACAAGAGTCGAACCAAAATCGTAAGTAAATTTGTTGTAAAACTGCTTGATACAGGATAATGTTAATGGACATACTTACATTTTTAAGACTTGATTATAGAGTTGCTTCGCTTATAATATTGTACTTTGTTGTCCTAGGAATCAGTATACCAAAAATCAGACCAATCGGATAATTAGTTCACATACAAATTTGTTGTTAAAAATGTTTAAAAAATCAACATGTTTAAAATGGACGTACGGACATTCTGGTAATCATTATAGAGTTGCTACGCTTTCTAACTCGTACCTAACTATTACAGGAATCACCATGCAAAATTTGAAATCGATAGGACAATTCTAACATGCCTAAATTAACGAAAAAAGCTATTTAAAACGGTAAAAAAATCAACATGTTTGAAATGGACGTACGGACATTTTGGTAATGATTATAGAGTTGCTACGCTTTCTAAATCGTACCTATCTACTAAAAGAATCACCATGCAAAATTTGAAATCGATAGGACAATTCTAACATGCCTAAATTAACGAAAAAAGCTATTTAAAAAAAGTAAAAAAAATCAACATGTTTAAAATGGACATACGGACATTCTGGTAACGATTATAGAGTTGCTACGCTTTCTAAATCGTACCTAACTACTAAAGGAATCATCATGCAAAGTTTGAAATCGATAGGACAATTCTAACATGCCTAAATTAACGTATAAAAGCTATCTATCTCGGACGGACGGACGTACGGACGGACGTACGGACGGACGGACGGACGGACGTACGGACGGACCGACCCTAATTATAGAAAAGCTTCGCTTTTAATAATCTTGCAAATGTTCTGTACAACTGTACTGTACAACTTTTAATTAGTAAATTGATACATGAGGAAGCTCTCATACATATGTAGGGGGGGGGGGGGGAGTTAATGCAACCATCCCATAATCAATTAATCCAAATTAGGTCTGTTTTTCAAAATTTAACAAAAAGTTAAGCTTAAGGGGGGGGGGGTTAAGGCAACCATCACGTAATCAATGCACAAATGGCACTTAGCATTCGAATTTCATTACAAAACCTGGCATGAGTAATCCTATTTTCCCAAAATGGAACAAAAAGTTGGAAAAGTAATGGCTAATGGCTGTTTGCTCAGCTGTTTAGCCGTTTTTGGGCTATTTTCAGGGCAAATCCATCAATAATCATGTAGGAATCATCCATTAGGGATAGGTTTTAATGGGTGCTGAGCTGAAAAATACTACCAAAAATAGTGGCAGCTGGGTAATGGCTTATAAGGTATAAAAAAATTGAATATTTCCATGGAATTAAACTTTTCTTAATTAACATTATAACTTTATGTCATGGACATATTACTAAAAGAACTTTTTTTAATTTCTAGATTTCGCTGTCATAACAGCTAAAAACTGCCAAAAATGGCTGAGAACAGCTGTCAACAGCCAAAAGTATATATTGTAGATTAAATCATCCCGCCCTGGAAAAATTTTGATAAAAGTTTTGCCCCCAGTAAAAATTGGTTGATTTAAGCAAAAAAATGCTAAATATTTTTTCTGTGATGCAATAATTGTGACCTCATGAGCACTGCAAAGTTTTTGAAATCTGCAAAAAAAAAATGTTTTTGTAGTTCTTTTGTGTGATCTCAATTTTAAAGATTTTTACAAAATTTCAATTCTAGTATGTCAATATAAACCTGAAATTTACCAAAAAAATGGAGCAGTCTCAATTATAACATATGAAGGTGTAGCAAGTAATCTGCAAAGTCAAATTCCATTTTTGCAGAGTTTTTCTTACATAACTTAAAAATAAAAATTTTAATTTTGTTTTTCATTTAGATGCAGTAACTAATGGACCAGGCAGTTTCAAAATTTTAGCTCAATATTCAATCAATTTTGCTCACCTTCCAGCACTAACCCCCCCCCCCCCCCCCCCTTTATTGATAAGAAGACCATTAATTTTATTTGGGGTTTCCCTCAAAGTTTTTACACAGATAGTGTTAGTATTTATAGTAAATTATGACCTTAAAAATTGAATTATATATGTATGCAATTTTGACTTTGGAAGATGTGACATGTCTAGGGTAGTTTTTTTTAAAAACATACTTTTGCTTTAATGTATGTTAAATTATACCGATAACCATATTTTAATTTTCAGTACCACCCACTTAACAGCTAGAACTGGCTGGAAACAGCTGGGAGTGGTCAAGAGTATGATGAGTAGATAGGGCTTTTGATGTGTCTAAGGGTAGATTTTTATGGGTGCTGAGCTCAAAAATACCACACAAAATCCATATGGCAGCTTGCTAACGGCCGCAGCTCAGCTGGGAGCGGCCAAGAGTAGAATGAGTAGATAGGGCTTGTGAAGTGTCTCTAGGTTGGTTTTTAACAGTTTGTGTAACAGCCCCAGCTGCCAAATGGATGGACCCCCACTATTTATAGTAGTATTTTTGAGCTCGGTACCAATAAAAACCTACCCCTAGACATGTCAAAAGCCCTATCTACTCTTCATACTCTTAGCCGCTCCCAGCCATTTTCAGCCAGTTCTAGCCATGTAGCAGCTGGTACAAGAAATTTTAAAAATGGATATTTAAAGCAAAAATATGTTTTAAAAAGTTGATTCCTATGTAATTAATGATAGTTTTGCCCTGAATATAGCCCAAAAACGGCTAAACGACTAAGCCGCCAGCTGTTAGCCGTCACTTTTCCAACTTTTTGTTTCATTTTGGGAAAATAGATATACCAAGGATTACTCATGCCAAGTTTTGTAATGAAATTCGAATTCTAAGTGCAATTTGCGCATTGATTACGAGATGGTTGCATTAACCCCCGCCCCCCCCCAAACTTGAATTAATTCCTTTAATGATCTTGATAGATATATGTTTATAACTTTTAATATATTTTACAATAGTGCTCAAAGTTAATGTTGGGAGGGAGAAATATAATAGACAATTAATTAGATAAAATCCAATAGAGAACCTGTGAATGATCAGACAGACAGAGGGATAGACAGACGGACAGACAGAGGGACAGGTAAATAGTAATAGACAGTCTTTGAGGCATTAACAAATTACAATTAGGCTATGCTAGATGATTCATTGAAATCCAAAAGAGAGGCAGTTAGACAGATAGACAGACAAGTGGTGGGACAGACAGACAAAAGGACAGACAGACAGAGGGACAGACAGACAGACAGACAAATGGGTATTGCCTAAAAACAGTTTGGCTGCTATATGAAATCATTAAAACCCACAATAGAAAAGAAATTTACATTAGTTTCTTTTTTTGATACTCAACGCCCCCCCCCCCCCTCCCCCACTCAAAGGGGTTTATTATTTCTTAAAATCAATAAGTGACTTTTCAGCATAATAAAATTGAATATACTTTTTATTTCATCAATTTATTTTAAATAGAACGAAAGTTATAATCATTTTATTGTCTACATGAAATATGCCTTGAGTAAAAATCAACCTAATTGTCAGTAAAAACGTCATATTTATGCATATTTACACAGTAAATAAATTTTAAAATTGTATTTTATTGTAATGAATAACTTAAGGGGGTTGTATGAATTATCAAAAACCTAAAAAAAACTAATTTGGTTAAATTAGTCCAAGTAATGATTGATTTAGTACAGCACATATGAATATGTTGTCAATTTCCTATCAGAGTCGCAGTGGTATTATAACACTGTTATTATTTTTACTTGTTATGTGTGTCATAAAATAAATATCTAATAAAGGCATGCTAGTGTTCCTGAACATGAAAACAAATTGTAGATTTTTAAACAATTTTTTTATAATTTCTGTCTGTTTTTTTTAAATAAAGAAAGTTGTTTTAGCAACACTTTCGCACGCGAAAATTATATACACATTTCTTTGTTAGTGTTTGTACATTACAACAAGAAAATTATATACACATTTCTTTGTTAGTGTTTGTACATTACAACAAGAAAATTATATACACATTTCTTTGTTAGTGTTTGTACATTACAACAAGAAAATTATATACACATTTCTTTGTTAGTGTTTGTACATTACAACAAGAAAATTATATACACATTTCTTTGTTAGTGTTTGTACATTACAACTAGAAATAGTTATTTATAATAGCACAGTCAGGGCGGGGCAATAGGAATTTCACCCCCCCCCAAAAAAAAAAAAAAGATAAAAAGCTTGGACGTCCTTTAGCACCTTTTTTAAAAATTGTTTTTGCGATACTAAAAATAGTTATATGAAAGCTAATTAAACATACAATTTTTGTATGTATAAGAATATGTGTTAAACTTTAAATTGTACTTGTAACGAAACCTCATAAATAACTTTGGATACTTTTATCTCATTTTATTTGGTTGGTTCAAACTAGCATGTCCCTTAAGATCTCTAAAGCCGAGAAAATATTTTTACTTTTTTACTGCTTTATATAAACCCCCTAGAATTAGATGCAACACAAAACGAGGAAAAATTATATATTTGAAACTCTTGTGAAATTTCGTTGTGAATTCTTAATTGTTTGTAAGGGTTATTTTCAGGGGTTTTTCTTACAAAAATTAAAAATTATATTAGAAATATAAATATTAGGCTAAAATGATAAATTTCAAATACTGAAAATGTCCTAAAACTTGAAAAGAATATTTATTAAAATAATTTTACATAATTTTGAGTTAACCCCGTCGTATAAATAATAAGCAATGCTATGAGATGTTTATATGATAATGTAAAAAAAAAATAATTAGCCTTATGCCAAAAAACCTTGATACATATCATTAAATACGACAATTGAAGATGAGAAAAATTTGCTTTAAGTTTGGACACTTATTTTTTAAACCAACCCATCAAGATTTAATAAAAGTACCCAAAGTTTTAATCTAGAGCAAATAAGAGAGTGTAATTTTTAGAATTTGTATTATCACAAGTAAAGATTGAATATAGTAGGATATTTAGTTATGATAAAACTTTCAAATTCTTCAACTTAAGGCTTTTTATTGGAAATTTATTTTTTTCTGTATGAACACCGTCTATAGTATACTATAGTTATGATAGGTTAAGGCGAATAAAGGCGGACTTCAACTCCGCCCCCTTTGGAGAGGACCCGCCCTTGCAGGCCTACAAATTATTTATACATTTTTTAACATGTAGCTATTTTAAAAATCCACCAGAAACTATCTTTAAAATATTTCTTTTGTTGATTAATTTTTATAAAACTTTAATATTATGAAATATTTTAATAAATATTATATAAAGATAAGTTTAAAGACATATGAGAAATAAAAAACTTTTTTAAAAATGTTATTTCTAATAACCCGATTTACTTTGATATTGACTAATATTTTTATTTTGTAAGAATACTCTTATTATTAGCATGACTAATTTTACTGATGATTTATATAGGAATTTAAAAATATAGCAAGTTAATATTCATTTAACTATTTTATTTTATAAGACACATAGTATTTTTTTAATACGCATTTAACATTGTATCATCCGTCCCAAAATTCACGAAGGACAACAAAAGTTAAATCAAAAACTCTCTTTTTATCTAATATATGTTATATCTTTCATATATACTTCTATGGTCGTTTTCGGTCTTATTTATATGGGGTTATCTGCTTTTATATATATCTTTTAAATAAAAGTATTAATATTATACAGCTCATATAATCTATATCTAAGTATTTGTGATATAAGCCTTCATACATATGATACAAGAACGAAAACAACCATTTAAAGAAAGTGACCAATTAAAAAATTAACAAGGATGACAACATCCATAATTAGCGAATACAGACAAAATGAGTTAAAGATCTGTTATCACAAAAAGGAAAAAGATATAGAGAATGAAAACCTTTCATTTATAAATATATATAGCTTTGCGCATAAGCTAATTTGCTGACTGACAGACAGACAAACATGTTATAAAAAAGCCATGCTTCTACTAATATACATAAATAGTCTTCATATATTTTAATATCTGCTTATATGTGCTTAGGTGGGACGATGAAATTTTTATTGTTTCTTTTTAGGTGTGTATAAATTTCCGCATATAATGGTATAATGTTTTCATAATAGCAAAATAACAAAAAATCAACCTTAATTTTTTACGCAGTTTGCAGCTGGTGCTGGTGGTCAAGAGTTACATATTTTTTTTTAATCACCTCTTAAGGTAAAGCCCCCAGAGGCTAGGGGAGAAACCGCTAGTTATATATAAGGAAGGACAAGTCAAATTTGTTTAATTTTAAAAAAGATATACTTCTCCCTTTAGAATTTGTATACATGCATACATGAATGTAAAAATAAATATGAGGATCTTTTAAAGACAGAGGGTTGAACAAGGAGGTTTAAAGATCAAAAACCACCCTAAAAAACTTGTGCTATAATTATTTAAACGTAACAGGATGAGCGTGTGTCTGTCTATAAGTACAAAGGGATATTGCTAACCGCTGAAGTATATGGTTCTCCTATAATGATACTTCTCATAGGTCCGGGGAAGGTTTGTAGCTATTTACGAAAGGGTACCAAGAGAAATCGCCCCTAGAAAAAGGGACCAACCCTCCAAAATGTTTCAGTTTTTAAATTGATATTGAAAACTTTTTATACGGTTGATGATAGAACAGTGAACTAATATACAGTAAAATAGTATGATTATTTTACGTAAATCTTGAACCGATTGTAAGATGTATATAGAAGCGTAAAACTATTTCATAAATAATTTTAAAAAATATTATTAGATAAATTTTTTTTGTGATTTATGACTCTCAAAAATATTAGTAAAATTTTTCGTGCACCCTAGTTAAGACCCCCCTGCGGTACTTTCAGATGATAAAATGATTTTATCGTGGCAAATAAACTATGTGTCGGGAGGTTGGAGGGTGTCCCTACATACCAACATATAAACTATGTGTCGGGAGGTTGGAGGGTGTCCCTACATACCAACATATAAACTATGTGTCGGGAGGTTGGAGGGTGTCCCTACATACCAACATATAAACTATGTGTCGGGAGGTTGGAGGGTGTCCCTACATACCAACAAATAAACTATGTGTCGGGAGGTTGGAGGGTGTCCCTACATACCAACATATAAACTATGTGTCGGAAGGTTGGAGAGTGTCCCTACATACCAACATATATACTATGTGTCGGGAGGTTGGAGGGTGTCCCTAGTCCTACATACCAACAAAAAAACTATGTGTTAGGAGGTTAGAGGGTGTCCCTACATACCAACAAATAAACTATGTGTCGGGAGGTTGGAGGGTGTCCCTACATACCAACAAATAAACTATGATAGGTTTATACAATAAACAAAATAACCCCTTCTATAAATAAGAATTATTGGTTGAAAAGTTTGTTCACTTCTAGTTAGAAAACAAACAATGAAAATTCAACAAAAGTATCCAAAATAAAATATTGTGTTATAAAAATTTGGGTACCAGTGAAGTTTACAGTCCAATCTCCCCTTCCTTCATGCTGAATTCCTAATTCCAAACAAAAAATTGACTGACATGGATTTCATGCAATAATTGTTGCCAATACAGAAAATATATATATTCACTATGCAGAAACTTTTATTTTTTTAGGAGCGAATCTCCATAATCTTTTGAAATGATTAAAACCTAAATTTAGATATACTGTCCTCTAGAATTTTGGCTGTTTTGTGGAAAGCCCCGTTGGGGTGTGCCTCTTGTCAACCCTAAGCCCTTTTATTCAGCATTAACTTTCCTACGCAATTGTCGTCAAAAAGAATTAGTACATGTTCGGAAAAAGACAGATACTCTAAAAATAACAATTCGAATCAGGTAGGTAATGATATTAATGCAAAGTAAAGGGAATGAAACTTGCCAATTACCTTTTATAGGCGAGGTAATGCTTTCATACAAAGCACCCTTTTGAGCACGTATAACAAGACCCCTCCTTTGTTTTTTAAATGATTTGAAAATAAGGAGGGGGTTAGTTTTTTTTTGTTTTTTTACTTTATGTCAGGTTAGGTAAAGTTATATTTGGAACTGGGTAGCCCCGTAGAGCAATGTCCAACTCATTGATTGCACAACCATTTTCTAGAAGACCCAACTGTGAATGGTAATGAGTTGTGTCTGTTTATAAGTTAAGGCATTCCTCTCAACTTGTATTTTTTAAAAAGAATAAGTGTCTCTTTCCCTATGAATATAAGAATATGTTATATATATTGTATGTATATGGAATTGTCAAGAACCCGGTATTAGTGTCTTAGAAATTATCTTAGTGACGTAAAAAAAATAGGACGTGTCGATACTACTAGGATTTTTAAGAATTGTTAATAAAGGCCTGAAATCAAGATTTTTTGTGCTTTTAAAAAATATTAAAAATATTTCTAAAAATTCTACATTATTTTTGCTCACTTTTAAAAAACAAAATCAACTTTTTTTTATTTTTTTTTATAAAATTATCTTTCAAAATTGAAATAAGATCTATCAGCTGATATTGTACTTCTTACATAACTCAAGAGTTGACTTACAATGTGTAAATATTTTATAGATTATTTAGCAAAATAATAAAAAACCTATATGTAATTTCGTGATTAATAATTGGCTTAATCTTACATTAAACATTGAATGATTTTAAATAATTTTCAAATATTTGCTTTTATGATTATACTTATTGTATAAACACCTCATAAGTTAGCGCAAAATGCTATATATTTTATCACATATGAGCTATTTTTTAAGCCAGCTTTTTAGTCAAAATTTCAAACCAATAACAATTAAATCAAAAGATATTAGGTTAAAACTATATATAAACGAGAGTAAAGAAATAAGATATTGCTATCAACAACAACAAAAAAGGGTTTTGTCTAGTTTTTGGTAAAAATAACGCATATTTATCATTTTAAATAAAAGCTATCTTTTCAAGATTACATCTATAAATTCGTCTGTATTTTATAACTTATACCTGATTTTCCATAATTATTTTATTTCTATATTAAATTTAGAGACAGCTAATTTTTCTTTAAATATAATGAGATGTTTATCAGAAATTTTTAATTAAGCATAATAATGTATATATAAAAAAGACAATTACAAATAAAAACAAAACAATCAATTATTAGATTATATATATCAATAAATTTAACGGAATTTGAACGTAATTGTTAAAAAAGCTAGCTTAAACAGTCTTGCCATTAAAAAATAACCTTCTTTATGAATGGTACATTCTAACAAGGGTAATGATATCCACTAGAGCAACATATTTAACAAATATGTCTTTAAATAATCAGTCTATTTAACAAATATCTTTTTAAAATGCATAAGTTATATTACCTTTCACAAGATTGTTTAGTCCTTTGACACTGTACATAATTATTATTTGATTGATCTATCCTTAATTTTTATTCATATTCAATTTTATTGTTTGTATATAATATTTAATACCTGTATTATAATACGGTTATTATTTTTTTTTGCTATGTTTTTATAAAATAAATATCTAAGCAAATGTTACCAATTCTTATAATTATCTGGAATTGAAAAGAATTACTTTCATTCGGTTGCTAAAAAGAGGAGAAAAAGAAATGTATTGAGTCAGATAGTAGCCTTAACCTGTACAGCTTTACATTTATTTCATAGATAAATTGAAATTAGATAAAATTATTAATTGATTTTAGATTATTAAACAAGACATGTTAGAATTATCCTATCAATTTCAAACTCTTCATTATGATTCCTATGACAGTTAGGTATAATTTAGAAAGCAACTCTATCATTGTTAACAGAAAGTCAGTACGTCCATTTAAAACATGCTTTGTGTGTTTTTTTGGCTGCTATTGAAGAAAGACAACTGAAATTTTTAGTGAAAATGTCTTTTAAGGGGTGTTTTAATGTATTTTTTTTACAGTAGCTTTT
The DNA here is from genome assembly GCF_053477335.1 of Acartia tonsa. NCBI lineage: Eukaryota > Metazoa > Arthropoda > Copepoda > Calanoida > Acartiidae > Acartia > Acartia tonsa. Next base: position 28,639,374 of record NC_137268.1, on the reverse strand, counting down.
GATGGATTATTTTAGGTTAGGTTAGGTGATTGCCCTGCAGGGTTAGGAAAATGGCCCTGCATGGATAGAGCCCCCCCCCCCCCCGCAGTGGCTAGAAATAGGATAAAATCTACTGTGAAAATACCAAGAAACGTCCCTTAAGAGGCATTGTCATGAAAGGGACTATACCCAAGATATATGTGCATATACTTAACGACTTCCAAAATTTGAGGGTGCCCTCAAGTAATCACCCCTTCCCCCCCCCCTTGCATCTACTCTATACATTATTTTGTCTGTCTGACTGTCGGTCATGCTTAAAAAACCTTATTGTTGGAGAAATGTTATTTTCACGACTGCTTTTTTAGATAGCCAGCTGTAAGTTTTAGTCAAGATACCTTATATTTATACAGATCTGCTCCATATATTTATTGTCTGTCTGTCTGACAGATATACTTAAAAGGACAATTTAGTTTTAAAAGAAAAAAATTTAAAAAATGTTGGTGGTTTTTTTTCTAAGCGCGTGAGGGTGCAGGTACCCTATCCTAAAATAGTTATAAACCTTCCCATGACCTATGACCTATGTACCTGCAAAGGAGAAGCATATTAGTTAGGAAGATCCTTCCATATAAATAGACACACACACACAAACATTCTTTTACTTTGATATAAGGATTAGCATTTTGTTACTGTATCCTATTACTAGCGGCTACGCCTTAGAGGCCTCTTGGGGCACTTGAGGAGGAGAGAGTCCAATTTAATAAACCAATTTATTTTTCTAGATTTTAAAAGAAAAAGACAAACAAACAAACAAAGAGACAGACAAACAGACATCCTGTTACTTTATTATATCCTATTATATAAATTAGTAAGCTAAGCTTTTTTTGACTGTAGCAACGGATCTTGTTAACCGCTGAACCTAAAGGGTTCTTCTTTACAGTGAAGCTTATTATAGGTATAGAGAAGTTTATAACTATTTAGGAAGAGGGCTCTCCACTCTTCAAAAAAAATAACACCTAGAAAAAAAGTACCATCTCCGCAATTTTACTTCTTTGTTTTAAAACTTAAATTGAAAATTGGAAGAATGAACTTTCCCCCTTACCACCCTAAAAGCTTCTAGTGATGTTACTTCTAGTGATAATATATTATAGTTTTTATCAACATAATATGCGGATTTTAAGAAAAATTTAATCAAATATGCAGACTTTTTTCAACCTTTTTTTGACAACATTTATTAGACATATTAGAATTATACTATTGATTTCAAATTTTGCACGGAAGTATGTCCTTTTACTGTATGCTATATTTACGCAATTTTGCAACAAATTTATGTGCAATTTCATTTAGACTTCAAAATTAATATTCTGCTTATTAAGTTCTGACACTCTAGCTATTGTGCGTTTGTTCTACCTTCTGATTTTTGTGCCTCGTTTTTATGGATGATGTCATCCTTGTCTAGAAAATACAAATTAATTAATCTATGGTAGAAAGTACAGAGAGTATAAATTATTTCCTACATTTTCTTTATCAATTATCAATTATCAATCACCTCTATTATCCATCTCTTTTTTAGGGGTTACCTTTCCCACCTCCCCTCTAATCCCTCGTTTTTAGTTACGTCACTAAGATGATTTCTAAGACACTAATACCGGGTTCGTTATACTTCATGTTTTATTATTATAAAAGCACCGAAAGAAAAAAGTTTTTTTTATTAATTTTGTATTTTTTTCTATATTTCTATAATACACAGAGGAGTTACGGGGCAGATAAATAGCCTAAAACCATAAAAATTATTTTAAATAGATATAATTAAACAACTTTAAACCTATAGGAAACTTCACTAAAATAAAAAATTGAACTGGTTTTGTGGTTAGCGAGATCTTTATAGACAAAATAAAAAAATTTTATTACCTTATTTCCTACTAGTTGCTTCTCCCCTAGCCTATGTCCCAAGCGCTATTAGAATCGTTCTTAAAGTTATAGAGATATTATCAAGAATCTCTTTTATCAAATTTAATCTCTGGCAAAAAGTTATCCAGGTAAAAGCTTGAACTTGTAATTTTAACGTGTAGGGAAAGTCCAATGAAAAACAACTTACTCATAGTAGCATTTTTTTGTAATTAGTAAAGAAATATAGATAATGTTAATTATTTTTCTCCATTAATCTATCTTTGAAGGTAGGTACATAATATTAGTAACCCTATGTTCCAGTTTATCTAAATATTAGGACGTACTGACAAAACAATGGTTAATTAAGAAGACGCTACGCTACTTAATCATGGACATAGGGAATGTCTAATGTAAGAGAAATTTAATTTATTTATTCTTAGAGGGTATGATATGATACGATGCTAGACATAGTTTTTTCGTATGGATGAGAACCGGTTCGAATGAATACGAGAAAGTTAATTAATATCATTATTCTCCATTAATCTATCCCAGAAAGAGAGGGGAAAATGAGCTGTTTAATGTTTATTACACTAGTCCCCAAAGTTTTGTAATAATGTTTTCTTTTTCATTGGCTAAACAACTTTACAGAGACTTTAGTGAATTTTGATTAGTGGATTCATTAAGTTGAGTGTACAAAAAGAGATTTTAATCTACAAAGGGGTAATTTTGTGTATCATCATTGGAGATGTACATCAATTTATCGGCCATTGTCTTATCCCTTTATATCCCTGCATGCAGATAATATTAATAAACCTTTCACCTCTATGTTCGAGTTTAATTAAATCACACGCTGAGAATATAAAGTGGAGTAAAGATTAAATTTGACTTTTCTGGTGGGCATTCACTTCCACGTGAACTATTAAAACAGCGAAAACTACAATTTTACAGGTAGGTGTGTGAGGCATATTATTTTGGAGCGGGGAGGGGGGTTCATTTTAATTCATTTTTATTTAAGTTTAAATTTTTTTAATTCTAGGGTGGATTTCTCTTGGTATGGTCCCAGGACGGAATTAATACCATAAAAAAACCTAGTTTTTACCACTTTTATGGTAAAATTTTACCAGCCTATACGATTTAAAAGGTGGTAAAATTTTACCGTAACCGTGGTAAAAACACTTTTTGTGGTACTCTGTGACGCTTTTTACCAGCGATTTTTACCACAATTATCGGTAAAATTTTACCAGATTTCCGGTAAAATATTACCATTTTAGGACGCAAATTTATACCAGATTTTGACCAATTTTTACCACTTTTTTGGTAAAATTTACCGCAAATTTCTGTAAGATTTTACCGAAAAAGTGGTAAAACTGTTCAACACCTGGTAATATTTTTGCCCTAAATTGGTAAAATTTTACCAGAAATAGGGTAAATATGGTAAAAATTTACCAAAAATTGTGGTAAAAACGGGTGGTAAAAATCACGAGAAAGTGGTAAAAAACGACCTTAATTATAGAAAAACATCGCTTGTAGGTATAAATCGCAAAAATAAAAAAAAATTGTTTTCATTTTTATCTTTATTGATTGAAACAACACTTAAACATATTTTTCTTGATTCTACTGCTCTGGCCGCGAAAACTGTTGCGCAACCTCCTGGATTTGCTGGGCACCGGCCCCATTCGACCTCGTAACACTGATATTCAACCTGGAATAAAATTGCTCATTAGTTAATTAGATAATTACAGGGATATAAAGGGATAAGACAATGGCTGATAAATTGATGTTCATCTCTAATGATGATACACATCGTTACCCCTTCTGTAGATTACAATAAGTGATTGAAATGTTAGGACACTCAACTTAATGAACCAACCAATAAAAAATCAATAAAAGTACCCAAGGTTGTTAGGCCAAAGAATAAGAAAATGTTATTTGAAAACTTTGGGGGCTAGTGTAATTTACAGCCCAATGTCCCATCCCTCCCTACTAAATATCTAATCTATAATACAAAGTAGAACGATGTCTGTCCGTCCGTCCGTTCGTCCGTCCCAAAGATAAAGCCTATACTCGCTGTTTACGCAAATGTGTCAGAACTTCCCCCCCCCCCCTTACTCTCACACCTAAATTTTTTCTTTTGAAAGCAAAAAAAAAAGTGTGTAGGTTCGACTCCCCCTCTCCCCCCTCATTCATTTCCTACAGGCATCTTGACACGTGGCAAAAAAATCAGCAAACTTATCTAACTAAACATCTTTGAAAACGCAGAACGAGAAAAAATAAAGGGAAAGCTTACCTGGAAAACATAAGCAGTAACAACATCCCTGGCTAACAAGAACATGCTGTGTCCATACTACTCGGCATCATAACAGGGAACCCGATCTTGTCTGCCTCCGCCTTCAAGGTGTCCAGGCTCTGGTCCTCTCCGTGGTAACCGTGGATTACAGGTACGTTAGCGGCTTCCATGATCATCTAAAAAACAGGTTAAATATTAGAAAAATTGTAACGACAGACTTCTTTTAAATACACAGTTGCTTTTCCTAGAGCCTACTTGTGTTTCGTCTTAAAAGAGGATGGTTGGAGGGTTTTTACCAATGAAAATATTCGAGGTCATTTTTCCAAGAAGCGGTGTCATACCCCCCCCCCCCCCGCCAAAAAAACAGCATAAACATTCCCTGAAAATTATGGAAGACCAGAAGATTGAGATCGTACAGGACAAATGAACAGACATCCTGTTACTCCGGTATAGTATAGAGTGTTATTTTTTTCTACTTGAAATCAACCAAAATAAGTTCCTGAGTAGCTACTCTATCATTTACCTTAGATGTAGACTTGATACCCATATCTCTAATGGCAGTGGACGGTGGACCAACAAATATAACTCCTTTCTCCTGATAAAAAAAAAAAATTTAAATTAAAAGGTAGGTATCATTCTTATTAATATAATATTACATTCTTGAAATTAACCAGAAAAAAACGTAAGCAGTACAGTGGCGTGCACAGGGTTTTTACGGGAAGGGATGTAATCTTAGAGGTTTTTAAAAAACGGGGGGGGGGGGGAATCTACATAATTTTAATTTTAAGGGGTGTGTTGTCAACCCCATTCCTCACACTAATGACCGTGGACAAGATAATGAACAAAATATACATATATAAATCCCCAAATATATTGAACAAAACAACACCTTAGATTAGTTCAGACACTGCTAGTTTGAATGAACCAATCAAGATTTAAAGTTGTGAGCTAACGTGTTTATAAAACTTTGGGTACCAGTATAACTTCCAGTCTAATATCCACTCCCTCCCTGCAGTCAAATGGAAAATATTACCTGTCCAGGGATATAAAATACACGTGGATATTATTAATGACATATCATGGAAATTTGTTGTCATGAATTTAGGTTCCTAACATGGACTTCATATATTGGTCAGATCGTTTACCCAGAAGGAGGTAAGGGGGTGTTGTAAGGGAGGAATAAGGGTGTATCTTTATTTTAGCCCGCTGTGAGTACCGCTTTATTAGAGTACATGAAAAACTGGTGTAACATCCAGGTAATAATATATCCATTTACCCAAGAATCTTAAGGGATAAGACAATGGTCGACAAATTGATGTACTGTACATGTACAACCCCATTGATGATACACAAAATTACCCCTTACATAGATTACCTTTTGTGGTTGATACGTTTGGACACTCAACTTAATGTACCAACCAATCAGGGATCACTTAATCCCCAAAGTTGTTAAGCCAACGAATAAGAATACGTTATTATAAAAGTTTGGGGACACGTGTAGTTAACAGCCCATTGTCCCCTCCCTCCCTGCATTTACCTGGCAAAGATTAGCAAACTCGACATTCTCGGAGAGAAATCCATAGCCAGGATGTACAGCATCGGAGCCGGTTTCCGCCGCAACCTAAGATAATACAGTGTATGGTCAATAGTAACTAAGCCCCTAGAGGCCTCTAGGGGCACTTGAGTTAGTGGTGAGTTGAAATAGATACCAACATTTTTTTATTTTAGTTTCAATAGAAAAAGTAAAAAAAATCCATCTTAAGGCTTAAATATGATCAGAAAATAGAATAAAACCAACTCAGGACCTATGTGATGCCTACCTAAAATAGAGAACCCAATCGGATCAGTAGTTATTTAGAAAAAAAGTCTTACTGCTTTATATAATAGGATGATGCATATAAGAGTTATTCTAAATCTTAATAGGTAGATTCTTCCAAGTTTCAATTTAAATTATCAATCACACCATTAAGCAAAAAACAACACCCATTTTTTTTGCAATGTGAAAGGTGTGGGGAGGGGGGGGGGGGCTGGGAAAGAGCCGACCCACTACCTTGAATTTTAATTTTTCAAAGTTTTTAAAAAATAAAATTTTTGGGGTAATTTTTCTTAGGCCTATAAAAAAATCCATGTATAAATTAAAACCTTTCCGAGACATACAATAAGCTTCAATGTAGAGGAGAGACGTGTACGTACGCTAGATATTTCGCTACAAACGAAGACAAACAAACATCCTGTTACTTTTATTTAAGGATTATTTTTAACAATCAATTCTTGTAATGTCCATCTAAAACTAATACCTAACAGTATAATGTCAGAGATATAAAGGGATAAGACAAAACAATGGTCGATAAATTGATGTAAATCCTCAATGATGATTAACAAAATTACCCCTTGGATTAATATTAGTGGTTGAAACGTTCGAACACTCAACCTATTGAGCTAACCAATCAAAATTCACTAAAGTCCTGATGTCGAAAGTTGTAAACCAACGAAAATGTAAACGTAATTATAAAACTTTTGGCACTAGTTTAATAAACAGTATCTCCTCTCTCCGGTATAATATACCTTTAAAATAGTATCTCCCCTGAGATAGCTCTGTTGTGAGGCAGCTGGACCAATTCTAACAGCTTTGTCCGCCATGGCTACATGCATAGAGTTTCTGTCGCTGTCACTGTAAACTGCCACAGTTTTAATACCTATAATAAATTTTGACTAAAACACAATAAAATGTAGGTAACAAAGGAAGGGTTGGGGCGGAGGTGCCACTTTAGGAAACAAATAAAAATCGTCGGAAAAAGCCGTTTTTTAAGCAAACAAAAGCGCGTTTTGCTCTATCTGTGAGATATTATGAATAAGATAATGTTAAGATTTGATATTAAGATGAGAAAAATTTACGTTCACAGTCCCTTTAAAGACACAATACCTGTAATAATAATACCCTGGCCTTTCTCATTATAAGCCTAGGCAGAGCCATGCTGGTGAGTGATGCTAGCCCAAGCGTGGACCGTGGTGAACTGTACTTCTAACGCCAATACCTAATTACAGGGTTACGAAAGTTTAAATTGATGTTTTTTTTTTTAATGTTAATATTAAATGTAATATAGTTTTGTAATGACATATAAAATATATATTCGATAGAATATAAAAAAATATAGTGCATTCAATATTAAAAAAAAATATTTAAATATATATATAGTTGTTAACCATATAGAATCTATTTCCGGCCGGGTTCTTAAAAGATATTGCCGCGTTTTTTCGACATTTTTTACGCTATGAATAACAAGCGCGACATTCGCGAAATCTAAAAGAGTATACAATGATTTATTTAATTATTTCGCTTTTGATGGTACGGCCTTCATAGAAAAAAAAAGATTATCTTCAATCCATTTTTGCTGCATATTAATTAATGCATCTTTTTAGAGCTGTGTTAGACATTAGAAAAATTGCTAAAAAAATAATTTAAAATTCATATATTTTTATGTTATATACTCTGTTTGAAATTCTATCGTCAACGTTCAATCAATTAATGTCTAAAAAACGCCGAAAAAATGTGGCATTCATCTTTTAAAAACCCATCTCGGTGGTATTTCCGGTTGGCAAAGACAACATAAATATAGAAATCATGAAACATTGTTGTTCCACAATTTTGCCACATTTTTAAACATCTTGCTTAAAAAAAATCTTCCAAACAAATTGTAAATTCTACAAATTTAAATATTTAGAGAAAATTGAGTAGTAATTTACTTCTTGATTCAAAATATTTGATTAAATTGAATCAAAACTAATAATTATTTTTGGCACTCTATATTCAAATAATCATAAGCTTATCAATAGTGCGCACATGCGTGCACAGAGGTGCCATAAATTTCAAAACTTAAAAATATAAGTTTTGTAGCGAAATTACTCTATAATTCGAAATCTCTGTCTTTCTTTTAGAAACATTCAGGGGAATATACGAAAGCTTATATTTATATTAAAGATGAAAAATCGATAAATTCAAATGCACACGGCACATCTGCGTAAACACACAGACCTGGATTTTTTTTCTTTTAATTTTAATTCGTATGAAGCTAGCTCAAATAAGTAAATATTAAATTTGATATATTTTTGACGATGCGGGAGGATGTTTTAAAAGAAATGATGAAATAATTTTCAAGGTTTTAAAAAAAAGTTAGCTTCTTTTATGCGAAAAAATTCAATAAAAAGTAAAAATTTTTACCAAAAAGTTGGTCAAATTTTACCAAGTTTTTTTTTTGGCAGAGTCCAAAAATCTGGACTTAGCCTAAAAATTTACCTTGTCAATTTTTACCAAAAAGTTGGTCAAATTTTACCAAGTTTTTTTTTTTGGCAAAGTCCAAAAATCTGGACTTAGCCTAAAAATTTACCTTGTCAATTTTTACCAAAAAGTTGGTCAAATTTTACAAAGTTTTTTTTTTTTGGCAAAGTCCAAAAATTTGGACTTAGCCTAAAAATTTACCTTGTCAATTTTTACCAAAAAGTTGGTCAAATTTTACTAAGTTCATTTTTTTTGGCAAAGTCCAAAAATCTGGACTTAGCCTAAAAAAATACCTTGTCAAATTTTACCAACTTTTTGGTAAAAATTGACCAAATTGCGTTTTTTTGTCTAAGTCCGAAAATTCGGACTTAACCTGAAAAATAGAGTTGTAAAATTGACCACATTTTTGGTAAAACTTCCAAAAGTGGTAAAATTAAAAAAAAAAAAAAAAATTTAAATTTAGGCTTCATTGTATAGAAGTCATTATTTTAAAGTACTACAACTGATTATGAAGAGCTGTTTTTTATTTAAAACACAAAAAACGGGTTTTTTTGTTTCGTCAAATTTTACAAAAAAAATGGTAAAATTTGACTAATTTTTTGGCTAAAATTTTTGCTGGTAAAATTTACCACGAAACTGGTATATTTTACCAGGTTGACCAGCTTTACCACTTTTCTGGTAAAACGACTGTTTTTTTCTGGTATTTCGTAGAACCTGGGGTAGTAGTACTCCCTCCCCCCCCCCCCCAAACCATGTCAGCGGTTATCGAGATTCATCAGTGCAGACAGACAGACACAAATAGATCTTGTTACTTTCGTATAATTAGGGATTAAACTTATCTTTAAAAGTTTGATATTGTAGTAAGGCATAGAGAAATTCCTTATGAAGTATGTGGAGGGCACGGTATTGTAAATTTATTCTAATTAACGTTATCATATTCGTTGACTTTAAAATTTTGGGAACTTTAATTTAATTGGCTGCTTCCAAACTGGTAGTTTCAAAACTTTTCAACCAATAATTTTAATCTAAAACATTATTAAAGATGTATATCAATTTATCATCCATTGTCTTATCCCTTACGATCCCTGGATATTTGGGCCTTTATTTGAATATGATAATATGCGAAAGTGAATGCACACCGATTTCTCATCAGGGATAAGACAATGGACAATATATTGATATACATTTGCACCTCTAATTATAAAGAACAAAATTACCACTTCTGAAGAAAGAAGATTGCTAGTTTATACCAACCAATCAAGATTCAACTAAATTCCTTAAAGTTTTTAAGTCAGTGAATGATAATCGTGTTTATAAAACTTTGGGTAAAAGTATAATTTACAGTTTAGTTTGCTTGATTATCCCACTTACCCTGAACAAAAAATAATCATTAATATAAAATTTTCTTCATAGTCTTGGGAGTTTCATATTATAAAAAAAATGTCATGGTTTTCTGAAAAAAATGCCTAAAAAAACTTTACTCTATTTTTTTTTAAATAAAGCTTAAAAAAGCAAATTAACCTTTCTAATCTGTATAATATGATATTAGATTATTATTCAAATTAAGGTTATAAAGATAACAAAGAAAAGAATAATTCAACTTAGTAAAGCAGGGAGGAAGGGGACATTGAACCGGAAATTACACAGGTACCCAAACTTTGGGAACTTCTGTAAAATCCAAATTGGTTTGTACAGACCAGCAGTGTTCAAACGTATCCGCAAATAATTTTGATGAGATACTGAAAGGAGGATTGATAATTGGGGACGAGTTTCAACTTATCGTCCATTGTCTTATCCCTTGAGATCCCTGAGTAAAGCTTTCAAGAGAAATACATAATACGCACATACATACATTATGTGTTTTAAATAATTCGTTAAAATGTTTTATTAAAACTGTGAACAAAAAAAATAAATATAATCAGGTCCTATAAATAAAGATAATTAAGGGGCGCCAATCTCTCCTTTTCTGTCCAAAAACCCCGGGTATAAGATTAAGTAATATCAAACAAACAACCAACTCTTTTATTGCACGACCTTTTGTCTATCTTTGTCTGGTAATAGGTTGCGCCTGTTCATTACTCCATCTCTGTCTAATTTTGGCGCGTATCTGTTAAGCTCATACATTTGGTTTAAAAAAACAGAAAAACGAAACAGATGGACTGAAGCTCTACATTAATAGGATCTTACTAAATTGTAAAAACACTTTATTTGTTGTATTAACAAGATCATTTATGTCTTAAACTAACGAAGCTTACAATATTAAATAAAGATTTATACTTATTTTTAAAAACGAAGAATTCTTATGCTTGTGTTAAATCAGTCTAGCTTTTTAGATATATATAGCATCACCATCGGGACGTCTATAGGACGTACGGACATACCCGAGTGTTGTTATAGAGTAGCTGTGTGACTAAAAAGCCCAAAGGTTAAGAAAGGTCTGGAAAGGTCTGCATTATTTGCGCATATCTTATTATAATCTAACCTGCCAATATAAGCTCAGTAGACATACAAACCAACAAAAATATGCATTTTTCATTATCGCTATGTTTATAGTTTGTAGTGTTTCCAGGGACGTCCAAGCTTTTTATTTTGATAGGATAAAATGGGGAGTTTAAAAGGTTTGAGAGGGGTAATAAAATATACTTAATTTTTTTGGGGTGAGGGGGGGATAAAATCAGGTGTTTCAAAATTTCAGGGTTGTAACCCCTTTACCTCCACCCTTCTACGTCTATGAATGCATTAGTACAGCATTTTATTAAGATAGCTGTGAGTGATGGGTTTGCCACGGCTTATAAAAAGGTGGGGTCTATTAAAATGTAATGAAACACTTCATAATAAGGGTTATGCAATCAAATGGTATGTCGTCTATGTGATAAAAATTAGTGAGTTGTAAAGAAGATACATCAAAGTAACTGGATTCCTGAGTGTTTGTAGCTTAAGACCTCGCTAATCGCTGGACTGTAGAAGTTCTAATTCTCATTCAAGGTTCTTATGGGCCAGGGAAGGTTTATTAAGTATATTGGGGGAGATTACCTCCGTTCTCCCAAGAGTAATCTCCCCTGGAAAAAAACCACCCACTCCGAAGAATAAAAGAAACTTTTTTTTTGGAATAATCAAATACAAAATTAGCTATTTATTTTTTGGTGAATTTGAGAAAACATTCTCAATTTAATTATAGTTTTAGCAAAATAAAGTGTTACAGCTTTGCATTTTTTAACTAGGCCGAAATTTAACCGTCGTGTTTTGAGTCTTAACAAACTTTACTTAATTGGCTCATATTAATTTATGTATTTTGTATATAAGTTGCCCTTAGAAATTAATATTTAACGCTAATCTAATAATTAAAACTTTCTGTATATTAGGGTGAGAAAGAGAGACGGAGGGGGTGGGAGGTTAAACAACGATGCTGTGAGAATTGGTGCAAAAAATATGACGTAACATAAAAATTAGCCAATGAGAGGCCGTTATTGACCAATGGCGGCAATGGTAGTGGCCGCTATTGGTCAATAACGGCCTCTCATTGGCTAATTTTTTTTGTTACGTCATATTTTTTGCACCAATTCTCACAGCATCTTAAACAACTAAATCTCCCCCTAAACTTCCATTTTCTAAAGGGATAAGACAATGGCGATAAATTGATGTACATCCCCAACGTTCATACACAAAATTAACCATTCTGCAGATTACAATTAGTGGTTGAAACGTTTAGATACACAACTTAAAAAAACCAACCAATCAAAATCTATAAAAATTTTCCCAAAAATGTTTAGCCAACGAATATTAAAACGTTATTATAAAACTTTGGGGACTAGTGAAATAAAAACAGCCCAGTGTACCCTCTCTCTTTCTGGTGGAAATGGACAAAATATAAATCTAGTTAGCAACACTATACTGCACATTAACAATTATGTTGGGAAATTCGTGATTTTAAATACAATCAACATTTTCCTTGGGTACATTTTATATCAGGGAGGGAGAGGACATTGGGCTGATTATCACAATAGTCCTCAAACGGCTTAATGACCTTGGATGGTGCATTAAGTTGAGTGTCCAAACGTTTCAGCCAATAGTTGTAATCTATTAAAGGGGTAATTTTGTGTATCATCATTTATTCCAGGAGACGCTTTGACTCATAGATATAAATGAAGAAAAAAATGTATTTTCATTATCTAAAAAAACATTAAATTCCTCACATTATTTCAAAAATAAATTCAAGGTAATGGGGGTGGGTTTAGATTTTTTCTTTGCCTAAAACGATTGATACTCTTAGTTTTTCGTCAAATTCGAGTGCTTAAAAGTGTTACTTTATTTATGATCATTTGGAATTATAAGAATGCAACTCATCTAAAAACTGAGTAAACGGTTAAAAATATTTTTGTTATGAGAATCCCTTTCCCTGACTGAAGAAGACGCATCAGCTTTGAGCATTCTTGTCCCTGACCTTCCAATATACAATACATACATGTCACGAGTTTTCTAAACAGAATCTTTTCTATAATTAAGGTCTGTAGGTAACTGTTAGCTCTTTTTGTTAATTTAGGCATGTTGAAATTTGTCCTATCCATTTAAAACTTAAAATGATGATAACTGTAAGAATTAGGTCCAATTTGGAAAGCGTAGCAACCCTATAATAGTTACCAAAAATTCCGTACGTCCATTTAAAACATGCTGTTTTTTCCTTTGTTGACAAAATATTCATAAAACAAAATTAATCTAATCATTTTTACAATGATTTCTATCACAACAAGGTATAATATTTTAAGTGAAGCATCCATAAAATAAAGACATGTATATTAAGTTGATAACAATTTTGTTCAGACTTCTAAATTAATATTCTGCAAATTAAGTTTTGACGCTCTGCATGTTCGTTTGTTCTACCGTTTGATTTCAGAGCTTAGCTTTTGTGTTTGTTGTCATCCTTGTTCAATTTAAAACCAATACATACTGTACAAAATCTAATTAATTGTAATAAATTAATCTAGATGTATATTTGCCAGTGTTGGATGTATTTATGACATATAATTGAAAAAGTATGGATGTGTAAATGCCAGTGTCAGATGTATTTTTGATATATGTATTAAAATATTGGATGTATTTTTGCCAGTGTTGGATGTATTTATGGCTAAGAAAAAGGAAGAAAACATTTTGCCACAAATACATCAACTGTAAATTTGCTGGATGTGTAAGTGCTATAGCCCCATTCATATCCTTACATAAAAGTAACAGGTTGTCTTTATGTCTGTCTGCAGCATTAAAGATCTTACTAACTGCTGGATTGATATGGTCCTCCTTAACAGTGATGCTTTTTTAAGGTGCAGGGAAGGTTTATAATTATTTTTGAGGAGGGTACCTTCACCCTTCCAATTCCTAGAAATAAAATGGAAAGTGGTGGTTCCACCAACCCCCCTTCCCTCAAATGCCACTAGAGGCTACTAAAATTCTCCATAAGGGAAAACAAGATTACAGTTTTGTTATTTTTAGATTAGAAACTTTGGGAACTTATCCTCCATTGTCTTATCCATTAAGATCTCTGATTTCTAATAAAGTTTTGTTACCCCCGTTTTTGTTTTCAAATGAATTAAAATAAGGGGGGGGGATATTTTGTTTGCTTAAGTACTTCAGTCTGGAGGTTATATTGGGTACTCGTTAGCCCCGCAGGGATTAGACATTTAATTTATTTCAAAAATGATTCACAGGGGGAGTGTGTCCATTGTTCGATAACCTTTTAAAAGGGAAAGCACCAACTATTTCGAACCTTTTGATGTTACAATTGTTTAGTCATTTTTATTAAGACAAAGGCATATTTATTATTTTTTTGCTGTAATTTTGAAAGTATGCTGCATATGCTGAAACATAAAAGGATAAAAGACAAAATATACATCAGGGAGGAAGGGGACATTGGGCTGTTTATTACACTAGTCCCTAAAGTTTTATAATAACATTATCTTATTCGTTGGCTTAGCAACTATGGGGAATTTCATAGATTTAGATTGGATGATTAATTTAGTTGAGTGTCCAAACGGTTCAACCACTAATTGTAATCAACAGAAGGGGTATATTTGTGTATCATCATTGGGGATGTACATAAATTTATCTGCCAATGTTTTATCCCTTTAGATCCCTGATTAAACATAGGTAGCTATCTGATTTTAAAGAATGTTTATATGGGTGTGCTTACAAATATACTAAAAGGCCATTTTTAAAAATAAATATAAGGAATTGATAGTTAACAGCTTACTCCAACAACGAAATTAATTCAAAAAAGTCATGAAACCTATACGTGATTTTCAGCTGTCGTTGGGGGCATCACATAGTAGAGATGACGACTATTATTAAGATTACTGTACAATAAAGAGCTAAATTTGCCATTGCAATAATTTGCAAATCCGTATGAACACGGCATATATTTATGCATATGTATAAACATTTTAGCATCTCTGGTTGAAATATTTTAAACAACTTTATCCTTTTTAGGGAGAGGGAGGTAATAACTGAAAAAATATAATTATTAAGCCTCCAATTTTTAACATTGAGACACACTTGAATGTGTTTTAGAGTTTAGTCCCTAGATTTAGGAGCTTGGTATTCTTAGGGGGGAAAACGTAGCTTTAAACCACCCTAAGACTTGAATTTAGAAATAAAAAAAACATCATACGACCCATGGTAGGCTTTCCTAAGATTAAGAATCGTATCATTGGTTAGCAAAATCTTACCATTCAGACATAAAACTTATTATCTATTCTGGCGGCTGCGCTTTTTAAGGCTTCTAATGGCACTTGAGGGTGTTAAGTTCACAATTCACTTTTAATTTTAGTTTTTAAAAGTAAAGATACAAAAATGTATTATTTAATCTTTTAGATTATTTATCCCCTTGACTTTTTCTATTGTAAATGTATAGTAGCAGTTTTAAAGCAAGTGGCGGCGCCGTAAAAAAAACAATCATAAATTTCATAAAAATATTTATGATTGCCTCTTAAATGTCGGCAATTTCGCTTCAACTGAGTTTGGACCACGAACAAATATTATGAGTGTATTCCACTTTTTCATCGTCTAAATACACCCTCAGATAAAACCCTGTGCATGCCACTAGATTCTAGATAAGACATTTAAAAAATATCCATTTGGTCAAATAAAAAGAAAGCTAAAAAAATGTGACTTTTTGTATCAGTAAGAATATTTTATTCACTAGTATATAACAATATATTTAGTAGCGAAGTTACTCTATAGTTTCAAATATCCGTCTGTCCGTAAGACACGAGGTGAGCGAAACGTGGTTTTCATTGCTCCTATTTAAAATAGAAGGCTTAAACTTCATGTCAACTTTTCCATTATTTATGGAGATTAACAAACTATAAAATATCCATGGGCATCGGGTTGCTTTTCAGCAGGGTTTTTGGCTATTTTCACATTTTTCCCCATATCTGTCTGTCAGTCATCATACAAAACATAGATATCAAAAATAATTTAAAAGGTTTGGTGATTTTTTCTCTCCAATAAATAAATTCTTGTTTATAACAAATGCTCTCTAAATCTGCAGTGACATGTATCCCTGGATTCCTGAGAGAAACAGATGTTGAAAAATTTACCTTTTTTCTATTTGTCATTGCGATAGAATCTAAATTCAATTAAGAGCACAAATCTTTCATCAGAGCACCCTGTTAGACCAAGAGGTATTATGTTGACATTGTTATCAAATCAAGTACGTGCAAGAGATGGTGTTGACGCTATTAAAATCATTTTAGTTTAGTTTTTAATCAGCAAAGCTACTCTGTAAATCATTTTGTCTGTTTGTCCATTTTCTGTCAGTCCATAACGCTACGGGTGAAATGTGTTTTTTTTCTATGTTGCATGCTATTAAAGATAATGCATATACAGTTGAATGAATTATTTCTTCTATACGTTTAAATCATTGGAGGAAAAGTTTAGACACTGCTGGTTTTTACAACCCATTCAACATTAAGTCCCCAAAGTTTTTAAGTCAGTAAAATTTATAGTCCATTGTCCCCTCACTCCCTGATTAAATAGTAAATATTGACATATTATTGACATTCACCTTTTCCTAATAAATATATCGACAAATCACTTATTAAAGAACAAATTGACAAAGTGACGAAATGTAATAATCCTTCTGTGACCTTAATTATGTTGTTATAATAACAGCTTCAATGTTCAGCAGATCTTTCATTAGGAAATAATTGAATGAAATGGCAGTTTTCGACTTAAAACAAGAACTAACATTTTACATTGCTATGAAAAGTTTTATAATATATAACTATTAAGATATCTAAAAAGTCTGAAACCTGATGTTATGCTTTGGACAGTGATATATCAGGGATCTTAAGGGATAAGACATTGGCCGATAAATTGATGTACATCCCCAATGATGACTCACAAAATTAACCCTTAGGTAGATTCAATTAGACTATTAGTGGTTGAAACGTTTGAACAAACAACCTTATAAACCACTCAATCAAATTTAAATAAAAGTCCCCAAATTTTAAAAGCCATAAGAAAACGGTGTATAAAACTTTGGGGACTAGTGTAATAAACAGCCCAATGTCCCCTCCCTCCCTGGGGATATATAGTTACACACTTCTTCAAACTTTGTCAGTAAAAAATAACAACTATATTCAAAATAGTTATTTCATCGTATTGCATACACCTTTCCGCGGATTGTAAAATGAAATGTTATAAGATTAATTCCAGTTTTGCCTTCAGCAAAATGTTTAAAATACGATACGATACATGATTTTTCAGTAAGGCTTAGAACTGGTTCGAATCCAGAAGATGATCCGCTTTCGAAGCCATTCTGGAAATATAATTTAGAATAGGTATTCAACACCATTTAAAAGCATTTATTTAATATTTATATATATCGATCCTAAATGCACAACTTATATTTATCCTTGTTTAAGACCAAGAATCGTGCCAAAGAAATTTTGACAAATCATTTTTGTTTATACTCTTTTTAGACTTGCTTTAATATACTAAATTGTAACGCTTTTTATAAATACGTACATGGTTTTCTAAAAGGCTTAGATCCAGTAATTTTTTTTATTAATGTACGAATAAGAAAGAAATATTTTTTTAACGGGGGGATGACTCACCCGGTTTTAAAACTTTAAAATTTTATTAGTAAAAAGTTTTTAGGGGTATATGGAATGGTGAAGGGAGTCTGAACTAAATTCTTGAATTTTTATCTTTAAATTTTAAGTATTTAATTTCTATTGGCGAAGCCTTTAGCTTTAAATAAACTGTTTGAAATAACTAATTTTAAAGTAAATAATTTGAATACTCTAAATTTGTTACATTTTTTTCCTCTTTTAAACAGTTAATCATAAGACATAGTAAAAAACTAACAACCAAGAACGA
This sequence comes from Acartia tonsa, assembly GCF_053477335.1. NCBI lineage: Eukaryota > Metazoa > Arthropoda > Copepoda > Calanoida > Acartiidae > Acartia > Acartia tonsa. The sequence continues at coordinate 28,621,573 of NC_137268.1, read as the reverse complement.
AATATTTTCATTTGAGACGAAAATTTAAATAATTGTTAAAATTTCTATTCCTGAAAATGGAGGACTCAATCTGTTCAGTGTTAGCGAGATTTTAACATACAAGCAAGAAAATCTTTACAACTTTATAAAATACTATCTGCTTCGGTTTATTACTCTAGGGGACAATAAGAAAGTGTCAGAAAATATACTAAAACCATCATTTACAAAGGTTCCCCATTTCAAAGATCTTTAGATTCAGACAGGAAAACCTAATTACTCTATATGAAAGGATTGTACATGAACTAAAAACAGGCGTAAACCAGTTTATAAAGAAGTATCGCTTGCAAGATAAACCAACAGAAAATAAATTATTGTGGGCCATATTGAGATGGTAACTATTTACATACAATTACCCAGGTTATTTAGATCTATTTTTCATGCACATAACACCACAGGAGGGAGTAGATTCGAGGGTGGGGGGATTTAATAAGCAGGGGGGGGGGGGGGAGAGTTATGAAAACTGTTATGAAATAGGGTAATGGTATGGTGCATAACTGAAAAAAATATGTATACAAAATATGTTAGTCTATGTGTTTGCCATTTCAATTTTTTATTCTTTCTTGTTGATTACATTACAATTTTTGTTATGAATTTTATACAATTAAAGTTAAGAATCAATATTAAATCATTTATCATTTCTATAACTTCCGAATGTCACAGTTACAGTTAGAAAAAAAGCCAAATTCTGAAAATATTTATTATGGTAGCATAGGAGTTAGGGTCTTCTTAGCCTTATATAGATAACAAGAAAAATGTGATGTTCCTTATATTGCAAAGACCAAAACATTCATACGTACATTTAACTTGTGTACAATTTTGATTTAATGTACATTTAGTTATTTTTTTGGAGTAATGGGTGCTTTCCAAAACAGTATCTGACGAGCACTGAATACCTCCCAAACCCTCTTATATCAAAGGAAAACATGTTTTAAAAAAATGGAAATTATAGTAATATATCCAATTTAAGTAATAAGAAAAAGATTGCGTGATTTTTAAAGACGGTTTCTAATGAACATAAACTAATTTTGCGTTGGTTTTAGATTGCATCTTTAACTAGAGAAAACTGTTTAAAAACATACATCTACTTTTAAGCTCTTGTTATGATTGTAATATTTGCAAAATTCTAAAACATATACACACACACTATACGATTATCCTAAAGAAAATTTACTAAAGTATACAAAAAATCTATAGAGCTTTTCACATAATCAAACATTTCTAGAAAATCTTCAAAGTTTTCAATAAAATCCCAGCAAAACTTTATTTCAGTGAGATTAGTAGATAATTTAGGAAAATTTTAAGGATCATTTCCTTTTTCTGTTAGCCGTGGCTTTTATTTACGTTTCTGTAGACATTTTCTGTTAAAACAAACTTTATTTTAGTAGAAAAAAATCATATTAAAAGCCTTTTACTCCGCTTGTTCAAACATTTTTCTTTGAAACTAGTATCCAAAGCTTTATAGTCACGTTTCACAATTCGTTGGCATCCAAATTTTTGGGACTTTTAAAATTTTGATTGGTTGTTTCATTAAGTTCTAAAGTATCAACCAATAGTTTTAATCTACAGAAGGGGTAATTCTGTCTTTCATCAATGGTGATGTACATCAATTTATCGTCCTTTAAAATCTCTGGTTATTCTACACATCCGTCTGTTCATCTATACATAGTACATCTTATTAAAGTTGTTCTGAAACTATTGTGTCTAAACATAGATTATAATAGTTATGCATTGATATATTGCTGGCTAAATGTTTCTACATTAGTTAGGTATGAAAATTATACACTCTACCTAGTACAACCATAATTTTCATAGCTAAACATACATTTTTAGTGGGGCAGCGAATCTATAATTAGGCCATTTCTTACGTCCGTAACGGATAGCTATAACCGTTGATAATTAGGTCACATTAGAATCATCCTATTGATTTCCATTCTTGCAAATTTCCTTTACAAATTTCTAGGGAGGGCGGTGATGTTGGACTATAAATCACACTGGTACTCAAAGTTTCATAACCACTAAACTAACAGAGTTCAAACTTTTCGACCAAAAATTTCAATCCTCAGAAATGATAATTTGATTTATAATCATTGCAGGGAAACAATTTATTCTCCCATATCTTATCCCTTAACATCCCTGCCAATTCCCCTACTCCTGTAAAGATCAGGGATAAAGGGATGTGATAATCGACAACAAAAAAATGTAATCTTTTTGTAAAAAAATTTTATTTTTCATATTTGGTAAATATCAGTGGGTGGGGGGGGGGGAGGGTGAGAAAGGTTGGTTATTTAATCATCTCCTTATCCCTGTGATGAAGACTGATAAAATATGAGTATTGGCTGAGCAATTGAAGGTTCTATCAAGTTTTTATCTCTGGATAAAAAGCCATGTTGATCTTTAACTTTAATCCAAAAGTGATGCCCGCGTTGTTCTGAAGCGAAGCTTCTATACAAGAAATACAAGAAACAAACCAATCACAATTCAAAAAAAGTGGCCAAAGTTTTACAGTCAACGAGTTATATAACAGAGTGATAAAACTTTGGGTACTAGTGTAAATTACAGTCCAATGTCCACTCTCTCCCTGACATGTCTGCTATATAATTGATACAGTTTCCTCTAAAAATTGAAGATCTTATACTATCCCCGTAAAAGATGGGATAGAAGGGACATTGGCCAAACATATTAAATTTGGATTGGTTCATTCTAAACTATAGTAGTGTCTAAACTTTTATACAGAAAGGTTAATTTTACTAGGAATGTATAATGTACATACAATCATCATCCTTTTCTTACCTCTTAAGGTTCATTAGAGGCCTCTAGAGGAATTTTAGGTGGCAGGGGGGATTCAACCAACAAACTAATAGGCACCCTGTTTATTTTATATTGCTGGACTACTTTTGAACATAATAATTCTTGTTTTGTTGATCAGAATAGTTGTTATGCATATGAGGACTGGAGAGGGGAGTTACTCAGGCATTTTAAGGGATAAGATAATGGACGATAAATTAATGTAAGACCCAATGATGATAAACAAAACTACGTCTTTTGTAGTTATGATTATTGGTTAAAATGTTTGAATAATGCTATTTGTACCAACCAATGAGAATTCAATATATTTAAGCACCCAAAGTTTTTCAGTCAATGAATGAGAGAATAATTTGGGTACCAAAATGATTTAAACACAGTGTCCCTTCAATCCCTGGGAATAACAAGTTAATATATTAAGACATGAAATCTAAAACTATTTCAAGTTATAAAAGAGGACTTAAAATACATAATCAATACAGGGGTTACTTCATCTCAAGATAATCTTTTTTTGTGTGTTTTAAGATAGTCGAAAGATAATCATTATTTACAAAAATGTTTAAAACAAATTTTATATTTCTTTGGGGGGGGGGGGGGGGGAGGGTATTACATTAAACTTGATAGTATAATTGAATTCTCTGGACCTATAGAAGGCCTAGTTGTAAATTAAAATCAAGTCATTCCAACGAGATTATGAAGGTGGCTGGAAGGTTATCAAAGTCTAAAACTTATTAACTTGATTATTTAAATATTTCTTTGTCTGGTGTTATAATCTCAATCTACCACTTAATTAATTCAACAAAATTGTTGAAATTTTTCTATCCCAAATATGGATATTTAAAAGTTATATAAAAAGTGCTTTATATACATTTATTTATACATTAGGTTTGTTCATTATTTTTACTTTTTGAATTTCTGCAATATGGTTCGGCAGCCATTCAACTGCTGTTTTATAGACCAAGACCTGCAGCCGTCTGCCAAAAACACCCTAAATCTGCTCTCACCATCAGAGAAAAGACAATGAACGATAAATCAATGTACATCCCCAATTATGGTACACAAACGCCCAATCTTTGGATTACAATTAGTGGATGAAACGTTAGAACACTCAACTATATGAACCAACCTATCATAATAAAATAAAAGTCCTCAAAGTTTTTAGCCAACGAATTAAAAAAAACGTTATTATAAAACTTTGGGGACTAATGGAATAAACAGCCGAATGTCCACTCCCTCCCTGTATCACCATACAATTTGAGCCACCAATGTACACAATCCGCGGCACAAAATTTATAAAATGAACAGGCCTAACATATATATTATACATTTATACATACATTGTGTATTATAATAATCGGGGATTTCCTACAAAGTGCCTGTGTAGCACTGACTACCCCCCCCCCCCTCCCCCATAAAACCTATTATATAAAGTAATAAGTTTTTGGGTATAGTCGCTTTCGTGGCAACGCCTCTTAATCGGCGTTTCGTCGTAAGTAATTTTACAGTAGCTTTTGATAGGTTAGGTTGAGTGAATTTTCCGCATGGTTAGACCCCTCCCCCCGCAAGGTCTAGAAATAGGTGAAAACGAAAGGGACTATACCCAAGTTTTTTGTCTGAAACTTAGGATCTGATCTGATTTAGTTTTTCTCTATAAGAAAGCTTCACATAGGTCTTAGAGTGGATTTAGGCTATTGTATTTTCACGTACAACTAAGCCTTGGGATGGTTTTATGCTATTTTTTACCCCAATACTAAGCCTTCAATACGGTGTCCTTAGGTGTTAATGGCGCAGCTGCTTGTTAAAAATAAAGAGAAAGGGTTTTATTTTTTCTATGACTTAACCCTGCGGGGCTTTCAAGTTCCAATTATACCCACAATTAACCTGACCTAAAGTAATAAAGAAACAAAAAAATATCTGCAATTATTTTCTATTTATTAATGAAATAAGGGGGGAGGGGGGGTTGTATGTGCTCAAAAAAGGCACTTTGAAGAAAAACGCCTCGTAATCTCTACTCTACATACCAGATTTTTAAAGTAGATAGCTTTGAATGAATATTTCTAGAGATTTATCAGGGAAAAAGAAGTTTTCTCTTTACGCCCATAGAGACGTCATTTTTTGTGGTTGGGAGGGGGGAGTTTGGAGGTGACAGGGTATTATTTTATATCTGAAAAGGAGAACTATATCGGTTCATAGGTTAGCAATATTTTTCAATACAAACAGACTGGGACCCAAAGAAATACTTTCTGTTACTTTTATATAAAGATAGAAACTTCATTTTTTTCTGTTTTAAGACAATTGAATATCTAAAACTATAGCCACATATATGACAGCAGTCTCATCCTGTGGATTAGCACCGGTTCTCAGTCGTACTGAAAAATTTTATGTATAGTATCGTATTATATCCAGAATTCTACGAATCTAAAAAAGTACTATCATAATATTAATACCAGTTTTTTGAATCCGTGCTTTCGGCCTCTCAGGGCTAAAAAACACGTTTTAATCTTCTAATTGTACATTTTTCTATCCATGAAAAGCTGTTTATAATACGCTGCGATAAATAACTGTTACCAATCTGCAGCTGTTTAAATTTTTATAATATTTTACAATTCCTTCATCTTATTTTGAGATTAACTATTTTGTATTGGTGTCCTATTGGGCTGAGTTAAGTGGTTTAAATCTCTTTTTATCTCCCTATTTCCACACCCTCTAAACATAGAATAAAATTATAGAACCTTGAACTAGTATTCCAATACTCTATCAGCGAATATTTTCTACTTGTTGAATATATCTGTTAGTCCGTGCTGCGCAACGGAAATATAGAAGAGTACCTAAAAAAACAAGAGGGTTTAAATAAAAACACATAAAATAATGATAACTTTCATTAAAGCGAAACTTCAAAACAGTGTCAGAAACGAACAATAAAACTTTACTGTAAAGCAGAATATAAAAGCAAAAGTTTAAACATAATATATAAAAAAAATTGTTGCAAAACTGCTTAAATATAGGATGCTGTTAAATGACAGAATTACACTATTTTTTTTTAGATATCTTTGGATCATAACATTGTACTTTGTTGTCCTATGAATCAGCAAAATCAAACGAATAGGATAATAATATCACATAATTTTTTTGCCATAATGATAAAAATTAACATGTTTTACATGAACGTACGGACATTCTGGTAACGATGATAAAGTAACTACGATATCTCAATCGGACCAAACTATTGTAGTAATCACATGTCAAGTTTTAAATCGATAGTATAGTTATAATATGCATAAATTAACGACATAAGCTATCCGTCACAGACGGACGTACCGACCTAATTATAGACCATCTTTGCTTGAAAAAAGTTCTATATATTAATCTAAGGTAACCCCATCTGTAGCTCACAGTAGGCTTTTAGCACTTGAGAAATTATGCAAACACATTTATTTCATGGCACAATAATATACAGGGTCAACAATTATCTTATTTGAAAAACAAGTTCTTTTTTTGTTGATTTAGGCAAGTTGTAATTGTCCTTTCTATTTTATGATGATTCCTGTAACAATTAGTAAAATCTTTATATAAAAGTAACAGAATGTTTGTCTGTCTGGTGAACGGATATGTCGCTTTTTACAATGTAGATTCTCAAAGGTATAGGAAAGGTTTATAACTTATCTGGGGGAGGGTATCACCAACCTTCCAAGAGAAATCACCTCCAGAAACCCCCTTTCTGAATTAAATAAAAGTGAAAATTGGCGGAGTCGACTACGGGCGTAGCTGCTATTTTAGAATATAATATAAACTTTTTTTTTTAACTTATTACATTTTTAAAATTCTAATTTGAAAAAGGAACACTTTTGAAAAAAATACCACCCTGTATTTTGTATATAGCATATTTATTGCTCTATTTATGATTTCAACTTTTTTATTTGAATTTTCCTCATAGTTTAATAACCTTACCAAAAAATATTTCTGAATAGCATTCATGTATAAACACAAAAATGTGAAATTTACATGGGGGGGGGGGGAGGGGGGTGTTAATTTTCCGCAGAGTTAGGGCCTCCCGTAAGGTTTAGACTAAGGAAAAAAACTCCCCACTACCCTTAACTAATAGTTTACATATTTCTCACAGATTAACTTCGTACAGGTTTTAAGCTATTTTTTTGGGGGAGGGGGGAGGAGGTTTAACTCTCTCAACGGACGAAGACGGGGCCAAAAATACTTTTATCCCAACTAATCATAAAATCAACCTAAAAATAATAAAATTTGTCGTCTAAAAATCTTCTTATAGGAAATCACGTATTCCAATTATCTCATAACACAATTTTATAGCAGGGATCTTAAGGGATAAGACAATGAATGATAAAATATTAAAAGTCCTTAATCATGATAAAAAACAACTTCTTGTGCCTAACATTTTGTGGTAACAAATAAGATAATATAGTTGGGTACAATGTAAATTACAAGCCAATGTCCCATCCATAATGGAATTTATGTATGGTCTAATGTTGAAAAAAAATTTCAAAAAAAATCAGGGATAGAGGGGGCAGTAGATTACCAAAAGATTTATGTATAATCCTGATATCTCATTACCTTGATTTATTGGTTCAAACTACCAGTGTCAAACCATTATGTTTATTATCATTGGAAAAATTTGATTTTCTCTACTACAATTCAAGATAAACGACTGAAATTTTCTTTTATCAATGAGTATCTAGTACAGATTTACAGTCTACCAGTCATGCTAGAAAAATAGATATGAAAATATATGTGAAAGGTTTTGTGACTTTTATGAACTATCACAACAGCTGCTTTTTCACACTTTGTCAGTATTTACATTCATGAATTTTTGTGCTTTGCTATTTATGGATGTTTTCATTCTTGTGGGTCTACAGATTATCATTTATATGATTTACAGATAACCATAGATGGACTATCAAAAACATTAGTCCGCCAAACTGTAATTTACAAATTTTAATATATCTGAAAGCATGACTGATAGACCAACGGACCATGTAAATTATATACTGAGTGCTTCTTAATATATCTTTTTTTAATCAGTAGTCTATTTCAAACAACAGCCGAAAATATCATATTAGTCTCATAACATTACAGACTGACTGACACACGGGCAGACAAGGTAAGTTTTAGAGTAGCTTTGCTAGGTACTAATTAAGTTCAAATATCTATTTTAAAAACAGATGCTTTTTCTTTGTATACTTTTCTGCAGTTAAAGGGTGAATATTATACTTTCATCTTCCAAGGATTTATCCCTACAGCCCTGATTAACAATATTACCCCTAAAAATAAAACTCAATGACCTTTTCAATAAGTGGTATAATTTCCTCCTCTTTATATATTAATAACACAAAATAACTTTGACCTTCAACGACTTACTTTTTGAAAAGTGAATCTTTTATATATTTAGGGCATGTTCTTCCGTAAAGGATACCTTTTATATTTAATTTAGGCATTAACTGTCGTATCAAACTTTGTATTGTGATTCCTGTTACATTTGAGTACGATTTAGCATGCACATTGCACAAATAAGCTGATTTTAACTTTTAAAATACAATGTCTATATTTACAGTATAATTATTCTATTAATCTGATTTATTGGAAAATGATTCAAAGGACAACTAGGAACAAAATTATAAGTAAGCATTGCATCTGTATAATCCTGTCCTATAACAGTATCCTGTATTCAGGCAATATTTGAACAGATTTATATGCCATCTAAATTGTTAAATTTGTACACAAATTAATATTATACTTATTAAGTTGTGACACTCCACAAGTGTTTTTGTGCATTTGCATTACTTTCTAATTTTAGAGCTTCGTTTTTATGGATGTTGTAATTGGACTTTAATTAGCAGATATCCTAATATACAAAGTAGTAGGATTTATTTCTAACTGTAGCTAAGCTTTACGTAAGTCCTTGGATTGTTTCAGTCTATCTTATTTTAGGTTTTTGGATGGTTTGGAGCTATTTCCCTCCCCCTTCAAATATAGTACCTCTAAATACTAGGGGCAGCTGCTATTAAAGATATATACTACTAGAGTTGGCTCGATATAATTATCTCCCTATTGGCTAGTTTTCTATATGCATATCTATTTCTCAATAAATCTATTTTCCTCACCCGGCATTACTATCTAAAAGAAAGTAAATATTTAATAATCTAAATGATTTTAAAAAGATTTTTAAGATTATATTTTTTCTTTACATTACCATCACCAAAGGGTTTATTATATGATTACAATTTTAGTTCAATATTTGAATACACAAAATTGTCGCCACAATCGAATTCTTTTAAGACAGAGTTTTCTTAAATTTATTATATCATAAATTTAAATTTTCTTTTTTATGATTAGAAATTAAATACTTCATTTTAATGTAAATAGCAACATGAAATGAAAAAAATGAATTTGTTTTTAATAAAGTAAAATAATGGGTCTTATCGTTCTGGGCAATGAGAGTTTATTATGGATTATTGAAGCACTATGAGTTTTCAACGAATAGTCTTTGGAAAACTTGAGCTCGTTTATAGACATTTATTTCCTATATAGATCTGACATGGATCCTGAAGCAATTAAGCAGGCCGTTTTGTACAGGTTAAAAATTGGAAGATTTCATTAAATAAAATTTATCGCAAATATACTTAGTAAATAATTACTTTTTTAAAATTTTGCCCTAAGGTTTTGTGATTTTTAACTGAACCTTCATCGATTAAGGAGTTTAGAAAGATAAAATAACGGCTACTGCCTTCTGCAAACAAATTATAGAGTAGCTTCGCTTCTAAAAAAGCAACTACCAACAACAATTAAAATTTCTTTTACTGAAACTGTATTTATTATATAAAAAATTAAAATCAACATTAAAATTGTAAACAGTAAAGAAATAGTATTTAGAATTAGAATTTTAAGAGAATTTTAAATTGACAGCATCGCGATAAAAGTCCTTTGAAAATATTTACCTCCAACTATTTGGTTATCCCACCCGTTTGTTTTATGCTCCTTTAGTGGTTGCCTCTATAGTTTTATTCGATCGCGATGCTGTCAATATAAAATCCGCGCTTAAAATTGAAAACGGAATATTAGTTTCAGATTACCTAGAACATTACTGTGAACAACTGTCTATAAAAATAACTCGACACAAAAAGATATATATACATAATTATAATTTTCTTTTTTTTTTAGAGATTCTTATGTTATGAAATACAAATTATCATCATAGTAATCAACAATAAAATAATGGAGGGAGGAGGGCCAGGGGGCCGCAGTTTTGGCCAAGTTTTACTCTAAAACCTTTCTACTTCAGAAAAAGGTCATTTCTAAAATCATTAGAGATAACTGACTTAAAAACTATTTACTAAACAGAAGACTGTATTACAGAAAAAGTCCCGGGCTAGAAAAAACTGGTTAATCTTATGATTGTACATTTTTAATTTTTATATTCGTATAAAACTGGATAATGCTATACATAATTTTTCAGTATGGCTGATAACCGGTTCTAATCCAACGAATGTTAATTGGTTTCGAACCGATACTGAAAATAAAATTAAATGACAACAGGAGTATTCTTGCTTAACAACTATAAAGAAAAACTTTAGATTTTCATCAATGACAAAGGCATATATTTTACTTTTCATGAAATAGAGAAGAACAAGATTAGTTTTTTTTGTTATAAAACTTAAGGCTATGCAAAATACATTGAATAGGAGTAAAAGCTTCAAAAAACAAGCTCTAAATCCATAAGTCATATTAATTTAGCTGCATATTACGACTATGGCACAAAAATTGAATCTGTGTCAAAAAAGAATCAAATAGAAAAATATGATTAATACTGGCTTCTTAATGTATTATAGTACTACTTACTTTATTTACATTAAAGGAAACTCATACAGTATATGTAGATTGTAGATTACTAAAGCAAGAAAATGGCTAAGTACTACAACTAATTGTTAGCGATTACACCCCCTAGGGGCCTCTAGTGGCACTTGAGGGAATGGTTTGAAATGAATAAGCCGAAATTTCTTTTTTCAGCTTTTAAAAGGAAAAGTTGAAAATATTTGGTTGTTAGAGGGATGGTCTATCTTGGGAGAAAATAGATTCTCTAATCAAACAAGAAGCTTCACTGTAGAGTAGAACCTTATAGGAGCAGCGATTTGCAAGATCTTAATCTACAGACAGACATACATACTGTTAAGATAAACAATAATAAAGCAACAACATTGAAACTTTGTAAAAAAAAACTAATATAAGACTTTATTTTTAAAGCTACTGGCAAGTGGCAAGAATAAAATATATTTACAGGGTGTAAAATTTAAATTGTCACCGAAAAGTATAAATTTAAGATTCTATTTTGTGTTGTGCAGCTACATCTATTTAATCATAATGTAAGTCACCACTAGACAGCTAAAGTGTGGTGGGTGGAAAGGGGTTATGGCTTAAAAACAAGATCCAGTCATTTTAAAATCAAAAGCACCCTGTATTTTTCTGTATTGCTAACTTTAAAAGTTGACTATATATTTTGATTCTATAATGCCATCAATAATGATTGACATGTTAATGTTAATTAAGATCATTTTGATTAAGTTCAATTTTTTTGTTTGTTTTTTATTCAAATCCTGTTACTTATACACAAATAAGCTTGAAATAAAGATTAACCCGTTTTATTTCACATTTATGATATTTTTTTTTGTAACATTTCAGTCTAAGCTTTAAACACCAACTTTTAAAAAGGGGAGGGGCTTTTTTTCCTATTATAAAAGTTTATTGAATATCTGTAAAAAAAACCGCTGGGGAATTTAATTTTAGTTTCTGGGTAAGTTCAACCATTTAGAAACAAATATCAGTGGGGTGCAAAAAGGGGGTTGGTAAACCCACATAGAACGAGATATTAGGAAAAAAGCCCTCTACTTCTTTCATCCTTCTGAAGTTTTCACACATCCCTGTCCATGCCACTAACGAATACTATTATTAAATTTTTAAAAAATGAATATATCATTTATGTATTTTTTATTCTATAGGCATGACTTATGCTAATTTCCCCGTAGGTGTTTTTCTTTACTGTTGCACAATAGGTGGGTCGATTTTGGACGTTTTTATCAGAATACATGGCAGGAACTTGCACATGATTTTTATAAATATATTACACCTTCAGATGCTTTAAAATTTATCTAAAAACCGTTGGCTACCACACAAACAATTGTATAGGTAGCTATTTTTTGAATGGGAGTAAAAAATATTATTGAATCAGAACTATGACATCATAGTGCTCCCTGAAGTGGCATTGAAGAGTAGAATCAGGAACTTATGTCTGTTTCAAGATATGTAGTTCCTAGCCTTAGATGTGACTAAAAAACACCATTTTAACGTTTTTTTTTTGAGAATTCACTAACTTTTAGAGTATTTTTAGTCATTTCTAAGGCTAAGAACAAGATATTTTGAAACAGACAAAAGTTCCTCATTCTACTCCTCAAGGCCCTTTCAGGGAGCACCATGAAGCCATAGTTCTGATTTAATAAATATTTGACTCCTATTCAAATTGTATATGTGATAGCCAACGGTTTTTAAACTAAAGATGAATTATAAATTATTCGTAGGTTTATTATACCTTATAAAAATGATGTGCAAGTTCCCTCTATGGTCTCAGATAAAAATGTCCAAAATCAACCAACCTTAGTTAACAAAGATCTTTCTTCCATCTTTAATATCGCGTTAGCGTTGTTGTTGAAGTAGCTGATGTCATACTATTCAAATCCTCATTCATGGTCAAAGTTTCAATGTTGTTGCCACCGCCACTGTTTGTTGAGTCTGGCCGAGTCAGCAGTTCACTCACTCTCTGCCTCAGTGACCTGAACATGGGTGAAGTATACAGAAGCTGCGCTACAAACATTTAGATAAAGATAAACAGTGCTTGGCAATCATCTCAAAAAAAGCATTTTATAAAGAGGGAAGTCATTTTCTAGTAAATCCCGTAAAGGTGTGTGTTATAAGGCCTAAAAATAGTAGTAGAACGATAAGGTGATCTATATAGTGGTATTCCCTATTGAATAGAACAATAGGGAAATTTTTTTTTTTTTTGATAACCGTACCTGGAATAACTATCATAAGAAATTTCTATCAAACGCTTTGTTTGGCTCAAACTGACAAAAATTAAAAAAATATATAATTATAGTAATAATGTTTTCTATACTCTATAGGTACAAGGTAAAGGTTAAGAACAATCTATACCATTAAATAAAGGAAGAAGCCATTCTTTACAGGTTGTACAAGCAGTGAACATTAAAATGAAACTTTATCAAATCATTAATACAATGACTTAGTGAAACAAACCAACACAACAAGTTACATACAGACAATTTTGAAAACATTCAGATATACAATCTATATAAGAAGGTAAGAGATTCAAAGTGGAGGTTGCATGTCATATTCTTTCTTTGCTTGTTGTGTAGTATGTCATTTTTAGTTTCAAATCCTATTTTAAAGCCAGAATATTTTTTTTATAATAAAGATTGACCAAAATATAGTTAAAACAACTTAGTTTTTTGATAATGAAAGTTTAATTTACAGAAAAAAATGTTCTAAAATGTAGTTGTTCGCTGTAGTGAAATTGAAATGAAACAATGCACATTGAAACCTTCTACTTCAAAGCAAACAAACATGAAATTCCACAAACATAAAACTAATTTTTGTCACCTTGAATAAATCAACCTGTAAAGAATAGCTTCTTCCTTTGTTTAATGGTATAGATTGTTCTTAACCTTTACCTTGTACCTATAGAAAACATTATCAACAAAAAAAAAAATTTCCCTATTGTTCTATTCAATAGGGAATACAAATATATAGAGCACCTTATCGTTCTACTACTATTTTTAGGCCTTATAACACACACCTTTACGGGATTTACTAGAAAATGACTTCCCTCTTGGCAATTGAAGTATTCCCATACACCCATGAGTTTTTTAATGTGAACTTCAACCTTTTGTAGCTGGTCAATATGAATTTAAACGTCATTGTCCTATTAATATTTGAATATTCAATAAGAAAGGTGAAGGAGTTGATAAAATAAGTAATACCAACAAATTTGGACATGCATAAATGTATATAATATTTTGAAGAAAATGTATCAAAATATATCAATATTATGTAAAAAAATAATTAAGATATTTCACCTAACATGCAAACAGTAGAGTTAGACCTACTTTAACATGCAAAGAGTACAATAACACTTTACTTTACTAGTGGCAGAAAATACATGCATAAAATTATCTTTCTAAATGCCAATGAAACATGTTTTAAGTCTGTTCCATGGATATATCATAATTTTTTTTATTTGCATTGCAGTTACAAAAGCTCTACATCAAGAAATCAAAAGGCTTTGTTTGTACCTATGTTTTTAGAATATAAATACTGGGGTATAGTCCTTTCCACGACATCCCTCCATAAGGAGCGATTCTTCGTATTTTTAAAATGGCTTTTTATAGGTTATTTTAGGTTAGGTTAGGTTATATTGTGTTAGGTAATTGGCCCCACAGGGTTAGAGCCCCCCGCAGGGGCTAGAAATAGGAGAAAAGCTACTGTGAAAAATACGAAGAATCGCTCCTTATGGAGGGATGTCGTGGAAAGGACTATACCCAAATACTGTTATAGGTTAATCAATATATAGGTTAATTTAAAACAATAAAATATCGATTAATAAAACATAAAATTCAATATTTGTTTTAATTAACAGAAGAAAAAAGGTTTAAAATAATTTTAAAGGCATTATATAATCTTAATTCAATGCTAAAAATAGTTCATAATTAAAGCTTGGTTAAACATTAAAACAGTCACAAGATTTCAAAGGTCAAAATTAATAGGGTGCAAAAACGTAGAATGACAAAGACAACACAAAACATGTTTCTGCAAAATATGTACAGGTAATAATTGCAGAATATTGGCAAATAAGATTGCAATAACAAACTAGAAATCTAATATAAAATACATTTTTTCAAGTCTATTAGGGTCCAACAGTACTTGGAAGATAAGGAAAGAAACCCAATTTATTTAAAAATAAAAGTGAGTAAAATGGCATTCAAAAATAGTTAGAAGATTTTCTGTCCAATCAAAATATTAATTTGATATTTATGGAAAATCCGGGTTTCCTCCCATTATTCCCAAACTAGACAAAACATTTTCATTAATATTTCTAGCAAGCAATATGTTTGTGTTGGTGTATATGTAAATGTAAAAGTGTATGTGACAACAGCACTAGTGACAACTAGCACAAGGTCTATGTAAATCACTCTTCTGCAATCAGAGTTACCGTTGCTTCCATCCCAGTCATTTCTTGGTCGTTGCGGTCATTGAGACTGAAAGAGAACAGTTTAACATTTCCATCCAATCACAAAGCTACTACATGTTACATCATTGTAATCTCATGTATTGAGATGTGTTACAGCCAAATAGAGACAAGGAAAGGTTCAAATACCTTGTACAAAAACTTGATAAGTAGTTCATTATCAGATATCATACTGGATTCCTTGTCATGGCTTACTCACTTACATTAGACTGAGTTTAGCAGGTATCCTACTGTAATTCAGACTAATGAATTAATTTAAAGTGAGTATTGATGTGAACACGCCCAAAAGTATCTTCATTACTGATATCAAGTTTACAGGTCAATCAACAAGTAAACTACACATCAAGATTATTTTTATTTTAGATACTCTTAATCAGTAAACTCAAGGCTGATCATAAAATTCTTCAATTATTATTCTCTTCTAAATATATCATAAACAATTAATAAAATGATTTAGTTTAATTTACAATTTTTATATTTTGATCAAACAATTTCCTGTAACTTTTATACAAATTAACTGAACATCATATTAATAATTATCTTTTTATAAATACCATCTCCTACATGCACCTTGCACAATGCATAAAATATTAAAGTTAAAGAGATTAAAGAGGGGCATAACTGTATTTCTACAGAACATTGACCACTTGATGCAACCTCATTAGTGCTAAGATTGTCAAAATTTTCGAGTGTATTAAAATTATATATATTACACTTAATGTTTTATCTGCCAACGCATGTGTATTGTACATTATGATGTATACCCAAAGCCTGCACCTAACACAACTGCCTTGAACAAAATAAAAGTTTTTTTGGAGTAGCAAAAAATTAAAGCAGTTACTCTTAGAATCATTAGGTCTTCTTCTTTCTTAAATATTTGTCCAATGATGCCTAAATAAGCATGGTTAGGGGATTGTAAAGTCAACTGGTATCCTTTTTTATTAAACCACATTATCTTTTGGTGGCTCAAGAACTTTGGGTTCATCTTAAAAAATTCTATTGATTGCTCCAAAACTGTTGTGCCTAAACCATAATCTTAATCTACAGAACAGGTTATTTTGTTTATTGTCATTGTCTGGTACTCAACAAAACCAATAATTTGTCCAAGACAGATGTGCAGACTTACCATTTCATCCAAGTCAAAAATTTCACTTTTACTGGCCTGAAATCCAGCACCTGATCTCCAGCTAAAATTAACATAGAGTAGATGTCCTGCTAGAAATTAAACCTGGAAATTCGTTTCTCAATTAGGTAAAAATTAAATCATTTTTAAGAATTCAAAGTATCAAATACAAACAGGTATAAAAACATTTTACTTTTGACTTCATCCAATCAATAAGAGTTAAAATAAGAAAATATCAAAAATGAAATTTGATAATTTATCTCAAAGTATCCAGTCCTATCAAACAGGAGATTTGGTAGGGGGTCTTTTTGAATTTGGTAAAAAATAGACTTGTACAAAGTAATTAAGTTCTCATATAGTTATTCACTAAATAATCTGCTGGATTTTTATTTATACTAATTGTATCATAGTTTAAAGACTCTTATCTATTAATCATTTTAGCAACCCCATCTATGCTATACAGCTATTATTTCAAAATAGGAAACATTTTTTAATGATGAAATTGAATGAAATGGTAAGGCCATGCATAAAATATAATAGATTAACCTGAACTAAATCATTGGAAATTAATATTTTCTTTTAAAAAATCGATGATAACGGTAAAACGGCTGGCCGCAAAGCCTTGCAGCACCATTGGAACCGATGGAAGCTTGCATGCAATTTAGCATAAATAGCCAAGACCCAAAAAATTGCATAGGAAAAGCGCGTAAATTGAAAATACGCATAAAATTGGGTCTATATCATTAAAAGTTGCGGGGAAAATACCTTCAAATTGTCTATTCATTCTTTTGAAACTATATTATGCACATGATTTCGAATTTATTCCTAGATAAATAACAATTTTCTACCCTTACACCACTTAAATAACATGCGCAGGACGAAAGACTTAAACCTTAACATTTTAACTAATAGAACATAACAGACATACATTGTAGACCGAAGTATTATCATGTTTTGACGTGAGTAAGGCAGGTGTCCTTCTTTAAATCTACGCCAATGAATAATAAAATCTGCATTTTTGGGGCATTCAAAATAAAAGGAAAAATACATCTTTGTAAAATTTTCGAACTGGAGTATTGATTGCATCAATGCCCAATTATTTGATTTGTTTCTTTTGTTTATGATTCATCAGACAAACAAATTGAAAAGGTTACCTTCTAATTGGGGGTTTGGAGCAGACTAACACCAAAAATATTATAACTCCATAGAAGGCATTTGGTAAGTCCAACACAAATCTAAATTAGTTTCATAATAATTATAATCATGTTTGTTCAATTCCCACAAGGAAAAATTAAAAACCCGTATATTTGATACTTATATTAGGGCTGTGTTAGGAAGAGCCATCTAGAGAATAAAAATCAGTCTTTAGAATTTGAAAGGAGGAGGTGTATGGTCCTTTTGTAGGTTTAAGGGATACTATATTTGCTAAATATATCTAATTTTAAATGATATTATGAAACAAACGGTATCAAATGCCTTTTTAATGTCTAAAGCACACTATTTTCAAAAAAATATCTGAATTTCTTATTGTATTGGAAAGGAAATTGTATCAAAATCTTTTAACTTTTGTAGGAAATATGTTTACAAAATTTTTTTTAGAGCAATTAGAATTTGAAGACATACAGAATATTTATAGAGTTGTGGCGCTACTCCATATTATACCTGATAGGGCAGGTATCATTGATGCCATGTTCTGCAGCTATAGCAGAAGTAACAATCTCTAGAATCCAAACACATAACATGTACACAAACAATTTTATCAGAATCAAAAAGTTTTCCTGAAATAAATATATTCATATTAAATCAATATTTTGATTGGTTGGTTTTTAATTAGCTATGTTCAAACACTTCAACCAAAAAATTTTATATAAAGAAGTGGGAATATATTTCCTCTAGTCGTATTCATTCGAATCCGGTGGATAGGAACCGGTTTTCATCCATACGAAAAAACTATGTCTAGCATTGTATTATATCCAGCTTTCTACGAATATAAAAATTAAAAATGTACAATCATAAGATTAAAACCAGTTTTTTAAGCCCGTGCCTTCGGCACCTCGGGGATAAAAAAATGGTTTTTATCTTATAATTGTACATTCTATATCCGCGGAAAGCTGTTTAAAATACGATGCGAGAAATAACTATTCTATCATCAGTGCGGATGCACAGCAATTTATTGTCCATTGTATTATCTTATGAAAACATGAAGAAAAGATTATAAATAGACAAAAAGTAGATAAACAGATCAAGAATCAAGGGAATCATCATTCTAGAAATTTTAAAGTCAATAAAAAGTAGTAAAGAAAAACTACATTTTCACAAGTAGACAAACAGAATACATTAAAGAGTAGATCCTCATAACTCATTAAGAATAGAAATCTTTGGTTCAAATCAACTCCAAGTGTAACACACATGAGATAATTAAAACCTTCCTCAGCCGTATTGTTATTAGGTTATATTCATAAGATTAGATAAATATGGGACAACTGCCATACTAGGGCAAGTGCTATGTAATGAATAAATAACTTTATCCAGCTAAATATTAGGATCTAGCATTTTATGTTAAACTAGCGGCTACAACCCTAGAGGCATCTAGCGGAACGTAAAATATTTTTTTTAAACTTAAGTTAAGATCCCTCAAAATAGTTATAAACCTTCCCAAGACATGAAAAGCTATCCTGTAAAGGAGTATAATATCGGTTCAGCGTTTAGCGAGATCCTGCAGTACAGACAGATAATCTGTTACTTTATTATAAGAATTACCCATATAATATCAGGAATTCAAGGTATACTAGCATCATTTCTTCACCTTCTACGGTTGTTTCTCATTCCTATACCTGTCAACCCAAAAACAAACTACCTTATGATAATTTTCATGGCCAGTTCTAGCTTCCTGTCTTGTTTTCAAAATATAAACTGTTGTCTTGACAAACATGCCAACATTTGCCAACAGGATTATCAGCTGGTACAACTGAAATTATTTTTAGGTTAAATACGTTTTTAACAGACTTTTAGAGGTGGTTTCCCCTTATTATTTTTTTTGGATCCAAATAGAAAATATGAAGTGGAGGATGGGGGATATCCCTAGCAAATTTAAGATGATAGATACATTCACCCAACCCTACACCCTAATTTAGAAGGGTCTACAGGTTCCTGAAATAGCCAAGGGGGAGTCAAGTTATAATAATCACACCACCTTGAAATTCTTGAATCTAATAACAACTCTCTTGTTGCAAAATCTTGTGCACGTCACTGTACTGTGCGTTCACATATCATAATGTGTTTTATTCATTTTAAACTTTAAACGACGAGTTACTTCAAGCTGGAGAAGACAAGATATTTTATTCTCATTGTGATAATATAAATGTAGTTAGCTTCAATATTCCCTCTATCAAGAGTCATGTTTCTTTCCAGACAAATAGTGGTCCGGGTATAGTGCCTCTGGGGTTTAAGTCAGATCTTAATCATCCTGAACTGGAGACGGGCCTGGGCGCGCAGCTGCTACCTTACCGCGTCCGCCCTCGACACTTGGAGGTTCATTCTGACCAACAGACACAACTAGATCAGGTGAGACCTTGTCTTACTTTCGGTGCTTTACGCATGGAAAAAAATGCTCTTGTTTTGCTATTAGTATTAAAGGGTGTTAAAAAAATAACCGATCGCTCACAATTTGAACCACCATAAGTACTTCAAATCTTGGAGATAGACCCCACAATGTTTAAAGTTTTTGATGGGGCATGTAAAACCCTTTCTTTAGACACCTTAACAAGGTTTCTAACTCAATCTATGCCAATTTGACATAAAAAAGACATTCCCATCCAACTTTGAGGCATGACGGCTCTGTCTATTCCTAGTTCTTGATGATTGTCAGGTCTTTCTTTTTTGATGCCAAATTGGCTAAGATTGTGTTAGAAACCTTGTTAAGGTGTCTAGAGAAAGGTCTATACATGCCCCATCAAATACTCCAAACATTATGGGGTCTATCTACAAGATTTTAAGTACTTATGGTTGTTCAAATTGTGAGCGATTGGTTTTTAAAAAGATAAATTTGTAATAAAATATGCACTTTCGGCGTAGGGCAAATTTCTCTGCAAGGGCTAGGTCTTAAGCTCTAGGGCTCTGGAAAGGTGAGTAGATTTAAAACTTCAATATTGTTTTCTCATTGTCATTGCTTAGGCATGAATTGTATTATTTTTTATTAGTTTTGGACCAAAACTGTAAGGTTTATATTGAAAAAAGTGAAGCAATTGGTTTTTATTTTAACACCCTTTATAAAGTTTATACCTGAACATAAAGAAATTCTGGAGTAGAGAAATAGCTTGGTCGTGGACCAGTCTGCTGGTACCCTACAATATATTTATGAACCAAAGTTTAAGAAGTAAAAAAATAATCCTTATGTACTTATTGAATGTTTACTTATATATTAATCTAATATTGTCTGATGACAAATAACAGGAATTTAATCAAAATCAATTAAAAGTTCCATTGTTTTAAGTCAACAAATGAGAGAGCATGTTTATAAATCTTTGTGTATCTGTGTAATTTACATTCCAATGTCCGATAACTACCTGATAAGGACCACAAACTTTTGGAAAGAAAAAGAACCCCATATTTTTACGATTATATTAAGTTCTGTAGGTTAAATATAGGT
The DNA here is from genome assembly GCF_053477335.1 of Acartia tonsa. Classification (NCBI taxonomy): domain Eukaryota; kingdom Metazoa; phylum Arthropoda; class Copepoda; order Calanoida; family Acartiidae; genus Acartia; species Acartia tonsa. Next base: position 28,600,627 of record NC_137268.1, on the reverse strand, counting down.
TGGAAAAGCTTAATAGGGATAGATCCCTGGAAGATAAAGGGGAACATCATCACCTGTTATTGCTGCGTTATTCATAAGTAGCAACTACACCCCTAGAGGCCCTTAAGTTGGGTAGGAAGATAGGAGTCGACCCCCATCTTATTCTCAATTTTAGTTTTTAAAGGAAAATGTAAATTTTTTAGCAGGGGAATTATTTCTAGAGACTTTTCAGTACAGACAGACACACTCAAAAGACAGAAAGACATCATGTGGCTTCTATATAAGGATTAAACAAAATAATGTTTATTCTTACCAAGATAGCAGCTAAAGAGACCCATTTCTGGATACGAGTGTGGATCAAAGTGTGGATAATCTTTCGGGTAAAACTAAAAATATACATTAAATTCTTCTATTGAGAGAGTGGTAGCTTTCGCAGAGTTCTGTAATGGTGCGTGTTCTAAGACTTTAAAACAAAGGTAGAATGCTAATATTCACTATATAGCTTTCTTTTTTATTGAAAACAAATATTGACAAGAAAATTTATTCAAAAATTAACAGTAGGTACCTGAATACCTATTCATAAAAAAATCGCCAATTTTTCGTCAAATGCTCTGTTTAGTCAAACTGTCAAAAAATTCATTTTTAACATAGTACCTATAGCAAAATTAGAGCAGATTTTTTGGATATTATATGCATTTCCTTTAGTTTAGACTAAAGCATTTATGGATATTTAAAATTCTACTTTTAAAAATCTAACTTATTAGGTAGTAACATTTACATGTTTTTTTTTTGTGCGCGGGCACGTTAAATGGCAGGGTTTCAAAACAGAATTCTTTATATTTTTTTATTTAATTTATTTTAAAAAAGGAAAAATTATGAGCATTTGATAATTTTACAGTTTAAATAAAAATAATTAAAATTATTTATCAACTGTAATAATAATTCTATTTACCTCTTTATATTTTCTGACTTCATCAACAATTACAGTAATAATACAGATCAATAGAGGCGTTCCCTAGAAATAAATGTTCACAATTTTAAGACCTGTTCATATGATATGGCATTTTTATTTTTATTTTCTTATCAACGTACGCGTCGCTTCTAAATATTTCACATTTTAGGTTCAAAGGTCATTTCTTCAAAATGAAAATAGCTAAAACGATTTAAGGGATTAGACAATGCACGGTAAATTGATGTAAACTATACATCCTCAATAACGACAAACAAAAAAAGTTAAGTATACATTTTTTAATTCCAATTAATTTATCAAAGACGAATGAGTAAATTAATGGGCGCAATATAAAAAAGGAATCCTAAGACGGTGAGGCAAAATGTTTTAAGCGATGTATCTCGACAGTTAAGTGTTAAGCGTTTTCTGAGATTTGCGTTTTTTGAGATAGGCTTTTATTGAGATGGGCTTTTTTTGATATAGGCGTTTTTTGAGATGACCCAAGTGAAAAGTGAATTTTAGCTAGGTATTCAACGACATAAATGAATCAATTTTCGCTTTATTTCCAAATAATATTCTGTTTGTCAATGTTCGTTTGTCCGTCTGATTAGTTGAGCCCCGCTTTTATGGATGTTGTCCTCCTTGTTTAATTTACCTGGGCATAAACAAAGAGTGCTATAAACAGTTTCTTACTTCCCGACACAGTCCTGGGGCTCAGCCGTTCTAGCCCAACACTAAAATTATAATAAGATTAGTTTTATTCAGAGTTCTAAAGGGACAAGGCCAATAAATTGATGTACAATGTACATCCCCAATAATGATATGCAATATAAACCCTTCTTTAGTGGAAAAGCTTGTCTACTTATCTGTTCTGTTTACTTTAGATTATTGTTTTATTAATCAGCTTCGCTATTGACAGAAGATGTCATCCTTGATCTAAGAAAACTCTAATAGTTATTTATCGCATTGTATTTTAAACAGCTTTATTAAATTTAAATTTAATTATAAATTTAAGACCAGTTTTGTTAGGTACAAGCAAATCAAAATTGAAAAAATTGAAGAAAAATATTTTTGAGAGGATAACGCCCATTTTTATATTCGTATAAAACTGGCTATAAAAAGATGATATGTCAGTATGGATGAGAACCGGTTCTAATCCAGCAAATATTAATCGGTTTCGAAGTTATATTGGAAAAATACTTACAAGAAAAAGAAAGCCATGGCAGAGATCCAGAAAAAGAAACCCAGATTGAAATACTGAAACAAAAAAAAATTATGAATTAAAGGAGAGTTTGTCAGGGAGGGAGGTGTTTTAATCACTTATTGTTATTGTAATCTACACAAAGGGTAATTTTGTGCATCATCATTGAGGACGTACATAAATTTATCGGCAATTGTCTTATCAAATATGGGAGTTTGTACATTAAACAGTGAGCTCTAAAGCTTTAAGGCTATAAAACTTGTTAAGTGGGCCAGGCTAAGAACTTAAAAACTTGGAATATTTTAATTAGGCCGCTCAGCTGCTCACCTCTAGCCGCTAAACTACCGCCAGAAAAAGTTTTACAGGTATACTCACAAAGTTTTACTATGTGTGAGTTGGATATATATGATTAGTATCTAAAACTGTCGAGCTGCTAACTCGCAGCTACAATATCATATAGCTGCAACTCACCCGCCTCAGGCTTCTATTTCAAGATAGGTAAGGCAGGCATAAAAAATGCCTCTTGGGTCAGTTTTTCATAGATCTTTAATACAAATTTAACCTCTAATCCAGGTTTTTGTTATGGAAAAGCTGAGTTACAAGGGTTACAGAGTGAGAGAGACTAAGCTTTATAAAACAAGCTTTACACGCAACATGATGATAATACCTGTTGGAAATAGCCAAGAGCGATGCAACCTCCTGAGCCTCTTTCAACATCTATAGAAATATGGTTAAATTATTTTATTCAATCTTATTCTAAAATTTCAATGTTGTGAATGTTTTGTTTATAAATACTGGTTAACTGGAATTATGACAGTATTGACATTACATTTCAAGTCTATTTTAATTAGCATCCGAGAAAATCACATTTCTCCATAGCATTACATATTTGCTGACTGACAAACAAAGTGATTTATCGAGTAGCCTTACTACTAAAATAAATGAGCTCATAGATAAAAAATTCATTTTAATTATAGAAAAGCCTTTCCCTGCTTGAAACCTAAACCTAGATGAAAGCTAGGCCTCTACGGGTGGCATAAACTTGCAGTTTTAAACCCTTAACTTGACTAAATCCACCTTATCTAATGGCCATTTTTAAAGGGAGGAGTAGGTTGTGCTAAAAATCCGTGAAAGTGTGAGTTTTAAGGCTTAGAAATAGTAGTAGAACGGCAATATTCACTAAATATGTGTATTTCTTATTGAAAAGAACTATAGACAAAATTTATTTTTTAAAGTTAACTTAAATTTTTAGCGTTCTACTACTCTTTTTAGCTTAAAACTCACAACCTTTGTCAATTTCTTATCTTGGCAGTTCAAAATACTTCAATTAGACACGAAATGTAGAAAAGCATTACTTTAAGAAGAAAGAACTTACGTCCAAGCCTATCAATGACAATAAAAATGAAGTATAATAGAATATTTGTGAGGTACATCATGCTGATCTTTCCAAAAGTTGAATCTCTCAGCTGGGGCTCGATCAGATGGGCTGTTAATGTTAATCATCTTTGTGTGAATTTAAATGAAATTTATATAAATGGGGGGGAAGGGGGGCCTTTAAAAGTTTTTGCAAGTAGAGATGTTTCTGTTGGAACCAGAAAGCAATTTGAACTTCAGCTTTTAATTGTGCAAAGTTGTCATTAGAAATGTATCCAACTGCAAAATCCGCGGCTTATTTGTACTTTTTGTTTATAGGAAGGGGTGGCGTTGAATTATATTGCTTTGTCATTTGGTGAGAGTTTTCCTAAAACTAAATTTTTATCAATCAAGAGGGTAAATTTCCATAGGGGAGGGTGATATTTCCCTTTTTTTTGTGGTGATTAATAAAGTGGAAAATACCAGGGAGGGAGGAGACATTGGGTTATTTCTTCACTAGACCCAAAGTTTTTTAATAAGGGTTTCTTATTCGTTGGCCTAAGAACTTTGGGGACTTTTTATAAATGAGTGTCCAAGCGCTTCAACCACTATATGTAATCTTTAGGAAGGGTAATTTGAAAAAACCTTATTTTATCGATAATCAATATTTCCAGTATGGCTTCGAAACCGATTAATATACGGTGGATAAGAACCGGTTCTCAGCCACACTGATAAATCATGTAACGTATCCTATCATATCCAGTTTTCTAGAAATATAAAAATGTTCAATCATAATATTAAAACTAATTGTGTTAGCCAGTGCCTTCGGTATCTCAGAGCTAACAAAATCTTAAAATTGTACTTTTTTTACATAAATCCGCGGAAAGCTGTTTTATAGGATGAGATAATTAACTATTAAACAAGATGATTAAAACCTATGATGGCACCAATAAGGAATATGATGGAAACAAAGAATGCAATATTGAACACTGTCCACCTTGCATTCTCACATGCATCTGAATCAAATTAATATATCAGTAACAGATCTATAGAATAGATGTATATACAGATAACTACCTCCCTCCCTTTTCTAATGACCTTTTTCGTCTGCTAGCAAATAATTTTCAGCTACTTGGCTGGGTTAATATTCCCGACACAATAGGTTAATTTTCAAAGACCCAACTAAGTCGGCACAAGGTCATTGGGATGGGGAGAAACATTCATTTAACCCCTTCCCCCTCTAGTGTTTTACTCTAATATCTCAGGAACGGGAATGTGGCATTTGTCAGGGAGGTAGGGGACAATGGAATATGAATTTTACTGCCAAACAAGTTCTCTCTTTTGTTGGTAACTCCTTTATGTACTTTTCTTAATCTATGTTGGTTGGTTCAAACTTTTAAACCAATAATTCTAATATTCAGAAAAGGTTATTTTGATGATCATCAATGAGGGTTTACATCAATTTATTGTCCATTGTCTTAACCCTTAAGATCCCTGGATATTTAACGAAAAAATTAGGAAATTTCACGCAAAAATTATTTGGTCATTGTGTCAAAAGCATAGGTAATTTTCAAGATTAAAATTAAACTTACTGTTTTGAACTTCAAAATGGCAATTTTGGTAACTGACTTTTACTTGAGTTTCTTCCTCCTTCCCTAAAAATGTAAAAAAAAATATAAAATCTACTAAGCTAAGCAACTAAACGAAAAAATCCGCAAACTAACACATTAAGCAAATACTAAAACTTATGGGACCCATTCATTAAATAACCCTGACGAAAATTTTGTTAACCTTCACTTTTAATTCTTCACTATTTTGCTAATTTTATATATAATTTATATTTTATCTAGAAAAATATGAAGCTGTATAATGGTAAAATCTGATGTTTAGTACCCCCGTCCTTCCGACAACCGTACCTTTAATTACATTGTCTTTGTCTTAAAGTCCTAACTAGACATGATATTGAGATTAATATAAAAATTAAATAACATAAAACTATCCCAGAATATATGTAAAGCTTCCCTGAAATGAAAAAAATTAAAGGACAAACAAACAAAAAATTACTACTTTATGTTATAGGATTGTCTGAATTTATGACATTCCTCTTTAGTTAAGCCGCCGCGCCGCTGTAGATTGACGTAAATCCTAGAACTGAAATCTACCATTTACCTAACACCTTGGTGAAAAATAAGGTAATTTTTTCGCAATTTTCCGTAACGTTAAGTGCAAGCTTCCATTTAATGCACCTATAAGGTAAAACTGTTCTTAATTTTAACTAAATAATCAAAAACTAATAATTAAACGCATAATAAAGAACAATTTGACATAATAAGCGCATTTGACTGGAACCTTGCACCCAACTTTACGGAAAATACGCGAAAAAATGAACCCTTTTGTATTATAAACCTTTTTTAAAGCCGACACAGAAATGATCAACTTGGACATCAAGAAATTTCACATCATCTGTGGCACTGAAATTATAGAGAAAGATTAAGCAAAACTTTAGTTGGAAAATATGAAAAGGAAAAGGTGATTTCCCTGCATTGTTTTAAAAAAAAATCAAAAATGAGGATTTTATAGATTTTTGTTTGTTTGTTTATTACTTTAGATCAAAGTAAATTAGTTATAGTTGGTACTGGGTAGCCCCCCCCCCCCCCCCCCCAGCGTTAGAGAACAGTAGTATAGGCCCATTTTAAAATTAAGGGAGTGTGGGGATTCAGTGCTAGAGGGGCACTTTGAGGGAAAGCACCGAGAAAAAAATTGAAAAGTATCAGACTTTAAGCAAGATCAAAGTTTCAGTTAGTCAATTATACAAAATCTTAATTCTTAGTAAAAATATTGTGGAAAAAATACATGCTAGATATAGACACAACCACTAATAGAGTAGCTGCGCCCCTAGAATTGAGAGCACTTACTTTGGATCTGCATGATGGTTATGATCAACAACTCCCCGGAGATAACCATCTGTGTGCAAGGATAAGTTTCGACTCTAAATAAATTATAAAGCAAGTTAAATATGATGAACAATATTGAGATAAGTCTACAAAAAAAAATTTAATTTCTGAAAATAGGAACAGAAAAATACTTTCCAGATAAAATTCATCACCAAGAACTATCATAAATTAACAATTTTTAACTAATTTTCCTACGGCATCCAAAGGATAAAAAAGCTGGTTTTAATCCTATAATTGTACATTTTTACATCCACAAAAAGCTGTTTATAATACGATGTGATAAATAACTATTACTATTTTTTAAAGAAAATTCTTAAAGGATAAATAAAAAATGTCAATGTCTTAAATCACTAAAAATTCATAAATATTTAAACTTTCATGTAAAAACTATTAATTTCTACCTCGTGTGGTTCTGTTTCTAACCAGAGTGGTCTGCCTTTAGATATCTCATCAATTGGACACCTAGAAAGAAAGGAAGCAAATTAACAGAATATGGTTTCACACAAATTACCAATTATGCCCTCATAAAATAAAGAAGGGTTAATTGTTTTCCCCTATACCTAACAATCTACGGGGCGCCTTAACTCTATTCAATCTGTTTTTACAATATTGTAAAATCAATATTAAAAGAAGGATGAATGTCTTGGATCACAAACAGGCATCATATATTATTAACAGGCTATTTAATTGGTAGTTAGTCGAAATTAATCATGCAACAAAATTTAGAGCTGATGGCTATCGCCCCAAGAGGCCTCTAGAGAAGAGTAAGGGGGGGGGGGGGGGGGTTAAAGTCAGCCCTTAACTTTCAATTTTAGTCTTTAAAAAGAAAAGTGAAAAAAGATTCTTTGGAGATGGATTTAAATATATAGAAGGGGCCATTTCTCTTGGGATGGTGGAGATACCAAAACCAAAATGTTTAAAAACCTTCCAGGGACCTATAAGAAGATTCACAGTAAAGGAGAGCCATGATGTCGTGTCGATCCAGTGGTTAGCGAGATCTTACGGTACAGAATTGCAAAGTCAAACAGACAACCTGTTACTTTTGTACAAGGATTATTATAAATCTTACTGAAACACGTTGCCTTCAACTTCATCTGTATGTTGAGGACCAATGACCATATATTCTGCCCCAAGATTCCACGAAACTGGTTGGTTCTAAATATGTAAATAATAAGTGGACTTTTCACTACCAGATTTTATTAGAGTTACAATTCATGGCAAAATCCATTTTTATGAGTGAGTAAAGATTTTTTGCTAAAATCAATTAACAATTTTAAACTTATAAATTAAATAGATAACATAACAGACAATGTTCTGTTCATATTGTCAACCCATAGTCGCTATCTTGATTATATGAAAGATATCTGTAACAAACCTCTTGAGTTAGGAAATCTAACTTATAATTGAACTGTAGATCACTTGGCTCACATGGACTCAGATCATCTGGTAGACCAAAACCTAATTCAAACAAGATTAGTTGAATTCGTTCGTTTGGTCATTATTTCAGGTTATTTACTGGGTAGCCCTGTAGGGTTAAGGCACTGCATGTTTAGACCCCGAATGGATTAGAAATAGCGAAATAACTACCTTCCTCAATATATATAAATTTTTTCAGAAAATACGACGAATCGCCCCTTAAGATGCGTTGCCACAAAAGGGACTATACCCGAACTATTTTCAAAGGGGTTAGATAATAGATATATTTCAAGAAAAGGATTTTACTGTTACCTAGGTCTGCTGTATCGTATGAGTCATTACCTAGGTCTGCTGCATCGTATGAGTCATTACCTAGGTCTGCTGTATCGTATGAGTCATTACCTAGGTCTGCTGTATCGTATAATTCATCTCCTGAGCCAGACAAGAGACCGATATCATCTATGGCTCCAAAATCCCCGTCATAATCAAAGTCAAACACTGGATGTAATAAATTTTCAATCATTGTAAAAATAAATGTTTCTTGTTATTTTAAAGGGGAGCTATATCGGTTCAGCGGTTAGCAAGAAATTTCGGTGTAACTATAAATAAATAGACACACAGTTACTTAATTATAATAAAATCAATATAAAAAAAAATATTTTTCTTTCCATTTTTCATTTTGTCGCCCACGTTAGAAGAAACAAATAATAAACACCATTGTTTAAATAGTTTGGACATTGCTAGTTGGACCAACCAATCAAGATCTAATCTTAAAACAGTAGAATTTTATGCCCAATGTCCCAGGGATAATACAATGGCCTATAAATTTATATACAATGATGATACACAAAATTTCCCCTTCTGTAGATTAAAATGGGTGGTTGAATCGTTTGAACACTCAACTAACTTAACCTAACAATCAAAATTCACTAAGGTCCCCAAAGTTGTTAGGCAAACAGTTAAGAAAACTTTGGGGACTAGTGTAATAAATAGGGTGGCGGATATCCGGCCATTTTCAATATCCGGCCGGATACCGGATATTGAAACTATCCGGCCGGATATCCGGCAATAAAATCTTTTATATTTTACAACAAAAATATCTGTTTTTTTTTTAAATCTTAAATGGCATTAATTTTCTTATTATTAAAGCTAGAAGAACAATTTTTTCTGAATATGTTTATCTTTATGTAAATTTTATATTAGAAATCTCAAAACATAAATTTTGGCGGTGGCAGCAGTACTCGGCAGCTGCCAGCCGCAAACCGACGGTTGGCAGGTAAACGGCAACGGATTTTATGAAATTGTAATATGTCATAAAGATATAAAAAAGCTTAAAGTTTAAAATTTGAAATCTTCAAGTAAAAATTTGCGGTCACAGGAACCGTTTAAAGATTTCTGGAGACCTGGAGGTTAAGGACTTGCATGATTATACCTGGAACCTGAAATCGACTTGAACACCTATATTAAATATGAGGATGTACGACTATAGGATATTTTATTATTAGATAACATAAAATGCTTTGTTTAAGTAAAAAAATATTTTTACATTTTACCTGAATGACCTTACCAGATTTGCTGGCATCCTGTGCCCGCCAGGATGGAGGTATTAAAAAAATTTCAAATCTCAGTTATGTGTCATACCCATATTTCGAAAGTCCCTCAGTTATAGCCATCTACTTTTTATACACAGAAAATGGGATAGAAAAAAACAGAGGAGGGGGGGGGGCAGGCATTCAACGCCACCTCCCCGCCCATCCTCCAACCGTTAGGGGTTGATATTACAGATTGAGGTTAGTAATAGTTAATTAGATTTATTTGCTAAGAAAAAAGATCATTTAATAGTTACTTAATTTTTAAGTTTTAACCTTAATTTTATCCTATTATATAAAGTAGTAAGCTTTTTTTGTCTGTAGCGAAGGATCTCGCTAACCTCTGAACCGATATGGTTCTCCTTTAGGCTGTTTAATTTTTATAAAAAAAGTCGTTGTAAAATTTTAAATTATTTTGCACTTTCATGTCCCTTCAAATATCCCTAGATACTAGGGACGCAGCTGCAGTATAATATAAAACACCAGTTTATAAAGAATTTTTTTTCTGGTATAGTCCCTTTCGTGGCAACGCCCCTTAAGGAGCGATTATTCGTATTTTCACAGTAGCTTTCCTCCTATTTCTAGCCTCTCATGGAAACTCTAACCTTGCGGGGCCAATTGCCTAACCCTGCAGGGCAACTACCTAACCAAATATAACCTAACCTAACCTAAAATAACCTATTAAAAGCAATTTTAAAAATACAACGAATCGCCCCTTAAGGTACGTTGCCACGAAAGGGACTATATCCTTTTTTGATACTTTAATATTTAGTAATTTGGCCGGTTATCCGGCCGGATATCCGGCATTTGAAATCAGCCGGATATCCGGTATCCGGTATCCGGCCAAAAAAATATCCGGCCCAATCCTAGTAATAAACAGACCATTGTCCCCTCTCTTTCTATACCAATGTCCCCTTCCACCCGATTTATGTCTCTTAACTTGAATGATTGATTTATATTCCTTTGAGTTGTTGGCCAAATGGACAGCATAGATGGATACAAATCTTTCCTTCACATTGGTTGCAGGTTACAGCATATATCTAAATAAACAAGGATGACAACATTCTAAAAGCTGAGAAAAAAATGCGAAACTTTTTAAAGTTCAAATTGCTCGGCTTGTGTCAATAGTAGAAAAATACTAGAACCGCTAGGGTGAGGCGGGGCTAAACCGGTAATTTTTTCGGTTTTTTGAAGAAAAAAAATGAGGTAAATATTAATATTTTCAAACGAAACCAAGACCATTAGAAAGCTTACGGAACAGACTATCAGGTCCTAAAAGGACATTATCCTAGGACTTTTAGAAGTTTGTCATCATTGGACTCAAAGAAATTACCGACCTTTACCCCACGGTGGGGCTAATCCGGTAACGTCTTTACAACCTTAAAAAAATCGATGAAAAACGGTTATAGGGATTATCCACAAAATTTTTCACAAGGATCGGACTATTCCTTCTATAAGGAACAAATTTGATTTTATGTTTTATTCTGTCAGTCGATTAGAACATGGAAGAAAATGTCATTTTCTGAAGGTGGGTAAAAAATTACCGGTCTATGCCCCGCTTGACCCTATGAACTCTAGCTTTTGGAAATATAAAAACGATTCCTGTGGTAAAATGTCCCAACTGACTTCAAACTTGATTTGCGAGGTGACAGGTTATAGCTTATATCTAAATAAACAAGGATGACAACATTCTTATAAGCGAAGCACAAATAAAATCATGATAGACACACGGGAAAGTGTTTTAGAGAGTATTAAATTCAGTCGAATACAGTTAAAATTAGATCCAAAAAGCACATATTCTATTTCTAACAATCTTTCCAATAAGGGGGACGTAACTGAAGCTTTTTTGAGGCAAGGGGGGGGGGGGTTTCTCAGGAACCACTTGATGAACCGTGTAAATATTTTGGACTTAAGCTTTTATGGGTATGAACATCTTATGGTTTCGAAGTCAACCACCTACCCCCACCCCCTAGCCCATCGGGGCTCAAAACCCCTCTAAAAATGAACCTAACCGTAATTTTCTCAGAAACCATTTGACCAATAGGTATGATTTCTTAAACTTAAGCTTTTATGGTTATAAACTAACTCTTGGTTTAGAAGTCACCCCCTTGCCGCCAACCCCTAGCCCTCCGGGGCTCAAAAAACCCTAAAAATGAACCTAACCTTAATTTTCTCAGTAACCATTTGATCAATAGAGATGATTTCTTAAACATAAGCTTTTATGCTTATAAACTTACTTTTAATTAAGAAATCACCCCCCTGCCGCCAACTCCTAGCCCTATGGGGCTCAAAAACCCTAAAATAAACCTAACCCTAATTTTCTCAGAAACTATTTGACCAATAGGGATGATTTCTTAAACATAATTTTAAACTAACTTTTAATTTAGAAGTCACCCCCCTGCTGCCAACCCCTAGCCCTCTGGGGCTCAAAAAACCCTAAAAAGAACCTAACCTTAATTTTCTCAGAAACCATTTGACCAATAGGGATGATTTTTTAAACTTAAGCTATAATAAAATTGCTAATAAACTAACTTTTAGTGTTTAGAATTCACCCCCTTGCCGCCAACCCCTAGCCCTCTGGGGATCAAAAAACCCTAAAAATGAACCTAACCTTAATTTTCTCAGAAAAAATTTGATCAATTAGTATGATTTCTTAAACTTAAGCTTTTAAGGTTATAAACTAACTTTTAGTCACCCCCCTGCTGCCAACCTCTAGCCCTCCAGGGCTCAAAAAATCCTAAAATGAACCTAACCTTAATTTTCTCAGAAACCATTTAGTCAATAGAGATGATTGCTTAAACTTAAGCTATAAAGGTAATAAACTAAATTTAAGTTTAGAAGTCACCCCCCTGCCGCCAAACCCTAGCCCTCAGGGGCTCAAAAAAGCCCCTAAAAATTAACCTAACCTTAATTTTCTCAGAAACCGCTTGATCAATAAGGATGATTTTCAAACTTAAGCTTTTATGCTTATAAACTAACTTTTAGTTTAGAAGTTACCAGTAACCACATTATTAAAAGTTCAGATATTTTGGACTAAAGCTTTTATGTGTACAAACTACTTTTTTGTTTGGCAGATATATGGTTATATATCATAAAATGTGCAGATATTTTGGACTTTAGCTGTTATGGGAAAAAATTTACTTTTTGTTAATGAATTGATTAATAGATAAGATTTATTTTAACATTTTAGGAGAAGAAGGATGTCAATAAATTTTTGGGACTCGATACTTTGTTCATTAAATTTTTTTTAAAGCAAAGCTTTTCTTTCATTAAGTTTGGTCTGCGAGGGTTAGCTTTTTTCGTTAATTTTGACATATTGTAATTGTCCTATTGATTTTAAACTTTGCATGATAATTTCTATTGCATTTAGGTACAATTTAAAAAGCATAGCTAGTCTATGATCATTAACAGAAAGTCCAAATGTCCATTTAAAACTTGCTGATTTTTAAATTAATGTCATTTTTTTTATCCTTCCTTATCATTTAAAAGCTTCTCTTCTATGGACGTTGTCATCCTTGTTTATTAAATATTTTAAAAAGCGAAGCTTTTCTATAATTAGGATCGGTCTGTATGTCCGTTTAGAGGGTTTTTGAGCCCCGGGGGGCTAGGAAATCAGGGCAGGGGGGTGACTTCTAAAACATAAAACTTAAGTCCTAGAAATCTGCTGTATTGATCAAATGGTTTCTGAGAAAGTTAAGGTTAGGTTCATTTCTAGAGGTTTTTTGAGCCCTGGAGGTTTTTTTGGAGCCCCGGAGGGCTAGGGGTTGGCGGCAACGGGATGACTTCTAAACTATAAGTTAGCTTATAAGAATAAAAGCTTAAGTTTAAAGAAATCATCTCTATTGATCAAATGGTTTCTGAGAAAACTAAGGTTAGGTTCATTTTTTGGGTTCTTTGAGCCCCAGAAGGCTAGGGGTTGGCGGCAGAAGGGTGACTTCTAAACTAGAAGTTAGTTTATAACCATAAAAGCTTAAGTTTAAGAAATCATCTCTTTTGGTCAAATGGTTTCTGAGAAAATTAAGGTTAGGTCCATTTTTAGGTTTTTTTTATCCCCGGAGGGCTAGGGGTTGGCGGCAAAGGGGTTACTTCTTAACCAAAAGTTAGTTTATAACCATAAAAGCTTAAGTTTAATAAATCATTTCTATTGGTCGAATGGTTTCTGAGAAAATTAAGTTTAGGTTCGTTTTTAGGGTTTTTTTAGAGCCCCGGAGGGCTAGGGGTTGGCGGCAATGGGGTGACTTCTAAACTAGAAGCTCGTTTATAAGCATAAATACTTAAGTTTAAGAAATCATCCCTATTAGTCAAATGGTTTCTGAGAAAATTAAGGTTAGGCTCATTTTAAGGGGGGTTTTGAGCCCCGGGGGGCTAGGGGGTGGGGGTAGGTGGTTGACTTCGAAACCATAAGATGTTCATACCCCTAAAAGCATAAGTCCAAAATATTTACACGGTTCATCAAGTGGTTCCTGAGAAAACCCCCCCCCCCCCTGCCTCAAAAAAAGCTTCAGTTACGTCCCCCTTTCATCCATCTATCTTTAATAACAACTGAGAAAATCACACAGTTGAAAAATTGAGAATTTATGACCCTAGGGCATTACAGACAGACAGATAGACCGAGTAAGTTAAAGCTTATTGACATTGACCATATATATTCACTTTTCTTTATAAATGTGACAGGGCGGATGGGGAGATGGGCTTCACTGGCAAACAGAGGAAACTGCTTTTGTCAAAAATCATGACAATTTCAATTAAATATTTATTTTGTACAACTTTGATTCAAAGAAGAAATATAAAATATTTAATTTTGAAAAAAAAATTATAATTCTCTTCAATCGAAAGTGGACCATAACTTTTCAAATATTGATGGTTAGGGGCCAGAGAGATCGTGTTAAACAAAAGGGCTAGAAATTAATTGAAAAATATTGGAAATAAGGGGGTGAGGGTTTGATAGATGAAAATTCTTTTGTAATTACAGAAGATGAGAACTAGCGAATATTGACCGTTAAGCTAAGATTATTTAGAAGCTGTGCTAAAAATAACGAGGTACATACCTGATCTTTCATTGTATCAATACAGAAGTTGTCCCCTGATACAGGGTCTTTGTACTTGGGTGTAAACAGAACTTCTAAACAAACAAGGATGAAAATAAGATTTGTATTCCTAAAAAAAACCAAGCAGGAATAAAAGAAATGACATATCATTAAAGTTAAAAAATATAAGAGGCATGAGCTATGTGTAACTTTCCCTACAAGGCAAAGACCCTGTCCCGATTTTGTATTGGGTTTTTTGAAAATCAGCTGATAGATGGTAAACTAAAATTTTAAGATTTGGAATCATAACATTGTTAGGTCCTCACAAAAGAACAACAAGCAAAATATGAACTGAATTGTTTTGAAAAAATGAAAGTGACTTAATTAAATAAAAATGACAATAAACCAAAAGATAATTGCCACAACCTTACGTCTGCTAGATAAAGGGTCCTTAACATAAGGAGGAGATAGTTATCTGGAATATGCATTTATATTATACATTTAATTATCATTTTTATGTAAAAAGATAGAAAACTAAGCTAAATAAATATGCAGGTTAATGTAAAAAATAGAAAGGAGGGCTCTTTACTCTAAAATTAAAAATGACTTATAGTGTTAATTGCACGGCCATACCTTACATATTATTAAAAACAGCACCACCTTGCATGAAATAGTATAAAATAGCCCAAGCACAGATAGCACAATGATAGAATAAACGCGTAAACCTGGATATTTAGAGCTTTATTGTGACTTGAGCTTTGCGGTCAAAGGTAGCTTTAAAAGTAACAAAAATATCTTCCATCGCATAACTGACATGATCCACTATACGGACATAAACCTGGTGATAAGAACCGTGTCTAATTATAAAATGGAAAAACCTTGTATGTTATTGTTTACCTTTCCCTCCATTATTAGATACTCTGAACAGATCACTGTTATTACAAAATATTAATATATACCTAACAAGAAAGAAGAGGTCCAATAGTAATACAAACTAATTGGAAAAAAGGGGATATTGGACTAAAAAATATAATGTTATCCAAAGTTTTATATTCAAGATTCGTTATTTGTTGTATTAAAAACTTTGGGAAATTTTATTAAATCTTGATTTGGTGGTAAATAATATATAGCGTTGACTAAACTTCACCTATAGTTAATCTATCCATTGATAATTCTGAATAGCAAGATAGTGAAGTCAAAGAGTAGCCTTACTTCTGAAGTTGTTATTTTAACATAAAGGTAATTGAAAAATCAAATAAATAGAACATTTTATGTTAATTTGAATCAATATTTTTTCCTGATTTTTAAAGATTCCAGTTTTGAACATGATGGTTTTCCGATGCCATCCTGAAAGTAGATTAATAGATTAAGGTTAGGTTTGTCTATTAAGATCTCGCTATCAGCTCAACCGATTGAATTCTTCGTTTAAGGTAAGTATCATAAAGTTTTCTAGATAGTTTTATACTAGGTATTTTATTTTCAAATATAAGTCTTGTGATTGATATAGTTTATAAAATTCTGACACTAATAAATTTGAGTATTTTATGTGCTATCTCCTAAGGTCCAGAGAAACATAAAAAATATGGGGAATACACTTATTCAACCAAGAAATAACCCATGGACCTCTGATAAGTAGTCTGGTCGTAGAAGTTAAAATAAAGAGTTTATCATTATTATTTCATATAAATAAGTTAAAATTTATCCTAAATTTCTCTCTTACTATTTTTAACACATTGCATTGTACAGTCCTTCTGAATTATCCATTAGTCTCCATACTAAAAAGCCAACAAATTAAAAACTCCTACCTGTGTTCCTTCAATTTCAAAACCTAATAAAAGTTTGCATTTTAGAAAATATAAATATTACAAGGATGACAACACCCAAACAACAAAATCAGACGATAGGACAAACTAACATTTACAGTTGTAGAGTTTAAGCAGAATGTTTTAAAAGAATTGTATGTAAATTTTTGCAAAGCTGCTTAAATACAGGATACTTTTCCAGGACATAAGAACATTTCAAAGAATTTATATGACAATAAATATGATTAGTAATATATTGTTTGTTTATATATAGTATTTCAAGAAATCCTTAATCAAATAATAACTCATCAAATATATCACATTATAATACCTATCATCAAAATTAATATTTTATTAATTACTGCCCTTAGAGGCCTCTCGGAGGTTCTTAAAGGGATGGTTAGAGTTGAGTTGATACTTCACTTAAAAAGAAAAAGTATGAGAATATTTTTATGACAGTGGTTACTTTATCTAGTGGCGATTTTTCTTTGGAGAGTGTAGTTACCCTCCAAACAGTTGTGAAAAACCTTCCCTGGACCAATAAAGAGCTTCAATATAAAGGAGAACCATATCGGACAAGCGGTTTTACAAACCCTTCGGTACACACAGAGAGATTGATGGATAGACATCCTGTTACTTTCATGTAAGGACCAATAAAAAAAATGCAAATTTCCTAAAGAGTCCGCCAAAGATTGAACAGTATTCTCGGATTTTTTTCTTTCACAGGATATTCTGAAAATAAAATTATATTTCATTAATAGAGACAGGTATAGAAAAAATAAGTTAGAGGTTAGAAAAGGGAGAAAATAGTGATATGAAAATGGACGAAATATTTAAACCCCTAAATATGAAAATTTAATGTCGAAATTAATGAAGAAAAACTTCAAACACAACTAGTTTGTACAACCAAATCAAGTTTTAACAACAGTTTTCTATGTATTTGAACTAAGGAATGAGAAAATGCATTTTAGAAAACTAAGGGAAGCAGTAGGTATAAATTTCTTCCTTATACACACATACAATGTATAATTTCCAACAAACTTAATAAATGAAATAAGAGATTAATTTTTTAATCTTTTGAATTGCACAAATATTGCTTGGGTGATATTTTAAATCTTCGGTTTCTTTGATTTACAAATTATTTTTCAAAACAATAATCCCTTGTCCCTAATAACAGAGGAAGTCATAAAAGTAAAAATATAACCACAATCACTTTTTAACAAAATCTAAAAACTAAAGGGATAGTTGCTTGAAGTGCATTTCAGAGAAACGATTTTAAGTTACAAATATACCAACATATTTAATTTTGTTTTACAATAAATAACAAACAATTAGACATTACTAAATTACTAAATGCAGCTGAATTGTAATAAAATGTAAAATATGCAAGAAATCAAAAATAACATTTGCAGTTAGTTTGCTTCTTAACTGCATTTTGGACGCTTTAAAGTGTCCGTTCTTGTTATAATAAAAATATTTATTTACTTAATGCTAAGACGCAGTCACGTGACTTGTGTTGTGCTTAAGCATAATAATATGCAGAGTAATGGTAAGTGTAAAAATGCAAGTAAACTAAATTCGTTGAATTATTTCATAACGCCATTAACTTACAACTTTTTTTAGTAATTTAAATAAAAAGGTGTTTTCTAACAAAGTGCTAGTCGAGCACCGAAATCCCCCCCATCCATATTTTTAAAATAAATTGATATAAATAGGAGTATTGAATTTTACTCTGCCTTACCCTGCGGGACTACATACTACTGATATTAACCTAACCTAAGGAATCAACAAACAAAAAACTATTTCACCCCTCTATTATTTTCAATTTATGTAAAAAGTCAGCAACAAAGCCCCACCCACCCAGTTGTGCTCGCTCAGCAAGACAATTCGAAGAAAAACAGCAACAAAAAACTCTAGGTATAGGAAAAAGTAAAGAATGGTTGGCTGTATAGAATAAAGATGCAAACATGTAAGAAATCTGTAAAACACTTTTAGATGAGGTATTAGTTAAACATACTGTATTATATTAAGAGATAAAGAGAAAGAAATAGAAAGATATACATAAAGAAACACTTAGATAGTAGCAACGCTAATAATGAGGGCCAAGCAAAGGAGAAATTGTATTTTTGCTGACATTTGTCGTTCTCATTATTTAGTATTGTAACACAATTTGTAGAAGTAAGGGTACACCGAAATAATCAGAGACAAAATAGTTTTTCTTGTAATATTCCTTTCTGAAATCTTTATTTTGGTCTGTCATTGTATTTTCAAAATATTTAAAACTACATTCATTTAATTTATCTAATAACTAACATAACGTGGTGAGATCTCAAGAGATAAGACAATGGCAGATGAATTGATGTACATTGGACATCTCCAATAATGATACACAAAATTGCTGCAGATTATCATTGGCGCCTGAAACTTTTGGACACTCAACTAAAAAACCAACCGTTCAAAATTACATGAAAGTCTCTAAAATTGTTGAGCCAACAAAAAAGTAAACGTCATCATTAAACTTTAGGAACCAGTGTCCACTCCCTCCCTTTTACTGCTTGTAGTTATATACATTCCTATTATTTGTATACCTGTCATCACTTAATTCTTCATCATCTGGGCAACATTTCTTGTAACATTCTGCAGGAAACAACAAGCTGAAATAATAATATTATAATATATGAAACATTAACAATATAGTTATTCATCGGATCGTATTTTAAACAGATTTCCGTGGATATAAAAATGTACCTACAATTATAAGATTAAAGCCAGTTCTGTTAGCCACAAGATGCCGCAGGGACGGATTAAAAAAATGATTTTAATATCATGATTTTTATATATTTTTATATTCGTAGAAAATGGTTCTTATCCAGCAGATATTAATCGATTTCAAAGCTATACTGGAAAAATCATTATAAAAAGCTATTTGTTTAAACTTTTTTCTCTAGGTATAATAGCTGCTTTTTATTTCCTATGCATGATTTTTTTCTGATGTTAATAATTTAAGAAAATTTAAAATTCAAGTGAAGATTCCCTTAACAACTAAGCATCAATTATGTGAGTCATATTGTCCGTTAGTTTGGCTACAACAATTTAGAAACAGATTCTATATGCAGCTGTTTCCTACTGTGATTTCATTTTTGAAGAAATAAGGATATAACGATAACTAAGCTTTCTAAATAAATGAGACGGACAAACGATTATTAACAAACAAAGTGACTGTTCTTTTAATCCAATTATATCAAGTTGCAAGCTTTTTTAAACTGTAGCGAAAGATCTCGCTAACCGCTGAACCGATATGGTTCTCCTTTACAATGAAGCTTCTTGTAGGTCCAAAGATTTTTTTTATTCTGTTCTATTTTTATAAATAAGTTTGGGTATGGGTATAGTTTTGGTCTACTTTTCTCCCTTTCCATATCCCTTCGAATATAATGCTGCTAGATGCTACAGGAGCAACCGCTAGTATCAAAGAAAGAAACAAAATATTATTTAGATATCGATGGAACAATTCCAACATGCCTAAATTAACGATCAGAGCTATCCGTTAAAATGTTAAAACTTACTCAAGGTTACTATTATCAAGATTTGACATATGCAGGGATCCTATGAGATAAGACAATGAATGATAAAATAATATACTCCACTAATTTATCCCTTCTGTAGATTAAAATCTCCCATTGAAAAGTTTGGAAACAACTACCTAATCGTATTAAAAGTACCCAAAGTTTTGTGTCAACTAATAAGATAATGTGGATCCCAAACTTTGGATACAAGTTTAATTTACAGTCCTATGGCCTTGTTCTCCCTGGTTAATGATATATGTCATTGAATTATGTTAAATTGATAATTTTTATGGAGTAAAAAAATATCAAAATGTCAAGTAAAAGAAAGTTGACATGTATGTAGAATTTCTAAATTTTCAGTACCGAAACTTTTCTATTATCAAAAAACGGTCCGTCCGTAACGGATAGCTCTTCATTTTAAATAAGGCGGTTTTGAATTATCCTGATTTCTGATTAAAACTGATTCCTGTGAGAAGCATCTCTAAATACAATTCAACAAATGTAAATATGTCCGTATTGGGCAAATAGGATTCAAGTAATTTTGAGAAAGACTTTTGTGTAAACTTCTAGATTTTGTAGAATATTGTATGCGTTGTTACTAATACTTACTATACGTCAATGCTCATTAATCTGTCTGAATTGATGAGCAACGCTTTCACGTATGTAAGTTGACATTCTTGTTTTTGTGTATTTTTACATTTTAAAACTTTAAGCATTTCAACTCCAAGCATGTTTAATCCCTAATCTTGAAGTGGCTACTAAATCTTTGAAATATTGTACATTAAATTTGACATTTCATAGGTTTACTAAAATGCCGCAAAAATATATTATCAAAACACTAGGTAAGTAGCAGGTAAATCGAAAAGTCAAAATGAACAAAAATCTCTGAAACACACTAATTTATATTGTTTGAAATGAGTAATGAAAGGCGATTTCTCTAGAGAGGGTTGAGGTATCGCCCCCAAAACAAAGTTTAAACCTTCCCCCGTGGACCTAGCACTGTAAAGGAGAACCATCTCAGTTCAGGGAGAGTGAGATTCTTCACTACAGACAGACAGTCACCTTATTACTTTATATGAGTTGTGCCCTTTTTAGGAAGCCTACGTTTTCTGAATAATTTCTGCTGTTTTAACATACAATTCACATGAGCTTACATTCCCTTCGAAAAAAATATGTTGAAGGAAGGGGAATATTAAAAGTAAACAAAGAAGCCCTTTCAAAGTTTCAACAGCACTCAAACTAAAATGTTAAGTTAAAAACATAATTAAAAGTGCAGCTACTCTATGAATAGGATATATATCTGTGAGTTTTTACTTAAAATTTTAGTCTAAATAGTGTATATAATAATATTTTTGTTAATGACCGTTTCTCTTACTGTCTGATTTGTAAGGCTATGCTTTTATGCATTTTGTCATTCTATATTATTTATAACTAGTAGCTACGCCCATAGTGACGATTCCTTTAGGGGGGGGGGGGGAGGGGGAGGTGCCCTTCCCAAAAATTATAAACCTTCCCATGACCTATGAGAAGCTACAATCAAATGTAAAGGAGAACCGTACCGGTTCATCGGTGCTTGTGATCCTTCAGGAGACACAGATCTTGTTACATTAATAAAAAAAATGAATGATGAAAAGCAAAGATTAAAACAATACAAAATAAATGTATATAAAAGGGTGGTATCTGAAGCTGAATAAAATTCATGATCAACGAAGTGTTATATTTTGGGAAAAACGCCTACTTTTTCAAACTAAGTGCTTTCACATTTTCACTTCAACAACAAAATTTAAGGGATGCAACTACTAGATTGCATTACAAATGTTTAAAAAAGCTGATTCAAGAAAAAATACCTACATTCTTTTTATAAGGAATTTTCAAGGGGGGGGGGGGGGGCGGGGGGTATATAATTTTTAAGGGGCATTTTCTTTTTGAAGTTTCGAGGTACCCCTCCCAAAAAGTTATAAACCATATCTAGACCTAAAAGAAGCTTCACTGTAAAGGAAAACCTAATCTGTCAAGCGGTTAGCAAGATCTTGAGCTACAGACAGATATCTTGGTACTTTTATAAAAGGATACAATTACCTAAAATATGCAGCAATAAGAAGCAGGTAACGCATATCAAATTCCATATTTTAAGCCTTACTCGATGCCTCTACATTTTTTCCCAGGGATCCTAAGGGATAAGACAATGGACGATAAATTGATATATTTCCGTCATTATTATAAGGAAAATTATCCCTTCTGTAAGGATTTTTAACCAACAAATTAAAATTACTCAAAGTTTGAAATCCAACGAATGGAAGAACATTTATATAAAACATTGGAGATATGTATAATTAGAGTCCAATGTCTCATCCCTCCCTGATTTTTTCACGTGTATTTTTCACGCACTAGAGCTCTTGTTCCGTCGCCCGAACATTTTATACTGATATATATAAATATATATACTTTGTGTCTGAAAGTAGAGAGACTGTTGTAATCTAATATTCTATCTTTCTATCTACTAATACAACATACATATACATATGAAACAAGGATGACAACATCCATAAGTAACAAATCACACAAATTGAGTATGGACAAACAGTGAAATAAATAGCAGATATTCAGGGATAAATATTTTTTTCTAGAAATTGAGGAAAACTTTCAGATGGTTGATATATGTATTATGTATATATGTATATGTAAACAAAAATCAGCCATCTATCTGGAATAGTAGCCAAGAAATTTACATTTTCCCTATAACTTTACGGACTGACTAACGGATGGTCGGACAGACAAAGTTAATTATAGAGCAGCTTTACTATCTAAAAATATTTCTGTACAAAACAAATAATTTTGTTGTAACTTACAGAGTTCTAAAATGTAAATAAGAAGTTTTTAAAAAGGAAAGAGTAGGTTGTGCTAAGAATCCGTAAAGGTGTGAGTTTTCAGGCTTAAAAATAGTAGTAGAACGATAATATTCACTAAATATGTGTATTTCTTATTGAAAATAACTAAAGACAAAATTTGTTTTTAAAAGTTAAAATAAATTTTTAGCGTTACTATTTTAAAATTATAACTCACAACCTTTACGGATTTTTAGCGCAACCTACTCCTCCCTTTGTTAGGACTGAATATATTTTCTCACAAAAAGTTAATGTTGGCAACTTTGGCAACACACAAGTTGCCATTGCTGAGTTCATGTAGTACGTACATCAGACACAAAATAATACGATAGACGGCCTCGGATTGCAGTGTGCATTCATTTCACATACCTAGTGTTTCATATTTCCCCAACAAAAAAGGTAAATATAAAACAAGGATGACTACATACATAAGAAACAAAGCACTAAAAATTCATGGAAGGACAAACAGACAAATTAAATTATAGATATTATTTTCAGTTGATAAATGTACTATAATTCTTTAAAAATCACGAAACCTTGATATGTATATTAATAAAAAATATTTTCAATGTCTGTTATGGTTGACCGAGAGAATGACGGTCAAAGCAAATTCTACACTTGATGCTCATTGATACAGGGAATCTTCACCTAAAATTTCACCCGTCTAAATTAAATAACAGCCGAGAAAATCGATTTTTCCACAACGCGTTAGGGACGGACTGACGGACAGACAATTTGAATTATAGAGTGGCTTCGTTACTAAAAAAAATAGAATGTAAGACTAATTATATGTGAGGATCCAAATAAATAAAAATGGATTAGAGTGAGGCTTAGGGGAAGGGGCAGTTTGTGCTTTGATAAAAAATTGCAATTATGATTTTTGTTATTTTAGTGGAAATGACGCAACACCACAAATCCCCCGAGATTTGAGACAAAATATACGTTCAGCATATTTTCATTATTTTTAACCTATCAAAACTTGAAAAATAATTCGTTTCATGGTTAATAACTTAAATAATGATTTTGTTTACTATTAATCTTAAATTGCCCCTTTATTTCCAATTTATTCACAAAATAAATGGGTGGGGGTGGTTCTATGATTCAAAGAGACACTATGAGGTAAAACGCCTGCTAACTGCAAAGTTCAAATTTAGGGGCGAAAAAACAGGATAATATCATCAAATTCGAAATTTTTAAATACCTACCAAAGAAAATTTGAAAATTATGTTTCTAAACATTCTAAGAATATGGCCTCTTTAATCCAAAAATACTGGAGTTTAATTTTTACACTTGGAATTTCATTCCATGACAAAGTTACGAAAATAAGTACCGAGGTAATTACCTAGGTAAAAAGAGAAAAAAAATCGACAATTTATCAAACTTATAACTTTCTACGACAACTTTAAAATATTATAATATCTGCTATAATATCTGATTATGCATAAATTTCACATAAAATTTAACAATAAAAATTGAAACATACAAAATTTACTTTGAAAATTTAAATTCAGGCACGCAGTTTTTTAATGGCACTTTGATAGTGTTTTGATATTATATTTGATTTTGCTTATAAATATACAGAAAATGAGGGATATTGAGGTAGAGGACAAAACCTGTATTTTGAGCATTTTAAAGCTAAAGTTTTTTTTTTAATTGCAATTAAAAAAGGGAAGAGGGACATCTTAGAAAATAAAACTGTTTCTTACTTTACGCACAAGATTTTTGTAGTAATCGCCTCTCCATTTCTTGTATAAGACAATTTTATACACAATATTATTTAATTTATTCTGTAAATTTTAAATAAAAAAAATCTTTAATGAATTGCTATGATCTTAATTGATTGATTAGGTCACTGTAATGAATGACACTCTCCGCAGAGGAGCTTGGTATAAGGAGTAGTGTGGTATGCGGCAGCTCTGGACCATGCAGAAACCAAGACATTATAGTGATGCTACGCACCTAGCTAAATCCTGTTATTCTACAATTATAAAGCCACCTGAAAGTATGTCAGATAACGGTACTGATTTCATCTCTCAGTTGTCCTGCAAATGGAGGGAGGGGTGTTACCCCCCCCTCTCCCATCTTAAGCACCGGAACCTTCCCCTTCAACCACCAAGTTATCAGCACCACCTCAACCCTGAGGATAAAGGATCTAAACCTGCCCTCACCTGATAGAATCACCCCCACACAGACTGTGGTTGTCACAAGTAATCATCAAACCTTCCCTCTTTAGTGCCCAGACCTACCACTCAACCCCTCTATGCTTATCTACCTATTGTGCTGCTCCATGGGCTATCCTGCCTGCCCCAGACAGGGATAGCCATCTACCTAACCATTGCAATTATCTATGTTTTACTGTATGATTTATCTTTAACTATCTTTATTCCTAATCCATATGTATTTATATTATGGTTAACTGTATTCTTAATTCCCCCCACCCTTTCCAGGGATGGGGAATCATGATTGCCCAAACTGACTATTGTATATGTATTATAATGCTTTTATGTTATGATCATTTATTCCTATCCATGTAGTTATTGTTTGTTGTATATAGCTTCAGTATCCTTTAACCCTTCAATAAAGTGACAACTGAAATAGATGTTGATTCTTGTCTAGTGAATGCTAGAGAAGCGTAGCTTCTCTATAGTAAGGTGTCCACGTCTGTTCACACTGCCGTAGTCTTTATTCAAACTCTGGTGTCTGCCATTTACCCTAGGCGGATACCACAACTTTTGGTGACAGCTGTGTGAGATTACGGCGAACCACAAGTGTAGAGCAGACGCGCAGCTGAGGCTAAGGTACTCCCAGCAGTGAAACTGGCAAAACTGACACAAGCAACCTGAATTACCCACCCTGGACAGCAAGTCTAACTCTGCATCCGGCAGTTGTGGAAGTGAAACTTGAAGAAGAACCGCGAGAAGCGCCGACATCTAACGGAGAATTGAGCGCTCAAAAGGCTGAAACAGGCCTGCGGACCGGCTGAAACAAGCCAAATAAGTGTAAACGGCTGAAAATAGGCCAATTTTACTGCAAGAGATAGCAGGATCCGAACCAGTGGCGCTAGCAGGACGGGACATTCCCTGCCGCCATCAGCTGGATTTGGATAAGCGGCGCTAGCAGGACGGGACATTCCCTGCCGCCGATAGGCTGAAACACGCCACATAGCTGCGAGCTGCGAGCCAACATACGAGTGTAGTGCACCAAAGCAGAGAAAACTACGTCAACTCCAAGTATCCTGAGAGGCTACAACGCAGCCACCCATCTAGAAAAAACAGATATTATATCACATTTGCAGGGATTACCACCCTGGTGTGATGGTTAAACAATAGATTTATGAGCAAAGATTGGCAAACAATTTGTTGTGTTGTGATAAAACTAAAAATAGAACAGGCTTGGATTTACTGTGTATTGTGATAACAACTAAAAATAGAACAGGATTGGTAAACAAATCTGTTATGTAATTGTGATAAGGACAAAAATAGAAGCTAGATGTAATATAACAAATGCCCTGACACACAATCTAATTGCCTCAAACCCACGGCATTCCCCCCCTTCCTCACAGGGGGAACGGACAGATTTACCCCGTCCCCTCACGCGCTTCCCCCCTCCTACCCACACTTGACTAAGTCCGCCCATTGTGTGGAGCTAGTGACCGGGATCACAGAGCGCTATTTACGGGTAGCGCAACGGAGTGCGGAATATCATAAAATTCAACGGACAGAGCGGACCAACGAGAGAGCAAGTTGAGGGATAAGTGCGCGTTTTACCTGCGTGCGCGGATTGACGGTGCGTAAGCGCGCTGCACGGAAAGGAGATTTCACGCACACACACACACACACACAGGAGAGGGGCCACTCTATAGCATACAACAGAGATATTTTTTTTAGGAGAAAAACTTGCAAGTTCCTCCCCCCCTATCTACAGTGTGATAAGGAAAATTAAACCAGTTCCTAAAACCCGCTCAGACCCTCAACATCTTCCTAGCCCTACCAACTCTACTTCAAAACTGAGTGGTTAGTGAAACAAATATATGTATATATATAAATACCCAAGTGACAAATAGTGTTGTTTTTTTGTATCATGGGTGCAAGTAAGTGAATACTAACCCCACCATACAACACTGGAAACTGATATGGTAACTGAACGAAAGTACGCCCACCCTGTGGACATAGCCTGACTTGATGCCCCACACTGGGCAGTGGTGGTGTGTACCTGGACCATCGACCTCATAGTTGTGAATTTTATACAGAGGAAGCGTGATTTTTTTGGAGCAAGGAGGAAAGCTAGCTAGCTCTGGGGATATTCTTATACACGTATATATATATATGGGAGTGTAGCCATATATATATATATATAGTTAGCCTACCTATCCATATATCTACCAGCGGATACGCTCCTAGAGACATCTGTGGATACCTAACATATTCCTTCTACCTTTAAGCTAAGATCCGCTGGTTATCACAGAAATCAAGAGCTATACTGGAAAGGAGAACAACTCAGGCTCAACAGTTAAACAAGACGCTGGCACCAACAGACCAACCCCCTGCTACTTATCATGGGGACGCGCCAGCCACAGAAACTCTTGAGCCAGGAGGACCGAGCCTACGGCTACGTGGACTACCACCCTAATTACACAGCTATAGTATTTATATTAGGGGTGAGCCGGCTCGAACCTCCTTGCGGCGCGGCTACTCTACTCTGCTCCTACATCTACAAGATAAGAACTTGGCAGCCCCTAGCCCGACGTGCGGAAATAGAAGACATTCATGATTGGGCATTAACTGTGTGCCTAGGCCTGCTGCTGACACTGTGGTGGACAGAAGTCTTCATTTGGACCAGAACCACCAACATCTGTACCCCACCACTCTCTGCTTCTTCATACACGATACTGCTTCTGTTATTACTCTGGCCTACTGTGTTGAGTACAGTGAACATCAAACACATGCCAGGTCACAGACCCCTGGTCCCTGAGATGCCCTTGTCTGGAAGGGTGACTGAATGTCCGCTGCACCGCTCCTGTTCAGTTGGTGCTCAACGCACGAGAAATAGCAATACTGGACTGGGGATTGCTGAACCTGTAGGTGTCCTCCTGGGGGTGTTGAACGATGCAACTGAGCCTAATGAGAAGGTGACAAGCTTCAGAGACTTAGTGGCCAGCCCCAAGATGGACACTACTACCAGAACTGAGACTTCAAAGGGGCCCAGCCCTAGGGCCAGTACCACCTGTTTCTGGGGTGGAAAGGTCCTCCCTGGCACTGGCCTCACCAATCTGGAGGATGGAGAGCTGTCCCAGGGGAATAGGCTCTTCACCCAGATGCCCGACGCGTACCTGGGGGTGGGGGAGCCGCCACCCAAGCCTCCCTGGGAGCCCCCAGGCATGGAACGACTGGGGACCGGCCTAAGGATGGGGACTGGTGACCTGCTGCAGTGGAAGACTTTACCCAGCACGGAGGGAGCAGGGTTGACCAGCAGCAGTGAGGCTGTTCCCCCACACTCCAAGACCAGATGCCGCTACTCTGTTGAACCACTGCACATGTCCCAGCCAAGTTCCCCCATGCTGCTGAAGATGGAGGCCCACCAGGATGCAGAGCTCCAACTAGGGAAGTCAATAAGAAGGCCACCCCTTGCCAACACCAGAACCACCGCAGGGGCTCCCCACCAGCAGCTGACGGAGCCTGGCAGGGACGCAATACCAGCTGGCAACTCTGGCCCAACTCAGGTGGCTACCAACAGTCTGCTGACAGTCCGGAATACAGTTCAGGCTACCATCAGTATGGCATCTTCTGGGCCTTGCTGGTCCACCTGTGGGTACCTGTCCACACACTGGCCACAGGTACCCCCCCGAGATCATAGCCCCCTTTCCGACTGGCACCATCAACGGCCTTTGCTACCAACCACCTGGCATACCCAGAGGAGGAGAGCCGCTGTTGGATGGAAGGAACCTGTGTGTATGGGGAGGAGGCTGAATGTAACCAAGGAGCCACCACAAGCAGCCCAGCACCACCTGACCCCTAGTAGGGGAGACCCTGTTTGTCAGCTGGTGCCCCAACTGGAGGAGGAGAGACCTGGCAGGTTGATACACCCTGGGGAAGCCGGCCTGATGGGACCCAGCTGGACGAAGGGGCGCTGCCGCTTCAACGGCCACACAGCCGCCAAGTGTAGAACCGGTTGGGACCGGGCAATGAAGAAACACCAGGCCGCCCAACAACCTGCATGCCACCAGTCTGCCACCCAGGTCCACCTGGAGGGAGATGCCCAGCCGTCACCCCAACTAGCTGCCGCCGCGGCTACCCAGGAGTCTGTGTCTCAGATTGGGACCATGGTGGCCAGGATCAACGTGCTGGGAGGAGCGGCTGAACCCAACCGGGTTGGCCTGGACCTCAGCCGCAACCACAGGGGACCGGTGTCCGTAACCCCTGTCACCCCCAGCAAGAGCCGAGGGGCGCTACCCAGCGCCACCGGGACGGTGTACGGGGAGGCCCTGGCGGCCGCCGAGTGGGAGAGGCAAGAGGCGCTAGCCAGCGAGTCTGAGTCGATGTATGGGACGCCAACCGGCGTCGCCACCTGGAAGGAACGGGAGGTGCTTCCCTGCACCACCAAGCTGATGTCTGGGGCGACAACCGTCGCCGCCACCTGTGAAGACTGGGGGGTGCTATCCAGCGCCCCACGCTGGTGCCTGGGGCGACAACCGTCGCCTAACCGAGAGACCTGGACCCCTGTGAAGACTGGGGGGTGCTATCCAGCGCCCCCACACTGGTGCCTGGGGCGACAACCGTCGCCGCCACCGAGATACCTGGACCCCGGAATGAGCCCGCAGCCCCAGAGGAAGGGGTGACACCCGTCACCCCCAGCCAGCCAGAGCCCCCAGCCAGCAGGGAGAGTCCAGCTGTCCCTCACCCTCAACTGCATCCAGCTGTCTACCTCCCTCAACCAAGCCAGGGTAATTGTATTGCACTGGTGTACCAGGAAGTTTGGGCTGGGCCAAACTTGCCTGCGCCCCCTGCATCTGCCCCAGGAGCCAGGGTATCAGCCATTACCAGCCAAACTGAAGAAGCTTTGACCGCTGCCTGGGGAGTAACACAACTAGATGCGCCAAGTGCCGAGCCTAACCATAGAAGTAGAGGATCCCCAACAATTATGTCTACCCAAGATGGAGACAATGTGCCTGGACCCCTTCAGGCTAGGGGAGGAAATCCGGAGCCTTGTGCCTCCAGTCCACCAGCAGCAGTGTCCGTGGATGGGCCTGTCTCCCAGCCAACTAGAGCGGAGCCACCCTTGCAGATCCAAGACAGCCTCCGGCATA
The DNA here is from genome assembly GCF_053477335.1 of Acartia tonsa. Lineage (NCBI taxonomy): Eukaryota > Metazoa > Arthropoda > Copepoda > Calanoida > Acartiidae > Acartia > Acartia tonsa. Next base: position 28,570,606 of record NC_137268.1, on the reverse strand, counting down.
AAGGATGGACTGTTACCTTTCCCTACCCCGCAGGTCGGACTGCCATGCACCACCCTGCCAATGTCCAGAATGAGCCTGAAGGAGGCAACGCTCCTACAGTATGGCAACCACCACCTGCCCGCGTTGACAGAGACCCTGGAAGCCGAATGAACCTGACCAGCCCCGAGGGCGAAGAAACTGCGCCTGCATCCAGTAGCCAGCCTGCCAGCAGCAAGGTGACCAACACGATGGAGACCACCAGCCCAGTGGAGAAACCTGAAGAGGTGTATACCAGGCGGCTGTTGGTCCAAGCCCCCTCATGTGCTGTGCCACCCCTGGAGGTTGCCAGGGTGGCCTCAGAGGTACACATCCAACGGCCAGAATATCCAACAGGACCAGCTACTCCAGCAGATATAGCCGATTCCGTTAGACCTGGGGAGGGCTGGAGTCCACCACCGTCCAGCAACTGGTATCCTGGCGGACCCACTCCACAAGGACAACAAACTGAAGGCCGCAACCACTGTCGGAAGTCTGGCGGTGCAGACAACCCCTCCAGCCTTCCGAGGGGAGAGTTGTGGTATGCGGCAGCTCTGGACCATGCAGAAACCAAGACATTATAGTGATGCTACGCACCTAGCTAAATCCTGTTATTCTACAATTATAAAGCCACCTGAAAGTATGTCAGATAACGGTACTGATTTCATCTCTCAGTTGTCCTGCAAATGGAGGGAGGGGTGTTACCCCCCCCTCTCCCATCTTAAGCACCGGAACCTTCCCCTTCAACCACCAAGTTATCAGCACCACCTCAACCCTGAGGATAAAGGATCTAAACCTGCCCTCACCTGATAGAATCACCCCCACACAGACTGTGGTTGTCACAAGTAATCATCAAACCTTCCCTCTTTAGTGCCCAGACCTACCACTCAACCCCTCTATGCTTATCTACCTATTGTGCTGCTCCATGGGCTATCCTGCCTGCCCCAGACAGGGATAGCCATCTACCTAACCATTGCAATTATCTATGTTTTACTGTATGATTTATCTTTAACTATCTTTATTCCTAATCCATATGTATTTATATTATGGTTAACTGTATTCTTAATTCCCCCCACCCTTTCCAGGGATGGGGAATCATGATTGCCCAAACTGACTATTGTATATGTATTATAATGCTTTTATGTTATGATCATTTATTCCTATCCATGTAGTTATTGTTTGTTGTATATAGCTTCAGTATCCTTTAACCCTTCAATAAAGTGACAACTGAAATAGATGTTGATTCTTGTCTAGTGAATGCTAGAGAAGCGTAGCTTCTCTATAGTAAGGTGTCCACGTCTGTTCACACTGCCGTAGTCTTTATTCGAACTCTGGTGTCTGCCATTTACCCTAGGCGGATACCACAGTAGTACTTACTAAATAATCCTCTTCTTACACAACCAGGGGGAAGTTGCGTGATTATTATTCCGGATGAGAAATTCGAGTCAACATATGGAGATTTGAACTCGAACTCTCACCACTGCTGCACCGTAAATAAGTGTGCTAAACTGAGCCACGACGCCCCCTTGTTGCTATGATCTTGTAAGTGTTGCTGTTGAAGACACAGTTGTCAAACTATTTACATTGACATCCTCGTTCATCTCCATGCTGTTGCTGCTGTCCCTTGTTTCTGAGGAATTGTGCAGGCGGGTCACAAAGTCTCGCACTTTCTCTATTAGTGACCTAAAGATAAGACAACGAATAAGAACAAAAATTAGATGAAAATATATCGCAAAAGGGGACTATGCACGAACGAGACCGTCCAAGTGATTCTAAGCACCTTCCAGCATTGATCCATAGTATTTTTTTTAGTGAACATTACCTACTAGGTTTATGTTTAATAAAGTTATATCCATCAAAAATAATAAAGTTTTACCCTGGTTAAATATGAAATCTTTGAAATGTTAAGGATTTTTTTTAAGCAAATGTTCAAAAACAAAATAAAATAACATGGCAAAAATCATCACATGCTGTAAATTCCAAAAGTACATTAATTCAACTGTTTACAATATTACAAGTTGCAACAACTTTTTCTAAATATTCCTTTTTTTATCAAATAATATATTTTCGTGTCAAAGCTTTTGAAACAACATTTTGAACTCAACAAAACATTTGATGATATTTTCATCATACAATGCTTATAATTTCAAAGTTTTTTTTTCATATAAATACTTAATTTATTTAGTCGATATAAGTATATTCAACATAAACCTAGTATATTCACTAAACAAATACTTAGGATCAATGCTGGAAGGTGCTTAGAATCACTTGGTCTTTAAGCTTTAATTTTTATGACTTGATTATGGGTATTGCTTAGCCTATGGTACAATACACTTTCTGAATTATATTTTACCTAAATTATTTATCAAAGCTATCCGTTAGGGACGATTAGACCAATCCTACATAAAGAAAAGCTTTACTTCAAAAAATTACCTTCTAATAAGAGGCTTAGACCATACCAAAACTAAGAATATTATCACTCCATAGAATGCATTTGTAATATCCAGCGCAAACCTGAATAAATATTGCAGAAGGTTTCATTGCTATATCAAGTCGGATGAAACATAAAAAAATGATGACAACATCCATGAGTACATATAGAAGACAAACGGACAAAGTGAGCTTGAGAGCAGATGTTCAGAAAGAGAAAGGAGATGCAATCAATCTTATAAAATAAATCACACATAGGAAATAAGTATCTTGATCTTTTGAAGCATAATGGGCAGACCGACGGACCAAGTAAATTATATACTGGATGCTCATATGGTACTGAGAATCATCATCCGAAATTTCAGCCATTTATCACAGCCGTGAAAATCACCTCTTAATTAGACAAGTCATAATATTCTCAAAATTTGAGCTGGACAATCATTATGAGAATAGATTTAATCAATCAATCAATAATTTAAAATCAATGCAAAGAGCATATTGCTTTATACCTGATAGGGCAGGTCTCATTGATGCCATGTTCCGCAGCTATAGCTGAAGTAACAATCTCTAGAATCCAAACACATAACATGTACACAAATAACTTTATCAGTATCAAAAAGTTCTCCTGAAACAAAAAGTAAAGATCTTTAAATATACAAGAACAATCATACCCCCCAAAATAAAAAATCTCTTACAAAAAAAATTTTTTGCGCGCTTCGCGCGCATTTTTAATACTAAATATTCAATAAAATTTAAATTACCACCCCCAAAAAACGAATTACCAAACACTCAAAAATATTTTACCCCCCCCTAAAAATAAAGCTTGGACGCCCCTGAGAACAATAATGTCCATTTGAGTAACCCACCATTGCATGGTAGTTGACAATAGCTTGGATGAAAAATCCAGAAAAATCACAAAACCTTGGAAATTAATCAAATATCAAGTGAATTGGATAAAAAAAACGACCAAGATAATATTTCTTGATTCACTTCTACAAGATATTGGTAATGTAGATTTTTTCTTTGAAATGTATTTCATTATGATGCAGCAGTAGTTAATAATTTAAATGGTTGAGATAGATTAATATCCTTGAAAGTGGATAAAAAAATGAAATAAATCATCATGTCATAAACATAGACGTTCTGTTAATGATTAATGTTTTGATTGTAGTTTCTCTCCGGTACAGACGGACCGAACCTATATACAGAAAATCTAAAGCATCTTTTAATCTACCTTATGATAATTCTCATGATCTGTTCTAGCATCTCTTCTAGTGTTAACAATATATACAGTAGTCTTCACAAACATTCCGAGATTCGTCAACAAAATTACTAGCTGGTACATCTAAAAATACAATACAAAATACAAACACTAGCTGCTACGTCACTAGTCGACCCTACACATTCAATTTTAAATTTAAATTTAAATTTTTTTGGGGGGGGAGGGGCGGATTTTTCCAAGAGGTTATTTTTCTTAGGTGGGTGCTCGTACCCTCACCCAAATTAGCTACAATCTTTCCCTGGGTCTGTAAGAAGCCTTCATCTAAAGATATCTTTTGCTACACACAAACACAAACAGACAAGAAAGATCCTCTTACTTATCAGGATTGCAATTAGCTTTGACAAATTATTCAAATTTCAAACTTATTACCAAGAAAAGGTAGGTAATAAAGGGTAATTTATCCCAAGTTCGTATTGATTTTCAGATGCAGTTCATTTGCTGGGTGATAATTGGTTAATAAACTAAACTCGGATGATTTTTTATTCCAACTAGTAAAGTTCAGATTATAAATATTAGTAAATGTGTAGGTAATAGTAAAACCCAACTTTCTCTAGTGACACTAAGTAAAGGTCTTACATGACCAAATAAAAAACCCAGTATAAAAGAAACTCTTGTTTCAAACAATAGAAACTAATATACAGATTTTTTTCTTACTTAAAATTAGGGATTGCAATATTTTTACTACAGGTAAAATAGTGGCTAGAATCCAAAGTTTATGTGTTTTATTTTCACAGTAGCTTTTCGTCCTTATTTTATGTTAGATTAGGTTAAGTATGGGTTTGAAAAAGGCCGCCGTAAGGGCTAGACTTTTTTATTTATAAATATACCTTTAAAAATATTGCTAGAATCCGCATCTTCAAAAAAACAAGAACATGCATTCCGCGGATTTATACGCTTTTTTGGCGGATTTTTGTAAGAATCCGACCCAAAAATTTGGCGGATTGTCATCCCTATTTCAAACATACATTTTGTAAAAACTTATTAAAGGAAATGATGTAAGCTACCTGAACATATAGAAATTCTGAAGTTGTAAAGTAGCTTGGCTTTGAACCATTCCTCTGATAGCCTAAATAAACAATACATATTACATACTCTAATAAATGTTTGTTCAAGCTGAATAATATAGGAGATTTAAAGGGAATTTTTTAAAATTCTCCTTCTTACCAATTTGAAAATACCTAGCTTAGTGGTTTTTTTAAAATTAAACCCGGTGTTTTGTGAGTTTTTTTTAGGGCGTTTTATTTTTGGAGGGTAGTGGAGCCCTCCCAAAATATTTATAAACCTTCTCAGGACCCGCGAGAAGCTACTTTGTAATTGAGAACCAAATCGGTTCAGTATTTAGAGATATTTTAGCACATACAGACAGACATTCTGTCATCAAAACCCCAAAATAAACAACTAGGGTTTTTAAAGCCAACCCTGCTTCTTACCAAGAACAGCTGTCTGAGGCCTTTTCACAAATTCAGACTAAGATTTTAATCTTTCCCTCTATATTGCTCATAATGCCATGGTTGACACTGCAATGTAGAAAGAAATGTTTGTCTTTTTAAAAACTTACCAAGATAGCAACTATATAGACCCATCTCTGGATAATAGTGGGCAGAATAACCAGGAATCTAAAAAAAAATTGAGCGATTAAAATGTCTAATAGAGTGTAATACAAAAAAAGAATTCAACTGCATTTTATTTTTAAGAATGATATTTTACAAATACTGTTTAATTACCTAGCCCATCAATGAAATATAAAGGCATTTTTAAAAACTTTTGTGATTAGGTAATCTTATTATTTTTACCTCTTTAAATTTTCTAACTTCGTCCACTATTACAGTAATAATACAGATTAATAACGGCATCCCCTAGAAATAGATAAAATGATAATTAAAATTTAGAAAATTGTATAATCCAATTATTTAAAGTAGTAAGGAAAATTTGTTTTTCCATTAAGATATCACTAACCAATATGCCTGAATCAAGACAAATCTACATTTTAGGAAAGCTTCACATTAGTCCCGGTATGGTCCATTAATTTTGGTTTTCTAAATTACAGTCCTCCCTTCCCTAGTGCTAGTAAAGGAACATGATGTTTGTAGTGAAGGATCTCGCTAACCGCTAATCCCATATGGTTCTTCTTTATAATAAAGCTACACTATATTACATACACACAGACAGACTCATATGCATCCTGTTACTAGAACTAATGATTACCTGTGCATAAAGAAAGAGAGCTCTAATCATTTTCTTACTACCAGATCCTCTTCTAGGACTTAGCCGTCCTAAATTAACACTGAAAGACAAGAATCTACGGCGCTTTCTCTCAAAGTGCCTTGTTGAGCAACAACACCCGTCACCCTTATTTGAAACAAAATTGAATATAAGAAGGGGACGGGGGTAGTTTTTTTGACACATTGATAATGCTATGTAAGGTTATATTGGGAACTAGGTAGATAGCAGTTATGTAAAACCCACACAGCATAGGAAAAAGAATCCCCCCCCCCCTTAATTGTTATTCATAAATCTTAAAATAAGAGGGGGGGGGGGGGGGTGATAGGTTCTCAACAGGCACTTTTTGAAAAAGCACCGAATGAAAAATACATTAAGTATTCATTTATAAAAAAAAGTATAATTGAAAATAAACAAAAAAATGAAGTTTGTATGAACTAGCAAATATAAACAAGGATGACAAGACAACATATATAATAAGCGAAGCACAAAAAACAAGTGGATTATGCGATAGATATTCAGTTGTCATAAAATAGGTAAGAAAAAACAAAAAGAGAAAGTTAAAAAAATCATAAAATAAATCAAGAAACCAACAAAAAAAATCAATTACGTTTTTTAAGCATGATCGTTATACTGACGGAACAATTAAATTATAAAGGGGGTAGGCGGAAGTGACACTTTTTAAAACCGTTTCTTAACTTAAATCGTCTAATTTGGCGAGAAAAGGCAAAAAAAAAAATCGGCGGGAAACGGCGGTTTTCTGTAGGAGTGGCGGTTCCACTGCCGTTTCTTAACAGTCACATTGTACTTCTTTAAAGCAACTGACATACCACTTTGTCTTTCAGTTTTGGTTTCATAAAGTGGCACTTCCGCCCTCTCTTACTGTTACATAAGTTTTAGCTGTTTATCTTAAGTAGAAGCCTAAAATATCACATTGTCCCCATTGTCACATTATAGACTGACTTATGAAAGGACAAATTAAATTATAGAGTATCTTCAATAGGAAAAAAATACTTACACTAAAAAGAATGCCATGGCAGAAATCCAAAAGAAGAACGAGAGATTAAAATACTGAAAAAAGAAAGAAATATTGTCTGAAATTGCAGAGGTGTTTAAATTTAATAAAGTTTAAACTAGCAATTAGGGTTGGCAATCCGTATCCGAATCCGGAATCCGGTATCCGCCCAATTTTTGGCCAATTTTGGAATCCGAATCTGGAATCCGTTTTTTAATAGTGGATTCGGATTCTTAATGGTAGGCTAAAATTAGCGTCTTGAGTTTTTTCTTTTAACACCACATTTTTGAAGGCAAAGATTATCATCATTATATATAATATCTTTTAAAATCTGGTTCGATTATCGGAAGTGAATTATAGAGAACACCAAGAACATTAATTTTTAGGACATATATACATATAGCACTAAAATCTAGAATCCGGAATCCGTCAAAAATAAGCATCCGGAATTCTCGGGAATCCGCCATTTTTGGACGGATTCTTGTAAGAATCCGAATCCGGTCCAAAAATTTGACGGATTGCCATCCCTACTAGCAATACAGACAAAAAGCCAGAAACACTTGTAGAGTGGTTACGCAACTAAAAAGAATGAACCTGTATTAAATAACCAAGCGCAATGCAGCCTCCTGTTTCTCGTTCCGGGCCTTTAAAACAATTGTTTCAAAAGTCTATCAAAATAATAGAATACCTAGATGATTAGGTATAAAAACTAAAAGCAAAAATAAGTATTTTTACGTTTAAGTAAAGTTATAACTCTATTTTCTCCCATTACTGAAAGGCTTTTTCATGCAATACACTTATTTAAGAGTACTAGGATGTATTGTGGGTGTAACGAAGGATATCTCTCACCACTGAACCGAAATGGTTCTCCTCTACAATAATGCTTATTGTAGCACGTACCAGGGAAGGTACCTCCACCTAAAAAAATACATTCCCACACAAAATGTTTACTTACTAAAACTATCTCACCCCCCCCCCCCCCCCGGCCCCCCTTACCTTATATGTCTTCAGAGGACTCTACGGGCGTAGCCGCTAAGATGGAAGTAAAGCAAAGTTTGTGAAATCTCCAGTATAAAAAAATATGATACTTACTAGTCAGTCTTTCAATAACAAGGAAAACAAAGTGCAGAAGAATATTTATCAGATACATCATGCTGATCTTGCCAAATGTTGAATCTTTCAGCTGGGGCTCGATCATATGTGCTGTACATATCAATCATCTTTATAAAACTATTACTAAGTGGCTATACTCCAAGCCTCCAGAGACATATTTAATTTTAGATTGAAAATAGTTTAAATCCTACCCATGACCTATATATACAAGGTGTCCGTCGGAAACTGTTTTTTTTAAACGCTTATTACTCATTGAATACCTATTTGAGCTTTCTTCCTCCTAAATTTTTTCCTGTATATTTTGCGTATTTTTCATCATTATCCCATAAAACGGTCAGTAGTATGCTGCTAAATCCTTTTTATTTTACTGAGATAGCTCAAATATTAAGGGAGTTAAAAGCGTTTGAAAAAAAATAAACAGTTTCCGACGGATACCCTGTAGTATATTTTTTAAACGGATAATTTAACCACTTCAGTTGTTGGCTAGATCATAATAGGCAAACAATAGACTGTTTTCTATGAAACTAGTGGCATCGCCTCAAAAAAAAGGTGATTTTTTTTTTTGGGGGGGGGGGGGGGGAGTGTATTTCTTCTCAGAAGTGCTTGCTTATGTTTTCACTTTACTTTTTCATTTTCCAACCCCACTACATATTTTGCAACCCCCCTTCCCCCTAACCTGATGGGGAGACAACCCTGATTAAGTAATTGTTAAATGATGATGGAACCTATGATGGCAACTATGAGGAAAATGATGGAAATAAAGAAGGCAACATTAAATACTTTGTATCTTGCCGTCTCACATACACCTAAAAATATGTTTATATTAATAGGTACCCAATAATAAGTAGAAAAGTCAAAAAGGTAAAAATTTTCAGATTTTCAGTAAAGGATAACTAAATTTCAGAGAGAGAGAGATAGAGAGGAAAATGGGCTGTTTGTTACACTAGTCTCCAAAGTTTTACGAGAACGTTTTCTTATTTGTTGGCCTCAACAACTTTTACTAAATTTTGATTGGTTGGTTTATTAAGTCGAGTGTTCAAACGTTTCAACCACTAATTTTAATCTACAGAAGCGGTAATTTTGTGCTTCATCATTGGGGATGTACATTGTACATCAATTTAACGGCCATTGTCTTATCTCTATTGATCCCTGACTAAATTATCTATCTAATCAAATAGAATTATTCATAATTAGACAACAAGAACAAACTTACTATCTGGTTCTTGAAAGTGGCAATTATGGTAAATAGTGTTTATTTGTTCTGGTTTCATTGTCCCTAAAATTAAATAATGGATGGTTTATTACCTAAGTAATTAATTTGAAAGATTTTTTCGAAAAAAATTTTTATAGACAAAAATTTTCTCCATTTTTTGTTAAGTTTTTCAACTGATTAATCTTAGTTTTACGTCGCCATCTATGCTATAGATTTTCAAATATACATATTAACCTTTAATATATTTTATATTTTAATCTACCAAGGCCTTTAATTCACAAAAAAAAGGGAGGGAGATAAAAAAATATCTCTGCAAATACTATAGAACAACATCTGTAAATTGTAGATCCATAATACAACATCCAGCAACTTTATATAATAATCTAAATAAAGAGATTTACCTTTTCTAAATCCCACACAGAAATGATCTACTTGAACATCAAGAAATCTGGTATCATTCTCACTAGTTTAAAAAAAAGTTTAAGTCAATCCTCCATGTAATATTGAAGTTTTTTTCAATCTTAAACATAACAATTGTGTTCTTGAAACTAAGAATTCGTAGCAACTCTAGGTATATGCATTTCATGAAAGTCCGTAGCTGGTACACTTGGACTTGCTGACTGTTTTTAGATTTTTCTTATTTATTTTACATGATGGTATTTCTACTTTGACTATAGGAATGGGGATTCCCAAGAAAATTATACACTATTCATTAGGTTAAACATGTATTCAAATCGAATTCTGGTTCTGATTCAAAGAAAAATATTATAAGCACTCTCAATCAATAGTTAATGCTCTGTATGATTCGTAGAGCTTCGCTTTCATGGAAATTTTTATCCTTGCTTGAAGAAAACAAACTTGTGATTATGATCTTCAACTCCTCTGAGATAGCCATCTGTATGCAATGTTAAATTCCGACTCTAAACAAATAAAGGTACCTAATTATTAATAAAAAAAAACTATTTATAGTGGCGAAGCAATTTTGTAAGCATGTCATTGTCACTACCTAAAATCAGGAAGATAACCAGTTAGCAAAACAAGCAGCAAAGATTCTACGCAGCTCCTTCCAACACGTGCTCTATTTATCATTATCCTCCATCATACAAAAGACTAGGAACATGAACCGCCTTTTTGATGGAGCTATCTATTAAGTTCCTACTAAATTTATCAGTGAAACAAACTGGCACGCAATTATGCTTACAGAAAAATCTTAGAAATCAAGATATGATGAATTCAACATTTCACCAAACGAATGTCTGCTTTATTATCTAAAATGGTTAATCAATCACCTAAAATCTATCCTATCTATCTATCTACAAATGTCAAAGTTAAAAACACAATAACTAATAACTGTATACCTTAAATATAAAATGACACCTTGATATAAACAAAACATTTAATGAGGCACAAGATGGTTAGTAAATGTAAAGTAAAATAAAGCTCAAATCTTGTCTAGAGTTAAAAATTCTGCTTAACTCTTCACATGTATAATTTGGCTAGTTTTTTGTAATTTACATTTTTTACCTTATGGGGATTTGTTTCTATCCAAAGTGGTCTATCATAAGTTTTCTCATCAATTGGACACCTAAATATCAAAATAAGATTTTGTTTTCTGTAACAATAGCCTAATTAAATCATTAGTTTTAGTGTCTGAACAGTAAAATTGCAAACGTTTTAGGAAAACCCTTATAGCATGGTAAAAAATTCTAAATATACGATAATTAGGTACCTTTGTATTTTTTTTTATCATTACAAATTGACGCACAAATTGTTTATAAATTTTTATTCTGCTTATTAAGTTCTGACACTTTACCTACAAGTATTAATGTTCAATTAAGTTCTGACACTTTAACTACAAGTATTAATGTTCATTTGTCCTACCATGTGATTTTAGCGCTTCGAGTTCAGAGATGTTGTCATCGTTGTTAAATTCTAATTGAATTTATTTAAGTCTTACTGAAATGTAGTTTGGTTTACATGTTCATCCCAGTGTTGTGGACCAATAACCATATACTCTGCCCCTAGATTCCAGGAAATTGGCAGATTCTAAATATTAAAAAAAATTGTAATATGCTTACCTATTATAACCTATAATATAAAGTAGTAAGCTTTTATGTTTCTAGCAAAGGATCTTGCTAACCGCTGAACCGATATGGTTCTCATAAACAGTGCAGCTTCTTATAGGTCAGAGATGGTTTTAGGATATTTTTCTAGCCTTCGAATATAGAGCTCCTAGATGCTAGGGGCGCATCCGCTAGTGGCCTATCTAAAGTAAAAAGGTTTGTTTGTCCCTAAAAATTTACTTAACTAAAGAAAACATTAAGTTTGATAAATTTTGAGACATTTTTAAAAGTACGATAATTTTTACCTATTAATAACATTTACTAACAATGAGTTGAAATTCCATGTATCAAGCTTTGCTCATAAAAATGCTTTCATCATTAATTCCTTATATTCTTTTAGGACATCTAACAGATTAATTGAACAACAATAGAATAAAATAAAATTTTACACACTAACACGAAAAATACCAAAACACAAATTTAAATAACCTTTTTTCTAAATTAATGTATTTCAGACTTAAATAGGGCTATATATAAAATAAAATACCTATAAAAATAGCTCTATAACGCCGGGTTTTTCGAGAAATAAAATACCTACAATAAAAATTATACAACAAACCTCTTTAGAAAAGAAATCCAGCTGATAGGTTAATTCCATAATACTAGGCTCACAAAGACTTTGACTAGCCTCCAGTAATTCTGAAAACAAATAGGTAAACAAAAATAAGGACCAAAATAACAATAAAAGCAAAACAAGTACAAGAAAATCATGAAATGGACAAACGGACAGAGTGTGTTATTGAGCATATATTCAGTTGAAAAAGAAATAGATGGAATATACAAAAACTCAAAGAAAAAATCTTTAAAAATAATAAAAATAAACTAGATGCGCACATATCATAGGAATCTTCACTGAAAATTTAAGCTGTCTATCTTCAATAGCAGCCGAGAAAATTACATTTCTCCTATAGCGTTACGGACTGACTTGTGCAGACTGGCCAGCCAATTTTGAAAATAAAAAACGTACATAACATACACAAAAAAATACGTTACGTACATAAAAAAAAGTAAAAAAACGTACAAAAAAATGTACATTCCTAATAAAAATAAGTTAAATAATTTCCTAGTTACCTATTATCAATACATTTAAGTCTACTAGCAGCTACCTGTAAAGGAGAACCATAGCGAACTGACAAGACACAAGATATCCTATTACTCTATTCAAAAGAACTAGCGTCTACGCTCCTAAAGGCCTCTAGGGGCACTTGAGGAGGGGAGAGTTGAATTCAATAAAAAAAAAACATGGATGACAACATACATAAGTAGCGAAGCTCAAAAGTTATTTATAGACATCTGGAAAAAAAATTAACTTAAAATCAGTGAGCAATTAAAATTCATTTTTGGGGGGAGGAGGTAGTTTTTTTTCTGAAGTCAATTTCTCTTGGGAGGGTGGATGGTGATACTCTTCCCCAAAATAGTTATTATGTACAAAGTATATCCTATTATAAGGACCAGCGACTACGCCCTTAGAGGCCTCTAGAGGAACTTGATTAGGGGGGGGGGGAGTTGAATTCAAAAACCCATTTTTTTATTTAAAAATAAAAAGTAAAAAACAAGGATGACAACATCCTTAAGTAGCGAAGCTCAAAAGTTATGGATGGAAATCTGGGAACTATATAAATTATAGAGTAGTGTCGTAAAAAATAAGCATTTAACTTATTTAAATAAATCACAAAACCTTTTAAAAATATACAGTATGACCCTCGAAAAAGTATTTTTAAGCATCTGCAGCCCTTATTTCTCAATGAATTATTAAAAAATGCATATGTCCTTGTTCTCCATAGTATTCCACGTAAGTAGATATAAAAATATTTTTTTTACCTCCATTAACACCGGAGATTTTTTTTAAAAGCGAAGCTTTTCTATAATTAGGGTCGGTCCGTCCGTACGTCCGTCCGTCCGTACGTCCGTAACGGATAGCTTTTTCCGTTAATTTAGGCAAGTTAGAATTGTCCTATCGATTTCAAATTTTGCATGGTGATTCCTTTAGTAGTTAGGTACGATAAAGAAAGCGTAGCAACTCTATAATCATTACCAAAATGTCCGTACGTCCATTTTAAACATGTTGATTTTTTTACTTTTTTAACAACAAATTTTTATGTGATCAAATCATCGGATTGATCTGATTTTTGGTATATTGATTCCTGGGACAACAAAGTATAATGTAATAAGCGAAGCAACTCTATAATCAAGTCCTAAAAATGTAAGTATGTCCATAAAAATTATCCTGTATCAAGCAGTTTTACAACAAATTTACTTACAATTTTGCTTTGACTCTTATAAATTTATATTATGATAATTATTAAGTTCTAACACTATACAAGTGTTAATGTCCGTTTGTCCTACCGTTTCAGTGCTTCGCTTTTATGGATGTTGTCATCCTTGTTAGTGCTAAAGTTTTGAAAAAGTGACTGAGGAAAAAGTAACTTTTAACATGAAACGACTTTTTTAGCAAAATTAAACTAGAAATCCTTTTATTTTTGTTACAAGCAGAAACTTTATACAAAAATGAAATAAAAAATTTAGTTTTTGAGTAAAAAGCATTTTTTTACACATATTTTTTTAGTCTTTTTAGTTTAATGATATTTTGAAAAACTTACTTATTAGGCAAAATTGTTTAAGATTAAAAAACCAAATAAATCTCTATGAATATAGCAAGAAAATTGTTTTTGTTTCACAATCCTAACTTTAATAACAAAAAAGTTATAAAGAAAATAAAAATAAAACATAATGATTTTTTAGTCTAAAAAGCTTAATTTACCCCCTATTAAATAATTGAGATGTCAGAAAAGTAGGCGGAGCAACTGTCATAATTAATCCTTTTCTATAAATAAGGGTTAATAAATAACCTAAAATTTGCAAATAATCAATTCATTCAGTAGTATTTTTTGCCATTAAAAATTTATATTTTTTGGTGGAATAAAAAAGAAATATTTAGTTAACTTGTTTTTCTTTGTGTCTCATTATTCAGTTGCCAGAAAAACATAATATAACCATCCAAAAAATAAGAGAAACAAAAAAAAATTCTTTTTCTCAGTCACTTTTTCAAAACTTTAGCTCTAAAAATCTCCGGTGTTAATGGAGGTAAAAAAAATATTTTTATATCTACTTACGTGGAATACTATGGAGAACAAGGACATATGCATTTTTTAATAATTCATTGAGAAATAAGGGCTGCAGATGCTTAAAAATACTTTTTCGAGGGTCATACTGTATAATAACGTGAAAATCTAGGAATAAATTCAGCCCCCCAACCATTAAGCAAATCTCAATGAAATTTAGTGGAAGTATTAAGAATTTTCAATAGTTTAAACTAAATCTATAGGACATATATTTCAAATCCATAAATTTAAACTGTAAGTTCTAATAACATATATGCATAATTTACCTACATATTTTTGTTCTATGAAAATTGAAGATATTATTGAATTTATTTGATATAATACACCTATCGTTTTTGCAAAAATTTTCGTACAAAACATACAAATTACTTTTCTACTAATATTTTATTCTTATTCTTAAAAAAAACGTAAAATGTACAAAAATACAAAATATAAAATACGTTACGTACACATCTCAAAATAACGTCCAGAACGTACTCAGATTCGATACGTTACATACAAAACGTACACTCTGGCCAGTCTGCTTGTGGTACCCTTTCCAAAAATAGTTAAAAACTCCCAGGACCTATTAGAAGCTACCCTGTAAGGGTGAACCATATCGGTTCAGCAGTTAACAAGATCCTTTGCTTCAGACAAAAAAAGTTTACTACTTTATATTATAGTTTCTTACCAAATACTTCATCTAAATAATCAGTTAAACCTTCCAAAGGCCCATCCAGTATTCCATGTTCTTTAGAATCATATTTTAAATTTTCAATCAACAATAAAAAATTGACGATTTTTTTGAGTAGAGCACAGCAAGGATGAGTTAACATTTTGTGAAGAATAAAAACAAATTTTAATATTAATTTATTGGAGATATTGTCAAAAATCACAGACTACTTCATCTCATAATATTGTTTAAAAAAATTATTAATTATTTGAAATTACTAGTGCTCTGTTTTAAGTAGCGAAACTATTCTATAATTCACCATTTCTGTCTGACTGTCCATACGTCCGTCAGTCATTAACGCTATAGGGGTAATGTGATTTTCTTGGCTATTATTTCAGATAGACTTCGGATTTGTGAAGATACCAATAAGCATCCGGTATGTAAGTTTCTTGGTCCGTTGGTCCACCAGTCATTCTACAAAAATAGTAATATAGCATGTATGTAAGAAAATTCTTTTATAAATATACCACGCTAGGCTACAATTGAATCAAAACAAAAGTATGTGCCGAGCTCTGGGACCTATGTATGGTGAAATTAGACATATAACCTAGATGATTCCAGGTAAAACCAAAATATTTCAGCGGGGTCTTTTTGAGAAAATTAGATTTGAAAATTTCAAATTCAATTTTCACCCCCTAGGAATTGCCGCATAACCATGACAAAAAAAGCAATGATCATTTGTTTAAAATTTTGAACAACTTTGCTTTTATAAAGTTCTTCATAAAATCACTCCTGAAGGGAGTTAATTAATGGCCATTTTTATCAGTTACTTTGCTAAGGTCACGGAAATTCAGCCTTAAATAAATCATATATAGAGATTTTATACTTTCACCATAGGTCCCAGAGCTCGGCACTTACTTTTGTCTTGATTCAATTGTAGCCTGGCGTAATACTCTTTAATCTGATGCCTTTAAATCACTTTAACCATCCATGATTTTTGTGCTCCTCTACTCAAGGACCATGGATGTTCTAACTAATTATTAATTTAAAATCCCTTTGGGTTGTTGACCAAACGGACAGCAAAGGTGGACACAAATCTTTCCCTCGCATTGGTCACAGGTTACGGCATATAACTGAAAATAAAATCCATTAAAAGCAAAAATAAAAAATTAGTCTGACCTTTCACATCTAGAAGTAAGGTGGGGAGGGGGGGAGTTTTGACACCATTACGTAAACGGTGATTATAGGCTTTATCTTTGGACTGAGAGGATAGGTTATTAAGCATAAAATCATTCTTATATGATAAATTTTTCCAAGTTTTAAGATTGTTTGATAGGCCTCCAGGTTCAGGAGCTGCAGGCTTCCAGGTAGTCTCTGGACAGGTAAAACTTTTTTTTTGAAACAGACATATAAGTAGATCAGCTAATTTAAAGACTGACAGCCAGCCTAGGCAAAAAGCTATTAATTAACTTGAACAAATACCCCAATATTGGAATATCATAAAGAACCAGAGAGTGGGGGAACATTGGACTGTTTATTACACTAGTCCCAAAAGTGAATACGAGAAAAAGTTTTCTCAGTTGTTGGCTTGAGACCTTTAAGGGCTTTTATTTAATTTTGATTGGTTGGTTCATTTAGTTAAGAGACCTAAAGTTTCAACTTGTAATTGTAATTTACAGAAGCGGTAATTTTGTGCACCATCATTAGGAATGTACATCAATTTTTCGGCTATTTTCTTATCCCTTTAGGTCCAAGATAAAGAACAGGAGCAAGTTGTCCTTGCTTCATTCCAAACAAATTCAAGTACAAACCAAGGGGGTCATTTTTTGCGTATTTTCCGTAAAGTTGTGAGACCGTTAAGTCAAATGAGCTTAACTTTACGGAAAATACGCAAAAAAAATTACCCCCTTTGTGACAGAAAAAAAAATAGGAACTGCAATTAGGAACATACATTGCCAATTAAAAGGTAGGTAGCTACTCTCCCAATAAAAACCACACTTACCTCATCTTGACTGGTATCAATACAGAATTTGTCTCCTAATACAGGATCTTTGTACTTAGGTGTCATTAGAACTTCTAAACAAAGTTAACATCATATAACAATGTTTTTATTACAAACGTACTTAGTGAGTTGAAGAATAGATGCTTAGTGTTCTTCTTTTTTTTGTAGGTAACAGGGGAGAAAGTTAGATTTTTACAAAGCAGGAAGTAATTCTTCGATGTCGGACCAAACCGTTTGTGTTTTCGACAGATAGACATACAGAACAAGTGATTTATATAGTATCTTTTTTTTTATATAACAGACTAGAAAATCACATTCCCATATAAACGACCCCTTAAAATTAAATAGTGAAATAATATTCATTTATTTCCCCGGTATGATCATTTATATCCCTGGTATCATTTTTAGAAGATTTTAAATTTTTTTGGAAGATTTTAGAATTTTTATTTATTACTAAAAGAAAGAAAAATAATACCAGGGAAATAAATGAAATTTAAAAACCAAAATTAAACCAAATTTTAGCATAAAAATGAGTTTTTGTTGATATTCCTATCCAGTTTTTTGTTTCGTGAATACCCCATTTACCCTAATAATTTGATTCTCGTTGGTTAAAAGAAACTTTTTTTCCCCAAAAGCTCTTCTATCTTAGCCGCACCAAAATCACATTTCCCCTTTAGGTATAGGTGAGACGGTTATCCGACAGTGGACAAAGTGAACCAGAGTAGCTTCGCTTTTAAAAACTTTATATTTACCTTCTCCTTCAATATTTGTTACTTTAAAGAGATCACTGATTATAAGAATATATTAATGTAATGTAACAAGGATGACAACATACATAATTTAGTAGCAATGAGAATTGAAGAGCATATTTTAATATCGAGAATATAATTAAATTGGAGATGAAAAAAATCACTAAATCTTTCTCACTTAATTACCTATATCATTTTTAATATTTATATTTTGTAGCATGACTGACAATCGACAGAGAGGTAAATTAAATACTGGATGCTCATTAGTCCAGAAAATCATCGCCGTCTAATTTATAATTTTTTCATAATTTTTAAGTTAATACCTACAAAAAATTAACAGGAAACTTGTTTTTAAATATTTGGATTGTCATTTTTCAATATTAAACTATTTTGAATTAATATCTTTCCTAAATTTTAAAGATTCAAATTTTGAACATGGTGGAAATCCGACTCCATTCTAAAAGCAAAATGTTATCAAAATATTATCCACTAGCGGCTAGGCCCCTAGAGGCCTCTAATGACCCTAGGTAATGGGGAGTAGGAGTAGTAGACCCTTCACTTTCATTTTAAGTTTTAAAAATAAGAAGAACCATATCGGTTTAGCGGTTAGCGATATCCTTCGCTACAGACAAAAATAGATTACTACTTTAAATAATAGGATTAATGCAATTCAAGAGATGTTTTACACCAGTCTTTCGTCTAGTAATAGAAAGGGGTTGTTCATAAAAATATAAAAGAGGACTATCCACGAACCAGAGCAAGTGATTCTAAGCATCTTCCAGCATTGACCCATAGTATTTTAATATTTGCTTTATCGACTAAAAAGTTAGGTTTCACTATGGTTTTGTATGAAAAAAACTTTGAAATGTAAAGCAATTTTTAAAGCAATATCATCAAATGCTTTGTTATGTTCAAAGGACAAAATAAAAAAAACACTGCAGAAAAGCATCAAATGTTTTGAGTTGCAAAATTACATTAATTAAACTGTTTACAAGTTACCAACCCTTTTTCTAAATATACATTTTTAATCACAATAATTTATTTTGTGTCAAGGCTTTTAAACAATAGTTTGAACTCATCAAAACATTCGATGATATTATATAGCACCAAACAATGCTTAACATTTTAAAGTTTTTTTCATATAAAACCATGGTGAAACCAGGGGCGTCCAAGCTTTTTTTTTGGGGGGGGGTAAAAAATTTTAGGGGGGGGGGGTAATTCGTGTTTGGGGGGGGTAAAATGGCGCGCGAAGCGCGCCGAAATTTTTTTTTACCCCCCCCAAAATTTTTACCCCGGGGGTAAAATTTGATTGGGGGGGGTAATTACCCCCCCTAAAGTCTGTTGGGGGGGGTAAATACTCCCCCCAAATCTGTTGGGGGGGGGTAATTACCCCCCCCAAACTAATTTACCCCGGGGTAAAATTTTTTGGGGGGGGTAATTTAATTATGTAAAAAAAGCACCTACCTAATCTATTAAGTTAATAAGTACTATCCTATAACATAAAGTAGTAAGTAAGGTTTATTTGACTATAGCTTCAGATTTCATTACTTTTAATACTGAGTTCACCTTTTTAGGAAAGCTTCACATAGATCCCATGATGGTTCCACACTATTATAGGTCAATCCTTTGAGTGGTTTTAGGCTATTTTTCTCCTCCCTTTTTACCCTTTAGAAAACACGAGTTCTTAGATGCTAAGGGCGCCACTACTATTCAAATATATAGTAGTATCTCATTCTTTAGAACATAAAAATACAATAATTAACTCACTAACCAATGAACCAATATGATTATACTTTAAAGTGAAGCGTCTTATAGGTCCTGGTAAGTTTTATAACTAGTTTTGAGACACCCTGACATCCTCCCAAAAGAAATCGCCTATAGAAATTCTTTTTCATTATTTAATGAAATATTTAATTTAGTTAGGTATCTATTTTATGGAATCTTCAGTGCTTTACAATTACATCATAGATCCCCGGGATGGTTTTAGCCCTTATAAAGGCCCAAGCAAATAAAACATGATTACTCCCTCCCCCCCCAAAAAAAAATTTTCAGTAAAATTTTTTTTTAAGAACATTCAAAAATTTTTTTAAAGAACATTTATTTTGGGGGGGGTAATTACCCCCCCCAAGATCGTTCGGGGGGGGTAAATACCCCCCCCAAAATCGTTGGGGGTGCCTACGGCACCCCCACGGTAGGGGTAATTTTTTTTTGGGGGGGGTATTGTTCAAAAAATTTTGGGGGTGCCTACGGCACCCCCAAATTCGTTTGGGGGTGCCAAATGGCCCATTACCCCCCCCCTTGGACGCCTATGGGTGAAACCTAACTTTTTAGTCGATAAAGCAAATATTAAACATAAACCTAGTATATTTACTAAAAAAATACTATGGGTCAATGCTGGAAGATGCTTAAAATCACTTGCTATTGTTCGTGGATAGTCCTCTTTATATTTGTAGTTGATGAGATATGAAAATAAACAAATAAAATTAACCTGTGTTCCTTGAATTTCAAATCCTAAATCATGTTTGCATATTTATGAAACTTGTATTAAATAGGGCCAGGGTTGAGCAATAAAAAGAGGGAATTTTGAGGGATAACAATTAACCATAAATTGAAATAGATCCTACTTTCTCCCCCCTTGTTTTAAATTAAACAAAATAAGGGGGCGGGGGGAGGTGGGGTCCATGATTAGTAGGCACGCTGAGGGAAAGCACCAAAGGCAATCTTAAATTTAACAATGGCATAAATAAAAAAAAAGTCAATATTAATGGTCATAATCAACTAAAATGCAAACAAAATTTCCTGAAGAATTTGCTATTGTTTCAACAGTGGTTTCTAAATTTTTTCTTACACAGGATATTCTGAAATAAAATATAGTTAACAATAACAAGTTCTAATTGTATTGACTCTTTAAACCTTTCCTAACATAAATTAACAAAATAGGATTCATATTCTTCTGCTTTGAAAGCTTACTTAAGAACTAAACTAAATACAAAAGGATTTCTAACTTAAGTGTCATTTAAAACATGAACAAACTTATAAAATGCTCGCTTTCAAGAATAAAAATAATTAAAGGAAAGAAGGGAGCAAAAATAGAATAAAAGTTGCGCAAGGCTAAAACCTATAATGGAGAACTCAATAGCTTCACAGTGAATCTTAAAAGACAATAAAAAAACCTTACTACTTAATATGATAGGACAATAAAATTAAAGACTAATACAGCAACATTCCTTAAAAGTACTTATCATTCTTGGAAAACTTCTATACCTGTCCTGACTTAATTCTTTTTCAGCTGGGCAACATTTCTTATAACATTTAACAGACGACAACAAGCTGAAAAATTAAACAATATAAGTAACATCAAAGTTAGATATATTGAGTAAATGTTCATTATGAGCAAAATCTGCTCTGTCAAATGTAGCCTTCTTTAATAATAGCTAGGATAAAACTTTTCTACAGAAATTTGATATCTCTTGGAGCAAAGGGGACAGAATAAAAAAAAGTTTATCATTGCACAAACAAATCTTTGAAAATTATTTGAAGATCTCAATGACATTAAACTTAGAAAATCTCACTTTCTCATTTTGACGTACACACATACAAAGCGACGAAATAGCTATCATGTAAGTGATTTTGATTAAATTATTTTCATATGGATTGAAAGGATGTTTATTCTAATGGTAATAGGGCAGTCTTTCTGTTGTCTTACAAACTGATGAACCTATGAGGCTATTCATTTCAGGAGGCTTTATATTGATCCAGAGCAGCTTATACTTATTTATATGACTGTGCAAGCTTCTTGCTAGTAAATAACAAGTGCTTGTCTCAAAGTGGATAGTGAGCACAGAACCCTTCCACTTATTTTTGTGATGCAGATTCAAAATAATTGAGAGTTTCTTTTTGCTTAAATCCAGCAAATAACCCTAACCCTGCGGTGGTTTCATCTTGCAAGACCCAATATAACCTTTTCTGGGCTCGACTAGAAACCCCAAACAACACTTACCTACTCTTTTTTCAATATTTTAAATCAAAGCATTACCTGAATAAGATAGATAGTAGAAGCTGCTTGAACATTGTATCTTATACCCTTTTCTACGCCAAGACATTTACCAGTTTTCCTTCATTTTCATACACCATTTTATTTCATCACTTGGGCCAAACATTTTTTACTGCTGATATATTTCTGAAATGTTTGAAAATATGATGAAATTCTAAATTATGTAAGTCACTAAACTTTATTCAAGGGATATTTCTATGACAAGGATTTAACGAGTTAAGATATCATTTAAAAGGGGATAAGAGAAATAAAATATCAAGGATGACAACATCCATAAAAGCGAAGCACTGAAACGGTAGGACAAACGGACACTAACACTTGTATAGTGTCAGAACTGAATAATCAGAATATAAATGTATAAATGTCGAAGCAAAATTGTAGGTAAAATTGTTGAAAAACTGCTTGATACAGAATAATGTTTATGGACATACTTACATTTTTAGGACTTGATTATAGAGTTGCTTTGCTTATAATATTGTACCTTGTTGTCCCAGGAATCAGTAAACCAAAAATCAGATCAATCGGATTATTAGATCACATAATAATTTGTTGTTAAAAAAGTAAAAAAATCAACATGTTTAAAATGGACGTACGGAATTCTGGTAATAATTATAGAGTTGCTACGCTTTCTAAATCGTACCTAACTACTACAGGAATCACCATGCAAAATTTGAAATCAATAGGTCAATTCTAACATGCCTAAATTAGCGAAAAAAGCTATCCGTTACCGTCGGACGGACGGACGTACGGACGGACGGACCGACCCTAATTATAGAAAAGCTTCGCTTTTAAAAAGCACTATAGGGAAATATAATACATTATAAATCTCAAAGTTTCAGCTCAAATTTCACGACCGCCATTTCTAGCTGAAACCAGAATAAGATCATCTAGCTTTCCCCCATCCTTTAGAGTCGTATAAATATTATTAGTTTAGTTCTGTCAGTTTAAAACAAGAAATATACACTTATATTTTTAAAAGCGAAGCTTTTCTATAATTAGGGTCGGTCCGTCCGTCCGTCCGTAACGGATAGCTTTTTTCGTTAATTTAGGCATGTTAGAATTGTCCTATCGATATCAAATTTTGCATGGTGATTCCTTTAGCAGTTAGGTACGATTTAGAAAGCGTAGCAACTCTATAATCATTACCAAAATGTCCATATGTCCATTTTAAACATGTTGATTTTTTTACTTTTTTAACATCAAATTTTTATGTGATCTAATTATCCGTTTGATCTGATTTTTGGTATATTGATTCCTGGGACAACAAAGTATAATGTAATAAACGAAGCAACTCTATAATCAAGTCCTAAAAATGTAAGTATGTCCATAAACATTATCCTGTATCAAGCAGTTTTTTAACAAATTTACTTACAATTTTGCTTTGACTCTTGTACATTTATATTAGGATTATTCAGTTCTGAAACTATACAAGTGTTAATGTCCGTTTGTCCTACCGTTTCAGTGCTTCGCTTTTATGGATGTTGTCATCCTTGTTATTAAAAGAATATAAAGAAATACCTACACAAATACCATACATTTCAAATGACAAAGGTACTACAACTTGTGGAAATCCATATTCCATAACCTCTAGTGATCGGGATATTAGTAATTAGTATATCCCTCCGCCCCCCCCCCAAAAAAAAAAAAATTATGATAAACCTAATTGCCCTATTGCATATACGTATCAAAATTATAGATGGAAATGTTTGGACACTGATAATTTGTATAAACCAATCAAGATTCAATCTTAACCCCTTAAAATTTTTAAGATAACGAATGGCAACACATTTTTATGAACTTTGAGATCCAGCACAATTTACAAGTCTATTGTCCCCTTCCTCCCTATTAATATCAGTTCAATACTGATTCTTAATATAAGGATGATAATTTATATAATATCAATAAATAGCAAGGCACAAAATCTGGATAGACAAACGAACAAATATGAATTATAAAAATGTTCAGTCTTTATCATCAATATCATCAACAATACTAATAAACAAGGAAGACAACAACCATAAGTAGCATAGCACAAAAATCATGGATAAGAATACAAACAAGGAGATTTAAAGAGCACTTGTTAAAATAAAGAATTGTTTAATAAGAGAAAAATCACGAAACCTTACTTTTATATTTTTAAAAGCGAAGCTTTTCTATAATTAGGGTCGGTGCGTCCGTCCGTCCGTCCGTCCGTCCGAGATAGATAGCTTTTATTCGTTAATTTAGGCATGTTAGAATTGTCCTATCGATTTCAAACTTTGCATGATGATTCCTGTAGTAGTTGGGTACGATTTAGAAAGCGTAGCAACTCTATAATCATTACCAGAATGTCCGTACGTCCATTTTAAACATGATGATTTTTCTACTTTTTTAACAAAAAAATTTCAAGTGTTTTAATTATCCGTTTGATCTGATTTTTGTTATATTGATTCCTGGGACAACAAAGAACAATATTATAAGCGAAGCAACTCTATAATCAAGTCCAAAAATGTAAGTATGTCCATAAACATTATCCTGTTTTTAAGCAGTTTTTCAACAAATTTACCTACAATTTTGATTCGACATTTATACATTTATGTTCCGATTTTTCAGTTCAGATACTATACAAGTGTTAATGTCCGATTGTCCTACCGTTTCAGTGCTTCGCTTTTATGGATGTTGTCATCCTTGTTTTTTTGTATGATGACTGACGGTGGATGTTTTATATTTAATAATGCTCCATATTGATGGGAATGTTGACAAGAAGTTTCAGCCGTCTATATTTTATAGGAACCTAGAAAAACACATATCAGATTATGGAGTAGCTTCGCTACTAATAAGAAAACGTGACATACTATTGATAAAACACTGTAAATTCTGGCACTCCCTACTATCAAATACAAACAAGGATGACTACAACCAATTTAAGTTGCGAAACATCCAAAATTCATTGGTGTAAGAACGGACAAAATGAGTTACAGAGCAGATGTTTGAGTGGTCATGTAAAAGAAAACTAAAGAGAGGAAAGGGTATTAAAGGAAAATAACGCAACTTTTAATTATAACACAAAATAAACTTCAAATCTACATATTTTTAAAACCGAAGCTTTTCTATAATTAGGGTCGGTCCGTCCGTAACGAATAGCTTTATCGTTTATTTAGGCATGTTAGAATTGTCCTATCGATTTCAAACTTTGCATGGTGATTCCTTCAGTAGTTAGGTACGATTTAGATCTAAACTCTATAATCATTACCAAAATGTCCGTACGTCTATTTTAAACATGTTGATTTTTTTACTTTTATAACAAAAAATTTTTATGTGATCTAAACATCAGATCGATCTGAATTTTGGTATATTGATTCCTGGGACAACAAAATATAATGTTATAAGCGAAGCAACTCTATAATCAAGTCCTAAAAATGTAAGTATGTCCATAAACATTATCCTGTATCAAGCAGTTTTTCAACAAATTTACTTTATTTATTTACAATTTTGCTTTATACATTTATATTCTGATTATTCAGTTCTGACACTATATATTATACAAGTGTTAATGCCTGTTTGTCCTACCGTTTCAGTTTTTATGTGATCTATGTCATCTAATCATAATGATTTGGTAAAAAAAGTTGTCTATCTAAAATAGCAGCTAAGAAAATCATATTTCAATAAAAATCTTGCTTTCCACTGGACTGATTGGAAGATGTAGGGTATTGTAAACAATATTGGTTAAGGGTAATAAGGTTAATAACCTCCAGGGAAAAAAATATGGCATAACAGACCAACGAACACTAACTAGACTAGAAGTAGACTGTGGCACAAGACTCGTAAGAATTGTACAAATTACAATTATTAATGACTTTTTAGAAAGCTACTCTATAAGTATTCGTATCTGCCTGTCCTTATAACAAGCACTTCGACTTATGCAAAAGTTTATCTAGCTTTAACATTACAAAGGTCAAAATACATAAAGATGCATTTCACAGCTCTAACCAACAACAAAATTTTTTTTAAAACAGGCATAAAAAATTATAGGTTAATTTCAGCGGAATTTTAGTGAATTCATAGTAAACAAAAACTTTTTATCTGCATTAAAACATTTTTTATGTATTTCGCTTGCTGGCTATATCTTATTCCTGTAAATTTCGTTTCGGTGATAATCATTTTAGCTCATTTAGCCCCCAATTAATTTTAGTGTTTAAAATGTCATTTAATTTTGCAAAAACTAAGGGTTTTTAAAAGTTGACTTATCCCCAGTCCCTGCATAGTTTAAAACAAAAGTATTAGTCACAAGTTTTTAAAGGTACAATTGCAGCATAAACAAGGATGACAACGTCCATAAAATCAAAGCTCAGAAATCAACAGGTAGAACAAACGGACATACTTGTAGAGCGTCAAAAATTAATACCTAAACAGAAAATCAATTTAGAAGTCTAAACAAAATTGTTATAAAATTGCAGCCAAATTGCGTAAATACAGCATTCTGGTTATAGACATACTTAAATTTTTAGGACTTGATTTTAGAGAAGCTTTGCTTAGACTATTGTACCTTTTTGTCCTAGAAATCATTGTTCCAAAATTGGACGAATTGGCTTTCTGGTAACGATTATCTTAATCCAGATCCTTTTCATGGCTGATAAGAAGAGGATTAAAGAAAGCAATTGGTAACTACGCAAATATATAAATGTTTTACGCAATGACGCGGAAATATTTTAAGCAATTTGAATCAAGAAACACACATGAGATATCACTAAGCAATTCAGGGAAGCTTTATATAGGTCATAGAAAAGTTTTCAGCCTTTTCATTTTCTCTATAATCTAATATTTTACCTCGTTGAACAAATTATTGCGTATATTATTTTAATAAAACAGAAATATCGTGGTGAAATACAATAATATTATTAGGTATTATTTTAGTTAAAACAATTCACTTTACCACTTCATTGCCATATTTCTTTTCATTTAAGAATACTTTGATTGCAAGCACAAACATATTTATACAGAAGGAGTTTAATCAAAATACAAAAATGGCACATAAAAATTTGTAAATCACAAACAAAATAAAGTTAGTGTTTACAAGATTTCTCTGTGGCAAACTAAACTCGTATACCAACGGCGCGCCTGTCTCAACTATCTAGACGAATGCCCTGAGGCTATAGTAACCAAACCACTTTTACGAGTTTTTACATTGTCCTACCTCTCTCTCTCTGCTTTTTCTAGCGCTACATCGCTAATGGTTTTCTTTAAGGCAGGGAGAAGGCAGTAAAGATGAAAATAATTTATACTTCTATCCCCCTCTATAATATTTTATAAATACTTTGTCAAATTTAACGCATATCAATTTTGGGGGGAAATATATTTTACCTAGCCTTTAACCCTTATACCAAAATCCCTGGGTTTAGGCCAATTTTTAGGAGCGATAAAAGAGTGTTCACAAAAAGTAACCAATTTATTTGAAAAACTATAGATTAGCTTGCGTTTACGTCTAAATATTTATGTTTTCATTAGCGAACATACTTCGCGCATAGCTTTTATGAGCTTAGTTTTCTTTGATTGTGGTCTATTTGTAAAATATATACAAGGGTTATGGCAATGAAAGATATAAAACTGTTCCTGTTAATTCTGAAAAGTACAGTTTTTGTAGCCTGTAACTACTACAGGAGTTAGAAGAAAAATATATTGTCGTATTTCTCCCTCTCTGGTTCACACATAGAAGATTAATATATACTAAAATACTAAAATTATTTGCTGTTGAAAAAGTTGTGTTAATTATAATGACACCATGACAAATAAACTTTTTGAGAAACTCCCGATTTAATTCATCGGGGATTCACTGGGCTAATCGAAATGTACATCCTTATATAAAAGTAAAAGGGCGTTTGTCCGTGTATCTGTCTGTACCAAAGGATATTACTAACAGCTAAACCGATATGGTTCTCCTTTCCAATGTAGCTCCTAAATGCAGTGAAGATTGATAACTATTTTGGAGAAGGGTATTACTCCTTGCATCCTATCAAAAAATGAAAATGGGCAGCGGTCTACTCCACCACCTCCCACCTCAAGTGCCTCTAAAATTCTCTAGGGGCGTAGCCGCTAGTAAAAGGGATAAGAAATAAAACACATGGGCCCATGTTAGTGTTATCTCGAGTATATAATCTTTATAAAAAAAACTTGATTGGAGTTTACGTCATGTTATAGGAAAATTTGATTTACCCGGCCAGAGTTTCGGATCCGGATCCGCAAGGATCCGCATATTTTCGAGTCCAAGGATCCGCATATTTTCGAGTCCAAGGATCCGCATATTTTCGAGTCCAAGGATCCGGATCCGGATCCGCAAAAAAATGCGGATCTGGATCCGGATCCTTGGACTCAAAAAAATGCGGAAAAAATGGAAAAATCTACCTAAATTTATATAAAATCTCAGACATTCTCTTGATGAGAGCCAATCTTTAAGGTTAAGGGTCAGACTTGAAAATTAAAAGTATTTTTGACTTCGAATTAAAGAATAAATATTTTTGGAAAAGTTTGGTGATTTTATTTTTATTGTCAAGGATCCGGAACCGGATCCGGATCCGCACTGACCAAATTTGGAGGATCCGGATCCGCAAAAAATCAATGCAGATCCGAAACACTGTACCCGGCCATCAATTGAACTTTCTGTCTGCCCATCCATAATGTTGGTTTGTTAATAATCCCCTCAACCCATTTAAAAAAAATACTAGGCACAACCCGGGTCAGTATTGCCCTCCTCCCAAACTAAATTTTTAACACTTTATTATAGAGTTGCTTGTTGTCCCAGGAATCAGTATACCAAAAATCAGATCGCTCGGTTAATTAGATCATATAAAAATTTGTTGCTATAAAAGTGAAAAAACCAACATGTTGAAAATAGACGTACGGATATTCTGGTAACGATTTTAGAGTTGCTACGCTTTCTAAATTGTACCTAACTAATATAGGGATCACCATGCAAAATTTGAAATCGATAGGACAATTTTAACGTGCCTAAATTAACAAAAAAAGCTATCCGTCACGGAAGTACGAACGGACCGACCCTAATTATAGAAAAGTTTCGCTTTTAAAACTGGTTGTCCCTGGTATACTTAGAAGCTATATGAGAAGAAGTAATTCATTGCTTGTGTTAATTCCCCTAAACCAATAAACATCTACTCAATTACTTAATTTATCAGCATGCTAAATGTAATTTTTTTAAGGTTAGATACTTATATATACTCGTCTGCTACACAATATTCATTGATGTGCATTTCAAATTACATGACAAACTTCCCCTGTCTATCGTGGGCCAATATCGGTCAACTGTCAATTTTATCATTGGAAAGAAACCTATTCTTTTTTATTGATTTCCTCGACCCAAGAACATCTTATTTTTTATACTTGTTGGGTAATTTCTATTGCAATAGGACTAAGCAAATTCTAGGAAGTAGCTACAGATTATATACGTACTTTTTTTTAAAAAGCTCAGCTTTATTGGATTTTGATAGTTGGGGTCATTTTCATCCATTACTTTTTTAGAACGACGGGAAACTTTAATATCCTCATCTACAAAAAATTTGAACATCGGATCAAAATCACCCAAGATAAGGGAAAGTGAAAAAAAAATAGCCAAAAAGTTTTAGCCGTGTATCTTTAATAGTAGCCGAGAAAATCACGTTTCGATCCCCCAATCTGTCTATTATGGACGACGGGCAGACAGACTGACATTCAGAATTATAGAGTAGCTTCCACTACTAAAAATGTAGGTATTTTGGGCAGTCATTTTTTAGGTGGGAGAGTAAGTCTCAAATATTATTTGTACTTCATAAGCTCTACACTGAAAATAAAAATAACTTCACTAAATATTAATTAAAGAAAAAAAAGCTTCTAAATTTTGTCCCAAGACCAACAATTATAACTATATTCTCTAAACTAGTTAGTTCAACCCAAGTCTAGACGTCTTAAGTGGAGGACAGAGAGGAGGCTGGGAAATAAAATAGCCTAAAACCATCCCCAGTTATATTTTGCTTAAAACATAGTCCCGATACAGCTAGGTTACCTTTTCTTTAGATCGATTAATCATAGGTTTAAGAGGTTTTATATTAATTGCTAGTTTGTACCACCCAAGCAACTTATTAAACCAACTAAAGAGAGCATGCTTATCTAAAAAGTACAGTCCAGCAATCCCCGACGTCGAGATCTTTAGATTCATACAAAAAAAACACCTTACTACTTAATATTATACAATATTATATAATTAAGAAATACAGACGAAAAATTTAAATCATTAAATACTTATTAATAATTAAATCATTTGTATTTTTCATTACCTTAGCCACCACCAAATCAACCACAATTTAACTTACAAAGTTACACTAATAGCGTAATAGCTGCGCTTTGTTTTGGTTTACCGTTTCAAACTTAGCAGACACGATATTCAAAAATCAAAA
The DNA here is from genome assembly GCF_053477335.1 of Acartia tonsa. NCBI lineage: Eukaryota > Metazoa > Arthropoda > Copepoda > Calanoida > Acartiidae > Acartia > Acartia tonsa. The sequence continues at coordinate 28,540,196 of NC_137268.1, read as the reverse complement.
CAAACAGAAAAACAACGGATGTTTCATGTTTTGTGATAAATCCATCAATATTTCTTTCTCTCTCATCGTGATTTTAAAAAATCTTGTTATTGTTTAATTTCGTCAATCTTTCATTAAATTTTGTTATTCATATAATAAAATTGCAATTTTAAATATCGCATATTTGCTTGAAAAGTTTTTGCCGCGAAGTTTATACATATTTCTGTAAATGTCGTCGTTTTAAATAAATAAAACCATATTTTCTTTTTCGTTTTAAATACTTCAATGAAAACCTCACATTATTATTTCATAGCTTGAATTCCAGAAAAATCCGTTTGGAACGTGTACCTACTCAATTTTGTCATATTGTCCGAAGCTCGATCGAAATAAAACGCGGAAAGACTCGGAACGAGTAAATCTGTTCCATCTAAAGTAACCCAGAAGTTTCGAGAATGGTAAATTTAAAGGATTTATAGGAACAGAATAAGTTCTTTGTCTTATGTGCTTCATTCGAATCGTTTAACAAATTTTCGTTCATCAATCTTAAATAAGCACATTTTCGATAGAAAATTTTCGATAAAAATTCACAGTTGAACGCTTATTCGTACAATTGAAACGTTCGTTTGTCGATTTTTTACGAAAACGTGCTTAATTTTGAATCTTAGGTAATTCTGATTTACATACCGGACGAATTCTTATATTCTATATTGTCTTTTCCATTCTGATTCTAGAAATTCGCAAAATTTGCTAACTTTAAACTTCGGAAAAAATGGCTGAATCGTATCGCAACCTTCACAACAGAGTGTTCAAACAAGACCACCAACCTTCAAGATGTCTTGTTTTTCATGGATTTTAACAATCATACGAAAAAACGCAACTTATATGCGGACGTCGAATTATTATGATCTTGAATAACCAAACATCATCACCTTGCTTGGTGTAAAACCAATTGACAAAAACTAATATATTTTATTTGCCTATGTGAACAAATCTCCGAATTGAAATGAAAAAATACTCTCTAGAAAATGACACACGGCTACAAACATTATAATTTTAAGATCTACGGACACACATTCAACTACTCTGAATACAGAAATAAACAATTTATTTAGGTAGGCTGGTTCACAACTTTATTAAACTAGGAATGTAATCAAATATTTTTTGATACTAGTTAATAATTCGCGTAGTGCCACGTCTAGATGGCACGATAATCCTCCTCATGTCGATTGATATCTTGAAGCATGGTGGACAGCTCGGCAGCCTGTGCGGCAGCTGGCCTTTCAGCAACAGGGCGACAGTGACGCAGGTTACCCTCCACCCAACCATGGTGGTATAAGCACCTGGTCAGTGCCCTCTTTAACTCGATATTGTCAGTATTTGTAGCCCTACTGATCATTTCCTCCTTTATAAGATCCAAACGACTTTGCAATGCATTGTATAACTCCTCGTTGGCGGTGAATGACATTTTAACTGTGTACTAGTGAGCAGTATATATCTAACTCCCTACTTGGCAGGTAAAACTAGTTTCCTCAACTAGGTGTGGCGAACAAACAGTCAAGCCACACGGGCAAACAACGACTTAACTATTCAACCATATAATTATCTTCTAAAGACCACGTTTAGTTACAGGGAAAAAGAGATAAATAAATTATCTGAACAGAAACTATAACGGCCGGGAAGGAAGTGATATCTTAATTAGTCTGATGAAATATAAATGTAATGATTTAAAAAACTGCCGTTATAACATGAGTTTTTAGAATGTGTCATTGGATGCGTGAACGGATCACCCCACAGTCGTTTACGAACGAGAAACATATCAAGGTTGCTGCTGAAGTAGCTAGTCTAAGACAACACTTCACTTCCAGAATGTACTTTCCAAGTATTGCTGAAATTGATACCGAAACCCGCGGAAAACTGGTCATGAAAAAACATCGAATTATTTCTCGAGAAAATCTCTAAATTTTACTATGAAAAAATTTTATAAAATAAATGACTAACTCATTCTTGTTGTTTCACTTATATTAATTTTCTTGAACATAATAAGTTATTACAAGTATTGGGATGACTATGACATATATAAAAAGGCTGTGATGACTGTATTGTTTTTGCACTGGTATAAAAACTTGTTTAAAAAACGCTTACTGATTGAAAATAATGCTTTTATACTGGATTGTACGTTATATCACAAGAAATTTTCGTAAAAAGCCTATTATCATTAAGATATAGGTTATTAACAAGGATCCAAAATGTACATGATTTGAATATAATAAGTTTCCAGATTTCTGACATAACTGATAAAACAGGTACTAGATTTAACACAGTATGAATTTTCAATGGCTAAGGTCCTTTGTTTCTTTCATGGTAATGTCATTAATTTAAAATAGAAAAAACCGACAACTTGTCGACGAAAATATCCGTCGATATATGCCGTGATCCGAATGGGTCGAAATATGTCATTCAAAACAGAATTATATCATTATTTGCCGCCGAAAATTTTTTTTTTTTTTTTTAAAACAAACTTACTATTCTACCCTTGAAAAGTCATGATAAAACACAAAGGACTTAACCTATAAGGTCGAATATTTACATAAAATAATAATTAAAACTCAACGGAAAAATCATTGATTTGGCTAAAACCAAGAACGAAAAGCGTCGGTGTTTCTTGTGAAACGTGTGTTGACGATTCCGTCGTCGACGAATCTCGCCGTTCGCTGTCCTCCTGTGAACGGAGAATTTATCACAATATTGTGAAAGAGCCCAGCTCTATTTGTGTGGCCGTTTATCACCGGCTGGCATGGGAATAATCTTTGTGCTGCCGACGTAGGCATGTCTTGGGGCCGCTGTGTTATAATGTCCTCGTGCCTGCTTGGGGACGGGCGCTGCGAGACTTGGGGATGGGAAGCCGACCTAGAGTTTTGCGCCCCGCGATAAATTGGTTGACCGGAGTTCCGCGCAAAATCCGTTATTTGTGGGTCGTCCTGCATTGTAATGCACCGCGACAAAGCCATTTGATATGGCTCCGTCATCTGTCGGTACATACGGGACATTTCAATCGACCGCCACTTCCCCTTATCCCTCAACGCCTCGTCCGACAAGCCGGCTTCGCACGCTGCGGAAACCCCAGACATTTTGCAGGATTTTCTGCCCACTGGGCCGAAATATCCTACTTGACGGCACAATTGCGTAATATCGTTCAAAAGAGTCTGTGGCGAAAGTTGATACCTGCCGTCAGCCACAATTTGTCTACCACCTGGCAGCCACATGGTAGAAGTTCTACAGAACAAGAAATTTTCATCCAGGATCCCTTCTCCCATAAACTGGAATCCACATCTGCGGTAATACTTCTTAATCAGTACCACGGGACACAAATCTCCGCCCTCTGAAGCCAACAGGTTTGTACATCCTTCATGCTCTTGATCATTCTTCCTCTTTGGGTAGATCACTCGCAGAACTTCCACCCCGCCTATTTGATCTTGGCTTATATGACAAGCCCTCACTTGATCAAGATCGGCGAGGCGAGTAAATGTGTGGAACTGCAAAATTATTGCCACCGTCGCTCGGAAAAAAGGCAGAGGAATGTCCCAGATGGAGTCATAGTCGTAAACTATCTTGCGCATGATTGCTGTGAGAACACCCTTAGGAATGGGCGTGGCTTTTCTGACGGGGGCGCGTTCCGTTGCTGCTCTTCTCACTGCTCCTTCCAACAGCCGCGACACACGTTGTGAAAACTCCGAAACAGGCTGATCTATTATATATGACCATGCCTTCAAGCTTCCACAAACTTGTTTGAGAAAAGAGTAAGGCTTCCTTATATCCTCAAGATAATGGATGAAATCCTGCAACACCCTTTCCTGGAACGTGGTTGCCGGTAGATTCCTCTTGCGCAGGTAGGCGAGAAACACCTCCACTACCTGTGAATGTACACTCGTAGTAGACTGGGCGCGGGACGACGTGTATAGTTTGGCATCTCGACTCTTTGTCGGCGATAAGTTCAGGCCTCGCGCTGCCCTCATGATTCTCAGAGCTGGCCTTTGTGAAATCCGAGCAGGAAGACCCTCACCGACTAAAAATATAGATTAAAATTAACTATAGATCTAAGTAGAAAACGGACTTCTCACACGTTAAAACGCCTCTTATGGAAAAAGTTATTCATCCAATTGAATGCAAAGAAAAACCTGCGTCGAAACCGATCATTGTACATTAACAAAAATTTCTTGTTTGTTGTATCATAGATCTGAGATTAAAAGCTATCAATCTTAAAGCCGAAAAAACATTTGATTTCTGTCTTGCTACCCGATTTTGTATCATATGAACAAATATACTTGCCTCTCATAGGTCTCTGTTGCCCTCTGGCCCGATAAGCTGGATCAAATCCGGCGCGACCCATTTTAAACTGATTGCCGCGGATTCCTCTAATAAAAAGTCTGAAATGGGTATACAAATATGAGAAATCAAATAACAAATCTCCGAAAGACTAGTTTAATTTGTAAAAAATCAATATACACAAATATGAATCCATTCGGAATCCATTACTAAAAAAGGCCAAATATTAAAATTGTAAACCCATTTCTTGAAACAGCCACAAATATATATTAAATTTTCAAAGCGTATCACAGACTAGAATAATTTTCAGATTGCACTTTCATGGAAAGACCGAACGTTAACAAGATAGGGATGAATATAAAAATATTTATAACAAACCAAAAAGTCCAAAACAAGCAGGATTTCTCTAATAGGTATACATAATCTAATCTGCTCAAACAAACTAGCTGAATTTAGAATAATGTGTCTAAACTAAAATAAAAAATGCTTCTCATGTTCCTACGCTTTTTTGGACTTGTATGGTTATTACAGAATTCTAGATTTACAAGTCATATTAATACATAAATTAAAATAATTATATCTGCAAGGAAATGATATCATTTTATTGGGTATGAATGAAAAATATCTTTGAGTCCTACTACATCTTTCCGTCATGGCGAAAATAGAAATTAACCTCCCCTTATGATCTAATACAGTCTTATCTGTATATTTACTCAAATTTTTTCAAGGAAATATCGTGGCCCAATAAATGAAACATTTCTATTAGCTGAAAATACACAACTCAGGTCTTAATTAATAAAGCTATCATAGAAAAATTACAATTCCCTTTAAACATACAATCTGCTGCTTCTGATGTAAAAAAGGTCTTAAACACAAAAATTCTTTTTATGAAAGACTTAAATTTTCCAGCTTCAATAAACTGCGACCAAAAACAAGCAGACTGCCAAAAGGGAATAACAAAAACGATAGTGGCGGACGATATACTCAAAATCTTATGTAATGCTGGAACTATAACTTTAACTGGAGGACATAAGTACATGACACGCTTATTATCCAATTCTTGTATAAAAAAGTCAGTGCCTAATGCCGTTTTATCCGGCAACTTTGAATAAAACGCCGAACATTTTGTATTGGCCGCGCTGGCCATGAGATCGATTTCCGGCATAACTACAAATTTTTCACATATTAGATTATAATCCTCGAGGGCTACCGACCACTCGTCGGTGTTACTTACTTTGGATCCCTCGTCAGCGATTTTTAGCAGCAGCGTGCTCCTCCTTTGCCATACTGGCAGAAGAATAATGTTAAATTGTAGCTGGACTAACTTTATATTTATCACATGGCGCTGCAGAATTTCCACTCTAGAGCCACGGTTCAAAATACTAACTAAACCGCGATTGTCCGTACACCAAACCACTGTTTTGTGTCTATTTTGCTGGAGAAAGGACTCCTGTTCAAACATTTTCACAACTGCCAACAACTCTCGCAGCGTGCTAGACTGCTGCATTTCGTCGTATTCAAATGGAAACTCTTTAATGAAACGAAGTTGCTCCGCTTCAAATACATAAGCTCTGGATTCGCTTGAATCGGAGACCATGATGGACTCTATCTGTGTAATGTCTAAAGGATCTACAGCTTCCAGCAAAACTGCCTGCTTCGCAGGTTGGATAATGTTGATGACAACATTACACTTGTTGACAGGTTGTCCGTTGAAACTGAAATAAAAACAAAGAATATTTAAGTGTATATTCATATTTAACTAAACGTCAAAATGCAACCGAAATTAAACAAAACATTCGTAAAATGCCAGGGGAAAAATAAGCATAAAAATCTTAAAAATGTTTCGAAAACTAAAAACTCGAATGTACACACCTTATTAGATAAACCTTCAACATTTCGAATTCTTGTAACATTCTATCGTTTATAGCTAAAGACCCGGACCATCCATGCTTCTGAACAGTCAATCCGAGTGTCTGCTGGCATGCTCTAGTCACCACTCTCATTATACTCCCATGAGAATGGAGAAGGTGACAACATACGCCGAGGATATGCGCTAATTCTTTGGCGTATATTACGCCAACCTTGTCAGCCTTTGAAATGGCAGCGTTAATGTCATTTGTGAGAATTATTATCTTCATTAGGGGAGCACTGATTCTCATAGAAATTGAGTCTAAATTAAAGCCCAGGTAACACAAAGAAGTAGTAGGCCCGACACATTTCGATAAGTTTAATGTCCAGCCTGTGCTTTCGAACACAAATTTTATGAACTTGAGGCTGGCTAATCCTTTAATTTTAGACAAGGCTGAATTGAACGAGTCATCAACAAATGTTGACAAGTCTATGCCTCGAGCGTGGCAGAATCTTCGTATGGGGACTATCAGAGAATTCATTATGTATGTGGCTGGTCCTGACAAAAAATATTGCATTCTTATGGATCAAATTTAAAAAATATGTACAATTTAAATTCGACGCTCGATCATTTCTTAAGAAAAACACTACCAAAACGTAAAAAACAAAAACTATACACTCGTTTTTTGGTTTTTGGTATGCATAAGGTTGTCAAATACAGTTCATATTGTACTCATTAAGACAATAGGCATCGCTATCCTTAGGCGTTTTAACGCTTGCGCATCGAAATAATGCCATTGATTGAATTAGGAAATAAAACAAAAACTAACCTGTGCCGAATGGCAGTGTTAAAAACTCATAGAACTCCCGCGTGCCAGAGGCGTTGACAACCGCGAAGCCGAATAAACCACGGAACTCTGGATGTAATGCCAAATGGCAATACATCGCTGAGATGTCCAACACGGACATCCAGCAGCCGGGCGTGACTCTGGGAAGAACCATGGAAATATCCTCCATTTTCATAGAAACTTGTCTTAAACAGTCGTTCAGTGTACGTGACAAATCTAGACACTGACGTAATTTCACGTTACCCTCACTATCCAACTTTGACGCCACCGTCAAAGGGTTGACAAAATATGGTTTATAATCAACTTTCCTAACAATGTTCTCCTTAACCCATTTGTCTGTCTTTGCCTGAACGAATTGAATGTTTTGCAACGCGCTCATGTTGTTCCTAAGGTCTGTCGCCTCAGGAAGAGGAGTAACTATGTCCGGTTTATAACCGTTTCTTAATAATTCTAAAACGGAATCACTGGCGTTTAAAATCTGTTTATAAAATAACTGGGCCTTTGGATCATGGATCCCTCCTGCAACTGGACCGAAACCCAGGTCTTGCAAACGGTCAATTTCTTTGTCAATAAAAGCCGCAAATTCTTGGTCAGATATGTCACTTAAAGAACTTACGACTAAGTCACTGGTAACAATTTTAACAGAAGTATTGTCGTCGATTTCAATGTTACCGTTGGAGTTAAAGTCAATAGTTTTTGTGTCAGGTAAATTATCGTTATCGAGTGGAGCGATAACATCGTCAATGAGGAGTTCCTCGGCTTTGGTAGATGGAAGTATCGCTATGGCCGGGGAACTCGAAGCCTCGCTTCAATCCTTCTTCTTAGGAGCTGTGCACTGGGAGGCTCTATGGCCTTGTTTCTGGCTGAAAATATAATTATCATTAAACCGGCTGAGTTTAACAACTAAAAAACTCTGTGCTAAATAGTAAGTTAAATTGCGAATATATATATATTTTTAAAAAACTAAACTATGTATTTTTCGAAAAGAAAAAACTTCTTTGATTATCTATTGGCATATCCATTGATTGCCCGCGCAAAATCGAGATCCAATTATCATTACAACACATTCAAACTGGCAGCAAAAAAGATATGTTAAAAAATTTAAACGCTTACCAATTGTGGCACGTGCCAGTGAAACGTTTCGCAGATGGCCTGGCCTCTCGCTCTCTGTCCCGTCTGCGCTTCTCACTTTCTTCATGCTCCTTGCGCAAAGTATTTAATCTGGTGAGCCTCTCACCCTGCAGAACTTCACGATTATCGTTGCAGGCAAACTTGACAACCACCGAGGGGCTGTTTGTAAACGTCAAGCTCATGTAGAGACTCATGAACTTGAGCAGCTCGATGGCCATAAGCGAAAACTCCATACTGCGATGGACGGTGGCGTGGGCCTCAGGGGGCAAATACAAATTGTAAAGCTCGCGAACTGCATCCTAAATTATAGTTTTAAAATCGTAACAAATTCTTATAACACTTAAACGGTACTTAAATCAAATATGGTGGTATACCACAACAACCTCAAATATTACATTGTTTAGATAAACCGCTCTAGTGCTTATTAAGATCTATAGTATTAAAGATAACCACAAGTCCCACTGCCATATAACTTGTGAAATCAAAAAATTATTCGAAAAAACTGTAAAAAAGGAGAGAAGACTAGAATTGTGAACGATACTCTTTGTCGAATAGTTGTAATAATGTTACCTCGATATAATTCTGAACAGACAATAGATCGAGGCCAGTCTTCTGCATCAACCTCAAATAACTGGAGTCACGGCAATTCTGCGCATTGACCTCAGTTATTTTCCCCAGTCTGGTTTGTTGCGTAACAGCATAATGTACTAGGCAGAAACCGGGCGGCTTCGTTTTTGTAGGCACGCCTGCGACAAGTCTTCTGCTTGGTAACGCGACCATCTGCCAACCTTGGGGAAACGGCGTAGCCTGCTGAAAATTAGCTGCTTGAGGCGCTTGCATGCCAGCCCTCTGCTGCTGTTGAACTTGCTGTTGCTGAACACCGCCAACACCATTGCTGGTCGATGGTTGGGGAGTACTGGTGCTCTGCTGGTTTTTCTGATTTCTGTCGCTGACTAGCATGCGAATCACGTCGATAAGAGCACTGTTTGGTACCTGACCCGAATTATCGACAGACAAGGGCCTGTCAGCCGCTGATCCTCGGTCATGACATGTACCGCGTGGAGGCATGACAGACTGAGCTGATTTTGTCGGCACTCTGGGTAGTTCCTCCGACCTATGGCGTATGCGTTCGCCGTTTTGCTGCGGTTGTGGCCTAGCTGCCGCGCCTCCTGCCATATATGGTGCCGCATTTATATTAACATTACTAAAATTCATTGCCTGATTCTGAGATGGATAATGAACTGGGCCAGGCCGACACTGTGGTAGATGCTGAGGGTGATGCTGTGCTACTCTATTAACATGATCATGTTGACCATATCTGGCCCTTTCTTGTTGAATGTACGATTGAGGTGCTGGAATGAGAGGTGTGGAAGCACGAAACGGTCTGGCTCCCATTGGTGCATCATCACCTAGCATGGCCAACAATTCCGCTGGATCTCTTCCGTTTCCATCATTCATTCGATCCGCCTCCGCAATTTCATCCATCATAGGAGCTGGTTGTGATTCATGGAACTGCGCATGAGCGGCGTCAATCTGATCCTCTTGATCATGGACACTTTCGTCACTATCAACGGCAGGATCATCATCTACGTCCGCTGCTAAAAATTAAAAAACTATTTCCATTATCGATTTTCATTTATACATTGCAAATGCTATTTTGAATGGTTAAAACTAAACAAAACATGATCAAAATGAGAAAACTATGAATGTAGTCGACAGATTTGCAATTCAGCTAACGTAAATTTATATATTACTGTGCCTTAAACAAGTGTATGCACGAGTAGAATAAAATTTTTTTTTTTTTTTTTTAAAACAAGCATTGATGTAACGTATATAACCATAGGTCTATATCAAGATACGTGATTACAAGAAAAACTCTATACTTAATAGCCAATAATCTGTTAATTAAAATAATACCTGGAGATACAGGTTCGAAACCGTTTTCATCCTCAAATGCCGGCAATTCTTGGGCTATGTCACCCAAATGTGGCAGCTGCATCTCATCCTCACCGTCGGCCATCTTATGTGTGAATATGCGCCGTACGAGATAGAAACAAAGGCTTATGATAAAAAATCTGAAAAATTTTATATAATATAAGTCAAAAATCTAGAATGAACTCATATAAAAATAAACAACGCATTATGAATGAAAAACTATTATTTAAAGGAATTAAATCGAATCGACATTAAAAATAACCCCTATAAAAATTTTTAGGTTAAGTCTTATAACATAAAATTTGAAATTTGAATCATAAAACTATCTATTATTGCCCTATCAAAAACCACGTGCATAAAAAAACCGACGAATTATGAAAAGGAAAAAATATATAAAGAAAATGCTATAAAATTAAAACATACTGATGAAAAAATTTAAGGGAGTGGGAGGGAGGGAAAAATAAATTTTTAGAAAAAACTTAAACGATTAATATCACAAGCGACTTTGTAGCATAAATCTATGTTTCAACTATCCTTTATTCTTTATTCTTTCACTTTTGTATTTAGCTGTTGTTCGTTCAATGGTCAGATAAAGAATGAAGTAAAACAGCGAGCTTTCTCTCGGCCCCTGTAGTCCGAGTGTAAGTGTGTGTGTGCGTGTGTGTGTGTATGACTACTTGCTTTCGCGCTCAGCTTGACAACAACCACCCCTCGTGGTTTTAATCTAAACTTGTACCGTTCCGTCTCACAATCTGCCTACCGCAATTGAGAAACTTATCTGGCCTGTACCGCCGTACGTAGAGTCCTCCTCTACTACCACTCAGTTAATAGTATATAAACGTGCCTATACATCATTGTCGGCCCCTGCCGCTTCATATAGCCTGTATATCATTTATAATGCACGAATACGCCGCAAGAGGTACTCCCTCTATACTACGTCTCTCTACCGCCATCTAACGGCCGTAGCTGACAACTAAGGTTAATTTAATTTTTTCTGTCTGCTAACTCTCCAGGCTTTCTATATCAGCCCTTTTACTTTTAATTCAATACTACGAGCGAATTTTTTCACATAATTCGCTTAAGATCTCTCAAACTGTGTTACTTTAGACTTCTCATATTAACTTTTTATCCTTGTCTTTCCACGTTTTATTCCGAACGACCTGGGCCGCTTGCCAAAATGCTCCTAGAGACACGTTTAATGTATTTTTTGAAATTCCACCATATTGCACAACAAATACCAATTTTCTTTTTCGTTTTAAATACTTCAATGAAAACCTCACATTATTATTTCATAGCTTGAATTCCAGAAAAATCCGTTTGGAACGTGTACCTACTCAATTTTGTCATATTGTCCGAAGCTCGATCGAAATAAAAAGCGGAAAGACTCGGAACGAGTAAATCTGTTCCATCTAAAGTAACCCAGAAGTTTCGAGAATGGTAAATTTAAAGGATTTATAGGAACAGAATAAGTTCTTTGTCTTATGTGCTTCATTCGAATCGTTTAACAAATTTTCGTTCATCAATCTTAAATAAGCACATTTTCGATAGAAAATTTTCGATAAAAATTCACAGTTGAACGCTTATTCGTACAATTGAAACGTTCGTTTGTCGATTTTTTACGAAAACGTGCTTAATTTTGAATCTTAGGTAATTCTGATTTACATACCACTATCTAAACTGAAATATTTTATCCTTATAAAAAACCATTCTCGAAACTTAAATCTACTTTCTCATTTAAAAGGATTAATTCACTTTACATATACAATTAATATTATCGTTTCATAAAGGATTGCGAAACTAATGCTACAAAAAATAAATTTTTAGAAAAAACTTAAACGATTAATATCACAAGCGACTTTGTAGCATAAATCTATGTTTCAACTATCCTTTATTCTTTATTCTTTCACTTTTGTATTTAGCTGTTGTTCGTTCAATGGTCAGATAAAGAATGAAGTAAAACAGCGAGCTTTCTCTCGGCCCCTGTAGTCCGAGTGTAAGTGTGTGTGTGCGTGTGTGTGTGTATGACTACTTGCTTTCGCGCTCAGCTTGACAACAACCACCCCTCGTGGTTTTAATCTAAACTTGTACCGTTCCGTCTCACAATCTGCCTACCGCAATTGAGAAACTTATCTGGCCTGTACCGCCGTACGTAGAGTCCTCCTCTACTACCACTCAGTTAATAGTATATAAACGTGCCTATACATCATTGTCGGCCCCTGCCGCTTCATATAGCCTGTATATCATTTATAATGCACGAATACGCCGCAAGAGGTACTCCCTCTATACTACGTCTCTCTACCGCCATCTAACGGCCGTAGCTGACAACTAAGGTTAATTTAATTTTTTCTGTCTGCTAACTCTCCAGGCTTTCTATATCAGCCCTTTTACTTTTAATTCAATACTACGAGCGAATTTTTTCACATAATTCGCTTAAGATCTCTCAAACTGTGTTACTTTAGACTTCTCATATTAACTTTTTATCCTTGTCTTTCCACGTTTTATTCCGAACGACCTGGGCCGCTTGCCAAAATGCTCCTAGAGACACGTTTAATGTATTTTTTGAAATTCCACCATATTGCACAACAAATACCAAATATTCTCCTGCAAAAGTCTCCCTTGTTATATGACGCTATAATACATATATTGGATTTGCCGAGAAAATGTAATATTTTTTCTTAGCATTCTAAAAACAATCAAGGTTTGATCATTTCTATTTAGTGCGTGGCCAGGCCACTGTAAATACACCAAAAGTTTAAATTTTTGGGCAGAAAGAATAAATGTAATAAGTATAGATGGTTTATAACCCAGACAACAACCTGGCCTCTGTCTTGGGGACATTTTTCGTCTGCTATCAAATAGGCTTCTGCTTTTTTGGGGCGACTTTGTTTTCATTAATTACGAAGCCATTTGCTGAGATTTAACGACCAAATTAAAAGTCGGAACAGGTTAAACGGGATGTAGACATACAGTTATCAAAACCCCCCTTTTTTGTTTTACTCTAATGTAGCAAACTTCATGATTCATGGCCATTTCAAAGACAAAACTAGTTTAGATTTTTTAATACCTTATTGAATGGTTATTTAGGCAAGCTTTGTTGTCAGCCGTTTAGCCATAAGCAACCTTGTAAGTGGTCCCTTACATTTGTTGGCCAAAGGGAGAAATTATGAATGTATAATTTGTCCAAATATTTAGCAGACCAATATTTACCTTAGTTATGCAAGCAGACAACTAATGTAAACAAATATATCAAAATATTTTCTAATTTACTTTCATAAAGTGGGTTAAACAGTACGTTTGATAATATAACTTAATTTATTTTATTTATAATTAAATTAATTCTTAAGTCTATGGTTAATAAATTACTATATTATATAAAGCATTTGTTAATTACATCAATTTTATATTAATTTCATACATTTTAGGCTATAAATGATATAAATCCAAATTTAAATTAAAGAAAAATTTCATCACAATTTTCATAAGGTAAATGACTAATATTTTTATTAATATATCTTATATACAAAATCTATAAACAAGACTTTAACTTTAAGTACGTCCATATTAAGTATACTGCATTTAAGCAATCAATTTTTAAAAATTTATCTTTCCAATAGTCTGAATTATTGAGCTTCGCTTTTAAAGAATGTTATAATTCTTGCATTAATAAAATAATTACAGTATATCAGTGGCGTGCACAGCGATTTACACCAGTGCAGTGTGACGAGATGGTTTAAATAAAGAGGGGCAGCTCTTCCCCTCGCTACAGAGGAATAGATTTTAAAAGATTTAATCTTATTTAAATCCATGAATACATTTAAGCGAAGCTCAGCAAATCAGATATAGAGAGGAATAATCTTACGATATTCAAAGAGTTATGTTTAATCGAATACCTAGGTATGTAATGCAGTGCATAATTTGTGTAGAAACCTAAAAAGGTTTATCTGAAGTTTACCAATCAGACAAAAATCTACTTGAAATTTTAAAGATAGATATGTACCTATTTCATTTCAAAATTTACTTCTTCTCACTTATTCAGCTAGTCCTTTCGCACAAACATATTTCTTGTTTAATAATAATTTACTTGTAAATTTGTAAAATAAGCATAAAAAATACGGCTTTGTCCAAAAAGAAAAAGTGTGTTGCTAGCTCTGATGCAATACGAGGGAAACCGCCTTGTATTCAGTTAAAGCGCAAGTATTTCCTTATCATTACTTCATTTTCTTATGATAAGTAGAACAAAATATATGTATATGTATATGTTGATTATAAATCTATTTCACAATTATAATATCGGTCAGTCTGTCTGTAATACAATGGTGGGAAGTTGTATTAACTTGGCTTTTATATGAAATTAATAAATTGTAAATATACTTCTTTCCAAAAAATTCGTATCATTATATAAACCCTTCTAACATTATCTAAATGGTTTCTACATTCGAAAAGTCTAAAAGTTCTTGTGTAAATTTACATGACCTTTGATAATATATTCTACGATTTACTTTGTCTGTTCGTTTATTTAACATTTTAAAGTAATTTCGCATTTTATTTCTTTTACTCTATGGGTATTGTTATTCTTGTTTGTAGTGTTTGGTAAAGGATTAACTTCATAATCTGATGTTGTATTTATTGTTTGTTTAAGATAACAAATAACATAGTTCGCAAATGTTTAAGATACTTAATTTATCTTTTAGTTTGTATATTGAGAGAACGAGAAGGATATGTAAATGGAAATTGATTCTAATTTTTCATAATTTTTTAGAGATGGTGTAGGTATATAATGAGGACATGGTGACTTGCTAGCATTTAAAAACATGAAAGAATTATCTGATAATATGAAGCTTGTATGATATCCTACAATTTAATTGTGACCAAGCTACTCTTCTACTAACTACATCAGAACTTAAAGTGTCTTATATCTATCATAATTTCTCTCCTATAGCTTAAGAGCTACTTAAGGATTTATATTTTTGAGAAATGTTTTTATTTGTTAAGTTTATTCATACTCTGTGTCAAAAACATTAGTAAAAACATCACACACAAAATTTCATATGTAACATTGTTATAGGTATTTTTTTTGTTCCTAAAAGTTGTGTTTAAAGTTATTTAGTTCCTAATGACCTTTAAGATCATTTAATCGGCCAGCTGAATTTATTGCTAAAAAATGCATTTAAAGTTTCTGCAATTTTCTGGATAAGATTAGCTTTTTTGTAGATAAATATTTGATGAGCAATTTACTGAAAGATAATTTTATTGCTAAAAGTACATAGAGAGGAAACAATTTAGTTCGGACAAATAAATGCATTTCATGGTAGGTACCTAAGTGATTCTTATAATAGAAGGGTTTATTTATTCTTAGAGATCCTGTAAAACATTCTAGAAACATTTTAGATATCAACAATTGATATTTAACTTCCTTTTGTTTGGCCGTCAAAATAGCGTTGTTTATTGTTATTTTTTAAATTTTTGTCTATTAACATCAAATGCTTTGAAAAGTCAATTTTTCTTACAAAAATAAAATTTTTAATTGATCTAGGTACCTATTACCTTCAATTTTAGCTTTCTAGGCTGTTTTTAACTGTTGTAAATCCATTGCTTTCGTAGCTCCCCCCTCTCTTTAGATTTTAAATGAACAAAGCTTTTTACATTCATATTATAAACATGTTCATCAATAAATGTTAAGCAAATCGCTAATTAAAGATAGCTAGTAAATTTTAATGATAGGTATATTATATTTTTCGAAGATAGCATTGTCTTAAACATTTTACATCAGGTTTATTGTTTGTCTTTCATTAGTTGTTTACTTGATTGTAGTTGTCACGTAGAAAAAGATCTTCAGTCTAGTTTTACGACGCATTCTGTTAAGAAGTCATAAAATCTGCTGATTTATGAAAAAATCTAAATTATACCTAACTTTAGTTTATATTTCAGATTAACAATAATGCCTGTTTACAAGTTTCACGGCCCCAAACGGACACAAAAAAGTAAGTTTAGTTGCATTATTGAATGAGATATTCTTATATCGAAAACGTTCTTGACAATTAAGATCAACAATTTTGCCATATATTTACTCGTAAAACTCTAACCTAAAAGGCAACTAACCCTTTAAAGGCACAACTGTCATCTGGTAGTCATAAATTGCAGAAAGTGATGAAACGAGCCTGTTGATTGTTTATGAGCCTTATGCCATGGATTTTAAGGGATAAAACAATGAACGATAAATTTAGGCATATCCCCAATGATTATAAACAAATTTACCTCTTCAATAAATTTAATTATAAGTATTAGTTAAAAACTTTGGACACTACCTATTCAATTGGGGTCAATCACAATTTGATTTCAATATTTGCAAAGCTTTCAAGCTAACGAAAAAAGATTAAGGTTGTTTCAAACTTATTTTGTTTTTTTGTAAACAGTCTGGCGCTTAAACATTAAGTCTCAAACATTTTCAAAACATTTTCGAGGATTTTTTATTTTACTAGGTGTACCGTTATCTCGCGCAGAATTGCATATTCACTTGGACGGTGCTGTCAGGTTGTCCACCGTTTGGGAGCTGTCCAAACAGAAAAATATCCCCCTCCCAGGTAAGATTGTCTATTTTTAATATTGGTAGGTATCCCGCTGTCCCGTGCGGAGTTGCATATTCATTTGACTGGCTCTGTGAGACTGTCCACTGTTTGGGAACTATCTAGACAGAAAAATATCTCTCTTCCAGGTAATAACATAAAAACATTGTCAGTAACATGCCGTTTTCGATTCTTGGAACAAAACAAGACGTTATTAAAGTATAATCCTTATATAAAAGTAACAGGATGTCGGTCTGTATATCTGTCTATGCCGAATGATCTCGCTTAATACTGAACCGATATGGGAAAGTTTTTAACTAATTTCAGGGAGGGCACCAGCACCATCCCAAGAGAAATCGTCACTAAAAAATTACCCCTCCCTCCCACCCAAACAAACTCTGACTGCCAGTCCATGGTTCATGCAAAAAAGACAAACAAATATTTTTGATCAGGGTTTTATGATTTTTTATCATTCTTAATAGGTACCTACCCTATATTCTAATGTCATTCTTTATTTTTTCATCCTTTTTTGTGACCACTGAACATTTGATTCATTTCTCCGTTTGTCAATCCTTTTTTTTGTGCTTCGCTACTTTTGGATGTTGTCACCCTTGTTATGATTTTGATTTCTTAGGAAATGGATCTATCGCAGCACTGGAGAAAGTTGTTCACATGAGCGAACCCTCAACACTGGCTGGCTTTCTGTCTGGTTTTCGGTACACTTCACCACCTTTGGCAGGTGGGTTTCTTGTTTTTATTTACATGCTAGTGGCCACGTCTCGTCCCTATAGGCATCTAGTGGCACTTGAGGTAAAGATAATTGGGATTTGAAGTTGACCCTCCACTTTCAATTTTAATTCTAAATCCTGTAGCACTTAAGGTGGGAAGGGTTTGGGGGGGGGGGTGGGGTTGTAAATCGTTTCCTCACCAATTTGATTTTAATTTAGGGGCGATTTCTCTTAGGAGGTTGGTGGTACCCTGTACAAAATAGTTTTAAACCTATTTAGGACCTATGAGAATCTACTAATTTAAGGAGAACCGTATCGGTTCAGCGGTTAGCGAGATTCTTCAGTACAAATAGACAGGCCTACATCCAGGGGCGTCCAAGCTTTTTTTTTTGGGGGGGGGGGGTAAATTAGCGCGCAAAGCGCGCCGCAATTTATTTACCCCCCCCCCTGAAGTCTGTTGGCAGGGGTAAATTTTGTTTACCCCCCCCCAAAAAAAAAAATTTACCCACGGGGTAAAATTTTTTGGTGGGGTAATTTAAATTTTATTAAATATTCAGTAGGTATTAAAAATGCGCGCGCAAAAATTTTTTTGTTAGAGATTTTTTTTTTAAATGGAGGGGTAATCCCCACTTTACCCCCCACCCCCCCTTGACGCCAATGCCGACATCCTGGTACTTTTATGTAAGGATAATGGATTTCAGCAATATTATTGTTTTCTGTCTAGGTGATATTGTTGCCATGGAAAGAGTTGCACACGAATTCTGTGAAGATATTTCATCACATGGTGTTCTTTATGTTGAAGCTAGGTAAGTTAAGAATTTCAATTATTTGGAACATTTTTTTCAATCTCTTTCAGAAATCTCCCAATTTCCATAAAACAACCGTACTGAAAAAAATTGGGGGGGGGGGGGGGGAGGGACATTTTTATAGGGATGATTAGTCTTGGGAGGTTAGTGTTACCATCCCCAAAATATCATCAACCTTCCCAGGACCTATGAAGCTACACTGCAAAGGAGAACCATATTGGGTCAGCGGGTTAGCAAGATCCTTCGGTTCACAGACAGACACAGATCTTGTTATATATATAAGGATAGTTATATTGATTAATAAACAGACAACAAAAAACTTTATATATAACCTTGCTCTATATTCAGGTTCTGTCCTCATTTATTGGTAAAACCTGAAGGTGGAGAAGATTCTGCAACTGCCGATGATATCCTGGAGGCAGTTTTAAGGTAAAATTTTCTTTTGCCATGTAGTTTAAGTAAAATATAAAATGTAGGTAAAATCATCATCGGAGATTTTAAAACTAAAGCGTTAAATAGGTTACTTCCCTATATTTTGTCGGACTGTAGCAAATTTTAAAATTATCAAATCCAAATGAAATGTTCTATATGGTTAACAAAGACAATACATTGCAAAAGTCATCTTTATTACCTATTTATCTATTTAATCCAAATTTTTGTAGAGGATTTGATAAAGGATCTGCAGATTTTGGAGTAACTGTCCGCACTCTATTATGCTGCATCAGAGGACTTCCACAATTTGATAAGGAAAGACATTTTTTAATTTAATGCTAAATTACTTGGGCACTATTTTTTCATCCTTTATCCTTTAATGAGCTTTTTTTGTGTGGGAAGTGTTATTTTGTCTCAAAGCCTTGTCTGCAAGAGGGTTAGGTATCTCCAATCCAAATAGCTTAATACTGGCCCATTACGTCTATACTAGTGGTGTAAGATTCTTATCCACCAGCCCAAAATAAGAATAAAAAATACAAAACTTGGACGTCCTTGCCTCCCTGGATCAATATTAATATGACCCGAAACTTGTAACCACGATCGGTCCAGAGCTGTTTACGGCATCTTACTAGACAATGACATATTTAGACAGTAAGACAACATCTAACTTTTACTTTAGTTCATTTGTTGTGTGTTTTAATACTTTAATAATAAAAAGATTAAAAGAATATGAATTTGGTATATTAAAGAAAAAAACTGTTTATTATGTCGACAGGATATTGTAAGGCTGGCAGATAAATACAGAGATAAAGGTAAATACAAATAATTTCTTATTTAATTTAATTTTAATTAGGTAATAGAAATTACTTATTGTAGTTCCTCTAATAAATCTATAAATATTGATGTATTACCAGTTTCCGTCTGCTAACAAATTGCTTTCTGATCTCTTGTAGCGACTTGAATGCGTTAATATTCCCAACACTTGATGATTTTTAAAACCCAATTGAAATTCGACGCAGGGTCCTCAGGGTGGGGACCCTTTCCTCTTCTATTGTTTTACTCTAATGTAACTTAACAGAAGGGTTAACATATATTTCTCTTTCTTTTTTATATCTTTGAAATTCTTTATGCTTCTATTTCAGGTGTTGTTGGTATTGATGTAGCTGGAGATGAAGGACATCTGGAGGAAGGAATGGCCGCTCTTTTTGATCAGGTAAATTTTATTTTTTTTTGAGGGGGGGTGATGATGTCTAAGTGTTAGGTATATTTTATTTATTTTTCTGTATTTTCTATGGGTTGGGGGGGGGGGGGGATACAACAACCATCACCTTAATTCTTTATATGAAAATTCTCTACATTTAAACTGCAATGGTTATTTATCGCATCGTACTACAGACAGCATTCCGCGGATATCAAAATTAAGAAGTATTAATTTTATGATTTATTATTTTAATATTCGTGGAAAATTGTCTGTAATTTGATGCTTAATTTCCATGTTTGGAACAAAATAATATGTTTACTATTACAGACTGTGATAGAAGCATATGACGAGGCCAGAAAGTTAGGTCTAAAGAGGACTGCCCATGCCGGTGAAGTAGGTCCTGCCTCTTGTGTTGAACAGGTGCAGTAACTTTGTTAGGTTTGGACAGTGACAGTGAAAATTATGTCACTTGCTTTAGTTCAAGTTACAAAGATACAAAGAAGACAGATGGTTAAATAAAGTTCTATTTCTACGCAGCAATAACTAGAGAATTGTAAAAATAACTATTCAACAAAAGTATTAGGTTACTTTTGTACCTATACATTAGATAGACGGTTTTTATTTATTTTTTAGGCATATTTTTCTACTTTAGGCTTTGACAACCCTGCAAGCACATAGAATTGGACATGGTTACAGAGTTCTTGAAAACAATCAACTTTATGAAAAATGTCTCAAGGTAAATTATCACTATTTCGGTATTTTAACTATTAAGTGGGTGTCCTTTTTTGGCAGGGGTGCAGTGTATATTCTACACGGGAACCCCTGTTCAGGGGGGGGGGCGGGGGGGGGGGGGGGAATAAAAAATAAGTGGTTGGAGGGGAAAAAATGTAAAAATTAAGAAAACTGAAAAAAATTTCCATTTCCCCCCGCCTCCTTGGTGAAAAAAACTAAAAAAATGTGTGGCAGGAGGGATAAAATAAATAAAATATAGAGTTCTTTAAATATTTTTCCATTTTCCCCCTACTTGGTGAGAAAAAACTAGGGGGGGGGGGGGGGGAAATAAGAACTTTTGTAGCAGGGGAAAAAAAAAAATCTTGTGCGGAATATACACCCCTGTTTTTTGGTATTAAGTCTTCTCCAGTGCATAAGTTTTCACTCTTTTCTTTTTTTTCTTTTTTATAGCTGCGCCACTTTGGAATAAAAAGGGAAAACACTATTCAGAGACCCGTCAGGCTGTTTAAAACTTTCAGAGACTGTAAAAAATGTTGTTTGATATTTTTGTTATGGGAGACTTGGTACCTAGGTATTTTAATTAGCTTTTTCATAACAACTAAGAAAATACAGATTTGATTTGATTGTTATAATTTCATGCGGACCAAGAGGTCCATTAAAGTAGTGTCATATTGTCTCTGGAATCAAGTGTCTATCAACAAACTTTTTAACTTTGAAAAGTAACATTTTTTCTAGATTCATGCATCAATTGTAGGTGTTTTTAGTTTTTCTTTAAATTGTTTCACTTCTGTTGGTAGAGAATTCCAAAAGCTGATTATTCTGTTAGAATAAAAGTTTTTTCTCAGGGTTTTATATTATTCATAATTATTTTACCCTCCCACTAGGGGAAGAATTTCTAAATAATATTTGAGTTTTACTTTATAAATTGGGTAAAGAAATATAGAGGGGTGGGGGGAAAGAATTTCAACCAGGTTGAAAAATTAAACCTCTGAAATAATACTGATTTTTTTTTTTGCTTTTTTAGGATAAAGTTCATTTTGAGACATGTCCGACGTCGAGCATTTTAACTGGTGCTCAACCCACAGATATTTTCTACCATGCTGTAGTCAAGTAAGTCTTGCTTTACAGCTTTATATGTTATCTTAAAACCATAGAGAGAGAGAGGGGACAATGAGGTGTTTATTACACTTGTCCCCTAAGTTTTATATTAACGTTTTCTTATTCGTTTTCAGTCACTAATTGTAATCTTCAGGAGGGGTAAATTTGTGTATTAACATTGGGGTTTAAACCTTGTCCTTGTTTAGATTTGCTGAAGATGGAGCTAATCTGAGCATCAACTCTGATGACCCTATGGTTACTGGTACTTGGATTGAACAGGTTAATACATTTTAACAGTCTGGCTTCCAAACCATTTCATATCCGCTGAACTAGAACCGGCTACTTACACCCCCCCCCCCCCCCCCCCTATTACTCTTCTCTTCTTACCCTGCCCCTATATGCTTTCAACAACTTTCGTCGTTAGTTTTTTTTCAATTTTGAAAAGTTTTGTGAGCTTAGACAGACTAGATGAGTTTGGTTATACTAATAAACATACCTCAAAAAAAGTTTTCTGGTTCAATAACTATAAAAATAAATACAATATGAAAACAATATGAAATCCGCAAAGAAACTTGAAGGGTATTGAATTCTAGCGGCTGCGACCCTTGTATCAAAAATATCATATTTTAGGAATATGAGCTTGTTAGATCTTGGGGACTAAATGAAACCTATATAACCAGGAATTTATTATTTTTTTAAATTTTAACTGTCAATGTTTCAGTTGTTTAAAGCCTCTTAGTCTCTAAGGGAGGTCTGGAAAATATCTTAAAACCACCCTGAGACATTAAAAGATGACCTTAAAATACCACAAATACGAACAAGCAATTTCTAGATATTAAACAAAAAAAACCTTACGTTCTATCCCAGCTTATACCAACAACGAAATGAAGGTGAAAAAAAAACACGAAACTGAAATACGAGATTTTCAACTGTCATGGGGGGGAGGACACTTAGTAGAATAGAATTGACGACCTTTTTATCTGCACCCCACCCCCCCCCCCCCAAAAAAAAAAAAAATTATTTAAATTTATTTCGCTTGATGGCTGAAAAGATCTATAGAATAGATGTATATACAGATGCAGCGTGGCCACATTTTTCAGTATACTGAAAATATTCAGTATTCTTCAGTATTTGGAAATTGGGGGTTCAGTATTTTCAGTAAATACTGAATATTCAGTATTTGAAAATTTTATTCAGTATTTTTCAGTTTTTGTAAATTTTCATGATTCAGTATTTTCATTATTTCTTAAATTCCAAATTTTTTTGCATAAATAAGATGTTTTTTCAAGTAGTTGATGTCAGATTTTTTTCGGCGCTTCGCGCCTCACTTTACTTTCCTTTAAATTACCCTATAACTTTGTACATTAATTTTGCTTTTTTTTATGGTAATCATAGACGTTCAAGGGGGTGGGGGGGGGGGTAAAGTGGCGATTACCCCCCCCCCCCCATTTGAAATTTACCCCCAACCATTAATTTTGGGGGGTAAATACCCCCCCCCCAAAAAAAATAAAAATCTCTAACAAAAAATTTTTGCGCGCTTCGCGCGCATTTTTAATACTAAATATTTAATAAAATTTAAATTAACCCTCCCAAAAATTTTACCCCTGCCAACAGATTTCAGGGGGGGTAATTACCCCCCCCAAGCAAATTTTACCCCTGGGGTAAAAATTTTTTTTTGGGGGGGGAAACTTTGCGGCCCGCTTCGCGCGCCATTTTACCCCCCCCCCCCCCCCACCCCAAAAGCGAATTACCCCCCCCCCCTTTAAAAAAATTTTACCCCCCCCAAAATAAAAAGCTTGGACGTCTATGATGGTAATATGCATTTTTTTTCAATTTCATCTCAAATATAAATTTTTTAGATATTTGAGATGCTTTTATACAGTATTTTTTTCAGATATTTTTTTTGTCTATTAATAGAATGAATAATCTAAGGTGAGTAATTAGATTATTCAAGAGTAGATTTGTTAAGATTGCTTTCAATATGGCAGGTATCCCAATTAATAATATTATCCTCTATCGTTTTCAAGTAAATATTTAGGTAATGGCATTAATATTTCTTTTTATTAAAAAAAAAAAAAAATATTTGTAAAAAATGATTATGTTACCATCTATTCACCTTTTTCCATTTAATCCATTTAAATTAAAAAATCACATTTTTTTAATGTTGAATGCTTAGGTAATTATAAGTTGATCTATTACTACCAGATTCAGATATCCTAGAGCCGAGGACAAGTTGGTTCAGGTCCTGGTTCCCCTACCTACGCTGGGTCCCCTCCTCACCACAAGAACTTAAACAGACAGAAGAGACAATCATTAGCTATCTTAAAACACCTTCTGAAGGTAAGATCCCCGCAATGTTTTATGAAACACTGCTGGAAATAAAATTCTGATTAAAATTTGGAATGCCTGCCTTCCCCATTTTTCATACCTACATAGTTCTCTCCGTGGTAAGACACTGTGCACACCACTGTTTGAGTCTGACGTTAAATTAATAGAGAGACAAGAGATAAAATCAATCCTATTTGTAATACACGTTATATTCTAGCATTTACCTATTCAGATAATAACAAACATTTAAATAGTAAAAGAATAGAGGGGTCATGAAACATAACTCTGCCAACAGGGCGGGGACCCTGTCCCGATATTGTATTGGGTCTTCAAATAAGATTATAGCGTCGTCGGAAATATAAAGATAGCGGAGTCCATGTAAAAGAATAGAAAGCAATTTTTTATCAGCCGAAAAGGGTCTGCAGTCTCCACCACTTTGGCCAGGTAGTTGACTGAATTATACATCTAAACTTATATATTTATTATTATAGGTTTCTATGTGAATGTTGGTAATGTAAATGATCATCCTTGTTACGTGTGGACAAGAAAGTTTAAAACCAAAGATAAAAATTAACGAACACCTCTGGTCATGATGCATGGTATGGGCGCAGGTGAGAAGTTGTTGATGGAATTCACCTGTGTTATTTAAACTTTTAGCTAAACAATAAGCAATGAAAATAAGAGCAAGTCTTTTAAAGTAAAATAATACAAGAATAAGGTGTGGCCAATAAGCGAAATAAATCTAAATTAATATTTGTAGAATGTATTAAAAGGTCGTCCTAACTACGAAGCATTGCCCCCAAAATCTTGAAAAAATAAACTGAAATTACCAGAGCTGGATCTTTAAATCGTTTATAGGTGATTTAAACCGGGGCGATTCATTCAGTGCGCCATCAAATTATTAAATACTAATATTTTTATTAATATATCTTATATACAAAATCTATAAACAAGACTTTAACTTTAAGTACGTCCATATTAAGTATACTGCATTTAAGCAATCAATTTTTAAAAATTTATCTTTCCAATAGTCTGAATTATTGAGCTTCGCTTTTAAAGAATGTTATAATTCTTGCATTAATAAAATAATTACAGTATATCAGTGGCGTGCACAGCGATTTACACCAGTGCAGTGTGACGAGATGGTTTAAATAAAGAGGGGCAGCTCTTCCCCTCGCTACAGAGGAATAGATTTTAAAAGATTTAATCTTATTTAAATCCATGAATACATTTAAGCGAAGCTCAGCAAATCAGATATAGAGAGGAATAATCTTACGATATTCAAAGAGTTATGTTTAATCGAATACCTAGGTATGTAATGCAGTGCATAATTTGTGTAGAAACCTAAAAAGGTTTATCTGAAGTTTACCAATCAGACAAAAATCTACTTGAAATTTTAAAGATAGATATGTACCTATTTCATTTCAAAATTTACTTCTTCTCACTTATTCAGCTAGTCCTTTCGCACAAACATATTTCTTGTTTAATAATAATTTACTTGTAAATTTGTAAAATAAGCATAAAAAATACGGCTTTGTCCAAAAAGAAAAAGTGTGTTGCTAGCTCTGATGCAATACGAGGGAAACCGCCTTGTATTCAGTTAAAGCGCAAGTATTTCCTTATCATTACTTCATTTTCTTATGATAAGTAGAACAAAATATATGTATATGTATATGTTGATTATAAATCTATTTCACAATTATAATATCGGTCAGTCTGTCTGTAATACAATGGTGGGAAGTTGTATTAACTTGGCTTTTATATGAAATTAATAAATTGTAAATATACTTCTTTCCAAAAAATTCGTATCATTATATAAACCCTTCTAACATTATCTAAATGGTTTCTACATTCGAAAAGTCTAAAAGTTCTTGTGTAAATTTACATGACCTTTGATAATATATTCTACGATTTACTTTGTCTGTTCGTTTATTTAACATTTTAAAGTAATTTCGCATTTTATTTCTTTTACTCTATGGGTATTGTTATTCTTGTTTGTAGTGTTTGGTAAAGGATTAACTTCATAATCTGATGTTGTATTTATTGTTTGTTTAAGATAACAAATAACATAGTTCGCAAATGTTTAAGATACTTAATTTATCTTTTAGTTTGTATATTGAGAGAACGAGAAGGATATGTAAATGGAAATTGATTCTAATTTTTCATAATTTTTTAGAGATGGTGTAGGTATATAATGAGGACATGGTGACTTGCTAGCATTTAAAAACATGAAAGAATTATCTGATAATATGAAGCTTGTATGATATCCTACAATTTAATTGTGACCAAGCTACTCTTCTACTAACTACATCAGAACTTAAAGTGTCTTATATCTATCATAATTTCTCTCCTATAGCTTAAGAGCTACTTAAGGATTTATATTTTTGAGAAATGTTTTTATTTGTTAAGTTTATTCATACTCTGTGTCAAAAACATTAGTAAAAACATCACACACAAAATTTCATATGTAACATTGTTATAGGTATTTTTTTTGTTCCTAAAAGTTGTGTTTAAAGTTATTTAGTTCCTAATGACCTTTAAGATCATTTAATCGGCCAGCTGAATTTATTGCTAAAAAATGCATTTAAAGTTTCTGCAATTTTCTGGATAAGATTAGCTTTTTTGTAGATAAATATTTGATGAGCAATTTACTGAAAGATAATTTTATTGCTAAAAGTACATAGAGAGGAAACAATTTAGTTCGGACAAATAAATGCATTTCATGGTAGGTACCTAAGTGATTCTTATAATAGAAGGGTTTATTTATTCTTAGAGATCCTGTAAAACATTCTAGAAACATTTTAGATATCAACAATTGATATTTAACTTCCTTTTGTTTGGCCGTCAAAATAGCGTTGTTTATTGTTATTTTTTAAATTTTTGTCTATTAACATCAAATGCTTTGAAAAGTCAATTTTTCTTACAAAAATAAAATTTTTAATTGATCTAGGTACCTATTACCTTCAATTTTAGCTTTCTAGGCTGTTTTTAACTGTTGTAAATCCATTGCTTTCGTAGCTCCCCCCTCTCTTTAGATTTTAAATGAACAAAGCTTTTTACATTCATATTATAAACATGTTCATCAATAAATGTTAAGCAAATCGCTAATTAAAGATAGCTAGTAAATTTTAATGATAGGTATATTATATTTTTCGAAGATAGCATTGTCTTAAACATTTTACATCAGGTTTATTGTTTGTCTTTCATTAGTTGTTTACTTGATTTTAGTTGTCACGTAGAAAAAGATCTTCAGTCTAGTTTTACGACGCATTCTGTTAAGAAGTCATAAAATCTGCTGATTTATGAAAAAATCTAAATTATACCTAACTTTAGTTTATATTTCAGATTAACAATAATGCCTGTTTACAAGTTTCACGGCCCCAAACGGACACAAAAAAGTAAGTTTAGTTGCATTATTGAATGAGATATTCTTATATCGAAAACGTTCTTGACAATTAAGATCAACAATTTTGCCATATATTTACTCGTAAAACTCTAACCTAAAAGGCAACTAACCCTTTAAAGGCACAACTGTCATCTGGTAGTCATAAATTGCAGAAAGTGATGAAACGAGCCTGTTGATTGTTTATGAGCCTTATGCCATGGATTTTAAGGGATAAAACAATGAACGATAAATTTAGGCATATCCCCAATGATTATAAACAAATTTACCTCTTCAATAAATTTAATTATAAGTATTAGTTAAAAACTTTGGACACTACCTATTCAATTGGGGTCAATCACAATTTGATTTCAATATTTGCAAAGCTTTCAAGCTAACGAAAAAAGATTAAGGTTGTTTCAAACTTATTTTGTTTTTTTGTAAACAGTCTGGCGCTTAAACATTAAGTCTCAAACATTTTCAAAACATTTTCGAGGATTTTTTATTTTACTAGGTGTACCGTTATCTCGCGCAGAATTGCATATTCACTTGGACGGTGCTGTCAGGTTGTCCACCGTTTGGGAGCTGTCCAAACAGAAAAATATCCCCCTCCCAGGTAAGATTGTCTATTTTTAATATTGGTAGGTATCCCGCTGTCCCGTGCGGAGTTGCATATTCATTTGACTGGCTCTGTGAGACTGTCCACTGTTTGGGAACTATCTAGACAGAAAAATATCTCTCTTCCAGGTAATAACATAAAAACATTGTCAGTAACATGCCGTTTTCGATTCTTGGAACAAAACAAGACGTTATTAAAGTATAATCCTTATATAAAAGTAACAGGATGTCGGTCTGTATATCTGTCTATGCCGAATGATCTCGCTTAATACTGAACCGATATGGGAAAGTTTTTAACTAATTTCAGGGAGGGCACCAGCACCATCCCAAGAGAAATCGTCACTAAAAAATTACCCCTCCCTCCCACCCAAACAAACTCTGACTGCCAGTCCATGGTTCATGCAAAAAAGACAAACAAATATTTTTGATCAGGGTTTTATGATTTTTTATCATTCTTAATAGGTACCTACCCTATATTCTAATGTCATTCTTTATTTTTTCATCCTTTTTTGTGACCACTGAACATTTGATTCATTTCTCCGTTTGTCAATCCTTTTTTTTGTGCTTCGCTACTTTTGGATGTTGTCACCCTTGTTATGATTTTGATTTCTTAGGAAATGGATCTATCGCAGCACTGGAGAAAGTTGTTCACATGAGCGAACCCTCAACACTGGCTGGCTTTCTGTCTGGTTTTCGGTACACTTCACCACCTTTGGCAGGTGGGTTTCTTGTTTTTATTTACATGCTAGTGGCCACGTCTCGTCCCTATAGGCATCTAGTGGCACTTGAGGTAAAGATAATTGGGATTTGAAGTTGACCCTCCACTTTCAATTTTAATTCTAAATCCTGTAGCACTTAAGGTGGGAAGGGTTTGGGGGGGGGGTGGGGTTGTAAATCGTTTCCTCACCAATTTGATTTTAATTTAGGGGCGATTTCTCTTAGGAGGTTGGTGGTACCCTGTACAAAATAGTTTTAAACCTATTTAGGACCTATGAGAATCTACTAATTTAAGGAGAACCGTATCGGTTCAGCGGTTAGCGAGATTCTTCAGTACAAATAGACAGGCCTACATCAGGGGCGTCCAAGCTTTTTTTTTTGGGGGGGGTAAAAAATTTTAGGGGGGGGGGTAATTCGTGTTTGGGGGGGGTAAAATGGCGCGCGAAGCGCGCCGAAATTTTTTTTTACCCCCCCCAAAATTTTTACCCCGGGGGTAAAATTTGATTGGGGGGGGTAATTACCCCCCCTAAAGTCTGTTGGGGGGGGGTAAATACTCCCCCCAAATCTGTTGGGGGGGGTAATTACCCCCCCCAAACTAATTTACCCCGGGGGTAAAATTTTTGGGGGGGGTAATTTAATTATGTAAAAAAAGCACCTACCTAATCTATTAAGTTAATATGTACTATCCTATAACATAAAGTAGCAAGTAAGGTTTATTTGACTATAGCTTCAGATTTCATTAATTTTAATACTGAGTTCTCCTTTTTAGGAAAGCTTCACATAGATCCCATGATGGTTCCACACTATTCAATGGTAAATCCTTTGAGTGGTTTTAGGCTATTTTTCTCCTCCCTTTTTACCCTTTAGAAAACACGAGTTCTTAGATGCTAAGGGCGCCACTACTATTCAAATATATAGTAGTATCTCATTCTTTAGAACATAAAAATACAATAATTAACTCACTAACCAATGAACCAATATGATTATACTTTAAAGTGAAGCGTCTTATAGGTCCTGGTAAGTTTTATAACTAGTTTTGAGACACCCTGACATCCTCCCAAAAGAAATCGCCTATAGAAATTCTTTTTCATTATTTAATGAAATATTTAATTTAGTTAGGTATCTATTTTATGGAATCTTCAGTGCTTTACAATTACATCATAGATCCCCCCCCCAAAAAAAATTTTCAGTAAAATTTTTTTTTAAGAACATTCAATTTGGGGGGGGTAAATACCCCCCCAAAAAATTTTTTTTTTAAAGAACATTTATTTTGGGGGGGGTAATTACCCCCCCCCAAAATGGTTTGGGGAGGGTAAATACCCCCCCCAAAATCGTTGGGGGTGCCTACGGCACCCCCAAGGTAGGGGTAATTTTTTTTGGGGGGGGTATTGTTCAAAAAATTTTGGGGGTGCCTACGGCACCCCCAAAATCGTTTGGGGGTGCCAAATGGCCCATTACCCCCCCCCTTGGACGCCTATGCCTACATCCAGGGGCGTCCAAGCTTTTTTTTTTTGGGGGGGGGGGGTAAATTAGCGCGCAAAGCGCGCCGCAATTTATTTACCCCCCCCCCTGAAGTCTGTTGGCAGGGGTAAATTTTGTTTACCCCCCCCCAAAAAAAAAAATTTACCCACGGGGTAAAATTTTTTGGTGGGGTAATTTAAATTTTATTAAATATTCAGTAGGTATTAAAAATGCGCGCGCAAAAATTTTTTTGTTAGAGATTTTTTTTTTAAATGGAGGGGTAATCCCCACTTTACCCCCCACCCCCCCTTGACGCCAATGCCGACATCCTGGTACTTTTATGTAAGGATAATGGATTTCAGCAATATTATTGTTTTCTGTCTAGGTGATATTGTTGCCATGGAAAGAGTTGCACACGAATTCTGTGAAGATATTTCATCACATGGTGTTCTTTATGTTGAAGCTAGGTAAGTTAAGAATTTCAATTATTTGGAACATTTTTTTCAATCTCTTTCAGAAATCTCCCAATTTCCATAAAACAACCGTACTGAAAAAAATTGGGGGGGGGGGGGGAGGGACATTTTTATAGGGATGATTAGTCTTGGGAGGTTAGTGTTACCATCCCCAAAATATCATCAACCTTCCCAGGACCTATGAAGCTACACTGCAAAGGAGAACCATATTGGGTCAGCGGGTTAGCAAGATCCTTCGGTTCACAGACAGACACAGATCTTGTTATATATATAAGGATAGTTATATTGATTAATAAACAGACAACAAAAAACTTTATATATAACCTTGCTCTATATTCAGGTTCTGTCCTCATTTATTGGTAAAACCTGAAGGTGGAGAAGATTCTGCAACTGCCGATGATATCCTGGAGGCAGTTTTAAGGTAAAATTTTCTTTTGCCATGTAGTTTAAGTAAAATATAAAATGTAGGTAAAATCATCATCGGAGATTTTAAAACTAAAGCGTTAAATAGGTTACTTCCCTATATTTTGTCGGACTGTAGCAAATTTTAAAATTATCAAATCCAAATGAAATGTTCTATATGGTTAACAAAGACAATACATTGCAAAAGTCATCTTTATTACCTATTTATCTATTTAATCCAAATTTTTGTAGAGGATTTGATAAAGGATCTGCAGATTTTGGAGTAACTGTCCGCACTCTATTATGCTGCATCAGAGGACTTCCACAATTTGATAAGGAAAGACATTTTTTAATTTAATGCTAAATTACTTGGGCACTATTTTTTCATCCTTTATCCTTTAATGAGCTTTTTTTGTGTGGGAAGTGTTATTTTGTCTCAAAGCCTTGTCTGCAAGAGGGTTAGGTATCTCCAATCCAAATAGCTTAATACTGGCCCATTACGTCTATACTAGTGGTGTAAGATTCTTATCCACCAGCCCAAAATAAGAATAAAAAATACAAAACTTGGACGTCCTTGCCTCCCTGGATCAATATTAATATGACCCGAAACTTGTAACCACGATCGGTCCAGAGCTGTTTACGGCATCTTACTAGACAATGACATATTTAGACAGTAAGACAACATCTAACTTTTACTTTAGTTCATTTGTTGTGTGTTTTAATACTTTAATAATAAAAAGATTAAAAGAATATGAATTTGGTATATTAAAGAAAAAAACTGTTTATTATGTCGACAGGATATTGTAAGGCTGGCAGATAAATACAGAGATAAAGGTAAATACAAATAATTTCTTATTTAATTTAATTTTAATTAGGTAATAGAAATTACTTATTGTAGTTCCTCTAATAAATCTATAAATATTGATGTATTACCAGTTTCCGTCTGCTAACAAATTGCTTTCTGATCTCTTGTAGCGACTTGAATGCGTTAATATTCCCAACACTTGATGATTTTTAAAACCCAATTGAAATTCGACGCAGGGTCCTCAGGGTGGGGACCCTTTCCTCTTCTATTGTTTTACTCTAATGTAACTTAACAGAAGGGTTAACATATATTTCTCTTTCTTTTTTATATCTTTGAAATTCTTTATGCTTCTATTTCAGGTGTTGTTGGTATTGATGTAGCTGGAGATGAAGGACATCTGGAGGAAGGAATGGCCGCTCTTTTTGATCAGGTAAATTTTATTTTTTTTTGAGGGGGGGTGATGATGTCTAAGTGTTAGGTATATTTTATTTATTTTTCTGTATTTTCTATGGGTTGGGGGGGGGGGGGGGGGGATACAACAACCATCACCTTAATTCTTTATATGAAAATTCTCTACATTTAAACTGCAATGGTTATTTATCGCATCGTACTACAGACAGCATTCCGCGGATATCAAAATTAAGAAGTATTAATTTTATGATTTATTATTTTAATATTCGTGGAAAATTGTCTGTAATTTGATGCTTAATTTCCATGTTTGGAACAAAATAATATGTTTACTATTACAGACTGTGATAGAAGCATATGACGAGGCCAGAAAGTTAGGTCTAAAGAGGACTGCCCATGCCGGTGAAGTAGGTCCTGCCTCTTGTGTTGAACAGGTGCAGTAACTTTGTTAGGTTTGGACAGTGACAGTGAAAATTATGTCACTTGCTTTAGTTCAAGTTACAAAGATACAAAGAAGACAGATGGTTAAATAAAGTTCTATTTCTACGCAGCAATAACTAGAGAATTGTAAAAATAACTATTCAACAAAAGTATTAGGTTACTTTTGTACCTATACATTAGATAGACGGTTTTTATTTATTTTTTAGGCATATTTTTCTACTTTAGGCTTTGACAACCCTGCAAGCACATAGAATTGGACATGGTTACAGAGTTCTTGAAAACAATCAACTTTATGAAAAATGTCTCAAGGTAAATTATCACTATTTCGGTATTTTAACTATTAAGTGGGTGTCCTTTTTTGGCAGGGGTGCAGTGTATATTCTACACGGGAACCCCTGTTCAGGGGGGGGGGCGGGGGGGGGGGGGGAATAAAAAATAAGTGGTTGGAGGGGAAAAAATGTAAAAATTAAGAAAACTGAAAAAAATTTCCATTTCCCCCCGCCTCCTTGGTGAAAAAAACTAAAAAAATGTGTGGCAGGAGGGATAAAATAAATAAAATATAGAGTTCTTTAAATATTTTTCCATTTTCCCCCTACTTGGTGAGAAAAAACTAGGGGGGGGGGGGGGAAATAAGAACTTTTGTAGCAGGGGAAAAAAAAAAATCTTGTGCGGAATATACACCCCTGTTTTTTGGTATTAAGTCTTCTCCAGTGCATAAGTTTTCACTCTTTTCTTTTTTTTCTTTTTTATAGCTGCGCCACTTTGGAATAAAAAGGGAAAACACTATTCAGAGACCCGTCAGGCTGTTTAAAACTTTCAGAGACTGTAAAAAATGTTGTTTGATATTTTTGTTATGGGAGACTTGGTACCTAGGTATTTTAATTAGCTTTTTCATAACAACTAAGAAAATACAGATTTGATTTGATTGTTATAATTTCATGCGGACCAAGAGGTCCATTAAAGTAGTGTCATATTGTCTCTGGAATCAAGTGTCTATCAACAAACTTTTTAACTTTTAAAAGTAACATTTTTTCTAGATTCATGCATCAATTGTAGGTGTTTTTAGTTTTTCTTTAAATTGTTTCACTTCTGTTGGTAGAGAATTCCAAAAGCTGATTATTCTGTTAGAATAAAAGTTTTTTCTCAGGGTTTTATATTATTCATAATTATTTTACCCTCCCACTAGGGGAAGAATTTCTAAATAATATTTGAGTTTTACTTTATAAATTGGGTAAAGAAATATAGAGGGGTGGGGGGAAAGAATTTCAACCAGGTTGAAAAATTAAACCTCTGAAATAATACTGATTTTTTTTTTTGCTTTTTTAGGATAAAGTTCATTTTGAGACATGTCCGACGTCGAGCATTTTAACTGGTGCTCAACCCACAGATATTTTCTACCATGCTGTAGTCAAGTAAGTCTTGCTTTACAGCTTTATATGTTATCTTAAAACCATAGAGAGAGAGAGGGGACAATGAGGTGTTTATTACACTTGTCCCCTAAGTTTTATATTAACGTTTTCTTATTCGTTTTCAGTCACTAATTGTAATCTTCAGGAGGGGTAAATTTGTGTATTAACATTGGGGTTTAAACCTTGTCCTTGTTTAGATTTGCTGAAGATGGAGCTAATCTGAGCATCAACTCTGATGACCCTATGGTTACTGGTACTTGGATTGAACAGGTTAATACATTTTAACAGTCTGGCTTCCAAACCATTTCATATCCGCTGAACTAGAACCGGCTACTTACACCCCCCCCCCCCCTATTACTCTTCTCTTCTTACCCTGCCCCTATATGCTTTCAACAACTTTCGTCGTTAGTTTTTTTTCAATTTTGAAAAGTTTTGTGAGCTTAGACAGACTAGATGAGTTTGGTTATACTAATAAACATACCTCAAAAAAAGTTTTCTGGTTCAATAACTATAAAAATAAATACAATATGAAAACAATATGAAATCCGCAAAGAAACTTGAAGGGTATTGAATTCTAGCGGCTGCGACCCTTGTATCAAAAATATCATATTTTAGGAATATGAGCTTGTTAGATCTTGGGGACTAAATGAAACCTATATAACCAGGAATTTATTATTTTTTTAAATTTTAACTGTCAATGTTTCAGTTGTTTAAAGCCTCTTAGTCTCTAAGGGAGGTCTGGAAAATATCTTAAAACCACCCTGAGACATTAAAAGATGACCTTAAAATACCACAAATACGAACAAGCAATTTCTAGATATTAAACAAAAAAAACCTTACGTTCTATCCCAGCTTATACCAACAACGAAATGAAGGTGAAAAAAAAACACGAAACTGAAATACGAGATTTTCAACTGTCATGGGGGGGAGGACACTTAGTAGAATAGAATTGACGACCTTTTTATCTGCACCCCACCCCCCCCCCCCAAAAAAAAAAAAAATTATTTAAATTTATTTCGCTTGATGGCTGAAAAGATCTATAGAATAGATGTATATACAGATGCAGCGTGGCCACATTTTTCAGTATACTGAAAATATTCAGTATTCTTCAGTATTTGGAAATTGGGGGTTCAGTATTTTCAGTAAATACTGAATATTCAGTATTTGAAAATTTTATTCAGTATTTTTCAGTTTTTGTAAATTTTCATGATTCAGTATTTTCATTATTTCTTAAATTCCAAATTTTTTTGCATAAATAAGATGTTTTTTCAAGTAGTTGATGTCAGATTTTTTTCGGCGCTTCGCGCCTCACTTTACTTTCCTTTAAATTACCCTATAACTTTGTACATTAATTTTGCTTTTTTTTATGGTAATCATAGACGTTCAAGGGGGTGGGGGGGGGGTAAAGTGGCGATTACCCCCCCCCCATTTGAAATTTACCCCCAACCATTAATTTTGGGGGGTAAATACCCCCCCCCCCAAAAAAATAAAAATCTCTAACAAAAAATTTTTGCGCGCTTCGCGCGCATTTTTAATACTAAATATTTAATAAAATTTAAATTAACCCTCCCAAAAATTTTACCCCTGCCAACAGATTTCAGGGGGGGTAATTACCCCCCCCAAGCAAATTTTACCCCTGGGGTAAAAATTTTTTTTTGGGGGGGGAAACTTTGCGGCCCGCTTCGCGCGCCATTTTACCCCCCCCCCCCCCACCCCAAAAGCGAATTACCCCCCCCCCCCTTTAAAAAAATTTTACCCCCCCCAAAATAAAAAGCTTGGACGTCTATGATGGTAATATGCATTTTTTTTCAATTTCATCTCAAATATAAATTTTTTAGATATTTGAGATGCTTTTATACAGTATTTTTTTCAGATATTTTTTTTGTCTATTAATAGAATGAATAATCTAAGGTGAGTAATTTGCATGATTATTGAAGGTAAAGTTTTTTAGCATGCTCTTAACTCAACTAAAAAGTATTTAAGTTTTGTAATCATTTCAAATATTTATCAGTCATTTTATGCTTAATTGGTGCAAGAAAATCTAAGAGGCAAAATTAAAAGATCTTTAAAATATCCCCCTAATAATAAAGCTATGAAATGAGGAATCATATAAAAAAATACTTATTCAGTATTTGTATTTTTTTGTTCAGTATTTCAGTATTTTTTCTTATTTTAGGATTCA
The DNA here is from genome assembly GCF_053477335.1 of Acartia tonsa. Lineage (NCBI taxonomy): Eukaryota > Metazoa > Arthropoda > Copepoda > Calanoida > Acartiidae > Acartia > Acartia tonsa. The sequence goes on along the minus strand of NC_137268.1, from coordinate 28,503,946 downwards.
GTATTTTCAGTATTTCCTTTTTTTTTCTTCAGTATCAGTATTTTTTTGGTTGTGGCCACACTTCAGATGATTACCCCCCTCCCTTTTTCAATGATTTGTCTGCTATTAAATTGTTTTCTGCTAATGGCTGTGTTAATATTCCCATCACCATTGGTCAATTTTCAAAGACCCAATTGAGAGTCGGCACAAGGACGTTTTGATGAGGAGATACAGTTATTTAACCCTTTCTCCCTCTAGTCTTTTACTCTAATGTTGGCTATACCTTATTTCTGGTTCTATCCACCCTAAAATAATAAAAATATGAGCAGAGCCAACTTCAATGCCATAAGATCCAGCTTCCTGCCTGACGATGAGAAGAAAGAAATGTTGAAGAAACTCAGAGAAGTTAATCATATTCACGATGATTATTAAATTTCTCATTTTGATTCCAAGTTTTCTGCCAGTCAAAATTTAAATTAATGACAATAATTCTTAATTCATGTAGATTTGCCAATTTCCAATGACGCCATAGCTTTAGTATAAGTTTTTATATTATGGATGAAATGCAGTACAATAACAATTTATATTTATGTTCATTAGGTTTTAAATGTTATCAATATAGAAAACTATACAGAAATTAAAAGGATCTTTTAGTTTGAAAAGCCTGAAATTAAAAAGTTTGAGGCTATTGTATTGTTTAATTGCTTACCTATTCGTAAACAATATTTTAATTATTATAAATGCATAAAATAAATGAAAAAAAGAAAGTTATTTTTGATTGGCAGAAGTTGATCATTATTATCTATGTATCTGTATATTTATAATTGTCTTTAAAATTGTCTATAATTCATTATTGTTTTTCCTAATATTGACGCATTTATTTGAGCTGTGTTCTTCTTTTACTTTATGTTTAGTGTAAATTATGACGTAATTAACAATCAGTACTTTTTACAATTAATATATGATAACTGTAGTTAAGTTTAAACCAGAATAATTTTTGTCCATAAGTATCGCAGCAATAACAAGCAACCAAATTTTTTAGATCATAAAATTACATTCTGTAATATCCTTATAAATTTTTTTTTCTTTATAAAAGAAAATTAAAAGTGAAGAGTATTCCTTCTCCACCCCCCCCCCCTCCCCTCTTAAGTGCCCCTAGAGGTATCTAGTTGCGTAGCTACTAGCTTAGTTTAATGACATCAGAGCTTTTGAAGAGTTATTTTAAAAAAAACTTAGTTTACAAAACTTTAGGTGCAAGTATAATTAACAGTCCAATATCTCGACACTCCCTGAATATAATGAAGTTAAATAGATATGAACATCATGACCTTTTCTGACAGTATACTTATCTCTTTCTGATATAAAGATGTTTGCTTTTTTAAATTTTTAGTTAACTTTTGCATTTCAATATTTGATAGCAAAATAACTAAAGAAGGAAATAAAAGTCTGATTCATAACTTCAAGAAAAAAATCAAAATACATTTCTTGGCTTGTATTCAGTCAATTAAGTACTTATCAATTTGAATGTGATTTAACTATTTATTTTAATATTTATTATTTTACCTTTTCATGTTAATGAAATTGTGATTTTACTGTTAAACTTTTAATTATTGATCTTTTTTTTAAAACAAACTTGTTCCAAAGTTTGATAATAATAGTTATTTAGTACCTATACTTTTTGGTGCATTATTTATTTTTGATTTTTAATTACCATAGAACAGAACATTTAAAGTTTAAATATCTTCATGATGGCCAAATAGATTTTGATATTTTCTTGTAAATCCGTGAAATTTTTAAAATTCTTTTCTTAGAAAATGGAAGATTTTTCACAATAACTTTTTTAAAAATCTTTAAATGGTTTATTATAAGACTAATCTAAACAAGAAAATCGAATTAAAGACTAATCTACTTCTTAAATGTTCTTTTTTTACTGTTTGATTTTTAGCAGTTGTGTGCTACAGGGGCCAGGTTGTAGGTTGGTGTCAACACCCCACTTAAAATCAAAATTTGGAAGACTTGTCTTTCCCCTTTTTTACCCTGTACCTAATGATTTCAAAACCTCCCTGGTGATTTGCTGTGCACGCCACTGATTTATATATTTACAAAATATAAAGAAATAAAAATATTTTCAGAAGTAAAAAAATGACGGAGGTAGAAGTAGAAAATATACCCAGAGAAAATAGTTCAACAATAATGCCAGGAAAATGATCAACTACTGTTGCGCATTTTCTAGCAGATTATTCAAGAGTAGATTTGTTAAGATTGCTTTCAATATGGCAGGTATCCCAATTAATAATATTATCCTCTATCGTTTTCAAGTAAATATTTAGGTAATGGCATTAATATTTCTTTTTATTAAAAAAAAAAAAAAATATTTGTAAAAAATGATTATGTTACCATCTATTCACCTTTTTCCATTTAATCCATTTAAATTAAAAAATCACATTTTTTTAATGTTGAATGCTTAGGTAATTATAAGTTGATCTATTACTACCAGATTCAGATATCCTAGAGCCGAGGACAAGTTGGTTCAGGTCCTGGTTCCCCTACCTACGCTGGGTCCCCTCCTCACCACAAGAACTTAAACAGACAGAAGAGACAATCATTAGCTATCTTAAAACACCTTCTGAAGGTAAGATCCCCGCAATGTTTTATGAAACACTGCTGGAAATAAAATTCTGATTAAAATTTGGAATGCCTGCCTTCCCCATTTTTCATACCTACATAGTTCTCTCCGTGGTAAGACACTGTGCACACCACTGTTTGAGTCTGACGTTAAATTAATAGAGAGACAAGAGATAAAATCAATCCTATTTGTAATACACGTTATATTCTAGCATTTACCTATTCAGATAATAACAAACATTTAAATAGTAAAAGAATAGAGGGGTCATGAAACATAACTCTGCCAACAGGGCGGGGACCCTGTCCCGATATTGTATTGGGTCTTCAAATAAGATTATAGCGTCGTCGGAAATATAAAGATAGCGGAGTCCATGTAAAAGAATAGAAAGCAATTTTTTATCAGCCGAAAAGGGTCTGCAGTCTCCACCACTTTGGCCAGGTAGTTGACTGAATTATACATCTAAACTTATATATTTATTATTATAGGTTTCTATGTGAATGTTGGTAATGTAAATGATCATCCTTGTTACGTGTGGACAAGAAAGTTTAAAACCAAAGATAAAAATAAACGAACACCTCTGGTCATGATGCATGGTATGGGCGCAGGTGAGAAGTTGTTGATGGAATTCACCTGTGTTATTTAAACTTTTAGCTAAACAATAAGCAATGAAAATAAGAGCAAGTCTTTTAAAGTAAAATAATACAAGAATAAGGTGTGGCCAATAAGCGAAATAAATCTAAATTAATATTTGTAGAATGTATTAAAAGGTCGTCCTAACTACGAAGCATTGCCCCCAAAATCTTGAAAAAATAAACTGAAATTACCAGAGCTGGATCTTTAAATCGTTTATAGGTGATTTAAACCGGGGCGATTCATTCAGTGCGCCATCAAATTATTAAATACCAATCTTTAAATTGAAATGGCATGGGCGATTCAGCGCGGTCAGTTGCGCCGAACCGGCGCGGCAATGGTACTCAACTAGTGTCATTGCCGCGCTAAATCGGGGTGATTCATATTTAATAAATAAATATTTTTTAAAAATTAGTTTAATATTTTATTGCAAAACTATCGTGAATACATTTTATTGTTATTTTTAAAATAAATTTTATATTTTTTTTATATAAAACACCGTACTGACCCAGTTTAAGTTAAAAAATTGTATCGGCACGTATCGATATTTTAGTGAGTGCGCAGGCGATTTAACAACACCGCGCCGAAAATCTTATAAAAATCGATGTTTTATAGGCGCGCTGTGGCTAACCACCAGCGCACCTACGGTTCACCTCTGAATCGCCCCGATTCAGCGCACTATAAAAACGATTTAAAGATCCAGCTCAGATTGTTTTAATATATAAAATATCCAAGCCTTCAGTTAAATGGCATAAATCTATAGTATGATCAAAAGATATGCTTTCTAAAATGCAGAACCTAAAATGCGGATATGAGAGATCTTACACTTAATGCGGACGTACAGAAAGACATGGCTCCACTTTTAATATACATATTTATTATCATGTCATTAGAGTTTTTATATTCATTAGTTAACTTGTAATTTAAAAAATTAGGAACTTAATATATAAATAGAATATTTAGTTATATATTTTCAGGACTAGCTATGTTTGCTCTAAACATAGATGAACTATGTAAATACTCAGACGTTTATGCAATAGATCTACCAGGTTTTGCAAGAAGCTCAAGACCAAATTTCAGGTAATTAGTTTTTGTTACCATGCTATTTCAAGTTGTTTAAAATGATTCCAGGTTCAGAAACTGGTTACTTTCTGCTGGCAACAAACCGGTTCTATAAACGTTTATAAAAACATTTCAGGTTCAATTGATATATATTAGGAAACGTAAATTGATTCAATTCAATTCAAACACAATTCAAAAGATATAGGTAGAGAAATAGTTTCAACAATTAACACGAAAAAAAAAAAATATATCCTTCCGTTCCAGTTGTAGTATTTTATTTTCTGTAGCCTTTTTCAATGTAAGATTTAGGTTTTCCAATTCAACGTCTTTTATAGTTCTGAACACGAAGTGGCGGAGAAGCAGTATGTGGTGTGCCTGGAGGAATGGAGGAAAGCTGTAGGACTTAATAAAATAAATCTTTTAGGACATAGGTAAAAAAAACATCATTTTAGTTTCAGAAAAAAGTTAGATTTTGAAAACACTAATCTCTGTGACTTTTTGAAAATAAAGGCAAATATAGTTTTACCCTTTACAAATTAAAATTTTTTTTTAGATAATTACATTTAATAAAAACTTAACTACCTAACCTTGTTGTTTTTTAAATTAACAAGGAAGGTTGTGTGGAAGGTGAAAGGGGTAAATTTTCTACGGCCTTAGAGTAGTCAGAGGCCGTTATTTTGCAATTTAATTCAACCTAAATATTTTGTCAGAGATGGAGGGGACATAAGACTTTAAATTTCATTGGTACTCAAAGTTTTATACCTATTAAAAACGTTGATTACTTGTATAGAATTTCGATTAATTAGTTGAAAACAAGTACCTATTGTCAATTTTTTTTCATCAAGAATTTTAATCTAAAGAAGTTTTAACTTATTTATCAACATTGTAGATGTATGTATATCAATTTATCATTCATTGTTTTGTTCCTTGAGATCCATAATATTTTGTTGGGGTTTCAGGATGTTACTAAAGAGAGGGGAATATGAAAGGGAGATATAAAGAGAATGGGATTAAAATTAATTTTGTCAGAATCCAGGTTCCTTGTCCTTAGGATGGATACTGTTTTCATATTTGGGAACTTTGTACTTAGTCAACGCAACAACAACATAATATTATTTTTAGTTTTGGAGGTTACCTAACAACCAGCTACTCTCTAAATTATCCTGGTAACTTGGAGAATGTGATACTTGTTGACCCCTGGGGAATGTCAGAACGACCTAAAGACATTGAAAAGGTAAATAACATTTCTTTAATATCTATCAATTGTAAAATATATCCCAATTAATTTAATTTTTGGCTCAAAAGTAAAGTAAAATAGTTAAAAATAACATTTTTTGTGGGTTTATAGTAGATAATATGCATATTTTCATAGCAATAGCCATGCTTTCTAGATTATACCTTATTCAATTTGGATTTTTTTGTGTCAGTGTGATAAAACCATAATCATTGGAAGAGCTGTTTCAGGGGCTGGGGTAAGAAATCAATAATAGCTATTTATCGCATCGTATTATAAACAGCTTTCCGTGGATATGAAAATGTACAATTATAAGATTAAAACCAGTTTTTTTTCTAGCCTAGCCCCGATATGCCAAAGGCATGGGCTATAAAAACTTTTTTGTAATCTTACAATTGTTTATTTTATATTTCTGGAAAACTGGATATAATACAATGCTTTACATAAATTTTCAGTATGGTTGAGAACCGGTTCTAATCCACCGGATATTAATCAGTTTTGAAGCGATACTAGAATGATAATTAAACTTTAGCTTGCTTCTAATTGCTTTTTAGATTCTAATATCAATTTTGAATGCTTATGTTATAAGAATTTGACATTACCTTACATTACAAGGGTTTGATAAAGAGAAAATGAAAAACTCATAGCCTTCTTCTCCTTATAAGAATTCCAGATACCAAAGGCAAAATTTTACTCAAAGACTTTTCGTGAAAGATTTATTCGCTGTCTATTGTCCTATCCTTGAATGCCTTCATTATAAAGTTTTATCTAAGTAAGACATCATGATTATAATATTCATAGTCTTTGTTGAGAGGGAGAGGAAAATAGCATTGAAATTAATTTAGATCTTCTACTTCAAGCTACCTAAAGTGAAATTTTTACTCAATTATTGGTATTGGGCATGAGATTATTTTATGTCTCTCCTCATTAAATTGTCTGACAGTCTTTAAGCTCTTGTAAGGTAGCTTCACTACATACAACCTACATTTTGATCTGAAGTAATAATAGAAAATCAGTAAGAAAAAAAAACTGTTCCTATTCTGAGCTTTAAGAATCTGTCATTTTCTATTATCTGAAAGTACTAGGTAGTCTTTCAGAAATACAGAATTATTTTAGGGGGGCGGGGGGGGGGGGAGTTATGCTTTGGAATGAAACAATTTATGTAGGCTTGCTTTGCTTCTCATGGGTGTGTCTCTGGTTATCTAAAATATGAACATGTATAATCTACATAGAGAACAGATCTATAGTATAAATGTATATACAGACAACTACCTCCCTTTCTTTTTCAATGATTTTTTTCTTCTGCTTCTAAATTATTTTCAGCTACTTGGCTGTGTTAATGTAAGCGACACCATTGGTTGATTTTCAAAGAAAGGTTGCACAAGGTTGATGCGATGGGGAGATACAGTTATTTAACCCTTTCTCCCTCTAGTTTTTTACTCTTATACATAAAGTACAATGTAACCCTTGTCATTAAATGTTTAAAATTATCTAGACATACAATGTTCCTATCTGGGTGAAAGCAGTATTCAGTGTTGTCAAACACTTTAACCCTCTAGCAGGTTTCAGGTAAAAACAATTTTTCTATCTAATTATAAAAGTAGTAAAATATTTTTGCCTGAAGCTAAGATTTCTATGACTACCGATAAAGATTTCTATTTTAGGAAAGCTTCACATATGTTCCAGGGTGGTTTTAGGCTGTTTACGTTTTTAGATAGAAGTTATTTGATTATTTATTTTCAATTTTCGAGTACTGAGGCTCCAAAGCGCTGCAAATAGCTACTTTTAAAATTTGCCTATCTGAAAAAATAATCGTTGTAAGAATAGATTTATGTGCAGGAATATTTATAGTGAAAAACTAGTGAAGAAAATTTTAGAGGTCTGGTATTAAACATGTGAAAACCAATATTAAGAAGCAATAAATATCAAGGATCTCCAATCGCGTCTTCTGCCACGCGGTCGCAGCTGTAGCTTTGTGTCACTGCGGCAGAATCTTATCATTAAAAATCATGTTAAATATTACTCCAGAGCTTTTGGTACAGTAGTTCCAAAGATTTCGTTCTAATCTTATTCATAAGAACCAGTGTCGTACAAAGGTACTAATTAAATGATAATTATTTCAGAGCTGTAGGACCTGCAGGTCCTAGGTTAGTCCAAAGAATCCGTCCAGATTTAATGCACAAGTATGAGGGTCTAATAGAAGAAGACAATCTAAAGGTACTCTTTATATTTCTATCCATATTAAGAAAAATAGAACCTATCCTAATATGACCAAAAGTAATATATTTACAACCATAGAACACCCCCTCCCCCCCTTATTTTCAATTTATTGAAATATTTCGGGGAGGTTTCTGTTCTCAACAAGGAACTCTGAAACAAAAACTGCCTAAAATTCTTTTTTTAGTGATCTCATAATTATATTTTATTAGGTTATTGCACAGTATTTGTTTCATTGCAATGCTCATCACCCTAGTGGAGAATCTGCTTTCCACAGGTTAGCATCTAGTTTATGTTCTACTAGCGGCTGCTAGGGCCTCTATATGCGAAGGGATATGGAAGGACAGAAAAGAGCCTAAAAACATATCCAGACTTTGTAAAAAATAATAACCTAAAACTATCCCGGGATATATTGAAGCTTCACTGTAAAGGATAACCATGTAGGTTAAGTAGTTCGCAAGATCCTTCGCATAAAAAAGCTTACTGCTTTGTATGATAGGATTTCCAAATCAAAACATTTATTTTGATTATTTAGAAGAATAGACTTTTTTACATTAAGAATGAAAAAAATTATCTTTTTCTGGATTCTATTTTATGCCTTTTTGAAAAAGTTTTTACTTTTTTTACCAGTTTAAACATTCTATGTAACCTAGGGACCTCTAAAATAATGGCCTCCAAAAGTGTGTCAATGTGTCACTTTTTCTTTGTTTTGCATATCTTGGATATTGGACTGATGTCTTCCAACATAAGGAGTAGGAGGTATGCTCCTCTGTCTATATGGAATCTATCGTAGCTTTGCCATTTTTTCATCGTATTTACCTAACCTTTCGCGATGTTCTACGCTGTTTGTATGTCTATACACGAAAGAACATTGATATTTTTTCATGAAAAAAAGGCATCAGTATTATTATATTAAATTAGTTATTTATGGGATATTAATAATCAAGCGTTCTTTATTACATTGGTCCCCAAAGTATATAATAAAGTTTACTTATTTGTTGGCGTAACTTTGGGGACTTTTATTGAATTTTGATTTGTTGTTTTATTAGGTTCATTAAGGTGAGTGTTCAAACGTTTCAACTACTTCGTGTAATCTACAGTAATTTTTTGTGTCATCATGTTTATATGTACATTAATTTATCGGCCGTTGTCTTATCCCTTTCGATTCTTGATAATAATATATTTATGCATGTTTTAGTATGATGACAGGAATAGCATGGGCCAAAAATCCAATGTTACCTAGATTAAAACAAAGAGACCATTCAGGTTGGTTCAAAATTTCGAAAATGATAGATATTCTTTGTTACTTTTACCAAATCAAAGAAGTATGAAAATAATATTATATTCTACATATACCTAAATACTTTGATGTTGCACCAGATTTGCATAAACAAACTAATAAAGTAACTCTAGCAGCTGGCTAAAATTACGATATAATGTTATCTAGACTTTAACAAAGTGATTGATTTATGAAAAAATTATTTTATCCAAAAAGGGAGGGGATATTGGAATGTTTATCAAACTGGTCCCCACCGTTTTTATATTCGTTGGCCAAACAACTTCTGGGACTTTTATTGATTTTATTCACTTAGTCGAGACAACAAGAACTTTTTTGCTCATTAGTAGCATGGCGGAAAATAAAATTATTTGGTAAATATGTACCTACCTAAAAAAAAAAAAAAAATTGCACAAGAAAACAGTTATTTTAACTACGGTTTAACTAGTGCAATATCTGAACCCTACTTTAGAGGAATGGTATAACATTTTAGAGTAGCTGCATTATTAATAAAAAACCTTGTTTTAATTGTTAAATGTGGGATCAGGGAAAGAAAACGAAGTTGCAGGTTTCTTTGTATTTTCACTGTATTTTTTGATAGGTTAGGTTATGTTAGTTAAATGTTAATGATTATCCCGCAGAGTTAGAGCCCTCACAGGGGCTAACAATAGGAGAAAAGCTTATGTGAAAATACGACGAAACACGCTACTTCGTTTTCTTCCCATGATCCCAAATGTATTTTAGTTCCCATGACAATCCTGTATGGTTTAAATTCTTGGGTCACCGCAATATCAGAAGAACAATTTGAGGTGACAACATTTTATCTTATTATATAAAGTAGTACGCTTTTTTGTATGATGTAGCAAATAATCTCTAATTGCTCCATAACTCACATTATTCGTTTGTCAAGCTATTATTTTATTGTGATAAGCTTCTTATGGATGTTGTCATCCTTGTTTGGTCTTAATTATTACCGTCCTTGTTTTTTAAACTGAAGCTTTTCTATATTTAGGATAGGTCCGTCCGGAACGGATAGCTATTACCGCTAATTTAGGCATGCTAGAATTGTCCTATTGATTTCAAACTTTGCATGGTGATTTCTGTAGTAGTTATTATTCAGTTCAGACACTCTACAAGTTTTTTTCAGGAACATGAGGGAAAGAATATCTCAGTGTATTTAGTTGACAACGCGGGACACCATGTCTATGCAGATCAAGCTAAACAGTTCAACAGGAAAATATTCATTCACATAAAATTCAATTAATTGCCTTGTTGTAACGGGTTCATATAACCGACCCTTTGATTGTACGACTTTTGTCTGGAATTCCTAACTGTGTTCCTATTTACGTGCCAAAGCATTCCCCTACTCTAACTTTAAGTATCACGCGTCAGACACATCAGCATTATTAGGTGATGCGTGAGGCGATGTGGTCCAGACTTGAACCCGACACCTCTTGCACAGCAAGCAGGCACGCATTGATTTGCGCTAAGTGATAATTTACCTCACAAAAACTATTTGCCTTCATTTGTTCACAGGGGGTCCTATTCATATCCTCCAGGTTTTTGTATAAGAAAAGTGGAGGGATCGAAAGGGTTAAGACAATGGAAGATAAATTGATGCATGTCCCCAATGATGATAAACAAAATTATTGCTTGTTTACATTAAATTTGTTTGTTAAAAGGTTTTGACACTGTTAGCTTGAACCAACTAATCAAGTTTTAATAAAATACCCGTTGTTTTTAAACGAACAAATAAGACAAAATATGTAAATCTATGGGAACCAGAGTAATATACAGTGCAATGTCCTCTCCCTCCCTGGATAATGTCTTTTTTTGAAATTATGTATATAAAGGATCAGGGGCGTCCAAGCTTTTTTTTTTTTTGGGGGGGGGGGTATTCGGTTTTTGGGGGGGTAAATTACCCCCCCCAAAAAAAATTTTTAACCCGGGGGTAAAATTTGCTTGGGGGGGGTAATTACTCCCCCCTGAAATCTGTTGGCAGGGGTAAATTTTGTTTCCCCCCCCCCCACCCCTACGGCACCCCCAAATTCGTTTGGGGGAGGGCCCGAGGGGGGGTGTAATCCCTACTTTACCCCCCCTTCTTGGACGTCTATGTAAAGGATTTACAAATGAATATCAAATGAATTGATCAGAATTGTGTCCAGTGTAATTAATAAAAGTAGAGAATGACAAACAAGAAAGAAAAAGAGAGGTGGAGGAAAAAAATTGAAAAGATTGTAATACATGCAAAATTGCAAATATATCAAGTATACACATAAAAATCTGAAATTGGTGGGCTGGAAAAATTATTGAAATTAACATTTCCGCCAATAGAAATAGGTGAAACGAAACCAGTGAATATTTAGAATAAATTAAAAAGGACATTTTATGGTCCTTTTACTTTTACACAAAGTATGGAACGTAATGATTACCTCCCAATCCTCCTTATTTTAAAATTAATTGAACTGAAGTGAGGGGTTTTATGGTTTTATTCGCAGTACAAAAAAACTACCTCTTCCCCTTGTTTTTAATTAATTTTAAAAATAGGTTGGGGGAGGGGGGGGGGTGTAACTGGTACTTTTCGTAAAAGCACTAATTTTTGTATCATTAATCATCACGAAACCTACATCATTTAACATATTTTTTACTATTATTTCTAGTATATCTTTAAACCAAAGGTTGCCTTCGACTAGTTAATATTTTGTGAATTATATTTGTAACTTGATATGAATTATGTAATTTTTATAGATCAATGTATATAGTTTACCATTGTTGATCGTTATATGTTTTTATGTGTTTACAAATTTGATTAGTTTTAAACTTTTGATAAAAGGTGTGTATTGGATAAATACTGGGCTAAAAATTGGTTTGGGTTACAAACAAAGGGGATGTTGGTAGTGAAATTTTACTTGGATAAAAACACAAACAAATTACATTTTTAAACGGAGCACTAGGTAGAAAGTTTAGCATTAAACTTATTTTATGTTTTCATTAGACGATTTTTTATTTTAAATATTTTTCAGTTCGAAAATTTTTTCTCAATGTTTTTATGTAAATTTTTTTCTATAACTATTGCAGTCAAAAAGTAAAAACATTTTTAAAGAAAGGTTTGATCAGAATAATCGGGTATAATTTCTTTCGTGGCAAGGCCTCTTAAGGGGAGTTTCGTCGTATTTTTCAAATGGATTTTGAGAGGTTATTTTAGATTAGGTTAGGTTATATTGGGTTAGGTGATTGCCCCGCAGGGTTAGAGCCCTCCATAGGGGTTAGAAATAGGAGAAAAGCTACTGTAATACGAAGAAACGCCCCTTAAGAGGCGTTGCCACGAAAGGGACTATAACCGAATTATCCTGCGTTCATAAATTTTCAAAATTTTAGGTAGAAAATTAAATCAATAAAGTAATGTAAGGTTAAGTGATAGATAGAATTAAGTAGATACTTTACAATTAATGTTAGTTTTTAGAGAGAAAAAAATATGTTTTGTTTAATGTTAAATATTGTACATTTAATTGAAAATTCATAATCATAAGAAGATGCATTGGGGAGGAATGAGGGAGGAAGTCAACCCCTAAAATATTAGGATGTTCTACCTTTTCATCTTTTTATCCCCTAGAGGCTGATACTACCTCCTGCCCCACTCCCTGATGAAAAAAAGTTTGTTTTTGACTTTATATGTTATTATCAAATTGAAAATTTAGCAAGAAAAGGCCTTTTGTTGTCTTTATACTTTTTTAATAAAAAAAAGATTATATATTTACCGATCTATAAATTGACATTAATATACCATATGAAATTATGCATATATGTGAAAATTTATTGAATATTAGGCTATAAAAGTTTTCCGGAATTTTAATAAATATAATAGATTTGAAATCTGCATAATATTTTAAGGATTTTTTATAAAATTCGTTTTTTATATAATTCATTATTTAAAAGCGCAAATCCAATTTTAGTTAATAAATTTTGACCAATAGGATAGGTGGATTGGAAACTACCTGCGCTCTAATTGGTTGAATGATGTACGTCACTTAAGCTTCTCCAATCAGAGCGCAGATAGTTTTCAATCCACCAATCACAGATGTCAAAATTATTTAACTTAATGTGTATTTGCGCTTATAGATAAAGAATTATACAAAAAAACGAATTTTATAAAAATTCCTTAAAATTTTATGCAGATTTCAAATCTATTATTTTTATTAAAATTCCGGAAAACTTTTATAGCCTATTGAATATCTACATATTAAAATTTTTAACATATAAATCAGTATTTAAACATATCCTTAGTGATGTTCAATCATGTCCGCAAAAGTGATTATAATTACAAATATAGCAGCTGAATCGCATTGACAAAATCTAGCATAAACTCAATATTTGTACACATATCCTCACTAAATTAATCATTTTTGCAACAATTTTGCTATTGAGATAATATGCAGTTATTGCACCTTTTTGGATGTGATTGTATACCATATTTTTGCACATATTATTTATTTGTGATGATAATGACATCGTTAATTACAGACCAGTGAAATAAATTTAGATAATACTTTATAATATTCTTTCATTTTATTTGTTCATTAAACACAGGTCTCCTTAACAAAACCTTAGATTTAAAAAAATCTCCAAAGAAACGGACAACGGGGCCTTCAAAAAGGGTACAGTGGTGGTCAGAATCCGTTGGAGATTAAATCTTAGCTGCTCCTTCTTGCCAGATATTGCAATTTGAAGTTTTGTGGTAAAAATGCCTAAAATTACAAGGATTCCAAGGATATCTGCATAAGTGAACACCTTAATTCATCAAATAATAAGGGTGAGTTTAACATTTGATGAGTTTAGATATCTCTTCATATATAAACTACACACTACATCCCCATTCAAAACAATTTTTACTACTATAAATGATATTTTAAAATTAAATAAGAGTAATAAATAAGGTACTATAAGCTTAAGGAGGTTTGTCCATTTTACAACTTTATCCTAAAGGCTATTACCCTGGAACCTGAAGTTTACATATGGCCCAAGTTACTTTTAGTAAATCTGCTCTCCCCCCCCCCCCATACTCTCACAACCTACAAACCTACAAATAGCATAATAATACTATTATGTGTTTCTCTAAAACTAATTGAAGTATAGTGAGAAAAATTTTTATGTAAGGTTTTTAGGCCAAAAATTTGTACAAATTATGTTGACCACCTTCTCCCCCCCCCCCCTTCCCTTTGTCCTAACCTAATTGAGAGGGGGGGCACAGTGGGTTTTTTGGCTGTTTTGGGGATTTTTTAACTTTATGAGTCACAAATACCAACAAAAGCTTATTTTATCTAAAAATAAAGTTAAAACCTTTTGTATACAGGTTATAGCTTATGTAATATAACATATTATAAACATATTATTGTGATTTGATATAAGAAAAATGTCCCTAGAACTAATCTACTCATATAGTTAAAAGTTCGAAATTTCTGAAATTATTCATATTAAAAAAAAATTATTTTAACATCGACTGAGACCTCAATTAAAACTTTTGGAGAGTTTTTAAGGTGTATATGATTAATATACATAATATATTATTCTAAGTTATCAATAAATAGTATACAGGGCTCGGCAGCTGCGCAACAGCTGTGACTAAGCCGTAAATTAAAACCCGTTATGATGCTTTAAAAGATTTTTGATAAGAGGGATTGTTATACTTGGGTCAGGTTCAAACTTTCAGTTGATATTTAAAATTGTAAATGGTTTCCCGAGGTATACAGGCTGCCGAGCCCTGCAAACATACACCATACAAAATAGGAAAAAAATGTGATGTTCTTCAAGATTTTATATGCATTCTCAATTCGATACTGATTTTAAGTAATGATGTTTATAGTAAAAATATTCTTCTATTCTTCTGGAGTCCAGGGGCTTTTATTTAAAGGGACAGCGAAGCGCTAGAAAAATAGCCTAAACCCATCCCAAGTCTTAATTTTGAGAAAAAAATAGCATAAAACCAACACAGGATTAATTTAGAGAATCCAATCGGTTCAGTATTCACTGAGATCTTAATCTTTGGACAAAAAAAAATCTTACTACTTTATATTATAGGATATCTAAGAGTTTTTTTTAATGTATCGTGGTATTACTTATACAAAAGTTTTGTTTTTAACTTCCTTGTTGATCGTTTTCTTTTAACTATCTCCTATTACTTATCAAATACGACTTTTTAAACATTAAAAAAAATATAATATATGATATCAGTCCGTAACGCTATGGGGAAAATGTAATTTTCACAGCTAAAATATATGTGCATCTAATCTATACATTATCTTGTCCGTTTATCTGTCATGCTTCAAAAGAGTTTTTGCATATTATCTCCCTCTTTTTATGTTAAACAACTGCTCTATAACTCAAGTTGCCTTTTTGTTTATGCCAAGTTTTTTGGTGCTTTATTACTTATGGATGTTGTCATCCTTATTATATTGTAAAATCTTTTTTAAAAGTGAAGCTTCTCTATAATTAGGGTCCGTCCGTACGTCTGTCAATCTGTTTGGAACGGATAACTTTTTTTCGTTAATATAGGCATGTTAGAATTGTCTTATCAAACTTATCATACTTTGCATGGTGATTCCTGTAGTAGTTACGTACGATTTAGAATGTGTAGCAACTCTATAATCATAACCAGAATGTCCACTTTTAACATGGCAATTTTTAACTGTTTTCAACAACAAGTTTTGTAATTATCCTGTAATTATTAAGTTTTTCAACAAATTTACTTACATTTCTGTTCAACTTTTATACATTTATGCTCTGATTATTTATGACAATCTATAAGTGGTAATGTTCGTTTTTCCCACCGTCTCAGAGCTTCGCTTTAATGGATGTTGTCATCCTTATTATTTTCAAATTTTAATAGTTGGATGGAAAATTTTAGTAATACAGTAAATGAAAGTGGATTCAGGGACTAATATAGATTTAGAAACCAAGACCATTGAAAGGAAAGAACAATATAAATTAAGTATTTCAAACAAAGTTAAAGGACAGACAGAAAAAAATAGTGGCTTAGAAATCAAATGTTTCAGAAATACAGAAAGAAAGACATACGCACATTTATAAAAATTGAGCAGCTTTGTTACTAAAACTATTTTATAATAATCATTGTATATATGTTTTCAGTATATCCTATAGTATAAGGTACTAAGCTTTTTAGTGTGTAGCGAAGGATCTCACTCACCACTGAACCGATATGGTTCTTCTTTAGAGGGAAGCTTCTTATAGGATGGTTTTAGGCTATTTTATTTTTATAAATAAGCCTGAGTATTGTTTTAAGCTATTTTTCTGCCCTTCTATATCCCTTCAAATACCCTAGATGCTAGGGGCGCAGACGTTAGTTTTATATAGAGTAGATTACCATCAATGAGGTAAATCTTTACCACCTCCCCCCCAAAAAAGCTGTCTATCTAAAATTACAGCGAAGCTTTTCTATAATTAGGGTCAGTCCGTACGTCCCTGCGTCCGTAACGTTAGCTTTTTCGTTAACTTAGGCATGTTAGAATTGTTCTATTGATTCCTGTATTATTGCTGTAAAGCGTATCAACCCTATAATCATTACCAGAATGTCCATACGTTTATGTTGATTTTTAAATTATATTATAAGTACAATATTATAAGCGAAGCATCTCTATAATCAATTCCTAACAATGTCCGTATACCCTTAAACAGTATTTTATATTTAAGAACTTTTGCAAAAAATTTAGGCAAAATTTTGACAAGACTTATTTATATATATTTTACATATTCACGCTCTACATGACTTAATGTTTGTCTGTCACCCCGTTTCAGAGCTTTGCTTTTATGAATGTTGTCATCCTTGTTCAAATATAAATCAACTGGTTGTCAGACCATTACCGATAGACTGAAGGACTTAGTAAATTATAATCTGGATGCTTCTTAGTATGGTAATAAAGTCTTTTAAATAGCAGCCGAGAAATTCACGTTTTCCCTAATAATGTTTCTAACGGACAGATGTACCGACAGACGGACGTATCATTTACAGAATAGCTTCACTATTAAAAACGGAAAGGTAACCTTTAAAGATTAAATATGTGTGTTATTAAATTATATCAATTTTTAGTAGTTTGACTTCATAATGGTATTTAATTTATATTAATACAACTTCACAGTTTCTATTTTCTAAGCTGGATTTCTCATTTGGGGCTACGAGGTGCCAAGAGTTATGAACTAATCCTGAATTATGAATACTTGAATTTAATCAGGGCCTAAATAAATTTTGGCACCTCGTAGCCCCAAGTGAGAAAAACCTTTAAACGTAAAAAATACATGTTATTTTAAGATGAAATATTAGGTGTTCTTGGATTTTAATTTACAGATTTATGACAACTTTTCTTATTTTTCTTTGCATTTTAAAGTAGAAACATCTGTATATATCAATGAAATATTGTTACATATCATTTAATCAGATTTTTACACCAATTTATTCTAGGAAAAAGTAGGAAAAGCAATGTATGATGATTTTAATGAAAAAATTCACTTTTTAAAAATATTCCTTTGACCACGTTCAGCAAAACGGCTGTATTTTGCCTAATTTTGTAGTATATAAAAAAATCTGTTGCATGGCAACTTTTGAATGGTAATACTAGCCCCTGGGACATTTAACTCAAAATTGAGGAAATTTAAAAAATGACCAAAAATCCCACTGTGGGGGGGGGGGGGGGTGACAGAAGATCATTCCAATGTGTTTTAAAAGACTATTAGATATATATAAGCTTTTGGATTTGTATTAATGTAGGACCCAAAGCACTTTTTCATACATTGCTGACCTCTTCCCCTCCCCCCATAAATCAAAAACATAACATTTTGTAAAGAGAGAAAGGGGGGAGGGTTGCAGTTGAAAGGGTACTACTCTGTTGTGTTACTAAGAGACCGCTAGAATTATAGCAGCAAAGCAAACCTTTGAGATATGCTTTGGTAGGTCAAAAGTAACTTTTATAAATTTTGCTGAAACCCCCCCTCCAAGCCCCCTTTCCCTCCGTATTGCTTTACAATCGCTCTCCCCCCTCCAATTAAATAATAGAAGCGAGTATAGCAATACCCTTGTGATTTACTTTGAGATTAGTTGGATTAGATATTTATAAAAGAAAATATGGGCCTATAGAAGTTGAAATATATCTTAAGATTTCTAAATGATACACAATATTATTTACCTATGCCACTAGTCACTATTTCCAACAGATGGGGGGGGGGGGGGGGATTCAGTAATGTTTGTAAAAGTAATATTTGTAATAGATTTTGATGCCTAATAAAGTTTAAGTACTAAAGCTTATATATTTCTTTAGTGATATCTAAAGAACTCTGCCCCTTCACCCCCTTCCTATTAGATTTTATTAGGAGGGGGGGGGGGGAGATGGGGGGTAGTCAACAATATTTCCAGAAACTTTGGGCCTAAGAATCTTACATATAAATTTTTCTCACAATACTTCAAGTAGTTTTGAGTAAAACATAATACTATTACTTTGCCCCCCCCCCGCCCCCTCCCCCCTTAAATTTATTGGCTGTAAGTGGTGGGGTTGGAGGGGGGGGGGGGGGGAGGAGGTTGTGAGTATTTTAAAAATTAACTTTAGCTATATGTAAACTTGAACTGAGGTTTTTTCCTACTGGTTCCAGGGTAACAGCCTCTAGCTTAAAGTTATAAACTGGACATTGTACCTTTTTCATTACTCTTGTTAAAATAATTTCTTAAAAGTTTTAAAATTTTCTAAATGTTAAGGAACTGTGTAGTTTACATATACAGAGACATCTAAACTCCTCAAATGTTAAACTCACCTTTTTATTTGATGAATTAAGGTGTTCATGTATGCATATATCCTTGGAATTCTTGTAATTTTATGCATTTTTACCACAAAACTTCAAATTGCAATATCTGGCAAGAAGGAGCAGCTAAGATTTAATCTCCAACGGATTCTAACCACCACTGTACCCTATTTGAAGGCCCCGTTGTCCGTTTCTTTGGAGATTTTTTTTAATCTAAGGTTTTGTTAAGGAGACCTGTGTAAAAGCAAAGCTTCATTATAATTTGAATGTGTTAAAACCAGGGTTCCGGATCCGGAGCCGTATTTTTCGTTAAAAACGGCTACGGCTCCGGACTAGCTAATAATGATTTTTTAAAGTAATATTATAATTTGGCAACGGTCTATTTCCATATAATAAACTGAAAAACTATTGTTACTTAACAAATAGACACACATCCTTCTACTTTTATATAGCTTTAATCAAATAAAAGCAAAATATTTTATATTATTTATTTTATTTTATCAAATTCAATAATGAAAAAAATTGATATATTAATTTTAAGGTAGGAGCCGAAGCCGCATCAAAATCATACGGCTCCGACACCCTGGTAAAACTGATGCGAAATTTTTACACGAAATGCATGAGTGATAGGTTTAAATCTCGACCCAACAGTGTCATAAACAAAGACGTTAAAAATGGTTCCTAGTGCTGCTATGTCAGGATTGTGAGTGAGTGGGAAATGCCTTGACCTAAAACAAAAGCGCAACTATTTACAATGCACGGTTAGGACTTCCAGACAAAAATCGTGCAATCAAAGGAAGAGTTGGTTGTCTAATGGGCGTTTGGTCATATACATTATGCACAGCAATTATAGTTGGTTAGGATATGCATAATTAATAAATACTTGTCTTTTTAACTATACTTATAAAAAAAAACGACAAACCTACATTTAGTTGACCTATCCGTAGTTAACTGGGATTCATTAATATTCGATAATAGTTCTAACAAGTATGACAACATCCAGTAGTAGCAAAGCTGGAAAATAGAAACAAATAAAAACGGAAATAAAGACCAAGCGAGTCATAGAGTAGACACGCCTATAATTACAGCATTCTATCTTTAATTACGGCTGCGTAAATTACTCTTTCCACATTGTCAGACATACATATTAAGTGAGTTGCTTACTGGATGCTTATACACACTTAGTAGTATATCTCAAATAGCAGCTAAGACATTCACATTTCTACAAACATTTTCCTACGGACAGACAATCACAGAGATGCCTTGCACTGCTAAACAGTTTGGATCATGGAAAGAAAACGAAGTAGCGGGTTTCATAGTATTTTCACAAAAGCTTTTTTCCTCTTTCTAGCCCGTGCAGGGGGCTCTAACCTTGCAGGCAATCATTACCACTTACCTAACCTAAAATAACCTATCAAAAGCTACTGTGAAAAGACGACGAAACCCTTTACTTCGTTTTCTTTCCATGATCCAAAAGTTTTATTTATATTGTCAAATTTTTGCTAAATTTGCTGGCACGCACGTAATATATTAATATTTCATGGAATTAAAATATTATACAAACTTTATCAATGTTTAAGTAGCGCAGCTATATCTAAATATTTTCTGGAAGTCCGTCCATTCACACGAGCGGCTTATATAATCCGTCCAATAAGTCAAAACAAGTTTCAATTTAGCCGCGCTGCTCAGCCCCACCTTTGCTGCAGTCATTTTCAGTTAAAATCTACTACACGCGGCTGCCGAGCCCTAATGTAAATGATTTCAAGTTCTATGTATTTGTTGACTAATTTTGAAGATTTTAAAACTTGAATGAGATTTAAATTAAATGAGCTATCTAAATAGTCTAGAAGTGTTATTAAACTTAATGTTAGTTCGTCATTACTACGCTTCTTCTGACATAATAATCCTTAATTTTCGTAGGTCTTAGGGGATAAGATAATGAACGATAAATTGTACTTTACTTCAATTGTGATAAACAAAATTACCCCTATTGTATATATTAGTAGTTTATAAAAGAGTTTTGTCACTGCTAGTTTGTACCAACCAATTAAGATTTAACAAAGGTGCCCGAGACGGACGGACCGACCCTAATTGTATGAAAGCTTCGCTTTTAGAAAGAAAAAAAACATCTTTTATAATTATTATTTATATATTTCATAAATTGATAGTGAATACATCGGTTTACATACTAAATTACGTAAACATAAATATATATTAATCATCTATACAATATTACATGAATTAGGATGGTACAAAAATTGTATATTAATATTTTGACCCACCCTAACGCTGTCATATAATACATGCAAAAAAAGTTTTCACATACTTTTGAAAAATTACGAACCTTTTAATATAACTTTGAACTCATACATTTTTAAACAAAATTAGTTACATAAACAGTCTAAATATAATAGAAAATATTATTTTACAGTTTTTTTTGTACTTTTTTGAAAGCTTAATGGACGAATTTTGTCTTTTTGATTTTAAGGTAATGGTCATAAAAAATGATACAAAAATTATACATTACATAGAAAAAATACAAAAACAATACGCAAAGTTATAAAAATAGTTACATGAAACAATTTTAAATTAAATAATGTATGTATAATAGTTACAAAGCTAAATAAATACACATAATATAAATATTATTTTATAATTTTACAATGAAAAACACAACTACAAAAATGAGACCAAAATAAAACACCGAGAAGAGAAAGAAGCCCAAGCTCACGCCTTCCATAAGCTTGGACTGTTGATATATTAATCAATATAAATCTTTGGGACTATAAATGCTAAATTAGCATTAATTTTTTATATAAATTCTCTATACAAAAATGCCATTATTTGAATGTCAATTGCACAAAAGCCTTGTCAAAAATATAATTTTTGTCACCGGAGGCAAAATTTTGCAATTTTAGTTTATTTTTAAAACTGGAAAATTTAATTTTTTAATTGTTGAATTTGATTTAATTTATTGAAAAAAAGCAACTAAAAATATATTTTGATTAAAAAAAATTTCTTAGATGGCAATTTGCCTTCTATTCATTTGTTCCCTAATAGATCCCAATTGGGTTTTGATTTGTACCAACTCTAGTTTCAGCTGAATATTTTCTTGTTCCAAAAATTGCGCGCGCATCGCGATTTCTGTCTCCTTTTGGCGTCTAGCATCGCGTGACCGCTTGGCAGCCTCGTTGTTCTTCCTGCGCCTCTCCCAATAAGCTTCATCCTTGTTCAGTCTTGACCTTTCAGAACCTGGAGTGTTGGATCCTTGGCTGGCATCAATACCAGAGTCCAATCCGCAGTTGGTTGTCGGCGTGCTGGCAGCGGTCGGAGAGCCAGGGTCTGGCGTCGTCCTGCGGCCATTCTGCTGGCGTGAGCCTGAGGTGTTCAGATTGTTGCTCATGCTATTGCTGTCCATTGATTTCAGCATGGAGTCACGAAATTCTGCATACTTCTGGTTGGAGGTAGCTGCAAGTTTGGATAATTCAGACATTGACTCGGGGTTTGGCGGGAAATGAGCGCCCCCCTGGGGCAGCGGAGACGAGGAGGAAAGTGGGGGTGGGTAGGTGGGCTTGTGTAGAAATGCCATGGGAAAACCGGGGGCTCCGCCGGGCATTATGTTGGCAATACCCGCCAATTTTAATAGTCCACTCATGTCATGTGGATGCTCGGGCATATGTGGGTGGTGTCCTGCCATAAATAAATTTGTTGCGGGTGGCATTTTTCCAGCGGTTGTTAGGAGGCCATCCTTCGAGTCAATTGGAGGTGATGGGGTGGAGGGGGGTGGAGAAATTGAAAGCCTGGGCAGAGGCATTGTGGAGGTGTGGGTTATAACTCTCTGGTTTGTGCTGCCATCCCGGGGGGAGTCAATTGACAGTGGCGGGGAGTGGGTTGAGTGTAGAGAGTGGATGGATAGATCTGAATGGTGGCCTGTATCTGAACCCGTAGTGTGACCGTCACTCCCCAGGGTGTCTTGCTGCTTGCGCCGGAGAACATTAGAATTATGGAGGTGGTGCAGCGAATCTTCCCAGCTGTTGTCATCGCGTTTCAGCCGTTTGGCGGCGGAAAAATCTAGCGGCTGGTCGGAGCTGGTGTTGTTTGAAAATGCTGAGCGAAACAGACCAAAATCTGGCGGGGAGGGGTGGAATAGGTTGGCACTTGTGTCGCTACTGTGAGGGGGAGATTGGTTTTCCTAAAATAAAAATAAAACATTGAATTATCTTAAAATCAAAAAGAAAATTAAAATTGTATGTAAGCTAGACTTAAGTAAAATAGTTGACTTTTTTCATATAATGGGCCAAATCCTTCAAAAATTCCTATGCTAGGAGTTAGGCTTTCATTTATCTCACATATTTATAGAAAAAAATATGAACTAGGAAATTTTATAGGATTTTAAATCATCAAAAATTTTTCTTTACCTGCATTTGTCTCATTCTCTGAACCAAGTATAGCAGCTTCTCAGTTTGGAGTGTGTCGTGGCCCCCATACAGGCTTGTGGGGGCTTCGGTCCCGGGCTCACTCTTGATATCGTGGACTTCGTGGTGGGGGTATTGTCCCTTCACGGGAGAATCTGTGGCGCGATCCAGCATTTTGGATTTTTGGAGGATTTTTTTTCACTTCTTCGTGGGGTGGATTTATTTTGGGTCTGTCTGAAATAAATAAAATTAATTAAATAAAGAATATTTGATTATGAAAAATGAAGAGATAAAAAATAGTTGAGTGATATCTTATCCGAAGAAAATCTTTGTCTCAAAAAAAGTCCGAAAAATTATAGTTTTTCTGAAGATAAAATATCAATTATTTAAAACTGATATAAAATGACTAGATGGATGTTACATGTTTTTACACGATTAAAAAGGCTTTATTGCTTTGGTCAGTAATAAAGGAATATACATAAAATGAGAAAAATATTGATTTCTAAAAATGAGATATAATCATTTAACATTAATTTAGTCTTTACTTCAGCACAAATTTTCCTCTTTGTGAACCATTAAAAAAAAGAGGGGATATTAATTTTTCTTCCATCTATGTATTCCTATATACCTGACTATAATACTTGCAGGGAACTTAAGGGATAAGACAATGAACAATAAATTGATATATTTGATAATGATAATAAAATTACCACTTTAGTAAATTAAGTTATTCGTTGAAAAGTTTGGACACATGTAGTTTGAAACCAACCAATCAAAAATAAATGAAAGTAAAGTTTGTGATTATAAAACTTAAGGTCCACGTGTGATTTACAGCCCATTGTCCCTTCCCTCCCTGATTTAATGTGAATATAACAGGTGCATATCACCGGGTTTGTTGCAGGGGGGGGGGGGGCAGTTGGGGGAATTTTATGAAAATTATACTGTCACACCAAATTAATTATATCATAACAAATTAAATATACACAAATTATCTAAAATTACTTTCGGTCAAAAGATTAATTACTAAATATACTTTTAAACTTTTTAGAACTAATAAAAATGATTTATATTTAAGTATAGTTGTACTTTTAAATATAAGGATTTTTATGTACAATAGTATATATAAATTTATGAAGTAAATTTAATAGATATACAAAAAAAAGTATGAGAGATAATACATTTGAAGATTAATTATATAGCCCCCAAAATCCCAAGTTTTGGCTAATGAGAAAATAACTTTAAAATTGATTGTTCAATTTAAATTTTTTCAGGTGTTTTATCCCTTTTTCTTAATATACTTTTGGTAATCATGTTGAAAACAATAAAAAACACAAAGTATAAATATAAATATAATACTAATTTAGCTGCTTTCCATTTGATGAATGCTAAAACCAAATAATGATCAATTGCAACCCTGGCTAATTGTCCGGCATGGACCAGGGATCTCAAGGGATAAGACAATGGCCGATAAATTGATGTACATCCCCAATGATGATACACAAAATTACCCCTTCTGTAGACTACAATTAGTTGTTGATACTTTTGCACTCAACTTAAAGAACCAACCATAAAAATTAAATTTCAGTCCCCAAAATTGTTGAGCCAACAAATATGAAAACTTTATTATTAAACTTTGAGACTAGTGTAATAAACAGCCAAATGTCCCCTCCCTCCCTGGGTATGGACAGGAACATAGTAATTTCCAGGTTCATCATGTCAAACATATCTCATTATATAACAATTAAGCATTGATCTAAAAAGTATTATTCCCCTCTATTATAGTTTAAATGGAAAAGTGTGTCTTAATTAACTTAATTATCATAAACATATTATATTTCTTTTAAATTTATTAAATATTTTGGTTATTTTTGTCCTAAATTTTCTAAATCGTTGTTAGTTTGATTTTGGTTGAGATTTGGGTCGCTAGGTGGCTCTTCATCAGTTTGCAGTAGAAGAGCTCTTAGATTTGATGTTAGAGCCTTCAGTCTGACCATCTCTAGCTTTAGAATTATATTTTCTTGTTCTGTTCAATTAAATTTACTCAAAATTATTTTTATTTTATGTAATTCTGTGCTAGGATCTAAAGGGATAAGACAATGGCCAATAAATTGACGGACATCACTAATGATGACACATAAAATTACCCCTTCTGTTCATTAAAATTATTGGTTGAATCTTTTGAACGCTCAACTTAATGAACTAACCAATAAAAATTCACTGAAGTCCCCAAAGTTGATAAGCCGACGAGTAAGAAAACGCTAATATTAAACTTTGGGGACTAGTGTAATAATCACCCCAATGTGGAAAATTTAATAATCTGACAATAATGCCATACAGTATAACAGTAAAGAAATATAAAATACATAGAGAAATGTTGTTATTTTTAAAACTAACTATGGACGAACGTATTGATAAACTCTAGTTATAAAGAAGCTGCGCTACTTAGATTTAAGTTTTGTATAAATGAGTAAATTGCCTAGAAAAGCAGATCTAAAAGCTATTTCATCCTCCTTATTTCTCCTAGCATCCCTAGATCTCTTAGCAGCTAAGTTATTCTTTTTCCGTCGCTCTAATTATGTAAATGGTTCAAAAACTTCTTCAAAAATGTTATTTTAACAAAAGTTTGTCGAGAATAGTGTGTATTCAAAATAAACAAGACTAAAAGCAATCATTGATGCGTAGATGTTTGAATAATTTAAATTATTTATCATGATTCAGTTTATCAAAAAGAGAAGCGATGTTATATAGAGATGCTTCGCATCTAAAAAAGACATGCTTTAGAGCCATTATTTTCCTTGGTACGCCCTCTCTTTTTCTGACATAAGCGCCTCGTCCATAGAGGAAACTGACCCATTCAGAGAGGAACTAGTGGGGGAGGCACCACCTCCTCCCCCCGGAGATGTATTCAAACCCAGGGGTAAGTTAAGATTTGGTGATATTTGACCCTCTAAAGAGGCAAAATAGTTTTTAGTTTAGGTATAAAATTTAATACAATTAATACATTTTTTGCTTTTTTTTGCCTTGTTAGGTTATAATGGGTACTTTGCAGTTTAGGGCAGGAATTAAACATTGATAGAATAAACTAACCCCCCTTCCCAACTCACTTATTTTAAAATTTATTTATAAACAGGCAATTTATTTGGAACCACCGAATTTTTTTTTTAATTTCTTATTTTAGTAAGAAAAAGGGTATAAAGCAAAAACAATCCTTGATTTAATGTTTGAATATTAAGCAGCCCCAACCCGGGCGGAAACTGAAAAGCAGCACCAGCCGTTAGCTGCCCATTTTGTCCAGGTATAAGTAGATTGCCAGGTTGTAGCAGCTGACCGCTGCTGTCAGCTGATAAAAGCGCGCGAAAGAATTGTGGCATGGCGGCCAGCTGAGCCATGGGTAGTGGTCCAAGACCGGGACTAGAACTCACCATTGGAAATGGTATTGGAAACTATTAATGTTGAAAGTCAATACTTAAAATTGTAAGTAGTCTAAAGTCTAAAGTAACGCAGAAATTTTGATAAATTCACTGAGTGAAAAAGTCTTTGGTACTTCTTAGTTATTTTTTATTGAAATATAACAAATAAAGAAAGGAGAGTAGCGTATCTCAAACTTCCGTTTCTACCATCTCAAATCTACAAATACAATAGAACCATATCTACTAATGTTCTAGGACAAAGCTACAGATACATTATAGTTATAGAGTAGCTAAGATTTAAAAAGAACATAATATTTAGTTTTAAAAATGTATATGACTTTTTTGCCTGTGCAAGACTGACAGCTGGGAAAGGCAACGGCTGGCCGTTATTTGCAGCCAGGAAAGGAAATATTTGCGGCCGTTTTGTTTCATTATTGTCATTTATATCTGTGCTTTCTATATCTCTTTCATCTGTGGATAATTTGCGTTTTCTTGAAAAATCTACCATAAAAATCAACTTAAGTTTATTAAAAAATTGTTTAAAAAGTCTTTAAAAGATGATACATAAAGTTACATTATTAATTGTTCTTAAATAAACTATTTAAGTTGTGCCTAAAGGAGCATCTGAATTATTTTCTGTAACTGATTTCAACATTTTTATCACATAAAAAGTTTCATAATTTTTATAATATGTCTTTATAATTTAAGTCCTTTTTCACCCTATATTGTTAAAAGGAGAAAACTTGATCTATTCTAAAAGCAGGTTAAAAGTAAACTAGAAATAATTATCATATTCTTTTTTAGCGCTGACCATAGCAGAGGTGTAACTTTCCTATAATTCACTTTATTTCTTACAGCGCACACGGTTATAACTTCCTTTAGATTTACTATGCATCCGAATAGGGGCTTTGGGGGAATAATATTAATAATAGACAATAAAAAATTTCCCACTTTTAATTTAGGTCAATTCTATTTTAACTTCTTTATTATTAAAATTGTTTTCCCCCAAAGCCCCATAATAGAGTAGAAAATAAGTTCTCCCATGATGAAATGAGTTATTTGGTCAAAATACAAGTATGTATTATATTTAAAAAGGCCTCCAGGCACTTTATAATCAACACGGCGCCTTAAATCATTTAAAACATTAACTATTCTATAAACATGTTTTGATTTTTAAAAAGTAATTTTTCATATAAAATAATGGCGATCTTTTAAATTTTTCAAATTCTTATTTCTTGGAGTATACTTTTGTTTATTGTTATCCTTTAACTTTAACCATCAAAGAAAAATGTAAGATATAATCTTAAGTGCCACTGTTCTTTCCCTCCCTGAATTGTTCCTTATTTTATATTTTTGACACTCTGGGCTTGCTTTATTTAAAGAGACCTGTAAAAATAAAAACATTCTCCGACAGATTTTCAGCCAATGAGAAAGGACTTCTGTAACATTATTAACCAATCAGAGCTTTCCATTGTAAATTAGGGGGAATAAATGGACATGGGAGGGATTAGTAACCGGTGTTTTGCGCGCCATTTCGCGGTTTAAACAATTAACAACCCTTACTCCGAGCCTTGGGGCTATAACATGATACTTGGGTATTTAAGAAGAACTTTTAAAGGATTTTTGTGCAATTCTTAGGTTAAATTCAAACAATTTTGAGGTCAAATTGTAATATTTGAAATTTTATCCAACGTACAAGGTCGCCGGAGTATTTGAAGCGTGTCCTTTTTTTAGTAGCGAAGCTACTTTTTATATCTGTTTGAGACATAATCTGGGGACACCGTTTTCTCAGCTGCTATTTATTTAAGATAAACAGTTTGATTTTGCTAAACTATTTAGTATTTTTTAAAGCTTCGTTTGGCTCTGGATCTTGAGATTATGTGAGTATTTAATGACATTGACAGATTTTTTGGTAATTTTTTTTGCTTAATTTTTTTCATAGAAAATCAAATTAAACACAAAAATAACATTTTAGCAAATTTGCTTTGAAAATTTTCCAATATGATAAAGTTATAAAATGTACATGTGAGGATCACATACATACACGCTTATTATTATACCTTCATTATGAATTCCAGCCAACCCAACCAACCCTATTATAAACCAAAGATTGATCAACAAATTAATACAAAAAGTCCGGCTAAATATTTGACCGTAATTACGGCATAATGACAATTAATAACAATCTATCATTCGGGTTTTGTTGAGGATATGTGGACTAATTAAATATTTATGACTGATAAATAATAATAACAATAAAGCAAAGTATAAAATAATTAGAATGCTAGAGGGCCCTATTTTTGCAGTCAACCTACTTTTGATTCAGCTACACTGAATTTGATTTTGAACGGTTGAGATATCTTTAAAGAACAAGCCAAATAATTTTTTTTCTTGATTGTTAGCATTTAATTTAAAAAAAAATAAAAAAATTACTTTTGTCTAAGGATAAAAGTTAACAAAAAGAATTCATGTAGATATTTTTACTCGACTTTTACATCACTCTAAGTGAATTTTCTATTAATAAAACAACAAAATGAGAAATATAATGTCCAAGTGTAATAGCTTTTTTTTGTAATTATAGTCCTTTTCAACCTAATTATGCCTTTTTAAATTACAATATTCTTTTAGTAATTTAAAAGAAATAATAATAATTTTCACATATTATAGTCTGTAATAAAAAAAACTTTTTAGAACAAAATGCACTTTATGACACGTGAAAAACAAGCTTTGCATTAAAAAATACTCTAATACATAAAAAAATAGTATAATTATTGTTTGATATTTAAGGCTAGTAATTATTTACTAAGTATATTTGCGATAACTTTTATTTAATGAAATCTTCCAATTTTTAACCTGAAAACGGCCTGCTTAATTGCTTCAAGATCCATGTCAGATCTATATAGGAAATAAATGTCTATAAACGAGCTCAAGTTTTCCAAAGAATATTCGTTGAAAACTCATAGTGCTCCAATAATCCATAATAAACTCTCATTGCCCAGAACGATAAGACCCATTATTTTACTTTATTAAAAATAAATTCATTTTTTTCATTTCATGTTGCTATTTACATTATAATGAAGTATTTAATTTATAATCATAAAAAAGAAAATTTAAATTTATGATATAATAAATTTAAGAAAACTCTGTTTTAAAAGAATTCGATTGTGGCGACACTTTGTGTGTTCAAATATTGAACTAAAATTGTAATCATATAATAAACCCTTTGGTGATGGTAATGTAAAGAAAAAAAAAAAATTTAAAAGATCTTTTTAAGATCATTTAAATTATTAAATATTTACTTCCGTTTAAATAGTAATGCCGGGTGATGAAAATAGATTTATTGAGAAATATATATGCATATAGAAAACTAGCCAATAGGGAGATAGTTATATCGAGCCAACTCTAGTATCTATCATATTAATGAACTTTAAAGGTTTAAAAATAAACAGGCTTTTTTTAACAAAGCCTTAATAATTTTATTTCATGGAAAGTATTTTCAATTTTGGAATTTTATAATTTTTGTACTTTTATTATTTACTAAGTATATTTGCGATTACTTTTATTTAATGAAATCTTCCAATTTTTAACATTTACAAAACAGCCTGCTTTATTGCATCAAGATCCATGACATATCTATATAGGAAATAAACGTCTATAAATGAGCTCAAGTTTTCCAAGGAATAAATGTTTAAAACTCATAGTGCTCCAATAATCCTCATTAAACTCTCATTGACCAAAGCGATAAGACCTTTATTCTATTTGTTTATGGAATGAATAAAGTTTTTCAATCCATGTTGATATTTGAATTACATTGAAGTATTTAATCTTGATTTAATAAACAAAAAATATACGTTCATAATATAGAAAATCTAAGAAAACTCTGTTTTAAAAGAATTCGATTGTGGCGACACTTCCGTAGTGTTTAAATATTAAAACTAAAATTTTAAACATATTAACCCTTTGGTGATGGTAATGTAAATAAAAAATCTAATTGAAGAAATCTTTTTAAGATCATTTAAAATATTAAATATTTACTTCTTTCTTTTAGATAGTAATGGCGAGGGAGGAAAATTGAAATAGATAAATAGATATGTACTTATAGAAAACTAGCCAATAGTGAGATAGTTATATCGAGCCAACTCTAGTTTGAAATAGGAAACAACCCGTTTTAGATAATAGTAAACATCCCTTTTTTGATAGTGTCTTTTTTATGATCACTTAACATCTGCTTTACAACTCACTTTGTCCGTTTGTCCATAATTGCTGCTGTTTTGTGCTTTAATGATTATGGATGTTGTCATCCTTGTTCAGAATATGTTACAAGGGATCTAAGAGGATTAGACAATGGCCGATAAAATGGTGTACATCCCCAATTATGAAACACAAAATTACCCCTTATGTAGATTACAATTAGTTGTTGAAATGTTTGGATTTCAACTAAATAAATAAACAAATCAATCAAATGCAATGAAAGTCCGTAAGGTTGTTAAGCCAACTAATAAGAAAACATTGGGGACTATAGTTAAAAACAGCCAATGTCCCCTCCCTCCCTCCCTGGTATGTAACACTATGCTAATATGATACTTCACGGCAGTAAATGCACACCTAAAACTGTGCAATCACACTAAAATTGCAAAAAGTTTAGCTATGATGAAAATAAATGAACAACCTAATATAAATCAATAAATCAGAGTTTAAGAAAACAAATTACAATCACTCAATTTAATTGCGAAATACATCAAAGAAACTTTTTGCTAATAACGTTTGAAACTATACAGTAGAAATTGATTTTAAATAAATGAAAAATAATAAAAACTGAAGGTATTATTTACTTATTAAATAAGAATTAAAATACCTATTTTCGAATTTTTTTTGCATTATTACTTAAAATCAAATCTTTAAGTTTATTCTATTCTAATAATGGAAGCTTTACGAAGTGTGTCAAAAAATCAGCCATGTGACGTCATAAAAACGAGGGATTATCCATCTCTTTTTAGGGGGTTTGTTTCCCACTCCTCCTCTAAAACGTCATTTTTATAAAGTCACATGGCTGATTTTTTTAGACCTCCCTTCCTAATAATGTTACGATGACTATATTCATCTGTTGATAAAATGACAGCATTTACGTTAGACAGGGGGAAATGTAAGGTTTAAGTCAATTATGCAACGAATCAAAGTTAAAAGGAACCAAACATCCTATTTCCCCACGCCCCCCCCCCCCAACCCTTTCTCCTCTGACCGCTTAAATAGTTATATATGATAATAATAACCTAACCCAACCAAACATGAAAACACCTAAAAACGGATACAGAAGTTTGGTTCACATGATTTAGGTTTCGGCACATCCTGTTTGTTACATGTTGGATATGTATACATGGTTTAAATAATTCTATTTATAGATCTATTGTACAATAATTTGACAGGTATTATATGTCTCTATATCTTTCCCAGATTTATAACTAAAATTTAGAAGATTTTAAAAAATCCTTAGGTATAACTTTATTTTGTACTATTTCTAAAGAAGCAGCTTATAGTGCCTGATAAAAATGACGCTTTACATTACAAATGACCAATGATAGGCCAGTATACATTTTACTATTGGTCAATTACAATATATACTATCATTGGTCATTTGTATTTTATATATTTTTAATATGCAATATATGATGCTTCTTTCTAAATGGTCACAAAATTTTTTTATGACACTTTCTGA
Source organism: Acartia tonsa (assembly GCF_053477335.1). Taxonomy (NCBI): domain Eukaryota; kingdom Metazoa; phylum Arthropoda; class Copepoda; order Calanoida; family Acartiidae; genus Acartia; species Acartia tonsa. The sequence continues at coordinate 28,471,586 of NC_137268.1, read as the reverse complement.
CACTATGACACTACGACATTATATCCACCAAAAGCTAAGGTGGCAGGAATTGTTAACAAATCTGCTAATTTTCCAACTTTTAACCTTTTAACTGATTTCAAATGGATAAAAGCAAACATATCATGTCATAATCAGTTTAAACCAAATTGTTATAGAAATCTATATATCCGCGTAATTATGTATGGACAAAATTATTTATATCCGGTCAAGTCATGATCATGGATAGGAATAAAAATTCTGAAAACTTCTTGGTAGAATAAAAACGACTTCGGTATCCATTTAAAATCAGGTTAGGACATTCTTCCAAAGAAAAAAACGTTTTTTTTATGTTTTACATTAACATACATTTTGTCCAAATTATTATGGCTGACAGAGGTTAAATAGTTTTTCTGAAAAGCAATTAATAGGATACGTTATTTTATAATATATGTCCATGATATTTGTGGTAGCCTGGTCATTTCCAAATATGTGAATACGTTTAAGTCCCTGTCTAAATAGCCCTGATTTCAATATAATAAGAATCAAATAGATCAATATTTTGAATCAGATTATTAGCTTGTTAATACTGTGCTATTTTTGGACATGATTTTCCTTGAATATGAGAAAATGACAGCATAAATATTTGAAGTAAGTTATATGAAAATGGGTCAGCTATTACCTACCAAATATAACATAAAAACTTTACATACATATTATCAAAACTTATGCTTAAATTATAAATGATTACATTCTAACTTTTGATTATTCCAACTTGCGAAATTCAACAAATATCTAATTTAAAGTTTGATTGAATTTTTAAAATTGTATCTATTTTTTTTATATTTTTGGGGGGATATGTAATTAAAACAAAATGAATAACCCAATGTAAAAAAAGTGATAATGTTGATAAATGAGCGGCTAATCATAATATTGTCCTTATGTTAATTTCTTTTTAATTTCTGCCTTTGTCATAAACAATATTGCCTTACATTATTCATATGCTTTACAGGGATAAATATTTATAAAAAGTAATGGTATGTGAAAAGTGCCAGAAAGAGAGGGGAAAAGGGACTGTTTATTACATTACTAACGTTTTCTTATTCTTTGTCTTTTTAACTATAGTGAATTTTGATTAGTTGTTTCATTAAGTTGAGTGTTCAAACGTTTAAACCATTAATTTTTATCTTCAGCAGGGGCAGTTTTGTGTATCATCATTGGGGATGTACATTAATTTATCGAGCATTGTCTTAATACTTTGGATCCCTGGAAAAGTATGAAAACTATAATACCAAATAAACAGTGCCTATATTCATCTTTATTTTGACTTAATTAAATATTAATACTGAGATATGAAATTATATAAAATTATAGCAATTATGGTCACTGTAGTGTCACACAATACCTTCATAAGCCCAGCAAATAACATATGCATAAAAAATCAGGGAATCTTTACAGGGATCTATTGGGATAAGACAATAGCCGGTAAATTGATGTACATCCCAAATGTTACTACACAAAATTACCCGTTCTGTAGATTACAATTAATGGATGAAAGTAAGCAAACACAACTTAATCAACTATAGCAACTAATAAAAATTCATTAAAGGTCCCTAAAGTTGTTAGGCCAACGAAAAAGAAAACGTTTTTATAAAACCTTGGGGACTGGTGTAATAAACAGCCAATTGTCCAAATCTCTCTCTGGAAACTTGATTATTTATTAGGTCAACACAATTTATTGTTGTTTAGATATAATACAGGCATTTGATAGTAAGTTTTATGATAATGTTTTCTTATTCGTTGGATTAACAACTTTTTGGGGCTTTAGTGAATTTAAATTGGTTGATTCATTAAGTTGAGTGTTCAAATGTTTCAACATGTTTTTAATGTACAAAAGGGTGTAATTTTGTGTATCATCATTGGGGATACCTGGCAACAAAACCATTTTATAAACATAAACAAAAATATTTTGTCTCATCTTAATTTTCCAAAACGGATTCAAAATTTTTATTATTTTATAGTTAATAAATATAGAAAGCAAATGAGTACTTTTTGAGCCAAAATGCAAAAATTGAAACAATTTGTGTTACAAATAATTGTAAATTGATAATTCCAAGACTGTATGGGGGTATAGATAGATAGTTGTAGAGTATAGATAGAATGCATAATTAATGAAAATGACCAGGACACTGCAAGTAACTTTACAGGGAGGCTGGGATGGGTAAAAAGGATTGAAAATTGTAAACTTTGTTGTCATTCAGAATCCACTTATTTTTTAGACAATTTAACCCTCTACAAGGCTTTGTAGTATAGTCACTATAATCAAAAAGAACTTATAAATTTTTACATTATTAAACTATACTGATTAATAATTAAAATGTCTAAAATTAGAAAATAAAAAGTAACCAATAACATATTATTATGATTTCTAAGTTATTTTAATTTCAATGTATTAGGATTATATTAAAAAAATAGATTGATTTTTTACTAACAACAACATGAATTAGCAAATTTTAAAGCTGTTTTATGTATCATTTTATTCTTGAGAAGTAACTACCATTTAGCCTTGCGTTGTTTATTACTTATACACATACTAATACCAAAGTAACATCAGGGCAAAATATACTTTAGTTAAACACAATTAAGCTTAAAATAAGCCTATGATTATGAAATATGCCTGTTTAATAAAATAATGAAAACTTTGTATTGTTACAATATAAAACCCTGTTCTATAGTGTGGGTTAAATAATTGATAAGATTTACTTGAAAATTACCTAAAGTTGGACCAACAAATTTATGGAATTGATTATTATTTGTTTATTATCATTTTGGTCAGGAAAGCAGAATACAATTTATAGTTTATAATTATATCTAATCATTATATTAAGGTTATATATTATTTAAATATACAGAATTATATGTAAATATGCAAAAATATGTATAATAATACTTTTCAAAGTTTTAAAAAAATTCTCTTACCTTTTTTACACAAAATCTTCTTATATTCTTTACATCTATAATACAGTTATAAACTTGGTGCTTACATAGAGGTTTCACTTTACAAATAATTTGTCCCTGCTACAACGCAGATTTATGTCCTTGGTTTTATTTTATTTTTTATTTTGTGCAGTTTTTTTACAGCATAGAAGAGGTTTGACCTGGCCGCTGTGACCGCCAGAACTCGACTGAAAACATCTGAAAATCTCATGTGAGCATTCACACACACACACACATACATTATAGGGGCCAGGAAGAATGGTATTAATTTGAGGGGGGGAGGGGGTGAGGGCTGGGGATATATGGTTATGGGGGTATAAATAGGAGAAGGGAGATTAAGTATGAGGTTGACAAGTGAGAGAGTCCCTATGTGCTCAAGTGTGGCCATATTATAGCTAGATTCAGGATATCTTTATGTTTAGAAATATTGTATTTTCTTTCTTCATTATTCTTAAAAATTGCAATTTTAAAGTATATTTAAAATTTCCCCCCAAAAAATTAATAAAAATATAGAACAACAAGGATGACAACATCCATAAGTAGCGAAGCATAAACAATTAAATAAGAATTTAGATATTAGTTGACAAAAGCATGTATATTAGGAAAAAATCACGAAACCTTTTCAACATTTGTTTTTAATTTCTTAATATTTATTCATATTTCAGTACTATGACTAACAGACTGACGGTCAAAGTAAATTACATACTGGATGCTCAGAACAACGGGAAATTTAATTTTGATATTTTTATCTACAAAAATTTAAAAAAACGGACCATAAACACCAAAGATATGAAGAAAAATGTGAAAAATATAAAAATAGCCAAAAACCTGCAAAAAGGCAGTCTGACCGCCATTGATGTGTTCTTGAAATGAAAGGAAATTTATTTTTGATATCTATAACTGAAAAACTTTGGAAATTGGGCCATAAACACCAAAGGTATGGAGAAAAATGTGAAAAATACAAAAATAGCCTGAAACCTGCTTAAAGACAGTCTGACCGTCATAGTTGTTTTCTTGAAACAATATAAAAAATGTGAAAAATATAAAAATAGCCAAAAACCTGCAAAAAGGCAGTCTGACCGCCATTGATGTGTTCTTGAAATGAAAGGAAATTTATTTTTGATTTTATAACTGAAATGATTTTGGAAATCAGACCTTAAACACCAAAGATATGGAGAAAAATGTGAAAAATACAAAAATAGCCTAAAACCTGCTAAAAAGCGGTCCTATCGCCATTGATGTTTTATAGTTAATTGTGCTTCTAGCTAATGGGAATGTTGTCAAAAAATTTCAGCCTTTTATCTTTTATAGGAGCCGAGAAAATCACGTTTCCCCCAAACTAAGACGGACAGACGGACAGACGGACAGACGGACATACAGACAGACGGACATTTCAAATTATAGAGTAGCTTCGCTACTAAAAAGATAATCTAGATCCTCGATATTAAGTAGTAATGTTTTTTTTTATTTATCTAATAATCAATTAGGAGTTTGCTTTTTAGTGCAGCTTCTAAAATGACTTGAGTTGCTTTTCCTGACATCAAATTATTTCCCCTAAATGCTTGAGGCGAAGCCACTAGTTAAAAGTGGGAGGTTTATGCTTTTCCTTTACATCTTGCAAAGCAATCACAGCCAAGGGAGCCCTTGATATATTTTTTTATTTTTTCAAGCGGGGAATTCTAATAGGTATTGGTTTTTTTGGGAGTAAAATTTTCGATCACATCAAAATAAATATTAGAATCAGATCTAGATTTTTCCATTACAACTTAAAAACTTGCCAGTTAATTGATTTTTTATGTTTTAATTCCTACTACACCACTACTTATAATGTTGTTTTCTTCAAGTATTGTTTACTAGCGGCTGCGTCGCTAGCATCTAGGGGCTTTGTATTCGAAGAGGTAGAGATTTGGCAGAAAATAACCTAAAACCATCCCAAAACTTTTATTTAAAAAAACAGCGTAAAATCATCCAGGGACCTATATGAGGCTTTCCTAAAATGTAGAACTCAAGTAGTTTAGCAGTTATCAAAATCTTAAGCTTCAGACAAAAAAAAACCTTTCTAATTTAGATATTATGATGATAACTATTTGTTGCCCCTCGAGATCAATCAAATTTTAAATCAATAATAAATATTACTTTTCAGCTGGCTTAATGTAAGACTATTTTCTAAACCTACAACGAACCAATCAAGCAAAGAAGTACCAATAATTGTACTTTCGCCAGCAGAAAATAAGAAATATTATGTTTTATTTTACCCCTTGATATTTTATTGTTTCTTACCTGTATCTTTTAATCTAGCTATTTTTGCTCATCACCCATATGAAATAAAAATATATGGGCACTTTATGTTGTATAGCGGCGAAAGGGTTGGAATTTATAGTAAAAGGGGCAGGGAGGGAACATGTAAAGAAGTTGACCGCTGAACACAAAGGAGGTAGGGCTCTGAGAAAGAAAGGGATGGTAGAGGTAAGGTTATGAGTTGATCAGACAATCACCGTTACATTTTTTTGGTATGTGCAAGGTCCCTGTAAAACCTTAGTTCTCATATTATTTCGACATCGTTTCAAAAGTGATTTCCAGTATGGCGTTAAACCGTTAATATCTTCTGAATTAGAACCGGTTCTCAGCCACAATAAAATCATGTATCGTATTACAGTCAATTTTCCAGAAATATTACAATAAAAAATCAGAAATCCAATACTAGTTTTATTAGCCCGGGCACTCAGCACCCTCGGACTAACAAAACCAGTTTTAATCCTATAATTTTTCATTTTAATATCCACGGGAAGCTGTCTATATACAATGCGATAAATGTCTATTTTTGTCTTCTTAAAACATTAGAACACTCAACTCGATAAACCAACCAATCAAAATTTAGTAAAAGTCTCCAATGTTGCTAAGCCAACGAATTAGAATACGTTTTCATAAAACTTTGGGGTTTAGTGTAATAAACAGTCTATTGTCCCCTCTCTCATTGTAAATTTGATGTCAAGATAAACCCTAATTTCTAACAGAGGATTCTCTAATAAGGGTCTGATGGTACATTTTCTGGGTAGTGGGAAGGGTAAGGATCATATAAGGTGAATCAAATTATGAGAAAGGGGGAGGGATTTCTAATGATTATACCTATAATTATAAGACTATATATGGGGAGAGGGATTACAGGACAAAAAGGGTTAAGATTATGGTCAATTTCTTAAGAATTACTTTGAGATTTTACAGAAGATATTTCATAAGTAGACATTTGTAAGGAAAATACAGATTGTTTTTAATTATGAATTTTAAAAAAGTATAACAAATCATCTTAATATATACAATAATGAGAAAAAAATGTTTCTAGTAGTCCTTCTCTAACTTTTTTTTCTGCCATTGAAAAAATGACTTTATTATCTGTTCCAAAGCATTATGAAATAATTGAAAAATAAAAATAATAACTTCTATAGGTACTTTTAAGACTGCTGCAATTGTTTTTGTTTTTATTAAAACCATAATTTTAATGATCTAAAAAGCCTACTAAATAGTAAATAAAGATGTATTTATTAGCTGAAATCTTAAGAGAAAAGACAATGGCCCATAAATTGATAATACACAAAATTACCCCTTCCGTAGGTTACAATTGGTGGTTTAACCGTTTAGACACTTAACTTAAAAGAACCAACAACTCAAAATCTGATTAAAGTTCCCAAAGTTGTTAAGGCAACGATACGAAGCCGTTGCTATAAAACTTTGGGGACTAGTGCCATAAACAGCCCAGTTATCAGTCAATAAATATTAAATTTTCGCATTAGACAAAACTCGCGGGTTTGTAACAGGTGGATTTAAAATCTGCCAATTCAGGGATGGTAGATAAATTGATACGCACTATCTATTACGAAAAACAAAATTACCCCGTCTTGTGATTATAATTATCGATTTAAAATTTGAATACTGATAGTTTGTACCAACAAATTCAGATTTATTAAAAGTTCCCAATGTTTTTAAGGCAATGTAAAGAGAATGTGTTTAGAAAACTTTGGGTACTTGTAAAATCTACAGTCCCCTTCCTCCTTGATAAATTCTAAGAAATAACGGGACTTGAATTTCTTCAACTTCCATCTTTCTTGGAAATTCTAGATCCAGATCTATTAATAGAACAATCAAATTAATTCAAACACGCGTCTGATTAAAATATTTTTATATGTTTTCTTACTAAAATACTAATATTTATCAGGGATATAACAATGGCCGATAAGTTGATGTACAACCCCAATGATGGTACATAAAATTGCCCCTTATGTATATTAAAATTAGTGGTTGAAAGTTTTTAAATAAACTTTATGAATCAACCAAACAAAATTTACTAAAGTCCTAAAAGTTGGTAAGCCAACAAATAAGAAAGCGTTACAGTAAAAGTTTGGGGACTAATGTAATAAACAGCAAATTGTCCCATATCACTGTGAATATTAATTAATAAAAGCGAAGCTTTTCTATGATTAAGACATATAATTTTCCTATCAATATCAAACGAGAAAGACTAAACTACATAACTTTTGTGTCACTTTTGAGGAAGACGATTCCTGTGACGTTATATACATTTCGGAAAAGAAAAAGGGAAGTGGGGAAGAAAAACTCTTCAAAAGAGATAGGAGAAAAGGGAATCGTCCTCCTCTAAATTTATGTAGTTTAGTCTTTCTCATATCAAACATGGAATGATGATTCCTGTAGCTCTGTTATTTTCGAAGTATGTCCTTAAACAGCATTCTGCATCTAAGCAATTTTGATTAAAATTTTCATAAAATTTAAATTTTTCATTCTGCTCTCTAAGTTCTGACACTCTACAAGAGTTGTTGTTCGTTTGTCCTACCTTCTGATTTTAGAGCTTCGCTTTATTGATGTTGCCATCCTTTATAAAAGAAAAATAGCGTTAGTTCTTGCAAAAAGACAAATTTTCCAACGTTTGGCAGAAATGCGCCGATTGGCGTCATATTCCCTTCTAACATGACGTCAATCGGCATAGTTCAGCTAGACGTTGAAACATTTGTCCACATTTATTTTTTAAATTAAACTTTGAAACGAATATATAACACAGAATACATATTCCATTTTCATATCACTTTTGTTCTTACATGGAGCTATTATAATCCTTACCTAACCTAACCTTAAATAAGAAGAATTTAAAAAGTTTTTTAACAAAAAGTTTGTTTGTTGTGGTCCGCTTTTAGTTAAAGAGAAATTGCACAGAAAAAATCCATATTCCATAGATTCAAAACGCTGTAGAGGAAATTTTCTCGGCTGCTAGTTAGGATAGACTGCTGATTTATTTTTAGATATACTCCTTACCAAATAGCATCCAGCATACAACTTTCTTGGTCCGTCGGTCTCATGATTTTTTTAGCTTAATAATCACTTAACATTTACCCTATAATCCACTTTATCTATTCATCCATACTTCGCTACTTTTGGATATTGTCATCATATGAACTGCATGATTGTAAGCATAAACTTGTAGAAACTTTGTTAAAGTCCTGCGAAGATGATAAAGTACATCCACAGATTATGACGTAATACGATAGAATAGCCAATGAGAGGCCAGGCTAAATTTTACCATTGGTCAATTTAATCATCTTCAGTCCTGCTTTTGCTACAGTCCATTTTAATTATAATACGACGTCACATCTGCACTGTACCCAACCTAACGTGACCTAACCTTTAATTTATCGAACTGCTATCGTGGCATCCGCATTTAACCCCTAGAAAATCTATTTTACCCCAAACTTTTCTGCCAGAAAAAGATGTTATTGTATTTTTTTGTTCACAGAAAAATTGTTGGCAAAACAGTTTTTTTGGTGTTTTCATATTTTTTATGAAAATTTTTAATGAAATTTATTAATCTTTTATAAATTGGGTAAAAATTTTAATAAATAAACTTTAAAAAACACATATTGAGAGAATTGTTATATTTATTACATATATTTATTTGAATACTCTAGTATAATAATAGGTATGCGTATAAACACACACACACACACACACACACACACACACATACACACACAAACATAAAAAAACATAAACAAGTTAAAATGAAAAGATTAAAATTAAAATTTCTCATGGAAATTACGTAAACAATAAACATATCATGTGCTAGTTATCTGTTGGTTATGTCAGGGATTCAAAGGGATAAGGCAATGGCCGATAAATTGATGTACATCCCAAATGATGACAAATTAACCCTTCTGTAGATTAAAATTAGTGGTTGAAATGTTTGGACACTCAATCTAATAAACTAACCAATTAAAATTCATTAACAGTCCCCCAAAGTTGTTGAGCTAACGAATAAGAAAACGTTATTATAAAACTTTGGGGACTGGTGTAATAAATAAACAGTCCAATGTCCCCTCCCTCCCTGTGGTTATGTGCCTATAAACAACAAGTCATATTTGGCCTTCCATTAAAACTGCTAAAATTTACTACATCAGTAGAAAATACACCCTTCTTTCCTCTTATTCGATTGATTAAAGGCCCTTAGCAAAAATGATTGCATGTACATGATTGAAGTTAAGGAGGTTGCGGGTTCGAGTCTAAGCACACTGCTTCTTAATATATAGATGTTAAAAAGGAACCTACTCCATTTATGTCTGATGTGTAAATCTTAATACAAAGGTAAGTGGAATTCCTCGACACATAAACAGGCTATTAATTTTCGGATGATCATTTTAAGATCCAACATAATCTCTTACAGTCCAGAGAATAATGAAAATTTTGGTTAGGTATAACCACTGGGTAGGAGAAAAGGACAGGGATTTCGATGGATAAGACAATGGCTGATAACATTAAGACAATGGCTGATAACATTAACTTTGCCAAAGCTAACTGGTCTGGATTCAAAGAATACACTGAGACTAAGTTTTCCAAACTCCCCTACCCCACAAATTCCATCAAAGGGGAGAAGGCATTCAGGAAAATTATGAACCAAGCTGCCAAAAAGTTCATTCCCAAGGGCCGAATTAAAGACGTGCTCCATAACATCCCCACCAGTGCAGCCAACAAAATCAAAGAACGGGACGAACTTCGTGCCCGACAACCTGGTGATGCACGCCTGAATGACCTCAACAAAGAGATCAACAAGGAGATCAACGAACATCGCAAACAACAATGGCATGAACATCTTGATAAATGCGAACAAGGATCTCAAAAACTCTGGAAAACAATAAAAGGTATATGCCAGCCTTCCAAAACTGCCACAAACACTGCCCTTAAGTTTGATGGCAAAATAGTCTCAGAGAATAGGAAGATTGTCAACCTTCTCAATCGGCAATACACTCCACCAGCCTCTAAAAAACCAACCAAGCCCTTCAGACGTACCATCAGAAAAATCAAACAAAAGAGAGCTGATAAAGTGTACAGCTTCACAGCTGCCCAGGTTAAGGAGGCCATCAAAGTCTCCAAGAGCTCCAAGGCTGTAGGTCCAGATGGGATCTCCCCCATCATGCTCAAGCACCTTGGAAGCAATGGTATGGATTTTCTCGCCAAGCTTTTCAACACCACCATCAACACAGCCATCATTCCATCCATCTGGAAAACCGGGAAAATCATACCACTTCTTAAACCTGGTAATCTAATTGACGAAGGTAAATCCTATCGGCCGATCTCACTTCTATGTCCAGCTGCCAAGATCCTGGAAAAACTCATTCTCCCAGAGGTCTCTGCAGCTGTTGACCTGCAGGATCATCAACATGGATTCAGGAAACACCACTCCACCGCCACGGCACTTCAAGAGGTACAACATCACATTGCCTCCAACCTGAACAGGAAGAAGCCCTCCCACTGTACTGTCCTGGTGGCCCTGGACCTGTCACGTGCCTTCGACACTGTTGACCACGAGCTTCTTCTGAAAGATATCCTGCATCTCAAGCTGTCTGACACCCTGATTAAATTTCTTTGCAGCTATCTACGCGGCCGACAGCAATATACTGTTTTCCGCAACTGTAGAAGCAAATACAGGACTGTCAGACAAGGAGTACCACAAGGAGGAGTATTGTCACCCCTCCTCTTCAACCTCTACATGAGCAGCCTCCCAACACCACCCGGGAACATCAAGCTAGTCTCCTATGCTGATGACTGCCAGGTACTCGACTCGGGACCCATAATAGAAGATATTTGCCATGAGATAAACCCCTACCTTATCCAACTAGCTGACTGGTTTAAGGAACGTAGTCTGGAAATCTCAGCTGAGAAATCCACTGCCACAGTCTTTGTAAATTTCAGCAATGAACGTGCTGAAATTCTCCCTATCACCATCAAGGGCAAGACTGTTCCCACTGTCAAGCATCCAAAGATTCTTGGTGTCACTTTTGACAACATGAACAACTTTGGGAAACATGCTGCCAACACCAAGCAAAAGATGTCACAAAGAACAAATGTTCTAAAATGCTTGGCAGGCACTACATGGGGTAAATCTAAAGAGATCATTGTAAATACTTACAAGGCCATAGGTAGATCAGTTGTCAACTATGCTGCGCCGGTATGGACGCCGTCTCTTAGCGATACTAATTGGAAAGAGCTCATTGTTGCACAAAATGCCGCTCTGAGAGTAGCCACTGGTTGTGTATTAATGTCGGCAACGACACATCTTAACCAGGAAACCAACATCCTACCTGTGAAAGAGCACAATGAGATGCTCACCAACCAGTTTCTACTCTCCATGCACAAACAAGATCATCCTAACCATCATCTCCTGACTGAACCTATTCAGCCCAGGAAAATTAAATCATCCATCATAGACAAACAACCAAATGTGCATAGGTATCTTAGAGACGGCGAGCCGGTTGAACGGAACTCCAAGAAGAGACTGAAGAAGATACATGATGATGCTCACGCTGACTGTAGGAATAAATACCCTGTAAATAAAGTTTTAAACACTCGACCCCCTGCAATCAATGTAAAGGAAGAAAAAGGACTGCCAAGAATGACAAGAAGCAAATTAGCTCAGCTAAGATCAGGGTACAGCCCATTCCTACAATCATATTTAGCCAGAATTGACCAGAGAATTGACCCCAAATGTACAGATTGTAACCTCGAGGACCACACCACTGTACATGTTTTTAACTGCCCGACGAAACCTACTAGGTTAACCCCCATCAATCTATGGACGAAGCCTAAAAAATGTGCGGAATTCCTTGATATATTGTATGAAGAATCTAGCTCCTGATGGCTAACAACAACAACAACATGGCTGATAAATTGATTTACATCCACAATGACGATACACAAAATTACCCTGTCTGTAGTGGTTGAAACGTTTGGGCACTCAACTAACTTAATAAAACAAACAAAATTTTATGAAAGTCCCCAAAGTTGCTAACCCAACGAATAAAAAAAGGCTTTAATAAAACTTTGGGTACTAGTGTAAAACTAAACACCCCCAATGTCCCCTCCCTCCCTGAGAAAAGGTAAAGTCTACCCAAAGTGTATCCATGGATATGGAACTTGCAGTTATAAATCTAAATTTCGCGCATTTGTTTGAACATAGTTTAAGACTTTTTTGGTTGGTTTACAAGACATAATATTTCTAGAATCACAAATCATTATGATCCTAAATTTTAATTCGAATCATACTGTAATTATCGACTTACCAGAAACCACCCTTTAGCCCATTCCCCCTATCAATTGAAACCCTAACCTTTCTATTTTCATCATTGCCTAATCCCCCCTTTCCGATTAACCATGCATTTAACTTTGGAACAAGCATTGATTTTCGAATATGCGCTTAAAATCAGGGATCTTAAGGGATATGATACTAAATTAAATAAAATAAATTTATGTACATCCCCAATCAAAATACAAAAAATAACGTAAAATTAGTGGTTGAAACGTTAGAACACTCAATTTAATAAACCAACCAATCAAAATTCACCAAGTTCCAAAACGTTGTTATAAAACTTTGGCTTAAAATATACTAAAATTAGACTAATAAAATCGCAGCATTAAAAATTTTCTAAGAAAATAGAACGATAAACTATCATACATATTTATAAATAACGTAAATATAGAAATATATTTAGGGAAATGACACTAAACGTATAGGAGACAAAAAAGAAAGAGATTGATAGAGAGAGAGAGAGAAAGAGAGAGAGAGGGAGAGAGAGAGAGAGAGAGAGAGAGAGAGAGAGAGAGAGAGAGAGAGAGAGAGAGAGAGAGAGAGAGAGAAAGAAAGAGAGACAGAGAGACAGAGAGAGAGAGAGAGAGAGAGGGAGAGACAGACAGAGAGAGAGAGAGACAGACAGACAGAGAGAGACAGAGAGAGAGAGAGAGAGACAGACAGACAGACAGACAGACAGACAGACAGACAGACAGACAGACAGACAGAGGAGCTACAGAGTCTAGATGTTTAATGTATTCAGAACAAAAAGACGTACAAACCCTAAACATGGAGTAGGTACGCTGCTAACAAACAATCTATACATACTTAACCCTTTTATATTTAATAAATAACAAAGCATATTAATTAAAAAACAAAGTACTATCCTCTCATCCTTTCCCAAATATAACCCCCCCCCCCCCCTTATGTTAATTATTTTGATTTGTTGTTTTTTTAAATTTAAATAAAAGAATATTTTTGGAACTAATTATTTGGTTTTTATAAACAAAATATGAATGAAGATAAAGTCTTTTATCCAGAGAGGAAAGGCTTTTTGGTCTAAAAATTATACGTGTACCCAAAGTTATATAAACATGCTCTAGTATAACCAAACTTTTAATATTCAGAATAGTTAATTTTGTTCATCATCATTGGGTATGTACATCAATTTATCACCCATTGTCTTATCTCTGGATTTTTTGATGTTAGTATCCATGTTATTTGTGGGGATAGAATTACAGAAAATAATTCTTTGGAAAATTCTTTGGAAAAAACTTATCAGAAGGATAGATGATGATTATTAAATTCATGGAGAAGGGAACAATCAAGATTACATAAAAAAGATATGGACGGGCATACAAAGTGAATGATAGAGTAGCTTCACTGCTTTTAAGGAAATGTGATTTACTTCTTTTACTTTTGAGCATTTACTTTATAATCAACTTTGTTAGTCCGTTGTTATAATTTACTGGAATTTTTTTTTTGTAATGGGCTTTGAAATATCTTTGCAGTCTCTCCTGAAATTTGAACCAGTAATCTGAAATGTTCTCAATATTCTCATTCGTTTATATACTTTTTTTTACATGATTCAGAAAACAACCCGTGTGGGTATGAAATTTTATCCTAACTTACGTATACATTTATCCCAAGTAGGATGGGATTAATTTGAACCTGTACGCAAATATAATTTTAATCACTGCTGGATATATGACAAGGATGATTATATCCAAGGAATGTAAAGAGTTTTAAAAAATCTATGTATAAAATTAGTGGCTACGGCCCAGAGGCCTCTTGGGCCACTAAAGGAAGAGACGTATCTTCAATATCCATATAAGTTGTTTTTTAAATTTTTGTGGGACTGGGTATTTATTCTTGAGGGTAGAGGTAATGAGGTATCTTGACCTACAAGTAGCTTCGCTGTAAAGGAGAACCATATCGGTTAAGCAATTAGCGACCTACGGGAGTACAGAAAAACATCCTGTTACTCTTATATAAAAGATTTTCATTTCATTTCTCTGTATCAACATCAACATAGGTATATTTGTAAATTGTAGAAAAGATTTGCTACAATACAATCTTTAGTATTATGCAGGGATCTAAAGGGATAAGACAAAAGCCGAAAAATTGATGTAGATCTCAATGATAAAATAAAATTACTCCTTCTGTTGAGTATGCTTAGTGATTGAAACTTTTGGACACTCAAATGAACCAACCAATCAAAATTTTAAAAAATTTCCCAAAGTTGTTAAGCAAACGAATAATAAAACCTTATTATAAAACTTTGGGGACCAGTGTAATAAACAGCCCAATGTCCCCTTTCTCCTTGAGTATTATGAAAGGACATATGTTCTTTACAATTATAGGAAATATAATCCATGTGATAATTCTTTATTTTAAATATTCTTTTTATTTGGGGGTGGGGGTCGTTATTAATGTTAGAAGATTTTGTAAAGAATAAAGAGGTAAGTAATTAATTTTTATCATATAGATTCAGATAATTTTAATGATTTTTGTACTCTAATCTTTTTAGTGTCTTGCCCCTATCCCCCATTGTACAATAAAAACTAACATTTTTCTAAGTGAGAAAAAATTTATAATCTGAATGGAACCAAAACAATACTTTTTTAATGCTTTCCCACAAAGTGCCCACGCCCCCCTTATTTGTAAAATTATTTGTAAAATATTGTTTTCTATGCATAAACCCTGCTTTGAGCCCTGCGAGTCCTATACCTGCGGTGACATACCTAACCTTGCGGGACCACTAAATACCCAATATAACATTACCTGACATAAAGTAATGAAAATATAACTAAAAACTTTTGTTTCAAAATAAGGGGCGAGGGTTTCGTTGCTCAACAATCACTTTGATGGAAAACGCTCCTTTTTTGTAAATTGTATTTCTGTAATAAAATTGAATCACTCTAGAGGCTATTAGGATAAGCTGTAAGTAATGGAAAAACACAAAAACATATTTTTTTCCCCTCAAAATTTCTACTTCCTTTACTCCTGAGTTTACCTGTAGAACTCTGCAGGGATCTAAAGGGATCTAAAGACAATGACCGATAAATTGATGTACTTCCCCATTTCTGATACACAAATTTAGCCCCTTCTGTAGATTACAATTAGACACTCAACTAAATAAACCAACCAATCAAAATTCAATAAAAGTTCCCAAGGTTGTTAAGCCAAATAATGAGAAAACTTTATTTTAAGACTTTGGGGACTAAAGTAATAAACAGCCCAATGTCCCCTCCCTCCCTGTCACAACTCTGTGTGATGCTAGATTAGCACACGTATACCAAGAAATTAATAAAATTGAAACCCAATCTGAATACTTATGAGTGGTAATTAACAGTAAATTTATAACATTTGTTAACGTGATATTTGATAGGTCAAAAAATATAAAAATGAATTATTTTTTTTTCAAAGCTTTGATTTTTATTTATGGGTGCTTTCTCCCAAAGTGACTTATAGAGCACCTCCCCTAGAGACCCCACCTCCCCCTCTTTTTAATTAACGGAAACTAAGGAAGGGGGGTAAATCTTAAAGTCCGGTTAGGTTATATAGGTCTTGATGGGTAGCTCTCCGCAGGGGTTAGAGGGAAAAACTATCCTCGCCCTTATTTTTAATAAATTTTAAAAATACCGGAGGGGTGTACATTGCTAGATAGGCACTTGTGGAAAAGTACCCATTTATGCTCTAAAACCCTAGTATAAAAACTTTTGTATTATCAACAAAACTCATTTCCCTAAGAAAAATCTTATGGTCTGACAAAAAAAGTTAGTTTGACCACCAAATATCTAACATATTATGTTATTCATAAATAATGTTACTCATTCTATTCTATTTTTGCACGCAATGGTTGTTCTATAACGCATATATTTTAATAAATTGTTCATAAATTTTGTAAAAGAGGATTTTGAATAATATTAGCTTGTTTGAATTTCTTATTAAACAAGAAGGACAACATCAATAACAGCGAAGCTCTAAAACGGTATGACAAAAGAACTTTAACATTTGTATATTTATGTATATTTGAAGTAAATTTAATGCAAAACTGATTAAATACAGGAGGGATACTGTTTATGAATATTTTTTGTAGAAAAATAAGAAGAATAGGAATAATATATTACATAAAAATCATTGTCATTTTTTTAAAAGCATGTTTTTAATGAACGTACATACATTCTGGTAAAGATTTTGGAGTTGCTACGATTGCCATGCCAAGTTTGAATTCGATCGGACAATTCAAATAGTGAGTTTTGTATTGTGAATATAAACTTTTTCGTTATTTTTTTTTATAGTTTTTATTTGACATTTCAGAAAACAAACGGTAACCATTACGGAGAAAAGACCGATCCTGAATTTTGAAAATCTTCCCTTTTAAAAATCTAAGATTAATTTTTTCTCGGTAGCAATATGAGAACTGTGACCCTTTAGCTTAGTTAATATAAGGTTAATAAATGACCTAAAAACGCCGCAAGTCATAAACGTATGAATGACAAAGAATTTTTTTAGGATTTCAAGGTTAAAAATATTACTATTCAAATATTAAATCTAATTTCGGGGATAAGTCCACAAAAGAAATAAGATTTCCAAATGTGAAAATATATGATATAACTGTTTGACTATTATGAAACAATTGCTTTTGTTTAAATATATCGTAGTGATTTGGGTTCATTTGGACGATAGACTTAAACTACGTTAAGAAATGGAAGTTTATAGTATGTTTGCGACTTAAAAAAAATACAGAACGAATAAAAGATTTTAATGCCAAAAATCCTGTAAGGTTTATTTTGTCTGTCCGCTAAAATTTTCTAACCTTTTAACCAATCAGGTTCTCCATGTTATGGAAGCTTCATATAGCTCCGGGGGATAGTTTTAGGCCGTTATTCCGCACCCTCCCATGCGACAAAGCCGCTAGATTTCTTTCCCAAAAGAACATGTTTTAGGTTCATTGGTTAAGAAATAAAGATTTATACAACAAACAATAAATATTGATTACAAATTAAAAACCCTAGATATCAAATATGAAGACTGAAGAGGCCCCATGTAGATTAGGTTAGGTTCAGTTGAGTTTAATTATTATCTGATGTATGACCACGAGTACAGGTAAGACGGTTTACCGTCCTAAATCAGTGCCCCCCTTCCCCCTATAGTGTCTTAGTGTTTCATCAAAATCACTAAGATCATTTTTTTTCTGAACATGAAAAAACTTCTTCTTTACATGGCCAAAAAGTTCGTGTAAGCTGTTTAAAGTGCCTATAAAATACAATACAAATGACCAATGGTAGGCTAATAAACAATCTAAATTACCAATGGCAGGCCCATATACATATTAATTGGCCAAAGGTAGGCCAGTATGATGTCATTTTTATAGGCACTATAAAAAGGTTCAAATTCAAAGTCAAAAGTTACCAATCCCACCCAAAGTATATAAAAGTAAATTTGTTTTTAAATAGTTTTCAAAACTTACCCCACACGTATTTAAAACAAAAAATTGCGCTAACTTGAAAGAACACCAAATCTCCGCCTATAATTCTAAATCATAATCCCCATATGACACATAAAACCTTACAAGTCTCCTCCCCCTCACCTTTATTGTACATTCCCCGCCCCCTTCTATTTTCGGAAATATTTTTCTATTATCTTATATTACCCTCCTTCTATATATAATCATAAAATTGACCTGCGATTAAAGAACTCTTAATGTAATGAAAAAGATTACTAGAATTTAAATTTCAGATATTACAATAAAAAAATAAAATAAACCCTAAAACTCCACACAAAACAAGGATGACAACATCCATTAAAGCGAAGCACTGAAACGGTAGGACAAACGGACATTAACACTTGTATAGTATCTGAACTGAAAAATCGGTACATAAATGTATAAATGTCGAATTAAAATTGTAGGTAAATTTGTTGAAAAACTGCTTAAAAACAGGAGAATGTTTATGGACATACTTACATTTTTGGACTTGATTATAGAGTTGCTTCGCTTATAATATTGTTCTTTGTTGTCCCAGGAATCAGTATACCAAAAATCAGATCAAACGGATAATTAAAACACTTGAAAATTTGTTGTTAAAAAAGTAGAAAAATCAACTTGTTTAAAATGAACGTACGGATATTCTGGTAATGATTATAGAGTTGCTACGCTTTCTAAATCGTACCAAACTACTACAGGAATCATCATGCAAAGTTTGAAATCGAAAGGACAATTCTAACATGCCTAAATAAACGAATAAAAGCTATCTATCTCGGACGGACGTACGGACCGACCCTAATTATAGAAAAGCTTCGCTTTTAAAAAAACCCAAAGCAAGAACGCATGGATCTGAAATAATCTGTAAATCCTTATATTTGTTTGGGTTAAGGCTGTCTTACATAAATCTTTCTCAGTGTGATGAAAAAGCTTGTATTTTTAGGTAGTTTAATCCATTTCCTATGATACAAATACAGTACTAAGGTGTTTTTTGATTGTCCATTTAGATATCACTAAATGAGTTTTCCATTTTAGGGAAGATTCACATAGGCCCCACGATGGTTATACTTGGTTTTACATTTTATGTCTTAGGATGGTTTTAGGCTGTTTTATACCACCTCAATTTCCTTTAATGGTAAAACGTAAATGACTTAAGAATTATTGAATGGGCATATGGGCATTAGAGCCTAATAAAACCTATTGTCTCAATGATAAAAGCAAGCTTTTTTATTCACAAACCTTTTTCCCAATTTCTGTACATGTGATAATTGTCTAATCATAAATTAATATCAATGTTAATCTCATATTCTTTCCTGGGCCAACAAAAAATTGAAGAACAATATTTATAACTTTAATTTCATAAAACTTAAATCTATGTTAGAAAGAGGGTTTAAAAGCCGATTCATGTCCGTAGGATTAGAACCGGTTCTCAGCCAAAAATCATGTATAGCATCATATATAAGACAATTTTCAACAATTATGAAAATTTAAAAAAAATAAACATCAGTTTTGCTAACCTAGGCCTTCGGCCCCTCGGGGCTAAGAAAACTTGTATTTGTCTTATAATTTCTGATTTTAATACTCGCAAAAAGCTATCAAGAATACTATGCGATGAATAACTAATACATTTTTGTATGTTATTGGTTCATAAATAATTTCGAATGGCTCAAAATTTAATTGTAAATTTAAGCATGTTAGAAATTTCCAATTAAATTTCAGAGCAAAGATTTTCTACTTTTATGGTCGGTCCGTCCGTAAAAACCAGCTTTTAATCTAGGCATGTAAGAATTATCAATTAAAAACGAAAAAAATCTTTTATCGTAGCAACTCTATAAATTAAAACAAAGCCTTTCTTTTTTTAGCATTAATATAATGTCTAAATATGGTAGGTTCATAAATATAAAAAAAACATAGCCATTACACAACAAGGATGATAACATGACGGAAGGACCACCCCTTATTATAGAATAGCTTAGCTTTTAAAACTACCAAAGATACCTAAAACGATATTCATAAAGAACAAAAAACTTATACCCTAGCATATCTCTATAAATTAAACAAAGCCTTTCTATTACTGTATTCAAATATCTAAATTGAAAACCTCACATATGGAAGGCTTATAATATTAAAAAACATGGCTATAATACAAAAATATGCATATTATTATTATTTTATTATCGATGATTTGATCAACATTCTTACTATTGAAAAAAAATCCACTAAAAAACGGAATAATAGATTTTAAATATATGGAAATAAATAAAATAAATAATCAGGGATCTATAGGGATAAGACAATGGTCGATAAATTGATGTATATCCCCAATGACGAGACCTTAAATTACCCCATCTTCAGATTACACTTAGTGGTTGAAACTTAATGAACAACCCAATCAAAATTCAATAAAAAGTCCCCAATGTTGTACAACTAACGAATAAGAAAAGATGATTATACAACTTTGGGGACTATTGTAATAAATAGTTCAGTGTCCCCTCCCTGCCTGATAAATAATACTGCATAACTAAACATATACACAACATAACCACGCAAATTATGTTCTAAAAAAACAACAATATCATTTTTAGTAAATGCAAAAATGTTTTGAAATAGCTTATACAATTTTAAAACAAGCAATATCCTAGAGAAATATCTAAATTTTTGAGAGAGAAGTTCGACCTCTGTAGAAAAATAGCTTAAAACCAACTGCACTATATCAAATTACATTTCTTTAGTGTGGGGTATTTTTTTAAGAAGGCCTATCTATGAGGAATTAACTTGAAAATAGCCTAAAACCAGTTCTGAACAATTACCAAGCTTCCAATTGTTGCAGAGATATTTCTTTTTTGTATTTTGTAAAAACACCCTAAATTATCTGATTCTGTGTATGATTAGGAATAGATGATTAAAATATTTTTATCTATTATGTAAATGTGTTTTGATACTCGCAAGGATACGGGGACACAATAATGGACAGTACATTTATATACACCCCCAATGATAATATACAATCTGTAGATAAAAATTATTGATTTAAATGTTTAGAGACTTTTAATTTATAACCTACCAATAAAAGTACCCAAAGATTTCGAACCAACAAATATGGGATAAAAAAGTTTACAAACTTTGGGTACCAGTATAATTTACAAACTTTGGGTACCAGTATAATTTACAAACTTTGGGTACCAGTATAATTTACAGTCCAATGTCCCCGGGAATCCCTCTCTGTCTCGCAGGGATATGACAATGGATAAAAAAACAACCTTATTCTGGTGCTGGTGGCTGTATAGAATTTATTTTATATGGGATTGTATTATAAGTACCATTTATTTACTAATTATAATTAAAACATGCTAAATATTAATAAAAGGCAGAAAACCAACACATTCTGTCTCAACATTTTCAATGATTGACTGACAGCAAATAAGCTTTTCTTTAATAGGTAAGGTTTTCATCGAACTGACTGACATTCGGATATACATTAGTTATGATAGAGAAGACTCGCTTTGAAATAAATCTCAGTTGCATAGATGGATTTATGAGCTGTATTTTTTGTTACAAAAGGGTCAAAGGAGTGATCTATCAAATTATATTATGTGGGTTTGACACCTGCCCTCCCCAAAATAAGCCCACACCCCGCTGGACATTTAACCCCCCTTCATATTTATCTAATCTTATCTATCTACTCCTCCCTTATTAAGCATTATTATATGTGTATATATTTAAATTTACATATGCTTTAATAGTATTTTCATTGAATAATAAAAATATTTATATAATATTTCTCCCCCCTCAAGTACTCCTAGCGGTCTCTAGGGTCGCAGCCGCTAGTATGATATAATCTAAATGATTTTAATTATTGATCGTAATAATGAAGATGAAAAGGAGTTAATGTCTTTAAGTATGTTAGGGTTAGTACTACAAACTAGACGATTCTGTCCATAACAGATCTATAGTATAGATGTATTATATACAGATAACTACCTCCCCCCCTTTCTCAATTACCTTTTTTGTCTGATAGCAAATTGTTTTCTGCTACTTGGCTGTGTTAACATTCCCGTTACTATATTGGTTGATTTTCAATAGACCCAATTTAGGGTCGGCACAAGGTCATTGCTATAGGGGAATACAGTTATTTAACCCTTTCTCCCTCTAGTGATTTATTCTAATGTGCCTATAAATCAGGGATATAGAGAATAAAGGCTAGTGGCGTAGTTGGATACAAGCAAAATTATTCTATAATTATGGTGTATTCGTTTAACTACACCATATTCTATCGGTGTAACGAATATAACTTATCATAAACATAGTCTGGTAAGCCGAGCGTTCTCGGCCCACGGGGTAACGAGTTCGGATTCAACGAGCCCTAGCCTTTAATTATTCTACCAAACAAACAAGCAGGATTCAATCATACAGAAATTATATATTTAAACTGAATAATATTTACAAGTTATGTTTACTATATATATACAACAGATTATAACAATGGTTAGGTTTGAAGGGGGTGTGGGACGCTAGGGCTTAGCTCCCGGCGGTAGACAGGCTGTGGGGGCAGCGGTGGTAAAAGGGGAGGCAACGCCTCCCGGTTATATAAGCGCGTGAGGGACGCGTGATAGTTGCATGTTTGAGTCCCCTCCCCACATTTAGGCAGGCCAGTTTGACCGCTGGGTTGCGGGGTCAACAGCGGTCATGAGATAGATGGTGATATAATAAGATTAGTGCAGGGGGTTTGTTATCATAAGTCACAGCGAAGCAACTCTGTAAACGGCCTGTCCGTCTGGGTGTCGTATTACCACAACCTCCCCTTCAAGGGTTGCGTGGCTCCTGAGCCACCAGGCCTTGAACCTGGGGATACGACAGCCTATGCCTGCGCAGGACAGGCAGTTCTTGGGGCACAGCTCGATGGAGGACAGCTCGGGCTACACAGGCTCCCTGGGACACTCGTTGCTCGGTCTGACTGTGGTTGGTTATCAGCATTGTCAGCTCCTGGTTGGCTTCTAGGCGTGGGTTGGCGACGGCCAAGCCCCGCCGCTGGAAATTTTGCCTCGTCTGCAGGATTAGCTCTGCCTCGGCTGGTAACTGGACACGGAGGCCTAGGCAGACTCTGGTGGTTCCTAAGGGGGGAATGACGATGGCAAAGGGCGCATAGAACTCCATGGGGGCGCCTGCTTGATTCAGGTTGCTTGGTCTCCTAGCTCCTACCCGGATGGGGATGGCTGTCATCAACAGGGGGCACATGGCTTCAGCTTCGTCTTCTGGGGCGGCCTCTTCCATCGCAGTGGCTGGTTCTTCTCCTACAGGCTCGCTGCTGGCTGGCAGGTTCTCCATGTCCGCGTCAGGATTCCAGATGGCATCTCTGGGTGGCTCTGGAGCGGGCGGCGGCGGCGGTGGTTCGTTGGGCTGCTCCTGCAGGTTCTCCTCTACTGGGTCACGATCCTGGCCGCTAGGCTGTGGGGCGGCTGCGGCTGGCTGGTGCACTGGGAGTTGTCCTGGGTCGCTAGCTGCGGGCGCCGCCGCTCCAACTGGCAGCTCGGTGGCATCCTCGTCGCCGTCCATATCAACTTGGATGTCTGCTGGGATCTGGTGGGCAGTCACATCTCCAGTGTATTTGCGCAGTCGGCCTACATGCGCGGTAACTTCTGAGATCCTGGCTACTGGAGAGGCAGGTTTGATGACATAATGGACTTCTGTAGCTTTCCTCACTACTTTCCAGGGGCCAGTCCATCTCTTGGTAATCTTGGCTGCCTTCCCTGGCACCAGGCGGGGGGCCAGGTACCAGACCAAGTCTCCAACCTCATACTTGGCCGTGCCTTCGTAAGCTGCCGCGCTCCTCCGGATGGCTCCCTCCTCCTTCTGCTGGATGGCGTCATACACTGCATAGTAGCGCTGCAAGAGAGCTTGGACGTTGGCTGGAACTGAAGCATATTCGGTCTCTGGCAGCCGCAGTACCATGTCCACCGGAAGTTTGGCCTCTCTCCCAAAGAAGGCCAGGAACGGAGTCACGCCAGTGGATCTGCAGGCCTTGGTGTTGTATGCGAAGGCGATGGCCGGCAGGTGGGGCTCCCAGTTGTTATCGTCTCTGTCTAGGAACAGGCGCATGCCTGTGTTGAGTGTCCTATGAAACCTCTCCACTCGGTTGGACTGCGGGTTGTAGGGTGGTGGATGTGTCAGGCCAATCTCAAGTCTGGAGGCCAGTTCCTGGAATACCTGGCCGGTAAATTCCATTCCATTGTCGGAATGGATCTTCAGGGGGCATCCGAAGGTGGCCAGGTGGCGGTGCAACAGGGCTTCAGCCACCGTGAGAGTGCGCTTGTTGGGGATGGCGTAGAGGCTGACAAACCGGCTGAACCCATCTTGGCAGGTGAGGATGTAGCGGTTCCCAGCTGGGGTCTCTGGCAGTGGCCCCACCAGGTCGATGAATAGGACTTGCTGTGGATACCCCTGGCGGGAGGGCACGTGGATCCCCTGCTTCAGTCTCTCCTTGGTAACCTTCTGGACACACTCAGGGCAAGTTTGGACCATCAGACGGATGTCACGGGCCAGGTTGGGCCACCAGAAGTGCATGGCAACGCGGGCGATAGTCGCGTCCATCCCAAAGTGCCCAGCCATGGGGGTCCCATGGGCTAGAAAGAACGCGTCCTGCTGGAGGGCCGAAGGCAGCAGGTATCTTGTCCTCTCCCCTGTCAGAGTCTGGTCAGTGGTGGTGAGGCAGCCATGCTCGTCAAGCCCCAGGGCTGGGAAGCGGCTGGCATACTGCTGCTCGTCTCGTTCCTTGCCACGCAGCTCAGCCTTAGTTGGGGCTTTGCCATCAGCCACCCATTGGCGGACACGGAGCAGAAGGGGGTCCTGTGTCTGGGCCTCCAATACTCTAGCTGGATCCAGTCGGGCGGCAGGGGGCCGGCTAGCTGCGGACTCCCCTAGCTGGCAAAGGGTGTGGATATACTCAGCCTGCTCTGCTAATTCTTCGGCGCTAGCCGTTGGCATGTTGGCATCTTCCCGGCGGCTGAGGGCGTCGGCGTTGGTATTCTGGGTGCCAGGCCTGTGGCAGACGGTAAAGTCTAAGGCCGCTAGCTCCTCCTGCCAGCGGGCCACCATCCCTGTGGATGTGTTCAGTGATTTCATCTGTAGCAAGGCTGAGGAATCAGTGTTGATCTGGAAGCTGCGGTAGGACAAGATGCCGTGGAATTTTCGGATCCCATACATAATGGCGGCCATCTCTCCCTTCCAGGACGGGTAGCGCGTCTCAGGGTCGGTTGTCTTGCGCCCCACGGCGGCAATCAGCCTCTCCTTGCCATCTTGACATTGACTCAGTATGGCAGAGATTGCGCGACTGCTGAAGTCTGTGGTGAGCTGGAACACCGCTGGCAAATCAAACCTGGGCGGCGCTCGGATGGGGGCCTTGCGGAACTTGTCCTTGAGTTGCAGCAGCTGGGCTTCCATCTCAGGCGTCCAGGTTAGGGTCTTGGCCGTCTTCTGCCAATTCATCTCGTAGGTGAGGTCTGCATACTCTGGGATGAACAGGCGGTAGTATCCAAAGAACCCCAGCAGCGCCAGCAAATCCTTGGGGGTGCTGGGGGCTGGCCAGTCCAGGATACAGTCAATATAGTCCTCCTGCATGGCTATCCCCTCACGGCTGAGGGTGTGGCCCAGATAATCCACCTTGGATCGGAACAGCTTGGTCTTGGCTGGCTTGAGGCGGATCCCTCCCCTGCGGTGGGCTTCCAAGACCTCTCGGAGCCTGGCCAGGTGGGCCCAGGTATCCTGGTGGAAGGTCAGGACGTCGTCAAGGTATGACTGGAGGTTGGCTGTGCCTAGTGGGTTTAGGACCCCTGCAATAAACCTGGAATAGACAGACGGTGCCGTAGCCAGGCCAAAGGGCATCCTTTTCCATTGATACAAGCCCCTGGGGGTGGTGAAGGCGGTGCAGGGCCGGCTGTCCTCGGACACACGGATGGTGTAGTATGCGGCCACCGCGTCTAAAGCACTGTAGACACGGTGCCTGCCAGCTCGTTCTACCAACTGCTGGATCCTAGGCAGGGGGTAGCTGTCCAGTTCCAGGCACTTGTTTAGGGCTCTGTAGTCGACGGCCCAGCGGGTGCTCCCGTCCTTCTTCTTGATGGGCACCAGGGGGCTGCTCCAGGCGGAGTCTGACGGCTCTATAACTCCCTCCTGTAGCCAGGTGTCCAGTTGTTTCTCCAGTTCAGCCTCTTGCCGCGGGTTCAGATCCCTAAATCTCTGGCGGATCGGCTGGGTCCCTGGCTTGAGGCGCAGCTGCAACTCAACCACATCTGTGCAGCCGGGGGTAGAATTGGAGAAGACGTCTCTGTATCCTGACAACATAGTCCAGACCTCCTTCTTGAGCAAGGGGTCCTTGCGTAGGAACTCATTGTCTTCCATCTCCAGGGCCTCCCACAACTCCTGCATTTCTGGAGGCTCAGCAGGTTCTTGGAACGAGTGGAGACGCGGGGGAGGCGTATCAGAGACCTCTAGAATGTCAGGTTTGACCAGCTCCCCAGCCACTGGGAGGCCAGCATCCAGCAAGAGGGGCATCTCCCCTTCATTTACCACCAGTACTCTAAACACAGTGGCGGAGCCAGGCCTGTAGGCATACAGGCCCTCTGGGATAACAAGGTCCTCCCCAAACCTCTGTTCTGGGGCAGCTAGTTGGATGGCATCCTTGGTGCGATGGCCTACTAGCTCAACAGGGACCGCCATGACCCCGCGGCCAGGCAGGACCACCCGCTTGGCTGTGCGGAGCTGGGGTGGCTGGCCATCAGTTGGGGTGACAGCGCTTAGCCTATACGTGGCTGGTGCGGGGTCAGCGTTGGCTCCGGGACCCACCGGCCGCAACTTGACGGGCTCGGCTTCTGGAGGGGCTGACGTGTCGGAGCCAGGTGTGGCTCCGAGGGCGTCCGGCCACGATTTGACGGGCTCGGCGCTGGGAGAGGCCAAAGTGCTGGGTCCAGCCTTGGCTCCGTGGGCGTCCGGCCGCGACTTGACGGGCTCGGCGCTCGGAAAGGCTGAGGTAGCGGAGCCATGCATGGTTCCGGAGGCAGCCGGCCACGACTTGACGGGCACGGCGCCGGGAGAGGCTGAGGCCTGAGAGTTGAGTGTGGCTCCGGGTACATCAGACCGCGACTTGACGGGTCTAGACTCGGGCTTGGCTGGTGGACTGGCTGGAGGTCCCAGGTAGAGGGGGCCAGGTGGACACGGCTGGCCGTTGATAAAGGTATCGGCGGAGAAGATTGGTTCTGGAGGGCTGGCAATCTCAGGGAACGTTGTTGGCAGGCTCTCCCTCGGCACCTTGGGCACTGGGGGCAACCCCATGGCTAGCAGGTTAGCTCCCTTGTGTGCGTTGAGCTCAGCGTCCACCCAGTGTGTGCCTTTCTCAACCACACGCGGCTGCTCAGGCAGGGGGCCTGGCAGAGGCCCCTCATAACTTAGCTCTCTCTCGGCTGTCTCCCGGTCAATGGGGACGCCACGGAGTGGGATAAACTCCCCACGCACCCACAAGCAAGGTGGTTGCATGTCGAAACAGAGCCTAGTTCCGAACTCCTTGAGAAAATACCCTCCTAGGTTCAGAGGGTGTGAGAGGTTTCGGACCACAGTCACGTGGTATAGATGGAGTATAAGGGTGTGTGAGACTGCCATATATAACTCTTTTAATTTTCCTATTACCTGGAGGGGCTGGCCTTCCTCGTTAGCAGTCAGGATTTGGGTGTTGTCCGGAATCAACATGCGTTGTACGCCCATCGCGTGCATGAGGTGCTCAGAAATTACAGCAGACCCTGGTACACGGTTGCCAGAATCGATCATGGCATCAACCTGTACATGCTGGGCAGGGTCAGGAGTAGGGAACCTCACCCTGACATGGCAGGGGAAGTGGAGGTCCTGCCCTTGAGACAAGGGGGCCTCTCGTTCGGCTGGGGTTGGCAGAAACTTTGGTGGTGGCCGAACCGCAGCTATGGTGGTATCGCTTACCATGGTGGCTTAGACTGTAGCTTCGAATCACTAGAGCTTATTAATTATCACTGGGTCAACAATTTTATATTTATTTTTATCACTTGGTTGACATTTATACACACTTATGTGTTGTTATCACTAGGAGCTCTAGGTGTGATTCTGGAAGCACTGGCAGCAGGGAATGTCCGTCCTGCAAGGTTCAGAGGGGTGACGGCGGTAGGGAATGACCCGTCCTACAGCGCCGCTGGTTCGAATCCCGAAAATGGCGGCAGGGAATGGCCCGTCCTGCAGCGCCTCGGGTTCGAATCCTGGGAGGCAGCGGCAGGGAATGTCCCGTCCTGCCGTGCCTGTGGCTCAAAATCTGCTATCCGTCGCAGTGGTAGGGCTTACTTGTGTGCTGAAGCTTCGCAGCCACACATTGCCTTCTTAGGGAGACCAGCACCCAGCTGTCTGTCTCGTAGGTTTGGCCTGGGTGTCCTGGGGCTTGTCCCAGCTACACTTGCCAATTTAGACTCAGTTCTGTAGCCGTTTGAGCTAAATTATCCAATTGCCGTGGCTGCGCACCTAGCGCTACTCCTATACGGCACGGAAAAAGCGTCTTAACTGGCGCTTTTAGCAGGCTAAATCTGCTTGCCGTAGGCCAGAGGCCCACATATTGCGTTCAAAATGATGGAAATTCGACCTAAAAAGGCCGTCTCACGGGTCAGTTGGCTTCTCAGTTGGCGGCTGATTGTCCCCTTACTTGCCAAAGGGTCCAATCAGAGGTAGAATAGGCTAGTTTCTGTAAGGCTCGATTGAAACACGCTGACACCAAGTTCTGGTAAGCCGAGCGTTCTCGGCCCACGGGGTAACGAGTTCGGATTCAACGAGCCCTAGCCTTTAATTATTCTACCAAACAAACAAGCAGGATTCAATCATACAGAAATTATATATTTAAACTGAATAATATTTACAAGTTATGTTTACTATATATATACAACAGATTATAACAATGGTTAGGTTTGAAGGGGGTGTGGGACGCTAGGGCTTAGCTCCCGGCGGTAGACAGGCTGTGGGGGCAGCGGTGGTAAAAGGGGAGGCAACGCCTCCCGGTTATATAAGCGCGTGAGGGACGCGTGATAGTTGCATGTTTGAGTCCCCTCCCCACATTTAGGCAGGCCAGTTTGACCGCTGGGTTGCGGGGTCAACAGCGGTCATGAGATAGATGGTGATATAATAAGATTAGTGCAGGGGGTTTGTTATCATAAGTCACAGCGAAGCAACTCTGTAAACGGCCTGTCCGTCTGGGTGTCGTATTACCACAATAGTACTGTAAAAAATCTATTTTCTACTTTTTTGTTATGAATCACATATTTTATATAAATAAAACTTGTATTTTCATTATAAAAAAGTTTCGACTTTCTATCTTGCCAAGTAAATATCATTTCCCCATAGCGTGCTGATTGACACATCAACTTAAAGGGAGTGTGAACGTAATAATTTCTCATCTGATTATCAAATCTTAACATTTTTTAAGCACATTTCACTACACTGATCAACCAAAAACGTCCTATTAACAAAAATATGCTGGAATAATGCCTTGATTTTATGGTATTTTGGGAGGGAAAAAGGAAAAAACAGGGAAAATCTGAACGTTTTTGTTTCTTAAAATGTTTGTAGGGATATTTAACCTGTCATATATAGTTGAAACAATTTACTTACTGTTAAGGATTTATTTTATGATATAAAATTGCCAATTAGTTTTTTTATAACGTAGTAATTAGGTAATAAAGACCTATTTTAAATTCGTAGTATTGACATAAAAATACCTCACTGTCTACAAAGGGTTGAATCTCACAGGTTATTTAAATAATAATATCCTTTTTTATTGTGTTGGACAATAAATAACCCACTTTGGAGGATTAGTTTACACTTTTATCAGACTGTTTATAAAGAAATATTGCGTCTTTATTATTTACAAATTTGTAATTAAAGGTGGGCGAGAGATGAGCCATTTAAAGTTAATTGGATACTAATAAAAAACCTGTTTCTAAATTTGTTATTGTATTTGGTTTTCAATAAAAAATATTGCTTATTTTATCAATTTCTAAGTAACTATACATTGGTTTAAAGCAAGGATTATGTTAAAAGTCAGCTTAACCGTTAGGAAAAATCAAGAACTATGTGAAAAAGTTTAATTTTAGCTATAATGGGAGAAAATAGCAATTTAATGCACATTTTATATAATACAGAAAATTTCTTCCTTTCCCTGTACCTTATAAAAATCTTCGGAAAAAGCCGTTTTTTAAGTAAACAAAAGCGCGTTTTGCTCTAACTGTGAGATATTATGAATGAGATAATGTTAAGATTTGATATTAAGATGAGAAAAATTTACGTTCACAGTCCCTTTAAGGATTGATAAAAAAATAAGAATAGAAAAAATTTCAAAATTATTTCTTTTATAATTTTCTTTCCAATTAGCTACATCCCTAAAGAACTTGAATAGTAATAACATTGTTAAATGATCTAGTATTAATTTGCAATTAGAATATTAAGAAGTTATTAATATTATTAGATAATTATATTAAATACATAAACTTTAGTTATTAAAGTTTTTAATTGTTTTATTTGTTTAAATTATAGTTAAATTTAAAAAAAGATGACAAAATCAATAAAAGCGAAGATCCATAATATTATGTCAGGACAAAGGAACATTAACAATTGTAGAGTCTTAGAAAGTCGATGTAAATCTGTGGCAAAATTGATTAGATACAGGAAACTGTTTTCTCGTATTCATTCGAATCCGGTGGATAGGAACCGGTTCTCATCCATACGAAAAAACTATGTCTAGCATCGTATTATATCCAACTTTCTACGAATATAGAAATGTACAATCATAAGATCAAAACCATTTTTTTAGCCGGTGATTTCGGCACCTCGGGGCTAAAAAAATAGTTTTAATCTCATAATTGTACCTCCTATATCCGCGGAAAGCCGTTTATAATACGATGCGAGAAATAACTATTAGGACATACTTACATACATTAAGGATTCATAAATCACCATGCAAGTTTGAAATCGAATGGACAATTCTAACATGCCTAGAGCGATACATTACGGATGTAAATATATGTGTAGAAAAGCTTAATTTTTTAAAAATTGTAGTAGCGAAGTTATCCTTAATGCTATTTGGGGTAAATGCATTTCAACGGCTGCTATATGAGATAGACCTCTGAAATTTGTATTATTTAATACTTATATTTGCGGGAACTTTTGTTTAATGAAATCTTCCAATTTTTAACATGTACAAAACGGCCTGGTTTATTGCGTCAAGATCCATGACAGATCTATATAGGAAATAAATGTCTATATATGAGCTCAAGTTTTCCAAATATTAAGTGTTTTAAACCCTTAGTGCTCCAATAATCCATAATAAACTCTCATTCACCAGAACGATATGACCCACTATTTTACTGCATGAAGAATAAATTCTTTTTTTTATTTAATGTTGCTATTTGAAATATATTGAAGTATTAAATTTATATTCATAAAACAGAAAATTTAAATTTATAATATAGTAAATAAAAGAAAACTTAATAATTTGATACTAGTGATACATGCGTAATGTGGTCAGATATTGAACTAAAATTTAAAGGTTAACTAAACATTTTAAGCCTTTCAGGACGATAATTTGAAATAAAAAAATATTAGGACCCTAAAATATTTTAAGAAAGAGAGGCAAAATTATAAATACTTTAAACAGGGATAGGACAATGGAAGAAAAAGATTAATATTCAATCTAGCTAATAGCGGGATAATTTTAGAACGCCACCTCTAGTTCTTTTATATGAGGCTTTCTTCTAAAATACAATCCTTATTATAATCCTTATTATAAGGTAAAATGATGTTTGTTTGTGTGTACCCAAGGATCTCGCTGAACTGATATATTTCTCCTTTACAGGGTAGCTTTTCATAGGTCCCAGGAAGGTTTATAACTATTTTAGGGAGGTTACAACTTCCCTCCCAAGAAGAAAGTTAGGGAGTCGACTCACCCACTCCCCTCAAGGGCCCCTAGAGGCCTTGTGGGTCTGTCTTAGCCGCTAGTTATTATATATTTTGACAAATTATATTGTAGCTTTATAGAACCCATGTATAAAACAAAATTTTTATTCAAAATTTAGGCTTTCAAAATGTTTTATTTAAAAATGACTGATGCAATAGATTAACCAAAATTGGATTGATACAAATATGAAAATAAATTTGTTCTTATTTATTGCAGGTATAATCTATAGACAATAATTATTTATAGTACTGTCTGTCCATCTGACAAGCTATAAGAAGCTACCCTATAAAGGAGAACCATGTCGGTTCAGAGGTTAGCGAGATCTATCGGTACAAACAAACAGACAGACATCCTGTTACTTCTTTTATAAGTATGCAGAATTATTATTTCTTGATTTTTGCTGTTGTTACTGTTGTTGAATTTGCATTTGCTGTAATTGTCTAAAAAATATTTGTTAATTTTGCTATAGTAATGAACTAATGACTGTCTCTTATTGCATTTAATCAAAATGTTTATGTAAAATTGTTTGCTTTAATGCAAATTCTATGAAAATAATAATACAAAGTTTTAATATGTTATAATACTATTTTTTTTTTTGTTAGTTTGCAATTTTTCTGGGAATTTTAGAGGTAAGTTTATTATTACTTTGATTATATTATTAATACTTTAGTTTAGGCAAATAGCAAGGGCTCGGCAGCCACGCTTCAGCTAATTAAAGCCGTGAATTTAAACCTGTTTAGGTGCTTAAATCAAATTTAAATATTAAATTAAAACACTAGAGGGGAAAGGGGTTAAATAACTATATGTCCCCATGCCAAGGACCTGTTGCAAACTCTCAATTGGGTCTTTGAAAATCAACCAATAGTGTCAGGAATATAGCCATATAGCAGAAAACAATTTGCTAGCAGACAAAAAAATGTCCTTGGGCAAGGGGGGCAATTATTTATCTGTATATACATCTATACTATAGATCTGTTATAAATAAATTCTACTAGCAGATTGCCATGAAAAAAATACACTATTTTAGTCAATACTTAGTAAATAAAATATGAACAAAAATTAGGAAGGATAGGTTGTTTTTCGTATGTTTGTAGTTTTTTTTTTAAGTTAGGTTCTATTGGGTACAGGGTAGCCCCGCATAAGTTAAGTTATAGTGGGTTAGGCTTAAAGAAAAAATCTGTTTAAAAATAATAGGGGGGTTCTGTGTGCTGTCTAGGCACTCTGAGGGAAAGCATCAAAGAAATATTTTATTCAATAGGTTTCGTGATTTTGCTGTTTTATAAAAATAAAAATAACAAATTTCTGTGTTATTTAGTTTTAGCAGTTAGTGACAAATGTGATATTAAAACAACAGTGGATTTTATCCTAAACACAACGTGTGGAAAGGTAAGGTATATCCAAAAATCATTAAAAAAAAATTTGTAAGGTAAGAATAAAAAATAATAAGAAAATTTATATTTTGAAGGTTTTCATACGTCCTTGGATTGTTAGATTATTTCAATTTTAGATTAAAGACTTAGGATTGTTTAGACTATATTTCTGTCCCTATTTCTATGCTGCCACGACAATCGCTATACGTACAAGCGGACGAACCCAGGAATAAGGTATAACCAACAAGCGAAAAAAATCTCAAATAATATTTGGGGGGCAAATGGAGAGGTCGTCAATTTTACGATGTGTTGCCCCCCAACGACAGCTGAAAAACACGTATAGGTTTCGTGATTTTTCCCCGAATTAATTTCGTTATTAGTAGAGGCTGGGACGAACCGACCCTATTTTTAAAAAAAACTTTAAAACAATACTTAAATTTGTTTTTGTTTTATTTAGGAATGTAATTTTTTGAGTTCCCCAGATAAGTTTGAACAATCTAAAGATAAAATTGCAAAGGCTTTGCTAGGCCTAGAAAGTTTTGGTTGTTTTAAACAAGGTAACTTTTTTAGCATAGATAATATATGTCTTTTAAACATTAC
The DNA here is from genome assembly GCF_053477335.1 of Acartia tonsa. NCBI lineage: Eukaryota > Metazoa > Arthropoda > Copepoda > Calanoida > Acartiidae > Acartia > Acartia tonsa. Next base: position 28,437,534 of record NC_137268.1, on the reverse strand, counting down.
ATCCTATTATATAAAGTAGTAAGCGTTTTTTTTGTCTGAAGCTTAAGATCTGAATATCTACTAAACCGAATAGGTTCCCCATTTAAGGGAAGCTTCATATAGGTCCTAGAATGGTTTTAGCATAGGTAATGTTTAGATATAAGACTTTAGAATGGTTTAGAATGGGTTTCAGATTTTTCTTTCCATCTCTACTTCTTTGAATGTAGACCTCCTAGATGAAAGTGGTACAACTGCTAATTAATCATAAAGTAGTACAAAATCAACCCCCTTCCTTCTCCACTTTTTGGAAAAAAGGGGGAGTGGTTTCGTTTGGTTGTTCATTTTTTTTATGTCAGGTTAAGTTAGGTTAGGTTATATTTAGTACTGGGTAGCTCCGCAGGGTTAGGATACCGCAAGAAGAGGCTCCACGAGTTACTCCTCATTAATTTTTATTTAATTTAAAAATCAGATCGGGGAGAGTCGGTGCTCGCCAGGTACTTTGGGGGAAACCGCGTGTAAAAGCAGAAATATAATTACTTATTAATTATAATTTTATAAAGCTACATCTTTTTAACTTGCTTTAGATGGTTTTGAAAATCTGGATGATTATATGCTAAAATTAATAAAAATGGCAGAGGACGATAGTAAGGTACGAAGTTTTACTTCTTTACTTTATTTTTTGGGGTTGGGTAAGGTTAGTAGACCTCCCCCCTTTTTAAAAACCATCACAGGACCAGTTGGTATATTCCCTGAAGAGTAGAGCCCAATCGGTTCAACTGAGATTTTAAGCTCCAGACAGACTTTGTATTATAGATATAAATACTATATCTTACAAGGTTTCGTAATAAATAAATTCTTATTTTCTGGTAACTCAATTCTACTTAATTTTCAGAATTTTACGAATTTCTGTTTCATTTAATAACAGTTTACTGTTTTTTTTTTTATATTTAACTTTCAATGCACATTACTCATAATTTATAAAGTAGTTGTTTATTTATCTGAAGCTACAGACTTCAAAACATAATTGTCCGAATAGGTTGCCTATACAAGGAAGCTTTATGAATATCTTGGAGTGGTTTTAGGCTATTTTAAGACCTCCCCCGCCTCATATATACGGTGAAAGAAGCAATGAATGTGAATGTACTTATCATTTTTTTCTTGATTTAAATTCTATTTCTAGATAAATGGAGAATTAATTGTGTCTGCAATCACAGACGTTAAAAGGCTAAGGTGAAAAAAAAACAAGAAAAAAAACATTTCGAATTTAATTAAAATCCAGAATATTTCAACAACAAAGTTGAGCTACGATATTATTGTTAGATATAAAGAGTATGTTAGTTGTGCAGTTATTCTATAAGTAGGGTATGTCAATGCGTACTATACTGTGTCACAACAAAAATACTTTATATTATATTACAAGGCTTTGTGACTTTTAAAAGAAGGAAGTTTAGGGATTACACACAAACAAAAAAATCAAATCTATTCTTATTTTAAAATTATAAGAACAATAAGTGGGGGTTCACTGTACTTGCTAAGCACTTGAGGAAAAGCACCTTTCACTGCTGCGCTACTTATGGACATATAAATCATTGTTTCCTTATTTGAACAATTACTCATAAAATAAATTCAGGAATAAAAACGACGCAGGAAAGAAATTTATATCCACAAATCTTGGAAAGCAATTGAAAGGTAATTAATGGGTTTCCCCCAATAGGCCATTTTGAAAACCAAGCCCCCATACTCATAACTTTTAAATTTGAACACCAAGCCCCCATACTCTTAACTTTTAAATAAATTGAAAACCATTTCTTGTTGGTGGGGGAGGGGAGTTTTTAAATTGTTTGTTTATTACTTTAGGTCAGGTTAGGTTAGATAATGTTGGGTACTGATAGCCCCGCAGGTTTTGGATTAATTAAAAACTACCCCAATATATTTTAAATTTTTTTTAAATTCAGGGGGAAGGGGGGGGTTCAGTGCTAAACATTATAGGAAAAGCAGATATCCTAGAATAAACTGAAATGTTAAAAATTGTCAATTTACTTTTTTTATTTTCTTAGACGCGGAACAGTACGTAAAAGCTATAAAAGGTAAGAAAACTTATAGTATAGAAATATTAGTTTGTAAATTAAAGTTTCATAAAACCAATTGTTTTAGTAGTTTTAGCTACTTAGGAAAAGTTATTTAACAAGTAATATTATTTTTCAGAATTTCACCGAAAAAAAGGTATTTACTTTATACATTTACAATCTTCTATGTCTCTAAAGGCTTCTAGGGGAAGTGAGGAATTTTATGTCGACCCCCCCCCCCTTTTTTAAATTTTTGTTAGGAATTTTTTTGATGGGTGATTTCTCTTGGGAGGGTGAATGTACCCTTCCCTAAATTAGCTTTTAAACTTTATTGTAAAAAGAACAATAATGGTCCAGTGGTTATCAAGATCATAAGCTGCAGACACAAAATTACATTCTGTTACTTATATTATTATAATTTTGGATCAGGTGCAGTTCGCGGTAAAAATGTTCCTTTCGTTGCAACGATAAAAGCCAAAAATCTATGAACTTGCCAGCGGTCAAACAGCAGACCAAAATAATCTGTAATTGCCAATACTCTCGCAGCTAACTTAAATGCGCGAAAAAATCATGCATGTTTTCTTTCGTCAAGCTTTCCTGATCATCATTAGATCTTGGCTATTCCAGATTATTTGTTCGTATGAGAACATAACATATATGTTTAGCCGTTTGGCAGCAAGCAGCTTTTAAAGTTCATGGATTGTAGGAGAAATAAGGACCATTTTACCGTAAACTGCACTAGATCCATATAATTATCTTAACTATTACGGCACAGATGTAGATTGTAAGGGTGAAAACAAGGATACAAATATGAGATGTAAATATGTAAAGCATCTCGCGGATTTTATTCAACGATTTGATTTGGAGGTAAATTTATAAAACAAAATTGAATATAAATTTGTTGTAAAATTGTGTAAATACATGATAATGTTTATTAAGGACACGTTACATATTTAGGAATTGATTATAAATATGCTTCGCTTACAATATTGTACCTTGTTGCCATAGAAATTAACTTTTATGAGATTAAAAATCAGATGAATAGGATAACTTTACTATTGAAAACATTTTAATGGCGTTGATAAATATTTTAAATGGATTCTGACTTTTTTGAAACGATTATAGATTTGCTTTGCTGTCTAAATCGTACCCGACTATAATAGAATCATCATAGAAGGTTTGAATTCCATAAAATCTAACGTAACTAAATTAACAATATTAGCTATACGTTACTTATGGACTTACAAACGTATGGATGAGCCTACAAACCCTAATTATAGAAAAGCTTTGCTTTTAAAAAAAAATGTTGTTGACAATTTCAAACTAAAAAAAATTTAATTTTAGCATTATGGCCAATTTGATCCGGAATGGCATGACACAAAAAATAAGCTGGGGGAAAAGTTGACCTTTTTGGATGGGAAAGATTTCATCTATGTGGCCAAGGCTTTGATTACAGATGTCAGCGAATGGAATAATAAGGTAGGTTTCAAAGTCTGTTCAAGCCTCAAAGTCTGGCGGTTTCCCTCAAAATGTCTAGTTAAGCACAGGAAACCCCGTCTCACCCTTATTTTGAAAAAAAAAATTTTCATGTATTTGTGACTTACTTTAGGTAATGTTAGGTTTTATTGGATTCGTGGTTGCCCTGCAAGTTTTTAATACAATTTAATTTCTTATTTCCGCTTGTAAAATAATGTTCACATCCTCACTTGAATAATAAGTTTCGTGATTTTAAAACCATTATTACAACATGTTCAGTAATTTTAACCATTTTTTTATTTCAGAAAGCATTGCAACTGGTAAAATATGGAATTAAATTAGCTGCAGAAGAAAGGTTAATTTGTTTTTGTAGCGCAGCTGATCAATAACTACATATAGTTTTTGCCGCCAGAATGTGTAAACTTTCTAACCAATGATATGGTTGGATTGTTCTTACACTGGTTCCTTTTTGGTCTAATTAAGAGATTGGGAATCTAGACTTTCTATATTTATTTGTAAACAGTTGCGTGCAGAGCAAATAACCAGGGAGTGTTAAACCATTAGGTGGTTTGAAAAAATGAGAATACAGGGGTCTCCAATTTCAATTTCAATGGGGGTTTTTGATACCTCTACCACAAGCCACTGTTTCTAATAGAGAGAGAGAGAGAGAGAGAGAGAGAGAGAGAGAGAGAGAGAGAGAGAGAGAGAGAGAGAGAGAGAGAGAGAGAGAGAGAGAGAGAGAGAGAGAGAGAGAGAGAGAGAGAGAGAGAGAGAAAGAGAGAGAGAGAGAGAGAGAGAGAGAGAGAGAGAGAGAGAGAGAGAGAGAGAGAGAGAGAGAGAGAGAGAGAGAGAGGACAATGGGCTGTTTATTTCACTAGTCCCCAAAGATTTATAATAAATTTTTTTATTCGTTGGCTTAACAACTTCAGGGACATTAGTGAACTTTGATTGGTTGATTCATTAAGTTGGGTGTACAAACGTCTCAACCACTAATTTTAATCTACAGAATTAGTAATTTAGTGTATCATCATTAGGGATGTACATCAATTTATCGGCCACTATCTCATCCCTTTAGATCCCTGGTTTTACTAATCAAATTAATTTAGAGATGATGATTTCATGAACATAAGAATAGAAGATTTAATAAAAGAATTGACAGTTGCTCCAGAACAATTGCCATTCGCTGGTGAGAAAATTATTTTTTTAATAAATCAGCAAATAACTCGATTATAGGGATTAAACTGAATGTAGGCCATCGGTTTAGTTTTGCCTGCTGGATCTTAAAGATATTTAGACAAAAATGAAATTAAAAAATATGACGTCTAATAGAATATATATGTATGTTACTAATAAAAATCAGAAAACTGTATCATTACTGATGAAAATACAGTCAAGAGCACTTATAAAGTAGATTCGCTACTTAAAATAAATACTTGATTTTAGATTATGCCGATAGTTTATCAATTGACGGTAAGTTTTTTGTTAATTTAACATCACTAAGTGCAAATCAAATCATGAAGAAACAAAAGAACAAAGTGAGTTAGAGAACAGGTTGTCATGAAAAGGGAGTGAATACGTGATTATCAAAAAATAGAAAATCACGAAACCTTTGACAAAATAAACAATTATGTCTTTTATACTATGACCGATAGACTGACAACGTAAGTTGTAAAATGAATGCTATTTAGTAAAGGATACCGTAACCAAAAATCAACACTCTTAAATCTCAAACATTAGCCGAGAAAAGCACATTTACCCAATATTGTTACGGACTGACTGACAAAGTTAATTACAATACATATACATAAATTTAAAAATCAAGGGTCTTGGTCATCACTCAACATTCCTTCACGAGTACCAGGTATAAAAATTAAAAACATTCCATTTCAGAAAATTTACATTAAGACAAAAGAAAATAGCCATCTTTTGATCTGTTTAAAATTGTAATTATTTAAAGATAATAATTAGTATTATAAAAGATTTAATGATTTTAATTTTACAAGGTGATGAGGCGAAGTTAGATTATTTAAGGTAAAATAAAGTTAACACATCATAGCCTGAAAACGGACGGAATTTCTCCTGCCCTTTTTTAAAAAAATGAAAAGAGGAGAGATTTACTTTTTTCTTTATGCCTAACACCTGTGGGAGTCAATACCCAGCGGGGCCTATACCCAGCAGTGTCCTAACCCTGTGGGGCTGCCCTGTACCTTATCTAAACTAAAACCCGACCTAAAGTGAAACACAAATAATTATGAATTAAAATCTTCATTTGTTACAGGTAATTTCTTAATAAGGGGAAATCATAGTTTCCATAGAGGCCTCTAGATTTTATGAAAAATTAAATAATGTATAATATTTAGAGAAGATAAGCATGTTATGCATGCATACTGGCATGATCTCAACAGAATTAGGGAACCTAACTACTTGTATAATATTTAGAGAGGATAATGATGTACACATGATGCAAGCATACTGGCATGATCTCAACAGAATTAGGGAACCTAACTACTTGTATAATATTTAGAGAGGATAATGATGTGCATGTGATGCATGCATACTGGCATGATCTCAACAGAATTTGGGAACCTAACTAATTGTATAATATTTAGAGAGGATAATGATGTGCACATGATGCAAGCATACTGGCATGATCTCAACAGAATTTGGGAACCTAACTAATTGTATAATATTTAGAGAGGATAATGATGTGCATGTGATGCATGCATACTGGCATGATCTCAACAGAATTTGGGAACCTAACTAATTGTATAATATTTAGAGAGGATAATGATGTGCACATGATGCAAGCATACTGGCATGATCTCAACAGAATTTGGGAACCTAACTAATTGTATAATATTTAGAGAGGATAATGATGTGCATGTGATGCATGCATACTGGCATGATCTCAACAGAATTAGGGAACCTAAGCACAGAATTTATGAAAGATTCTTCTATTTTCATAATCTCTTATTACAAAGGTAATTTTCATGTTAATTTAAAGGTCCTAGGATAAACAAACAAAGAAGTGACAAACGTCGGAATGGAAACTTAGCCTAACCTAACCTATTTTAAGACATCTTATAGGTTTTTCCAAATGCCTACATGAATGCTTATTTAACCTAACCTAAACTGTTTAAAAATAATTTAGATATTCCTTCATTTGTGCACTCTGACATTTGTCACTCCAGCGTTTGTGCTGGAACCAATTTAATCCTTCCTTTAAAAAAAATCTCTACAGTCAAACGTAATATTAAGTATCAAAGCACAAAAAATCAAGGATTGACTAACAAACAAAGTGTTATATAGAGCGGATGTTATATATTGAATAAAAACAAGATCACGAAACCTAATACATATAATTATACAAAATGTATTTTGTAGCATGAATGACAGACAGACGGACGCACATTGGTATAGGAGATCTTGATGAGCCTCTAAGAAATTGATGATTTCATCATTCCGTTTCTAACCGACGGACAGACAGAAATTTATGATTATAGAATAGCTTTGCTACTTAATTCCACTGAAACCTTATTTTTTTCAAAAAGAACCTTTCTACACTTAGGTGCATATCTAAATCTGACTGTCAATCTATTGATGTTAGAATTATCCTATTGTTTTAAAACCTAGCACAAATAAGAAATCGTTGCAACTCCAACATCATTACAAAAATTTTAATAGTTTTTTAGAGATATAAACTTTATGTGACATAATAGTAATATTTTTTATGGTTCATAAGTTTGTGAGCATACTACAAAAGATTTTGCAATTTTAATTTTATCAATAAAAACATATTCTCTCTCTTTTTACTTTTTTATGACCCATGAATATTTGATCTTTAACTTTCTTTGTCCGTTTATACACCTATATATGATTATTTTGAGCTTCACTACTTATGAATGTTGTCATCCTTGTTTTAGATATGATCTAGAGAGACAGAACGAAGGTTTGTCTCCAATAGAACAATTTACCCCACAACATCAGCTGGCAGAATTTAGGTGACTACAGAATAAGGGATAAGACAATGACCCAGGGATAAGGGATGGGAAACCTGACCGAAAATTAGGTCTCAGCCTCCTTTTTAAAGTGATGGGGCAACTTTTCTTTTTTGCCTATAAAATCAACTCATTTTCGCCAGTTCATTATTGGCTGTAGGCTAATATCCAATAGCCCGAAACTTGCTTTTAGCATTAACCAATTATTAATAACAAACGCGTCCCCCAGTTCATTATTGGCTAAATTAATTCAAGCAAACATAAATTTCTGCTATTAGAAAGACAACAATGGAAAGTTTCTGCTATCAGAAGGACAACAATATATATGACGTTCAATCACATCAACTTATTATTAAATCTACACATTAATAAATGTCCATATAGCAAAACATAAATTGAGAGATCGTTTTTTGAAGACTGAGTAGGATTCAACATTTTATACTTTAGAACAATGTGAAAAACTCATTGTCTTTAGACAATTTAAAAGTTACATTTCATGTGGAATTGATAACCCACCTAAATGATTACAAATACAAAACTAGTTCAATATGTAAATAAAAGTGTACTGTGTTTTGTTAAAAAAAAATTTTCATTAATTTTGGTAAAAATTATTGCACACTTAATTGAACTTTTCTGTTAATATTTAACGTAAAATAAATTTTTTTTAAAATTCTTGATTTATATGTATGCTATGGAACAATTAGTTGATAGAATGTTACCCATGTACTTATTCAAATCTACTTAATTTATTTATTAAAGCTGGGGGGCTAAAGCGGTGTTTATTTCTAAATACAAATTTTGGGATGAAGTAGATCCCCCCTTAAAATGTTTGAAAATAAATCAGATTTAACCATCTCAAAAAAAACTTTTTTTTTAAATGGGGGGGGGGGGGTTGGCGAAGTAATAACGGGATTCTACTTAAAGCCACTAACATATTGGTTCTTTGAAAAGTTTTTATTATATTTTATGATTGGTGAAATCAACTACCTGAATTCTATTCTATACTTTTTTTCTTTGCATTCATATAATAGCTATTTCATCATTGTTCATAGTTTTCAAATCTAACTACTGCGTCATCCCGAAACTAGTTTTTTAGGCCTAGTTGGAAAATAGGCCTGGAATAATATTTTCTTACGTTTCCCATCCCTTATCCCTGCAATGACCTAGAAATTGATGAACAATATCCCCAATTATGATACACAAAATTACTACTCTGTAGATTTAAATAAGTGGTTGAAACGTTTAATCACTCAATACACCTATAATAGCCTATCAAAAGCCATTGTAAAAATATGACGAAACGTCCCGTAAGAGGCGTTGCCACAAGAGGGACTATACCCGATATTTTCTTTTATAAGGACACCAATTTTTTTCAATACTGATATGTTTGTATGTTTGTCCAAAGAATTTAGCTAACCACAAAACCAAAATGGTTCCTCTATACAGAGAAGCTTCCTACAGATCCTGACAATGGCTTTAACTATTTTTAGTGAGGGTCGTTTCGTCCGTCCGTCCGTTCAATTCGTTTTAGGAAGCTTAGAAACTCTATAATCTTTACAAGAAAGTCCGAACATCCATTTAAAACATACCAAATTTTAGCTTTTTTAACAACTTTTTATATTCTATAATTACCCTATTTATCTAAATTTGGAATACTGACTTCTAGGACAACATAGTACAATGTTATAAACAAAGAATCTCTAAAATTAATGCCTAAAAATGTATCCTTTATTTAAGCAGTTTTGCAACAAATTTGGTTACAATTTTCTTTAGACTCTCTACATTTATATTCCGCTTATTTAGTTCTGACAATCTACAAGTGTTAATGTTTGTTTGTCCTACAATTTAGATCTTTTTTGGATGTTGTCTTCCTTGTTTAATATTTTACACATATTATATTTTCTAGCACAGAATATACAATTAATGAGATAAATGACCCTCATGGCGTTCTCAGAGATTATCACAGGTAAATAGATAAAACAACGGACGGACGGACATTTTGAATTATAGAGTAGCATCGCTACTAACAACATGCTAAATAAACTGTGGCTACTCTATGCTATTTTATTAAGTAATGTTTGTAACTAAGTTTTGTTTGGTTATACAAGATTTCATTATATGCTGATCAGATTGAGTTCTTCATTTTAAAAGAGCAAAACACAATTTTTTTTTTAGATTTAAGTCTCGGTATAGTTTAATCAATTTTCCTACCCCTTCGAATGTAGAGTCACAATATGCTTTGGATGCAAAAGCTAGTAAAGTTATAATCTACACGCTAAAGTAGTTTTGGTGGTTTCCCTAAACGTGCGTTGTTGAGTACTGCCCCCCCCCCCTCCCGGACTTAATTGAAATAAATTGAAAATAGGGAGGCATAAGGAGGTGTGTGTCGGTATGTATTTCTTGTATTCCCCGGCAAGTTCGAACCCATTAATCCCTTTTTCCTTACACCAAAATTCCCCAGAGAATGAGTGTGTTACGTGGCATTCCTAACTATCTCCGCGCGTGGCTTGTAAACAAACAAGAGAGACGCGCACTTTTCCTTTGATAAGTCCCACGTGAGGAGCTACGTGAATGAAAATAATGTATTGCTTGAATATACATGCGCTCTGATGTGTGGAAGATCTCAAATAAGCCTTCCTGCTTAGTTTGACATCATATGTGGTAAGAATTTATCTTTTAATTCTTGAAAATAAGCGTAGAATGGTACAATTTTATGAAGAAATTTAAATCATTAATTTTTCAGCAAATAGACCATTTAACTGCTAAGTTTTGATATACGAATATTTACTTTTATGTTATTGATTATTTTATTCCAAAATTATCAATTTCTGATGCGATTTAATATGATTCGTGCCAATTTTAAGTTTTTTAGAAAATTCATATTTTTTATTAAATTAAAATCACGCAACCTCGATGTTACAAGATAATAACAATTAATTTTATGTAATTAATTCTTATATTTTTGTTTTAGACTTACTGTTTTCATGGTAATAAATACACATTCGTAAACTTCACTATGTTGGTCATTCGGAGGGCTTCGAGATAAGATTTCGAGAACGGCTAGGCATTGCGTTCCGAAACAAGGTGGTTTCTGTGCTTGCCTGGCACTTTGAGGGAAAACCCCGTATTCTGATGTCCAATAAGATCTGAATACGAACTATCTACAACTTTTAGTAGAGCTTCCTGTTAGTTTGTTGAAGGTCTCACGATGTTTTACAGCGGGGATAGTATATTTTTTCCTAGCTCACCTTAATTTGCCAAGTGATTCCAGATATCGTATCTGACATTCAGCTTTTACCAATTTGTCTCAGTGGGTCATTAAATTGACCTCCAGAAAATAGAAAATTTTAAATGGGTGACCGTATTCTCTGGACAGGATTTTATCCTACCTAGAAAAATCCCTAGTTACAGAAACCGTAACCATATTTGTATCATAAGAAGCGTCTGTATATTTAATAAAGTATTATACATGTTCTTCAAAAAATATATTTGTAACTTTTTGTTATAAATAGTTATAATATTGTACTTTAGCAAATTTGTTTAAAATTTAATTATTTTTGATACTTTACATTAGAGACTAAATATTAATATCAATACAATGTATTTTTGAGACGCCTAGCGGAAAAACTTTGAACTATATACTAAACAAAAATTGTTTCACAAGAACTTTAGAAAATATTGTAAAGGGCAAAGCTACTGTATATATTTTCAGTTCGAGATTTCAGTGTAAGCTTTCAAAGAAGAGTGTTAATGAATTAACAAGAAGCCTGCTTGCTTTACACAAGTAATTCCTTGTTTATTGTTTATTTTTGCAAAGTAACTTCGATTAACTTTAATTTTCCTGAAGATCTTTGATTTGCCTGTAAAAAATGACCTCATACAATACAAATGACTAATAGGCCAATACACAGACTAAATTACCAATGACAGGCCAGTATACATTTTAATTTACCATGCAATGGTAGGCTAGTATGACTAAATTTTTTATAGGCCCTATAAAAAGCTTTAATTTTCCTTATTAGCGCAGTAACAACAACTAAAAATCTAGATTTAGAAGTTTTTTGAAATAAATCACTAAAATGAATATTTATGACGCCGGCTCTTTTTATTAAACTCAATTTTTTCTTTAAAAACTATAATCTGCCAAAAAATTAAGAAAGTTTATTAAGGAGAATAGTTATTTATCGCATCGTATTATATACAGCTCTCCGCAGATATAAACTGTACATTTACAAGATTAGAAACAATTTTTTAACCCTCAATGTTAAAGTCATAGGCTAAAAAAGGTATTGTTATCGTACTTTTTTTTATATCCATAGAATACCCAATATAATTCGATATCATAAATAATTTTTCAGTATGGCTACGAACCGGTACTAATACACCGGGTATTAATCGGTTTTGATGCGATACTGGACAAAATTAATATTTCTTGTATTAACCCATGTGTGTATCCTAGTGCAGGAAACGTACCCTTAGAAGACTATGGGAAAATTGCTGACTTTGGATATCATGCTAAGGTTAGATTTAATCAGGGATCTTAAGGGAAAAGATAATGGATGAAAAACTAATATACAATACCAAACTACCCCTTCTGTAGATTAAAATTATTGGTTTAAAAAGTTTGGGCACTACTAGTTTTGAACCAACTAATCAAAGTTGACTAAGAGTATAAAACGCTTTGAGCCAATGAGTAAAAAAAAGTGATTTTAAAACTTAGGATACCAGTGTAACTTTCAGCCCAATGTCCCATCCCTACTACCCATTTCATAAAATAGGTTTTAGACAAGTTAGGTTAGATACTATTTAAGAATTAGCATATTTATTATTAGGCTAAATTCAATTAGCATGTGCGATTCTAGTAAACCATTTGAACATAATTGTTATTGTTCTTTATTTTTTAATAAAAACTTGTTCTTGTTAAAAGTTTATTTTTCAGCTACATAACTGTTTAAGGTAGGATTTATTACTTTTGTATACACACAAATTTGAATAAGGTCACACACAGATTTTACTACAGTCCAACCCCTTTTACAAAATCTTAAACACTGCAAGAAACGTATAGCGTTACAGACACACATACACATACACCAGTTTCTTAAACACATGAGGTGCCCTAACCCTGTTGGCTGCACAGTACTATAGATAACATTACCTAACATATCTAATGACAAAACGAATATAAGAAAAACGACCCAACCCTCTCTTATTTTTAATATTTTTCAAATAAATCGGGTGGTCGGTATTTGATCAACTTGAGAAAAAGAGAGAACCCGCTAATATAAAAGAATTTTAAGCAATATGTATTTAGTTTTAAAAATATAAATCCAAGTTTTATGTAATAATAAATTTGTTTTTGATTTAACAAAGGGATGATTGTGATATGCAGTTATTGGAATCTTTTGCCGGTAAGATTTTATTTTAAAAGTGTCCATAAAGTCTGATTATAAAAAGTTAGTGAATTAAAATAAAAGTTATATTAGTTATTTAATATTTATTACATCTTGTTATAGACAACTTTTCGCGGATAGTAAATTATAATATTAATTTCTGTTTTGTTAGCCCCAAAGGGCCAATGATCCAACTAAAAATTTTGTATTATTAATAAGTTTTATTATTCGTTAAAAATTGTCTATAATATGATATGATATATGATTTTTCAGTATGGCTCAGAACCGGTTATAATCCAGCAGATATTAAATGGTTTCAAAGCCATACTGGGAAATAAAATAAGATTACTTTTATCTTTTATGTTTTAGTGTCTGCAAGACCTCCAGTATTTTACAGGTTGTTAGTATAAATATGACTTTTAATATCTAAATAAGTATATGTAATACATATTATGTATTTATAAATTTTCAATAACATATTTTATGTTTTTTAAAGCTTAATGGATCAATCATTATGTAATCAATCACTTTGTAATTTACAAAAATATTATTTATATTTAAGCTGCCAGCTATAAGAATGCAAATAGAAATACTAAATTAGAGGTTGCTAACTATGGCTGCAGTTTTTTTAGCTGCTACTGATTATCAAATAGATTAATTTCTTTTAAATTGTAGAATTCATACTGAAATAAATAGAATTTGGTTCAAATATTTTGTAAGTATGTATTATGGTTCGTTATCGAATTTATATAAATTCTGCTATTGTAGTGTAAATGATGCGTTTCTGTGAAAAAATATTAAATTGTTTTACTCTTTTAAAATTTATTTTATTTTGTTTTGAAAAACTGTTAATTTTTGTGTACAAGCCTGATGAAGCCTTAAACAAAGCCCTTTATAGTAAGTTGAAATCAAAAGTTAAAAATTCACAAAATATGTATATTTTTAGGAAAAATATACATATTCTTTTGTTGATGTAATGCCTCCTCAAGGTAATGTTTAAAATCTTAAATTCCATTAATTTTTGTAGTAGCAGGACAAAGTGTCTCAAAAATCAGCCATGTAACACCATAAAAATAAGAGGAGAAGTGGGAAAGAAAACCCCTAAAAAAGGGATGGATAATCCATCGTTTGTATGACGTCACATGGCTGATTTTTGAGACTATTTGTCCCAATACCGTGTATCCAATTAAAAGATTTTTTCGTTATTTTGTAGGATTACAAGTTCTGGGAATTTCATTACACTCTAGGTGCAAGGAGATAAATCAGGTTTGAATTTGGAGATTTATCATAGTAATAAGCTGGAATTTGTAATACGTATGATATAAATGAATAATATACGTGGATATTATGACAGGGGAAAATTTGCGACAATCTAGGTAGCCTTTTCCCCTGTCATTTATTTGTCAGTTTGTTTATCCAGTAGGGAATGGGATGGGGTAAAGAGGGGGATGGGTGAGATCGTCATTTTATCCAACTACAAGGTTCAGAAAATCTAGTGTAAGATTCAAGTAATTCCACTTGCAGATATTTAATTTAAAGATATGAAATCTTTAAATACTTGTATCTATGAACTATAAATAATACTGGTCCTCAAAGTTTCTATGCTAGATTTATTGCATTTTGAAGAGGTGTTCATCAATATATAGTTCATTGTATTATCCTTTAATATCAGAAAAAAAAATTGAAAAATATTAAACTTTTTTACTCAGGTAGAAACTTTTTGGGAGAAGGTAGAAAACCATTACAAATTAAACCACCAACCATACGAATTTGACATAAAGTAAAGTATTATTATATTTATATTTTTAATATTGATCATTAATTACAGACTACCAAATTCAAAATTTTGTAAAAAAAATTTCTCGTATTCATTCGAATCCGGTGGATAGGAACCGGTTCTCATCCATACGAAAAAACTATGTCTAGCATCGTATTATATCCAGCCAAAGGCACCGGCTAAAAAAACTGGTTTTAATCTTATGATTGTACATTCTATATCCGCGGAAAGCCGTTTATAATACGATGCGAGAAATAACTATTATATCATGTTCGATTAATAATCTAGAATGTAATATTTTTATTTGTGTTATTTTGACATAAAACTAGCCTTTGATACTGTTTATCACAATACACTTTCTCCGCATATCTGATTACTTATCGCTCAGATTTGAAAAAAGCTAATAAAGCACAAGGAGAGCATAATGCACATAGACACTTTATAAAGTTTAATTTTATGTGCATTTTCTCTAGTTGTGTACTTCCTGTACATTATTTCACCTTAGCTATTGCAGATTAATATCAAGCAAAAACTATTTTCTAGGTTGTGGAATCCCTTTTTTCAAGTGAAGAAAGTTATGATCAGAATTTTTATTGGATCAGTTAATTCAGAGTAAGATTTAAATACACAGTCAGTATGCCTTGTCAAGAACATAAACTCCCCTTAATTTGCATTAATTTTAGAATAAGAGTACGTTAGGTTTTATTGGGTACAGGTTAGCTCCCCTGGGTTTGACATAAAGAAAAAACCCCAGCCCCCCTTTCCCCCTTATATTCAACTAAAATTTGAGGAAAAACTTACTTTTTTTTACCTACAAATTTTATCGATGATAAATTTAAAATACATGATTTTTAATTCATTAAAAAATATTTGTCAGATTGAAGAAACATATTGAGATAGATAGATTTACTTACTACATTAATGGACAAGTTTATCCTGAAATTAGAAGATTTGATGTAAATTCTACCTTTGTAAAACAGGTGACAGGTTTCTTTATTTTTTATACTCATCTGAAAAGCTTATTGCGAAAAAATAACTTTTTAGAATTAAAAACGAAGCTTTACAAAGTGTCTAAAAAAATCAGCCGTGTGACGTCAAAAAAAATGAGGGGTTATCCATATTTTTTAGGAGTTTCCTTTTCCACTTTTCCTATCATCCCTCATTTTTATGACGTCACACGGCTGATCTTTTTAGACACTTCTAAAACAGAAATTATTCAGGGAGTAAGGGAGGGGACAATGGATCGAATATTCAATTTTTAGGAGTCTCAGACTTTGGGGACTGGCTTAAAGGGAATGTGCAAGAATTTAGCAGTTTCTGACTGAGTTTGGGGACTTGCGCATAGAATGCCGCTACTCGTTATGTATGTTTTGAATATTGCAGACGGGGAGAAGGGATAAGGGAAGTGGGGGGAAGGGAAATAAACACTCGTTGTGTTAGTTTGGAATGTAGCAGACGGGGAGAAAGGAGAAGGGAGCTGGGGGCAAGGGGCAAGGGAAATAAACAGAATAAAAAGGGGCAGTCATATTCTTGCTAGCAGCTGGCCGGGTCCAATAATCTTTTAATATAAAAATCACACCAAAAAACCTCAATATATTTCATCAAAAACAAATTGTGATTTCACTTTACATGACGCTATGTAAATCTATTATTCAATTAACAATCCCTTTATAATTTCCTACAAATCTATTGAATTAAACTGGATTTCATGCCCTTTCTTTGATAACTCTTATATTGAATTAATTGCCCATTGTCCCCTCCCTTACTCCCTGGAAATTATTGGAATTTATGTGATAAAATGTTTAAGTTTTGCATTTTTCCTTAAATCTGAAAACTTTACTCCATCCACTTCTCTAAAGTTTTCTCCTCTCAGGGGGGCTTGAAGAAGTTGTTGGTAAAACGTATACTGACCTGTCCTTGGTCATTTGTATTGTATGATGTAATTTTTATTAGGAACTATAAGCTTCTTCGGGAAGCTACATTTAAGGCAAGAGTAGATGATCTAATTTTTTGCTGAAAGATAATAGCAACCGTTAAATGAAAAATTGGCCTGAAAACATTAACTAAACCCATTTTCCCAATTATTTTATATTTTTGGAGAAAATCTCTTTAAAGTAGTAATCCCACCCTACTCTTTGAGCAAAGCTACCATAGTTTAATTAGAAAGTAACAACAATTTTCTATTATAGATTGATGTAAACGACTGTGGATGGCCGTATCATCTACTTTTACCAAAAGGTGGCAATAGAAAACCTTTAGAATTCAGGTATCATTTACAAACATAAAGAGCAAATTTTTTTTAATTAACAAAATATGTTGTAAATCTTTTGCCTTACAATTATGGAATAGTTATGTGGAATATGAAACTCTTCTTTTAGTTTCAAAATTTGAATATAACTTGCTGTCTTTGACGTACAAATATAGGGTGACAAAAGTAAAAGATTATTAGAAGAAAAATTATCCAATAACACCCTGACAAATCTACATGGAGATACTATTTTCAGAGTTTTAGTATTTGTTTCTGATGTTTGGGACCATAGAGTAAATGTAGGAGAGCATCCAGTTTTACATAATCCG
Source organism: Acartia tonsa (assembly GCF_053477335.1). Classification (NCBI taxonomy): domain Eukaryota; kingdom Metazoa; phylum Arthropoda; class Copepoda; order Calanoida; family Acartiidae; genus Acartia; species Acartia tonsa. The sequence goes on along the minus strand of NC_137268.1, from coordinate 28,420,271 downwards.
TAAGTTTTTACAGTAAGAAAAAATTGGCTTGTTGATAGCAAGTCCAGATATTTAATATGTATAAAGTTTATTTTGATTTTATAAAAAGCATTCAGTTTTTTAATAGTGCAGCTATTCTATGATTGTATGTGTCTGTAAGTATAACTTTAACCTACGAGGTTTCGTCAGTTTTTTGAATTTTTACTACTGTCTATTTCATTTCTTTTACTATTTTTCATTAAATGCTTTGTTAACCTCCAATAATACGCAACTTATAGATAATTGTTCTTGTTTTAGTATGTGTGGAAGTAGCACAAAAGGTAAATAATTTTTTGTCACTGAAAATTTTTTGATTTTGGGTTTTTAAAAGCGAATATTTTCTACATTTAGGATTGGTTTAAGTCATAGCAGATAGCTCTAATAGCTGATTTAGGCATGTTAAAAGTATCCTATTCTTTTCAAATTTTCATGATAATTGAACATATTGATAATGGGTAGTGTTCTTTTCATGGATGGGTAGTTTCTTTTTTTCTGAGTTGAGTGAACCACAAAAAAACACTTTATTTCTACTTTTTAAAAACTTAAAAACTTGTTTGTTTTTTTCCCCAGTGTGGATATCTTATCTTGTAAGGCCCTATCCATGTGGGACTGACATAACCCTTATTAACCTAACCTAACATAACCCTGTCATTCATTTTCCATTGAATGTTGCTAGCAATGAAAAAAGAGAATCAATGGATTGTGGATGATAACAAAGAATATGGGTTTCCTTTCAACAGAAATTGGAATTTTCCACACCAAGATATTTTTAACAATCAAAACAGGTTCTCAATTTTTTAAAATTTTCTTAACTAGGTTTTGCCCGTACGTCTGTAATGGTTGGTTATATCTTATTGTTCGAACTTGAAACGAAATTATAATCGTTATGAAGTCCGTAGAGCCATTTAAAACATGTTTATTTTAAAAACGTTTTGATACAATTTTATAATTATATAATTATCTTATTCGTCTTCTGATTTTTGGTATACTGATTACTAGGATACTAAGGTACAATCTTATAATAGAAGTATCCCAATAATCAATTCTTGAAAATATTTCCTTAAACAGAATACCAATTTAGCAACCTTACAAAAAAAATTAAACACAAATTTATATAAACTTATCCTATTATATAAAGTATCCTTAGACACAGTGATTCGCCCTTTTAGGGCTCATCAGTATGGCTTAATTCATTAGAGTTAAATTTGCACGTGGCAGGTCTTGAACCGGGAACCCTTAGATTTCCAGGCCAACATCCTACCCATTGCGCCATTACCCCATGACGAGTAAGGAATGAAATTTCGACTAAAGAGCTCAACCAACTTATGAGTTGGGGGCCTTGCACTTATGGCTAATTAGTACGGTTTTTTATTCCCCTGAGAGTGCTCTAGTTCAGCCTAATACCTGACTGAACGAGCATTTATATCCATAAGTAGTAAGGTTCTTCTTATCTGAAGCTAAAGATCTCAAAATTGATGATCAGGATAGGTTGTACTTTTCAGGAAAGCTTTATAAATATCTTTTCCTGACCTTCCTAAAGACAAAACTAACTAAAACTTTTTATGTTTCATTCTATTCTAGATATTTTGGATCAATATCTGCTATTGTGAAAATAGTTCATACAGGTTATCATTGTATTTCTTATTTGAAACGGTGTTTTTTTTATACATTAATTTTAATATTATACGGCAGTTCTTTAAAATCTTACATCTCGAAGACTTCCTACAACATTAAAGTAAAAGAATAGAGGGGGTGTTTTGCTAAAGGATGAAAAACGATCTCCACCACTTTGGCCAGTTAGCTGTCTAAATTATACATCTATACTTATCCTACATCGAAGTCTTAAAAAAATCACTAAGAATGTATTAGGAAAGGATGTTAAATTCCCAGCACGTAAATATTATGTCAAACAATTCTTTGGGATAGATAGTAGGATATAATTTCTCTTGGCGAGGTTAAACTAAAATATAGGAACCAACATAGTACAGAATCGCTGGAAAGTGTCTTGTGTGATGCCATATAAATATGTCTAAATCCATCTCTTTTGGTAGAGGTTTCCTTTCCCACTTCTCCTCTCATCCCTCCTACTATACGCTGTTTTTATGACATCACATATGACACTTCCCATCGCTTCATACATCTTCGAGGAAAATATAGGATATCTTAAATACAAGTGAAGAGACAACTGCATGTGTTATATATATGTTGCCTATAGGATCTAACGCAAAACATATCTTAACTATATAATACTATTATTATATTAAGGTGAAGAGACAACTGCATGTGTTCCAGAAATGTTTCAACCTGGAGGAATACAACCCCAAGCCTTAACTGCAGACATTGGATTTTTCTCTTCTAAGGTATATAAATTAACCTTAAAAATGCAACACAGTTGTTGCCTGGAGGCCTATACTTACGGAACCACCCAGTACCCAATATTACCGAACGTAACCTGACTAATAGTAATAAGCAAACAAAAGACTACCTCCCCCCCCTTACTCCTCATTTTCGATTTACTTCAGTAATTTCATACAGGCAAAGTAGTAGTAGTTTTGAATTATTAAAAACCCTCCTAATGTCTTTGACGAGATGTAACCCTTCGGGGCTCTAATATTCTAACTTTTAACATAAAAAGAGTTTCCATAAGTAAATGAGGGTGTATGCTGGAATTGTAAATAAATTATGACATCTGTCATTGTCTCCAAATAAATCATATGACATTAATGTGTTAAATTTATGTAAATCCACCAACAGTCTAAAACATGAACGGGTAGACTGATAAATACTAAAACTAATATTATATGTGCTTAATAAAAATATTGAAAAAATGTGGAAAAACAAACAAACTTCAACCTGCGGCTAAGCATGAACAAAATTTATGTCAGTGGTTGTGGTATTGCAAAATGCTATTACAACAGTTAATTTATTGTCTTTTTTCATCGGAATAAATTTTGAAGTTATTTAATTTAAATTATAAACTTTAGGAGGAAAGGTCAGATGATCTATACGGACGTGGATCTATACCCAGAAAACTTGTATTTTGTCCGGATCAAAAAATATGTTACAGGAATATTATTTTTTTATAAAAAAATCCATGGTAATGAGTTTGTGTTTTGGATTTAACCGCGCCCTTACTTAAGACATTAAAAAAAAGTATTTAAGACGAGTTTATTAGGGAATGCCTTAGACTATGAAGCACATTCCCATAACCATTTATGAATTTCAGATAAAAGCCATGAAACAATAAAAATAAGATCAGCGTAAAAAAACATAATTTAATATTTGTAAATTTTCTCTTTAGAATCTAAATGAAATTAAATGGTAATTATAATCAATTTGACTTAAACAAAGCATTCAGTAATAAAAAAAATATGATATTAAATTAGGAGTAGAAGACCATACAAAGGAATATTTTGATCATAATAAATCTAAGCATATTTTTCAATGGCGCAGCTACCCTATTAGTGTTCGTGTCTATCGTTAATATCTAATATCCTTGTAATTTGTGTTATTATTCTTAACTTACCGTTTTGAAAAAGTCTTTGCTACTATTTCACAAATCATGTATAGTTTGAGTAATTGATCAAAATATTTAGTTAGTGCTGACACTAATAAAAGGTAATATCTATTCAAAGATCCTGATTGATAAAAAATAAACAATAAATTTATTTACACTACATCCTAAATGATAATAAACAAAATTACCGCTTTTGTAGATTAAAAATCATTGAACACTTCTAGTTTTGATTCTAATCAAGATTCCATGGAAGTCCCAAAGAGTATAAGTTTAAAGTCTTTTGGGACCATTATACATTGTGGTGCATCCCCTCTTAACATGCATCAATTGATTTTAACGTTGGGTAAAGACTTGTCTTATGGAATTTTTGATAAAGAAGTTTAGCTACCAAATATTTCATCAAGCTTCACATAGGTACTGGGCATGTTTATAACTATTTTAGTGGAGGGTGCCACCACCTTCCCAGGAGAAACAGCCCCTACAAAAAAATTAACCTCCCCTCCCAAAATGATTTTTCTATTAAAACTGATTTGAAAATGGGTAGTTTTCGACTAACCCTCACACCCCCGTAACCGCTAGTATCTATCTATTGCAGTGATTGTAAAGAAATGTTAGATGATGGCCATGGAACTGAAACTGTCAAGGAGTTGGAATTATCTATCCTTAACATGATGAATAATGACGAAAAGTAAAAAAAATTATCTATCTCCCTAATAACAAATCTATTTGGGGGATAAATACTCTCAATTCAATATGCTCCTCAAAAGTATCTACAAACTACCAAAACATTTTTAGAGGGTGTAAATGTAAATTTATTAAAAAGGGGCAAATTCTTGTCTTAAAACTTTGTAGAGTTTCAATATTATTAGTAGTGTAGGGAACATGTCTTGCCTTATAAACAGGAATAACCAAACACATTGTATATTAAGATATGTTGTGCAATTTCAATAATTTCTTTCCGTTTTTTATGCTTTAACCAAGCTAAATAATTATGGGTTGGTTTTCTGCGGATTAAAAATGACCAGCTAAATAACCAAAAAAAGTAATAATGTAAATTTTCCTAAAAATTGCTTTTTTTCAGAGCTTTTTATTGGCTAGATGAAAGAAAGGGTAAGAATGTTTTTACTATAATAAATAAAAATAGTTAGATATATTGTATCTTTACTTTGATTTTGTTTATAGGCGAAACATGTAAAGCAATGAATTTTAAAGGTAAAGGAAAATTACACTTTTGTTTTTTGATTTTTCAACATCTTGATTATTTTTATGAAAAGTTTTTTAAGGTGTTGTTAGCTGGCTCTCTTGCAAGGATGAGGTAAATATCTATAAAATACAACTGTAAGGTTTCCTTTGTTTGTGACAAAAGATCTCTGAAACGACTTGATCAACTTGGTTCTGATCCATAGCAAGCTTTATATAGACCCAGTAGGCCTAATGTATTTATAAATTTTCGTTGAAATGTTTTACAAATAAGCTAAGCATCTTACGGCAGTTTCCCTCAAAGTGCCTAGTCGCGCGTAAAAACCTTACCCCCTCCCCTATTTTTAAAATCAAATAAGAATATAAGGAGACGGGGATTAGTTTTTCGTGTAATTGTATTTTACATTAGACTAAGTCAAGCTAGATTTTATTGGGTACATGGTATCTCCACAGGGTTAGGATACCTCATGGGTTATATATAAAGAAAAAACAACCCACCTTCGTTTTAAAAAAGAAGTTCTGTACTTGATTGGTGCTGATGAAAATCACCGGTAAACTTACAAAATTTGAATGAAAAATTTAGGCAGCATTTGGTTTGTGTGTTGGACCCAGAGATAAAGGCAAAGATGACCATGAAACAGCTGATAATCTTAATAATAATGCTGATGATAAAAATACCACAGAAAAGGCCAAAGAAGATAAAGTAACGGGTATGGCTACTTTTTATAAGAAAATTTTATTACTAGCATTAATGGTAGATGAATAGTTAAAATAACGTTGCAAATTCTAAAATAATTCAATCCTTTTTGTTGTTAAATTTAACATACAATTAATGATTATAAGAAGACTAATAGGTATGAAACCCTTTCATTTGGTGACAGAGCAAAAGACCTAAAGATAAAGGACCCAGGACCATTACTACGCTTTTCTGAAAATAATTCTGATTAATCGAATCAGTAGTTTATGTGTTCAACGAATATTTCCTACTTAGATAACGTGACAAACCAGGATGATAATCAAACTGAAAGTGGAACGGCAACCATTAAACAAACAACAAACAATGATCCAATAACTGAAGTGACAACTAAAAAATAAAAAAATAATAAAGAAGACGAAGAAAGTCTCTTAATGACGTCATAAAAATGAGGGATGAGGAGAGGAGAAGTGGGAAAGAAAACCCCTAAAAAAGAGATAAATAATCCCTCCTTTTTATGACGTAACATGCTGGTTTTTTTAAGGGACTTTCTCCGTCTTCAATTTAAAAATAGTTATACTTATTTCCTATGTAGGTATACCTATCTTTTACCATCAATTTGTCAAATCTAATACACAATAAACAATAAAAGAAAAGAAAAAATACAAAAACCCTGTGTTTTATTTGAGCAATAGGTATATAATACAAAATCTAAATTATAAAATATTATTAAAATAACAAATATTATAAAATTCGTGTTATAGAAACTAAGATAGTAATACAGAATGAAAAATTGGTTTTAATTGAAAGCAGTTTATAGTGCCCAATAAAAAATGACGCATACTATACAAATGACCAATGATAGGCCAGTATACATTTTACCATTGGTCAATTACAATGTAAACTGGCCTATCATTGGTCATTTGTATTGAATGGCGTACTTTTTTGTTAGGCACTAAAAGCTGTATCTTTTATTTGCCGTGATATTTTTTTTTATACTTTTTATAATTGTTGTTCAATAGTTTCAACTTCATCAATGGAATCAAGTTGTTCTATCCAAAGCTCTGCGTCATCTCTGGCTGCTCCGGCCTATATTCCAAAAATATTGTTATAAATAAGAGCATTTGTTAAAAACCTTTTATCTCCGTTTCAGAGTCGTCTATATTGTATAACTTCTGAGAAAATAACACTTCCTTTAAAGCGTTATGAACCAACTAACGGACGGAGAGACAAGGGAATTATAAAATAGCTACTAAAAAAGGCGGCTGAAATCAGCTGAAATTGTATCTGTCATCCAGTTATCAAACAATTAAATTTTCTCAGTCACTCGTATAAACAGAAGGAAGCTTCTTATAAGGAAACCAGTTCTAATAAAATATTTTAAGTAGCGAAACCACTTTTTTATTCATAGTGTCTGTCCATCAGTCCATAATGATGTATAAGTAATTTTCTCGGTTGCTATTTTTTGTTAAATGAGTGAGCATGTGTGGTAGGGTGAAGCGTTTCAACCCTACAAAGCGAGTTCGATTCAAAAGAGCCCCTAGCCTTAAGGATTCTATCAATAAAGTACTACAAGTAGTTACTGTTTGAAAGTTATATTTGAACTGAATACATATACAACAAGTTAATAGCTTTATATACAAAACAGATTATAAATGGGTTAGGTAGAGAAGGGGTGTAGAGGAGATGGGGGAGCCCCAGCCAGGTGAATAGTAGGTGGGTAGGCTCCGGTAGGGGGTAAGGTAGACGTCCCTTGGAAAAGGGTAGGTTACTGGAACATGTAGAGGGGAGGGGCAACTCCCTCCCTATATCAGCGGTGGATAAGTTGACCGCTTTCTTTGATGATCAAACAATGGCAGAATGGGTTGGCTAGAATGGTGATAAGGTGGGGATTAACGTCTTGGTGTTAGCGGTAGACATGGAGCATAGCATACTCTAGGAAAGGTCTATCCGTCTGTCCGACTACCACACATGCAGTATATGATTTACTTCGTCTGTTTGTTCATTTTTAAAATGATATTGAACGCATTTTGTATTGAGCTTTGCTAGTTATAAATGTTATCAACCTTGTTTCCAAAGTATTTTTAATAAAGGGAGGAGTAGGTTGCGCTAAAAATCCTTAAAGGGCGAATATAGGTTTGATATGATATGAGCTTATATCAAAGGTGCAATTCCATAGATTATAAATAACTTAAAAATATTGACATATTCAATTGTATAAGTCTGTTTATAGCTTAAAACCCGTCCATCTTGAAAAAAATATTTTGTAATTAGTGTGGTTCCCTAAGAACTCAAACACCCTAGCATCACACAAGGCTTCGTGGCAAGGTTGAATTAAAAAGCTTTCGTTAAATGATAGTCGTAATAACGTGGAAACCAATTAATCAGGGGTAAATATACCCTCCTTCTACCTTCATAAAGTAAATTATTAAAAAGTTAAAAAAAACATCAAATAATGTAAAAAGTAAAAAAAAATAATCGATAAAATTTTCTTGGAGGAAGAATGATTTCAAATCCCTGTTTTTTTGTGGCCGTGTGTGTGTGTGTTGAAAATGCGTACACAAGGGTTGTTTATATCATCATGAATTAATCAAAGATCTCTGTACAGAAAATAAACTTTAAGACGTATTATTTACCCTATCAATACTCCTGACGCCCTTCTACGCAAATTATTTTTATGCTTTTTAAAAAATTAAATAAACTAGTATATAATCTAAAATAATAAACATTTAAGTTATCTTTTAAGGTGCGTGCCAATGTAATAGTCAATCAAACTTAAGCAAAATAGTCAAAAAAAAGTCTTGTAAAGGGCTAAAATAAACGATTTTGTCGGCAATCTCATTTATTATATGTTCAATTGAAACAGAAAATTGCAAAATCTACTTAAGGATTTTTTTTTATTTTTAAATTTGGCATAGATATTCTAAAAGTATGTAATGGCACCTTTGATATAAGCTCATATCATATCGAACCTATATTCGCCCTTTAAAGGTGTGATTTTTAAGGCTTAAAAATAGTAGTAGAACGATAATATTCACTAAATATGTGTATTTCTTATAAAAAAGAACTATAGACAAAATTTTTGTTTAGAAGTTAACATAATTTTTATCGTTCTACTAATGGTTTTAACTTAAAACTCACAACCTTTACGGATTTTTAACGCAACCTACTCCTCTCTTTATCTTACCTTAAAATTGACTTCCTCTAGTTGAGTGCCAGTGCTGTAATGTTCCAAACACTCCAAGCAATCTTCCAAATTGTCAACAACATTCTAGAGAGAAAACTTAGTAAAGAAAATTAAGGATATCTTTCTCAGGGACCTTAAGAAATAAGATAATAGAGATAGATTAATGTCCGTCAGTCAGCCAGTCCGTAACGCTGTGGGGGAAACAAGATTTTCTCAGCTGCTATGCAAGAGAGACAGCTGAAATTTTTGGTGAAGATTCCTATGAAATATGCCCATCTAATCTATACATTGCTTTGTCCATCTGTCTGTCATTTGGGGCGCTAGATTGATTCCTAGATTTTCAAGTTTTCGTGATTTTCTAAATTCCTTTGCAGGATAGAGGGCTGAAATTTTCAGGGATTAATCAATTTTAGATTCTACTTTTTTTCACGAAGTTTTGATAAGATTTGTTTATTAATTGGGGTGCTAGATCGATTCCTAGATTTTTAAGATTTCGTGCTTTTAAAGTTTTTCAGTTTTACCTATTTTATCATGTTAAATGTTTATTGTGTGACACTGCTCTATAGTATTTTTTTCCCATTATCTCATAATTTTTGAGCTTCGCAACTTATGGATGTTGTCATCATTGTTATTATATAACTTTCTTTGAGAATTTCTCCATCTTAACATATGCTATACCTTTAATAACATTTGGAAGTCTGCTTTTCCAAACTTCTTGCGGTCATACAGTTCTCTTCCAAGCTAAAATTTAGAATGTAATTTGATTATGGTTTATGAAACAAAAGGGTGGGTAAAAAAATATTGCTTGATTTATCCCAATTACACGTATATAAATAATTTATTAATAGAAAATAAAATAGGTTATCGGACCATTGCACTAACATTCTCTAATTCCTTTGACTCTAAAGAGCACTCTAATAGCATCTACTTACATGCTACATATAGACATACGGACAGACAGTTTAGGGGATACTAAGCTTTATAGAACACTCTTTGCTTGTTAAAAAATATAAGCTAAGGATTGTAGACATATTCGATCATGGAAAGAAAACGAAGTAGCAGGCTTTGTCGTTTGAAATAGTTCCCGAAGGGTTAGAGCCTCTCACAGTGGCTAGAAATATGAGAAAAGCTACCGTAAAAATACGACGAAACCCACTACTTCGTTTTCTTTCCATGATCCGACAAATTTAACAGTCTTTATATCCGCAATTTTGGCTGACAAAGTTACCTGCAAATGACAAATTCCTCTTTCAAAAAGTGAGAGTCCTCTTCTTTGAGTTAGGCCTGGTTCAACTGCTTCAATAAACTAAAATATGAAATGATTATATTTTCACAAAATAAAACGTTATCTATTATATTTTTAACGCAAAGTATACTTGTCTATGAAGTCACTTTGCACATTCCCATTTATTATTTTTGCTGAATCTTTTTTTGTTATTCTGGTGTGGAAATACAGTGTTTTTTTTTATGAGAACCTTTTTGAAAGCAATTTTACCCCACTTATGGTTATCAGAATTTAATGATTAATGGCTTATTTTCTTCGTTTTTTAAGGCAATTAATAGAACACCAAAAAAATATTTCAGTTTTTATCTAAAAAGTACAGTAAAATTTAAAATTCAAAACTTAGGTGTCAACGTCTAAAAATGGTTTTAGCGCATTTTTCTTATGCTCAAATATTCAACCTTTTGCAAGAATGGCTGCTAAACACTTGAAAGTTGAGATATAGAGCTAAAAATGTATACAGATACTATTAGGGACATGTACTAGAAAGTTTGAAGGTCATATCTCAACCAGGGAGGGAGTACTGGCCCCCCAAAGTCGACAACAGAAAATCCAATTTTTTTTCTTGCAAAGGGTAGAAGATTTAGGCATAAGAAAAATGCGCTAAAACCATTTTTAGATGTTGACACCTAAGTTTTGAATTTTAAATTTTACTGTACTTGTTAGATGAAAACTGAAATATTTATTTTGTGTTCTATTAATTGCCTTAAAAAACGAAGAAAATAAGCCATTAATCATTAAATTCTGATAACTATAAGTGGGGTAAAATTGCTTTCAAAAAAGTTCTCATAAAAAAAAACACACTGTATAAAGAGAATTAGGGCATAGTCGTGGCAACGCCTCTTAAGGATGTTTCGTCGTATTTCCACATCAGCTTTTGGTTAGGTTAGGTTGAGTTGGGTTAGGTGATTACCCTGCAGGGTTGGGCAATTGGCCCCGCATGGTTGGAGCTCCCCACAGGAAATAGAAATAGAGGGAAACTACTGTGAAAATAAGACGAAACGACCCTTAATTAAGAAGCGTTGACACGAAAGGGACTATCAAGAATTATTTTGATATTACTTTCATTGATACAGGTTGGGACAAAAGTTACAAACTGTAAAATCTTTTTATTGTTTTCATTTAAAGAGTGGTTAGAACAATTGTTTACAGTTATATGGGTAGATTATAACCCCCATGCCTTCGGATAAGTTGAATACATTATGGCGGATTAGGTTAGGTTTTTTAGGCTGTGCTGGTATCGGTCCTACCCCAAACGTAGAAGTCCCAAACGTCGGAGTGGACAAACGCAGGAGTCCCAAACGTCGGAGTGGACAAACGTAGGAGTCGGACAAACGTCGGAGTGGACAAACGTTGGAGTGGACATTGCTTAATTAAAACCTAGGATTGTCCGCTATTTTAATAATATGACAATTTTGAAATTTTTTTTATACCTCTGTCTATAAAATAATGACTATGGCCGCAGCGCTCGGCCCCCTAGAATGCCTAGCCGCAGCGCTCGGCACACTGGCCTATAACCTAACCTAGCCTAACTAAGAAAAATAACGGGACCAAGGGGGGGGGGGGGGGGTTGTATAATAAAAAATTTAAAATTGAAAAACAAATCCAAAATTGAAAAAAAATCAAAATTGAAAAAAAAAAAATGGGACTCCTGTGTTTGTCCATTCCGACGTTTGTCCCAAAAATCCTCCGTTTGTCCACTCCGACGTTTGTTTCACTCCTGCGTTTGTCCCACTCCGACGTTTAGGACTCCTGCGTATGTCCACTCCGATGTTTTACCACTCCTACGTTTGGAACTCCTACGTTTGGCGTGGAACCCTGGTATCTCATCCGTATACATAAAATCTACATAGTCAACACAACAACAACAAAATTTTATTTGATGTAAATATTTCAACTATCAAGCAACCCTGCGGGCCTTTAAATGTCATCCTGTACCTGGTGAACTTCATCAAGAAATTCTTTCCTTCTCATTAGGATTTCTGTTTCTGCCTGGTTGGGGTTGCGCGCGCCAAGCTTCAAGAATGCCGTGTTCAATTTTATTCTAAAAATAATCTGTAGTGGCGAGGCCTTTTAAAGGACATAAATTAAGAGTTAAGAGAGAAAGAAATAGAGAGAGTAATAGATAGAAAGAAAGAGAGAGAGAGAGAGAGAGAGAGAGAGAGAGAGAGAGAGAGAGAGATAGATAGATAGATAGATAGAGAGAGAGAGAGAGAGAGAGAGAGAGAGAGAGAACCTGAGATAGAAAAGAAAAGAGAGAGATACATAGATAAGGAAAGATAGAAGGAGAGAAAAAACAATAGATGGATAGATAGATAGATAGAGACAGAGAGAGTGAGAGAGAGAAGAGAAAGGAGAGAAAGAGAGAGATAGAGACATCCAACTACTTAATTATATAGAAAATTGTAGTTTACCTAGTAAGAGTTGGAATATAATGGTTAGGATGGAACATTTTAACAGATTTCTCAAGCAAGTGATCCAAAGCCATACAGTCATCTGTAGCTTCCTGAAACAATAAATAAATAATAAAGTATAGATGTAGTACCCAAACAACTTTTCGACCTTTTTCGTCAGCTAGCAAATTGCTTTCTTCTCTTTTGTTGAAACTTTGCTGTGTTAATGTTTTCGACGCCATTGGCTGACAATTGAAATCTATACTATAGATTTATTACCTGGATAGCATTATAGAAGTAGCTGTTTAATTTTGAGATGGCAGCAGCATCTCTTTTCTCCCCACAGTCCCCACAATACCAGGGTGCCTAGAAAATATATTCAATGTGTATATATATTGATTTTATTCTATTATAAATTATGGCGTTATTAAATATAATTTTTAACTAACAAATCATGTTTCAGAGTCTTTGCCCTTCACTCTGTAAGTTTTATGTATGTTATCATATTTAAATGGAAATGGTTCTACTAATCTCTCAAGTATTAGTACTTTAATCTAGAAAATACAATAAATAATTTGAGTATTACATCATAAAAATGTGATGATATATCAAACAGCTGACCATTTTGTCTTTCAAAAACATTAATGACAATTTTAGCTTTAGCACTTTTTGACTGACTAGGTAAAATGGATAATTTTCTTTCATGTTTGCCTGTATGATCAGCTATTTGCTTACAACCAAAATCTTTTGTTTACCTCTGAATCTAATGGGTTGCTAGAAAGAATGAGACCCTCTTTGCATTTCAGACAAGCTACAGCACTGGCAAATGACAAACATTCTAAAAAGAAATTACATTGACAATAGATTTGTTATCCTAGATGCTCATTCAGGCATAATAATCTGTATATTTCAAAAGAAAAGTTAGTCCTTATTCACTACAGTGATACGATTAGTCCTTCCCAGGAAGTTTTCATTTATTTTTTTTTATTGGACAGAAGAATAACAAGGATGACAACATCCATAAGTAGCGAAGCTCAAAAATTATGATTGTATATCAGGAAAAAAATGACAAACCCCAAACTGTCCCAGTTTTAGCAAGACGATTCCAGTTACGTCATATACGTTTCGGGAAAGAAAAAGGGAAGGGGGGAAGAAAATCTCTTCAAAAGAGATGGGAGAAAGGGGAAGAGATTTTCTTCCCCCTTTCCTTTTTATATGACGTCACTGGAATCGTCTTGCTTAAAACTGGGACAGTTGGGGTTTGTCAAAAAAATACTACAAAGCAGTGTCATATAATAAACTAGAGTTGGCTCGATATAACTATCTCCCTATTGGCTAGTTTTCTATATGCATATATATTTCTCATTAAATTTATTTTCCTCACCCGGCATTACTATTTAAACGGAAGTAAATATTTAATAATTTAAATGATCTTAAAAAGATCTTTTAAATTATATTTTTTTCTTTACATTACCATCACCAAAGAGTTTATTATATGATTACAATTTTAGTTCAATATTTGAACACACAAAGTGTCGCCACAATCGAATTCTTTTAAAACAGAGTTTTCTTAAATTTATTATATCATAAATTTAAATTTTCTTTTTTATGATTAGAAATTAAATACTTCATTATAATGTAAATAGCAACATGAAATGAAAAAAATGAATTTGTTTTTAATAAAGTAAAATAATGGGTCTTATCGTTCTGGGCAATGAGAATTTATTATGGATTATTGGAGCACTATGAGTTTTCAACGAATAGTCCTTGGAAAACTTGAGCTCGTTTATAGACATTTATTTCCTATATAGATCTGACATGGATCTTGAAGCAATTAAGCAGGCCGTTTTGTACAGGTTAAAAATTGGAAGATTTCATTAAATAAAAGTTATCGCAAATATACTTAGTAAATAATAATATTGGTAAAATAGGGAAATCATCACACCTTTAAAATCACGCAACCTTATAATCATGAAAACTAAAAAATATAGGAATCGATCTAGCACCGCAATTATTAGACAAATCTTAATGAAACTTGATGGAAATATGTAGAACATGAGCATATTTAATCCCTAATAATTTCAACCGTCAATCCTGAATAGGAATTGAGAAAACCATGAAAACCTAAAAAATCTAGGAATCGATCTAGCACCCCAATTAACAAAAAAATATTAACAAAACTTGGTGAAAATATGTAGAATATAAAATTAATTAATCCCTGAAAATTTCAGCCCTTTATCTTGAAAAGGAGCTGAGAAAATCACGAAAACGTAAAAATCTAGGAATCGATCTAGCACCCCAAATAACAAACAGATGGACAAAACAATGTATATAATAGATGGGCATATACATATATTGGAAATCTTCACTAAAATTTTCAGCTGTTTATCTTGAATAGGAGCCGAGAAAATCACGTTTCCCCCAATTCTTTAATTACGGACAGACGGACGGACAGAAAGACGGACAGACGGACGGACATTAGGAATTATAGAGTAGCTTCGCTACTAATAAACTTCCCCATAAAATTGTGAATTAACCTCTCCATCTCATTGAAGTCTTGATAGGTTGCGTGATCATAAAAATTACAACTTATTACAACTTAAAATACCTAGAGGATCCATGCATCTGATGCAAGTACAGGTGAAATACCATCCAGCTGACAGGCGGGCTTGTCTGAAACATAAAAATTAATTTATTTTTATAGAAAAAAAAGTAGCACAATTAGTAAAATAAAATACTTTATTTATCTCGAGGCTAAAAAACTGGTTTTTTCTTATATATGAACATTTTATATCCGCGGAAAGCTGTTTATAATATGATGTGAGAAATAACTATTACCTCATCTGTGTAGTTTCCAAGCTAGAGACATATGATTTAGTAATTTCTTGTCCTCTCTTAATTTCCAGTACAGCCCTCACATCTACACTTCCATCCTCGTTCATGATTGTCTAACAACAGGGTTAATTATGTCCATAAGTGGGGCAAAAGATTGTTTAGAATTATCTTACGGTAATTGTTTCAACCTCTTTTCGAGGAAGCTTTGTGTTTATCAAGATCGAAATTAATTTCCTTATTCCATAATTCCAGTCCAGCAAAAATGTCGTCTTTGCTTAACTTTCCTAAAGAGTTGCGGCATTTTAAGATTGTTTATGTTTTGGTGACGCCACGCCACTTCTGATTTACATGTGTGTGGATAAAGACATTCGGAGAATTGAGTCGGGCCTAACATTGGTCTCAGAGTGCGTGTATAACCCTAGTATGCCAGGTGCTTAAACCTAAAGAACTTCAGGTAGTTTTTTCTTCGTTTTCATATATAATTGTATGGCATATAGGACGGATTTATTAAGTTTTAAGGCTCTAGCCAGCTACACAAGAAACTTTATTATGATTCAAATACTATGTTTTAGTAATTTTTATGTGCTTATATTATGCATTTAACAATGGTCTATAAACCAAATAATTTTCCTTTAAAGCCAAAGTACCCAAAGATTCTTTAACCATAAGAAAAAAAGATTTTTTTTAGTGCTCAAAGTTTTAAGTTAACGAGTAATATTTTATTCTGTTTATTAATTGATCTTGTAATTTCAGGACTTTGAAATAGTTTGTGTCAATAAATCTATACTCAAACCTGCTGTTGAACTTGATGGTCCTGGTATTGGGGGTTTTGCCTTGAAAGACTAAGATCTCTAGAACTTCCCGCAAATTCGGAAGTCACACTTAACCAAAGTGTTATGGTTAAGACAGTAATAAATCAGTGAGGGAAGGGACATTGGACTGAAAATATTACTGGTACCCAAAGTTTATAATTTTTTATCTTATTTGTTTTTTAAAAACTTTGAGTATTTGATTATTTTAATGTCAGAAGGGGTAATTTGTTTATCATCAAAGGGGGACATCAATTTATCGTCCATTGTTTAATCCCTTTACTTTAGAACCCTTTTCTTTCTGAGATCAAGTCGCAGTCAAATTACGTAAGTTTATTTTAAGACGGACATACAGACCGCCTCTAGTTAAAGAGTTACTGTATTACTAACTTTGATGACAACATCCATGAAAGCAAAGCCCTTAAACGTTAGGACAAACGAAGATCAACACTTATAGAGTGTCAGAATTAAATAAGTAGAATATAAATATGTAAGTCTAAACAAAATGTAAATAAATTTGTTGCAAAACTTTTTAAATACAGAACACTGTTTAAGGACATAATCATATTTTAAGGACTTGATTATAACACCTTGTTTTAATAGGAATCAACATTCTAAAAATAAGATAAATAGGATCACATTGTTGAAAAGGGTAAAAATCAATATGTTTTAAATAATGTATGGACATTCTGGTAATAATTATAGATAGAGTTGCTACGCTTTCTACATGGTATCTAACTACTAATTATAGGAAAGCTTCGCTTTTAATGATGTATTTACCTTCGTGTTTGATAAGCAGGAATGGGACATTATACTTGTCATTCCATAAACACCATGTCCATGGGTAGCTAATCTTATACTGTTTACATCTAAACATAAATATTCTCTATACACTATGTCCATGGGTAGCTAATCTTATACTGTTTACATCTAAACATACATATTCTCTATACACCATGTCCATGGGAAGCTAATCTTATACTGTTTACATCTAAACATACATATTCTCTATACACCATGTCCATGGGAAGCTAATCTTATACTGTTTACATCTAAACATACATATTCTCTATACACCATGTCCATGGGAAGCTAATCTTATACTGTTTACATCTAAACATACATATTCTCTATACACCATGTCCATGGGTAGCTAATCTTATACTGTTTACATCTAAACATACATATTCTCTATACACCATGTCCATGGGAAGCTAATCTTATACTGTTTACATCTAAACATACATATTCTCTATACACCATGTCCATGGGTAGCTAATCTTATACTGTTTACATCTAAACATACATATTCTCTATACACCATGTCCATGGGAAGCTAATCTTATACTGTTTACATCTAAACATACATATTCTCTATACACCATGTCCATGGGTAGCTAATCTTATACTGTTTACATCTAAACATACATATTCTCTATACACCATGTCCATTGGAAGCTAATCTTATACTGTTTACATCTAAACATACATATTCTCTATACACCATGTCCATGGGTAGCTAATCTTATACTGTTTACATCTAAACATACATATTCTCTATACACCATGTCCATGGGAAGCTAATCTTATACTGTTTACATCTAAACATACATATTCTCTATACACCATGGCCATGGGTAGCAAATCTTATACTGTTTACATCTAAACATACATTATACATGCTTATATAAAAGTAACAGTATTCTCTCTGTGTGTTCCTTAAGATCTCACTAACCACTGGAGTGATATGGTACTCTTTTAATGTGAAGCTACTTACAGATCTAGGGAAGACTAATAAGGTGGAGGGGTAATTCAAAATAGCTCCCAAATTTCCACCAAATTTCTTTTATACTTTTTCTTTTAAAACTTAAGGGAAAAAGGTAGATCGAACTACCCCCTCCCCCCTTCCCCCTCCCTAAAGTGCCTCTAGAGGTCTCAAGATAAGCATTTGAAATTTCTCCCAATCAATGGAAATTTTGTCATTATGTCCATCCATATGTATATGTAGTTGTTAAAATATTTGTTTTACATATGTGGTTCGCTACTTATGGATGTTGTCATCCGGTTTTTATTCTAAAATATAAGTGTAGGGCTTTGATTTTATCAGAGATAAGGGACAGAATTGTAATCTAAATATTTATTCTAACCCACTTTCTATAATTATCTCCTTCATACCCACACCCCTTTTTGGTTATATTCCAAAATCAAATTTATCCCTAGTTCTCTAACATTCTATATAAATCTAAGAAGGGGAAGCCTTTGAAAGCTATTTTCAAAGTTACTAAAAAGAGAGGAGATAAAGAATCGAGGAAGGAAAAGGACAATGGGCTATTTAATACTTTAGTCCTCAAAGTTGTGTAATAACGTTTTTTATTCTTTGGCTTAACCACTTTGGGGACTTTTCATGAGTTTTGATTGGTTGGTTTATTAGGTTGAGTGTCCGAACTTTTTAACCACTAATTTTAATCTACAAAAGGATTGATTTTGTGTATCCTCATTGGAGATGTACATCAATTTATCGGTCATTGTCTTATCTTTTTATATCCCTGGCTTAATAATAATACCTATAACTCCACTAACATGTTCAACCTCAGCCTCTGAAAAGGTTTCTCCAAGACCACAAGTCTGAAATTTATATAAATTTGATAATCAGCTAAAGAAAGGGATAATTTTGTTTTACGCAATAGGGGCACATCATGACATAGTTACTTTTTTATTCCAAAAATCAGTTTAATAAGAAAATTATATTTTATGAAATATTGTGTTTTTAAAGAGAATAAAAGTATAAAATTATATTGGTTGGTTCATTAAGTTGAGTGTCCAAACGTTTTAACCACAAAAAGTAATCTACAGTAGGGGTAATTTTGAATATCGTCATTTGGTATGTACAATACATCAATTTATCGGACATTGTCTTATCCCTTTAGATCCCTGGTATTACCTGAGTAATGAATTGTACGAGGTGCTGATGATATTGTCCCCAGGTTGACTTTTTCTTCTGCTCCTCGGAGTGACTCATCATACGCTGGATTATTCCCCAGATACCTAAGTTATATTTATGGTTATTAGGTTCTTTCCCTCAAAGTGAAGCTGAAACCATCCTCATTTTTTTTAGTAATATTTGAAAATAAGGGGGATGAGGAAGCTTTTTTACTTGCAAGGGGCCTTTTAGGTAAGCGGTGACCCAACCCTGTGGTGCTATTCAGTATCCAATATGAATTAATTCCCTCTTATTCTTATTTTCTTGAGGAAAGAACAATGCACTTTTATGGAACCGACGATTAGTTTCATTGGATAATGAAATTAAAAATCATATAATCTGCTTCCAGTTGAGATTAATCCGATTCAGAGCACGGCACTATGTTCCACGGGTGACAAAAAATCGTTTTTTACATTTTGGAAAATACACTTTTAAACAATTGTTTAGTAATATACACAAGTTTTTGGAAATAAAGCCGAAAGAATTAGCTCTTTACTATGAAAAATAAGAATTTTATGTGTAATTATACCAGAGGTATGGAATTAAGTTCCTTTTCATCATTGTAAACAACTATTTTTAAGGTCAACTAAACTACATTTCAAATCATCGTGGACCCTTCATTTTTAAAGCTATTTTTAAGTATTATATATTTTTGGAATCAGTATGTAATAATTGATACGTTTAGCCTTGAAAAGAAGTCAAATCTCCATTTTTTGTTGTAATTGTAGATGGTTTTCTTAGCATACCCGATTTCTGTAAAATAGACAATTTTCTTCTAATGAAAATTTTACGTTTGGTTCCAGATCTTTTAAGACCAAAAAAGTCCAAGCAAATCCTCTTACATGGTGATATTAGATGTATGTATAATATCAGAGAACTTTACCCTGTGTATGCGAAGCTATGCGAAGTTTGTTTTTTTAAGCCCTAAAGATACTGGGTCTATCAAAAAAATAACAATTTTTTTAGACATAAAAGTAATATATTACTTATTATCTAAAACACCTATTCCATTAAACTTAAAGTAAAGAAAAGTTTTAAAAACAAATAAAAG
Source organism: Acartia tonsa (assembly GCF_053477335.1). Lineage (NCBI taxonomy): Eukaryota > Metazoa > Arthropoda > Copepoda > Calanoida > Acartiidae > Acartia > Acartia tonsa. The sequence goes on along the minus strand of NC_137268.1, from coordinate 28,400,305 downwards.
ATTATCCATTTATGTCTAAGGTCTTATCTGAACTATCATACCTTATATTGGGGAGGGGGGGGGGGGGGGGCTTCGATTTATATCAATCTTGGATCCCATTAAAGCTAGAAGTCTAAAAATTTGTATGTGGTTTCCTTAATCAACAAAAAATATTCTGATTTTATATGTTTAACATTATCTACTTCCTTTACCCTTTAATTGAGCAACCTTTCACAAAAGGTTCTTTCATATTAACAAAGAAGAGTAGAACTTATGTTGAATAAGATAGAAAATGTTTCCTTTAAAATAAATGAAAATAAAAATTAGAGTCTTACATATCTATGATCTAAAGGGATAAGACAATGGCCAGTAAATTAATGTACATCCCCAATGGTAATAAACAAAATTGCCCCTTCTATAAATTACAATTAGTTGTTGAACTGTTTGGACACTCAACTAATAAACTAACCAATCAAATTCAAAAGTCCCAAAAGTTGTTATGCCTACAAATAAGAAAAAAACTATTATAAAACTTTGTGGACAGTCCATTGTTCCCTTCCTCCCTGCTTAAATATACACACAGAAAATGAGTAAGAAATTTGCTCATCTGTATGTATTAGAAATCTCAAAACATAAATTTCAGCGACGGCAGTCGGCAGGAAAATAGCGGCAGATTTTTATGAAATTTTAGTTGGTCGTGTATAGTTGTTAGAATAGCTTAAGTTTAAAAAATTGAGGTAAAAGGAGTCAATTAAAGATTTCTGGAGACCTGCAGGATCATACCTGGAACCGGAAATTGACTTGAACACCTATATGTAGTAATATAGGATATTTTAGTATTTTGGTAAGATAAAATGTTAAGTTTAAGTCATAAAAAAAATTATTTTTGCTCTTTACCTGTATGATCCTGCCAGGTATCCTGGCATCCTGTGCCCACCAGGATGGAGATATTCAACTTTCAGTTATGTGTCGTACCCATTTTAAACAAGTCACTCAGTTAATATCTTTTGATATGATTCCCGTCAATGTTGCTTAGAAACAAAGGAAGTTACAGCTTCTGAAATGTGCTTATTAGACTAGCTTTACACCCCCCCCCCCCCTGACGCCCCTTGTGTAAAACCCTTATTATAAGTATTTTCACCATTATTTTAAAAGATATATGTATACTTATTGCTATTTAAATAAAATTTCATCAAAATTTTTAAATATACACTCTCTATGATTTTTTGTCATTTTTCGGGATTTCTGGAATACAGTGCACGGATGGAAATTATTTTGCAGCAGCGTTACTCTACAAGAGTTTATGTTGGTTATTATGTTTGTAACATGTCCCAATCAAATACATTTAGGTTAAATACAACAACTATTGTTAAACAAGCAGGGAGGATGGAAATATTTGATTATAAATAACACTGGTACCCAAAATTTTATAACCACATTATCTTATTCATTGGCTCAAAGCAATTAAACTAATAATTTTCATCTATAAAGGGGTCATCATCGGAGACATGTATCAATATATCATCTATTGTCCTATCCCTTAAGATCCCTGCAAACAAATAGTCCATACCTGGATTTAATTTAGACTTGATGAGAACTCTGAGTGCAGAAATTGGCCAGTACAGAACTTTCAGTTTCAACAATTCATCTACGTTGATTTTTTCCCTAAAAATGTTTAAAAGATACTTAACCTCCCACAGTGCCTTTGGAGCAAAGAAACCCACTCCAATCTTATTTTTACATAATATTGAAATAAAGGGGATGGGGTAGTTTTCGTTTGTATGTTTATTACTTTAGGTAGGGTGAAGTTATTTTGAGTAATGGTTGGCCAGCAGTGACAAGGCATAGAGAAAAATCCTCCAACTTTGAGTGAAATAAACATACGTTTTCTCTTTTAATACTGACAATTAATCCCTTTCATCAGTAAAGCCCGGGTTAAAATTGAATAGGTAAGGACAAGCTTAATATTGAAATAATAATTAAAAACATACAGAATAACATTTTTTTTCTGGTTAAAAAGAAAATATTGATTTAAAGTAAATAACTATTTGGGCATCAAAATAAATAATATCTGTTTTATCATAGATTATTACTTTTTGTAAGTTATAAAAATTTACGGATTCAAGATCGTGACTAAAGTACTTACTTATGCTCGGCCAGGGTTTCGCACTCAATAGAATGATTCTCCCCAACTTCACATTCTTCATCGCAGACAGGGTAGCCGCATTTACTACATCTAAATTACAAATCTTATGTATGCTAAAGAGTATTTAATAAAAAAACAGTGTTTCACTTTTTCCAATATTAACCCAACAGTTTTGGTCAAATACTAATAAAAAGTAATCAAATTCATACTCGAGCAATGACAATAAGAAAACAATATTGAACTTTGCTGAATCTACTCACCTCTCCTCGAGACCTAGCCCTTGTGGAGAATTTATTTTTTTTAAAACACCTTTTGCAAACAAAAATACCCTTGTGATTAAAACCAATTAATTTCATAAATAACTCATATAATAAAAATTTGATATTATTTATACCTGTTATCAGTCTCTAGAGGTTTCAGGCAGTCCAGACAATGTACCTCTGTCAGGGTATGGTTTGGTCCAGAAGCGAGTGACTGAAAAACAATAGATTTATTACATTGGATGGAATGTCAGACACAAAAAAATCCGTCAACCTTGAAAAGGAATTTCAAGTGTAAAACTTACCGCCCTATCGTTCCAAGACATGAACAAATGCTAATAGTAATGAAAAATATAGACAAATTGTTCCAACATTGTTTTACTTAGTGGTCCAATTTACTATTTGGTTTCTAGATCATTATTTATTCTAAACAATAATGAATGCGCACAAAAATAGCGAAGTTTTAAATTGAAACAAGGATGACAACATCCATAAGTACCGGAGCACAAAAATTATGAATGGATATCGGGAAAAAATTTACTATAGAGATAAAATAGGGAAATCACGAAACCTTTAAAATCACGAAAATTTTAAATCTAGGAATCGATCTAGCACCGCAATTAATAGACAAATCTTAAGGAAATTTTACAGAAATATGTAGAATATGAGTATATCCTTGATAATTTCAGCCATCAATCCTGAAAAAGAGTTGAGAAAATCACGAAAACTTAAAAATCTAGGAATCAATCTAGCACCCCAAATAACATACTGATGGACAAAACTATGTATAGACTAGATGGGCATATGTCATAGGAATCTTCCCTAAAAATTTCAGCTGTCTATCTTGAAGAGGAGCCGAGAAAATCACGTTTCCCCCACTTCATTAATTACGGACAGACGGACAGACGGACGGACGGACATTCGGAATTAAAGAGTAGCTTCGCTACTATACTAAAAAAGTAAAGCTTAAAAATCAATAGTCGATATGCTAAAAAACATACTCATTCCTCAGCAGTTAGTTGGCAGCTGATTTGTAGTACCGCTTTCTCTCTATAAAGTCAATGACTTAGAGAAGAAAAATCTGTGCTGTAACTGTTATAACCAAAGAAAATATCACAATACCCAGAATATTTAAAGATATCCAAATACTCAGTTAGACGTTCGATTAGACGCACCCTGTATTATAGAGAAGCTTTGCTTATAGTAATCTCAGTAAACTACCTTTTCAGTAAAAATGAGTTCTCCTTTGTCAATATCCCTGGCGGCTACCAGCAGTCTGCCCACTCCCTCCTTTTCTCTGCAACAAAATAGCATAATAAATATTTCTTGCATAATTGTAATATGACTATGTAAAAACTGCTATTACACATTGTTCATCAATTCTATATTCTTCCTAATTATGATCCATATTGATATCATTAACCCCACAAAAAAAAAACATGAAAAATATTCCTTATTGCATTGTAATATTATTGGGGGGGGAGCGAAATTTTTTTTTTTTGGGGGGGGTGCCCCCCTCATTTTTAAATTTAGTTAAAAAAAATAAAAAAATAAATTTTTTTTTGGGGGGGGGATTTTTCATTTTTTGGGGGGGTTTGGGGTGTCCCACCCCCCAAGAAAATAGTTATAAACCTTCCCGAGACCTATGAGAAGCTACCCTGTTAAGGAGAGCCCGATCGGTTCAGGGGTTAGCGAGATCCTTCGTAACAAACAAACAGACAAACACACAAACAGACAGACATCGTTCTACTTTGTATTATAGATGTACAACATAATTAAAATTTAACTGCAAAAATTTGTATAGTGATGTTAAAGGCTTAAAATCTAGCAAAATTAAAAAATGATATGATTTATTAGCAGTAAATTACAGATTAATTTTACAAATAATTTAATACATTTTAAATTACATCATTTTTATAGATATATTTATTTATATTGACATAATTAGGGTAACTGTACTACAGGGCCTTTAAAGTCAATCTTGACTGTCCTTCGGCCCAATTTTCATTTAATTTTTTAAAAAATATTTACAAGTTTCACAAAAAATATAAAATAATATTAGCTATTTACAGGGTATGGCATTAAAGTAGCTTACTGGTTGCGATATTTAAATTATATTTATATTTTTCCACAGGGATAACACTTTCTCTCCCTGCATTGAAATGTTTTGTACTTTGATATACACTTATTTTTTACATATTTTTTAACAGCTTTGGATGATTTTAATGATCTTAGCTCACCTGCCCAACTATTCCAAATTTTCGGGATTTTTACTGAAGGGAAAGTTTCATAGATTTTATAATTTGGCTTCTCTACTCTAAGACATTTTGATCTAGTATTTTGCAATGGTGTTAGAAAATTAAGCATACATTTGGGAAGTTTGTTTTCTAAATATTTAGAGACAAATTCAACTACATTTGCATCCCTTAGGTCAAAAATGTTAAGAATATCTAGTTTTCCCATCAGGGGCTCGGCATGCACATTGTACTTAGCATTTAAAACATTTCTTACAGCTTTCTTCTGTAGGTTATGAATTTTTGTGATATGCTCATCCTTTGCCGCCCCCCAAACAATTAAGCCATACTCTATGTGGGGCTTAGCGAGGCTGTTGTAAATTGTTTTTAAAGTAGTGGTTGGAAAGAGCTTTTTTGTTTGGGATAGGGCATAGACTGAGCTTGCTATTTTATTTTCTACATAGTTTATATGTTTGTCCCACTTAAGTTCATCATCTATAAGAACACCAACAAACTTGAAAAATTTAGTATTACAATCTCTGCCAATTCTTTCAATTTTTTCCCCTCCTATTTTCAATGTGCATAACTCTGGATCAAATGGCTTTTTATGTGGGCGAAAAATCATATATTTAGTTTTTGATACATTCAAGGCTAGTTTATTTGCTCTAAACCAATTTTTTGCTTTATCAAGTTCTAAATTAGAATCTGCAATTAAGTCATTTAAGTTGTTGTTTGATTTGCTAAAAGTAGTATCATCAGCAAATAAACTTGTTAAAAAGGATGTTGCATTTGGTAAATCATTTATGTATAGAATGAATAAGAGGGGGCCTAAAATACTTCCCTGTGGAACCCCTGTTTGAATGATTTTTTTAGCTGAATTTACACCATTGATTGTAACAAACTGTTGCCGTCCTATTAAATAGTTTTCAAACCATTTCAATGTATTTTTAAAACCATAGTGTTCAAGTTTGTTTAAAAGAATTTTTATATTTAGGACATCAAAGGCTTTTGAAAGATCTAAGAAAATGTTTATTGTATATTCAGGGTTCTTTTTATTTAGATTTTCATAGATATGCTTAAGTAAATTTAATAAAGGCTGTGTTGTGTTATGATTAGGACGAAACCCATATTGATATTTATATAGGATATTACAATCTGATAAAAATTTGATCATTTGTAATGCAATAACTTTTTCTAAAATTTTGCTAAATGCTGATAGAATAGAAATTGGACGATAATTAGTAAACTTATTTCTTTCTCCTGCTTTAAAAATAGGAACTTCACGAGCAATTTTGTAATTTTGTGGTATGAATCCTGTTTTTAGTGATAAATTAAATAGGTATACTAATGGATCAATAATTTCATTTATAACTTCTTTGATAAGAAAGATTGAGATGTTATCCTCCCCACAACTCTTTTTGCTTTTAAGTTTATTTAGAGCATACAACAAGTTCTTTTTAGTTACAATACAAAAATTGAAATTAGTATCATTTTTCTCCCCAAGAAAGCTATGAAAAAATGTTTGCCAAAAAAATTCAAAATTTTACCTGACACTGAATGGCCAAGGCTCTTCGTGATCTGGGGGATGGTGCATGTCCCTAAAGATATCATAATCATGAAATAAGAAAATCAATTGAAAGAAAGATTCTTAGAACATTAAATCATGAAATGTTCTAAATATAGAAATTTAGGCCCTTAGGGCAAATAATTATGATAGAAATTGAGTAATTAAAATAAAAATAAATTTACCATAAATAGACATTTGCAAGCCAAGGTAATCATTGTTAGATCCTTAATAGATCAGGGAGGGGACATTTGCTGTTTTTTACACTAATCTCCAATAACACTATAGCTTTGGAGACTTGAATTTTGTTTCATTAAGTTGAGTGTCCAAATATTTTAACCACTTATTGTAATCTACAGAAAAGGGTAATTTTGTGTATCATCCTTGGGCATGTACATCAATTTATTGATCATTGTCCTATATTCCTCTAGATTCCTGTTAATAGATACTTTCTTAAACTTTAAAATGCTAAGGACGCAGTCAAGTACGCAAAGGAAATATTTACTCCCAAGTTGGAGATGCCATAGGCACCCGCAAATATTATTAGAGGGGAAGAAAACTTTCTCTATATGTTTTTTGTTTTTTTTTGGGGGGGGGAGGGTATGGTATTACATTTTGCAAATATCTTTATAACACATAACTTCCCCCAATATTAGGATTTTTCAACCTCCCCCCCCCCTCTCAATATAAAATATTGGATTCCATGTTATAACTCATGAAGATAATGTTACCTATGTTCTTGGCCACAGTATCTCATTTCAGCATAAAATTCACTGGAATCAACTCCAGGGCTGTTACACACCCAACATGTGAATACCTATAAATAATTACTGTAGAATTCACTGGAATCAACTCCAGGGCTGTTACACACCCAACATGTGAATACCTACAAATAATTACTATAGAGCAGCTTCTCTACATAGAATTCACTGGAATCAACTCCAGGGCTGTTACACACCCAACATGTGAATACCTATAAATAATTACTGTAGAATTCATTGGAATCAACTCCAGGGCTGTTACACACCCAACATGTGAACACCTACAAATAATTACTATAGAGCAGCTACTCTACATAAAATATACTGGAATAAACTCCAGCCAATCACCCAACATGTGAATACCTACAAATAATTACTATAGAGCAGCTACTCTACATAAAATTCACTGGAATCAACTCCAGGACTGTTACACACCCAACATGTGAACACCTACAAATAATTACTATAGAGCAGCTACTCTACATAGAATTCACTGGAATCAACTCCAGGGCTGTTACACACCCAACATGTGAATACCTACAAATAATTACTATAGAGCAGCTACTCTACATAGAATTCACTGGAATCAACTCCAGGGCTGTTACACACCCAACATGTGAATACCTATAAATAATTACTATAGAGCAGCTACTCTACATAGAATTCACTGGAATCAACTCCAGGGCTGTTACACACCCAACATGTGAATACCTATAAATAATTACTGTAGAATTCATTGGAATCAACTCCAGGGCTGTTACACACCCAACATGTGAACACCTACAAATAATTACTATAGAGCAGCTACTCTACATAAAATATACTGGAATAAACTCCAGCCAATCACCCAACATGTGAATACCTACAAATAATTACTATAGAGCAGCTACTCTACATAAAATTCACTGGAATCAACTCCAGGACTGTTACACACCCAACATGTGAACACCTACAATTAATTACTATAGAGCAGCTACTCTACATAGAATTCACTGGAATCAACTCCAGGGCCTGTTACACACCCAACATGTGAATACCTACAAATAATTACTATAGAGCAGCTACTCTACATAGAATTCACTGGAATCAACTCCAGGGCTGTTACACACCCAACATGTGAATATCTATAAATAATTACTATAGAGCAGCTACTCTACATAGAATTCACTGGAATCAACTCCAGGGCTGTTACACACCCAACATGTGAATACCTACAAATAATTACTATAGAGCAGCTACTCTACATAAAATTCACTGGAATCAACTCCAGAGCTGTTACACACCCAACATGTGAACACCTATAAATAATTACTTTGGAGCAGCTTCTCTACATATAATTCACTGGAATCAACTCCAGAGCTGTTACACACCCAACATGTGAACACCTATAAATAATTATTATAGAGCAGCTACTCTACATAGAATTCACTGGAATCAACTCCAGAGCTGTTACACACCCAACATGTGAATACCTACAAATAATTACTATAGAGCAGCTACTCTACATAGAATTCACTGGAATCAACTCCAGGGCTGTTACACACCCAACATGTGAACACCTACAAATAATTACTATAGAGCAGCTACTCTACATAGAATTCACTGGAATCAACTCCAGAGCTGTTACACACCCAACATGTGAATACCTACAAATAATTAATACAGAGCAACTACTCTACATAAAATTCACTGGAATCAACTCCAGAGCTGTTACACACCCAACATGTGAACACCTACAAATAATTACTATAGAGCAGCTACTCTACATAGAATTCACTGGAATCAACTCCTGGGCTGTTACACACCCAACATGTGAATACCTATAAATAATTACTATAGAGCAGCTTCTCTACATAGAATTCACTGGAATCAACTCCAGGGCTGTTACACACCCAACATGTGAACACCTACAAATAATTACTATAGAGCAGCTACTCTACATAGAATTCACTGGAATCAACTCCTGGGCTGTTACACACCCAACATGTGAACACCTACAAATAATTACTATAAAGCTGCTACTCTACATAGAATTCACTGGAATCAACTCCAGAGCTGTTACACACCCAACATGTGAACACCTACAAATAATTACTATAGAGCAGCTACTCTACATAAAATTCACTGGAATCAACTCCAGAGCTGTTACACACCCAACATGTGAACACCTACAAATAATTACTATAGAGCAGCTTCTCTACATAGAATTCACTGGAATCAACTCCTGGGCTGTTACACACCCAACATGTGAATACCTACAAATAATTAATACAGAGCAGCTACTCTACATAAAATTCACTGGAATCAACTCCAGAGCTGTTACACACCCAACATGTGAACACCTACAAATAATTACTATAGAGCAGCTACTCTAAATAGAATTCACTGGAATCAACTCCTGGGCTGTTACACACCCAACATGTGAACACCTACAAATAATTACTATAGAGCAGCTACTCTACATAGAATTCACTAGAATCAACTCCTGGGCTGTTACACACCCAACATGTGAACACCTACAAATAATTACTATAGAGCAGCTACTCTACATAGAATTCACTGGAATCAACTCCTGGGCTGTTACACACCCAACATGTGAATACCTATAAATAATTACTATAGAGCAGCTTCTCTACATAGAATTCACTGGAATCAACTCCAGGGCTGTTACACACCCAACATGTGAACACCTACAAATAATTACTATAGAGCAGCTACTCTACATAGAATTCACTGGAATCAACTCCTGGGCTGTTACACACCCAACATGTGAACACCTACAAATAATTACTATAAAGCTGCTACTCTACATAGAATTCACTGGAATCAACTCCAGAGCTGTTACACACCCAACATGTGAATACCTACAAATAATTACTATAGAGCAGCTTCTCTACATAAAATTCACTGGAATCAACTCCAGAGCTGTTACACACCCAACATGTGAACACCTACAAATAATTACTATAGAGCAGCTACTCTACATAGAATTCACTGGAATCAACTCCTGGGCTGTTACACACCCAACATGTGAACACCTACAAATAATTACTATAGAGCAGCTACTCTACATAGAATTCACTGGAATCAACTCCTGGGCTGTTACACACCCAACATGTGAATACCTACAAATAATTACTATAGAGCAGCTACTCTACATAGAATTCACTGGAATCAACTCCAGGGCTGTTACACACCCAACATGTGAATACCTACAAATAATTACTATAGAGCAGCTACACTACATAGAATTCACTGGAATCAACTCCTGGGCTGTTACACACCCAACATGTGAACACCTACAAATAATTACTATAGAGCAGCTACTCTACATAGAATTCACTGGAATCAACTCCTGGGCTGTTACACACCCAACATGTGAATACCTACAAATAATTAATACAGAGCAACTACTCTACATAAAATTCACTGGAATCAACTCCAGAGCTGTTACACACCCAACATGTGAACACCTACAAATAATTACTATAGAGCAGCTACTCTACATAGAATTCACTGGAATCAACTCCTGGGCTGTTACACACCCAACATGTGAACACCTACAAATAATTACTATAAAGCTGCTACTCTACATAGAATTCACTGGAATCAACTCCAGAGCTGTTACACACCCAACATGTGAACACCTACAAATAATTACTATAGAGCAGCTACTCTACATAAAATTCACTGGAATCAACTCCAGAGCTGTTACACACCCAACATGTGAACACCTACAAATAATTACTATAAAGCAGCTACTCTACATAGAATTCACTGGAATAAACTCCAGCCAATCACCCAACATGTGAATACATACAAATACTATTGTAGAGCAGTTATTCTACATGTTTATGATGTATCAATTCTTCTTTTCACGAAAGTTAGGGAGGGAGAGGACTTTGAATGTTGTAAATTGAAATGATATCCAAAGTTTTGTAACTAATTTATCTTAACGTTTGCTCCAAAAAGGGTACTTTTACCGAATTTTGATTGGTTGGTTTCAAACTAATAATTTCAAACCAAATCAGGGGAGTTTTCGTTGATCATTATTAGAAACTTATATCAATTTATCGTCCATTGTGCTATCTTTTAATATCTATGCTTTGTAATTATTATGCATATTGTGGATTAGATTCACTCTAATTGTTGTGATTAAAGGTATAACTATACACATTTGATAAAATTAATGAAATCTGTATTTTAGTGGCGTGAATGTACACAATTTAAAAGCCATAAAATCCTTTTTAGTGTTATAAAGTAGCTTGAATACCTTAACTGTTAGAAATTTGAAAATGAATAATAAAGATCGTCTTTTTGACGTACTACCATATATGGTATACAGTATACAGAACCTAATTAAAGAGTGGTAGCACAACTATCAACAATACTTACATCTTTGCCAGTATCATTTTCTGGGGCCTCCGTCACCCCTCCTTCGATCTCCTCTGATATGTCTAACTTCATTTTTTCTTAAAGACACTCTATCAAAATTTTATTAGAATATCTGTAATCAAATAGGGGAGGAAGGGTGCAGAAAATAGCTTAAACCCGCCTAAGACCTAAATTCAGAAATTATTATGTGAATTTTCTCTAAGACAGAGAACTCAATCGGTTTAGTGGGTAGCGAGATCTTAACTGCCAAGTAATATGAAGCTTAAGATCTATAGATCTTACAACTTTGATTACTAGCGGCTTCGCCAACATAGGCCACTAATTTTTTTAAAAAAAATCTATGTTAAGATAAGCTTTTACCAAAAAGTAATTTTCTCGGTCGCTAGATGGAGGTAGATATTTTTTGTTCGATTTCTTTTGGTAGAGTTGTTGTACCCTCCCTCAAATAGTTATAAACCTTCACGGGACCTATGAGAAGCTACCCTGTTAAGGAGAACCCGATCGGTTCAGTGGTTAGTGAGATCCTTCGGTACAATTTACAAACAAACAAACAGACAGACATCGTTCTACTTTGTATTATAGATAGAAATAGTAACATATAAAGAGAAATATTAACTATAAAATAATTAAAACCTTCCGTATGAAATTAGGGCTTTTTATCAAAATTTATCTTTGTTTTATATTTATTTAACTTTGTTCGTGTATATATATAAAGAAATCACTTTTATATCAATTATAAGAAATAATTATAATTCACGTAAGTAAATATAAGAATAAATTATAAAATTTTAAGTTTTCTTCGGATATGCAAAGATTTGACTTTGAGATTTACTTATAGTAGAAAGCTTTGCACAGGAGCTTTCTACTATTTTAATAGTTCCCAGATTTTTTTGTGTGTTTTTACTACAGCTAGCTTTATTTAAATCATAAAATGAAATAAATCAAAAATATATATTGTATTTGTTATGCCAATGTTAGGTTCAATTAGGTTAAATAACGTAAAACACAAAAATCTGGTCCTGCAGGGTTTCAACATACAGCAGTGTAAAGAAGCATGTTTCTCTCAGAAAATAATTTTAGCTGTGCTACTTATATAATATATCTAACTACTTTAAGTTTGTTTGTTTTTAAATTAGTTTCAAGAATATTAAAAAAAAATTCCCCTTGAATTCTGTTTAACCGGCGCGGCTACTAGACGGAGTAAAACTAAAGGGAAAGTTATTGAGATAAGAGTGTTAGATTGCTCATACATAACTTTATCAATTTCTTATAAATATATGACTTAACACTAATATAGGTCTTTCTTGCGGTTATTATAGATTATATGTGCATTGAAGGTTCTTAAATTTCATATTGTACTATGTTAACCACAGTTTTATTAGGGTATTTTGGTAAAACTTATCTGCAAAACATTCTAATACAGTCTAATGTCTTTTGAAAGTTACTCTATAATTCTAATAAATTATCAGCTGTTAAAATATTTGCACATAGAAACGCGCACGTATGCACTTAAACTTTCTTGCACGCACGCAACAAGCGAAGTTTGCCTAATAATATTAGCTTTAATGATAAAGGACGGACGGACAGACATCCTTAAACTTTTTTGAAAAAACTGCTTTTCATACAAATCTTATATCAGCGGAGCTACTCTATGATTCTCTTTGTCAGTCAGTCCGTAATGTTATAGTGGAAATGTGATTTTCTCGGCTGCGATAAAAGATAGATGGCTGATTTCTTATGAAGATTTCCTAAACTAATGTTCTTCTATTATATAATTTACTTGGTCCGTCGGTCTCTAAGTCATGTACAACATATAAATATAAATACGTGTGAAAGGTTTCGTGATTTTTATCCGATAACTTTATTCTTGATTTATACATCTGCTGTTTCAATTCCCATCCATGATTTTTCTTTTCTGCGCTACTTATTGATGTTATCATACTTGTTTAAGAATATCTCCACCTCCCAATGTTTATGCCTATAAATGGATATAAAAAGGCAGCTATGTTTGCCAAACCCATCACCCACAATGTCAATGGACATGATAATACTTTACTATTCTATACAATGTCGAAAGTATCTGAGATTGTCATTTATTATTGAGGGGGGGGGGGGGGGGTGGGAATGGGTGGGTGAGGAGGGTACAAAATTCTAATAATAGGTGGTGTTAACACAGTCACATTTAAAAAACTAAGAGCTTTGAACTAAGGCACGAAGAGCGCTAAAAAAATTTTTGATGGTTTATTTGGATCATGAAAAGAAAACGAAGTAGTGGATTTCGTCGTACTTTTCTCCTATTTCTAACCCCTGCGGGAGACTCTAATCCTGCAGGGCAATCATTAACCTTTACAGAACCTAACCTAAAATAATCTATCAAATAAAGCTAATATAAAAATACAACTAAACCCGCTACTTCGTTTTCTTTTCATTATATGTTTATTTTAATAAAAAATATTAACTGGCTCACATATTAGTAAATTGTAACTTTGTAAGGATACTGACATCTATTATGTCCTGCTGGTTTTATTCTTCAAGTCTAAAGATGTATTTACAAATAACGCAAATATTTTAAACAGCTAAACCTTTGGTTTATAATTTTATATCAGCCATGGCCACTTTTGTCGAGAAAAATCTAAAATTAGGTATTTATCGCATCGTATTATAGACAGCTTTCAGCGGCCAATTAATTTCATGATTTTTATTTCACTATTTGAAAAAAGTTTTCTAAAATACGATACGATACATGATTTATCAGTATAGCTGAGAAACGGTTCTAATCCAGATACTTTTATCGGTTTTGAGTTGAGTTAATTGTGCATTTTAGTTCAGTAAATCAACATTTTTATTCGTCCTGTTACAATTTGTTATAAAATTTTGTAAGAACATCTATTTTTATCTTTTTTTTTGTTGGAATTGAATAGAATTATGGCAATTTGTATTTTTTCTGTCTGTTTTACATAATTTAGGTTTGTAAATATAGAAATTGTATTATTCTTTAAAATAAACTAATATTTATATCTAATTTTAAGGAGCAGAAGGTTTTCTGTACATCTATAATACAAAGTAGCTTGATGTTTGTCTGTCCGTTCGTCCGTCCGTCAAAAGCTTAAGATCTCGGTAACCACTAAACCGATCGGATTCTGCTCTTCAGGGAATATGCCTACTGGTCCTGTGGTGGTTTTAGGCTTTTTTCTTGGGGGGTGGGACACCCCCAACCCTCCCAAAAATAAAAAATTCCCCCTCATTTGTTTTATGATACAGATGATGCCCGCCATTTTTTAATAATTATTTTTATGATACAGATGATGCCCGCCATTTTTTAAAGATTATTTAAAATAGTGGTGGAGTGGGGGATCTCCAGGTAATAAAAGATGTAATTATACCTCTTGGGGCAAAGCCCCAAGAGGCTGGGGGCAAAGCCGCTAGTTAGTTATATTTGATCATAAGATTAGCGTTATATCAATTATTTCTTGACCAGCAGATGCGCCTCTGGAGGCCTCTAGGGGCACTTCGGGGAAGGAGGGGTTGGAATGTAGGACTAGGTTCCCTCCCCAAATAGTTTTGAACCTTTCCTGGACCTTTAAAAAGCTTATCTGTAAATGATATCATATTGGTCCAGCGGTATAGCGAGATACTTCCCTACAGACAGACAGACATCCTGTTGCTTTTATATAAGTATGCTATGTGTTTTTCATTATGGATATATGTAAATTTCAGACAAATTGACTTATTTCAACAAATATGTTGTTATATTATTCTGCTGTGAATATTATGAATATAATTGTGCTTGTTAAAATCATAAACAATATATATCAATATATTTTTTTATTTTTATGGAAGACAATGAAAAGTTAATTAACAAATAATAAACTTTTTTACACTCTAAAAAAATATTTCAATAGTTATTAGGTAAATATCCACCTTTTAAAAGGGGATAGTCGCATGGAAGATATTTTAGTTTTGCTATTTCAAATAATCAAAGTCGATTAACTTATCAGTAAAGAACTTTTATAAAGTTGTAATATATTGTTAACCCTTATTAAATATTTTTTTCAGAAATACCCAATTTAAATTTTGAATATTTTTTTAGAGTGTAATTAAATATAATTTAACATGATCAATATATTTTTGGTAGTGTTATTAATTACATATAATATAGAATATTTTCAATAAATCTTTTTTTACTCAAAGAATTTTTCATCAAAAATAAAATTAATTGCTAATTTTTCAATCTTAGTTTTTAGTAATTTTAACATTTATAAATTCTTAAATCTTATTAAAAGCGAAGCTTTTCTATAATTAGGGTCGGTCCGTCCGTACGTCCGTCCGTACGTCCGAGATAGATAGCTTGTATTCGTTAATTTAGGCATGTTAGAATTGTCCTATCGATTTCAAACTTTGCATGACGATTCCTGTAGTAGTTGGGTACGATTAAGAAAGCGTAGCAACTCTATAGTCATTAAAAGAATGTCCGTACGTCCATTTTAAACATGTTGATTTTTCTACTTTTTTAACAACAAATTTTCAAGTGTTTTAATTATCCGTTTGATCTGATTTTTGGTATATTGATTCCTGGGACAACAAAGAACAATATTATAAGCGAAGCAACTCTATAATCAAGTCCAAAAATGTAAGTATGTCCATAAACATTATCTTGTTTTTAAGCAGTTTTTCAACAAATTTACCCACAATTTTGATTCGACATTTATACATTTATGTTCCGATTTTTCAGTCCATATACTATACAATTGTTAATGTCCGTTTGTCCTACCGTTTCAGTGCTTCGCTTTTATGGATGTTGTCATCCTTGTTTTTAAAAAAAACTTTTGGTTGTTAGTGGATAACTGCATTACAACTGGTTTTCATTTTTCAGGCTAATTTTAACAGACTTTTTTGCATAGATCTTTTTGAGAATTTACATCTAACAAATAATTTCATTCTATTGCAAACATTTTTATTAAAAATTCAAATTATACATCATTTTTATATAATGATTTTTTCTTTTCCAATATTTGAATGCTACAGAATCATTTTAAAAATTAAGTTTTTCAAGTACATAAAAATACCTAAATTTATATATATAATATATCTTTCAAAACTAAAATAGAGAATTGTAATAAAAAACCAATTTCAAAAATCATTGTGCAAGATAGGAATTACAGATCTGAACATTTGGACTGCAGTTGTACTATTTGTACTGTTGTTGTACTTGTGTGTACTGTTGATGTGAATATTGTTGTTTCCAAATTTCACCAATTTTCCTCTCCCTGTACTGTTGGATATTTGTGTTCTCGTTTCTCTTTCTTCTTAACAAAAAATAGTATAAATAGCTAGCGGCTAAGGCTACGCCCCAAGAGACATCTAGGGAAGGAAAGTCGACCATTCACTTTCAATCAAGTTTTAAAGAACACAGTAATAGTGTCTGACTGATTATGACGTAACAAAAAAAAATTAGCCAATGAGAGGCCGTTATTGACCAATGGTAAAATTTATAGTGGCCTCTCATTGGCTAATTTTTTTTGTTACGTCATAATCAGTCAGACACTATTACTGTGTTCGTTTTAAAATAAAAGGTAATTTCTTTTTTTTTTGGGTGGAGAGGGGGGGGGGGGTATTTTTTATAGTGGTGATTTCTTTTGGATGGAGGACGAAGTACCCTTCCCAAAATATGTATAGTAATATACCTTCCCTGGATTTATAACTTGATTTAAGTGTAGTAAACATTTCATAGTGTAGTTACTCTAAACAAGAGTTCATCTGTCCAATTACGTCTAGCAAAATTATGCTATTTTTAATTCAAATGGGATGCGATACTCTAACACCCAAGGATATTAGGTATATGAACATCGAATCATGGAAAGAATACAAAGTAGCGGGTTTCGTCGTATTTTCACAGTAGTTTTGATCTTGTGTTTGATTAGGATAGGTAAATGGTAATGACAGCCCTCAGGGGCTAGAAATAGGAAAAAGCTACTGTGAAAATACAACGAACCCCGCTAGTTCGTTTCCTTTCCATGATCCGTAACGTCTAACAGACGGTCAACCCTTTGATTGCATGACCTGTGCAGTGTTAGGTGGTCCAGGTTCGCAATAACACAAGTACACAGCAGTAAATCACCTGCAGCAACTAGGAAGAACCCATCCAAAGAGGCAAACATACACAATCGGTAGAATTATCAGGAACACTGAAAAAGAAACAAATTTTAGTGATTTCTAACGCATCTTTGTATATGTCTTTATGCCATGTAAAAGCTTTGAAATGTTCATTATAGCGAAACATCCATAAGTAGCGAATTACAATAATCAGGTATAATTGACAAATGATATTGTATTTCAATGTTCAGCGGTCAAAAATGAACGGACCAAGTAATTTGTGTGCTGAAAGTTTTATCTTCACAAACAAAGTAATATATCTCAAATAACATCTGAGAAAATTACATTTCACCACAGTATTAAGGACTGACACACAGATAAATGGAATAGCTAATATTATCTTTGAAAAGTTTTTGAAATGTAATTTATTGCAAAAAAATCACGCAACCTTTTTTATAGATAAAACAGAAAGATGACAGTATAGCCACTTTAACGTTTAATATTTGGACGTAAGGATGTTCGGACGAACCTAAGTTATATAGTAGTTGTGCTTCTCATAATAATAAATTTTGAACGTGATTTGAAATAATAAATTAAGTTCTAATGTAAACAATTATCAAATCAGCACACTTAACAATAAAAATCTTATCCGTGTTAAACCTAAAAATAATATAATGACACACAATATAATCGTTTATGTCGACTTTAAAAAGTAATAAAATTGATATGTTTCCTGTACTTAATGCATTACCCCTGAAAACCTATATCTGCTATATAACCAGGGATCTAAAGTGATAATACAAGGCCGATAAATTGATGATTATCCCCAATGATGATATACTTAAATTAACCCTTTTATAGATTACAATTAGTGGAGGTGTTTGAACACTCAATATAATGAACCAACCAAAACTTCCCAAAGTTGATAAGCTAACGAATAATAAAACTTTGGGTGCTAGTGTAATAAACAGCTCCCTCCCTCCCTAAATATAACGCTCTTAAAACATTATGTATACCGTCGTATTTTGATATAATGACAGCACAAAAGCTTCACAGGGAAGTATCAATTTTCAACATAATTCTAGAAAAGTACATCAATACGATTACATAATTATTTTCTAAATTGCATCGAAAATTTGAACTAACATTCTAAAAAATATCTTATAGGAAAATAAAGCAACATAATTAATAGTAGCAACTACGCCTCTGGAAGCCTCTAAGGGCAATTAAGGGAAAATGAGGGTTTTTTTTTGGGTTTGGGGGGACGTTTTCTATTGTGTTTTTTGGACAGTGAATGTACTCTCCCCTAAAATATTTATAAACCTTCCAAGGACCTATAGAAGAAGCTCCATTTTAAGGAGAACCAAATCGGTTCAGCGGTTTGCGAGATTCTTTGGTGCACAATGATAAACATCAAGCATACTGTTACTTTTATATCATGATTGAATTTAATGATTTTTATACCTATCCCCGTGTTGCATAAGAATAATAATTAGATAAAATCATGAAATTTAAAACTTCATTCTCTATCTATTCTATATGTGCTTTTATGCATTTTTAGTCATAGAACGAGTTAGAATTTTTAAGTCACGTAGCTACTTTTTAAGTTAAGCGCTTGTCCGTCCGTACACACGTACAGATAAATATACCGAATGTGGCTGTCCAATATATTGTTTATTTTTCATGGATTATTTTTTATCTTTTATTAGTTATAGAATAGCTGCGCTAATTGATATGATTGATTTTTAATTATTACATTTGATATTTATATATCAAATTTCTTGGCTTCCGTTCAAGATATACGACTGATTTTTTATGTTCCTTTTATCAATGAGCATCCAGAATGTAATTTAGTAGTCCTTCTGTCTGTCATTAATGCTAAAAAAGACTAATACAGATTTTATGTTAAAAGGTTCCATGATTAATATTATTGTATCAGATATCTGCTCTAACACTGACTTTGTCCATTTTTCTTGTGTACCTCTACTTATGGATGTTGTTATTCTTGGTTATTTTTTTCCTTGTTTAAAGTTTCCGTGTTAAATTAAAAGAAAATTGTTTAGAATTTTTGTAAAACAGGAAATGAGACATCAATGCATTGCTACCTCCTACATTGTACAATAGAGTTATTACAATAGACAGACACAATACTGTTTTACTTTTAAGTATATGTCTTAAAATATTTGATATTATATTTTTTTTACGCATCTAAAAATTGGTCTAGATTGCCTTCTCTTAAAGTGGCCATCGAGGACACAATACAATCTTTCCCGATTTTGTATTAATTTTGCGGAACATGATTCCAGTTACGTCATATTTTTCTTTCCTGAAAAAGGGAAAGGGGGAAGAAAAAAAGAGATGGGAGAAAAGGGGGTTTTCCCCATCTCTTTTGAAGAGATTTTCTTCCCCCCTTCCCTTTTTCGGGAAAGAAAAATATGACGTAACTGGAATCATGTTCCGCAAAATTAATACAAAATCGGGAAAGATTGTATTGTGTCCCATCGAGTAATGAAACCCCTCCCAATTATGAAATGAATTGAAAAAAGGAGAATATTTTTCCCCTCTATTCCTAACTCCTGCATAGGGTCTTAATCCTGTGGGTTCTATACTTGCGGTATCCTAACATTGCCCTATACAGTAAAACTAATAAAATCTAACTCCAGAAAGACAAAAGAACGAAAATAAGTCTAGAACTCATAGATTTTTTACTTAATTAAAGCTTTCCTTCAGGTGTTAAAAATCAATTCATTTAAGTTAAAATAAATGTCAAAATAGTTAATAGCAGGAATAGATCTAAGAATTTATTTTTGGAAATATTGAAATGTATTAAAACTAAAAGAATCAGTTTGTACAAAGGCGAAAGTTTAAAAAGCAATCTTTACCGGGGAGGGAGTAGACATTTGGCTGTTTTTTACACTAGTCCCAAAAGTCTTATAATAACGTTTTCTTATTTGTTGGCTTGACAACCTTGGTGACTTTTATTAAATTTTTATTGGTTGGTTCATTAATTTGAGTGTCCAAACGTTCCAACCACTAATTGTAATCTACAGAAAAGAAATTTTTCATCATTGGGGATGTACATCAATATATCCCCCATTGTCTTATCCATCTAGATCCCTGTATCTTTACTCTTATTCATTCACTCTTGCAAACGAAAAATTTTGGTAGCCAATGGCCATTGCAATTGTTTGTCAGTTACATTATCAAATATTTAACTTAAAGTAATAATATTCCAAAAAAATTTGTCTTAGACAGATAAAATTTAACTCCTGTATTCTTTGAGGATCTATACATAATAACAGGGCCAATAAGCTTTTTTTTTTAAATTCATTAATTTTAATGATATTAATACAGTAGCTTTTTAAACCCTGTTTAAACCCTCGCAATATTAATGAAACCAGGGAGGTAGGACATTTGACTCTAAATTTCACTGTAACTCAAAAAAATTTAATCACATTTTCTTATTCGTTGGATCAAATTATATTAAATTTTGATTGATTATTCAGTAGTTTCATAACTTTTCACCCACTATTTTAAAAATACAGAGGGGTAATTTTAAAGTTGTATATCAATTTATCGCCCATTGTCTTATCCCTTAAGACCCCTGGAAAGAAGCACATTCATAGATGTAATTGAGGTGAAAGCTATTTAACTTGACAATAACAATGGCAGGATAGTAAACAGAGACACACACACACAGGCGAGCATTCAAACTAATAAATCTGTTTTACAGCAGATAGTGAGGGGCCAATTGAATATAAATTACATTATTTCCACAATGTTTTCTTATTTGTTGGCTTTACAACTTTGGGAACATCATTGAATTTAGATTGTTTTTTTCATTAAGTTGAGAGTTCAAACGTTTCAACCACTAATTGTAATCAACAGAAAGGTTAATTTTGGCCAACAAAACTTGTCCATAAATGCAATGTTTGGTTGAATAATTCTGGGATGGTGGTAAAGGGTCACAGTTAGAACTTTCAGACAATGATTGTGAAATCAAAGGGAATTGGCTGTCTAAACTGTAAAGCATTATCTTGTTGTTAACTTATAAATCCTGAAGGAAATACATATGTGATATAAACTTTTAGAAACTTTTATCGGAATGATGAAGTAGACTTTTTTCTTTTAAATTGGGTTGAGAAAGATTTATAACTGAATAGTTTTAAACTTTTAGAGTTTAGCTAAGCTTCGAAACCGATAAATATCCGCTGGATTAGAACCGGTTTTTAGCCATATTGAAAAATCATGCATAGCATCATATTACAGACAATTTTCTACGAATATTAAAATGAAAATCATAAGATTAATACCATTTTTATTAGCTAAGGTCTTCAACCCCTAAGGATAAGAAAACTGGTTTTAATGTTATTTTTTTTCATTTTTTTTTCCGCGGAAATCAGTCTTTAATACGATGCGAAAAATAAAATTCTTATATTAATTGTTTTTTTAGAATTCATATCCTTCTATGCGCTTTAAAAGGAAGCTTTTTTTACTGAAAAGAATTTAGATTAATTTGTTTTACTATCTCAAGCTTTAAACTTAATCTGCTTAAATAATCAAAGCTATAATGTAAACAAGGATGACAAAATCAATATAAGCAAAGCTGAAAATAGGCAATTTTGAGGTAAATAAGACCGCTTTTATAATCTTTCTCAAGTTAAAAAATAATTGTATAAAAATAAGAATCCTCTGATTTATGAATCGGTTTTTACTTCTAAATAAAAATGTCATTTTATCTATAATACAAAGTAGCTTGATGTCTGTCTGTCTGTCTGTCCGTCCGTCTGAAGCTTAAGATCTCGGTAACCACTGAACCGATCGAATTCTAC
Organism: Acartia tonsa; assembly: GCF_053477335.1. Taxonomy (NCBI): domain Eukaryota; kingdom Metazoa; phylum Arthropoda; class Copepoda; order Calanoida; family Acartiidae; genus Acartia; species Acartia tonsa. The sequence goes on along the minus strand of NC_137268.1, from coordinate 28,378,041 downwards.
TCTTCAGGGTATATACCTATTGGTCCTTCAGTGGTTTTAAGCTATTTTCTTGGGGGGTGGGACACCCTCAACCCCCAAAAAACAAAAAAATCCTCCCCCCATTTTTTTTTCAAGAATTTTGCAAATTCGTTATTTAATCGCTATTTAAAAAAATTTTTTTTTTACGAATTTTGCGAATTCGTTATTTAATCGAGAAAATGTTTTCCTGCTGGGTAGGTGCGAAAATTTGCGATCCGTTCTGCTAGGTAAGTAATAGAAGATGTAATATACCTCTTGGGGCAAAGCCCCTAGAGGCTAGGGGCGAAGCCGCTAGTTTAGAATATAGTAGTAAAATATTAAATAATATTTCATGAGAAGACTAACTATTTTTCTAATCCTTTTTCGTTGGTTAAAATTAATGGTTTATTTTAATCGCCATATAATGTTCTTTTTAAACATTACAATTTAAATTAACAAAGTATAAAAAAAACTCTTTTAATGACTGTAAAGTTAAAATAGGCAGCATAGTTTTCTTTAGATGATAAATTCCTCCCAGGAGAAAATTTTAAGCAAAGACAAATTTTAAATTTCCCCTCAAAATTGAAGTTGTCTTTGACAAAGATTAATTGAGAATGGGATTATATCCATAGAGTTAGGGTACAATGCAAGTTTATTCAATCTACAACCCTTCTTTCTCCCAAATATATATAAAATAGCCAGAATGTAAAGGATAAATGTCATACACAAGACTACAAGAAACTTTTTTGCTCATTGTCCCTTCCCCGAATTCTTGGATATAATTGCTTTAGTTACTAGAATTAGATTATGTTAAAAGCAGTTCAAAACTCCTAACATACTTAAAATAGAACTTATGACCTTTTAGAACAGATTTTTAGGCTACATATAAGTTATTTTGCTTTATGTTGGGTTTAAATATTCAAAGTTTTTATTTACATGTATTATTACTCATATTATTTCAAGCATACTATGTTTTAATTTATATAAAATTGCCAATTAAGACATTTTATATTTTATTTCATTTTGAATTTGTTTTAATTTTTAGCAAGAAATATAAAATAGGGTTGGGCCGGATATTTTTTTGGCCGGATACCGGATACCGGATATCCGGCTGATTTCAAATGCCGGATATCCGGTATCCGGCCGGATATCCGGCCAACGCCGGAATCCGGCAAATGTCCGGTTATCTGGCCAAATTACCGGATATCCGGCCGGATAACCGGCCAAATTACTACATATTAAAGCATCAAAAAAGGATATAGTCCCTTTCGTGGCAACGCACCTTAAGGGGCGATTCGTTGTATTTTTAAAATTGTTTTTGATAGGTTATTTTAGGTTATATTTAGTTAGGTGATTGCCCCGCAGGGTTAGGCAATTGGCCCCGCAAGGTTAGAGTCCCCCGCGAGTGGCTAGAAATAGGAGGAAAGCTACTGTGAAAATACGAATAATCGCTCCTTAAGGGGAGTTGCCACGAAAGGGACTATACCCGCAAAAATTTTCTTTATAAACTGGTGTTTTATATTATACTAGCGGATGCGTCCCTAGTATCTAGGGATATTAGAAGGGACATGAAAGTGCAGAAAAATAACTTAAAACCTTACAACGACTTTTTTATAAATAAATAAACAGCCTTAAACCACCCTGGTACCTATAAGAAGCTTCACTCTAAAGGAGAACCATATCGGTTCAGCGGTTAGCGAGATCCTTTGCTACTGACAAAAAAAGCTTGCTACTTTATATAATAGGATAAAATTAAGGTTAAAACTTAAAAATTAAGTAACTATTAAATGATCTTTCTTCTTAGCAAATAAATCTAATTAACTAGTACAACCCTCAATCTGTAATATCAACCCCTAACGGTTTGAGGATGGGCGGGGAGGTGGCGTTGAATGCCTGCCCCCCCCCCCCCCCTCTGTTTTTTTTTCAATCCTATTTTCTGTGTATAAAAGGTAGAGGGCTATAACTGAGTGACTTTCGAAATATGGGTATGACACATAACTGAGAGTTGAAATTTTTTAATACCTCTTTCCTGGCGGGCACAGGATGCCAGCAAATCTGGTAAGGTCATTCAGGTAAAAAGTAAAAATATTTTTTTTACTTAAACAAAGCATTTCATGTTATCTAATACTAAAATATCCTATAGTCATACATCCTCATATGTAATATAGGTGTTCAAGTCGATTTCAGGTTCCAGGTATAATCCTGCAAGTCCTGAACCTCCAGGTCTCCAGAAATCTTTAAACGGTTCCTGTGACCGCAAATTTTTACTTAAAATTTCAAATTTTAAACTTAGGCTTTTTTATATATGTTCATGACATATTACAATTTTATAAAATCCGTTGCCGTTTACCTGCCAACCGTCGGTTTGCGGCTGGCAGCTGCCAAGTACTGCTGCCACCGCCAAAATTTATGTATTTGAGATATAAAATTTACATAAAGATAAACATATTCAGAAAAAATTACAGCCATTTAAGATTAAAAAAAAAGAGATTTTTGTTGTAAAATATAAAAGATTATATTGCCGGATATCCGGCCGGATAGTTTCAATATCCGGTATCCGGCCGGATATTGAAAATGGCCGGATATCCGACTGGATATCCGGCCACACCGGATATCCGGCCCAACCCTAATATAAAAATTGGTATTCTTGGGAATAAACAGGATTACAATTTAAAATTAGCAACGACAGATGTTTTGGCGGTTTTTATCACGTGGCGCCAAATATTTTGCGCGTTTTTGCGGTCTGTCCTGTTAAAATTGCATGACATGTTTATTGAGTTGAATGTAGTTTTAACAAACAATGGACCATGTTTGATAATAGACTATTCAAGTCTTTGTATTGCAGACACGCAGAGTGCGTCCTAAGGATATTTACTTCATTCGCTCTGTCTGACTGGTCAATGGATATATTGATAGGGGAAAATTTGTCGTCAATTTAGGTTGCTAACATGGACCTAATTCATTGGTCAGATCGTTCATCCATTCGGAGGGGATAGGGTACATAGGTTGGATGGAGGGTATCGTTATTTTAGCGAGTATCACTTTCTTAGAGCACATGAAAATCTGTTGCAACATCCAATTAATAATAAAATAAACTATTTATCTTAAATTTGTTATTTATATAACTTTAAAGGTTCGAAAACTCGCAAAAAGATATCTTTATCTCTAATCTCTAGTTTTGGGTAAAAAATTGTAGACCTAAAAAAGAGTTAAATTTCTTTTAAATTCCGCAAAAAGGTCATTAAATCAACTATTTTTTTATATTTTCAATTCTTAATAAGTTTGTAATCACTGCCTGGCAACCAACGGACGCGTTTAAACTTTTGATGTCTAACTCTAATAGCATAGCCTTCTAGATTTCTAGGAATTTATTACATAAGCTCAATTTCACAATAAACAAAATATAATCTTAACCCTATTTTGGGTGGAGCAACTATTAGAGTAAAACAATAGAGGAGGAAAGGGTTTAAATAACTGTATGTCCCCTTCCCGAGGAAACTATGCAGACTTTCATATGGGTCTTTGAAAATCAACAAGTAGCGTTGGGAATATTAACACAGACAAGTCGCTACACAAGAGCAGAAAGTAATTTGCTAGCAGAAGAAAAAAGTCCTTAACAGGGGAAACCAGGTAGTTTTCGGGTTAAAACTTCACACTATAGATTATTGAGCAAATAAAAAATTTAAAAAAATCCTAATATCAAATTCTATAACGGTTCCCCTACCCTATTCTATGTTTTATTTAGATTTAGTGATGTAAAATAAAATTCTTAAAAATTAGAAATGCATGTGTTGAGAAAATGGGAAAAATGCTTTTTCTTAAAAAGGCTTGGAGTTATTTTATTATGTTGATTTTTTTTATTTTTTTAAAAATCGTTGTAAGCAATTTTCCTCATCAGGTTTAAATTGACGTGTTAATATCATGCAAGTTTTCATATAACAAAATGTATAATTTTAATCAACAAAAAATCCATGAAATTTAACTTATAAATAAAACAAGAATGACAACATCCAAAAAAGCGAAGCACTGAAACGGTAGGACAATCGGACATTAACACTTGTTTAGTGTCAGAACTGAATAATCAGAATATAAATGTACAAGAGTCAAAGCAAAATTGTAAGTAAATTTGTTGAAATACTGCTTGATACAGGATAATGTTTATGGACATACTTACATTTTTAGGACTTGATTATAGAGTTGCTTCGCTTATTACATTATACTTTGTTGTCTCAGGAATCAATATACAATATCTGATCAATCCGATGATTAGATCACATAAAAATTTGTTGTTAAAAAAGTAAAAAAAATCAATATCTTTAAAATGGACTACGGACATTTTGGTAATGGTTACAGAGTTGCTACGCTTTCTAAATCGTACCTAACTACTAAAGGAATCACAATGCAAAATTTGAAGTCGATAGGACACTTCTAGCATGCCTAAATTAACGAAAAAAAATATCCGTTACGGAGGTACGGACGTACGCACATACGGACGTACGGACATACGGACGTACGTAAGGACGGACGGACAGACCGACCCTAATTATAGAAAAGCTACGCTTTTAAAATATATATTAAGCTACGTTATAATATTTCTAGTTAAGCTACTCTATAACTATAAAAGTCCGTCTGTACTTTCATCGGTAAGTAAGAAATGGCCAAAAAAACGTAATTTTCTCTACTGCTATTAATTGTATTATAGATTATTAATCACAAATAATTCTTCTAGAGCCATAAATTTTAAGAATTAAGGAAATTTACTTTTATATTTTTTGATCATTTGTAAAATGTTGTAATATTGGCTATTATATGTAACTTTCCACAAATAATAAAGTGTTACTTAGCGTTGTCATAATTATCTATCGCCACGTACTATAGACAGCTTTCCGCGGATATTGCAGCGAAAAATTATAAGATTTAAACTATTTTTTTTAGCTTGGAGGGACCGAAGGCCTGGTTCTAATTTTATGATTTTTAATTTAATATTAGTGAAGAATTGTCTGTAATACGATGCTGTACATGATTTTTCAGTATGGCCGAGAACCGGCCCTAATTCAGCTGATATTAATCGGTTACAAAGCCATACTGGAAATTTCTTTCTATTTTTAATTGAGACAAACACATTACACACACACACACACACACACACACACACACACACACACATGTCTAATGGAAAAATTAGTCTTTCTGAACAATAACACTTTTACAATTCTGTAATTGACATATTCCTTTACATTTTCACTCATTCGTGGTGATAGATATTTGCAATTTGAAGGGATAGGACAATAACAAATGAATAAATTTCCTCACTAGTGGATGACCACATCCACATGTAGCATAAAAAACCCTTGGTTTATAGTGATTTAAAGAGCAGATTTATATTTTCATAGCATGATTGTCAGACCTACGGACCAAGTAAATACTTTACTCGAAGCTTATTGGTATATGGAATCTTCACAAAAATATTCAATAATAGCATTTTCTCCGACGGACGGATGGACAGACAGACAATGTCAATTATGGAGTAGCTTCTCTACAATAAATGTGTGTTCAAGACAAAGGTTTGCTAAATGAAATGAACTCACCGACAATTACAACAACAACACAAATGATGACAATCTCCCAAGTCTCAAGAAATGTCCTAAACAAAATATTAAATTTTTTTTATCATATTCTTCCTTTCGATATCTCTCTATCTCTTTTTCTTTCTATCTACCTTTCTATCTCTTTTTCTTTCTATCTACCTTTCTATCTCTCATTCTTTCTCTTACTCCCCCCCCCCTCTCTCTCTCTTTCCCTTCATCTATCAATCTATTTATCTATCTTCTCTCTTTTTATTTCTTTTCTATATCTTTCTCGCTCATTTTCTCTCTCTCTTTTTCTTTCTTTCTTCTTCCTTCCTATACCTCTCTCTCTCGATCTATCGCTACTTTCTCTCTTTCTTTCTTTTCTCTCCCTCTCTCTCTCTCTCTCTCTCTCTCTCTCTTTCTCTCTCTCTCTCTTTCTATCTCTCTATCTCTTTCACTCTCATTCTATCTCTCTCTTTCTCTTTTATCTATCTATCTATTTATCTATCTATCTCTATCTATCTTTGTTTTTCTCTCTCTAACTATTAATCTCTCTCACACACACTGAAATTTCAGTCTATGTTGTATGAGTGTATGGTTGAGACTATCCATCTATTTTTTTCTACTTTTTCTATCTATCTACCTATCTATCGATATTTGTATCTTTACTATAAAGCCACGCCTTATTTCACGTATGCTTTATAAAATCAATTTGATATGCGCACACACAGTTGGAATTAGAATTTGTATCATGTGTACATCCTTGGAGGGAGGGGACATTGAGCTGTTTATTACACTAGTCCCCAAAATTTTTATAATAACGTTTTCTTGTTTGTTAGCTTAACAACTTTGGGTACTTTTATTTAACCAATAATTATTACTTACAAAAGGGGTATTTTTGTATCATCATTGGTGATGTACATGAATTTATCGGCCATTGTCTTATCCCTTTAGATCCCTGATATCTTTCAGATTGACGACAGAGGATGGACAATGAAAGATTAATTAATATTTAAGGAAAAAACTATTTTTTTTAAAAAAGCGAAGCTTTTCTATAATTAGGGTCGGTCCGTCCGTCCGTACGTGCGTCCGTCCGAGATAGATTGCTTTTATTCGTTAAATTAGGCATTTTAGAACTGTCCTATCGATTTCAAACTTTGCATGATGATTCCTGTAGTAGTTAGGTACGATTTAGAAAGCGTAGCAACTCTATAATCATTACCAGAATGTCCGTACGTTCATTTTAAACATGTTGATTTTTCTACTTTTTTAACAACAAATTTTTATGTGATCTAATTATTCGTTTGATCTGATTTTTGGTATATTGATTCCTGGGACAACAAAGAACAATATTATAAGCGAAGCAACTCTATAATCAAGTCCTAAAAATGTAAGAATGTCCATAAACATTATCCTGTATCAAGCAGTTTTTCAACAAATTTACTTACCATTTTGCTTCGGTTTATATTCTGATTATTCAGTTCAGACACTATACAAGTGTTAATGTCCGTTTGTCCTACCGTTTCAGTGCTTCGCTTTTATGGATGTTGTCATCCTTGTCTGTTATTAAAGAATATTTTAATGGAGGAAAAAAATAAACCAAAATTCTGAGAATTAAATATAAGTGGGCTAAAAAAGTGTAAAAATATTGAATTTGTTGTAAATATTTTACAAGAAATACATAAAAACAAACAAGAACAGTCAAAATTAGAGAAAATTGTTAGGCCTCTTAATATTTGATTAAATCTAAATGCAAAGAACGTGTCCTAACTTTTGTGATTTAAAAAAAAATTCTGGTCGGTGCTTTTAGTAAGTAGTAGATGTAAAATGATCCATAAAATTTAGATATGCAATCGTTCCTTTTTTTAGACCTCTTATTTTTGAAGTAATTTAAGTTTAAAAGAAAAATAAGTTAAATTATGTTGATTAATTATTGAAAAACTATATTTTGTTAAAGCCCGGTGAATCAAAACTTTGAACTTTGGGAGCTCGTTACGAATGGGTTTAAACAAAAGCACAAAAGTTAGGACACGTTCTTTGTCATATTTTTGAATATTTTTTTCAATTGCTTTTCTGTCTAACGCAAAGCTAACCAACCTCCTGACTTTAAGCAGAGCTTCACTACAAAAAAAAAACCTGTAATGTCATTTCCAAAGATAAAACTATAATTTTAAATATTTACAATTTTCACACCTGTTATATATTACACTTACACGGATTTTCAATTGAAATGGAGTTTAATAAATATTAAAAGTTTTTCTAGAATTTGATTTGTGTGTCAATCTTTATCATTGTCACTTTTGTCCTAAAATTTATATTTGAAAATATGTAGGTGCTTTCACGCAAAATTCACTGTAGAACACATGTTACTTCCACCAACCTTAATGTTAAAAAAATTGAAAATAAAGAGGCACATACATATAAATATCCTATATAACCTATCCTAATCTGATCTAATGTAATAAACAAACGAACTATAACCTATCCCACCTCCTTTTGTTTAATTTATTTCAAAAGATGGGGGTAATATACCAGTGCTCAATAGGGTGGGTACTTTTTTTGTCTGTAGCATAAGATTTTGGTAACGGCTAAACCGATTGAGTTCTCCATTTTATGGAAGCTGTTTATAGGTCCCTGGATGGTTTTAGGCTATTTATTATTTATATCTAAGTTTGGTTTTAGACGTTTTTCTTAGTTTCTTCCAACGAATACATAGCTCCCATAGGCCAGGAGCGCAACCGCTAGTTAAATCTATAAAATGTTTGATGAATATAAAATGATTTGAAATGTGTGTTTAAATGAAATTGTATCTATAATTGAAATGGGCAAGACAGGCCTTTGTGATTCCATTTATGTTTTTCAAAGCAAAGCTTTTTAACAAGTGTTAGTTAGTTAGTATGTATTCAAAAAATGTATTACTATAAAGAAGGGGGTTTTATCATGGATAGGACAATTGAAGTTAATATTCTTTAATTTTGGATAAAGATTTAGTATGTTTTAATACTTGTTTTTATCCATATTATATTATCTACCTTTTTCTCTATCTGTCTCTCTTACTATTTATCTCTTTTTCTTTCGCTCTCTATTTTTCACTCTCACTCTCACTCTATCTCTCTCTCTCTCTCTCTCTCTTTCTTTCTCTCTCTCTTTCTCTCTCACTCTCATTCTCTCTCTCTATCTCTCTCTCTCTCTCTCTGTCTCTCTCTCTCTCTGTCTCTCAATTTTGACCTTCTCTATCTTTTTCTTTTTATCTTTTTTCACTAACCATATGTAAATTTCGATATTAGACTTGATATTTTAGAAACAACCTTTCACTTTTAGAACAATGTTTCTGTTATAAAACGATATGTTTGTCTGGGGCTTAAGATTGCAATAATTAATATTTTCATTTTTTATGAAAGTAGAAGCAGCTTATAGTTCCTAATAAAAAATGACGTCGTACAATAAAAATGACCAATGATAGGTAAGTATACATTTATATTGACCACTGGTAAAATGTAGAGGGACAAAGTGACTCAAAAGTCAGCCATGTGACGTCAAAAAAATGAGGGAGATGAAAGGAGAAATTGGAAAGAAAACACCTAAAAAAGAGATGGATAATCACCTATTTTTATAACGTCACATGGCTGATTTTTTAGTCACCTTTACGGTAAAATGTATACAGGCCTGTCATAGGTCATTTGTATTGTATGACGTCATTTTTATTAGGTACTATAAGCTGCTTCATGAAAACATTGTAATGATAAAAAAGAAAAGTTAAACGGTCTATAATTACCTCTATTGCAAGAGCAAATAAAATGGCATATCAACTCATATAGATAATAATAGATATAGATGGATGGGCGGCTAGAGTACAACCTTAAATAGTTATCCTTGTCGTTGAGGAGGTGTTGGGTTCTAATCTAAGCCCAAACCACGGAATAACAAAAGATGCAAGAAGTTGTAACTAACTTATGTCAGATGAGTGGCATAATTAGTAAGATTAGTTTGAATGCCTTTGAACTAAATAGGCTCAACTCATTACCATAAACAGATATAGGTCTATAAATGACCTAAACCATGACTACTTTATAAATAAAAAAAAGACTAGTTACTTCGACCCTAGAATCTAGGTTTTCTATTTCCTAAGGGACAGAGAAGAGAAAATAAATAGCCCATGGAAGATCCAAATCTAAGAATAAAATAGCCTAAAACTACCCAGGGACCTAGATAAAGCATCCCTGCATTAAAGAACAGTAATAATCACAATCTTAAGCTTAAGACAAAAAAAAACTTTATATAAAAGGATACATATATTTTAGCATATTTCTTATTTATTAAAGTTTAGGCAAAATAAGTATTCGAATTCTGTTTTCAATCAAACAGTGTCAAAACTTCACTTACATGTCAATTTAATTTTGACAAGTAAAAACATCGCAAAATATTTCAAACTTTTTTATCAGAAATATGTTTCAAGTCAATCAATCAAGAATAGGCAAATTTTAACAAGGCAAATTTTTCGTGTAAGCAGCGTAGCAATAAGCTAAAGAACCAAAACAGTTTTTAAAAATGAACAAATTATCAAAAGCTTTAGTAATCTTCTTAGGTGAACAAGTTATCGCATCTTATCTTAGAAGAGAAGCTTCTTTATTGTGTCTATACGTCCGATTTTTGTATACCTTTTATACTAAATACCAAAATCTATGTATAAAATCCGCCCGTCATTATTATCTTGATATTGTTTTAAAGTGCCCATGTGTTCTTTGTTAAAGTATTCAAATAATTTCAAGTCTTTTAAAGTAAAGCTTTTCTATATATGATTGGTGATTTTGTGTATCGTCATTGTGGATGCATATCAATTTATCGGCCATTGCTTTTTATCTCTCCTTTATACATCTATTACTTGAGGGTTGGATATTGTATACAAAATACATTGTTTTATGGTTTTTTATTATGTAATAGTATGCTTCATTTGTAGTCAACAAAGAAAATACAATAATTAAAAAATAAGAGTTGTTTTTGAATAGCAGAAAATTTTAAAGGAGATTAGTTCTCTTTTGATGAATTAACTTCTCTGCTTTAAAAAAAGGCATGAATATTGTCATCCTTGTTGATTCTTTTTATGGATTTGCCTTTTAATATTACACTTATGGTCACTCAAAGACTTTATAGTTTTTATGATTGAATATTATTGGTTGTTTCCCTCAAAGTGTTGTGAACTGACCCCCCCCCCCCCCCCCACCCCACTTACATTTTGAAAAAGGGGGGAATTACACCTTGCGGGAACACATAACCTTACCAGCCCTAAATTAATAAACTTACAAACAAAATATCACCACCTCCCCCCTACCATCCATTTTTTTTTCAATAAAAGGGAGGGGGTTCAGTGCCCAACAGTTTCTTTGAGGGAATACACTTTATTATTTTGTTATCTGTTTTATGGTTTTATAAGGTGATTATATAGTTCTATAATTCGGTTTATCCGTAAGTCCGTATGTTAATAAGTCTTGTAAACCCTGGCCTAATCATAAAATACCATAAAAAGGTTAACCTAAACAACTATCGCTTTACAGTTACAATAGTTAAAGCGCAGCTACTGTTAAAAAACCCTATATATTTCAGTCAAAATATATAGATAATGAGATAGTTGTTTATTCTTGTAATTCTAAAAAACGTAGGGGCAATTAAATTATTAATACACTTTCGATATTATAACCTATTTTAGAAAAAAATACTTAAACGAATATTTGGCAATTTTTAATAATCTGTTACATATTTAGATTTTACACCAATTAATGTATGTAAATGCTAGAAAATCTTATATAATCTAAATATGTAAAATTATGCATAAATTACATAAGTATATTTAAATATTTATTTTGACACTAAGCTTTAAACGTTATAAATGATCCAAATTTCAGGGATACGACAATGGGCGATACATTTATACATATCCCTAATGATGATACACAAAATTACCCCTTCTGTATATTGAAATTAGTGGTTTATGAGCCAACCATTCAAAAAGTTTCCAAAGTTGTTAAGCCAACAAATAAGAAATCGTTATTATAAAACTTCTGGGATTAGTTTAATAAACATTCCATTGTCCCCAATTATTCTCTGTTTGAATTTATATGTAATATTAATACTAAAGGCAGAATCATGCAAAATAAATTGTAATCTTCAAAGACCTTGCCCTAAGATTCCCTTAAGACAAAACGGCTCAAAAAAAATTTTCTGCGCGGCTGGTCAGCGGCTGTTGCTTTCTGCAGCAGCATCTCATTGAAGGTTGTGACTGCCGAGCTCTAACTAAATGTATATTAATTTCATGTACATAAATATATAGAGCATATTGAATTAAAAACTCACCAAAGTGATTAAATTTTATAAACTATAGAGCAAAAGTTTTTTTTTAATTGATTATATTAGATTGGCATACCTAAATATGTGAAGAATATTTCTATTAACTAGAGTTGGCTCGATATAACTATCTCACTATTGGCTAGTTTTCTATGAGTACATATATATTTATCTATTTCTCAATAAATCAATTTTCCTCCCCCGCTATTACTTTCTAAAAGAAAGAAGGTAATATTTAATAATTTTAATGATTTTAAAATATTTTTTTAATTATATTTTTTTTTACATTACCATCACCAAAGGGTTAATATGATAAAAATTTTAGTTTTAATATTTGAACACACAAAAGTGTCGCCACAATCGAATTCTTTAAAAACATAGTTTTCTTTAATTTACTATTATAAAAATTTTCTTTTTCTTTTTTATTATAAGAAATTAAATACTTCAATATAATGTTGATAGCAACATGAAATGAAAAAAAAGAATTTATCTTTAATATAGTAAAATAATGGGTCTCATCGTTCTGGCCAATGGGAGTTTATTATGGATTGTTGGAGCACTATGAGTTTTAAACATTTATACCTTGGAAAACTTGAGCTCGTTTATAGACATTTATTTCCTATATAGATCTGTCATGGATCTTGAAGCAATAAAGTAGGCTGTTTTGTAAATGTTAAAAATTGGAAGAATCTATTAAATAAAAGTTATCGCAAATATACTTAGTAAATAATGGGTCTATTTATCTGTTACGATATAACTCTTTGTCCGTAGGTCATATAATAAAGACTGTGTGCTCCTAAAATATTGTCTAAAAACTGTGAATGAGATTTTATGAAATATTACGCCATTTTAATACATACAATAAAAAAATCTATTTTGCCTTCTTTTTAGAATTGTAAAATGACAAAATTGCTTTAAAAATAGATGCTTCTGGTATTTTTTACTAATCTAATTCAATAAGAGACTTTACTATCTATAAATTTGCAAAAATACATGAACACCTCTAGTCCCCATAATAATAAGCTTATTGTTTATTGCATCAACTTATTTAACCTTGAAACATAACGTTTGACAGTACACTCTAAAAAATATTGCCCTAAAAAATAATAAGTGCTCCTAGAAATAGGATGTCTGTATGTGTGTACCAAAGGATCTCTGAACCGCGTAATGATTCACTTTACAGTGTGGCTTCTCATAGGTCCTGGGAAGGTTTATAAGCATTTAAGGGGAGGGTTACACTACCTTCCAATGAGAAAAAGTGGGTTAGTGCATTAGTCCATGATCTCATCATACAGACAATTTTATTGTCGAGGACCACCCCAATCTTTGGGCCGTGGAACCAGAGGTCAGGGACGAAGCCACTAGTATCTTACAAAAAAAGATAACTGTACTAAATGTCTTTCTAGATAAAAATGTGCATATACTGTTTACCTATACATAATCTAATACATATTACACATTCCAAAATGCTTAAAATTAATTGATTATATATACTGCATTAAGTAACAGTTCTAAAGTCAAAAGTATTAAAAGGATGACAGTAAACTCTAAAGCAATTTCACTTTGAAATTCTATTGTGATTTTATAGTTACTGCAATCTAAAAATCTGCCAAAAACTAAATTCTTGGCATTGTAAAACTATATGCAAGAGTGTTATTATAATACGATGATACATTTTATTACATAGTTAAACAATTTTCCTCGAATAGAAAAAGAAAAAAAAAATAGGAATATATGTTTAGACATTTTTGTGGACAATTTTCTTCGAAAAATAAAATCAAACCTATTTCTTTACTGTTTTATGCTATGTAAACAAGAAGATAATTAGTTATTTCGTATAAACCCTTCTAACTTTTTACTGATATTGATTATTATCTTTACATTTTGACAATACAAATATTTTAAACAAATAGTTACTACAAAATGCCAAAGCATCCGAAGTGTTTTACTATATTAAAAAAATCATAACAAACTATACCTTAAAATAGGGTAGTTAGTCCTTCCGGTGTGTACTTCTTTCTATATTATCAAACTAGCGGATACGTCCCTAGTATAGACATCTAGGGGCACTTGAAGTGGTTTTCAATGTTAGTTTTTGTAACAAAGAACGCGGTAAGAGAGAACCTTCTGTACGGACAAAACACTCAAAAACATCATGTTATTTTATATAAAGACTAGCGGTTTCGCCCCTAGCCTCTAGGGGCTTTGCCCCAAGAGGTATAATTAAATCTACTATAATCTACCCAGCGGAAAATAATGCGAATTAATCGCAATACCCAGCGGAAAAAAACGAATGAATCACAAATTTTTGCGAATTCGCAAAATTCCTAAAAAAAAACGGGGGGGGGGTTATTTTTGAGAGGGTTGGGGGTGTCCCCCCCCCCCAGGAAAATAGCCTAAAACCATCACAGGACCAGTAGGTATATTCCCTAAAGAGTAGAATCCGATCGATTCAGTGGTTAGCGAGATATTAAGGGACAGACGGACAGACATCAAGCTACTATTATAGATTACAGATTACTGAATATTCTAAATCCAAAAAATTATAGCTTGCTATTGTTGTGCTACTACTGAACAAATTATAATTCATAAAATTATATTTCTAATTTTGAATTTACTAATCATATGACGAAAACGTAAATATGAAAATGATATATTAGTCTACTTATAGTACCAATAAAATAAGAATGAAAGTGTCCAAAAAAGCGAAAACAAAAACATTTAAATCAAAACAACTATTACTAAGCTACCATTATGTTGTTGTATTCAATAAGATCTCGCGAATATGTAGGCCTATATTTGTTCATTATTATGGTAGTTTGTTATTGTTCTGGGGCAGGTTTTAGGCTAATTTTCAAGGTGCTTCGTCAACCTTTGAATGGAACTTATAAATAGATAATCAAAGCCCCATTCCCCTTATTTATTTTTAGTAGAAAAAAATACCAGTCACTTACTTTTGTAAATGTTTCTTCTAACCCTTTTCTAGCTTTTAAATGTTAAGATAGGGCAAATAGAGATCAACTAAGTAATAAGAAAGCATCCTTTAATTTGATACATATGTAAACTAGCGAACACACACTAATTTAAGAATAGATTCTGGCTTTAAATGATTAATTAATAATAACTTAAACTAATTTTGTACAATAATGATAAATTGTCCAAACCTATATGTCAGTTCATTTAGTGCATTTTAGTTATTAATGCATTAAATATTAACTGGGCTGCGCCCCTAACCTTTAAAGGCTCCTTATTTAAAAGGGTAGCAAGGGATCAGAAAAATAGTCTAAAACCAACTCAGACTTAAATATACTAATATGATAGCCTGGAACCATCCGGGACCCATGTTAAGGTTCCCTGAAAAGAGGAACCTAATCAGTTTAGTAGATATCGAGATCTTAAGCTACAGACAAAAAACCCTACTACTTTATATAATAGAAATAGTCGAGCATAGCAAAAAGATGTACATTTTTGGATCTATCTGTTTCTGAGATTCTACTGGACACATATTTCTAAACAATATTTCTGTGCTTCGCTACTAATGGATGTTGTCAACCTTGTTATTAGTAGATATAGAATTGTTTTGATTCAATAGAAATTATCATGCAAGGCTTCAAAGAGGTAAAATGATAAAATTATTTGCAAAAGATCTAACGGTCCTGTTTGACTTATTGACGTTCTGATAGAAAGCTTCTATGATAATTATGACAACATCCTTTATAGCGAAGCTCATTATCTTGGTTAATTGAAATAAACTAAAAATACCTTTCATATAAGAATAAATCTAATAAAAATATTTTATGTTTGTTTTTAACATACTATACTAACACTCATAGGCGTGCAGTAGGGAGATGTCTACTTACAGTCTACAACCCCCCATAACATTTAAATTTGGCAGGACTGCCTCCCCCCTTTTTCAAAATCTCGTGGAAAAACCTTGCGCACGCCACTTCTTACACCTCTAATAATTTTGACTAAAACATAAGAAGAAAAAAAACCTTCCCTAACCTATAGACGTACTCCTTTATGGTTACTAATTATAGAAAAACTTTGCTTCTAATAAATTGCAAAAATGTTAACCCAACGTTTAGATGAATTATACAATGAACATTTATCAGCGCCCAAACTGTGTAACTGCGCACTTAACATTTGGGATGCTTGCGTAAGTTGGACTCAAAATTTAAGGCGCAAAAAATGCGCCAAACTAAATCTAGGTATTGCAATCAGAGAGGGAGGGGACATTGGGCTGTTAATTACGATAGTCCCTAAAGTCTTATAATAAACGTTTTTTATTCGTTGGCTAAACAACCATGGGGACATTTGTTGAATTTTAATGGGTTCGTTCATTTAGTTGAGTGTCCAAACGTTTCAATCACTAATTATAATCTAGAGGAGGGGTAACTTTGTGAATCATCATTAGGCATGAAAATCAATTTATCAGTTATTGTCTTATCCTTTTTTCATGTGTATTTTTCGAGTTTCACCTTACAGATATCAAAACCTAATAATGGCGAAGCATAGTTTTAAAAACTAGTTTTAAATTTTTAAATTTTAACTTTCTAAGATGTTGCCATTATTTTATACGCATGTTTTGAGTATAACCTTTATAGGGTATGGCTTAGGTAACAATAGGTCGTAGTGGAACTCACAAATTCTATGTCAAAGAGTTTAATGCAGGGAGAAAAAGATGCATAAAACGAAGAAAAAATTGTTTAGATTGCTCCATTTTAGAAGTACTATTTAACGTAATTGTCATGTCAGTGATTTATTGATAATAACTGTCAAAGATTAAAAATTTACAATTTCCCCACTGCACTGTCTAAATAAAATTTTTTCTTTATTCTAAATATTTATTTTATTATTTTCACTGATTATTTTTCCCTAGCCTCTAGGGGAGGGCGTAGGATGTCAGCAAAAAAAGACTAAAACTACCCAATTCCTAAAAAAGTTCAATCATTTCGGACCAGCAGTTTCCGAGATCTTTAACTACGGACAAAACAAACAATATATGAATATAATTTTACATGTTTCTTTTTCTCAAGTTTATATGCCATTGTAGCCCGTTAGCTTTTCTTTCTCCTTTTTCTCTCTCTCTTTCTTTTTTCTCTCTCTCTGTCAATTAATCTCTTTTTCTTTCTTTCATCTCTCTCTTTCTCTCTCTCTCTGTAAATTAATCTCTCTTTCTTTCTCTCTTTCTTTCTCTCTTTCTTTCTCTCTTTTATTGAAGGGAAGAAACAATGGTAAATAATTTTGAGTACATGTATAGTACAGTATACTGTATAGTACAGGGATCTAAAGGGATAAAACAATAGACGATATTGTGATGTACACTCAATGATTATGTACAAAATTACCCCTTCTGTAGACTCCAATTAGTTGTTAAAACGTTTGGACGCTCTACTTAATGAATCAACCAATCAAAATTCAATAAAGTCTTAAAAGTTATTTAGCCTACGAATAAAAAAACGTTAATGTTCATGTTACATTTTTTTTATTTAAATGACATTTACAACAATTAATTGATTGCATTTTCCCGTTATTATGTGAAGCATTTTTCTTTTTAATAAGCACTGAGAAAAATACCAAATAGCATACTGACAGTAAATGTATAAGTATAGATGTAACTTCGCTTCTGTTCTTTTTGAAGGACTCAGCTTTGTTTATATTCCCGACGCTATTAGCTGATTTCAAAGATCCAATGCAAAATCGTGATAGGTTCCCCGTCCTGTGGACAGAGTTACATATCGTTTATGCCCCTTCTATTATTTCACTGACAGGAATGCGCTGATTAAAACAAATTAAACAATTTAAAGAATTAAATAGTCTTTCTAATAATCTCATTCTATCTATCTTATATCCTATCCATCATTTTGATGGCTATTTAACCAACTATCTATCTAATACTGTATCCATTTATTTCATGACTATTTATCTTTCTATCTATCAAATATTTAGCCATCTGTTTCCATGGCTATCCATCTTTCTATCTAATACTGCATCAATTTATTTCATGGCTATCTATCTATCTATCTATCTATCTATCTATCTATCTATCTATTTATCTATCTATCTATCTATGTTAACCTGTGTGGAACAATTTTCCCCTCCTCCTCCTCTTTATATGACTGCACAATTAGAATTATTTTAATCAAATCTAATTTATCTTTTAATTAATATTTTCAACTCTTTTTTAGTAAATAAGAAAAGTAAAAAAAATAAATGAGATTTTAAAAAGATATGATCTCATTATTTAAATATAAAAATAGTAAAATTTAAACAGAATATTTACTACAAATTTTTGTAAACAAACAATTTAATTAAAATTTCCCCAATGACATATGTAACACACAGACAGAGTTAGAGATGCGAATTCGTCCCGAGAATCTATCCAAAAAAAATCAGATATCCATAATTTAAAAAAGTTAACCCACTATCCCTGTATTCTGAGACCATTATGGGATGACTATTGGACAATGTAGTATATCAACAAGGATGACAACATCCATAACGATAGGACAAACACTTGTACACAGAGTGTCAGAACTGAAAAAGCAGAATATAAATGTTTAAATATAAAAATGATTTAAAGTAATTTTTTTTGCAAAAGTGCTAAAATACAGGATACTGTTCAAGGACATATTTAAATTTTAGGACTTTTTAATAGAAATGCTTCGCATATAAAATTGCACCTGTTCAGGGTTCAAAAAACAGCTTTTGACAAAAAATATATCACTTAAAATTGCTGCTAAAAAAGCTAAAAAGCAACATAGTTTAAATGAACGTACGGAATTTCTGGTAACGATTGTAGAGTTGCTACGCTTTTTAGATCGTACCTAACTGTTACAGGAATCATCATGCAAAGATTTGAATCGATAGGACAATTGTATCATGTCTTTATTAATTAAAAGGACGGACCGAACCTAATTATAGAAAAGGTTCGCTTTTATCTATATGCGCATTGGTAAGGGGGTAATTTTTTAGTCATCTATCTTTACCAGATGCCGAGTAAATTAGTTTGATTAAAATGATTCCTTAGTTGCTGTTTCGGTGATATTAATTTTCTCAACCGCTAACGTTTCTCTCACCAAATTACTATTTATAATCTTATTTAGTTATCTACAGATTTTTTGTGATTTATTCAAGTAATTCAAATTAGTTATAAGCCTTTTCTGAACCTACTAAAAACTTCACTTTAATTGAGAACCATACAGGTTCAGCGGATAGCTAGATCCTTCGCTTCAGACAAAAAAAAAGATTACTACTTTATATTATAGAATTAAGGTGCTCTTAATATTTAAATATTTGAAAAAGTTTAATTTAGCTGAAATTATGAACAAACGATCTTTTTAATACAGAAATATTATAAAAATGCTTTAAACTTAGATTTTATCACTATTAATTAATTTCGTACAATGCGACTACTCTACAATTCTATACAGGCTGGTCACTTAGCATTTTAGTATTAGTAAAAAAAATTTGGAGGATTCTTTCAGGGTGCGATTTCTCTTAGAAAGGTTTTGATACTCTCCTCAGAAATAGGGAATAGTTATTTCTCGCATCGTATTATAAACAACTTTCCGCGGATATAGAATGTACAATTATAAGATTAAAACCGAAGGCACGGACTAAAAAAAACTAGTTTTAATATTATGATTATACATTTTTATATTCGTAGAAAGCTGGATATAATACGATGCTAGACATAGTTTTTTTTGTGTACTTTTTTCTGATCCACCGGATTAGAATGAATACGAGAAAAAAAACTTCTCATGACTTATACAAAGAGTTTACTGTAAAGAAGAACCATATCAATTAACGAGATCTTACGCTACAGATACACACAGACATCCTGTTACTTTTATAAGTAGCAGTCACGCAAAGATGGAGGAGGGGAAAGGACAAAAGGTCGAACAAAAAATAGAGGGAGGCAATTTCTTTGAAGGGTTTTGTACGTCCCCTTCTCCAAGATAGTCAAAAATATTCATGTGACCTACAGGAAGTTTCAATGAAAAGGTGAGTTTACAGACAGACAGACACAATTGTTATAGGCTCTTCCTTTAGACTAAATTTTCTTTTTTTATTTCTGTAGATAATTAAATAAGTTTCCTGATAAAAATTGTGATAAAAACTAATTGTGGAATAGAAAATTTTAAAAATCTAGATAGTGATAGATGCCGTAACTCTAACATTTTGTCTAAAAATAAAAAGAATACTTTTTTACATAATAACAAGATCCAACAAAAAAAAGAGCCATATAAACCATTTCCAGGATAAATATGATTAGTTCATCCATTCTTAGGCCTGAACCCTGCGGGGCTACCCTTTGCCAAATAAAATCTAACCTAACCTGAAGTTAAAAACACAGAGACGAAACATTATCCCTTTAACTAATTTTTAATTTAATTAAACCGGCGTTTTATCTAACTTAAATTTGCTTCAATTTTGAAGAATCTTGCAATGAAAAGTATCTTACAGGAAATATTTTCACAGACTGAACAAAAATCTGCCAAAATTATGACGCATAGGCCTAAAAATGAGGAAGGGAAAAGTATTTTGGAAAACAATTATTAGAAATGGTATTTTACATATTAATACAATACGCCATCATTCTTAAAATATCCGTTTACTGTAGACTTAAATAACAGTTCAACATTTTTTTCATGACGCGGTTTTAAATTGTCCATAATTATCTCTATTTTAATAGCTGTGAGAAAAGGAAGGAAGCAAAAACGTATAAAAACTTTATTTACATTAAAAACATGCAGCTATAGGCAGTTTCGGTCAGTTCCCTTATTTATCTTGTGGTCCTCCCCAACAAACACAGAAAAACAACAAAAAACCAAAACACAATATTTTTAACTTTATATAAAATGGCAAGGGATTAGACAATTGATGTACATTCCCAATGATGATAAGCAAAACTTTCAAATCTGTAGATCAAGATTTTTTTGTTAAAAAGTTTGGACATTGACAATGCTAGTTTTGTACCAACTAATCATAGTGCAAGCTTAGAAAAGTAAACAAAGTTTTGAGGTTTTAAAACTTTGTGTGGTGTACCGATGTTTTTTACAGTCCTATGTTTTTTAAAGGGATTCTGCCGTAGTTTTTAATGAAGGGATAAAAAGAAAGTTATAATAGCCAAAAAGAGTTAATTTCCTAGTAGAATATTATATATTTCAAAGGTATCATTTGATATCTAAGTTTAGTCGTAATCAAAGAAGATAAAGTCATTGTAAATGAATTAAGAAATATTCAGAAAAACAGAAGGTAGACATTTGAAAGCTTTGGTTGGATTTTGGCAGAGCTTTAAGCTTTCATACATATGGATGTTGTCATCATTGTTAGTATATAAGTAAATTATCTAAAATAAGAAGCAAATCTATTGTTAAATTTGTAAAATAATCTTTCCAGTATGGCTAAGAAACCGATGAATATCGCAGGATTAGAACCGGTTCTCAGCCACACTGAAAAAAATCATGTATGTATAGCATCGTATTGCAGACAATTTTCGCAAATACTAAAATAAAAATCATAACAAAACTGGCTTTAACCTTATAATTTGTATTTGAATATCCGCGAAAAGCTGTCAATAATACAATGCAATAAATAACTATTTCTAACCTAAAATTTGGTCCTTTTACATATTCCTTTATGAATAGAATTCAGACATCATTAATTTTATAAATTTAAAGGTTAAGGCTAAAACAAACAAATTTCTACTAAACAAAAATAAACAGATTTAAAACAGAAATTTATATAAAAATCACTAAGTGATTATAAAATTCACTTTTTCACAGTTTTTTTTTTATATTATGTCACTAAAAGTAAATTCATTTTTAAATATTTTTGAGTTTCTCAGTATAGTAAGAGAGAGAAACACAGACACACTAAAACATTGAAACAAGAGGCGCACAAAACTTTGTATTTTTCTCTCCCCCCCCCCCTCTCTTCATAATATACTATTAGTGCTTTTCAAAAGCATCAGAGGAGAACAGGTATCTTTGAGCGCGATTTTAGCAGGGATAAATATTTCTGAAAAAAATCCACCAAAAATTGCAAAAAAATCCACAAAATATGATTTTTAAAATCCACCAAAAAATGCAAAAACTCTTTGAAATTTAAATTTTTTACCCCTCTACAAATATTGAAGTAAAAAATTTTGGGTTGTCGCCAAAAAGAAACATGAAAAATGAAAAGTATCATTTCTTTATTTTCTTAAGAAATGTAAAGACAATAAATGAAAAGACATTTATCACTTTTTTATGTATTTGTTTTGATTTTAAACATGCATAAATTTCTCTCCTAACATCATAACATGAACTTGGCATTTTTGGAAAGCTTTCTGAGAGAGAGAGATAGAGAGAGAGAGAGATGCGTATATTTTTCAATGTTGTGTGTGTGTGTGTGTGTGTTAGGCCTATTAGTGGGCATATTTTGAGGGGGGAGAGAAAAGAGTATGGGTGAAATAGCATGATCAAAACAATAGACTTAGTATTTATAGATTAAGCACAAGATTTTATGTTGTTTATTAAGATTAAAAAATGAATAAAAACAAGAAATATTATGTCCATAAATAGCGCAGTAGTAACAAAATAACAAAATGTTAGTTAATAGTAAAGTAAAGTAAATATATAAGGGTAACTTATACTAAAACTTTTAATCAGTAAATTAAAATTCTAATATGGATGTTAAGATATATGAATTATTAGAATGAAAGTATATAGTTTTCAAATATTAAATTTCAACATATATTGTAATAAAATCACTGAAAATGACTTCCCTCTATGGTCGTTTATAAAATATTTTCGGCTGCAACCTTATCATCTAGGTGCTCTTTATGGAACTTTAGCTTTAAACAAAGCCTTATTACTTCAAAAGTAACTTGTCACAGCGCCCCTAGCATCCGGAGCCTCTATGTGCGAAAGGGAAGCGTAAAAAGAAAAATAGCATAATACCATACCAAGATTCAAATATAGATAATAAATAGTCTAATACCATCCCAGGACCTATGTAATTCTTTACTAAAATAAAGAACCCAATCGGTTCAGTAGTTATTGAAATCTTAAGCTTTAGCCAAAAATTACTTACTACTTTATATATCAGGATTAAACAAGTTTATAAATTTTAGCAATTTGCCACTAAACAAGAAAGATCATAATCTGACTTAATTTGAGACACAACTGTGCTTCTTAAATATGTAATTGCAAACAAAAATATTAATGATAATGATATCTCTAATTTTACTCTAATCTAAGAGCAAACACCTTAAACAATATGTGGCAGGTTTCATAGTCTATACAGAAAATACCATAACACTAGACGTATAGCAATGTTGTATTTAATATTCTTCTGTATTATTATTATTATTGAATTTGGGTGCCTTAAGAAAGGTAGGAAAAGGGAAGGAAGGGCTTTAAGACCACTAAAAGGGCTGGAAGTTGAGACAGAATGCGGCCCTAAAATGGGCATGGGCGCTTCGATTGTCTACACTTATTTTGGTGTATGTTAAGACTGTCGGTTTTAGATTTTGGTTATTAAAAAGACTGTCTGTATTATATTTTGGTGGTGTAAAATATTTTAAATGGACGACAGGTCATCTAATTTTGATACTGTCACTGATTTTTTTTCAAAATCAAACCCAAAACAACAAAGAATCTTAGGTAAACTGCTTTATTTACTAAGTATATTTGCGATAACTTTTATTTAATGAAATCTTCCAATTTTTAACATGTTCAAAACGGCCTGCTTAATTGCTTCAAGATCCATGTCAGATCTATATAGG
Organism: Acartia tonsa; assembly: GCF_053477335.1. NCBI lineage: Eukaryota > Metazoa > Arthropoda > Copepoda > Calanoida > Acartiidae > Acartia > Acartia tonsa. The sequence goes on along the minus strand of NC_137268.1, from coordinate 28,354,356 downwards.
TAATAAAAGTCTATAAATGAGCTCAAGTTCTCCAAGGAATATTCGTTGAAAACTCATAGTGCTCCAATAATCCATAATAAACTCTCATTGCCCAGAACGATAAGACCCATTATTTTACTTTATTAAAAATAAATTCATTTTTTTCATTCCATGTTGCTATTTACATTATAATGAAGTATTTAATTTCTAATCATAAAAAAGAAAATTTAAATTTATAATATAACTAATTTAAGAAAACTCTGTTTTAAAAGAATTCGATTGTGGCGACACTTTGTGTGTTCAAATATTAAACTAAAATTGTAATCATATAATAAACCCTTTGGTGATGGTAATGTAAAGAAAAAAATATAATTTAAAATCTTTTTAAGATCATTTAAATTATTAAATATTTACTTCCGTTTAAATAGTAATGCCGGGTGAGGAAAATAGATTTATTGAGAAATAGATATGCATATAGAAAACTAGCCAATAGGGAGATAGTTATATCGAGCCAACTCTAGTAGTAGTATATTTGCCATAGATGTTATATACTTAAATATATACAGGGTGAGTCGGAAAAAACTGAGTTTTCCGATTTTCTGAAACAACCAGTAGGAATATGGAAAAAACAATTATAGGTTCTTGTTCTCTTTAAAAATATACATTAAACTTAGAAAAGGTGTTTTTGAATATCTCTGAAAACAACGGCGCTTTTTAGAGCATAAATATTTCTAAAAGTTTGTGTGATGACTTTTTCGGCCATTATTTTGTACTTTTTAGGTAGATTTATTTATAATAAAAAATGTCTACAATTCTAAAAAGATAGGTAAACAAACATATTTTATGATTATTAAAATTTGTATTCAACAAATTTTAAATATTTAACATCTTAAAAATACAATTTATTTAAATTAAATTATCACATTATAAATCAAACATTTTGTTGTAATCTATTGTTAAGATTTAATACCCCATGACCGGAAAACCAGCTCATAACCGGAAATATTTCATCTTGTTACCTAAATTCCTCCCTCCTCCCCCTGAATTTCCTCTATATTTGGTGCAAGACTGGATTTAATCTCCAAAATCTCCGCCCCCTTTTGACAAATTATACTTGTGTGTTATAATCCATCACAATAACTTCATTTAAATAGGGTAGGGTTTCTAAAAGGCATTTTTATTTAAAAAATTCAAACTTTGATAACTTTTTTATCTTAAAGGATTTTTTTGTCAAATAAAAAGTTTTTTTTTCTTTTTACTACAAGCTACGTTATTATAGAAGATTCTTTTAAACCACATGCATCACAATCAAGAAATATGAAAAAATGACAAATTGCAGTATTCTAAAAATGCTTGTGTGAGGAGCCAAAAAGCATTTCACCTTTAAAACTCATTACATTACTTTTCTTAGACCTTTTTCTAAATAAATGTTGAAATTTTAAGATTTTTTTATACAAAATAGATGAGTTATTTTAATTTTTCTTGATCAACATTTTTCAAACAAGGCATTTTTTGACACCATACACCTATCATAGAGGCCGCATTTTTAGAGATAATGAAAAACACCTTTTACAAGTTTGATGTGCTTTTGTACAGAGAACAAGGACATATAATTATTTTTTCTGTATTCCTTCTGGTTGTTTATGAAAATCGAAAAACTCAGTTTTTTCTGACTCACCCTGTATATATATACATTAAACCTATAAAAATACATGTACATGATGGCTCTTATTTTAGTGTACTAATTATCTATATGCAAATTTAAACTTGTAAACTGACAAAAAGCAAAACCGTGCAATGTTTTGTTTTAGGATGCCAAAGTCAAAACAGGAGGACTGTTTGCGCAATTTTTTCAGGGATAAGCCAATAGAAGAAAAGACAATCCAATGTTTTTTTCCGTGCCGATTAATCTCTGACACCCTCCCCTATTTTTAACACAAATTAAATTAAGGGGGGTGGGTTAGATTTTCCTTTGCGGGACTTTTACCTTTTGAACATAGCCGTGCAGGGTTACCCAGTACCGAATAATACCTAAATCAACCTGCCTGACCTGGTAAATCAAAAGAATCTATTATCTTTTGTTTCCTATCCCTTATTCCCTAATACTTTTCACAAATTACATTTCAAAGATAGAGAGAAGGAGAGAGAAAAATCTTTAATAGTTTTCTTGCAAAGCAACAAATAAAATTGTTTTTGTAAATTCTAAATCCAATGTCGACTTCTGAATTATTCATGGTTGACATATCATCGTAATTCTATTAAATGGCATTATCCTTATACTACTAAAGTAACAGGATGTCTGTTTGTGTGTCTATACCGAAGGATCCCGCTAACATCCCGATCTGGTTCTCCTTAACAGGATAGCTTCTCATTGGTCCCGGGAAGGTTTATAACTATTTTGGGGGAGGGTACCACCACCCTCCTAAGAGAAATCGCCCCTAGAAAAAAATTTCCCCTCCACAATAAAAAATATTTTTCTCATTTTTTTTAACTAAAAATAAAAATACGGGGTAGGGGGCATCCCGACACACAGAAAACTGTCCCGAATTTGTATTAATTTTGAGGAACAAGACTCCAGTGACGTCATATTTTTCTTTCCCGAAAAAGGGAAGGGGGGAAGAAAATCTCTTCAAAAGAGATGGGGAAAACCCCCTTTTCTCCCATCTCTTTTTTCTACCCCCCTTCCCTTTTTTTTCTTTCCCCCTTCCCTTTTTCGGGAAAGAAAAATATGACGTAACTGGAGTCTTGTTCCTCAAAATTAATACAAATTTGGGGTATAGTCCCTTTCGTGACATCGCACCTTAAGGAGCGATTCTTCGTATTTTTCACAGTAGATTATCTCCTATTTCTAGCCCCTGCGGGTGCTCTAACCCTGCAGGGCCAATTACCTAACCCTGTGGGGCAATCACCTAACCCAATATAACCTAACCTAACCTAAAATAACCTATAAAAGGCCATTTTAAAAATACGACAAATCGCCTCTTAAGGTGCGATGTCACGAAAGGGACTATTCCCCAAATTTGGGACAGTTTTCTGTGTGTCGGGCATCCCCCCCCCCCAAAAAAACATAAAATTTCCCCCCCCCCAATTTTTTTTTACTTTTTCTTTTCAAATCTAAAATAATAATTCAACAAATCAGATTGCATTAAAGTCCGCAAAGTTGTTAATCCAATGAATAAGAAAAATAACTAACTTTGGGGACTAGTGTAGTTAAAAGCCCAATGTCCCCTCCCTCCCTGATTTAAATGAAATTAAGACAAAGCCCAATCTGTACAACTTTTGATTCCTGTGACGTCATATAAATGAGGGAGATGAGAGGAGAAAAAAAAGAGATAGAGAATCATCTACAGCTATGTGTATGTTAATATTATAACAGCTTCAAATTTTGGCAGGATGAAAGACAAAACTAACATGGATGAAAACAAACCAGAGAGACAAACGAACATAGAAGACAAATTTACAGTAACACTGTTTCGACCTTCATCAATATCTAGAAGTCTAAACAAAAATTACATCTGTAAATCTGTATCAAAAGTACTTGAATACATGATACTTAGAATGAACATACTTTTATTTATTTTAAGACGGGTTTTTAGAGATGCTTCGCTTTTAATATAGTGCCTATTCAACCTAGAAATCATTATTTCAAAAATCTGATAAATAGGATAGTTTTAGTAATAAAAATTGCTGTCATTGCATTCTAATTTGTACCTAATTGTTAAAGGAATGATCTTGCCAAATTTAAAATTTATTGGATAATTCTAAGATGACTTATTCACAATGAAAGCTAGCCGTTATGAACGTTATACTGATTATAATGGTCAGCTTCGCTTTTAATTTTTTGTTCAAAGTGGTAAAACATTTTTTAACTTTCAATAAACATCAAAAGAAATGTTTAAGAAAAAAAAGTTCAGATTTCCCCCCCCACACACCTTTCCCTACTTTTAATTCATTTATTTGTCCCTCATCTAAGCACTACCCCCTCCCACTCTTGTCTCCCCCATATGCGGAAAAAAGTAGGCCCTATTTGGCCCATTTTCTCCCCCCACGCACGCAACACTTGCGTAGGTGTGATTGCCCACAAACTCAGTTTTCAACAAATATTTATCTTCTTTTTTTGCATTAATTAAATTTGGATCCTGAAAAGAAAACAAAGTACCGAGTTTCGTTGTATTTTCACAATAGCTTTTGATAGATTATTTTAGGCTAGGTTAGGTAAAGTAAATGTTAATGATTGCCCCGCAGCGTGATAGCTCCCCGAGGGGCTAGAGAGCATAGGTAGAGCAGTAACAATGAGGTAAAATACTTTCCCGTATGGCCTAGAAACAGATTAATATCCGCTGTATCAGAATCGGTTCTCCACCTTACTGCAAATTTCGTGCATAGCATAAATATGATAATTGATAAATTGTTATTTCACAAAAAAAAACTTAAATTATAAAAATTTCATTAAAAGACGGACTATTTTTCTTAAAAACCGTACCAAGATGTTAAAGATACTTTTAGAAATTTTTCCTTAAACAAATCTACATAGATAGATAGTTTTAGAACTCTTTAATAAAATATTCTACAAATGTTTTGTTAGAAGCGAATCTTCACAACAATTCATGTATTCTGGCACGGTGACAGCAACAAGATGTCATCTTGTATGTCTGTACCAATGTAATGGACCGATATGATAGACCCCCCTCCCCACAATTTCCTTAATTTTCTTTCTTTCTGAAACTAGAATTGAAAGTCAAATTTAGAATTACAACCCCCAATCCCATTGGGGACTGTTGATAACAACGTAGGGCCAGACTTTTCTTATTATATTATGTATGATTTTTTTCTATAAAATGAATAAATCATTTCAACAACAAAAAATAATAGGTCCCAATGCACTAACATCCCAACTATTGCAGACAATCCACCCGTTGATTGCACGACTTTTGTCTGGAATTTCTAACAGTTCATTGTAACTGTTTTTGGACACGGCATTCATCCTATTCTTACAATCAAAGACATGTATCTGTCATAGCAGCAGTAAGTACAACTTTTAACGTCCTTAGTTAGGACTAGGTTCGAGCCGAGTTTCGATCCTATCCATCACCTTTTCAACGACGAGCGGATGCGTTGGGACGTTGCTTCTCTCAGCTGCGTGTTTGAATGGGGCTGCGGCTGCCGAGAACTAGATATTTACTACCGTCCAAGAACACATTAATTTGATTTTAATTGTAAATCAATGAGGATAAATATAAATTAAAAGAATTTTAAATTAACCTTTTTTTTATGGTTCTTTCATTTATGTACATTTATTTGTTTTATTTATTACAATTGGCTGCGTCCCAATCATCTAGGTGCTTTAAGGGTGAGTTAAGAGCATTAAAAAAGCCTAAAACCATCCCTTAAAAAGGAATAATTAAATATAAATAACTTAAAACCTAGGAATCTAAAAGGGAGAAGAAATGGCCTATAGATTGATCCCAATAACGTTGCACAAAATTACAACTTCCATAGATTATATTTAGTGGTTGAAACGTTTTTACACTCACCTTAATAAACCAACCAAACAAAGTCCAATTAAACTTTGGGGACCAGTTTAATAAACAGCCCAATCTCCACTCCCTCCCTGCCTTAAATTACCCCGGAACCTAATTTTTTATACGAGAAGATCAGGATATCACAAATTGATTGAAATTAAGTTAAAAATCTGTTTTCAATTACATGACATTTTGTTATATTGGGGATCTAGACTTTTCTATTTATTTTGTCCTCTTTTTAAATAATATTAATTATTGATTTAATTTTGATTAATATTTGCTCATATTAAGTCGGCTCGTATTAAACAGTTAGTTACATAAATACATTTATGTGAGTTAGGAAGGCTAACTTTGGTTTTTAGATTTTAAGTTTATGATTTTAGTTGCGCAAGCTCTCTATAACTCGGGACGGTGCATCCGTCCGTAAGAGTAAGTTAACAAAAATTTATTAACTCAGACTGTAAAAGATAGAGGTCGGATTTTTCTAGTGTAGATTCTCCGAAGTATGGGTCATGTTTGACAATTAGATTACAGTAGCAGCCAGACTTCTCCTTTTGGGGCCCCTAACCCCGCAGGGCCTATTCCTGCAGTGCTTTAACTCTTCAGGGCTATCCTTTACCCAATCTTACCTAACCTAACGTACCTAAAAAAGGGACCAATTAAAAACAAGATAAAAACTAAATTCCTTATTTTAACTAATTTTAAAATATAATAAGGAAGAAAGGGGTTCTTTGATCGACTTTACAATTTTGAGGGAAACCGTTAATATTCTCTATTTAAAATTTATTTGTCACTAATCCATGCATGTGTCTAACTGTATAATATTAATATATATGAAACAGATTCTAATCAATAATTAACACAGAGACACAGGTGTATAGAAAAACAGTTTAGTTCAAATTTATTCATCAACAACATGACAAACATTAATAAAATAAAAAATAAAATATTAAAATCCAAAGTAGAGTGGAAACAATTGTTATGGAGAATTATTCCTTACTGTAGTCTAGTGATGTTTATGTTTTGTGCTAATATTGTATTTTTTCAACCAATTACGCGGTTTGAGATGCCAAAGCCTTCATATTTTGCTATCAAGCATGTAGTAAAAACGAGGAAAGAAAATATTTTAATTAAACAGGGTGATTCTTTTTTTTAATTACAGTGAATTAAAAAAAAAGTATTTATTATTTAGTAAGATATTACTAAGATATATGGATACCGTTAGATTCGTCATAAACTCTAGTTTTTGAAAATATAAGTATCATTTTTTGTGCAATTTCTAGTTTAGGAGTCAGTTGGAACATTTTACAATTTTTTAGTAATTTTTGGGCAGATTTTAAAAGAATCATCCTGCACTTGCAGTTGAGAAACCATACATATCCAAACTTCCATACCTGTATAGCAGTGGAAACTGGACAGAACTCGATATTGATGCTAGATCAAGGAAATTGGTATCAATAGATATATTGTAGATAGATGGATGAATTAATCCTTATACTAAAGTAACAAGATGTCTGTGTTTGTCTGTGTGTTTGTGTGTCTGTGTGTTTGTGTGTTTGTACCGAAGGATCTCGCTAACCGCTGAACCGATCGGGTTCTCCTTAACAGGGTAGCTTCTCATAGGTCCCGGGAAGGTTTATAACTATTTTCTTGGGGGGTGGGACACCCCCAACCCCCCCAAAAAATGAAAAATCCCCGCCCCCCCCCAAAAAAAAAAAATTAAATTTTTTTAACTAAAATTAAAAATGAGGGGGAGGGCACCCCCCCCCACAAAAAAAAAAATTTCGCCCCCCCCCAAATTTTTTTTTACTTTTTCTTTTAAAATCTAGAATAAGAAATTTAATTATTAAATTTGACTCTCTCCTCAAGTCCCCCTAGAGGCCTCTAGGGGCGTAGCCGCTAGTGGATAGATAAAGGAATAAATAAATTGATGGATGTAAAAATACACACATGAATTGCCAGATAGATAAATAGTTATATGGATAGATAGATGCATTGGTAGATAGACTGATATGGATGGAAATATAGATAGATGTATGGATGTATGGATAGATAGATGGATTGATAGATGGACGGATAGATAGATGGATTGATAGATGGACGGATAGATAGATGGATTGATAGATGGACGGATAGATAGATGGATTGATAGATGGACGGATAGATAGATGGATTGATAGATGGACGGATAGATAGATGGATTGATAGAGGGACGGATAGATAGATGGATTGATAGATGGACGGATAGATAGACGAATAGATAGATGGATTGATAGATGGACGGACAGATAGATGGATTGATAGAGGGACGGATAGATAGATCGATTGATAGATGGACGAATAGATAGATGGTGAGATAGATGGATAGACAGATGGAGGATATATAGAAATGATAAATGGACTTATAGTCAAGGATAGATAATGATGGATGGATAGATGAATAGAAGATAGACAGATAGATGAATATGCAGAATTAAGTGTAAATAAACAGATAAATAAATTCTATTGCTACCAACTAATAAATATTTAGAAAGAGTAACGAAACAAAATACCAACAATTATTAAACAAACCTTTACCAGAAATACCCTTTGCAAAAATAATTAGACCAACAAATAAAAATGTTACCAAAAATACTCCATTTCTTATTTACAACAGGTTAAAATGACAGATCATTTAACATTATGTTATTTCCTAAAATGTATAATTTTCAGACTTTTTTGGGGGGTTAATACCCACCAAAACATTTGTTAGTGCCTTTAGTAACCCCAAGTTGGGGGTAAATTTTATGCATTATATTTCCAAAATATCCCATCCACCCACCAATCCCCCTTATTTAAATTCAAATAAAGTGGGTCCTGGGTCTTTTACTCAGTACTCGACAAGCCCTAAAAAAACATTAAATGATCTGATATAAAATGTAGGGTGCCAAAATGCGGGTCAACCACTATAGATTCAATTATAATACACTTAAAAAAAGTGAACAACTTTAGGAAACAGCTTATATTGCCTAATAAAAAATGACGTCATACAATACAAATGACCAATGATAGGCCAGTATACAATTTACCATTGGCCATTTAGATTGTATACTGGCCTATCCTTGATTATTTGTATTTTATTACGTCACTTTTAATTAGGCACTATATGCTGCTTCTAACTTCAGATTTGAACATTCTACCATTTATCACCTGCATGTGCTGGATGATTTACAGACTCAAGGAATCTTCATACATAAATTTATCTTTAATAGTCAATTCAAGGAAAACAAGGATGAAACAAGGATGACAACATCCATAAGTAGCGAAGCTAAAAAATTATGAATATATATCGGGAAAAATTACTATAAAGCAGTGTCATACAATAAACATTAATCTTAATAAAATAGGGAAATCAGGAAACCAAATCGATCTAGCACCCCAAATAACAGACAGGTGGACAAAACAATGTATAGATTAGATGGGCATATGTTATGAGAATCTTCAGTAAAAATTTCAGCTGTCTATCTTTTAAATCGAGAACTATTTGTAGTCTTTATGATTTGTCACACAAACACAGTAATCCAGAGGTCGGCGGCTGCGTGTAAGCCTCAGTGAAATCATCATAATTAACCTTTAGAATTCAGGTGGATGTCTAAACCTGTTTCTAAACAGACAATTCATGTTTTTGGAATTTTTTCATGCATAGAAGCGGGTTAAATTTGTGGCTAATCCGCAGCTGAGGTGCGGCCGATGAGCCCTAAAGTAATCTGTTTCGATTTTACTAAAAGTTTTATAATCTCGTTTTGTAATCTCTTTTATTGAATTTTTAATATCAAAACCAAACTAGTATTGTTCAAACTCCTTAACCATTGATTTTAATAAACAGAAGTGGTTATTTTGTTAATCATCATTGGTGATGTATATTTAACTTCCATTTAAGTTTTTAAATCAATCTAAAGATAATATTGACAACAACAACAGATTGCAAAGCACCAAATTTAAAAACAAAAACAAAATTTAAAAAGAAGAAATGGTGAAATGGACAACGAAAAAAGTATAAATTATATTTACAATGATTTGAGGAAAGTTTACAATTTTTTTATATAATTTTCTATCTTTTATAGCAGCTCGACGTTCACTTTATATATGTAAAAGTTATAGCTAAAATTGCCCTGATATTATTGAACTTTATAAATATATGAATATTTGATCAGGTTTAGTAAATCAGTTGACCGCCAAAAACTCCGCCAGTGAAGCAGAGAAACTTGTCTATGACAGACATATGTACTATCTAGGTATTCAATCGCTTAGACATTAATATAAATCCTTATGATAAAGTAAAAGGATATCTGTCTGTGTGTCTGTCTGTCTGTCTGTGGGGTTGTCTGTTTCTGTGTCTCGCTAACCACAGAACCGATATGGTTTTCCTTTACAAGGTAGCTTTTCATAGGTCCTGAGAAGGTTTAAAACTATTTTGGGGAAGAGCACGATTACCCTCCCAAGAGAAATCGCCCCAAGAAAGAAAATCCCCACCTCAAAACAAATTATAAAAACGTTTTTTTTTTCTTTTCGTTGTTTTTTTCCGTTAAGATCTGTGAAACAATTAAAATATGAAATTTAGGAAAGCTTTTTATAGATTATATTGGGCTATTATGAGTATAAACTAATGGCTTTATGTTTTTAATATATTTCTTCTATCGAATATTTAACTCCTAGATGCTAGGTGCGAAGCAACTTATATTAACTAAAGATTACAACATCCATATTTATTAAAGATTCTTCTTAAAAAGAGTATCAAATCAAACGAAATTTGTTTAAAATAGATTTCTCATATTTAATAGTCATTTATCGCATCGTTAATAATCATCTTTCCGCGGATAATAAAATAAAAAATTACAATATTAAAGCCAGTTTTGTTAGCCCCGGTTTTTATTATTTTTATTTTCATTTTCGTGGAAAATTGTTTGTTATACAATACGATACATGATTTTAACAGCGGATATTAATCGGTTTTGAAGCCATACTGAAAAGGATATAAAAACATCATTGCGATTGAACATTAAAAATTAGACTGGAAAAAATTTGGGTTTAATCCATCTCTAATCAATATTGTTAGAGACCCTATCCAAAGATTTATATCAAAGGAAAGTAATAATATTGAAGAAAATATATGTTGAAGTTTTTAAATTTAATCACGAAACCTTGATTTGTATAGGTTTCGTGGTTTTAAAATTGATAAAACTATAATTTCTAACCTGAATTAAGATACTGATAAATGGTCAGCCTAGTTTTAAAATCTTAGCATAATCACCCTTTAGTTTGAATTAGTTTTAAAAATTTGCTTTAAATAATAATAGATACATAATTACTTGGATGTTGCACCAAATTTGCATGTACTCAGATAAAGTAATAGTCACCACACCTGGCTAAAATAACCCTCTTACCCCTTCCCCTCCCGTCCTACTGGTTGAACGAGCTGGTCAATAAATGATATTCATTTTGGCAACCTAAATTGATGACAAATTTTTCCATTCAATATGTCTATGTAATATGTGTATACTATATCCATTATTATAATGCAAAAACAGCATTGTTTTTTACAGAATTTTCTTTAATGATATTCTTTATCTTTTATTATTATAATTACAATTTATATTAAACAGCTAAAGTGCCTAAAAATTACAATATTAACTTGCTACTATTTAGTATTACTACATGAGATCTACCAAGAGATGGGGTAAACGGAAAGACAGACCTGCCAAGGAAAGGGTTCAATCACGTCCGCAAAAACATTCAAAACTGCAAAATTATTGCGATATTCACATATTTAAGTCTCAACACAAATGCTTTTTGGGGAAAGAACGAGATGAGAATTTTTTTTTTGATTTTTAAAGGAAGAGTGTGTTGGAGACGTAGTTTTTCGTAGGTTTGTGTTTTACTTTAGGTCAGGGCACCGTAGGTATTGGTAGAGGGCAAATATGGTTTAGGAATATAGTAAAACAACCAGCCCACCCCCTCCCAATATTTATCTATACCATAAAAATTTTATTTTTATTTGAATTTTAATGCATAGGACAATGATTTTGTTTAACTGAACTGATTTTTAGAAATGTTCATTAAAGGTATACAATTTTAACGGATGTGATTGAACTCCCGTACAGGAATGGTTTGATAAATCTCTAGAAAGCTGCCTATTTTCCCAAGATCCAGAGTGCCAGGAATAATACTTTTCTTATTTAATAGTGGGGAAAGCTTCCCTGATAATATCGTGTTAATTAAAAGCTGTTTTAAGGGGTGATATGATTTGACAGAAAAACTTCACATTGTAAGTAGCGAAGCTACTCTATAATTCAAAATGCACGTTCGCCTGTCCGCCAATCTTATATGGAAACCCTACACATATTTACAAAGTTGTAAATATAAGAATTATTTATCTAAATAAAACTTTTCTATTCAAAATAGTTTTAAGAAAAAATATTTATTTTTGAAGCTAGAAAAAGTGGCTGACTCAGATTATGACGTAAAAAAAATAACCAATGAGAGGCCAGTATACACTGTAATTGACCAATGGTAAAATTTATAGTGGTATCTCATTGGTTAATTTTTTTTTGCGTCATAATCTGAGCCACTTTTACTAGCCTCTTTTTTTCTGCCTTCTGGTAAAGAATATTTAAGAGACTAAATACTTTTCTGTGGCTACCCGTCATACCCAGCTGCATTGATCTTAGTTGATAAAATTATTATTGTCTTTGAAGTTTGGAGATGTTCAAGAAATGATGACAACATATTTTTGTGGTACTGCTTGGGAATGTGGGGACAGGTAGTTGCTTTACTCGGGAATAGTCCCTTTCGTGGCAACGCCCCTTAAGGGGGCGATTCGTCGTATTTTTAAAATGGCTTTTGATAGTTTATTTTAGGCTAGGTTAGGTTATATTGGGTTAGGTGATCGTCCCAGAGGGTTAGGCAATTGGCCCTGCAGGATTAGAGCCCCCCGTAGGGGCTAGAAATAGGAGAAAAGCTACTGTGAACGTTGCCACGAAAGGGACTATACCCCTTTACTCTTTTGTTTTTACCTATGCCTTTTTATAACAAATCAAATAGTTTTTAGCATTTCAAATAATTTTTGCTTCATCTTCATTTTTACGACCTCAAAGCAAAGGTCTCTAAAAAGTAAAAAGTTAGTTCTGTATGTTTTAGTTCCCTGCTTCTTTGTCCTATTCCTGTTTATTTTATCGGATTTTTCTTTTTTTCGGCTAAAAGCATTAGGAAATAGTTTTTAGCAGTTATAACCAAAGTAGTAAGATGTATGTATGGGTTTCGGCTTTTTCCCTCAATGGGCCTTGTTGAGCACAGAAACCCCCCCTCCCTCTATTTTTGTATTTACTCCTTTGAATTAAGGATTAATTGCAGGGATCTAAAGGGAAAAGATAATGGCGGTTCAATTGTTGTAGACCCCCATTGATAAGAAACAAAAGTAGTTTATAATTAGTGGTAGAAACGTTTGGAAACTAAATGAATTAACCAATCGATATTCAATAAAAGTTCCTAAAGTTGTTGAGCCAACCAATAAAAATGTTAGTTGAAACGTATTGACACTCAACCAATATAAGTCTTCAAAGTTAACAGTTAAATGTCCCCTCCTTACCTTATCTAATGGACACTGTTTTGTATTTCAGAAACTCCCATAGGGCACTGCAACTAGCAAAAAAACACATAGAAGAAGAATATAGTGTTGTCGGGTTGTTAGAGAATCTAAATCATACAATGATCCTATTAGAACATTATATTCCAGGCAAAGAGTAATATTAGATAAAGCTTTACAGGCAGACAGAAAGATAAAGTGTACTGAAGTGTAGACTAATATGAAAAGCGTTACATACTGAAAGAAAGTCATATTTGTAAAAGACACACAAAAGACAAACAAAAAGACAGACTTACAGACATACAGAAGGACAATCAGACTACAAAAATATAGACAGACATACAGATAGACATTCTCGAGTTATATATGCATCTAGAAAGTAGAACAAATAGTTGAATAATAAAAATTTCTATTAAAATATTACTTGAAAATTTTTAGGTTTTTTCAAAGGTGCCTCAGACTATTATTCCACCAAAAAAGTTGAAGAGAATAAAAACTCGCATCCTGAACAAAGTGAAAAAGTTATGCAAAAACTGAAAGAAGAACTAAAAATTGACATAGAACTTTATGATTTTGTTGTTCAAAGATTTAATGCTCAGCTCCAGTATGTTACACAAAATATTAATTTTAATAATTATGTCAATGAAGATGATACAAATGATATTTTATATCAAAACTAGTGGCTGTGCCCCTACCATCTAGGGGAGTAAAATAGCCTCAAACCTTCGAAGCAGTTCTAAGCGTACCTAAAATAGATAACTTAAAAGTTTAAATGGTTAAAGAAATCTTAGTGGACAAACAAAAAGTCTCATTACCTTATATAATAGAATAAGTAATAAAAAAATTACGGAATAAGGTATAACTGTATGACCAACAAGCGAAATAAATTTCAAATAATATTATGGGGGCGATGTTGTGCCCCCTAAAACCTTCACGAATATTTTTTTCCAAATTACTTCAATTGTTGGTTACAATGTAAATTATTCTCATCTGCCAAATTAAAATAGTTAGTTTTATTTTAATTGCATAAATATTATGGTGATTCTTGAATCCTGCATTAAAAATAATACTTTTAGCAATAATTTTCAGATGATTATTTTTAAACTTTTTAATACCTAGCCATTTTAGTTGTATTCTGTTTTAATTTTGTATTGATTTTGTCTATGTATTAATTAAATAAATGTTATTTCTCTAAATTAAATTTGAACCTCGTAAAAGTGTCTGACTATGACGTCAGAAATAATTAACAATTAACCAATGAGAGACCGCTATATATTTTACCATTGGTCAATTACAGTGAATACTGGCTTCTCATTGTTTGATTGTTAATTTTTTCTGACGTCATAGTTCGACACTTTTACGAAGTTCTTAAATTTTGGTAAAAAAACAAGTATGACAACAACCATAAATTAAGTTCAACGCGTATCAAACAGTCAGAAAATAACGAACTTTAACTTGCTGGTAATTATTATAGAGTTTCTACACTTTCTAAATTGTAACATGCAAGAATCATCATCATGCAAAGTCTGAAAACAATAGGAGGATTCTGCTATGCCTGAATTACTTATGACTGGTATTAGTTATCAAAGAAACCACTGGAACTATAATTCCACAGTCTTCAGGGAAGCTACTAATTCTTGCTGTCCGGGTTATGGATTTATTCTGGTAGTAATGTCAACCTCAGCCAAATCCTATCTCCAAAAGTCTTTAAAATTATAAAAGCTTCCAGAGGCTAGAGGCGAAGTCAGCTGCTAAATAGTTAATGATATCATTATGTAATTTTTATTGTAATATATAAATGGAGGGATAGAAATAAGTATTCTACACTAAAGTAATTGGATGAATGTATGTTTGTCTGTGACTTGTATCTTATAATGACACTATTTAATAAATTGATCATTATTTTAATAAGAGAATGTGCGAAGCATCTTAAAAGTTAAATCTTTCCAAACGCTTCTAAGCACTATCTAAGATGTAGAATAATGGGGGTTGAAATCTCTTTTGGGAATTTTGGTGGGAGGTTTGTTTATGTATTGAATCCCTATCATTTTCGCAAAATTTAGGAAGTGGGAAATGGGAAGTTTTCAAAAGAAAAAGTTAAAAAATTGTGTTTTTTTAGGAGCGGGGTCATTTTTTATTGAGGTTGGGGATTTTCTCCACAAAAATAGTTAAAAACTATTCCTGGACCTAAGAGAAGCTTCACTGTAAAGGAAAGCCATATGGGTCTAGCGGATCCTTCTCTTCAGACAAAAAAGCTAACTACGCCCCTAGAGATTACTAGGAGCACTTGAGGAGGAGTTGACCACTAACAATTCTAAATTTTTATTTTAAAAAATGTACCTTCGGTACAAACAGACAGACATCCTGTCACTGTCCTGTTTTTATAATACTGATTCCTGTCCTGTATACCACCAGTACACATATGATCTACACATGACCAAATAAAGAATGATAACAGGGCACAGAGATCTAAAGGGATAAGACAATTGTTGATAATTTTATGTGCATCCCCAATGATGATACACAAACTTACCCCTGCTGTAGTTTACAATTAGTGGCAGAAACGTTTGGACACTCAACTAAATGAACCAACTAATCGATATTCAACAGAAGTCCCCAAGATTGTTAAACCAACTTATAAGAAAACGTCAATATAACGCTTAGGGGACTAGTGTAGTAAACAACACAATGTCCCCTCTTCCCTGTGGTATACTAACTCTATATGTCATTACGCCCATCTTCCTTATTAAAACAACATCTAGGGTTTTAAAACCGTTGGGCCTACATAATCACAATTAAATATGAACATTATTGTAAGAGAAATAGTGAGCTAAA
This sequence comes from Acartia tonsa, assembly GCF_053477335.1. Lineage (NCBI taxonomy): Eukaryota > Metazoa > Arthropoda > Copepoda > Calanoida > Acartiidae > Acartia > Acartia tonsa. Next base: position 28,338,399 of record NC_137268.1, on the reverse strand, counting down.
AATACTGTAGCACAATTTTATATTGAAACAATGTTGTTTTGTATTAGATGAACTACAAACTTTAAAATAAAATGTTGCTTATCTTATTTTATCTAATAATAGCTACTGTCAATATTGATACCCGGAAGTGCAATATTTAGGAGTGGGGGGGGGGGGGGGATAATGAAAACCACTGATTTTTTTATGGTAGTAAATTACCACATTTTGTGTATATCAAAATTATTTCTAAGGCCTTTGTATCATGGCACGAAGCGCCCAAAAAAATTGGATTTATAAGAGTTAAGGGGAGCTCTGGGTAGGATAATTCACACAACAAATCTTTTTTTTTGGGGGGGGGGGGAATCTAATATATAATAAATATTAAAATATTAGGGCATTAATCATCTCTTTACCTATTTTAACTACCCTCTCCCCCTCCCTTGGAAGTCAAAGACATGCATGGTCGTAACAAAATGAATTTCTGATAGCTGAAAGCATCTAAGTAAATTACTCGTTGCTGAAAGTCAGTTGGATAAATAGTATCTGCAGCTTTCATGTAAAAATTTTAGCCAACAGATATTAAAACATGGTGATAAAACTTTGGGTACCAATATAATTTACAGCTGAATGACACCACCCTATCTCCTAAAATCTTAATGTTAATTTGCTGTTTTAGAATATTATAAAATTTTGTAACACCACATGTATGAAATGAATATATAAATATTTGATTAACCAAGAATGTGTTTAATTGTTTATTTGTGCTTCTTAGATAAACATATTAAACACACATTGTTTTAATATGAAGGTAAATATTATTAATTCATTTGAAAACTCTATAAATTTTACAGACATTTTTATTACTCCAATTTTACATGTCTTGATTCTTATATTCTATACAAATCTTTACTAAACTTAGACATATATCTTTAATAGCAGACGATAAACCACATTTTCTCCAAATGTACCACACTGCATTACAGACCAAAGGACGGACAAAGTGATATATAGAATACGGATTCTTTGATAGTATTTTATCTTGAATAACGACCGAGAAATTATTATGACTTTTACCGGCGTATCCTATTCGTTTGTTAGTTTATTACTTTGGTTTAGGTTATATTGGGTACTGGTAAGTCTAGTAGTGGTTGGGCTCCCCACAGTATAGTTAGAAAAAGCAAAAAATAACCCAATTTATTTTAAGAATAAAGTGGAGGTTAACGGGGGGGGGGGGGGGCTGGTATTAGTAATAAACAGTAATAGTGTTAAACCGTTTGTTGCATTTTATTTGTAAATTATAATCAACTTTCTGTAACTTTTACAGATAACAAAAGTTAATATGATATTTTTATTTTAGTTTGATCTGACGGTTCTTTTCTGTACTTTGTTAATCATACAGACAGTCTTTTCAAGACCTGTTCCTGAGCGTAGGATTTTCAGAAATATAATTTTTAATTTTTGAATCATCTTCCAGCTTACTAAGTGAATGAATGACCTATCCATATTCCATCTTATATTGGTTTGTAAATATTTTTTCTTCAGTAAACAGATCCTGACATTTTCGAAGTTTTTAATTTTTTTTAGCCTTTTATCATTCTTCTTTTCTAATGCCTTTTCAATGCATCTCTATAAGTATTCGCTTTTTTCTATGACTCACTGAAATGTTGCATAACGATAAAGTAAATGATAAACGATAAAGTAACGATAAGAGTAAATGCTATAAGAGTGCCCTTAGCGACAAAGCTATTGGAGTATATTAGTGTATATGGAGACAGCGCAAAATGGCTCCAAAAATGACGTCATACAATAAAGTTTTCCAATGAGAGGCCAGTATATATTGTAATTGACCAATGGTAAAATATATATACTCGCCTCTCATTGGTTATTTTATCGTATGACGTCATTTTTTGGTGCAAATTTTGCGCTGTCTCGTGTATATGTTAAATAACAACCTTTTTCATTTCTTTGTTGGCCAATATCTAATATTCTCTTTATAATAGTTACTTTAAAAATTTACTATTTTGTACTTTTATACACTCAAACATTTTATTTCCTTCAATTTTTGACATATTTTTACTCAATTCAAGTAAAATGATATAAAGTGTATATACGTCTGTACGCATCTATAGCCATTTTCGGTCTGGTTTCATTCCTGATTTGGTCTCTTTTAAGTTTTAACTAATGTACCACTAAAGACAAAGGTATTTCTAAAAATTTGTATCATCAGCAATTGATCCATCAATTATTTTGGGTGGAGTTCTAGCTGCATCTATGCTTGCTAAAGGTAAAAACAATTACAACAGGTTTATAGTAGCTTTCCTTATAGTCTTTAATGTGGAGATTTTATAAATCAAAAGTATCTCATTACGTCGAGTCAATATTAGATATCTGAAGTACTTATATTTCAGGGAAAATTTTATAAACTAATTACATTGGATAAAACTACAAAAAGAAACCAAAGTTTTTATATTTTTCAACTTGATGATTTCTTTAGGTTACATGTATGGATCTTTGGTTGCACATGCCAGTGAAAAATGGAAACATGATTACAAACATTTACAGGTTGGATAACAGTTCTTTATCAATGGATTTATTAATACTTGAATCTTACACCAGATTATCATTTACTCTAATAAAGTGAAACTAGTAGCTGGCTATAATAACGATAACCCCCATCCTCCTTCTTTACCTATCCCTTCTTCTCCTACTGGATGAACGAACTGATCAATAAATAATGTCTATGTTAGCAACCTAAATTAATGACAATTTTTCCCCTGTCTAAATTATTCACGTATGTTCATATCAATTTTTTATCGCATCGTAATATCTAATGTAATATTGAATATTTAAACAACTTTGTTTTTAGTACTACCCCGTGATGAAGCACTACGCCCCCAGCTACCAGACCCCCGCCACCCCTGTGTACTACTACACCCCCACGCCCCCTCACATGCAGAATAACTACGAGTATAAACCTTACACCAACAACTATGCCTCCCATTATAGCTCTCCGCTCTATAGATACTAGATGTTCTTGTTACACAGCTACTCTTTAACTTTTAAACAGAGTTTTAATGCATAATACAATATAAAAGTTTGGAGACTAATATATCACAGTGCGTTTAAAGGTGCTTTGACTTTAGTGTCAGAACATAAATTGGGACATAGTGCATTTCATTACCCTAGGTTAGGTAATTTGATTTGACTTTTCAATAAAATCTAAAATGCAGCCGTTTTTGAGAAAATTAGATTTGAAAAATTTCAAGTTCAATTTTCATCCACTAGGAGTTACCGCATAATCATGACAAGAAAAGCAAAGATTATTTATCTAAAATTTTGAACAAGTTTGCTTTTATAAAGTTCTTCATAAAACCACTCCTTAAGTGAGTTGATTCATGGCCATTTTTATCAGTTGCTTTGCTAAGGTCAAGGAAATTGAGCCTTAAATAAATCATATATAGAGAGGTTTTAAGACAGACTTTATAAAACCAAAGTTGTTCAAAATTTTAAATAAATAATATTTGCTTTTCTTGTCATGATTATGCGGTAACTCCTAGTGGATGAAATTTGAACTTGAAATTTTCAAATCTAATTTTCTCAAAAACGGCTGCATTTTAGATTTTGTTTAAAAGTAAAATGAAGTTACCACATTTAGGTTCTGACAAAAAAGTCAAAGCACCTTCATACGCACTGTGATATAGATTGGAACCTACAAAATTCAATAAAAGTATCCAAAGTTTTCGATCAACGAATAAAACGTTAAAAATTAAAAATATTTGGATAACAGTTTAATTTATAGTCCAATACTCCAATTATCCATCACTTACTTGGGGTATAGTCCTTTTCACGACATCCCTCCATAAGGAGCGATTATTCGTATTTTTAAAATGGCTTTTTATAGGTTATTTTAGGTTAGGTTAGGTTATATTGTGTTAGGTGATTGCCCCACAGGGTTAGGTAATTGGCCCTGCAGGGTTAGAGCCCCCCGCAGGGGCTAGAAATAGGGGAAAAGCTACTGTGAAAAATACGAAGAATCGCTCCTTATGGAGGGATGTCGTGAAAAGGACTATACCCCTTACTTGAAATAAAGTAAAACATAAAACTATTTTTTATTTTTTTACAAAACCTTGCTGTTAACTAAGCAGTACAACGATTAAATCAAATTAAATCTTGAAAATATGATTTTGAATTTTTTTATTTTTAAAATTTAATTATTGAAGTTTAAATAATCATGTTTTTAAATTGTATGGGAATTAGACTTTTTTATTCTTTTCATAATAGGACATTCCTGAAGCAAAGGTATCTTTTTCTTTTATAACTATGATTTTTATATCATAAACTAACAACTAAAATATAATTTTTTTGTTTATTTTGTTATTTTTATAATGTAAGAAATAAATATTAGACAAACTATTATTTTTTATTAAATGCTTTGTTAAAGTCAAACACGTATAATTTGTTAAATTTATCAAATTAAAGTTAATATATAATTATGTTCATTTTTTAAATTGAAACTATCCATTTTGAAAATATTATTTCTTGTTTAATCTGAATCATCGGTCTAAAAAAAGTTTTTTTTTATAGAAAAAGAAAATTCTACATAATTGCTTTATATTTAAAATAAACAACTTTATATAATTCAAAAAATACGATTTCTCATTGGAGGGTGGAGATTCCTTACCCGAAAATAATTTTAAATCTATGAGAAGCTTCAATGTAAAGGTGAAAATACCGGTCCAGTGGTTAGCGAGATCTTTTGGTACACACATCACAGACACACAAAAGACATCCTGATACTTTCACATAAGGATTATAATACCTCTTCTTCAGAAGTAAATGAATCAACAGAATCAGAATCTTCTTGTCTTGAAGCCTTGAAAAAAAAACTATCATATCGAAGTCAAAAGTAAAGTGTGCTTTTATTAGTAGCGAAGCTACTCTGTGAAACGCATGTCTTAAACGTTATTGGTAACGCGAGATTTTCTCAGCTCCAATCAAGATCAAGATATTCACCTACGGCGGTTGCACAGCTTTAATCCTTTACAACTAATTTCCACAGATCATTGGTGTTTGTGGTTCGGTTTACTAAATTTTTGTTTATAACAGTTCAAATATTCCTCAATTTCAGATTTTTAAAGTGTGTATAGATGAAAGAACAAGCAGCTATTTTTGTCTGATTTTCAAATTTTAATGGTAAATAATGTCAAAATTTAATTTTATAGCCTTCTATGGGATTTTAGAACCTGTAAGAGAAAGGACAAGAAGAAAATAAACCGTAGAATTTACGGCCTAAATACCTTTATTATTGCAATTCAAAAGTATACCTGTGTTTTGCCACCCATCCTCTCCCTTCTCCGTGATAAATTTGCCATTAAAGCACTCATTAGATCACCCCCTCCCCCTGAACTAGAACTAAAAAGACAATTACAAATACAAAAAGAACAGCAAAAAAGTAATGATTTTGAAAAATAACAAATATATATGTTATAAATAAAACTAGCATATGCTCTCTATAATTTAAAAGTTAAGATTTTATACATTTTAAACCCAGAGCTTTTAGGGTCAGTCCGTCCGTCCATGACGGTAGCTCTTAACTTAGGCATATAAAAATCGCCCTATAATATTCCAAATTTGCATGATGATATCTGTAACTGTTAGGTATAATTTAAATGGCCTAGCAACTCCATAGTTATTAACAGAAGGTATGTATTTTCATTTTAAACCTAATATTTTTTTAAATAACACTATAATACCCTAAATTTTATTAATTTCTTAAGTATCACACTGTTAGACTGATATATTAATACAATTATTATATAGATTTACCTTATAGGTTTAGGAGCTGGGGTATCTTCTTCTTTTCTCTTTTCCTTTAAACAATAAAAATTTTATATAGGATATTTCTTTGTATATTTATGACAGAGGCTAAAAATTCCAAGGAAAATTAACAATTTTGATTGCAAGACCTTTTACAGCAGATCTTACATCCAACTGTTTCCAAAAATATCACGCGTCTGACATCACATCAATGAACATAATGTATACGACTTTATTTATGAAGCAGTGAAATGACATAATAGTCCCCCAATTAACCCCCACCCCTTTATTTTAAAAAAGAGTTGGGGGAAGAGAGAGGTTTTTTTTGTGGTCAGGTTATATTAGGTATAGTGTAGGCCTGCCCTGCAAGTTAAATATCACTCGCAGATATTGTGCATAAGGAACTAATCCCTCCTCCTTATTTTAGCAAAGTAGGGGTTCAGTGATTGCTATATAGTGAAAGCATCTGAAATTAATTTAACCCCAAAAAACTTACTTTGTGTGATTTTAGACCCGCATTCATAGAACCTCCAGCCGCTCTAATAGCATCCATCAAACTTGCTCTAAAAATAATAAAGAACTTCTGATATTTATCAGGCAATTCTATGACGACAATATGATAGACATGAATACTTTTTTCCAGGGATCTTAAGGAATGGTGCATCGGACGATTATTATTACCCCCAATTACTATAAACAAAATTATAATTCTTGGTAAAAAGGTTTAAACACAGATACTTTTTAAATTTCTATCATAACACCAACAAATGACATAACGTGTTTCAAAATTTAGTTCTTTAGTAAAATTTACTGTTAAATTCCATCCCTGAGATTACTTTTAAAACTAATGAAATTATAATTATACTTTGAGAAAATGCTCATATGTAGATTTAACAAGGATAAAGAAGTGCAAACCTAGAGTCAACTGCTGGTGGGGGAGGAGCCTGTTTAGGGGCTGCTTTTCCTCCATCTAAAAATAAATCTTGTTTTATTGGCTGTAGAAAAATGGCAGTTTTCCTCAAAGTGCCTAGTTGACCACAGAAACCCTCAAGTTCAGTTATTTTATATTGGATTAGGACCGCAGAATAGGTATATTATACATACATTAGTTATAGTTGATGCTGTGAGTATTGGTGCAAAAAATATGACGTAACAAAAAAAATTAGCCAATGAGAGGCCACTATAAATTTTACCATTGGTCAATAACGGCCTCTCATTGGCTAATTTTTTTTGTTACGTCATATTTTTTGCACCAATACTCACAGCATCGTTATAGTTATTACTAGCGGCTACACCACTAGAGGCCTCTTGGTGCCTTATAAGGATAGGGGGGTGTTATTTTTTGTCTCTCAAAATTACCTTTAATAAATATTATTGTAAAGAAGAGCCATATCGGTTTAACAGTAGCTAGTTCCTTCGCCACACAAACACACAAACAGATACTTTTATATAAGGATAACCTGTAGTATCCACTGAGGGTGGGGCTGGGGGAGGGGCGGGCGGTGCAACTGGGGGCGGGGGAGGGGGTGGTGCAATTGATGTAGGTGGAGGTTGGGGTGCTGTAGGGGGCGGGACAATGGGCGGAGCATTTAGTTGTGTTGGGACTTTAGGTGTCGGATTTGTTTGTGGTGGGGCACTGGTCGTGGTAATCATTTGAGGTGGATCAGATGTTGCTTTAACAGCTGTTATCTAAATTATTTATGAAGGAATCGTTATTTCTCATCGTATCATTCCGCGGATATTAAAATGAAAAATTATAAGACAAGCTGAGTGAGAAAAATGCTTTGGCTTAGAAAAAGGTGCAACTCTTTTTTATTAATAATGCACAATTAGGACATTAAACCAAAAGTGAAAAAGTTTAAATGTCGCCCATCTTTACTTCTCAAAAAGTTTTAATTTTCCCAAATACAGCCTCAATTCGAAGTATTAGTTCATTACAAAAACTGGAATCTAAATTGATATTTTTAACTTAAACAAGCGGCTTCGCCCCTAGCCTCTAAGGGCTTGCTTAAGTGTGCGGTGGGGGTTCCCACATCCCCTTTTTTTTTTTTTTTTGGGCGGTGGGGGTGTCCAAAACCTCAAGAATATATCTTATAAACACTTCAGGACCAATAGGTATTTTCTCTGAAGAGTTGAACCCAATCAATTCATCGGTTAATGAGATTTTAAGCTTCAGACAGTCAGACAAATATACATCGTTCTACATTGTATTAAAGATATTATTAACTAAAATGTATATTTTATATTTTAAAATTTTTACCTTAGTTTCAGAACTATTTGCTTGACTTTCAGATTTATTGTTAGACTTTTCCTATTCAAATATTTATCAAAACAAACAAGAACGTCCAAATTTTTGGTATGGGATAGAAAATAATAATGGGGAGGGTAATTCACTTTTAGGGGGGGGGGGGTTAAATCCCCTTTTCCCAAACCCACTTTGACTTAACTGAAAAAATATCATAATAAAGGATTTTTTGATTAAAAAATAATTTGTTTGCTCTCCTTCTTTAGATTAAAGTTTGTTGGTTACCTTATTTTTCTTATAGGACCTAAAAAGTTGGAATATTCATTTAAACTTAAATACATCAAGAGTTAAATGTTCTTTATTTTGCGTTAAGTTGAAAAAAAAATGATTTGTTAAGAAAAAGTGTACTATGAAGTTTAATGAATACCCTCCTTTTAGTCTTTTTAGGGGCAGTATCCATAAAAGGAGGATCTTGACTAAAACTGATGTCAGAAAAGCCGCCACTTAGCTCCTACAACATATAAAAATTCAATAGGAAATTTTTTTGGTACTTCATATAGTCAGGGATCGTAATAAGCCAATTACGATAAGCAAAATTACCCCTATAGTAGATCAAATTATTTTCGGAAAAATTCAATCAAGATTTAATTTAAGTTTGTTTGTTTTTTGACAAACAAATGGGTAAGCAAAATTTACAGTACAACATACACCCTCTCCTCTTCTCCCTCCCTGAATACATTTTTTAAAATTTTAGAAAAATCAATTTTGTATAATTTGTATACTAAGTACAACTACATTAAAATTAGGATATTCCGTGGGGTCATCTCGAAAAACACCAGTCCCCGAAACGCGTTTTCTGAAATAGGTATTTTCTGGGATGGTCATTTTATGAGTATAGCTATTTCATACTTACAACCACTTCTGCAGGCCATTTTTAAAAATAGGTAGCTAGTAAAAATTCTAAATGTGCGTTTTTGAGATCAGCATTTTTTCAGATAGGCGTTTTTTGAGTATAGTCTTTCTGTTTACCTGGACAATATTTGGTAGTTCCAGGTTATCCGGGAGCTCCAGAGTAGGCAGGTCACCTGGAATTTCAACAATTAAATATCAAGTATTAAAACAATGACGTCCAGGGGGAGTGGGAGATAAAGTGGCGTTTCCTCCCCTTCCCCCAACCCCCAAAATCAAAATTCTATCCTCAGTTAGGGTGTGTCCCCCCCCCCCCACAAAAAAAGAGAAGAAAATATATAAATAAAAGCTTGGACATTCTTGTTTTAAAGGATATATTCCTCTATATTCGGCTTCCGTGTTCAACCAAAAGCATGTCCATTTTATAACTTTATTCATTGTTTATTTTAGTTACATATTTAATGATAATTTGGTGTTGATGAGCTGGAAATTAACGTTTATAGGATAATTATATCATATAAAAATATGACCCAAAAGCAAAAAAAAGATTTATATTGAACATAACTTTCTGGTAATGATTATAGAGTGGATACGCATTATCTAACTGTTACAGGAATCACCATGACAAGTTTGAAATTGATAGGACAATTCTAGTATTCATAAATTAACAATAAGAGCTATCTATTACGAACGAACGGACAGACCAATCCTAAAACTTAATGTATAACAGCATTGCTTTAAAATTTATATATTTACCCAAATCAGGATTGTAGAAGAGCTCCTCCCTGCCATCAATCTTATCTTCATCTCCCTGAAATTTATTATCCATGATCTTGTGCATGTTATGGACTTTTACATTCTTGTACTTAAAAATAAATCATGATTTTCTATATTAAAATCACGAAACCTTTACCTTTAAATTTTACTTATTATCATTATATATATCAACCTGTTCATCTTCATTGTCAGAGCTTTCAGAATTATCTTCGGAAGAATCATCAAACATTTCTTCATTTACAGTTTCATTCTTATCATTCTCCATATTGTTGTCATTAGTAACTTCAGACTGAAAATATGAATTATTACAAATATTGGAGACTATGTTTGATAGATGGATAGATTCCTTTATATTTTAATGCAACCATTACCATTAATGTAAGTTACGATATTGGAAATCATTGTTAAAATTTCATAAGCCTATCTTATAAGTAAACTTGTCATGAGAATCAACACAAAAATCATAAGTTTATCTTGAATAACAGCCAAAAAAATCAGTTTCCAAGCGTGGTCTTAGGGTTATAGAGTAGCTTTGCTACTATTAATACAAACCTTTTCATTGTAAATATCTGTTTCAGGATACTTGATAAGTTGGTCTGTTCCAAATACCAACAGATTTGAACAAAACTTAAATTATATTTAGTTTAAATGATTATCAATAATTAAGGTCATGTTTTAAATAATTAAAAATATCTTTTTATAAAAAGAATTGTTAAGATTTGTTTGGATTTAATATTGAAAGATTCACTTTTTATTAATTTTTATCCTTATTTGTCCGTAACATCTCGCTAACCACTGAACCGAAATGAATACCTTTCCAAGGGTCCAAGAATGTCTATATGGTGTAGATTCAAGTCTAGGGGAGGGTTATAGCATCCCTCCCCTATTCCTTCCAATACCTTAGAGGTTAGGGGTGCAGTCGCTAGTTAATTTTAAAAAAATACTAATCTTTTTTCTTTAATCTGTTGTGTGGGAGAGTTCTTCCTTGCATTTGATTGTCCCTGGTGAGTAATAGTTATTTCTCGTATCGTATTATAAACGGCTTTCCGCGGATATAGAATGTACAATTATAAGATGAAAACTAGTTTTTTTAGCCCCGAGGTGTCGAAGGCACCGGCTAAAAAAACTGGTTTTAATCTTATTATTGTACATTTCTATATTCGTAGAAAACTGGATATAATACGATGCTAGACATAGTTTTTTTCGTATGGATGGGAACCGGTTCCTATCCACCGGATTCGAATGAATACGAGAAAAAGTTTTAAAAATCATGCTAAAACCCATAGCAAAAGCCAAAGCCGCGCGGCTAAAGGTCTATGCGGCTGTCGACCCGCTGATAAACCATAATAAAAACTAAAAAATTATTAAAAATTAAATATTTTTAATTTAATGCGTAGTACTGCAGTATGCATGTACCCAGTATGGTGTTTGTCGGGGCCAACAAAACACGATGCGAAAAAAAAACAATTCAAAGTTTTCAAATCTTAACAATTATCATTAGAAACCATGGATCTAAAGGGATAAGCCAATGACCGATGAATTGATGTACGTACATTCCCATTGATGATACACAAAATCACCCCTTCTGTAGATTAGAATTAGTGGTTGAAGAGTTAGGACGCTCAACTTAATGAATCAACCAATCTAAATTCACTAAAGACCCCAAAGTTGTAAATCAAACAAAAAGAAAACGTTACTATAAAACTTTGGGGACTAGTGTAATAAACAGTTCATTGTCCCCTCTCTCTCTCTCTGATTACAAACACTTATCTGACAAAATAAGGCAGACACACTTCTGAGCTTTCAAAACACATTTTTGTGCTAAAAAATTAAAAATGAACTCTACCTTTTTAGAAATAATTCTATTAGGAGAAGATAAGTTTCTTGAATGAACATCATTGGAAGACAGGACACTTTTTGAAAGTTTGGATTGATAGTTGAAGGCTTCCTTGAATGTTTTCTCGTACAGATGTGCTTTTCTACCAGGGTACTGTCAGTTCAGTATACAAATTTATTTTAACTTAAACTTTTCAATCCGTGAGACAATTAAAATAGTTATTTTACCTCACAAAATTCTACAAAAAGTTTATTTCTATTTCTTTTGTAGGTAGTTATCATTGTATATTAAAAAAATATTTTTAAATTTACATTTTAAACGTTTCCTAGATTAAATTCTTCTTTTTTACATTTTAAACCATTTCAAAATGCTTTATTTCATTTATTGTTTGTTTTTATGTATTACTCAATAATTGTTGATGCTTATTTTTGGTATTTACCCTTAAAGTAACCATTGAGCACATAAAACCCAACACCCTCATTTTTAGAATGAATTAAAAATAGGGAATGATTGATATTTTATCAATATGCCGAACCCCTGTGTGGCTACTTAGTACCCTATGGAACCTAACCTTACCTAGCCTAAGTTAAGGTAAGAAATTTGAATGTTTTTGAACCCTTAAATAGGAGATTTTAATCTAACTTTATTTAAAAATAAATTCCTTAGAAGCACATTTAATGGTCGTAGCACTTTTCATTGTAGAAATCTTATCCAGATTTTCATGGATTTTTTCTAACCTAAAACAAATATTTATTTATTTGTTTGTAAACAATCTTCTAATCGGGAGAGAGAAGACATTGGGCTATTTATTAGACTAGTCCCCAAAGTTATATAATAACTTTTTCTTAGACGTTGAAGTTTCTCTACTGTTAAACTGGGTAACGTTCGTCCGTCGTGTTCCGCCGCTCGCACTCTGCACACCAGATATATACCTTTGTTCCAAAGATGACATAACGTCTGAAAATTGTTGGGTTCTTGAGTTCATTTTTGTAAACATTTCCTGGGCAGTTTGTTCTATCAGTTCAAGACTCCTAAATAAATGCGTGCATCATTAAAAGGTAAACTATTTTTAACCTCCTTTGTATGACGAAATAATATAAAGAAGACAAACTTGCTTGGGACAATTTGTAATGTCTTTATAATTGTAAACCAAAATTCATACTTTGTTTGTGGGTTAACCCTTAAAATTAGATTATCTATATTCGATAATATTGTATTGTTTTAGGCTTAGCAAGCGCCCTAAACAAAAAAGCCTAAATCCATAGAAGTTAGAATTAAATATAAAGCTTCGATAATACAATCCATAAAGAACTAAAAAGCATATAAACAGGAATGGATATATTAACATGAGAAATTTTATCTTCAATTTAGGTTGCTAATATTGACCTCATTTATTGGTCGGTTCATTCATCCAGTAGGAGGGGAGTGGGTGAGATAAATGGATGGTGGGTAATTTTATTTTAGCCAGCTGCGAACATCTCTTTATTACAATACATGGATATCTAGTGCAACATCCAAGTAATAATATATTGATTGTTACAACATACCTTAAACTTTGTTGTAGAATTTCCTCCTTCCTAAAATTAATTAAATTATTAGAACAGATTTGACAAAAAATTAAATCAACTAAGTCTGAGAAAGTATTTTCAAGTTTCGCTTTAAACCCGATAAATATCCGCTGGAATAGAACCGGTTAAATGGCTATTATAAAATTAGAAAGACACACAATTTCTGAAAGGGAGGGGAGAGAAAGGGCGTCCAAAAGGACGACCAAGCTTTTTAAATTTTTTCGGGGGAGGGGGAAAATCACCCCTTTACTCACCCCCTCTTGGACGTCCTTTGGGGGAGAGGATGGTTTCTTAAATTGTATTATTAGAATATTTACCTCAAATTTTGATTTATCAATGATATATTATTTACTTTTTGGTCCATTTTAAAATAATTAGTTTGATGTGGCTAAATAAACATTTAATCTGAAACTTACCATAAACTTACTATAAACTCACACAGTTTAATAAGAGCAATAGATCATAACTGTAAGCATAAAGGTATGACTATGTATTTTTTCCTTTACATATAGATTATAGATACACTAATCGATGTAGAATATACGTGAATATCATGACAGGGAAAAAATTGAAGTCAATTTAGCTTGCTAACATGGAACTCATTTATTGGTCAATTCATTCATCCAGTAGGAGGGAAAGGGATGGTGAAAGAAAGGAATCGTTTTTTTAGCTCGCTGCAAGTTTCACTTTATTAGAAAAAATGAAAATCTGGTGTAGATCCGAGCAATAATCTATCCTTTGAAACTCATAAACATACATATACGATTTCTTTTACTGTTCATATTAAAATCACGAAACCTCTAGAGAAAATAAGCATTTGTGTCTTTTGAAGAATGAACGGCAGATTTACGGACTAAGCATTGTACTGGATGCTCATTGGTAGAGAGAATCTTTACAAAAAATTTCATCAGTCTATCTCAAATACCAGCCGAATAAAATAAAAACTTGTCTGGACTGATGGATAGACAGACAGACAAAGTGAACTAAAGAGTAACTTCGCTTCTAAAAAGAAATTATAAAGCAAGGATTTGTTATATTATTAGTAAAAGTGTAAAAAAAAACTGATAAAAATAATAACTAATGTAAAAAAGTAACTAGTGTCAAATTGTTTAACAAGTTGTATAGATTTTGTGGGAGTTATTATATAGCATAAAAAAAGATAACAATTATATATACACTTTCCATTAATTTGATTATTAACTTAGACAAGAACGACTATATAGAAAGGATTTTTCTATTGAATAATTTAGAACTGTCGTAAGTATTCACTAGCGGGCCAGGATAAGCCCCTAGAGGCCTCTTGGGACACTTGTCAGAAGAGGCTTGATTTAAGTCGTAAAATATTATTTTGTACGTGAAGAAAGTCGCTCAAAAAATTCTGACGTCATAAAAATGAGGGATGAGGAGAGGAGGAGTGTAAAAGAAAAAAAGATGGACAATTCCTCACTTTTATGACGTCACATGATGATTTGTTGAGCGACTTTGTTCGCGTACATTATTTCTAGAAAGTAGAAATTTTTTCCTTGTAGCAAAAGGGTTTGAGTTACATTTCTCAAAAATATTTATAAACTTTTCTAGGACCTATAAGAGGATTCACTCTAAAGGAGAACCATATCATAGACTTATAAAAAAGATTCTGTAAATATGTTTCTAGTGTGGCTTCGAAACCGATTAATATCCAGTGGATAAAAACCGGTTCTTAGCCATTAAATCATACAAATAAAAATCATGTATAGCATCTAATTTCAAACATCTTTCAACGATAGTAAGAATTAAAATCATAAAATCAATATCAGTTTTGTTAGCCTCTTAGCAACATTATTTTTTTTTTAAATTTATAAATCTACGGAAAGCTGTCTATAATACGATGCAATCAAGAAATTCTTTGTATGCTTAAATTAAACAGATAATACTAAATAGTTACAGGTCGATACAGCAATGCAAAGACAGTCCTTGTAAAAAATACGCTTTCTAGTCTAATTAAAAGTAATTTTCAATCTTCTTAATTACAAAATTACACTATTTTGTTTTTTAAAAAGTACAATTGTTTAAATGAGCGAAAAAGTAAATCTTCTAAATTTGACCGATTTATTCAACAGAAACTGCATTTAAAATGTCTAACAAAATTTATTGGTTCAAACCAAGAATTATAAAGTTTGAAGGTGCGTGGTTTACAATTTGAACTGATCGTGTTCTGCTTTTCAGAAGAGCTGCCTTTAGGTTTCATGTGGTATCAATTTTGAGAGAGGACAAGACAATGGCCGATAATGTACATTCCCTATGACATACACAAAAATTACCCTTTCGAAATTACCCAATTATTATTCGAAACGTTTGTACACTTAACTTATTAAAATTCAATAAAAGTCACCACCATTGGTACGCCAACGAATAAGAAAACGTTTTTTATAAAACTTAAGGACTAGTGTAATAAACCCTTCCTTCTTGTATTTCATGCCATATAGATTCGACTTAATATTCACACAAATTTGATGTAGAAATAAAGGAGAGACTATGTATAAAGACGCTGCTACGCGTCTTACAAATTTAAATTTAGTGCAGTGAAATGGAATGGGATAATAAGGAATGGATAATTAGATGCTAAAAAGTAAAAGGATTAAGGTCTTTTACTTTTATATATAGAGATTATTTGTGTAGGTATAATAATTTTAATAAATTCAGAAAGTGTTATTTAAAGCTTATTTTCTGTGCTTGTATATGATTGTTTGTAAGTATTTTTTAGCGGTTTCCCCTCAAAGGACTTAATAAAGTACAGAAACCCCTCCCCCTAGTCTAAATAAATTGAAAAAAGTGTGTTTTACTTTAGGTTTTGTAAATTAACCCCCTCTCAATTAATAAAAACTCCTTCCCCCATATCTTTATTTTATTTTGAAATAAGAAGCACCTAACTAGCATCGTTTTTCTTAATTCTAATTTTCCTAGAGGCCAAGGAAGCAGCCATTTATGAAGAATGTTACCATAAATAGACTTAAAAATTAGCAGATGTTTTTACGTCTGCGAATTTCCATACCTCAATTATTGTTTCAAAGTAGGAGTGGCTTGGGGAAAAACATAATTATTGTGTTATTACATTTCTTGTAGCACAGCTACTTTATAGGTTGGAATATGTCTGTCTTGCCACGCGAGTGTCTTCCGTTCAAAAGTAATAAAGCATCCACGAAAGTCTATTAGTGTCATCGCTCTCAACCTCAAGTGGATCCGGCCAATCGGGGGTAATAGCTACCTTACCAGCTTATCAAATAAGAGTAAGACACATTTTTTTTGGGGGGGGGGGAGGCCCGGAGGGGGGGGGGGGCGGGGTATTTTTTAGAAAGTTGTTGCGTACCCTCCCCGCTTCATTTCTTATCTATTATTTGCGTTTGCTAAATAAACGGACTAAATTATTCTTGTTTTCCGCGAAATTTTACATAGAGATTCATTTGCAGTAAGAACTTTTCATTTATCATCGGTTAATGGAACATTTTTGGCAACTATTTTTTGTGTACATTGTTTACCAGTCAGAAAAGCAAGGGATCTAAAGGGATGAGATAATATGGCCGATAAATTGATGTACATCCCCAATGATGATTCACAAAATTAGTGGTCGAACACTCAACTTAATAAACCAAAAAATCATCCCCAATGATGATACACAAAATCCTCTCTTCTGTAGATTAGAATTATTAGCTGAAACGTTTGGACATTTATCTTAATGAATCTACCAATCAAAATTCACTAAACGTCTCCAAAGTTGTCTTTATTATAAAGCTTTGGGGACTAGTTTAATAAACTGCCCATTGTTCCCTCTCTCTCTTTCTCTCTGCAAAAAAGCACCTTTAGCTCTAAACAATCGACTTATGTTGTCATACTCATAAATTTGCTTTTAAAATATTAAAACCCAAGTCTAGGAACATCTAACAAAGTTGTTTTAATACAGACAGGCGAATTAAAGTGAGTTAAAGAGTAGCTATTCAGATAAAATTAAATGAAACCATAAATGTTGTAAAAACAAAGATGACAACATCCATAAAAGAGAAGCTCTAAAAACAGAAGGTAAAACAAACGAACAATAACTCTTGAAGAGTGTCTAAACAATGAATTTTCATGATTTGATTGCAAAATTGCTTAAATACAGGATACAGTAGAAGGACATACTTTTATTTTATGGATTTGATTATCCTAACTGTTATAGAAATTATAATAGAAAGTTTGAAATCGATAGGACAATTGTAACATACATAATGTAACGAAAAGAGCTGACCGTTATGGATGTACTGGCCCAAGTTATAGAAAAGCTTCGTCTTTAAAAAATGTCGTAAAAACAATAATAAACCAGCGAAAGTAAAGTTTTTGTGAAATATCAATTAATCAAATATGAACTTTAATTTTACAACACAAACGTGGCGTAAAAAGATGATCATTAATTTTTGCTATTTTAAGTAATAGTTAACTTAAATTGCAATAAGATTTAAGCCATTTGGATAAATCTATGATAAAACCAAACTACATTTATATAACTTTTTTTTGCGTCTGTTACTTAAACTGGCATTTTCGCCCCCTAGAGGCCTCTAGGGGCACTTATAGTAGGTCGACCCCCATCCCTCATTTTCAATTTTAGTTTTGCAAAGAAAAAATTTTTTTCTAAGGGCGATTTCTCTTCGGAGGTTGTGTCGTTTCAGCGGTTAGCGAGAACCTTCTGTAAAGACAGAGAGATACACAGACATTCTGTTTCTTTTTAATAAGATGATATTGAACATATATTTCTACTTGTTCATCCTTTTATAATAATTAAGTGAAGATAATCTACAAAATTATTCGTCGATTGGTAGCACTAGTTTTTATGCCTTATTTTTCTGCATATTCAGTTTAGTTTCGAATTTCTGCTTGAGCCGTGTCATTATGCAAGACGTTAAAAATTTACCTACTCAACAAAAAATGCCCTCATAAATACCAACAGACGTATTGGTTCTGATGAAGGGGGTTGACAACACCCCCTTAAAATTAAAATTAAAAATACCCTTTCCTCTTTTTCCACCGCGGGGTTTATGACTTCCCTAAACCCCGCCATAAGATATGATATAATTGTTAAAAGCCATTGTTTTGCTAAATCACTTTATGTTACACACTAATTTAGAATGATTCTTTATTTCTAAATTTTGTGCAACCACCATTTTAACCAAAAAAATTAAAAACAAGGTTGATTCTGTTCTATAGTAGAGAAGATATTTATAGAAATAAAAGCATGATTAAATCACTTCATCAATATGAGTGCAAGCTGGAAATGGCTTTGCTTATATTATTTGGCTTATAACTGTAAAAAAAAACTACAATTCAACCAGCGTTAAAAAGTTATTTCTCGCATCATATATAGACAGCTTTTCGCGGATATAAAAATAAAAAAATTCAACATTAAACCATGATTTTTCAGTATGACTGAAAAACGGTTCTAATTAAGTGGATATTTATTATTCTCAGCCAGCGACTCCCCCTTACTAAATTTATGATTTTTGAAGAAAACTTATTTCAAGCGGGACCTTTTCACCTTTACTTAAACTAAAATTAAAATCAAATTTAAGAGTATTTTTCTATATAAATATCAGGGAAAAGGGAATGTGATTCTGTCAAACAATTCTAAAAGAAAAAAAAAACCCTTCTTTTTTCTCAGTTACGTAAAAAAAAACAAGTTTTACTCCAACTTTACTCCAACAAAATATCAAATTTTGTGGCATTTTAATTGGAATTAATTGGCTGAAAGCAGCCCCGGATAAATATATAAAGGATAAAACCATTTTTTTCTATTGAGTGCATTTTTCGTGATTTATTTTGCAATAATAATTAATTTGTACCCTGTTATTATGGATTAATTATTGGAATTCTGTTTTTTTTTTATAGACACACAGACCAGAGCGGCATTGACTAATTAACACTCTGAAAAACAGTTTGTAAAACAAAGCAAAATACAGAAAAATAACAGGATGTGTTTTGTGTGTCTGTTGTAAAGGATCTCGATAACCATTGAATTGATATAGTTCTTCTTTGTCGTTGTTTTTGCCAGCTGTGAGTATCCCTTTATTAGAGTACAAGAAAATCTGGTGCAAGTAATACAATATCTATTGGTATGAGGGAAAAATAACAGTTCGGTGGTAATAAATTCACCTATAATTGTTTGCCAGAATCGTTGTCCCTGGTTTTGCCAATATCTTTGCTACCGACAAATATGATCTTCCTTTATTTTGTGTTAAAGCAATGGATGTAGAATATACGTGGATATTATGACAGGAAAAAATTGTCTTCAATTTAGATTCCCCTAAAATTCATCCAGTAAGCTGAGGGGGTTAAGGGAGATCTTTATTTTAGCCTGCTACATGTTTAACTTTATTAGAGAACATGAAAATCTGTTTTAAGATCCAAGTAATAATAAATCCATTTTTAGAGGATGAAAAATCAGGGATTTTAAGGCTTAGGACAATGGTCGATAAATTAATGTACATCTCCAATGATGAAACACAAAATTAACCCTTCTGTATCGTAAGATTAGTGGTTGAAAGGCTTGAAAACTCAACTTAATAAAGCAAACAATCAAAATTCACTAAAGGCCCCATAGTTGTTAAACTAACAAATAAGAAAAACTTTGGGGACAAGTGTAATTAACAGCCCATTGTCTTCTCTCTCTCTCGGATAAAAAAATGCATTAATCCTATTATCCCATGTTAATATTATTGAAGATAAATCTGGTAAATATCCAGATTATTCAGTTTTTAGAAGGTTTGCTTTCAATCTTTTTAATCAATAAGGTACATGGTAAAGGGTAATATTTCGTGATAAGACAATGGCCGATAAATAATAAATTACACTTAAAATTACCACTTATGTAGATTAAAATTCATTGTTGAATTGTTTGGACACTCAGCTTATCATGAACCAACCAATCAAAATTCAGTAAAAGTCCCCAAAGTTGTTTAGCCAACAAATAAGACAATGTTATCACAAAAATTTGGGTTCTAGTTAATAAACAGCCTAATGTACACTTTCTCTCTGGTAATATTCGCACTCTTAGAGAAAAAACTATATTTTAGCTATTAAAAAAGCTTTAATTTCAGTTGTTTAAAATTAGGGTGAGCATTCGAAAGTTTTTGAATCTTGAATTTAAATATTTCTGTATTTCAATCAGAAGCGTGCAAAAGAGCCAATAGAGGTAAAAATTGAAAAAAAGACAATTCTGGTATAAAGGGGTGTCAAAATTTCAATGACAAAAAACTACTGATTTCTCTTTAATTTATATATCTCTTTATTTTAGTTCATATACCATAAAGGTCGATTGATAATATCAAAATTATGATTTAATTTCAGATTTTTAAATTCCCCCCCCCCCCCCCCCTCCAAAAAAAATCATTTTTATGTGCGTTCAATTCTGCAAATAAAAAATTACGTCATACAATACAAGTGTCCCATGATAGGCCAATATCCAATTTACCATTGGTCAATTACAAAGTATACTGGCCTATCATTGGTCATTTGTATTTATTAAATGGAAATTGTGTGCTTTTAAACTTGCTAAAATATAAATTTTTAAAATTTCATCTATAATACAAAGTAGCTTGATGTCTGTCAGTAACCGCTTAACCGATTGGGCTCTACTCTTCAAGGAATATACCTACAGGTCCTGTGGTGGTTTTAAGCTATTTTCTTGGGGAGTGGGACACCCCCAACCCCCCCCCCAAAAAAAAAATTGTTTTTATGCAGTTACTTCACATACATTGGCAGCACCAGAAATTTTTATTATATTTTTTTAAAAATTACTTCTTGGGACAAAGCCTCTAGAGGCTAGGGGCGAAGCCGCTAGAGGATAATATAAGACATTTATTATTGATTTACTCTAAAGAAAATTTAAATGTCATATTGTCTTATATACACAATATCTTTTCCTCTTTTAATAATTAGTTTGTTTAGAAGACAAGAACAATTATTTACATGATAAACGTCCAAGGGTGGGGGAAAAAGGGGGGTGTTTAAACCCTCCAAACTTTGAAGTGCGTCACTTTACCCTCCTAAAAATCAAAATTTCTATTAATTTGAAGAAACTTATGACAAAGAAGATTTGTTAAAGTGTAGGGTGAGTTGTATCGGCCCTTCCCCTCATGTCCATTTGCATTAAATGATGCTCTGTACCAATAAAAACCTTACCTAAAAAGTGTGGAACGATTAGTCCAGCCGTTTCTGAGACCTTACTGGATATGCATACATCTTTAAGTACATAGAAACAGACATCCTGTTAGTATTTAGGATAGATTTAGTCGAATTCATCCTTTAGTTTGCGAATTACATAAAAGCTGTGTTCAGATAACAATTCTACTAATAGCAAATATCACTTTTATTTGATTTATAAAAATAAATTAGTTTCTAATGCTTACTCATATTTAGGGAACAAATAATAGAGTGAACTATAATAGACCGAAAAATGGCAAAAAAATGTTTTTTTTTTCACAAATAGTTGATAGTTTGAATAGCCAAATAATGAGGTAATAAAACGTCCATACTTTTTAAAGCCAACGAATGAGAAAATGTGTGTCTAAAACTTTGGTGACGTATATCACTGTGGGCTACAATTGAATCAAGACAAAAGTAAGTGCCGAGCCCTGGGACCTATGTAGGGTGAAAATATACATAAATCCTTGATGATTCTAGGTGGAGACAAAATATTTTAGCGGGGTCTTTTGGTTTTTTTTCAATTTAAAGTTCTAAAAAAAAATTGAAAAAAATATGAAAATCTTGAATAAAAAACAAACAAAAATTGATTTGTAATATTTTATTTTATTTAAAGATACAAACAACTTATATAAATACTATAAGCTTTAAAAAAATCACAATTTTCAAATTTAGACTTTCAATATAAAGATTTGTAGAAAAAACCTAACAACAAATTCTAACATATTTCTGATCAACATAGCAATAAAACGTCTTTTGCAAAATCTTTATCATCAAAAATAAATAGCACTTACTAAAGACTTTTTTTCATTTAAACTTATACTTTTCACATTATTTAACTTTAAAGATTGATTTTTTTAAAAAGAAAGGTTGCGTGATTTTTTTATTCATAATTAATTGCCTAATTTTGAGATTCAGATAAAAAACCTTACTGCTTTATATCATTGGATACTTTACTAGCAGCGGCTACGCCTCTAGAGGCATATAGGGACCCTTAGGTTGGGGAGGAAGACGAACCCCCCCTTACAATTACAGTTTTTTTTTAATGAAAAAGTTAAAAACATTTATTTTGGAGAGTTGATTCTCTTAGGATAGTGATGGTAGCCTTCCCTAAAATAGTAATAAACCTTACCAGGACATATAAGAAGCTACCATGTAAAGGAGAACCATATTGGTTCAGTGGTTAGTGAGATCCCTTGGTGCACAAAGACTCACATAGAACGTGTTACTTTATTATAAAGATACATATATACACAGAAACTCTACAATCACAGTATGTCTGTTTGTTCATCCGTCTGTATAAAAACATTACAGAATATATTTATTTGGTACTAGCGGCTACGCCCCTAGAGGCCTTTAAGGGCACTTGAGAGGGGAAGAAGTGGTTGAATTCTACAACTAGATTTTTATTTTAGACTTAAAAAGAAAAAGTTATTTTTTGTGTGTGAAATGGGGTCCTTTTTTAGGGGTGTATTTCTCCTAGGATGGTGGAGGTACCCTCCCAAAATAAGTTATAAACCTTCCAAGAACCAATGAGAAGCTACATAGAAAAAAAAGAACCATTGAACATTGTTAATTACTATTCAGGGATCTAAAGAGATAAGACAATGACCGCTAAATTGATTTACATTCCCAAATATGATACATGAATAACCCTTCTGTATGTTTCAGTTAATGGTTGAAATGTTGGGCACTTAATTTAATAATCCAACCAAACAAAAATCGCAACAGGTCCCTTAAGTAGTTAAGCCAACGAATAACAAATTCCTATATTAAACTATGGGGACTAGTCTAATAAACAGCCCATTGTCCCATCTCGCTCTGATTAATATATTTTTGTATCTGTATGTTTCACTTGCTATTTTCTTTATTTGTATTCTTTTAAACTTAAGAGCTTCACTAATTATAGATGTTGTCTTTTTCCCTTGTTAAATCGAATTACCTAATTCTGGATATTCTTTGAGGTTGATAATTACAATGATATTTTATTAAATGGAAAAAGAACAATTTAATCATAATTCAAGATAAGAATTATTTTATCACTAGCGGTTTTGCCCCTAGAGGCATCTAGGGGCCCTTGATAAGTGGGGGGAAGTTGACCCCTCCCCTACTTTCAGTTTTAGTATGTAAAAGAAAAAGTTGTTTTTAAATGTTGGGTAGGAACTAATTTTTTCTAAACTCAAAACTTCTCAGGACCATGAAAAAATTGAACCAAGAAGAACTATATCAGTTAAGCGGTTACAAAGAATCTTCGGTACCGACAGACACCCTCACACACACACACACACACACAAACAGACAGACACAGAAACTGTTACTTTTATATAAGGATTAATAGACACTAAACTACTCCTTAATATGTTGATCCTATATCAGTCTAAAAGAAGAACCAAATTGGTCCAGCGGTTAGCAAGAACTTCAGGCACAGACAGAAAAAACACACGGACATCCTATCTTTTTTTATACAGGGATATAACTTTTAAACGATAGGAAAATTTTTTTTTTTCCAGATGATATTTCTCTCCCTGCTTTAAAGCACTATTTATGATACAAAATAGATTGATGTCTGTTTGTCCATCTTTCTGATGCTTAAGAACTGATATGGTTCTTTTTTACTTTACTATGTAGCTTCTCATTGGTCCTTGGAAGGTTTATAACTTTTTTTGAGAAAGAGAAGAGAAATCGCCCCTTAAAAAAGGACCACAACACACAAAAAAACTTTTTCTTTTTAAGCCTAAAATAAAAATATAGTTGTTGAATTCAACCCCTTCTTCACCTCTTAAGTGCCCCTAAAGGCCTCTAAGGGCGTATCCGCTATAGCAAAATAGATATATTCTGTATTGTTTTTATACAGACGGATGAACAAACAGACATACTCTGATTGTAGAGTTTCTGTGTATATATGTATCTTTATAATAAAGTAACAGGTTCTATGTAAGTCTTTGTGAACTATGGTTCTCCTTTACATGGTAGCTTTTCATATGTCCTGGTAAGGTTTATAACTATTTTAGGAAAGGGTACCACCACTATCCCAAGAGAATTAACTCTCCAAAATAAATGTTTTTGACTTATTCATTAAAAAAAACTTTAATTGGAAGGGGGGTTCGACTTCCCCCCCAACCCATGGGCCTCATATGCCTCTAGAGGCGTAGCCGCTGCTAGAAGATTATCCATTAATATAAAGTAGTAAAGTTTTTTATCTGAATCTCAAAATTAGGCAATTAATTATGAATAAAAAAATCACGCAACCTTTCTTTTTAAAAAAATCAATCTTTAAAGTTAAATAATGTGAAAAGTATAAGTTTAAACGAAAAAAAGTCTTTAGTGAGTGCTATTTATTTTTGATGATAAAGATTTTGCAAAAGACGTTTTATTGCTATGTTGATCAGAAATATGTTAGAATTTGTTGTTAGGTTTTTTCTATAAATCTTTATATTGAAAGTCTAAATTTGAAAATTGTGATTTTTTTAAAGCTTATAGTATTTATATAAGTTGTTTGTATCTTTAAATAAAATAAAATATTACAAATCAATTTTTGTTTGTTTTTTATTCAAGATTTTCATATTTTTTTCAATTTTTTTTTAGAACTTTAAATTGAAAAAAAACCAAAAGACCCCGCTAAAATATTTTGTCTCCACATGGAATCATCAAGGATTTATGTATATTTTCACCCTACATAGGTCCCAGGGCTCGGCACTTACTTTTGTCTTGATTCAATTGTAGCCCACAGTGATATAACTTTCAGTCTAATGAGTCCTTCCTGTCTGGAATTGGAAATACCAAATAAAGTATTCATGTATTATTAATTAAATTGCCGAAAAATGTGTAACTGTCATAGAATTATAAAAAATAACATCCATAAAAGCGAAGCACTGAAACGGTAGGACAAACGGACATTAACACTTGTATAGTGTCAGAACTGAATAATCAGAATATAAAAGTATAAGAGTCAAAGCAAAATTGTAAGTAAATTTGTTGAAAAACTGCTTGATACAGGATAATGTTTATGGACATACTTTATTTAAAAGAACTTGATTATAGAGTTGCTTTGCTTATAATATTGTACTTTGTTGTCCTAAAAATCAGTATACCAAAAATCAGATCTAACGGATAATTAGATCACATAAAAATTTGTTGTTAAAAATGGACGTACGGACATTCTGGTAATGATTATAGAGTTGCTACGCTTAATAAATCGTACCTAACTACTACACGAATCACCACGATAAGTTTGAAATCGATAGGACAATTCTAAGATAAGATAAGATAAGATAAGATTTATTTTCCTCAAAGGTACAACATATTTTATTAAATATATATCATACATTAAGTTACTATGCTTTGATTGGTTTGATTATTCTGGTTTGTTATGTTTGATGCTGGTTTGAGAACAATTTACATAATAACTATTATTAAGTACCTAGCATGGAATTGGCCGAACTTCGTCTCCTCCTAGTTGCCAAGCCAGTTCGAATAGGATACAGATAACATTTTACAAGAAAAATTCCATGCAACATTGTACCAGATAGTTGGCATAACCCTTTAAGGGTTGTGGAGCCACTGGTGTACTTTGACGCTTGCCAAGCCGATACAATGTTATATGTGCAAATAAATAATCTTAACAATAATCCTAACAATAATGATAATAAAATACAATATCTTGCTGTGTATTTCAGACATCCTCCTACTATCAGTTGCAACTTCTCCAAGCATAAATTCGGAACAATTAAGGAACCAAAACCTTCAAAAGAAGTCGCTATTCCCGTTGTGATCCTTTTTCAGCTTTACCTAGACAGTTTCCTTTGTAACAAATTATTCTCATTACAGAGTGGAGTTTTGTCCGTGTCTAAGGACATCTCCACACCAATGATTACAGGGTAACGATAAATATCACGACAACGCTGGTCCAATCCAATAAATAAATACAATAAGATACTCTAATGATGTGTCTTGTAGATAATAAACCGTACCTATATAACGTATTTAGGTACCTAAGTGAACAAGGTGTAATGATTGGTTTCGATTCCTACGGAATCTGATTTTTATTTCTTGAGAAGGGATATAATAATCCACTAATGTACAAAAAAATATAGGTCATATGCGATTCCTACGGAATCTGATTTTGGTATTTTGAGGTAATGGGAGTGTGTCCCTAAATGTGTAATGTTCGATTCCTCCGGAATCTGATTTTTATGTTTTGAGAACTAGTCACAGCAAAGCTGTGTATGGGGCATCAATATGTAGTGGGAAAAAGAAAAAAAAAAAAAAAAGGGGGGGGGGGTGGGAGAGGGGAGGTGAGGGGAGAGTGGTTTGTGCTCAAAAAATGTTTACATTAATCTCACCCTTTTTAAAAGGGAAGAGTGAAAGTGGGTCATGGTAAGATTAAAAAAAACTGTGGCGTGCTGTCGCGCGCTCAATTTTGGTCATAGCTTAGCTTTTAGTGGAGTTTTAATCCTACTGTTGTTTAGGCACGAAAATGTTCGGAGAGGAAGAATACCAACAAATGTGGCAGCCGCTACGCAATCGATTGACAATAACATATCAACGACTTCTCAATATAGTTAATGGTGACAATGTCAGCGAGGAAGTGCGTCGTGAGGTAGCCCGTCTACTATACCAGCAAGGTTATCTTGAAACCGAGTTGGCACTCACTCTGTATAACCCCAACAAAGACATGGAGTATCATGAAAATAAATTGGGTGAAATTGCTCAGCAGATAACTGCTCAAGAGGGGGCTTGTCTCCAACTTTAGCTCCAGAAAGTGGCCATTACTGGTCAAGACTAGTTATGGTCAAGTTCTCTACGACTTCATATACAAGATATCCGCTAAAATATCCAAAACATTCACAAAAAATCAACAAATAATCAACAGAAAAAAACTGCAGAATCGTTTACAAGATATGTCTGATATGGCTATTTAAAAAAGAAAAAATTTGTTTTGTGAGAAATAGTACCGTTAAAAATTGGAAAAATTTAATTTAATTTTAAAATGTACCACAAATTCATCAATTTTGTTTTAATTAATAAATCCTAGATATCTTGCTATGAACTTTCATTAATATTGTTTAAAAGATGTATATAAAGCAATAGGATGTCTGTTAATATGTTGCTATGGGTCAAGCCTAGTAATAATATTGCATTAGCATCAAAAAAAAAATAAAGATAAAAAGTATAAATTGGTGAAGTAAGAGACTATTTAAATATGGGAGGAAAATCAGGGAATTGAAAAGGTATGGGGGAGGAGGGGGGGGGGAAAAAACGAAGGGGAGAAAATGGGGCGTGGTGAATGGTTTGTTCACGGCCGTGGCTACCTACCAGACAGACGGAGCGGCGCTTAATGTTTGGTATAGGTAGGAGGTGGGGGAAAAAAGGGGGTGGGGGGAAGAGTGGTTTCCTGGTATAGCACAGAAGAATAAAGAAAAAGGGCGGGAGGGAAACAATTGGTTGTGAAGCATAGGGGAAAATACGCGGGAAACGGAAGTGGGGAAAGTATATTACTAATTAATAAATTAAATTAAGGATTGCATAATGTATGGTGTTAAAACACAAAGGGGGTATAAATATGGGGTAGGTTAGGTCAAGATTTAATTGTTTCCAAGATGTCAGATCAAGAAGAAGAAGTAGGACAAGGCCAAGGTGCTATACCAGGAGGAGCGCCGGAAAATCCGGAGGAGGCTGGAGGTGAGGAAAATGTTCCCCTCCATGCTCAGGTGCAGGAGCTCGTCGCCATGCTCGACACAAGCGACGAAGTAGATGATCCTGAACCCGTACACGGCGTCCAGCAGCTGTTGAATCTCGCGGCAGTGCCTGATCTACTCCCATTTCCGGGGGTAGACAGGCGCTGTTTAGACCTCTGGTTTATGGTCAAGCGCAGGTTGAATGGCGTCGTGTACGAGGGCGACATGTTGATGTGGAGGAGGTTCCGCAACGATGCCATCGATGAGGAGGTCCTCCGCATGATGTATGGGAACTATGGGTTAGTCGTGCGTTTAATAGCAGCACTGCCCACGTTAGCCCGGTCCTTCCAAGCCAACATGGACGCCATCGCCGCAATGGACCGCTTGGTCACAGTCCAGCAGGACATCCTAGAGGAGCTGCTCCATCAGGAACCCGACGGCGTCGCCGGCGACTCCAGCGACTACGACTCCTAGATGGCTATGCCCTCTGTACAAGAGCTTAACCAGTCTGCGATAGTCATTATAATAAATTTCGATATCAAAATTTAAATAAATAAATAAATTTTCGGCCAAAATTCAACAAAAACTTTGTTATTTTTATTAGATAGATAGAGGTTGCGTGATTTGTTAGCTGCTGGATAAAAAATACTATAAAAGAAATAAACTAAGGTTGAAATGTAAAATGTAAAAACGATAAAATGGATAAAAAACAAACTATGCCAAGCTACTCTATACTTGGGTATGTGTGTCGGTTCCTACGGAACCTATTCGTTGTGATTTGAGGTTAAGGAAATGCTGTTTTATTGAATTTTAACAAAGAAGTTTAATGCTTACAGAAAGTCGAGGGCTAAAAATAAGGAGTACGGATAGAAACTTAGTTTAAGCAATAAAAAGAAAAAAATTCAAAAAGAACAGAGATTTTTAGTATTAGCAAAACAAATGTTGAGTAAAAAGAAAGAAAAGTGTTTGCATTTTAATTAAAACTCAATTTTGTTTAGGTAATAAGTAAAACATTTTTTCTTAAAAATATTTTTATTATCAATTAATTTAATTTCAAGTGGAAGGTTGTTAAAGATAGTTGGAAAAGAGTTAAGAGGGGCGTGCAGGAGAAAGTTTCTATTGGTGCCCGGTTCGTAAGCAAAGTTGTTCCTGTTCCTTGTGCCATACGTATGTCTATCTTGAACAAAGTTCCAAGTATTTTCAAAGATTTTAGGAAAAATGCCTAATTTATAGGCGTGCATGAATTTACAAACATTGAATTCAATTAATAGGTTGAATGGAAGTATGCCATTAGATTTAAAGAATTCAGCTGTGTGAGCTCTGCTTGGTAGATTTTCAATTATTCTAATGGCTTGTTTTTGTAGTTTAATAATTGGTGCTAACAGATACATAGGGCAGGCAGTGAACAGGAGACAACAATATTCGATGTTCGACTTAATGTAAGAAGTATAGAGTAGCTTTAGGTGTTTTTTGTCCAACAAATGACGCATTACTTTCATACTATAAATTATCTTAGATACTTTGCTATAGACTTTTTCAAGATGATAAGAAAATTTCATTTTCTCGTCTATTTGAATTCCTAAGTGTTTGATACTACCCTCGTTGGTACCGCTAACAAGATCCAACTTAGTAATTTTTGACTCATCATTTTCATTGTGATTGTTCATGTTTACATAAACTTCGAAGTTGGTCTTAGCAGCGAGCTCAGCGGGGGTGAGTATCTCTCGGGGGGAGGAAAAGACCATACATTTGGTCTTGCGGGGGTGTATGAGAAGCTTATTGGCATTGTACCATTGGGTCAGTCTGGGGACAAGCTCCTTTGCAAGGTTTATTAATTGGATAATATTCTGCTTTTCAATGAAGCCCACTGCGTCATCAGCAAAGAGATTGATTAGGATCTCTTCACTGCATGAAACAAGGTCATTGATGAAAATCAAGAAAAGAATTGGTCCCAGGACTGACCCCTGAAGTACGCCAATGATAATGAATTCAATAGTAGAGGAGAAAAGGCCCTTAAAAAATACACGCTGTTTTCTATTTGCATAGTAACTACGGAACCACTCGAGTGCAACCCCCCTTATCCCTGAATTCTCCAGTTTGCTAAAAAGGATGTCCCTATTTATCATGTCAAAACACTTCCTTATGTCCAAAAATATGGCCATACAGGAAGCGTTTCGACTGAGTGCTTGGGTGATCATTGTACTTAAGTTCAATACATTATGAAAGGTTGAGATCCCTTTCATGAAGCCAAACTGGCGATTGCTAAAAAAAGACCGATCCTCTAAAAACTTAACCAGCGTATCACAGACATATTTTTCGATGGGTTTAGAAAAGTTATCAATGAGACTAATGCCTCGATGATTATCTGCCTCGCTGAGTGAACCTGATTTGTGAAGGACAACTATTTTGGAAGTTTTCATTTTTTCAGGAAAAGTGCCATTTTGAAGTGATAAATTATAAACATGTGTTAGGGGAGTGGCGATGGTATCAGCACAGCGAGACAGAACATACATCGAGACATCATTGATGTCTGTGGAACGCTTAGGTTTAATGCTACGGATGATATTAATAACCTTGAAGGGGTACAATGGTTCAAAAAAGAGGGAGTCCTGACATGGGGGTGGTAAGTATTCAAAAAAATTTTTGGGGGTGGAAGGAATTTCAGGCCTTAGGGAAGACCCAATTTGACTAAAATAACGATTGAATTCGTTAGCTATTTCTTGGTCATTTTCAATTTTGTTTGGGCCTACTTGAAGGTATGTGCACTCAGGGGAAGATTTATTAAAACCAATGACCTCTTTAAGAGTTTTCCAAAGTTTTTTCCCATCCCCATTTGCATCTCTTATTTGTTTTCTGTAATAATCAATCTTTGCTCTTCTCACTTGCCTATTATAATTATTCCTATAGACATTGTAGATACTTTCATTTTCAATTGTTTTGTCTTTTAAAAAGTTGCTGTACAAAATGTCTCTATGCAATCTACAACGCAATAAGTAATCTGACATGAAAGGTTGCTGGGGCTGGGTACGTTTGTTTTTTCGTTTTTTTCTAACTGGACACTTTTCATTATAAAGTTTCAAAAAGGTTGAAATAAAGTTATCATAAGCAATGTTTGTGTTGTCCTGACTTAAAACATGATTCCAGTTAGTGTGGTAGAGTGCATAGTTTAAGGCATCAAAGTTTTCATCATTCAATTCTCTTTTTTCAAAAAAATCTGGAAGTTTAGGTTTATTTACTTTGTCTATTCGGAATGAATTAATAATTGGCAAGTGATCGGAGATTTTTGAAGTTAAAACAAAAGATGACATTAGGTTTTGAATAAAATTCCCTACCCCGAATAAATCAAGAAGGGTTGCTGTGGTTCTAGTAACTCTAGTGGCTCTGGTAACAGTATTTATGATACCGTTAAAAGAAAAGGATTCTATAATTCTCATGGAATTGCTGTTTATGTTACTTATTTTGAAAAGGTCAAAGTTGAAATCTCCTACAATGAAGTATGGTATGTTTAGTGCTGCTATTCTATCAATCAAATCCAAAAAAAGCTCAAAAAATTCTTCGATTTCAGCATTACTTTGATTGGGTGGGCGGTAGCAGTTTAATAAACAAAACTTTAGACCATTGTAGGAAATTTTTAAGCAAATAGATTCAAGAATATTTTCTTTAAATGAGAACTTATCAAATAATTTATCTACTTTATAGTATCTGCTTACTAGAATACCCACCCCTCCCCCCCTATTATTTGCTCGGAGTTTAACATGCCAATCATAATTATTAATCCCATAGCAATCCATATTTACATCCTTATTTAGCCATAATTCTTGGAAGCACAGAACATTTAAGTGGATATCATGCTGCTTGAAGAAGTCTACGGTTGAGACAATATCGTTATATTTAGAATGTAATGACTGACAATTAATACTAAAAATATTGAGAAGGTTTTCGTTGAATGTTTTCAGTTTCTGTACAATACCTTGTTCACTTGAAAAGACACAATTTATTCCGAATTCATTTTCGAAATCATTAAAGTAGTCACCGTAAGTCGGATTCATAAGATTTAGACCAACGTTATCGTTCAAGTTACCGTTATCCTGGTTAATTTGTTCATTAGGGAGGTTTGTCATAGTAGAGCTGGTCCAGGAGCACCGCAGGAGGAATCGTTTTAACGTCAAGTATGGACATCTGAAACACAGTAGATATTAATGGACAAATAAAGATAGTTAATATACAAAATATTGTCGTTGAAACGAAAAAAATTACTATATTTACTATATTTATTCTGATTGCGTTTAGTTTATGTGTGTGTTGGGGGTGGCAACACATTTAAAAGCTAGTTTAGTTCCCCCTACTCATTTTCATACAAGTTCCATATATTTTATATGCTAATCAACAAAAAATAGAGATATAATTGAGACCATAGTTTAAGATTAATAGGCGACATTGACGTTCGAACAAATTATAAGTTAAGTAGTATATATATAATATTATAAAGTTCACGTCATATGAAATATGATTGAGACCATAGTTTAAGATTAATAGGCGACATTGACGTTCGAACAAATTATAAGTTAAGTAGTATATATATAATATTATAAAGTTCATGTCATATGGATCAGAATTAACTCCAAAATATTTAAATTATTCCGAAAATAATAACTATGCTGAATGTCTTATGTTAGGTACCTTTTTTCGCCGTTCAAGATACTTAACTTCATGTTGAGATTACCGCCTTTGTTGCTATACGTTTTGTTTTATTGGCGGTGTCTCTCACTTCCTTAATTTCTCTGGATTTGGCCCTCGTGGCAACAGGATCAGAAGGTGCTGAGTCAACGGTAAATGTCCTCGTGGCAACAGGATCAGAAGGTGCTGAGTCAACGGTAAATGCAGAAGATGCAGAAGCAGGAGGTGCAAAACATGCGGCGGCAGATGCGGCGGCAGACGTGGCGGCAAGTGCGGCGGCGTGTGCGGCGGTAGGTGCGGCAGTAAATGCGGCAGGTACGGCGGCAGACACGGCGGCAATTGCGGCAGTAGATGCAGATACGGCGGCGGTCACGGCGGCAGGTGCGGCGGTGAGCGCGGCGGCAGGTGCGGCAGTGAATTCAGCGGCAGCGGCGGCGGCGGGTGCGGCGGCGGGTGCGGCGGGTGCGGCAGGTGCAGACTGTGCGGCGGCGGCAGGTGCAACGGCGGCATGTGCGGCACTAGGTGCGGCGGTTGCGGCGGTTGCAGTTGCGGCATTACGTGCGGCAGAGTCTATAGGAGGGAACACAGCCAGGTCCTCAAGAGCTGGGGCAGGGGCAGACGTTGAATTATGTTGAACCGTGCTAGCTGGATGGGCAGTGATTGTACTAAACTGTCTGGGGAAGTCATCCTCTGTTAAATCAGCTTGGTTCGAGAAGAATGTTTTCCTTTCCTCAGGCGTTAACTTGTTGAAACGAAGGATCGGCGGTGCTTCAGACAGAAAAAAATCCTCACTTCCAGGTATGGGCAGAGCCATTTCCTTCAGGTCTTTGCCAAACGGGTTAAGGCAGCGTATCCAGCGGCTGCCGTTCTTGAGCTGGAATTGCACATATTGGCCAGCGACTTTGGCCCTCGAAATCTGGTTGGTGGCATATACAAAGGTCATTGTCTTCCTGTTGAGGTCTGACATATCTTGTTTGGCTTGCACAAATCTGTTGGGAAAGAACGGGACCGGTGACGCGTTATTCCTGGGGTTGAACCTCTTGATCTCGGCGTTGTAGCGGTCGAGCACAGCCTTCTTATTGTTCATCCACGCGTCGAGGTAGGATCTAGACATAAAACGAAAGATAAAAACGGGGATCTGGCCCTTTGTATATGGGAGCATATGAGCACGCTCAACGATATCACTAAAATGTGAAGGGATATATTCTAATTCCCCTCGTTTAACGGCGGTTTCAAGGGTGGGCCTTATAATGTTTCTGAATATAACAAACTCAGTGATATTTTCACGGTTCCATGGCTGCTGAAAATTCACTATTCTACAACTCCAATCGCGACATCTTTGCTCTCTTATCGAGTTTTGTAGAAGTTGAAACTTTACGAAATTTTCTCTCGACGATTCGACAGAGTTTAAATAGTCCTTTTGTTGTGTAATCGTTGTCCTAATCGCTTTTTGCTCACTTGCGACTGATTTAGCGTCGACGAAATTTTCAATGCCTTCGATAGATTGTAATTTAACATTTAAATCTGAGACTCTCGATTTAATATCATTTATTTCGGTTTTATGACTGGCAAAAGTACTATGGATAAGCTCATCCCTTACCTTGGCTATATTCGCATCGTATTCACTAAACTTAACATCCAAAGCTGCTTCCAAATTTATTTTAAATTTTGACCAATATTCTGGGTTGTCACACGTACTACAGGCCATGATGAAGTGAAGATGGCGGATCCGAGGGTGCTGAAAGAGTGTGGGTCAGCTGACCAATAGTGGGACGCGAAAAAATGTTAGCCAATGGGAGAGCTTATTTGTCGGGAGTACTTTGCGCCGGTAGAATGTTGCCAGACCGATAAATTATCAAAAGTTTTAGAGAGTGTCTTCACTATAAATTGTTCATTAAAGCGATTAGGTTACACATAAATTTAGATTTTTTAATTCATTTATTTAGTGTTTTATTTTCACTTTTTTGTGTTAACAATTGACCGATACGTTAACACAAACACATTGCCAGGCCTAAATACGAGGTGCCCTCTGGCTACAGTGTCTTCCCTTTCCTCCAACTGCGGAGTGACCACGGGCAGTGGGGAGAGGGGAACTAGTTGAGAGAGAGGGGGAAGGTAGAACTGAGCTTAACACATGGGGTAGGGCGGGGAGAGCTTGCAAAATGCGTGTTCTCAGCCCGACTCTCTGAACTAAACTCTAACATGCCTAAATTAACGATAAAAAGCTATATTTACAATTTTAGATTCGCTTATAATATTTGACTTTGTTGTCCCAGGAATCAGCATACTAAAAATCAGATCAAACGGATAATTTAATAGATCACATAAAAATTTGTTGTTAAAAATGGACGTACGGACATTCTGGTAATGATTATAGAGTTGCTACGCTTATTAAATCGTACCTAACTACTACAGGAATCACCACGCAAAGTTTGAAATCGATAGGACAATTCTAACATGCCTAAATTAACTATAAAAAGCTATCTTCCTCGGACGGACGGACCGACCCTAATTATAGAAAAGCTTCGCTTTTCAAAATTATTAAAAAGCTTATAGTGCCTAATAAAGATATCGTCATACATAACAAGTGACCCATGATAGACCAGCATTTATTTTACCATTGTTCAATTACAATGTAAACTGGCCTATAATTGGTCATTTGTATTGCATGCCGTCAATTTTTATTAGGCACTATAAGCTGCTTCAATAATTATATACAATGATTACAACACCCATAAGTTTGAATCATGAAGATTTTGGATATGATTTTATTCAATAATAGCACCTGATATAATGGGGTAAAAATGATCCATCCTCCCTTCTCCGTTTTTAAGTTTTAAAAAGAAAAAGTAAATAAATATGGGGGCATTTCCTCTCTGGTAACGATTTGTCTTGGAAGGGAAGTAGTGCCCTAACCCAAAATAGTTGAAACCCTTCCCTGGACCTAAGAGCTGCTACATTGTAAAGGATAACTATATTGGTTCAGCGGTACACACAGAAAGATAGACAGACTGACATCCAGTAACTTTAATTAATGAATAATTAAGAAATTAGACGAAAGGACATTAAATTTATTGAATGAAAAATGAAGAAAAAAAACTGCTAATCGTAACAAAATTTTTTATTTAATTTTATTGCCAGATTGTTCCTCCTTTTTTTCCTATTGTCTGATTTAGAGAGTATGTATTTAGATTGTATCTATTTTTGTTTGGTTCATTTTAGAGGCAGATTAAGAAAATTAAAAAATTTAAAGTTTTATCATCATATAATAAGTAAACAAAGAGAGAGAGGGGACAATAGGTTGTTTTTTTTAAAGTTTTATAATAACGTTTTCTAATTCGTTGGCTTAACAACTTTGGGGACTTTAGTGAATTTTTATTGGTTGATTCATTTAGCTGAGTGTTCATTTAGCTGAGTGTTTCTAATCAGTGAAAAGGGGGACAATGAACTGTTTATTAACTAGTCCCCAAAGTTTTTCAATAGCGTTTTCAAATCGTTTGGTTTATAACTCTGTGGACTTTAGTAAATTTTGTTTGGTTGATTCATATTCTATATTCATTATTTAACAGCGGTTTTGTGACATATATGCATAATGAAAGAATGGTTTATTATAATTGATAATGTATTATATACCAGGGATATAGAGGGATAAGACAATTACCACTTTTGTAAAATACAATTAGAGGTTAAAACTTTGGACACTCAACTTAATAAACCAACCAATCAAATTTAATTCAAAAGTCTACAAAGTTTTTAAACCAATGAATGAGTAAACGTTATTATAAAACTTTGTGGACTAGTGAAATAAACAGCTTAGTTTAATACATATTATAATTATAAATTATACAATCTACAATTTTTTGCTGACAAACTGTTCATAATTTGCCTGATTTTAACATAAACACAATTTATTGGCCTTTTGAATCCCTTGGTAAGCGAGATCTTAATGTACAATACAAAATTTAATTCTATATATAACAGGATTATGTTATTGCTTTGACATATACATAATCGTAAAGAAAAGAATCGAAATTGCGTATTTTTAAAGTCATTTTAGGATAAATTTAACGTCTTTTAATTTATTTTTGATAGGCTAACAAAAGAAATGTCATAATTGCTCAACACTTCAAGATTACTGCCGCGTCATTGTTAAAAGCGGAGCTTTTCTATATTTATGATCGGCCCATCCGTTCGTAACGGTTAGCTCTTTTCGTTAATTTAAACAGGTTAGAAGTGTCCTATCGATTTAAAACTTATTCCTATAACAGTTAGGTACGCCTTAGAGAGCACAGAAACTCTATAATCGTTATCAGAAAGTCCGTACGCCCATTTAAAGCATGCTGATTTTCTACTTTTTTGACAAAAATTTTAGTTTGTTCAAGTTATTGATTCCTATTACAACAAGGTACAATGTTATAAGTGAAGCATCTCTATAATCAAGTCCTAAAAATGTAATTATTTCCTTAAATAGTATTATGTATTTATGCAGTTTTGCAACAAATTTACTTATAATTTTGTTTAGACTTATGCATGAATATGTTGCTTATTAAGTTCTGACACTCTACAAGTGTTAATGTTCGTTTGTCCTTCCATTTAAGAGCGTCCTTGTTATGTACGTGTAAAGGGAGACCCACTACTTTCGATTTTATAGGATATAAAATATTTTTGTTGGGGGGCGGTGGTAACATCTCTGAAAATAGTTCTAAACCTTTACTGGACCTTCTGCTTCACTGTAAAGGAGAACCATATCAGTCCAAATGTAAGCATGATCCTTCGGTACACACAGACATCTTCTTACTTTAATATAATGATTTAAACTAATTTACGTCATCAGATTTTGTGAAAGATCTTGCTGTATTACAGTTCATTGCTCTTATTCATTCTAAATATTTAAATCTTGTTGTTGCTGTGCTACCTTTAGACAATATCACTCTTGTTTTTTCATGAATAAAATATTGTTTTTTTTTGTAAAATCATCCTGCGTTTATTATGGTATAAGATTTTTATCTTTGATAGCTAATCAAAGAAAAAGACACTTTTGCACTAAAAAGTAATTTGAAAAAAGACAAAAATTTTCAAGAACGAATATGTTCATTAGTACTACTACAATAAAGAGTACATAAACAGGGACATCTCCAATGTTGATACACAACATTACCCCTTCTGTGTTAGTAGTTAAACGTTTGGACGATCTCCTCTATGAACCAATTCATCAAAGTTCCCAAACTTGTTAAGCTAACGAATAAGAAAACTTTAGGTACTACTGTAATAAACAGCCCGATGTCCCCTCCCTAGACAAAATTATTAAACTTATTTTTCGCTAATATTATGAAAGGGCATGTGGCCTAAAGGACAAGGCACCAGACTTCGGATTTGGGGATTTCAGGTTCGAGTCCTGTCACGCTCGTAGATTTCTTTTATTAACTTCTGCCATACTGCAATAGTTATTTATCTCATGGTGTCATAGATAGGTTTCCGTTGACAGGAAAATAAAAATTAAGTAATAAACCTACCCTTGGACCTAAAAAAGGATTCACTGCAAAGGAGAATCATGGTTTCTGTTGTTATCGGGATCCTACGCGACAGACAAACAAAATTCCTGCTATTTTTTTTATTAAAAATGAAGTATTAACATACAAAACAAGGATGACAACATCCATAAGTAGCGAAGCTCAAAAGTTATGGATGGATATCTGGAAAAAAATTAACTTTATTGCAGTTTCATAAAAAACATTAAACTAAAAAATCACGAAACCTTGTATGATTTATAACGTGAAAACCTAGGAATCGATCTAGCACCTCAGAAAATTAGCAAATCTTAATGAAACTTTGTGGGGATAAGTAAATTGTGTATTTATTTAATCCCTAAAAATATCATCCGTCTATCTCAGATAAGAGTAAAGAAAATCATGAAAACCTAAAAATATAGGAATCGAACTAGCACCCTAACCAATAAGCAAATCTCGTAAGACTTAATAAATGTATGCAAAATATGAATATGTTGAATAGGAGTTGAGAAAACCTTGAAAACTTAAAAATGTAGGAATCGATCTAGCACCCTAACTAACTGACGAATCTTGATGAAACTCGGTGAAAATATGAAGACTGTTAGCATATTTAATCACAAAAATTTCAGCTCTCTATCTTTTATAGGAGCCGAGAAAATCACGTTTAACCCTTTCTGTTTCAGACGGACGGACGGACATTTCAAATTATAGAGTAGCTTCGCTACTAAAAATTTCTTTTAGTGAGAGATAATTTTTGTAGATTGGAAAACTTTTGGGTAAAATTCTGAAATCCCTCTCAGATTAAATTTGGTTGAAACCATTTTTGTTCACAAAAGCGTCCAGATAGATATAGAGAGTAGAGGGAGGGGGGTTGAGTTCCTTTGTTGTTAAATGAACGTTGTTTGAAGGTCATTAGGGTGATGGGGAGCTTCTTGGAGCAGTGGTATGGGGTGTACTACGTCGTTGTAAAAAAAACAAGAATGCAAATATTCAACCATAATTGTAAAAAAATATATACAAATAAAAGGATGTTTGTGTGTGTAAATTTGTACCGAATGAGCTCGCTAACCGTTGAACTGATATGCTTCTTCTTTACAGGTTAGCTTCTCAAAGGTCCTGAGAATGTTTATAACTATTTGGGGGGAGGGTAAACCAATCCTCCCGCGACTAGAAAAAATTACATTCCCACCCCCTAAAAAAAGATATATTTTTTAAAACTATGTAAATTATAAATTGGGTTATCTCATTCAACCCCCTCCCCTCAAGTGCCCTTAAAGGGGGCTCAGCCGCTAGTACTTTTCTTTTTATTTCGAATACATAGCTGCGAAACCGCTAATCTTCATTACAAGCAACATATTGAGAGGGAAATGGAACTTATAGAAATGCCTCGCAAGCTAGACGCATTTTCTACAACAGCTACAACCAACAAGTGTTGCATAAAGTCAGATTCAGAACCAACCAAAAAAAATCAGGGACAAAAAATCAAGACAATGGAAGAAAGATTAAATTTCTCCTCGACTTATACAATCATATTTTAAAATAGATTTAAACACTAGTGGAAAGATTATTTTTTCTACAATTGTCATATCACTGTATCCCTGAATAAGTATACTTCTTTGAAACAAGGTTATGGTGAACGAAGGAAAATTACTCTTCACAATGTTTTCTGTAGCGTAGCAACCATGCAAGTCTGGTTTTGTACTGTCTGCTAAACTTGTGATTACGCGACGTAGGAACCTTTGTTAAGATGGTATTCATCTCAGGGATATAAAGGGATAAGACAATGGCCGATAAATTAGCGTACTTCCCCAATTATGATTTACAAAATTACTCATTCTGTAAGTTACAATTGGTAGATAAAGCGTCTGAACATTCAACTTAATGAACGAACCAATCATAATTCAACAGTCCCAAAGTTGTTAAGCTAACGAATAAGAAAACGTTATTATAAAACTTCCCTCCCTGTATTAATCTGCTAATCTGTAGTCAATCTCTATTTGCTAATTTTTAAAACAAATTTTGGCTTATGGTTCGTGGAAATAATTACCCCTGGTAGAAAAAGATTTATTATGTCGGACAGGGCGGTAAAAATTCCACTCGGAAAATAACCATAACAAGAATGACATTATGGTGTCCAGACTTTTATACTAAGTTTTACTTATAACCCGCAATTAAATAGTGTGGCGTTTTGCCAGTGTGGTGTGGTTTCGAGTCTCAGCCAAATTCGTATATCAGTTTTCTATAAAAAAGCTGGATCTGTCTGTGTCTGTCTGTATCAAGGGACCACTGAACCGATATGGTTCTAGTTTACAATATAGCTTTTCATAGTTCTTCGTGAGTGAGTCGAACGCCCACCACCTCAATTGCCCCAAGAGGCCTATAGGGAGCGTAGCAGATAGTATGATATAAAGTAATACGAAGTTAGAGTTAACCGAAGGAGTTTTTAATTTCAGCTTCAAATAGTTCCAGGGAAGGTTTATAACTATTTTATTTCCAAATACTCCAAATGTAATGGAGTAGGTATTTTGCTTGTCTGTTAAGATCTCGCTCACTACTTCACCGATTGAGTAATTCGTTTCAGGGTAGCTTCATATAAGTCCATAACTGCTTTTTAAATTTAAAATTCTAGGTCTAAAAAGTTAGCTAGGTAGTAAATGGTTCCTGCTGCTGCTATGTTAAGTGCGTGACTTCCAAAAGTATAGAAAGTGTAAGTTATATGACTTGTGAAGTAGCTTCGCTCCTATAAAAGGAGTGGTATGAGAAAACATAGTAATATTAATTCCCCCTATACAGACGTTTTC
Organism: Acartia tonsa; assembly: GCF_053477335.1. Lineage (NCBI taxonomy): Eukaryota > Metazoa > Arthropoda > Copepoda > Calanoida > Acartiidae > Acartia > Acartia tonsa. The sequence continues at coordinate 28,297,400 of NC_137268.1, read as the reverse complement.
ATAAAGTAACACAAGATAATAAATAAAATTATTTTTTTTTTATATTCAATCTAAAAGTAGATTATACAGTAGCTTGCACAAAGTTTTGTCATGGGCAAAAGAGAGGCAGGCAGGCCTTCCTAATTGCAATATTGAAAAAATATGTGACTTTGATGGACTTTTCAAAATTCTTTTAAAACCAATGAAATTTATTTATGTTTGGCTTTGTTCAAACAGCTTTCCAATCAATATAGGTATGTCTATCTAACACATAGGTTGATCTATTCATGTAATAAATTATACTATTCAACTCATTATTTCTACTATTAATTAAATGATTAAAAAATAGTGTGCTATTATAGATATTTTATTTTTTCCCCCAAGTAACTTAATCAGTTGGGAGGTTGGTACCATTTTTTTAGAAGTAGAAATTAAACTATGATAACTACTTTATACTGTAATGGGCTGTTTATAACATTAGTCCCCAAAGTTTTACAATAACGTTTTCTTATTCGTTGTCTTAACAACTTTGGATAATTTTACTGAAATTTGATTGGTTGGTTTATTAATTTGATAGTTCAAACGTTTCAACTACTAATTTTAATCTGCAAAAGGTAATACAAAGGTAATTTTGTGTGCATCATTGGGGATGTATGTACAACAATTAATCGGCCATTGTCTTATCCCTTTAGATCTCTGGTAAAATGTAAACGTCTTTTTCCTTTTTTTAGAGCGACAAAGTATTAATCTACTTATATAAAACTGGTTTTAACCCCCCAACTGTACATGGAATGAAAATTGCCAAGGTAATTAAGGTTGATTATTGTAAAAAGGAGGATGGTTATTAGTTGTGTACAAGGCTAGGCAGTCGCGCCTAAGTCTCGCATAAGCCTCAAATTTAAATCCACTAGAATGCCAAAAAATGGTAAAGAAAAGATGAATTGTCTTTTTAAGAAAAGGTTTAGACAACCAGTTGAATTTTCAAGTTATAACATGACGATTTTACTGAGGCTTAGCTGCGGATTACGCGCGGCTGCCGAGCCCTGGATGTGTGAATAGTTAGGGGAAAATTCCATGGTAATTCAACAAAACCCTATTGTAGAGTTTCTCTTAAATTATTATGCTTTCGTTATTTACATTATAAAGAATTATAGTATTTTTTAATAATGGTGCTTCTCAAAATTAGAAATGTCCGTCCGTCCGAAACGGAATTGGGAAAACGTGATTTTTTCGGGTCCTTATTGAACCCTTAATGAATTAACTAAGTAACGTTCATGGCAGTCAGACTTCTTTTAAGTAGCTTTTATGTCTTTTATATATTTCTCAATATCTTTGGCATTGTTGGTAGGATTTTAAATATATTTGTGGATAATTGTATAAAGACTAAATTACCCTTCGTTCTGATGGATTTTTGTGTCTATAGATGAAAGGGCAAGTATCTTTTTTTCTATAATGGACACATCAATATGGTAAAACATAATGTCTCAAAGTCATGTTATGTCAAAATATTTGAACTATAATTTTTAATATTTGAAGAAAAATTATTGCCTAAAGGCATGTTTTGTTTTTTGGGTTCATCTAATATCACGAAGGTCGATATTCTGATAATAATTTTGACAGGAAAAAAAAACTAATATATTTGTTTATTACTTTAGGTCACAGGTTATGTTAGGTTATATTGGGTTGAGTAGCCCTACAGTTGGGGGGGGGGGGGTAAGCTCTATTGACCCTTTAAGGGAAATAACCAATACTAGTCAATTGTCAATTATAGAATTTAAGCTTGTTAGGATAACAGGATATCATTTAAGAGAATTAAAGGTGAAGATGGCTTGCATTCGTAAGGTTGATAAAATGTTTTATCTTTAGCAAAAATACTCCCTACTATGAAATATCATTAATTTTGTTTCTTAACTAATTATTTAGCACAAAAAATGTCAATAATAACAAAAAAAAGGATGACAGCATTCATAAAAGCAAAGCTCTGAAACGATGGACAGAAGAACATTAAAACTTGTAGTCTTTACTTTATAAAAAGAATATATATGTATGAGTCTAAACAATATTGCGAGTAAATTTGTTGCAAAATAGAGGATACTGTTTATGGAAATAATTACATTTTTAGGACTTGATTATAGAGATGCTTTACTTGTAACATCGCTCCTTGTTGTAATAGGAATCAGTATTAAAAAATCTGATGAGTTGAATAATCATATTACATAACATATTTTTTGTCAAAAAGGTTAAAAATCAACATGTTTGAAATGGACTTACGGACATTCTAGTAGCGATTATACAGCTCCTTCGCTTTCTAAATCCTTTTCGATATGCTTTTAACCTAACTATTATAGGAATTATCAATCCAAGTTCGAGATCGATAGGACAAATCTAACAGGTCTAAATTAACGGACGGACCGACCCCAATGATAGAAAAGCTTGGCTTTTAACAAAGAAACATACACAGTTATGGAATCTCGACCACAAAGATTTTTTTATCCAATCTTGACAAGTGAGGTATTTTTGGAAAGAGGAATATACATAGAAAACGCCTATGTAAATTAGAAAATCCGCAGAAATCATATTTGCAAGTTATTTGCAAAAATCTGCAATGTTAATTTGCAAAATTAATTTCTTGCCTTAAATGACTTATTTATAATTAAATCTTTTATGAAATATGTTTATCTATAAGTTTAGAACATACTTAAGGCAAAAAAAATTTCTTCAGTGTTACTTTTTTCACCCTATATATGAAAAAAACAGTTTCTCACATTTTATGATGAAAAAAGGTATAGCAACAAAAAATATGTTTTTTCTTGATGTAAACACAATAATTGGCATAAAATCTATCATCCTAAATGTAAAAATCAGATATAGAATCCTTTTTAGAGGAAATATAGTGCAAAAAGTAACTAAGACATTTTTGCAAAGTATGAAAATCTAAAGAAAATAGTTCTTTTTGCTTTTGATATACATTTCAGATAAATGTATATAAAATTAGTGATCAAAAACTATAAAACATGTTATAAGTTTTTCAACACTGTCATTGATTAAATTGCACTTTTAGGTTTAAGAATTACCGAAGTAGTGCATAAAAACTCTTTTTATGAAGTAATTAAACAGAATTAAGGCCAAAAAAACAACTACATAATGGTCTACTGCATTATAAAAAACGCCTAATTGTTGATTTGAATTTATTTTGTTTAATAACTTTATAAAAAGAGTTTTTATGTGCAACTTTGGTAATGAGTAAACCTAAAAGTGCATTTTAATCAATGATAGGGTTGAAAAAAGTTATAGCTTATTTTATAGTTTTTGATCACTAATTTTATATACATTTATCTGATATGTATATCAAAATCAAAAACAACTATTTTCTTTAGATTTTCATACTTTGCAAAAATGTCTTAGTTACTTTTTGCACTATATTTCCTCTAAAAAGGATTCTATATCTGATTTTTACGTTTAGGATGATAGATTTTATGCCAATTATTGTGTTTACATCAAGAAAAAACACATTTTTTGTTCCTATACCTTTTTTTATCATAAATTTTGAGAAACTGCTTTTTTCATATATAGGGTGAAAAAAGTAACACTAAAGAAATTTTTTTTGCCTTAAGTATGTTCTCAACTTATAGATAAACATATTTCATAAAAGATTTATTTATAAATAAGTCATTTAAGGCAAGAAATTAATTTTGCAAATTAACATTGCAGATTTTTGCAAATAACTTGCAAATATGATTTCTGCGGATTTTCTAATTTACATATGCGTTTTCTATGTATATTCCTCTTTCCAAAAATACCTCACTTGTCAAGATTGGATAAAAAAATCTTTGTGGTCGAGATTCCATAACTGTGCATAAATAGCATAAAAAGATTTATTACAAATTTAATGTACACAGTACATATTAACAAAATATCAAAATATATCTTTACATTTATAAGGCACATTTTTGAGGTATTAAAGAATATAGATGCTGTGAGAATTGGTGCAAAAAATATGACGTAACAAAAAAAATTAGCCAATGAATGGCAATGGTAGTGGCCGCCATTGGTCAATAACGGCCTCTCATTGGCTAATTTTTTTTGTTACGTCATATTTTTTGCACCAATTCTCACAGCATCTTTAATACAATAATTGCATTTTTGGTGCATTTAAAAGAAATCAAAATGTTATCTATTAACGTAATACATAATTTTGTTCAGTGTTAACAGATCAATTTAGCACCATAAGCAAGCGGGCGGTCAAATTAACCCATGTGAAGTGGTCACACCGCGCCATTAGGAAGATACCATGCCGTCCAATTTTTCTTTAAGAGACACCATGCTTACATGTCCCAATGCGGCGAGGGCAATGTTCACTGAAAAAAATTATCTTATTATATAAATTAGTAATATTTTTGTCTTACTAACCGCTTAACCGATATGGTTCTCCTTTACAGTGAAGCTTCAGCTCCAGGGAAGGTTTACAACTGTTTTGGTGGAGGTTATCTCCATCCTCTTAAGAAAAAATCGCCAATAGAAAAAATTATCCCACCACCAAAAAAATTGTAAAGCAACATTTTTCCACTGATCTGACGGACTGAAGGACGGACATACAAAGTAATAGAGTAGCTGCGCTGCTAAAATATTGGATACTTACAGATAAAAATGTTGAAACATGAAATTGTTGTCCATTTTGCTACCATCTCACATTTCTATACAACAAAATGTATTATTAGAAAAGGGGGCTTTATATAGAGTAACTTCTCTATTAACTAGAAAAATATATGACTGCATAACTTTTATAAAAAAAAGTTTTAAAATTTATCAAAAATCTTTAAAAATCTTAATATTATGATTCAAAACATAACCAAGAGCTATATAGAATATAAAAACGTATAAAGTGTCACCTAAAGTTATTACAATCCTATCACAGGCTTGGAAATTTAAATTTTAAACTAATGCCCACAAAAATGTGACAATTAGACCAGAAACACCAAAGATAGGTGAAAAATTTAAAAAAAAGCTACTTGTCCTTTAATCTATAGAAACAAAAATCTTTTAGATACAAGCTGATATAAGGCTGCTTAAAAGCAGTCAGATGTTTATACTTAAAAAATTTGATTTATAATTATAGAGTAGCTTTGCTAATAAAAAAACACAAACCTTTAGACTGTCTTTTTTTGTACTGAGAACCAGACCAGCAACTACTGTAATAAGACACCAAACCTTGACAAAAACACAAGATTTCAAAGAAATTTTATCCAATTTATCTTTATAATAAAGTATTAGGATGTTTGTCTGTTTGTTTATTTCTACTGTGGATCTCGCTCTCCATAAATAGGCTACTGACTCTCTGGATCCAGTGCATGGTTGGCATTAGAGAAGGAGGGGACATTGGGCTGTTCGTTGATTGGAAATTTATTGAATTTTGATTGGTTGATTCATTAATTTCACTGTTCAACCGTTTCGACCACTAATCTTCATCAACAGAAAGGTTACTTTGTGTATGATCATTTGGGACGTCAATCAATTTATTGGCCATTGTCTTATTCCTTTAGATCCCTGGTTTTACTTACCTCAGAACAAAGTGCTGCAATAGCAACCCCGCGTATGGCATCTTCATACTCAATTTGCCCAGACATCTTCAAAATAAAATGGCAATTAAAATCATAGCCGTAATAGTTAATTATCGCATCGTATTATAGACATCTTTCCGCGGGTATCAAAATTATAGTATGAAAACCTGTATTGTTTGCTTCCATTAGCCAAAGTCCCGTGTTAACAACAATTAGTATTAATTTTATGGTTTTTATTTTACTCTTCGTGGAAAATTGTTTGTAATACGATGCTTAACATGATAATTAAATATTGCTAATTCAGTGGATTTTAAGCGGTTTCGAAGCAATACTGGAATAGTTAATTTCTCGTATCGTATTATAAACGGCTTTCCGCGGATATAGAGTGTACAATTATAAGATTAAAACTAGTTTTTTTAGCCCCGAGGTGCCGGAGGCACTGGCTAAAAAAACTGGTTTTAATCTTATGATTGTACATTTCTATATTCGTAGAAAGCTGGATATAATACGATGCTAGACATGGTTTTTTCGTATGGATGAGAACCGGTTCCTATCCACCGGATTCGAATGAATACGAGAAAAAATATTCATCTCTGAATTTTAAGTGTGTATATTTGCATTGAGCACTATTATTCAAAACATAAGATTGCATGAAAAAATGAAAAGAAATTTTTACACACACCCCTCCCCCCACAAAAAAAATTTAAGTGCCCATAAAAAAATGACGTCATACTGGCCTACTTTTGGTCAATTACTTTGTATACTGGCCTGTTATTAGTAATTTAGTCTGTGTATTAAGCAATCATTGGTCATTTGTACTGTATGACGTCTTTTTTATAGGCACTTTAAAGAGCTTCAACCCCAACCCCCACAAAAAATCTAGAAAAGGGATGGGGGAGGGGGATGTAAAAATGCAAGAGTATGAAAAGAAACACGAAAATATTTATTTATCAGATCGTATTATGTACAGATTTCCGCAGATGTAAAAAATATACAATTTAAAGATTAAAACCAGTTTTGTTAGACCCGAGATGCCGAGAATTTAATATTATCAATGTATATTTTTATATCCGTAGAAAACTGGATATAATACGTTATGTTACATGATGTTTCAGTGTGGCTATGAACCGGTTCTTAACCACCGGATAGTAATCGATTTCGTAGCCATACTGAAAAAAAGTTTACCTGTACGGTATATGAGACCATATAGGAATTGGCACATATGCAGGCAAGAATAACCAGCGCCTAAAATTCATTAAAATCTTTTATAGTAGCGAAGTTACTCTATAATTCACTTTGTCTGCCCATCAGTCCGTCCGTAACGCTATGGTTGCTATTTAAGAGAGTCAGCTAAAGTTTTTTGGTTTTAAAATTTGTTTATATATTAAATCAAGTATTTGGGACAATTGCTTAATTTTCAAACCAACAGATTGAATAACAGCGTATAGAGTGTCCAATAAAAAATGACGCCATACAATACAAATGACCAATGCAATGATAGGCCAATATACAATTTACCATTTGCCAATTACAATGTATACTGGCCTATCATTGGTCATTTGTATTGTATAACGTCATTTTTATTGGACACTATACACTGTTTCATAGAACTATTTTTTAGTAAATGATCAGGGCTGGATCTTTAAATCATTTCAATGGTGCGCCAAATCGGGGTGAGCCAACTTTTCACCAATGAGAGCACAGCATTTTACGAAATGCCGCGCTGTGATTGGCTGAAATTCGGCGCACCCCGATTCGGCGCACCATTGAAATGATTTAAAGATCCAGCTCAGAAGACTTACGGCAGCTACGTTCTTTCTCTGATCATACTTGGCCAGATCAATATCCATTTTTAGTTTAGAAGATTTTTTTCTGAAATATGAAATATAATGTCTTTTTGTTTTGAGAATCTAATCTTTTTCCAGAGGAAATAGACCCTGCTATAGCTCAAATGGGCCAACAAAAAAATTTTTGGTCCCATTAGAAAATTATTACACATTTAATTTTTCAGACGAAAATTTCTTTTCTTTAAAAGTACAAGTTTTATTCTGCCTATTAACTAATAACATATTATTGTTATTATTTCAATTATTACATATAAAAAAAAGTATGTCATGTACACGGTACAAATAAAGAATAGTAATTTATCGCATCATATTATAGACAACTTTCCGCGGATGGTAAATTGAAAGATTATGAGTTCAATTACAGTTTTGTTTTCCCCGAAGTGCCGAGGGCCTTGGCTAACAATACTAGTATTAATATTATGAGTTTACATTTTATTATTCCTAGAAATATCTATAAGACTATACGATACATGATTTTTCAGTACGGCTAAAAACCGGTTCTAATCCAACGGATATTGATCGGTTTGAAAGAAATACTGGAAATTACATTAACATTAATACATTACATCAGGGTAGGGTGCATTAACAGTTACTAATCTATGGGACAGCAGAAAGTGTTATATGTGACGTCATAAAAAAAGTCTACATCCACCTCTTTTTTAGGGGTTTCCTTTCCCATTTTTTCTCTCTTCCGTCCGTTTTAGACCTATTTTTATGACATCAAACATGACACTTTCCGCTGTCCCCTAAACTTTTAGTTTTGTTTGAGGTAATTTAGTGTTCATATCAAATGATAATCTCTTTGGAAAGACCAATTTTTGATTTTCAAAAAAATTATAAATATTTGAAATGTTATTGTAGTGCTCTAGTTGTAAATATAATTAGTTTTTTTGCTATTCGATTTTGAATACATTAAATTGCATTTTTAAGCTCACTGTAAAAAAATATTTTATTTATTCTGCCTGATTTTTTTTATTGCTTTGTGATAATTTTTTACGGTGTATGAAGATCATTTTTGCACATATAACACATAAACTAGAAGCTGCTTGTATTGCCCAATAACAATAACGTCATATAATACAAATGACCAATGATAGGCCAATATACATTGTAATTGACCAATGGTAAAATGAATACTGGCCTATCATTGGTTATTTGTAATGTATGACGTCATTTTTTATTAGACACTGTAAGCTGCTTCACCAAAACGGCGGACAAACGTCCGCTCTGATTAATTGGCAGCTGAGGATACATCCACCATGCCGTCAATCTTTTCTCTGAGAGCCACCATGCTCAAATGCCCCAAAACGGCTGCGGCAATATTCACTGAAATAAAAATCAAATTTGAAATATTGTTAAAAATACCCAATTTATAAACCAAAATTAGCAAGGATGACAACATCCATAAAAGTTTATAAAGCAGCAAAACAAATACAATTTCCCCTCACAGCGTAGCGTTACGGCTAGACCAGCTGCCGGACGGACAGACAGACAAAGTGAGTTATAAAGGGATAAGACAATGACCGACAAACTGATGTACATCCCCAATGATGAAACATAAAATTAACCCTTCAATAAATTACAATTAGTGGTTGAAACGTTTGGACACTCAACTTAATGAACCATTAATAGTCTCCAAAGTTGTTAAGCCAACAAAAAAGAAACCTTTATTATAAAACTATAGGGACTAGTGTAATAAACTTGCCCAATGTCCCCCCCCCCCTCCCTCTCCCTGATTAATAAATGATACTCACAACAGAAAATGGAGAGACCAGAATGTACAGTCCAGGTGGCAACCATCTCCAGTTTCTAAAATCAACAAGGATGACAAGATCCATAAGAAGCGAAGCACATGTTTTAAGATAAGGACAAGGTGATTTGAAGTCATTTGTTAGCTAGGAATAGATTTCTTAGTCACGAAATCACGAATCACGAAACCTTTCTCGCGTATTTTTATATTGCTTTAATATTTATATTTTGTATCATGATTGACAGACTGACGGTTAAAGTAAATTACATACTGGGTGCTCAGAACAACGGAAATTTAAATTTTTATATATGATCCAAAAATTTTTGAAAATTGGTCAAAAAATATCGGTCTAAAGCTTTAGTCTATTTAGTAATTTGTTATAATTAATCAAAAGTTAATTTTATAACTTATTCACACGTAAACACAAACTCACATATACACACACACACGTACACAGTTTTAGCTTTATTTCTAGAAAAATAGTAGTTGAAAGGGGGAGAATTTTTCGAGGTATATCAAGTTATAAAAAGCGGAGGAGTGGGGGGGGGGCGAGGTGAAAGTTACACTTGAAAAAATCTTCAAAATCTTCAAATCTAACGAGAACCAATACAAAAATAACTTTGGTATGTTAGTGTTTATTTAGAATATACGACACCCCCCCCCCCCCTAACGTTTGTCAATCTCAATGATTATTAATAACCCCTGTGAGAAGAACCAACACCCCTCCCCTCTAACTTTAAATAGCCCTCAATTAGAAAGAAATAAAAATCAGGGAAGCTAATCCTGTCATAAAAGTGTTCTTTAAAAAAAGACAAAACAATTTATAATAAATAAAAATTTAAATGTTACTTTTTTATTTTCCTATCCGCATATGATTATCTGTAGATATAAATTTAGCACTGAATAGCCTGAGCAAAAAAAACTCACCTTTTGATGCTCTTTTTTCTCCATATGCATGCACAACGAAGCAATGATTGTTCCAAGAGCCCATATCTAAAAATATTGCAATATTAAAGTAAAAAAGGATGCTTTCTTTAAAATACCTGTTAAGCATTGCCCCCCCCCCCCCCCACCCTTAATATCGAAAATAATTAAAAATAAAGAATTTCTTTGCGAAAGCTATAAGGAAAACCATGAATCTGTAGTACCCTAACCCTGTACGGCTACCCAGTACACAATGTAACCCAACCTAACCTGTCCTAAAGTAATAAACAAAACAAAAAAAGGAAAAAACTCACCCCCTATTTTCAATTTATTTAAATTATTATTGTATATTTTATATTCATAGAAAACTGGATATAATACGAAATGAAACATGATTTTTCAGAAACGGTTCTAATCCCGCGGATATTAATCAGTTTCTAAGCCATACTGGAAAACTATTCTTACCTCTGAAAAGATGGCGGCTCCGCATACACCTTTGATAGCATCCACATACTCTATGTGGTCTTCCATCTAATAAATAAAATGGATCATAGAAAGAAACGAAGTAGCGGGGTTTTATCGCATTTTCACAGTAGCTTTTCTCCCATTTATAGACCCTGTGGGTAACTCTAACCCTGCGGGGTATTAATTTATATTATCAAAAGTTACTATGAAAATACGACGAAAAACCCTACTTCGTTTTCTTTCCATGATAAAATTAAACATATATGGTTAAGTCCAAAGTAGTAAACTTTCGTCACAGGTTAATTATGTAAAAGATTGTCTACAGTTCCAAGGGATCTAAAGGGATAACAAAATGGCTGATAAATTGATGTATATCCCCAATGGTGATACACAAAATTACCCCTTCTGTAGATTGCAATCATTGGTTGAAACGTTTGGACACTAAATGAACCAAGCAGTCAATTTTAATGAGGTTGTTAGGCCATCCAAAAAGAAAACGTTACTAAGTTTTAAGACTTTGGGGACTAGAGCCCAATGTCCCCTCCCTCCCTGGTAGTATCCTATAGATGCTTATTCGTATGGGAATCTTTTCTTAAAATCAGCTGTCTTTCTTGAATAGCAGCCGAGAATTCACAATTTCCCCAATGCATTACGGAATGACAGATGGACATATAAGAATAAGTCATATTTTTTAGATAAAATTCATGAAAAGATTAGGCTTAAAATTCTTTTTAGCTTTAATTTATAACACAAAGAGAATACCCCTCCCCCCTAAAAAAAATCTAAAATGCAAATAATTAGGTTGATCAAATCTAGTTCATTACCTCTTGGGGCAAAGCCCCTAGAGGCTAGTGGCGAAGCCGATAAAATAATGTAAAGTATGACAAGGTCAAAAAATATTCTCTTTCAATTTTATACATATAACCTAAAATATTGAGTATAATTTACCCCCGGGCAAAATTTATATCAAGAATTGTATTAATATATAAAAAGATTTTTTTATATATATATATTTAGGGTTGGTTTGTACGTATAGATCGAATAGCTCGTATCGTTAGTTTAGGCATGTTAGAATAGTCATATTGATTTTAAATGATGCTGATTCCTTTAATAGTTTTCAGACTCAACAAAACTGTAAAACGACAATAGGATACATGATTTTTCAGTATTGCTCAGAACAGGTTCTAATCCAGCGGATATTAATCAGTTTCTTAGCCAAACTGTTATATTTATTTATCAAATCGTATTATATTCGGCTTTCCGCGGATATAAAAATAAAAAATTATAAAAATTAAAACAAGTTTTCATAGCCCCGCGTGGCCTAAGGCCCGGTATAAGAAAACTAATTAATTTTATGATTTTTATTTAAATATACGTGGAAAGTTGTCTGTAATATGATACAATACATGATTTTCAGTATTGCACAGAACCGGTTCTAATCCTGCGGATATTAACCGGTTTCGTATCCGCAGTGTAAAATTGTCTACCTGAACAGCATATGAGATCATGTAGGCATTTGCAGTCAGACATGCAAACAGCACGAGGGCCTAAATTTTTTTTAGAATTTAATACAAGAAAGCAGGCTAAAAATAGCAAAAAACTATCCTAAGACTTAAATTCTAAAATAAAATAACCTAAAAATATCCCGGGACCTATGTTGAGCTTCCCTAAAATGGAGAACTTAATCGGTTTAGTAGTTATTGAAATCTTAAACTTCAGACAAAAACGTTACTACTTTTTATCATAGGATAAGTAGCTACCTAAAACTGTACTTTGCCTCAAAATAGTCAAAAATAATATTATAATCAAGGACTTCTGATTTGTTAGCCCTGAGATACGGAAGGTACGGGCTAACAAAACTGGTTTTTAATATTATGATCTTTCATTTTTATATTTGTAGGAAACTGGACATAATATATGCTATACATTATTTTTCACAGTGGCTGAAAATCGGTTCTTATCCACCATTGGTTTCGAAGCCATGCAGAAAAAAAATATAAAAAAAATACTTACAGTTGCGACGTTCTTTCTGTGGTTGTATGTGTTAATATTAATATCCATTTTTGGTTTAGGCGATTTTATTCTGAAATTTTATTATAATGTTTTTTGACACTTGCTTTTTTATTTTACTAGCGGCTTCGCCCCTAGCCTCTAGGGGCTTTGCCCCAAGAGGTTTAATCAAACCAATTTTTCGTATTTTAGATTTAAAAGAAAAATTATAGAAAAAAATTTATGGGGGGGGGAAATTTTTTTTGTTTGATGAAGGGTAGTCGACCCCACTATTTTAATTTTAGTTTTAAAAAAAATTGGGTGGGGGAGCGGGGGATATTTTTCATTTTTTGGGGGGGTTGGGGATGTCCCACCCCCTCAAGAAAATAGTTATGAACCTTCCCGGGACCTATGAGAAGCTACCCTGTAAAGGAGAACCCGATCGGTACAGCGGTTAGCGAGATCCTTCGCTACAAACAAACAGACAGACAAACAAAAAGACAAACAAACAAACATCGTTCTACTTTGTATTATAGATTGTATACTAGCGGATGCTCCCCTAGCATATCGGGGCTCTATATTCGAAGGGATATGGAAAGGCAGAAAAATAGCATAAAACCATACATACCCAGGCTTATTTATAAAAATAAAATAGCCTAAAACATCTTAGGACCTGTAGGAGGTTTCAGTGTAAAAGAGAACCATATCAACGCAACGGATAGCAAGATCCTTTGCTAAAGACAAAAAACTTATTACTTTATATAATAGGATTATGCTAGCGGCTCTGCTCCTTGCGTTGAAGCTGAGAACAAATTTTAAAACTTTCCTCCCCCCCTCAAAAGCCCCAGCCGGCCTCTAGGGGCGTAACCATTAGATTTTTTTTATAAAGGGTGGACCATTTGCACGTACTTGGGGGGGGGGGGGGGGGTCATTTTACTTTTTTTCAATTGAAAATATTATTAAACTATTTTGTTTTCCCCAAAGTTAAAATGCATAACAAAGAATTGTTTGTTTGATTTTAAAAAGAACTTTTTATTTTATTTATTTATTAATGTTTTATTTTTTAACTTCTTAAAGAATATACTATCGGTTGCGCCCCTAAGATACAGATGTTTAGAATTCGAAGGGGATAGGAAAGGGCATAAAAACAGCCTAAAACCATATTAGAGCCTATGTAAAGCTTTCCTAAAATTAAGAACTCAATCGGTTCAGAAAAAAACCTTACTACTTAATTAGGATTTCTTTAAATTAATATTAACAGAAAAACATCTCTACACAGGGATCTTAAGGGATAAGACAATATGGACGATAAATTGATGTACATCCTTTGATATGACAAACAAAATTATCCTCTCTGTACAAAAAAATTATTAAAGATTGAAAACTTGCTTGTTTAAACCAACCAATCACCTTGTTTAAATAGACAAATGTCGTGGCTGACACAAAATCGACTGCTAAAACTTTAAATAAAAAATTTTTGACATTAACTTATGCAGATTAAATTGTTTTCTCTTCAAGTGGGCATGAGTGACATAAAATCGACAGTCTACTAATATTAAAAATGCATATTTATGTTGATGAAATAACAACACACAGGTTTTGCAGGGTATTCGTCACGGATCTAAAAGGATAAGACAATAACTAATAAATTGATGTACATCCCCAATATTGATAATAACAAAATCACCCCTTTTGTAGATAAAATTAGTGGTTGAAACGTTTGAACACTTAACCCAATGAGCCAACCTATGAAAATTCACTATAGTTCCCAAAATCGTTAAGATAAAAAAAACGTTATTATAAAAACTTTGGGGACTACACTGTATCAAACAATTTAAGCCCACAATCTCCTCTCTCTCTGATTCGTTGTAAACTTTATAATTTTGCGCCTAAAACACTAATGAAACGTTCTAGACATATGTTATTTATAGATTTGCAGTCAAGCCGTTTAGGAAATCTTAATTAACAATAACTTGCTGATAACTTTAAAGATCTAAATGTTTTATTGGTATATTAGATTTAACGATGTTTTATATATATAAATGGCCTTGTGTATAACAATTTAATAACAATCTATCATGAATGTGATTAGTTATTGCCCTAACAGGCTTAGGTGTACTGAATAACTCTATAACTAACAAATATGCCATTTTTTCTCATGTCTCAAATCTACCTTAACAAACTTTTAATGTCCGTCTATTTTTCCCCCATTCCCCACCATTTAATTCCCCCTCTGTCTTACTTTCCCTTCGTTATGAGAATCCTTACCCACACCCCCTTTAGGTATATGACGTAAAATTGTTACAAGAGTGAGTAAAACGCAATTTCTGCTAATTTTCCTTCCCTCCTCCACCGTGGTGTGTTGCCTTTCTCCCCTTCCCACATTTTTCTTACAAACCAAGCGTAACGATAAATATAAACATTAGATAAAAAAAATACTTTTTTATTTAGGTATTCTTAAAAGAATTAATATCTTTTTTTTAAATTAAAAATTTAAAGGTAAATATATTGCCCTGTTATGTTCCCTAGAACCTGAGGCTTTATAAATCAAATGAAATGCTTGGGGAAATACCCCCCCGCCCCCCACGTCCTAAATTGCCATGGTCCCCAGTAAATTTCCTATCTGTTCATAATTTTCCTTCCCTATTTTAGATTGCAGCGTTGCTGATGTAGTACACCCCACCCACCTCCGAAAAAAACGCGCTTCACAAAAGTACAATTTTAAGTCAGCATTAATTCATACTGTAAAGTTTTCCTTTAATTTAGCAAATTTATGTAATAGCTGATATTAAAAACAAAGCGATTAATTCTTCATACTAATCTCAATTACTTAGTTCTAAAGATGAAAAAAGCGTATTTAGGATTTTAGCCAAATTTTCACCATGTTTCTTTTGTAAAAAAATACTTTCTATATATACATTGAGGGGTAATTACCCCCAATTTTTCTGAGTGGAAGTAGGTTTAATACCCCCGAAAAAAATTAATGTGTGGTATAATTAACCCTACCCTACCTCGCCCTCTTGGGGTAATGCTAGACAGATTTTGCTATTTTCTTTTTAATTGGCTACACAATTGGACCACTGTACAAAAATATATAACAAACATACATAAATATATAAATTCCAGAACCATTTTCAAACTCTACACACAGAATTTGGTTTAAAATAGATGACAACATCCATAAAATCAAAGCTCAAACTACATTAACAAATATTAACGCTTTTGACACACAAAAATGGACATACTTACTTTTTAGACTTGATTATAGAGATTCTTCGCTTATATTCTTGTGCCCATTCATCTAAGAAATCGACATTACAAAACTTATGTGAATTGAATAAGTACATTAATAAAAGATTGCTCAAAACCCGTCATGTTTAGATTTGACATACTGATACAGAGTCTTGATTATAAAGATGCTAAGCTTTCTAAATCGTACGCAGCGACCCTAATTGAAGAAAACTTGGATTTTTAAAACTTCGCTGTCACAGTAGTGAATGTTTTTTTTGAACCAGAAGTTTGATTGTGTTACTTCTGTTTACCAACTTCTAGAAACCATGCAGTTGTGAGGAGGAGTGGTCTAACCAGGGATAATGCAATGGACGATGAATTATTTTACATCCCTAATGACGATAAAAAAAATTATCACTTCAGTAAATTAAAATCATTGCAGGTTGAAACCTAGAAAACTTCTAGTTGACAACCAACCAATAAAAGTACTCAAAAATACTGAGCCATCGAATAAGATTGCGTGGTTATAAAACCTTGGGTAAATTTGGGTGCAATGTTCTCTCCCTCCCTGGACCATACTTGGAACTTGGAGCACAACACTTCTGAAAGCTTTTTATAAATGTACACTAATTTACCCTGAGGCTATATCATAAAATCAGATGTCGACTAAATTTTATTGTCAATTTATTTTATGAGAAGCTTATAATAATTCTAACACACATAGCTTCTTCTTTTAAACATTTTTTTCCTAACTATATAACTGTACTAGCGGTTGCGCCCCTAGCATCTAGGGGCTCTATATTGGAAGGGCAGAAAAATAGCCTAAAACCATACCCAGACTTATTTTTAAAAAAGTAAATAGCCTGAAACCATCTCAGAGCCTATAAGAGGCTTCACTAAATAGAAGAATCATGTTGGTTCAGCAGTTAGCAAGATCCTTCGATACAGACAAAAAAAAGCTTATTACTTTATATTATAGGATATTTAGGTAATTTAGAACATTTATAATTATCTGAATAAAACTATAGGCTACGCCCCTAAAATCTAGGAAAGAGATATTAGTAAAATAACCTAAAACCATCTAAATGACTTATATGAAGCTTCTCTAAAATGGACAAATTAATATGTTTAGTGATTAGCACGATCTTAACAGACAAACAAAAATTCTTACTACTTTTGTTAGTTAATTTTTAACCAATAATTGCAATTGAAAAAATAAGTTTCCTTTGTATGTTGTCATTCTTGTTTACACTCTCAAGTCCATTGATATTTTATAATTTATGTGCAATATTTGTCAAAATTTCACGCAAATTATTGTGCTAAATTATAATTAAATATGCAAAATAAAAAAAAGGTTTGATGGTTAAATTTAGTGAATTAAAATAGCTTTAAAGTTTCAGAGCAAGTTTTTTCTATAATGTGACAATTCATATTGTCTTTCAGTGGTTTCACTTAAAGTGCCTACTCACCCCCCCCCCTTTTCTCCCCCCTATTTTCTACGTATGCCTAAGCACTGCTGGAGGGGAGGGCAGAACCCTAAAGGGGCTACCCTGTTCCCAGTATAACCTAACCTAACATGATGTAAAATACAAACTAACAAAAAAATACCGCTCCAATGTATTTTTGATTTATTTCAATTTAAGAGGCTTAAGATAGGCTGCGTTTTTAAGGCACCGTTCCTACAACCAAAAGTGGCATGTAAAGAAACTATTTCAGTATCTTATCTTATCTTGAAAAAAGTCTGTTTTGTAATCATTTTTGACAGACTTGTGGCAAAATACATGTAATGTTATCGAACATACAAAAAAGTAAAAAAATAACAGAGAGAATATGTGTATTATCATTGTATATTACCATGATGATAAATAAAATTACCACTTTTGTTGAATAAATTGTTGGTTTAAAAGTTTAGTCACCAACATTGAACAAGAATTCAATATACAATATATACAGTGTAGCTTCTCATAGGTCCTGGGAGGGTTTAGAGTTGTTGTGTGGTGGGGGTAACACCACCCTTCCAGGAGAAATTGCCCTATAAAAAAATGATTTATCCGAAAAAGATTATTATTTTGTTGAAAGTAAAATTAAAAATATGGGGTGTTATCAATTTCCTCCTTCCCCATTACTGGATTGCCACTAGAGGCATATTCGCTAGTACCCTATACCCAAGTCATGACATAAAGCCGATTTATAAGGTTAGAAAACATTGATTCTATTAATAAGAAAATTCATCATTATTAAGCTTAGTTTTTGAGATAATGTTTGTAAAATAAATCTGGCACTGATTTCAGAAACAATTAAACATCTACAAGCTAAGACAGATAGACTAGTCAAATATGCAGGACAAGTCGGGCTCTTTGTTAATGTCAAGAAGACTGAAATTATTAATATACCTACAAACCCTGATCAAACTATAACAATAAATGGTGAACAATTGAAACAAAGCAACAAATTCACCTATCTGGGGAGTGTTATCAGCAGTGAAAATGGCTCAAAAGCTGATATTAAAACCAGGATTGATAAGGCTAGGGTTGCTTTCAACAGTCTACACAACGTTTGGAATTCAAAGAAACTTGCTCTGAAAACAAAAATCAGACTTTACAACAGTAATGTGAAATCAGTTCTTCTCTATGGAGCGGAATGCTGGAGAACTGTGAAAACTGAAACAAATCAACTTAATGCATTTCACAATAGCTGCCTAAGAAGAATTTGCAAAATATTCTGGCCAAACAAAATATCAAACCTTGAGCTGTATGCTAAGACCAAGTGCAATAGTATTGAAGCAGAAGTGAAATATAAAAGACTAAGATGGCTAGGACATGTGCTCAGAATGGAACAAAATAGGTTTCCAAAAAAGTGCTTAAAATGGAACCCCACCACTGGTAAACGTAATCGGGGACAACCAAAAATGACCTGGAGGCGGAGCACTGAAAAGGACCTCTTTAATTTGGAATTAACATGGGGAGAAGCTGATAAACTTGCCAAAGACAGCAGGAATTCATGGAGGAACAAGGTGTCCGTATTCTCTGGCCTTCACAGTCAAAAAGAGAGATGCGTCTGATGATGATGAATTCAAAGCAGAATCATAATGTCGTTGTCTTTGCAATTTTATTTAAAAATATAGATAAAGACAAAGGTTGCTTAATAAGGTGTCAAGGAATGATCCTTGTCTACGTATCAGAAATGCTACAGAAAACAAAATTGGGGTATCCATAAAAGCGAAGGTCTGAAATTTGACGGTTGGACAAATGAACATAAACACGTGTATAGTGTCAACAAAAAAAACAGATTATTAATTTAGAAGTGTAAACAAATTGTAAAAACTTGTTACACAATTGCTTAAATACAGGAGCTTGTTTAAGGACATACTAACGTTTTTAAGGATTTTTTTTATAGATATGCCTTGCTTACATTATTTTTGATAGTACTTAAAGGAATCAAAAAGCAGATGACTAGGATATTTTTTATTATACAAAATTTGTTGTAAAACAAAGTAAAAAATCAAAATGGTTTAAATGGACTTTCTGGCAATGATTATAACTGTTACAGGAATCATTATTTGAAATCGATAGATAAGATATTTTATCACACCTACACGATGGTTAGAGCTATCTGTTTAAACAGACAGTCCCAAATCATAGTAAAGCCTTTCTTCAAAACCTGAAAATAATAATCACAAAACCTTTATACTAAGTTTCCCTTAATAACTGGAGACTTTGTACATTTGACATATACAAATCCTAAGATTGTTTTTAAAAGCGAAGCTTTTTTATAATTAGGGTTGGTCCGTCCGTACGTCCGTCGCACACGGATAGCTTCTTTCGTTAATTTAGCCATGTTAGAATTGTCTTATCGATTTCAAACTTTGCATGGTGATTCCTTTAGTAGTTAGGTACGATTTAGAAAGCAACTCTATAATCATTACAAGAATGTCCGTGCGTCCATTTTTAACATGTTGATTTTTTTACTTACCTAACAACAAATTTTTATTTGATCTAATCATCCGATTGATCTGATTTTTGGTATGTTGATTCCTGGGACAACAGAGTATAATGTTATAAGCGAAGCAACTCTATAATCAAGTCCTAAAATTGTAAGTATGTCCATAAACATTATCCTGTATCAAGCAGAATTTCAACAAATTTACTTACAGTTTTGCTTCGACTCTTATACATTTATATTCTGATTATTCAGTTCTGACACTATATAATATATTTTTCAAACCATATACCCTTCCTTTTCTCTTTCTTATTACACAGCCACTTTGACCGCTTCTTCTTTATTTGTTGTTTGGTTGTGTTAAAGTAAAGATCTAAACAGTAGCTGTGAATTTAAAATTTTATTTTTTATGAAATATTTTAACATTTTGACTACTTTTGTTTAATTCTTAATGTTTTTTTTTCATTTTTTTTATGATGTGTTTTCTATTACATATGCGATTGATAATGAAGATTTTTTCTTTGAAATATATTTCGTTATGAAGCAGCAGTATTTACTATTTTATAAATGTTGGGACAGATTTATAACTGTTAAAAGTACTTTATAAGTGTTGTCATCCTTGTTTTAATACTGATTTATATTACGACAAGGTATAGTGTTATCAGAGAAGCATCTCTAGTCATAAAAACGTCAGTATGTCCTTAAACAGTAACATGTATTTAATCAGTTTTGCAACAAATTTACTTACAATTTTGTATAGACAGAAATACATCAATATTCAGTTTATTCAGTTCTTACACTCTACATGTGTTAATGTTCGTTTGTCCTTCCATTTCAGAACTTCACTTTTAAGGATGTTGTCATCCTTGTTTAGTTGCAAAGCATCCACTTTTCAACTGTCTGTCCAGACAGACCCTACCACAATGGGGGAAATTTGATTTCCTTGGATACTATTTAGATAAAACTTCCGATTGTAGTATGTAAAAGTACACTTCTTAAATGAGCATCAAGTATGCAACTTTCTATGTCTATTGGCTATGCTACAAACACTTATTTTAATCATTTATAAGGTTTCGTGATTTTGTAATATTTATCATGTCCTTCTTTCTCTTACTTTTCTCCCCTCAAATTTTGATGACCACTGAATACTGTCAATTTATGACTTTTTTGTGCTACGCTTCTTATGTATGTTGTCATCCTTCATTGTCCCCTCCCTGTATCCCTGGAATACCCCTCCTCCAACATTTAAAACCCATCCTTTCAACCCTTGAAATAAAAAGCTTGGGCGTCTCTGAATGAACAAATTTTTTAATTTAATTTAATTCTAAAAAATAACCTGACGTTGTTGCTTAAAAGTAATATGAGATATTAATCAATTTCTTTTTAATTTTATTTTCTGCCAAAGAAAAAAGGACAAAATATATAATTATAGTTTTATTAAAAGATTTCTACAATAAAATGATTACAATATTTCATGATAAAAGTGACAGAAGTGTAATATATAAGTCACAAGTTATAACAAGGCTCAAAAAGTGAAAAATCAACATATAAAACAGTATTATCCTTCAAGAACAAGTTATAAAAAAAATAGATTATAAAGACTAATGCTGAGTTTTTCGAGTGTGGCATAATATTCTTTATTTGTAAAGAAACAAAATGTAGTAGTATAATAATCAAATCAAAAGAAAAAAAGAAAAAATAAAGCAATTGATTGATACCATAACAAAATTAAAAAATGACAATTCTTCAAAAATATTTAATTAAAATAGAGATAAATATGTATATTTGAGGTTTTTTTAACAATCATAATTAAAGTAGCATAATATACTTCAAGTAGTTTCTAAAGATTAAATAATTGGATATTTAACATAAAATCTATTAGAATTACTGAACAAATTTTATTTATTACAAAGAATGAATTCTTTCGATCAATTCGATTGGTCAATCACAAATACTTTTTACGTTTTAATATAAATATTCACTATAATTAACAGAGTTTAAATAATAATAATAACAAAGAATACAGTGAGAGGAATGTTGTTATACCTCTTGCAAGCAAAGCTAGAACCAGCAAGCTTTTTAAAAAGAACTATTTGTCACGCCACCTCATTTATTTCCATAAAAAGATCTGTGGCTCTGTAACTGTCTCAATGATATTCCTGGAGAACTTGGAAAATTTGATAATTCCAAAAGCTCCTGCTCCAGTTTACCATCCTGTTTAGGTGATGAGCTGGACACTTTAGGTGAAGCACGAATAAGATCTAAGTTCTTTGGAGATGCTCTTACATAAGAACTAGGACTGTCTGTTTGATATCTGTACAAACTATCTCTGTTGACCTTGCGCTTCATGATTTCTTCCACTTCTCTGCCAGCATTGGCGTCATAAACAGAATCAAAACTGTTCAGACTTTGTAGGCTTTGATAGGATGAATCATCAGAAACTCCTGCATGGGACTCATAATCATCATTGTGGTATTGGTAATTTCTGCTTGCTGGCTTAGACTGAGAACGTCTCCAATCAGAGAAAGGAACTGTAGGAGAATTAGGAGTTGATACTTCACTGGAACTTGGATCAAAATTGCTTTGGAGGTTTAACTGCATAAATCTTTTCTGCTTTAGGCTATGTATAGAACTAGGAGAAATTTTCCTCTCAACCCCTCCACTGTTAACAGAATCATTGTCAGATTCTTTGTTTGATGACTTATGTGATCGGAATGAATGTTTGCGTTCAATACCAGAAGACTTGTGTTCCAGTCCTGAACAAACTGAATCTATGTCTGATTCAGGCTTGTCTTCTATATTTTTCATGGAAACTCTGCTGCTATATTCAGATGCTCTGGACTCATTTCCATCACTTGAGTCTGTATAGTCACTGTCCTGTAATAATTTAAATAATCTTGAATGTCTTTTTTGAGGTTTACCATCTTCACCTTCCTTAGTCTCATCATGATCTATTCCTCCTTCCTGACTTTCTGTTTGATCACTTCCAGTAGAACCTGTGCCATAGGCTTCAGAGTCATTTGGACTTCTTCTAAGGTCTGCACCTTTGGGTGGTAATGAGGTCTCTTTTTGTCTTGAAGCTGATCTATTATTTCTCATGTTAACAACAGTTGTTTGCCCACCAGATACAACTCTCATTTGGTTTGGGTTACTGTCTGAGTGATATACCATAGGCTGCTGAGGAGGAGGTGGATATCCTTGTTGATAAGCAGGATATGAATGCATTTGCTGAGGATGATAGGCAGGATATTGTTGTTGATATTGTTGATAATGTTGAGGCATTGGAGGAGGAGGTGGTGGCTGATAACCTTGATAGTACTGCTGAGGAGGATATTGTTGATAGGGAGATTGGGGTGGGTATGGTTGGTAGGGGCTGTGTGGACTCTGTGGAGGATACTGGGAGTAGGGATTGTGAACATCCATGGGATATGGTTGATACTGTGGACCCATGTATTGTTGATTTTGATTTGCATAGTATGGATGGGGTGGGGGTGGAGCCATTACCATTTGAGAGGATACTGAAATGCTTGGAATGTTTGATGGGTTTGGAGGGGATGATGATTGAGTAACTGCTTGGTTTGATGACATGAGCTCAACCATTTCTTTAACACTTCTACGTTTCTCCTCAGCTTTAGAAGATACAGGAGACCTTGGCTTAGGTTTCTCCTCAACTTCTTGGGTTTTTCTTAAAGATTTCTTCTTGTTTTCATAAATAACCCCTGTTACCTCATCTTGACTAAGAGTCATTTTTCCACCACCCTCATGAAATTGTAATTGAGGTTCAAGTCTACTTGCAAGCTCTCTGACACCTACTTTAGGTAAAAATCTTTTACTTTTCTTTTTCTTCTTTCTAGTTTCCTTGTCTTCCTCTCCAGTATCACTAGATTTATCCTTAGATTTGCTTTTGTGTTTCTTTTTCTTGATGGAAACATCATCTTCAATAAAATTAATAGGTAAAGATGCTGCTAACTGTTCTGCATCTTTTCCAAGATATTCAGCAGCAAGACAAACAGACACCCCTGTCATGGAATTCATAGCTGTTGGAGTTTTACTCATCACAGTTCTCCTATCATGATTTGGTGTGGCAGTGCTCATTCTACTTGAAGGTGTCCTAGCACCAGGAACTGGAGTACTTTCCTCAGATTCTTGAATTGCTGACATCTTTCTCCGTGAAAATCCTGTTCCAGAGTTTGCATCTACATTTCCCTTTTCATCTGGGAAAGGACTAGTTGCTCTTGTTGTTGGGGCAGTGGTCAGTGTTGGTGAAAATCTGGCTAATTCAGGATCATCTTCATCATCATACCATTCATATTCATCCTCTTCATCAACGTTACCAAGTGCACTGGACATTTTTAACCTTGAAGCAGTCCTAGAGGTAGGCCTTGAGCCTGACCTTGAACCAGATCTAGATCCTGGTCTACTACTTGCTACTGAGTTTCTTGAATTTGGCCTTGACACAAGTTTTAGACCATTATCAACTTTAATCACAGGAGGACAGTTGGCATCTCTTGCATTATACTTAGGCTTGTGGTCATCATTTTCATAATAATATTCCCAATTACCACCTTGTTCATTTGGAACATTCTTTTTGCTTACTGAAGCTGGTCTTGAGACAGATTTTACCTCCAGAGTAGTTTTAGCACTTGATACTGGCCTACTTGTTGAAGAATTCTGTCTTGATGCAGGTCTTGATGGTGGTTTGGATGCTGCAGCTTCTTCTTTATAGTCAGGATATTCTTCCTCATAGTAATATTCCCAACCATCCTCATCACCCCAATCTTCATCTTCTGCCTCGTCATCATTCTTGACTGTGGAACATCTTGACACAGCTCTTGAAGCTGGTCTCGATGCTGTTGTAGATGCTGGCACCTTTAAAATTCTTGAGGTTGGTCTTGAAGTTGTCAAATCCTGCTTTACTGATTGTCTAGAGCTAGGTCGAGAGGCTTTATAATCAATAATCTCTTGCTTTGTTGCTGGTCTTGACCTTACAATAGATCTAGATGCTGGTCTGGATGGATCTTTTGGAGTCGTTTTAGTTTGCTCTTCAGCTGGATAATCTTCTTCATAATAATATTCCCATTCATCTTCATCTCCCCAATCTTCCTCTTCTTCCTCTGGGACTGTATTGACAACTGAACACCTTGATGCTGCTCTTGAAGTGCCAGTATTTCTTGATGCTGGTCTCAATACAATTCTTGATGAAGGCCTTGAATCTTGTTTGACCATTTTTTGGTGGGATTGGGGTCTTGATTGGATGAACTTTTCTATTTCCTGTCTTGAAGCAGGTCTAGATCTATGCAATACTCTAGAAGCAGGTCTAGATGCACCTTGTACATCAGTTTGTGTTACAGAAACTGCGTTGTCTTCAAATTCTCCTCCTTCCTCTGGATAATCTTCTTCATAATAATATTCCCACTCATCTTCATCTCCCCAATCCTCATCTTCATTATCTTGTTCAACTTCAATCTGAGGTATAACTGGAGTTTTGGTTTTGGCCCTAGAAACTGGTCTAGAAGCTGATCTGGAGTTTGGTCTGGATGTGTTTGCTGCAGTAACTGAGGCTCTAGAATGGCTTCGAGACTGAGGCCTTGATGTTGCTTTTGATTTTGGTCTAGGCTCTGGAGTTGCAGTAGATTGGCGGGAGCTTTTCATTATCTCCGTTTCTAGCTGTACACACTGTGTTGAAACATCATCTAATATTTCCTCAAAACTTGTATTACATTGATCTTGAATTGTTACAGTTGGTTGGATACTTAATGCCTTTTGAACATCTGGAGTGCTTCCTGTAGTAATAATCTTGTAAGTATCAGACAGTACTTTAAAAGTTTCTTCTAGATGACAGAATAAATGTTCTGAGTTATCTTGCTTCTCAGCAACCTTTCTCCTTGTATGGTGTGATCTAGAAGGTTCACATTCATCATCATCAATAAGGCCATCCTCTTCTTCTGTTATTGGGGTTGATTGTGAATTAGAGTGTGATGGATCACTATTAGTATTGTAAGCCCCCAATTCCATGTCATTAAAAATCTTTCTTGTGCTGCCAGTAGAAGCATCTGAAGGTGTCAGATTTCTAGAACTACCAGATGAGTTATTTTGTGATTTTATTGCTACAATTTCTTCTTCTTGTTCTTCATCATCCTCATATTCCCATTCCCATTCATCATCATCGTATTCCTCATCCTCATTCTCTTCTTCCTGATCTCCTTCCCCTTCATCCTCGCCATCTGGTCTTTTCAATGGAAGGGTAAGTGTGTAGCTGACACAAGAATGTAAATCTTGTGCATGTTGTTGCTGGCCCTTTTCAATATTGACATTGCTGGTAAATCTAAGTTTTCCTTTATTGGGATCATGCCCAGTTTCATCATCTGTTCCGCTAGACTTTGAGTCACCTGGAGTTAGTGTATTCATACTATCAGTTTCAGAATTTCCAGAAATATTGCTGTTACCACTAGCTGTCCTGGATCTTGCTCTGCGCTTTGAGCTTCTAGAACTAGCTCTACTACTTGATCTTAGACTTTCAAGAGCATCATCTCCTTCCTCCATGGCTACTTTTGCAACTTCTTTAAATTGTCTAATAATTCTTTTCAGCTCTTGTGCAGCTGCTGTTGTTTTACATGAACACAACAGATGAACAAGTATCTTAGAGAGTAAAGTCATTTCTTCCTTGGGATTTCCATGCTTGTTTTGTTCTAGATCTTTGATTCTTGCCTGTATATCAGGAGATATTATAGAGTTCTTTGAAAATTTGATAGTAGTTGGAGGCTTTGGCGGTTTCCCTGTTGGTATAGACCCAAACTTATTATCACCAGGATGATTTTGTTCTTCATCTGAGCTTGACTCTTCTTTTTCTTCATTAAGAGTAGTTTTAAGAACATTTAATATTTTGGCCAATTCAGTCGTAACCTCTTGCTTGCCTCTGGTTGCTTGCAAGTGGCGAAATATTTCTGATGCAGTTGCTGCACCAGACACAACATCATTAGTAAAACTAATATGCTGTGTTTCTTCTTCATTGTTTATATTACATTCTTCACGCCGTTCATTATTTTCGGTAACCTTAGTTTCTCTAAGTTGAGCAGCAAGAGGTTCCATAGAATTTGTTATAGGTTTTTGTGGAGTTTTGCAGTCAGGAGGAAGACTTTCTACTTCCTCCGCCTCATCATCTGTCTCCTCATAGGAAGAATCATCCCGTTCAGTTTCTGACTCAGATTCAGAACTGGACTTTCTGTTCAATGTAATATTGCTTTTGACAGAATCACAAGACCCTGAGTACATAATACTGCACCGGGATCTGACACTCTCAATCTCAGTGTCTGAGTCATCTAGACTTGGTGTTGGGCTATAGCTGGCAATGGAGCTGACCTCAGAGGCCAGTTCAGATGGAACTTCCGGGATGGGGCTGAGGCCAAACGGAAAGAGTCTGCGGGGATCATAGTTTGCTGGAGGCTGAAGGTAGTTCTGATATAGATTGTTGCTACAGCCGCCTCCACCTGAAATTAAAAAAACTAGTCAATGTTGACAAAAGATCCCCCTTGCAGCCACTATTTATATATAAACTAATAATATACATTAAAATGTCCATGTAGTGCTTTTCTTTTGGCTACATTTATATCTTATATTTTCTATTAATTATAATGCTTGTTTTGGACAGTACTAAAATAAGGGACCATACTTTTTGAATTTTGAATTTCAAACAGGTGAATTAATTTTCAATTACCAACATTAAAGTAAGTTATAGCGAAGCTTCTTTATATAGAAATAGTAAAAAGCAAACAAACCTGTATTTTGTCCTTGATTCATGGTTGCTCAGTTCTTGGTTACTTGCCTGAAACAAAATAGTTTATGTTACCTTAAGGAAAAAACTTATATCATATTCTAAATGGCTAAGGATTGTTACAGTCTACTAAATTGAGCTGATAAGAATATAGATAAATGTTTCAACTTTATAAATGTTTACATTTGCATGTTTCAGCCAAGTGCATTAAGATTTTCATTTGGCGAAACCTTGTCTAACATAAACTATCATGTTAAAAGCAGAAAAAACATACATTTATTGAGAATTCTGTATTTTTATGGAACAATTTTAAAAGGTTAATTTCTAAGTTTGTAAAAACGTTGTCAACATGACTCAATTCTGCTGAAAGTTTTTATAACCTTGAATTTAACACATAAGTTAACATCTGAAAATCTGGCCAGTTTTTGTGTAGCAAAGATACTCTACAAGCATAGTCTGTTAGTCTATCAATATATTGTACGGTTTTTTAGCTCCATATCATTGTCTTTGAGAAAGTTATATATATATTGCAATGCTTGAATTAAACTTAAATTGAATTAGTTTAAGAGGCTTTGCTGACTCTAGACATACAAATCCTCGTTGAAATATAATTCTTTTTATGTCAAGCTAAATGCACATCATTCAGGAATACTTTGTGTTTGGAAATTATTTTAAGTGAATTAATTTTTATAAATCATTTAATTTTAGGATTAGAAAAAATAGAACAATGATTACAAATATTATTCAATAAAACTTTTAAAGAATTCTTTTTCTTTCTTATTTTTTTTTTTGCTGAAAATCGTATTTTAGTTATATTAACCCTTATATAGATTGCATACTAACTTAAATCTCTGTAAGTTTTCTTTTTCTTTTTTTAATACTTTTTAATATCTCACAGGTCCCATAGATGTTCAATCAAAATTTGAAGTCGGCTATGTTTTTGCTTGTTTAACTTTCCATCAGAATTGATATATAACCCAAGTTTTAGTTACCTATGTTTTTTAATATTTATGTGTCATGATCATTTTTACATATACTTACAATAACCTTAAGATTTGCAGCAGTTGTAATAATTTTGAATTTGTGTTACACTGATATCTGAAAACAAAAATAATAAAGGGGGGGGGAGGGGGTTTAATGCAACCATCTCGTAACCAATGTATAAATGGCACTTAGAATTCGAATTTTGATCTGAAATTGTGCATGAGTAATCCTTGGTAGGTCTATTTTCCCTAAATCGGAAAAAAAGTTGAAAAAGTAACCGCTAACGGCTCAGCCGTTTAGCCGTTTTTTGGCTATTTTTAGGGCAAATCTTCAAAAATTACAGAGAAATCAACTTTTTGAAACATATTTTTGCTTTAAATCATGTGAAATGATACAAAAAAACATTTTTTAGATTTCTAGTACCAGCAACTTCCGGCTAGAACCGTTTTGGATTGGAAAAGAGCATTATGTGGAGAGAGGTTTCGTGATGGATTTCGCTTGAAGATACCCAACAAATGTCTAAACGGATGAGCCGCCAGCCGTTAGCCGCTACTTTTCTTACTTTTTGTTCGATTTAGGGAAAATAGACCTACCAAGGATTACTCATGCAAAATTTCAGATCCAAATTCGAATTCTAAGTGCCATTTATACATTGATTACGAGATGGTTGCATTAAACCCCCCCCCCCCCCTTACTAAAAAATTTTTTTAGATTCTTTACATAATCTAAAGGTTTAGAAAGAGAAATTCAAAGAAGGACTGTTAAAGTAAGTTCTTAATGGAACAATAGTTTGGCTAAATTTGACCCACTTACCATTGACAGAAGTTAACAAGCAACAAATATTCTATTGATTGGCTTGGGGCAATTTGTACAAAAACATTTTTTTCACAGTTTACAACAATGCCTCAAAAACCTGTTTTTCCATAAAATATGATTTTGGTAAAATTAGTGGACCAACACCAAATTCCCAGGTTATCATGCTAACTAAAAAACATAATGCCCCAAACAATTTAGGAATATATTGCTTTTTAATTTCCATTAATGGTAAGTGGGTTAGATAAAGCAATATTTTTGTTCCATTTATAAAAACACTGCATAAACTTGTAATATCTTTTTATTTTTAAATTTCAGGCTCTTAAATATAATAATCATTACAGTGCAAAAATGGTTTTGTGTTGTAGGCTTGCTTTTGAACGAAATTTTAAAAGTCAAAGTAAGTCTTTTTGAAGGGTATCAACAAACAAGTGAGTTAAAGTCCACATAAAATTACGATAACTGCATTACTTATAAATGAAATTTAGAATGCTAAAAAAACTAATAAACTTACTAGTAGTTTTAGTAGATATTATGTTCTAAGCTTAGTAAATGTTGAAGTAGTTTTACAGATCAGTTATGATATTCTGGAATGAATTGTTATTCCCTCTTGAAGGTGGCGGCATAAACCTGCCCTGCTCTCCAGTATACTCCTTAGATTTTGCAGTCATCTCCTGGACAGGTTCTAAAATAAAATTATAAGTAAATCTAGAAATTAGGTATAATAATTTTAACAAAACAGATGCTCAATGGTCAGGTTCTGCCATCTATCTTTAAAATCAGTAAAGTAAATCACATTAAAGAATCAAAGGACAAACAAAGGAGTCTTAAAAACAACTTTGTTTGTTAAGGGGAATAATTTGAATAATGTATAGCTTTACTGCTTCAATAGCATCAATTCTAATCATTTTTTGTATACAATGTTTTAACTGTATTAACCATTTTTTATCTTCTATTTACATGTTGTTAAAACTTTTAAAAAGATAAAAGCAAACTTTCTTTTAGCAAAAACAAAAGAGTTAACTTTAAAGGAAAGGAATTTGAAAAGCTTTGTTTTGCTACAAATCAATCAACATCTTCTTATGTACAATTCTTAAAGAAGAAAATTTGTCCAACTATTATAATTAAAACTAGGTAACCTAAAAAGGAAAAATATCTAAATATTTCAAAAAATATAATACATTGGTGTAATAATAATTTAGTCCATGTAAATAGTTTTCATTCTTATACTGTCATTTGTTTTCTTTTACCCATTCACCTGACCTCAAATGCTACAAATAGAAATACTAATGCATCACACTTGTAGAACAGCTACTCTATAATGTAGATGTAGGTTAGCAAGGAAAATATTATTAAAAGAGGCACAAAATAAAAAAAAACTCGAGCTACAATGATTTTATTGTTTACATAATGTTTATTCTTTACTATCAGGGAAGGTTAGTAGGACAAGATCCTTCTATAGAGTGGCTGCGCTTCCAAAATTATACATGAGAAAAGATGTGCACTTAAGACAAAGAATTGCAATCCGTTATTTTGAGTAGTTGACCCAAATTGAAATCAGATTTGACAAAAGCCTTTGACACAATTATATTCCTGCTTGCGAAATTGAAAAAAAACAGTGTAATTGCACATTCATTATATCACCTAGTTTCTTATATTCTAATTACTGTGATAGACATAATTGCTAAAGTACTTTGGCATACCTATAGTCTGGAACTTTTTTTTTTTTAGGAGGCATCAAACTTTTACTTGGATGAAGTGTTTAGCTAATATTCTTAAATTTGTAATTTGGTTAATTTGGAAGTATATTTATTCCTAACCTGAACCCTGTAATAATGGGTAAAATTATATGTATTTGATATTTAATTTTTTGTCCCAGTAATAATCTTAGATACTATTAAGGTGTTAGTTTTGATAAGTTACAAGTTTACAAGATTATCTTTTAAATTTTCAAGATTACGGAATAGACAATAATAATGCTGTGAGTATTGGTTTAAAAAATATGACGTAACAAAAAAAATTAGCCAATGAGAGTCCACTACGCATGCCGCCACTGGTCAATAACGGCCTCTCATTGGCTAATTTTTTTTGTTACGTCATATTTTTTAAACCAATACTCACAGCATCACAATAATTCTACAATGAATTGATTGATTAAACACAAGTGCCAACGAACTATGTAAAGTGACAGTAACAAAAACCAAGAATGTTTAACTTTCTGGCAGTTGAAAAAATCTTATCTTATTTACTAAGTATATTTGCGATAACTTTTATTTAATGAAATCTTCCAATTTTTAACATATACAAAACGGCCTGCTTAATTGCTTCAAGATCCATGTCAGATCTATATAGGAAATAAATGTCTATAAACGAGCTCAAGTTTTCCAAGGAATATTTGTTTAAAACTCATAGTGCTCCAACAATCCATAATAAACTCTCATTGCCCAGAACGATAAGACCCATTATTTTACTTTATTAAAAATAAATTCCTTTTTTTAATTTCATGTTGCTATTTACCTTATATCGATGTATTTAATTTCTAATCATAAAAAAGAAAATTTAAATTTATAAAATAATAAATGTTAGAAAACTCTGTTTTAAAAGAATTCGATTGTGGCGACACTTTGTGTGTTCAAATATTAAACTAAAATTGTAATCATCATCATTAACCCTTTGGTGATGGTAATGTAAAGAAAAAATATAATTTAAAAAATCTTTTTAAAATCATTTAGATTATTAAATATTTAATTTCTTTTAGATAGTAATGCCGGGTGAGGAAAATAGATTTATTGAGAAATAGATATGCATATAGAAAACTAGCCAATAGGGAGATAATTATATCGAGCCAACTCTAGTCTTATCAAATAAGCAGCTATATACGGCTGCAGGATCTGATATAAACATGTAATCATTACCTGAGTCACTATCATCGTTGTAACCATGCAAAATGCCAAGGAGTTTCATACTTGGAGATTGACTGGGACGTCTCTTTGGCCCTGTTATCTTAGATGCCTGCTTTACACCTCCAAACCTTGCAAAAATGTAATGTAAAGATATTTTATAATTTTAAGAAAGTAAGTTTTACAAAACAAAATGTGATAATTCAATGATTTATTGACATTACCGACCAAAACATATTTTCTAATGAACATGGTTAACTTTTCAAACTTAAAATGATGATTCCTGTAACAGTTAGTTACGATTAGAAAGAGTAGCTACTCTTTAATTGTAACCAGAATGTCTGTATGTTCATTTAAAGCATGATGATTTTTAACTTTTTGACAGCAATTTTTTATGTGAAATAACTATCCTATATATTTGATTTGTCAGTTCTACAGTCTCAGAGCTGGGCTTTTATGGATGTTGTCAGCCTTTTTAAGGATAGGAATACTTACTTAGACAATTCCCCCATGACAGTCTGTCTGGCGGTCTTTTGATAATCCACATCACTCATTGGAGTTTTTCCTGCCACCAGAATAAACTCCCTCGGGCTGGCGGGGCCACCATACCTCGACTGAATATCTTTATACGAGGCAGGGGTTTCTCTGCCTCCACCTGATTGGATGGAACTGGTTATGGAGTCTCCGGAGTTTTGGCGTGAAATGTTTTGAAATGCCGCGCCAGAATTTTGACGTGAAATTGATTGTGGTGTGGATGGTGTTTCAATATGGCGCATTTTTCCCAGCTGATTTTGTAGCTGAGTGGGAGTGGGGGACACGTTGGTTTTTCTGCATTAAAGATAATAATCTATTAGAATCATTTTTCCTTTTAAATTTTTACAGTTTTTATAAGATAATTGATTAAAAAATGGGTAAAACTTAATATCAAATGATTTGAACAAAAAAGTTGAAGATTATTCTTTCCTTAAATTAGCGCCAGAATAAGATTGCTGCGACTTTACTGGTGCAGGTCTTGGTGTAGACATAGATGGGGAACTAACTGCTGCAGTTGCTGATGATGGATGAAATGATTCTACACTTGGGGTAGATGATAGTCGTGGGGATGGTTGATTATAATTGGATTGATTTAAGGGTGGTTGTGCTACATACCCATTTCTGTGTTGTTCTGCTGATTTTATATCAACCTAAGAATAGGGGCAGTTATGTAAAATTGTCTTATAAATGTTGTTGTTAGACATTTTTATTTTGAGTTCTAAATAAACTAAGGTAACAAAAATTTATCGTTCAATATTAGAAAATTCAAATGAATCATAGAAAACAAAAATATTTTTTCAAATTACTCATATTATAGGTAATTCAAAATTGTACTTGAATTCAATGTAAAGTATTTTCTAAATATTTCCTAAGCCATTTACCCCATCCTTTCAAAGAGAAGTATAAAAAGTTGAAACATTTTAACTGTAGGAAAATTGCTCATTTGTCATTGAGAACAAAAAGTGCGCAAAGCAGTAAAAAGCTGTGACACGCTTTTCTGAGAATGTATGCGAATTCAGGTATTTTTCGAGGCTATGGACAAATTTTTAATAGAAAAAGGTTGACTTCATCCATCAGTTGTACAACTTCAATATATATACTAACATTATTTTAATTACAATATGAAATAAAGTTTTCAGTAGCAAAGCTATTCTATATTTTACTCTATGGGGGAAACTTTGGACGATGATTTACTGAATCAATGAGCATTAGAATTTAATTTTACTTGGTCCGTCTGTCTGTCGGTTATATGCTTCGACAGAAAAAAAAAGATAGGTACCTATTATAAAGCTTTCCTGATTTTTATGTGATTGATCGCATATTCTCTAACTATAACCCACTTCGTTTGTCATAAATGATATTGTTCTGTGCTTATGGTTGTCGTCATTATTGTTTTTAAAGGTAAAGTAAAACAGCATAGATCCAAAAAAAACATCTTAGCTACTTAACAATTTTAAATTCTTACGTAATTTTTTAAAGGAATTTTTGTTCCTAGTTATAAGTATTTAGTTTTGCAAAGAAAATCTGCTCCGACCTTTGCCCTTTTCTTTGCCATGAAATTAAGATGTATATTTAATTGAAAATGACAGATATGAATTATGATGACTGAAACATGAGTTTTTTAATGTCAGAAAATAAATAAACCAATGAAGTGCAAGAATGTAGTATCGTAGATAAAATAAATGAAACAGTAAAATATGTGATCTGTAAATTTTGATTAGATATGCTATTATTTTACAGTTACTTTTAATCCCCTGCTTCTAATGAAAGTAAAGTAATCTAGAAGATAGCTAGAAATTAAATCATTTAGAAATACAAACCCTTTAAAAATATTTTTTTGTACCGATTTACTGACATTAAAGCCTAGAAAATATAAAAAATTAAATCTAAATAAAGTTACTGATTTTCCTTAGACGGAATAAGGTGTAATATGCTTTACTTTTGAGTGTGTCAGTTAATTAGAAAGGCTATAGAGAAAGTAAAGTTAGGTTATTATCTTTTACACTTAATTTAGTACTTAGTAACAATCCGGAACATAGGGATGGATCATTGACAAATAATAGGCAAAATAAAAACTACTCTGTCTTGCAATTGTATCCTTTAAAGCAAGGTGAACGTTTTAATTTCTAGTAAGATCTAGAAAACTACCCAACCTAATAGTCGATATTAAAAAAAATAATTGAATTTGCTACATTTAGGATTTGGGCTATTTTTTGGAGGATAAGGTTATCCCCTTTTCCCTACCTACCCAAAAAAGATAATAGTTTTATATGTTAGCAAAATAATTCTTTGCAATAACTAAGACTTTATTTATTTCTTATCAACAGATCTCTAAATTCATAGTAACAACAACTAAAAGAAAAAAATAAATGTATGCAACGAAATAAGTTTGGAGTTTAAGAACATCTTAGACCAAAATTTCTTCCTCTGTAAAAACTGGTAAAAAAACAAATGAATAATAAAATTTGAGAAATAACAAATTAAAAAAAGCAATCCTTCTTAAATTCTACCTAATTACAAAGTTTAAATAGATCAATTTGTGTGTTGGCTTATTTCAATAAATAATGGCTAATATATAAAGAGAGATAATAGAGTCTAATAATTTAAAAGTAGTAATCTTAACTCAAATTCTATGAAAAGGAAGTATACATAATAAATTATCATTCGAACAAATTTAAGCTTTGTTTATTTCAAGCTTCAAATAGGCCAAATGCCAGAGTTTCGCCAAAACTTGTATCGATGGATTTTCACCCTTACAAGTTATGGCGAAACTCTGGCATTTGGCCTAGGAGAGAGCTACAGTCGATGTTAAGGTGTCTAAATGACGGTCTCAATGAGCTGCTTCGATTGCCGTATTGAAGTCCAAGATCGGTTGAGAAACAAAAAAGTTTTCTGAGGAAAAACTGTTTTTTGAGATTTTTTAGCTCAAATTTTCGCCAAAACTTGCAAGTCCAAAACACAAATCGTTTGGTCCGCCTACCTTAAAATTGGCCTAGACTCTTCAAACTTCGTGAGTGAGTTCCTGGGGTTGAGACGGTCATTTAGACACCTTAACATCGATTCTAGCTCAATCCGTTCGCTAGTTATCGAAGAAACATGGATTTTGTCAATTTGGTATTTAATGTTTTTAAACATTTATAAGTGTAATTTTGAACTCTAGTGTATTTTCTTGGGGAACTATGATGTGCGTCTTCACCGGAAAGTCTACGTAGACCCTATATGGACTCGGTGGAGGTTTTAGTGTCTAATGGCAACACAAAAGTGTCTATTAAGGCAGTCTACGATGTAAATAGGCCCTATAGAGGGTAGATAGAGGGCAGATAGAGGGAAGATAGCGAAGTATAGAAGGCTTATAAGTGGACAACGGTTGGTTATAACTTAACAACGGTTAATTATCTTTGGTTCTAGCTTCGAGAGGGCTACTTGGGGGTCACCTACGGGTAGCTGGGTATTAGCTAACCTGGGTATTGGTGTCCTGGCTTAAGTAAGACTGTCTTTAGGGTAGTAGAGGGCAGTCTAAGGGCGCTTAAGTAGGGATAAGTAGAGGAAGGTTAGGATAGAGTAAGGTAACCTTCTCCCGCTTGACAAGGGTTACTCTAGGCTTGCTTACGGTTGACTAAGGATACTTAGGCTTGGTAAAGGGCGCCAGTAGGGTAGACTACGGGTGTCTAAGTGTCTTCAGGCTGGACTAGGGTCCCCTTAGACGAGTATAAGTGCCCGCTAGCTTGGTATAGTCGACTGTCAAACACTCTACAGTAGTCAAGGTGCCCTTAAGTTAGCTTGGGTGACTGTACTACAGGGTTAGGCATGATTCACGGGGGACACGGACAACGCTATTATCAATCCAACTAGCTTTCAATCTCTGAAGCTAGACTTCAGTCACCCGTTTTAGAGGGTGACCACGAGTGCAGCTTCTTCTAAGCGGAGCGAGTAAGGGCTCCCTCTAAAACGGTTGCAACTGAAGTCACTTCAGAGATTGAAAGCTTACGGGGTTGGATTCTCTCCTTAACCCGTCAACGAGGTGGCAGCTTGGTTCCCATACCGTAAGTGTCTTGAAACCCGAACGCAGTGAGGTGTCTGTTTCGAGCGATAGCGAGACACAGACCTTGTGTGCGCTGGCTTGGGTCCCATACCTCAAGTGTCTTTAACCGGAGCGAAGCGACGTGTATAGGGGGGACACGGACAACGCTATTATCCATCCATCAACCTTTCAATCTCTGAAGCAAGCCTTCAGTCACCCGTTTTAGAGGGTGACCACGAGTGCAGCTTCTTCTAAGCGGAGCGAGTAAGGGCTCCCTCTAAAACGGTTGCAACTGAAGGCACTTCAGAGATTGAAATGGTTTTGGATGGATGCCTTCCTTTACCCTGTCAACGAGGTGGTTTACCTGGGTTTTCAGTACTGGTGACACTGACACGTTATGGCTTATCTACGGGCCCTTCTACCTTCCTATCTCCCCTTTGGCGAAACTGATTCTCCCTTACAAGTTTTGGCGAAACTCAAATTTCTCCCTCGGGTTTATTTTGATTTTTGAGTTTCGCCACAGTTTGTATCGATAGAATTCTCCCTTACAAGTTGTGGCGAAAGTTGAAAATGTTTACTTTCGCCATAACTTGTAAGGGAGAATTCTATCGATACAAACTGTGGCGAAACTCAACTTACTTACAAATCGTGGCGAAAGTTAACAAAATGAGAGGCCAAAATGCACTTTCGCCATAACTTGTAAGGGAAAATTCTATCGATACAAACTTTGGCGAAACTGATTCTCCCTTACAAGTTTTGGCGAAACTCAAATTTCTCCCTCGGGTTTATTTTGATTTTTGAGTTTCGCCACAGTTTGTATCGATAGAATTCTCCCTTACAAGTTGTGGCGAAAGTTGAAAATGTTTACTTTCGCCATAACTTGTAAGGGAGAATTCTATCGATACAAACTGTGGCGAAACTCAACTTACTTACAAATCATGGCGAAAGTTAACAAAATGAGAGGCCAAAATGCACTTTCGCCATAACTTGTAAGGGAGAATTCTATCGATACAAACTTTGGCGAAACTGATTCTCCCTTACAAGTTTTGGCGAAACTCAAATTTCTCCCTCGGGTTTATTTTGATTTTTGAGTTTCGCCACAGTTTGTATCGATAGAATTCTCCCTTACAAGTTGTGGCGAAAGTTGAAAATGTTTACTTTCGCCATAACTTGTAAGGGATAATTCTATCGATACAAACTGTGGCGAAACTAGATTTACCTTACAAATCGTGGCGAAACTTAAATTTTGAGAGGCCAAAACACACTTTCGCCACGATTTGTATCGAGAGATTTCTCCCTTACAAGTTATGGCGAAAGTTGAAAATGTTTACTTTCGCCATAACTTGTAAGGGAGAATTCTATCGATACAAACTGTGGCGAAACTCAACTTACTTACAAATCGTGGCGAAACTCAAGCTGGATTCTAGGCTCCCTATACCGTGTCTTAGGCTTGACTACCCATAGTATAGGCGACCGTAAGCTGGACTAGGC
Source organism: Acartia tonsa (assembly GCF_053477335.1). Taxonomy (NCBI): domain Eukaryota; kingdom Metazoa; phylum Arthropoda; class Copepoda; order Calanoida; family Acartiidae; genus Acartia; species Acartia tonsa. Next base: position 28,259,204 of record NC_137268.1, on the reverse strand, counting down.
ATCCTATACCGTGTCTTAGGCTCCCTATACCGTGTCTTAGGCTTGTCTACCCGTACTATAGGCGACCGTAAGCTGGACTAGGCGCCCTATACCGTGTCTTAGGCTCCCTATACCGTGTCTTAGGCGACCGTAAGCTGGACTAGGCGCCCTATACCGTGTCTTAGGCTCCCTATACCGTGTCTTAAGCGACCGTAAGCTGGACTAGGCGCCCTATACCGTGTCTTAGGCTCCCTATACCGTGTCTTAGGCGACCGTAAGCTGGACTAGGCGCCCTATACCGTGTCTTAGGCTCCCTATACCGTGTCTTAGGCTTGTCTACCCTTACTCTAGGCGCCCTTAAGCGGGAGTAGGCGCCCGTAGAGCGAGGTATCAACACGAGCTTGAGTGTCAAACACCATTCCTTAGTCAAGGTGCCCTTAAGTCCCGCTAGAGAAGGAAAAGTGTAGGCGAGGGTTGACAACGGAGGTCTAGACTGGGCCACAGATGAGCTACAAGAATCGTTTTGGTGTCTATAGAGAGCTTATACGATCCAACTATCAGTTACCATTTCAACCCATAGTCTAAAGTCAGTCTAAGTATACGTGCGGGTGCCCTAAAGTCAGGCAACCTTAACCCGTATAAGGAGTCGTCCAATCTCAAACTGTCTTTTATAAAAGATGCTCTAAATGCCCTCAAGATCATACACACGAAGTTTCATTCCATTATCTCTAACCGTTCTCCGCTTGTAGGGCGCCAAAGTCGAGTAACCGGAGAGAGCAGTCTCCCAACCCATCCACCCGTATACGCAACCCCCTATACTGACTCGCTCCGGTACCTCGACTTTGGCGCACTACCAACGGAGAACGGTTAGAGATAATGGAATGAAACTTCGTGTGTATGATCTTGAGGGCATTTAGAGCATCTTTTATTAAAGACAGTTTGAGATTGGACGCCTCCTTATACGGGTTAAGGTAGCCTGACTTTAGGGCACCGTAACCCGATCTTAGAGTGCCCCAATCTCAAACTTCCTTTAATAAAAGATGCTCATAATGGTGTCAAGAATGTCCACACTAAGTTTCATTCCATTATCTCTAACCGTTCTCCGTTGGTAGTGCGCCAAAGTCGAGGTACCGGAGCGAGTCAGTATAGGGGGTTGCGTATACGGGTGGATGGGTTGGGAGACTGCTCTCTCCGGTTACTCGACTTTGGCGCCCTATAAACGGAGAACGGTTAGAGATAATGGAATGAAACTTTGTGTGTATGATCTTGAGGGCATTTAGAGCATCTTTTATTAAAGACAGTTTGAGATTGGACGACTCCTTATACGGGTTAAGGTAGCCTGACTTTAGGGCACCTTAACTGGGTCTTAGAGTGCCCCAATCTCAAACTTCCTTTAATAAAAGATGCTCATAATGGTGTCAAGAATGTCCACACTAAGTTTCATTCCATTATCTCTAACCGTTCTCCGTTGGTAGTGCGCCAAAGTCGAGGTACCGGAGCGAGTCAGTATAGGGGGTTGCGTATACGGGTGGATGGGTTGGGAGACTGCTCTCTCCGGTTACTCGACTTTGGCGCACTACCAGCGGAGAATGGGTAGAGATAATGGAATGAAACTTTGTGTGTATGATCTTGAGGGCATTTAGAGCATCTTTTATTAAAGACAGTTTGAGATCGGACGACTCCTTATACGGGTTAAGGTAGCCTGACTTCAGGGCACCTTACCTGGGTATTGGAGTGCCCCAATCTCAAACTTCCTTTAATAAAAGATGCTCATAATGGTGTCAAGATCATCCACACTAAGTTTCATTCCATTATCTCTAACCGTTCTCCGTTGGTAGTGCGCCAAAGTTGAGGTACCGGAGCGAGTCTGACTTACAGTCACCTTGACTACTGAATAGCGTTTGACACTAGCGCTCGTATTGGTACCTCGACTTTGCCGCTCTACCAGGCTGCCTACAGTCAAGCCAGCTTAACCAAACTTTGTACAGGGCACCCTCTGGCATCAAAGAGCATATCATCTCGAAGTAAGGGGTCCGTTTAGACGACTCTAGAGGGCACTTAGGGCGCCCTGAAGGAGGGTAGGGTGAAATCTTGAAAAATCTTGGTTTCACTCTACCGCCTTCAGGGGGTCATAAGTGCCCTCTAGAGTGACTTTAGACTATAGGTTGAAATGGTAACTGACTTTTATTTGCCAAGACGAATCCATAGACACCTTAAACTCCTTTCTAGCTCATCTGTGGCCTGAGTTATGAAAATTTAGGGTGCCCTTTCGGTAGGTTGAGTGCGCCAAAACCGTAACCGCATGAGTGGAAACATCGACCTTTGAACCTGGGTTCACTTTGGATAGCTGTAACTTTGGCTAGGATTGAGCTACATAAGACTTTAAGTACTCAAATTAAACATCTTGGCAAGCCTAACAACTTTTATTAAAGGTTTTGGACAAGATTTTGACTTCCTGGGGGGGTTAGGGGGCGCCAAAGACGAGAACCGAAAAAATTTCAAGATTTGAGTTTGCGTAAGATTTTTTTTGCACGTTTTTGCCCATAGAATCAGTTCTAGGCATCCAAAATCACTTTCAAAGGTGTTTTTGGTGTCAGGGGACTATGCTGGTTCATATTAGATCAAAAAATCGCGATGTCAAAATTTTGACCCAAAACCCAGATTTTGAGATTTTGAGTCCTCGTCTTTGGGGGGGCACCCTCCCCTTGAAAGTTGTCCAAATGCCTTCCCAAGCTAGTATGTGGTCAGACACATGCCCAAGAGTATCTGTACTCAATTTGAAGTCATTATCTCAACTTTGAAGCATTTTACAGCACTTCTACCAAAACCCTCGAAAATGGCCATTTTTGGCAAAAACGCTAAGGGTATAGCATGGAAAAATCATCGATTTTGGTCAAAATTTTGATTGACCCAAAAACCATCCTAAATCATCCCAATGGACCCCAAACTAAGATTGAATGCCTTTGGGCCGCTCAAATAGCTCATTTTTGCATAAAAAATCGACTTTTTTTGATTTTTGCAACATCGCGTATTTTCAGATTTTGACGGTATAGGGTCACTCTGAGTGCCCTCAGCGCCTTGAAAGTTGAGATATGACCTTGTCAAGCTAGGATATGATAGTCAGATGCCTACTGGACACTATAGAAAAGACTAGAGGTCGATATCTCAACTGTAGCCTGACTGGTGGAGTGCCAAAGTCAAAACTTGGATTTAGCGCTAAGCTGGCGGCAGCCTTCAGATTTGACCTGGGTTGCTTCAGGGCGCCCTAAGTGCCCTCTAGAGTGACTTTAGACTAGCTAATGTGTAGAGTTATCTCTTCAGCATGCCAAGACGTCTCTGTAGACACCTTAACCTCGTTCCTAGCTCAACTGTAGCCCATTTGGTGACTTGCCAAAGACGAGGAACCGTCTTGAGCACTGGTTTTGCAGATCTGCGGTTACGTCTCTCGTCCTGCTGAGACGGGTTGCGTGTGGTAGAATCATCCTAACTCCACTCTCCGTCAACCTAGAAACGAGTTTAAGGTGTCTATGGATTCGTCTTGACATGCTGGACATCTTTTACGACCATTATAGGGGTCTTGCGCCAATATAGAGGGCACTTAAGGCGCCCTGAAGTCGGGAGACCCGAATCCAAGTTTTGGGGTACCAGGCTTCAGGGCGCCCTAAGTGCCCTCTAGAGTCGTCTAAACGGACCCTTTACTTCGAGATGATATGCTCTCTGATGCCTAATGGTGCCCTGTACGAAGTTTGGTTAAGCTAGCTTGACTGTAGGCAGACTGGTAGAGCGGCAAAGTCAGACGAGCGAAAAATGTGGGACACCTGTAAGTGGAATGACCCCAGGGGGGTATACCTGGGTACTTTTTGGTGAAGGCGATCACTTTAAACCTTATAAACGTTGTCCCTATACCCAATAGACTTGATTAGAAGCATTAAAACCAAAATCCAAGACACAAAATTTTTTGACTCGATTTTGAAAATCACGCCAGGGGGGTGCGGAGGATGAAAAATTGAAAAAAAAAAAAGTTGTCTCCAAATGTGGTTTTAATGGTTCTAATCAAGTCTATTGGGTATAGGGAGAACGTTTATAAGGTTTAAAGTGATCACCTTCACCAAAATGGACCGACCCTACCCCCTGTCAGGACATCGATTTTTGAGATTTCACAGTACTGCCCAGGGGGGGTAACCTGGGTCCATTTTGGTGAAAGCGATCACTTTAAACCTTATAAACGTTCTCCCTATACCCTATAGACTTGATTAGGACCATTAAAAGCACATTTGGAGACAACTTTTTTTTTTTTCAATTTTTCATCCTCCGCACCCCCCTGGCGTGATTTTGAAAATCGAGTCAAAAAATTTTGTGTCTTGGATTCTGGTTTTAATGGTTCTAATCAAGTCTATTGGGTATAGGGACAACGTTTATAAGGTTTAAAGTGATCTCCTTCACCAAAATTTTCACTTCATACCCCCCCTGGGTACCATTCTCGTTACAGGTGTCCCACATTTTGCGCTAGCCTGACTTTGCCGCTCTACCAGTCTGCCTACAGTCAAGCTAGCTTAACCAAACTTCATACAGGGCACCATTAGGCATCAGAGAGCATATCATCTCGAAGTAAGGGGTCCGTTTAGACGACTCTAGAGGGCACTTAGGGCACCCTGAAGGTCGCTAGGCTGAAATCTTGAAAAATCTTGGTTTCACTCTACCGCCTTCAGGGGGTCATAAGTGCCCTCTAGAGTGACTTTAGACTATAGGTTGAAATGGTAACTGACTTTTATTTGCCAAGACGAATCCATAGACACCTTAAACTCCTTTCTAGCTCATCTGTGGCCTGAGTTATGAAAATTTAGGGTGTCCTACCCGTAGGTTGAGTGCGCCAAAACCGTAACCGCATGAGTGGAAACATCGACCTTTGAACCTGGGTTCACTTTGGATAGCTGTAACTTTGGCTAGGATTGAGCTACATAAGACTTTAAGTACTCAAATTAAACATCTTGGCAAGCCTAACAACTTTTATTAAAGGTTTTGGACAAGATTTTGACTTCCTGGGGGGGTTAGGGGGCGCCAAAGACGAGAACCGAAAAAATTTCAAGATTTGAGTTTGCGTAAGATTTTTTTTGCACGTTTTTGCCCATAGAATCAGTTCTAGGCATCCAAAATCACTTTCAAAGGTGTTTTTGGTGTCAGGGGACTATGCTGGTTCATATTAGATCAAAAAATCGCGATGTCAAAATTTTGACCCAAAACCCAGATTTTGAGATTTTGAGTCCTCGTCTTTGGGGGGGCACCCTCCCCTTGAAAGTTGTCCAAATGCCTTCCCAAGCTAGTATGTGGTCAGACACATGCCCAAGAGTATCTGTACTCAATTTGAAGTCATTATCTCAACTTTGAAGCATTTTACAGCACTTCTACCAAAACCCTCGAAAATGGCCATTTTTGGCAAAAACGCTAAGGGTATAGCATGGAAAAATCATCGATTTTGGTCAAAATTTTGATTGACCCAAAAACCATCCTAAATCATCCCAATGGACCCCAAACTAAGATTGAATGCCTTTGGGCCGCTCAAATAGCTCATTTTTGCATAAAAAATCGACTTTTTTTGATTTTTGCAACATCGCGTATTTTCAGATTTTGACGGTATAGGGTCACTCTGAGTGCCCTCAGCGCCTTGAAAGTTGAGATATGACCTTGTCAAGCTAGGATATGATAGTCAGATGCCTACTGGACACTATAGAAAAGACTAGAGGTCGATATCTCAACTGTAGCCTGACTGGTGGAGTGCCAAAGTCAAAACTTGGATTTAGCGCTAAGCTGGCGGCAGCCTTCAGATTTGACCTGGGTTGCTTCAGGGCGCCCTAAGTGCCCTCTAGAGTGACTTTAGACTAGCTAATGTGTAGAGTTATCTCTTCAGCATGCCAAGACGTCTCTGTAGACACCTTAACCTCGTTCCTAGCTCAACTGTAGCCCATTTGGTGACTTGCCAAAGACGAGGAACCGTGTTGAGCACTGGATTTGCAGATCTGCGGTTAGCGCTCTCGTCCTGCTAAGACGGGTTGCGTATGGTAGAATCTTCATAACTCCACTCTCCGTCAACGTAGAAACGAGTTTAAGGTGTCTATGGATTCGTCTTGACATGCTGGACATCTTTTACGACCATTATAGGGGTCTTGGGGCAGTATAGAGGGCACTTAAGGCGCCCTGAAGTCGGGAGACCCGAATCCAAGTTTCGGGTGACCAGGCTTCAGGGCGCCTTAAGTGCCCTCTAGAGTCGTCTAAACGGACCCTTTACTTCGAGATGATATGCTCTCTGATGCCTGATGGTGCCCTGTACGAAGTTTGGTTAAGCTAGCTTGACTGTAGGCAGACTGGTAGAGCGGCAAAGTCGAGGTACCAATACGAGCGCTAGTGTCAAACGCTATTCAGTAGTCAAGGTGACTGTAAGTGAGACTCGCTCCGGTACCTCGACTTTGGCGCACTACCAACGGAGAACGGTTAGAGATAATGGAATGAAACTTCGTGTGTATGATCTTGAGGGCATTTAGAGCATCTTTTATTAAAGACAGTTTGAGATTGGACGACTCCTTATACGGGTTAAGGTAGCCTGACTTTAGGGCACCTTAACTGGGTCTTAGAGTGCCCCAATCTCAAACTTCCTTTAATAAAAGATGCTCATAATGGTGTCAAGAATGTCCACACTAAGTTTCATTCCATTATCTCTAACCGTTCTCCGTTGGTAGTGCGCCAAAGTCGAGTAACCGGAGAGAGCAGTCTCCCAACCCATCCACCCGTATACGCAACCCCCTATACTGACTCGCTCCGGTACCTCGACTTTGGCGCACTACCAGCGGAGAATGGGTTGAGATAATGGAATGAAACTTTGTGTGTATGATCTTGAGGGCATTTAGAGCATCTTTTATAAAAGACAGTTTGAGATTGGACGACTCCTTATACGGGTTAAGGTAGCCTGACTTTAGGGCACCTTAACTGGGTCTTAGAGTGCCCCAATCTCAAACTTCCTTTAATAAAAGATGCTCATAATGGTGTCAAGAATGTCCACACTAAGTTTCATTCCATTATCTCTAACCGTTCTCCGTTGGTAGTGCGCCAAAGTCGAGGTACCGGAGCGAGTCAGTATAGGGGGTTGCGTATACGGGTGGATGGGTTGGGAGACTGCTCTCTCCGGTTACTCAACTTTGGCGCCCTACAAGCGGAGAACGGTTAGAGATAATGGAATGAAACTTCGTGTGTATGATCTTGAGGGCATTTAGAGCATCTTTTATTAAAGACAGTTTGAGATTGGACGACTCCTTATACGGGTTAAGGTTGCCTGACTTTAGGGCACCCGCACGTATACTTAGACTGACTTTAGACTATGGGTTGAAATGGTAACTGATAGTTGGATCGTATAAGCTCTCTATAGACACCAAAACGATTCTTGTAGCTCATCTGTGGCCCAGTCTAGACCTCCGTTGTCAACCCTCGCCTACACTTTTCCTTCTCTAGCGGGACTTAAGGGCACCTTGACTAAGGAATGGTGTTTGACACTCAAGCTCGTGTTGATACCTCGCTCTACGGGCGCCTACTCCCGCTTAAGGGCGCCTAGAGTAAGGGTAGACAAGCCTAAGACACGGTATAGGGAGCCTAAGACACGGTATAGGATGCCTAGTCCAGCTTACGGTCGCCTAAGACACGGTATAGGGAGCCTAAGACACGGTATAGGGCGCCTAGTCCAGCTTACGGTCGCTTAAGACACGGTATAGGGAGCCTAAGACACGGTATAGGGCGCCTAGTCCAGCTTACGGTCGCCTAAGACACGGTATAGGGAGCCTAAGACACGGTATAGGGCGCCTAGTCCAGCTTACGGTCGCTTAAGACACGGTATAGGGAGCCTAAGACACGGTATAGGGCGCCTAGTCCAGCTTACGGTCGCCTAAGACACGGTATAGGGAGCCTAAGACAAGGTATAGGGCGCCTAGTCCAGCTTACGGTCGCTTAAGACACGGTATAGGGAGCCTAAGACACGGTATAGGGCGCCTAGTCCAGCTTACGGTCGCCTAAGACACGGTATAGGGAGCCTAAGACACGGTATAGGATGCCTAGTCCAGCTTACGGGCGCCTATACTACGGGTAGTCAAGCCTAAGACACGGTATAGGGAGCCTAGAATCCAGCTTGAGTTTCGCCACGATTTGTAAGTAAGTTGAGTTTCGCCATAGTTTGTATCGATAGAATTCTCCCTTACAAGTTATGGCGAAAGTGCATTTTGGCCTCTCATTTTGTTAACTTTCGCCACGATTTGCAAGTAAGTTGAGTTTCGCCATAGTTTGTATCGATAGAATTCTCCCTTACAAGTTATGGCGAAAGTGCATTTTGGCCTCTCATTTTGTTAACTTTCGCCACGATTTGCAAGTAAGTTGAGTTTCGCCATAGTTTGTATCGATAGAATTCTCCCTTACAAGTTATGGCGAAAGTGCATTTTGGCCTCTCATTTTGTTAACTTTCGCCACGATTTGTAAGTAAGTTGAGTTTCGCCACAGTTTGTATCGATAGAATTCTCCCTTACAAGTTATGGCGAAAGTAAACATTTTCAACTTTCGCCACAACTTGTAAGGGAGAATTCTATCGATACAAACTGTGGCGAAACTCAAAAATCAAAATAAACCCGAGGGAGAAATTTGAGTTTCGCCAAAACTTGTAAGGGAGAATCAGTTTCGCCAAAGTTTGTATCGATAGAATTCTCCCTTACAAGTTATGGCGAAAGTAAACATTTTCAACTTTCGCCACAACTTGTAAGGGAGAATTCTATCGATACAAACTATGGCGAAACTCAACTTACTTGCAAATCGTGGCGAAAGTTAACAAAATGAGAGGCCAAAATGCACTTTCGCCATAACTTGTAAGGGAGAATTCTATCGATACAAACTTTGGCGAAACTCTGTCATTTGGGCTAGGATAGAGCTACAGTCGAGGTTAAGATCTCTACAGAAGCAGCTCAATGAGACGCTTCTGTAGACACCTTAACATCGATTCTAGCTCAATCCTAGCCCAAATGCCAGAGTTTCGCCATAGTTTGTATCGATGGATTTTCCCCCTTACAAGTCATGGCAAAAATTCATCGATACAAACTATGGCGAAACTCTGGCATTTCTCAACGGATTGAGCTAGAATCGATGTTAAGGTGTCTACAGAAGCGTCTCATTGAGCTGCTTCTGTAGAGATCTTAACCTCGACTGTAGCTCTATCCTAGCCCAAATGACAGAGTTTCGCCAAAGTTTGTATCGATAGAATTCTCCCTTACAAGTTATGGCGAAAGTGCATTTTGGCCTCTCATTTTGTTAACTTTCGCCACGATTTGTAAGTAAGTTGAGTTTCGCCACAGTTTGTATCGATAGAATTCTCCCTTACAAGTTATGGCGAAAGTAAACATTTTCAACTTTCGCCACAACTTGTAAGGGAGAATTCTATCGATACAAACTGTGGCGAAACTCAAAAATCAAAATAAACCCGAGGGAGAAATTTGAGTTTCGCCAAAACTTGTAAGGGAGAATCAGTTTCGCCAAAGTTTGTATCGATAGAATTCTCCCTTACAAGTTATGGCGAAAGTAAACATTTTCAACTTTCGCCACAACTTGTAAGGGAGAATTCTATCGATACAAACTATGGCGAAACTCAACTTACTTGCAAATCGTGGCGAAAGTTAACAAAATGAGAGGCCAAAATGCACTTTCGCCATAACTTGTAAGGGAGAATTCTATCGATACAAACTTTGGCGAAACTCTGTCATTTGGGCTAGGATAGAGCTACAGTCGAGGTTAAGATCTCTACAGAAGCAGCTCATTGAGACGCTCATTTAGACACCTTAACATCGACTGTAGCTCTACCCTAGGCCAAATGCCAGAGTTTCGCCATAACTTGTATCGATGGATTTTCCCCCCTTACAAGTTTTGGCGAAACTCTGGCATTTGGGCTAGGGTTGAGCTAGAATCGATGTTAAGGTGTCTACAGAAGCGTCTCATTGAGCTGCTTCTGTAGAGATCTTAACCTCGACTGTAGCTCTATCCTAGCCCAAATGACAGAGTTTCGCCAAAACTTGTAAGGGGGGAAAATCCATCGATACAAACTGTGGCGAAACTCAACTTACTTACAAATCGTGGCGAAAGTTAACAAAATGAGAGGCCAAAATGCACTTTCGCCATAACTTGTAAGGGAGAATTCTATCGATACAAACTGTGGCGAAACTCAACTTACTTACAAATCGTGGCGAAACTGCACACCTGGGTAGGGAGGGTAGTAGGTGTCCTAAGGTCAAGTTGACATCGACTGGTATACGTATATATATAGGGGTCCCAATCTCAAAAACGGAAGGACAGCGCTCTCAGACCACCCGTTCTCGAGATACGGACACCTTACGTCAACGTCAACCCAAAACGAGAACGACAACGAGTCACCTTGCCTTGCTGCCTGGCTACCTTGCTTGGGAGAGAGGGCAGGTGAAGCGGCATGGCGCCTAGTCCAGCTTACGGTCACCTAAGACACGGTATAGGGAGCCTAAGACACGGTATAGGGCGCCTAGTCCAGCTTACGGTCGCTTAAGACACGGTATAGGGAGCCTAAGACACGGTATAGGGCGCCTAGTCCAGCTTACGGTCGCCTAAGACACGGTATAGGGAGCCTAAGACACGGTATAGGGCGCCTAGTCCAGCTTACGTCAACGTCAACCCAAGAACGAGAACGACAACGAGTCACCTTGCCTTGCTGCCTGGCTACCTTGCTTGGGAGAGAGGGCAGGTGAAGCGGCATGGTAACCCGTAAGGTAGACCTGGTTCGATGTCTTAGTATAGGCAAAGCGCTATCTCCACCCGCTTGGAAGGTAAGCCAGCTTACGTCAACGTCAACCGCTTACGTCAACGTCAACCCAAAACGAGAACGACAACGAGTCACCTTGCCTTGCCTTGCCCCCTTGCCGGTCTGAGATCCCCTAATTTTTGCAGTCAAATGCATGGAAATCCAAAATTGGCAAAGTTTGGGTCCCCATAACCCCCCTTAAAAGTCAAAATCTTGTCCAAAACCTTTAATAAAAGTTGTTAGGCTTGCCAAGATGTTTAATTTGAGTACTTAAAGTCCTCTGTAGCTCAATCCTAGCCAAAGTTACAGCTATCCAAAGTGACCTTGGTTTCCGAGATTTTCATTTTGGAGGGCACCCTTGTCTTAGCCAAAATTTTGATCAAATTTTACATTTTTGCAGTCAAATGCATGGAAATCCAAAATCAGGCAACTTGCGGTCCCCATAACCCCCCTTAAAAGTCAAAATCTTGTCCAAAACCTTTAATAAAAGTTGTTAGGCTTGCCAAGATGTTTAATTTGAGTACTTAAAGTCTTATGTAGCTCAATCCTAGCCAAAGTTACAGCTATCCAAAGTGACCTAGGTTTGCGATATTTTCATTTTCTCATTTTTCAACTTTGGACTTAGAATAATTTGCATAAATTTTTGCAGTTTTGCAGTCAAATGCATGGAAATCCAAAATTGGTAAAGTTTGGGTCCCCATAACCCCCCTTAAAAGTCAAAATCTTGTCCAAAGTCTTTAATAAAAGTTGTTAGGCTTGCCAAGATGTTTAATTTGAGTACTTAAAGTCCTCTGTAGCTCAATCCTAGCCAAAGTTACAGCTATCCAAAGTGACCTTGGTTGCCGAGATTTTCACTTTCCACTTCAAAAAAAAAATTTTTTAATAAGGTAAAATTAAAATTTTTTTTTTCAACTAGTGTTCCCATAAGCGGAATTTTAAAAGTATATAGGGGAGGAAGGTTGGTCAAATCTTACTTTCGTGCAAGTGGCATGCGCCAGAGAATTTCTACGCCAAAGAATTCTTGTACGAAGGTTTAGGGAGAGCATGGTATGTCGTTCTCCCTACCTCCCCGACCCGACCACTAGCGGTTAGCGCCCGCTATCATAGAAACCGCTTGACGGATTTGAACGAAAATCTAGATACGGTTTCTTGGACCCTTACTGAAGGTAGACACCGAAGGTTAGGGTCACTATAACGCATATACGGTCGGGTTAACGCACAGCGGGCGAGCTTACGTCGATGAAGACAGTACTACTGACTGAGACAGGCGCCCTTAAGGTAGAGTAGGGTAGACTAGGCATCAATCTTGGATGTCTGCCCTTACCTTACTCTATACCAAGCGCTAACGCACAACGAGGTGCCTATCTTGGGAACCCGTATAGATAGAGCTTTGACCTATAGTTGGGAAATGGTTCGAATCCTTTACCGAAGGCGCTCTATCTTGGGAACCCTTATAGATAGCGCTTCAAGAACGCAACACGGGTCACTCTATCGATGAAGACAGTACTCCTGACTGAGATTGAGTGTCCTTATAGTAGGATTAGGCGGCAAGTCTTCTGCTTAAGGCGCCCTTAGTGTCCCTCTAAGGAAACCTTGTGTCGGGAGCCTAAGATTGGGTAACGGTCTTAGTATAGAGGAGGTTGAAGGAGCGCTCAATACTTGGGTGACTGACCTGTTAGAGTCACACCCAAGCTACTTACGGGGGTCATAACAATCCCGCAAGTAGACTACTGGTAGCCGAAAGGTCTGGAATGGATCTTGGTAGGTGGTTGGTTATAGTGTTCCAATATCCAAGGGCAGGTTCTCGCCAGTAAGGGTAACCTTCCTTAAGGTAACCCGAGAATGTCGCTTGGGTGCACATCGCTTGGAGTCGGGTAGGCAGCGCGAGAATGACGGGCTGCCCAATACCCTAAGACGGAACATCTTGGTTCACTCTTAACCATCCAACCAGTAGTAGAGTATTGGTAGTGACATTGGACAGTTGCTTGAATACACCTGGGTATTCAAGGTACCAATACTTGAGCAAGGCGGCAAGTCTCCTGACAAGGTGCCCTTCTAAGGACGTTACCACTTAGAGGGCAGCTTTAGGGAGCCTAAGCTTAGCGCTTAGCGCAAGTCTCCTGCTTTAGGCATCCTTCTTCAAGGATACCTTGTGTCAGGAGCACAGTGTAGAGTTGACGGCGGCATGGATCATAGCCCTAATACTTGGGTGACTGACCTTATAGAGTCACACCCAAGCTGCTTGCGGGGGTAATCAATCCCGCAAGTAGACTACTGGTAGCCGAAAGGTCTGGAATGGATCTTGGTAGGTGGTTGGTTATAGTGTTCCAATATCCAAGGGCAGGTTCTCGCCAGTAAGGGTAACCTTCCTTAAGGTAACCCGAGAATGTCGCTTGGGTGCACATCGCTTGGAGTCGGGTAGGAAGACTACCCTAAGACGGAACACCTTGGTTCACTCTTAACCATCCAACCAGTAGTAGGAGTGTCAAGCGACAGTAGACAGTTGCTTGAATGCCTTAAGGGTCACTTCGGGCGGCAGTTAAGGAGATATCTGTAGGCTGCCTTCTAACTTTAGCGTTTGCGGGTTAGTGCACTAACCGAAGTAGGTGGTCCCTCTCTACTGGTTCAACAGACTGGTATCTTGGGCACCCTAAACCAAGGTCTAAGGCAACTCCCTTAAGGGACAGTGGACTCCCAGTGAGGGAGTTGGCTGTCGAAGCGGGTCTGCCCTTAAGGAAAGGTACAACGTATAGGCAACGTATAGGGCCGCCTAAGACCTTGGTAGAAGGTGCCCTGGTGAGGCTTGGTTGAGAACCACTAGAGTGGAGGAGCGAAGGAAGCCTGAAGGATGGTAACAAGGTAGACACTTAGTAGAAGGCAAGCTAAGGTCACCAAGGTTGCCTACAGATTGGTATTACAAGTCAGGTTCGCATAGCGAGTGTACCAAAGAAGGTTGATAAGGCCTGGCTTAAGGGTTGAGAAAGGCACTGTAACCGTAAGGATGAGGCACGGTGTAACACCCTTAGATAGAGTGCACCTGGGTAGCACTCTGAAGGATACTCTCTCAACAGGCCCGCAAGTGTAGTAGGGCGATGCTTGCTTGGGGTGAGAGATGAGATAAGCGGTCTAAGTTTCCGTGCCTACAGCCCTCAACCCTTATACTTAAGGTGGCAAGTGCGGAGAGTCCTTCACTAAGTAGAACGGGTAGTAGGCCGAGAACGCCAGCGGTCCGCCGTAGTGACTGAAACCTTAGTAACTTAGTCGGGAAGTAGACTCGTGGAAGAAGGTGCAGCGCCTCCGTCGGGAGATTAAGCTGTATACTTAAGGCGTCACCTTAAGTAAGTGTAGTGTGCGGGTTGCTTGACACTTGACTCCCTCTAAGTAGGTGGACCCCTTCGGTGAGTCAAAATACCTGACTTGGGTTGGCGCTTATAGTATAGGGTGACAGTGCGCCAAGGGTTGAGGGCTATAGTAGACAACCAGACGCTGCCTGCCGAAGTACTGTGTGGGCAGAGAGTCGAGTCGACTGTAGTCTAACATATCCTTGGTTCAAGGTAGGAATTGTTCCGCTTGCTTGCTTGCGGCATAGCTCCCTTAGTACTGCACTCTTGCTTGAGTATTTGACCTGGGTATGGGTTGAGGCCGCTATGCAGGGTAAGGTATGCTGGACGAGGGTGATTGGGAGAACCTAGATTGGACGGTTTAGCTGCCCTTAGAGCAAGGAACCAGAGGGGGAGTTCTATACGAGCAGAACCGCACCAAGCATGGTAACACAAGACACGTCGCCTCCCTCTGGAGATTAAGACGTGGTGGTGGGGGGCATTCATGTTTCCTCTTGTCCTTTACTTAAACCGGGGTTCGACATAAGTACCATACCAAGTGTCAAGCGTTAACCTGGGTAGGCGCCTCCTTTGGTATACTAGTGCGGTCGGTTATAGTACTAAGGTCAGGTGTTCTGCCTGACTGGAAGACTATGACCTTGCTTTGACTTTAGTATTCTTAGTCTACTGACTTTAAACATCTTCAAGTTTCAGGGGCAAGCTTCCCGAGACGTTAACCTTCCTTAAGGAGCGTACGGGTGACATGAGTTGCCTCATCTACGTCGTGCACTTAAGCTACCCTGAGTAGGAGTGCGGGTCGTATTAGATCTCTTCATCTCCACCTCAACCGTACTGGTTGGGGGCGGTAGTTAACGGGGCGAAATATCCCCAAGGCTGCCCCCTTAGTCCAGTCTTTAAACTCGGAGTAAGAGTCTATCAGTAGTGTAAGTGATCTTGGTCCTTAACTGGGTTCCTCCTTCATATGACTTGTTGGATAAAGGGACATCGAACTGGGAACATGGACTCGGTAGAATGCTATTCTTGGGAAAGGTCGCCTACTGGACTGGTGATGCGCCCTCCGTCGACTAGGGTAGCAACCATAAGGGAAGCGGGCGGGCACTTCGGGTGCCCTGGTAAAGAACCAAGATAGAGTGCTCCGACTCCCCTGGATAGGACTTTGCCTGTTTGGTAACCGACATGGTGTGACATCGATTGAAAACTCTTGACTATGCTTCGAGAGGACGCTTAGTGACTACAAGGATCATCGATACAGTAGTATAGATGTTCTAGAGTAGATTACTACTAAGCTATCCGCGTAGAATCAGTCATTATGCGAATTCAAGATTCACTCCAGGGTAGGCTTAAGGATTACTACTACTGGATGGGGCCCAATGGGCGCCGCTGGGCGCCCAAAAACTCTGCAGCTACCGGTGAACGGGGGGGGAGACGTTTTCAAAAAAAATTATTAGGCGTTTTATACTATAATAATATAGGGTATTTTTTTTCAAAAATTTTATTTTTTAATAAGGTAAAAATTTTCAGAAATTTTCAACTAGTGCTCCCATAAGCGGATTTTCAAAAGTATATAGGGGATAACATATTTTTTCGTAAGAGGGACCCGCGCGCGCGAGGCAAAGGACACCATGGACACCATCCATGCCCTTGTCAAGCGCTAGCGGCTTACGGGAGCTTGATGTTAGATGAACCGGCACCCTACCTTATGAGGTAAAGGTAGGGGAAGAGAAGAGATAGACGCCCGCTATCTCTAGGCACCCTTGTTAAGGGAGAAGCCTGGTTAAGTAAGACGGTGAAGGTGACACCAGTCAAAGGAAGGAGACTGTGGTGAGGCGAACACCAAGTCAAAGAAAGTCGGGAGAGATAGATGCTGGCTATCTCTAGGCACCCTTGTTAAGGGAGAAGCCTGGTTAAGTAAGACGGTGAAGGTGACACCAGTCAAAGGAAGGAGACTGTGGTGAAGTGGACACCACAGTCAAAGGAAGGCACCTTTAGTAAGGGAAGCCTGGTTAAGTAAGACGGTGAAGGTGACACCAGTCAAAGGAAGGAGACTGTGGTGAAGTGGACACCACAGTCAAAGGAAGGCACCTTTAGTAAGGGAAGCCTGGTTAAGTAAGACGGTGAAGGTGACACCAGTCAAAGGAAGGAGACTGTGGTGAAGTGGACACCACAGTCAAAGGAAGGCACCTTTAGTAAGGGAAGCCTGGTTGAGTGAGAAGGTAGACTAAGATAGAGCGCCCGCTATCTTAAGTCAAGCTGGTGAAGGTGACACCAGTCAAAGGAAGGAGACTGTGGTGAAGTGGACACCACAGTCAAAGGAAGGCACCTTTAGTAAGGGAAGCCTGGTTGAGTGAGAAGGTAGACTAAGATAGAGCGCCCGCTATCTTAAGTCAAGCTGGTGAAGGTGACACCAGTCAAAGGAAGGAGACTGTGGTGAGGTGGACACCACAGTCAAAGGAGGGCACCCTTAGTAAGGGAAGCCTGGTTGAGTGAGAAGGTAGACTAAGATAGAGCGCCCGCTATCTTAAGTCAAGCTGGTGAAGGTGACACCAGTCAAAGGAAGGAGACTGTGGTGAGGTAGACACCAAGTCAAAGGAAGTGTGTTATAGACCTGGGTAGAAGGAAGGGCACCTTCAACCGTGGTGAAGTAGACACCAAGCCTAAGGTTAGAAGGGCGGGAGAACCATAACCAAGGAGACTTTAGACTGTCCCACTCAAGAGGTTCCCGTTTAGAGCTTAAGGGCACCGCTTTTGACTTCAAGAGACCAAGTTTGAAGGCTACAGTAGACATCCAGACGCTGCCTGCCGAAGTTACCGTGTGGGCAGAGAGTCGAGTCGACTGTAGTCTAACTGTGGGTGAGAGGTTAAGAGCGGGCTGGCTTGCGGGTGAGAGTGGACAGTCAAAGAGTGTCTTAGGAGGGTAACCTTGACTACGTCCAAGGTATCCTTTGAAGGAGGATAGAGAGGTGCCAGCTATTGTTAACCCAAGCTAGGGCACCTCAAAGCAAAACCAAGCGCTTGCAAGCTGGCAAAGCAAGCGCTGTGTTAAAGGAAGGAAACGAAGGAAAGGAAGTTTAAGACTTAAGACTGGCTTCAAGAGACCCAAGTTTAGAGCTAAAGGGCAAGCTAGGTTAAGGGTGTTGCTGGCTTGCTTGTGGGTGAGAGGTTCCAGTCAGAGTCTTAACCAAGGGGTCTATAGGAAGGTAGACACCTAATCTGGTTGATTCTGCCAGTAATATATGCTAACGTCAAAGCCTAAGCCATGCATGTGCCAAAGTGAGAGAGACTACGAAAGGCTCATTAAAACATATCAACTTGATTGGGCAGAAGGAACAGCGGAAGGATAACTTTGGTAATTCTCAAGCTAATACATAAGACAAGGCAATAGGAGTTGTGGAAGGTAAGCGCTTGAGAAACCAAACACGGAAGTGTACTAAAGTTGACCTGAAGCCGTTCTTGATAGTTCAGTTAACCTGACTATCAGTTCATTCATGGTATGACCTATCAACTGTAGACTGGGTGCCTTAGGCGCACAGTTGTTATGACGGGTAACAGAGAATCAGGGTTCGATTCTGGAGAGGGCGCCTTAGAAATGGCTACCACATCTAAGGAAGGCAGCAGGCGCGCAAATTACCCATTTGTTAAAGACAGAGGTAGTGACGGAATATAACAATACAAGACTCTTTCGAGGCCTTGTAATTGGAATGATGTTAATCTAAATTAATGTCAAAGGATCAATTGGAGGGCAAGTCTGGTGCCAGCAGCCGCGGTAATTCCAGCTCCAATAGCGTATACTAATGTTGCTGTGGTTAAAAAGCTCGTAGTCGGAAGATTGTCAAGTGGGAGCCCTGGCGCAAGCGCTAGCGGTTCTTATTGATTGGTTGAGAAGGACAAGTCAATTGACTTTCAAAGGTTGATTGAGCTGGGTCTGTGTTTACTTTGAAAAAACAAGAGTGCTAAAGGCAGACCAGTAGTCGGAATAGTTGTGCATGGAATAATATAACAAGGAGTTGTGTATGTTATGTTGGTCTCAACCATAACTTGATGATAAATAGAGACTGACGGGGGCATATGTATTCAAGCGCTAGAGGTGAAATTCTTGGACCGTTTGAAGACATCCAAAAGCGAAAGCATATGCCAAGTATGTTTTCATTGATCAAGAACGAAAGTTAGAGGATCGAAGGCGATTAGATACCGCCCTAGTTCTAACCATAAACGATGCCAACCAGTAATCTATCGCATGTCTATTGACGTGGTGATAGGCGACTTTTGGAAACTAAAGTTATTTGGTTCCAGGGGAAGTATGGTTGCAAAGCTGAAACTTAAAGTAATTGACGGAAGGGCACCACCAGGAGTGGAGCTTGTGGCTTAATTTGACTCAACACGGGAAAACTTACCAGGCCAGAACACTAGAAGGATTGACAGACTAAGTGCTCTTTCTTGATTTGGTGGTTGGTGGTGCATGGCCGTTCTTAGTTGGTGGAGTGATCTGTCTGGTTAATTCCGATAACGAACGAGACTCTCACTTACCAATAAGGACACTGTTTCCAAATTGAAGTCGGGTGGAAACATTAACTAACTTGAAGATGTGTGTCTTCTTGGAAGGGTTAGTTGAACGAAGTAGCTAAAGAAAGAGCAATAACAGGTCTGTGATGCCCTTAGATGTTCTGGGCCGCACACGTGCTACAATTGAATATATAACCCGTCCCTGGTTCGAAAGGACTAGGCAAGCGGTTAATATATTTAACAGTCGGGATTGTCGCTTGAAAGTGTTCGACATTAACCTGGAATTCCTAGTAAAGGCAAGTCAATAGCTTGCCTTGATTGAGTCCCTGCCCTTTGTACACACCGCCCGTCGCTACTACCGATTGAATGTCTTAGTGAGAACCATGGAAGGAGCCCTAACACTTGACCTGGGTACCTGAAGTAGTTCAAGCTGTGTCATTTAGAGGAAGTAAAAGTCGTAACAAGGTTTCCGTAGGTGAACCTTCGGAAGGATCATAGTGGAGTTGTATTGTCGGGAACAAGGAATCGTAGAGCTAGTCTTAACGAATCCATACCAGGCCCAAGGCGCCTGCCAAAGAGAAAGCGCAGGTGAAGGCGCTAAAGCAAAGCTAGTGGACAAGGGAACACTAGGCTTGTAGCTTGAAGAAGATAGTAGCTAAACACTAGAGTGAATGTGAATCGCTGGTCACATGAACATAGCTTGGTTGAACGCAAGCGCAGGAAACAAAGCAAGGCTTTGGTTTCGTATTCCTTGTCAGAATGTGGGCATAAGGAGGCAAGGCACCCGTCCATAGGGCGGTTCTTCCTACCCTTCGTTTAGAAGGTAGGAGAGAGGACAGTAATATATGCGACGGATCCAAAGAGCTACGTAAAGGTCTAATTTGAGAATTAGCGGCAGTTTGACTCAATAAGAGTGTTTGATAGAGAATGAAAGACCCGCTTGACTTAAGCATATCAATAAGCGGAGGAAAAGGAATCCAAGGAGACCGTCTTAGTAATAGCGAATGACAAGACGGTAGCTCTAGGCTGAGTCTCTCTGTAAGAGGGACTGTGAGGCGCAAGCAAGCGGGTAGTCTAGGCTTCCCATGGCAAGGTCTCTCGTGAATGTGGTTCGTTCATAGGAAAGGTGAAGGACCAAGAGAGCTGGGAAGGTCTAGGCACGCCCGCTTGAGAGTGGAGTAGGAATATTTGGAATTGTATTCTGAAGGTTGAGGTAAACCATTCATTAAGCTAAAGACTGGCGGCAAGGCCAATAGCAAACAAGTACCGTGAGGGAAAGTTGAAAAGAACTTTGAAGAGAGAGTCAAAAGTATGTGAAATTGTCCTTTGACAAACGGTGTAAGGGTCTCAAGCTGGTATTCCTTGTGTTCATAGGAAGGTGAACCTGGGTACCAGTTAGAGTCAACCTTGAAGGAGAAGGAAGGAGGTGCATTAGACGGGAGAGCTAGCACTTCAGTTGTGTGTAGAGGGCGGCATAGCGAGCGCTAAAGCACTCGTTGTTGAAAAGTAAAGACGGTGACATCGACCCGTCTTGAAACACGGATCAAGGAGTTTAACAGGCGGACAAATAGAACCCAAGTAGAGGGTTGGTGTGAAGGGAAGTCAAGTGGGAAACCAAGGCATGTGGTTTCGTTGAAGGCTTGCTATAGTAGTAGCGGCAAAGTCAGATTGAGTGAATCTGTTAAGACCCGAAAGATGGTGAACTATGCTTGATCAGGGTGAAGCCAGGTGAAAGCCTGGTGGAGGCCCGTAGCAATTCTGACGTGCAAATCGATTGTCAGAGTCGAGTATAGGGGCGAAAGACTAATCGAACTATCTAGTAGCTGGTTCCAGTCGAAGTTTCCCTAAGGATAGCTGTAATTCAAAAGGATAGTTTCATCTGGTAAAGCAAAATTTACATTTTTGGAATTTGAAAAACAAACTCTAACTCTAAAAACACATTTGTCCATGTAAGACAAAATGAAAAATGAAAAAAAAATAATTTTTAAAGTTAACTGAACCATTTGAAATTTTTGAAAGGTTTAAGTTTTTCTTACTTCATTTGGCTAAAGTAGTTTAGCCATTTACCCATTAAAAAAAATAATTTAAGGGGGAAAAGGACTAGACTTTTCTAGGGGGCATTTTACTAGGGATTGTTCAACTCCCCGCCCAAAATCTGAAATTATAGGTCCACTTGTTTATGCTAATTTACTGGACCTTCATACACACTATTTAATACTTACTGCATAGGATAATAAATCATTGTATATTGAAATAATTCCCTGAAAATGCACATTTCTTAGCAAATTACTGAGATAGAGGATAAATTTCAGGGCTCGGCAGCTGCTTAATAATAGTTCAGCTGTTCGTGTATAGTGCAGTTCAGCTGTGTATATTATATAATAAACCTACTCTGCGACTTCGGCTAAGCTGCGAATTTAAAAATCTTAATGACGACTGCAGATGCTTTTTTGTTTAAATTTGGCTGCTCCCGTTCAGGAATATTTAATGAAAGGCTGCCGATCCCCCATAAACATGTTTACTAAATAGTTTTGAAATTTCTTATATTTGTATGAATTGTATTGTTTAGCATGTACGCATCAAATTAACGAATACTGTTGTACATTCTATTATATAAACTAGTACGCTTTTTTTGTCCGTAGCGAAGGATCTCGCTAACCGCTGAACCGATATGGTTCTCTTTTACAATCAAGCTTCTTCTATGTCCAGGGAAGGTTCTTAAATAATGTGGGGGAGGGTATCTCCAACATTAATTGCCTTAAGAGGTATCTATAGGGTCTTAGCCGCTAGTTGTTTAAACAGGAAGTAATATTTTATCGAAAGAAAAACTATTTGTCTTTATACGCCAATTATAATTATTATCATTAAATGCTCGCTGGTATCTCTAGAAATTTAGTCAATTTCTTACTTTGTTTATGTAAGAAAAGTTTACATTATTGTTTGTGCAACTATGACGTTGGATCCTTTACATTTTATAATTAAAAAAATTATTGAATTTTCTTATGAAAATATTTTATATTGAATTTGAAGGTTTTTAATCATCACCTATTTAGTATATTAATATTACAATACTATTTTATGTAGATTTTACAGTGCCTATAAAAATGACGTCATGCTGGCCTAACATTGGTCAATGAAAATGCCATTAGTAATTTAGTCTGAGTATTTGCCTATGATTGATCATTTGTATTGTATGACGTAATTTTTTATAGGCACTATAAACAGCTTCTTTTTGATTTTGTCAAGCTTTCAAATGTATAACATAAAATCAATATAGTCAGGCTCATAATTTTAAATATGCTTTATAGTAGTTTTGTACTACATATAAAACAGCTGCTTTACAATTAGATAAATGTTACCTTAATAGGAACATTCATTTTGTTCGCCTGTTGTGTAAAATCCTAAAAAATATTTCTTTAGTAAAGTTAAAAATTACATCTATATAAGCCCATAACACAGTCCGATAATCACAATATATTTGAAACATTATAACTGTATCCAAACACAAACCCATATCATGTTATGTAGACATTTTAATATTAATTTACTGTAATTATACAGTTACTAACTAAGCCTTATGGAACAAGATTTAAAAAGCATGAAATATAACTATAGAAAATATGTTCAGAATTTTAATCTAATTAGCAGAAAAGGTCAAATCTCTGCCCTTCATTTAATATTATGTAAGAGTTTATTGTTTTAATCATTTTTGGAGGATCTTTTTAGAGCATACACTTTAGCTTATAAAATCTAATAATTATTTAGTTAAAACATACTGAATATTGTAAAGAAATGTGCCCTTCTTATTAATCCATTCCTTACAGTTTGTTATGAACAATTTTGAAAAAATGGAAAATTAAATAAATCTTACTTGTGAAATTTGTTGTCTGTTCGTGGGTTGATCAGTTCTAATGATCTGAATCGGAATAACTCGCTCCTCGTCATTTCCTGTCGATCTCTGGTTCGTCATATTCGTTGTTGGCGCTGGTTTGGCGCTTTCTTTCGACACAAAAGGCACAGTCACTGGCATTGGCAAAAAGGTATCGTTGAAGATGCCATTATTGTGGAAGGGGGTATCAAACATGGCCGGCATGCTGGGGAATTGATCAAACATACTCGGCATTTGTGGCATCATGTTTGTTGGCGTCATTTGGGGGATTGTTGGCATTTGTGGATGCATTGCGGGCATTTGTGGGAAGCCTGGAAATGCTGGTTGAAAGAATGGGGAATTCTTGGGTGTTGCTGATCCCATGGCTGGCATAGAGTTGTTGAACGATGACGGTTGACTGACACGTGGTTGTGGGTCCTGATTCCAGGATCTGCTGGGAGATATTGGGGCTCTGGCCTTTTGTTCTGTTTCAAACATTTGTTCTGATGGAGTTGTGACTCGATATTTAGGAGCCCCATTGCGGCCAAGAGTGCTTGATAGAGTGCTGTAGGCATCACTGTCAACTTCAGGAACAGGAGTCTTTTCCATCTCCTCAGTTGGTTCAATAGGATGTGCAATACTGTAGCTTGATATGTTTAAATCAAACTCTTGTGGAGCATCCTCAAATTCTTCCATTATCTCAAATGGAGAAGGGTTAGCTTCAGCTTTTGATTCTTCAAACTTTAACTCATCTTCACTGCTTGTGGAATAACCTGACATGTTTGAGTTGATAACATCAGCTGAGTTGCTGGCTATGCTGTTTCTTTTACTTTCTGGCTGTCTAATTATGGGTGAAGCAGTTTCTTGTTGCCTGGCCACTGCAGCCGCCATTTTATTTTCATGTTCAAGAATCTTTTTCATCTGAGCCTCAATCTTTTGCATTTGTTCTGTCAGTATTTTCCCAGGTTCTTCAGGTTCAGGACTTGTGGAGTCACTGATCCCGGAATCACTGACATTTCTGGCAAATCCAAAGTTTGTTTTAGCTTTGTCCTTAGCTTCATCATTATTCATTTTAGGTGCAGTGTCAATCTTAGGATTAGGTTGCTGATTATTATTGAAATATATTGGTTGATTATTGTTGCTTTGAGTTTGGGGATATCCAATTTGATAATTGCTCATTCCATCAAGAGATTCTGAACTAGGATTGTTCACTGGCTTGGAAAAAGGCAGGGATGGGCTGCCTGAGTTAAAATTATTATAATTATTTTGGGGAGAACTCATGGAAGGAAGGGCAACATTTTTCCTTGTTGTTTTGGGCGTAGGTGTAAATCTTACAGGTGTTATTACCCTAGGTGAAGGGGGCCTAAAACGAATAGAATTGATATTTCCCCCGGAGGGAGATTGATTGATCTCTGACAGTTCTTTCTCATCCCTTTCCACACTTTGGGTTTGTTGTGGCTTATTGTAATTATAATTATTCTGTAAACTTGTCTGACGGGGAATACTGCTCTCCCTCACATGTCCAAGATTAATGTCATCATTAGGATGTTTTATTTGAGCTGTCACAGTTATATTTCTTCTTGTTCTTGGGGATTCTATATTTTGGGGTGAGCTACTAGGATAAATACTAGGCTGTGATACAGTGTTATCTTTCTGCATCATGACGTTTGAATCTTGATAGTTGTCAGCTTTTTCAACACGCAAAGCTTTCTGTATTTGTTCAGGTGTGCGGGGTGTATGCATAAAGAATTCACTTTTTTCCTGGGTTTTGTTTATATCTGTTAATGCATTGCTTGTTACTGGTGGCCTTGCTGAGTTGTGCTCGGTATAATTGTTGATATTTTGCTGAAAGGTGGGAGACATCATATTGCGAGTCTGGGCCTCAAATTCATTCAGCGAATCAGTGAAATCATTGTAATTCTGAGCAGTTTGTATTTGTCTTGGTGGTGATGGCATTTGTGCAGGTTCTGGTGGCATTTGGAGGGGTGATATTTTTCTAATATGATGCTGCTGTGCTTGTATAGGTTGCTCAATTTCAAATTTGACAATTTCTGGAGTTCTAGCTTTAGGTATAACATCAGGCTCAATATGCTCCTGATTAACTCTAACATCATCCATAGTGTATTTGCATCTAATAGGTTTACAAGATAGGGGTACCCCTGCAGGGCCGTATTTGGCCACTATGCCTAGTCCCATTGGTGGTGGGGGCGGGGGAGGAGGTGGTGGTGGTGGGGGAGGGGCTAGACCCGTGGGAGCAGTAGGGGCTACAGGTTGGGGTTGTTTTACAGGTTCAGGCAAATCTTGTTGGGAAGGATGGGCATGGTAGTTGGTATTTTGTAATGGTTGTTGAACATAATTTTGTTGACTATTATCAACATAATCTGTTTGTCCATTTGTGCCTTGACTGAACAGATTTAATTGTCCATTTAGCTGCTTTTGTGCTTGTGGCGATTGATGTCCAGTTGGGGGAAGACCAGAGCCTCCAGGTTGACCTCTACCTGGGTTTAGGGGAGGCAACCCAGTTCTATTCTTAGGTTGACTGCTACTTGGGGGCAGATTAGCACGTCTGGGTGGCTGTGGGGTGGCAGCGGCTATTTGATCAGGCGGCAGCGAATTGGAACGGTGGATAGGATCAATAGGTTTAGCAGGTTGGACAGGGGGTGGCGTGTACAGGTTTCTGTTCTCAGCATAGGGGTTGTAGTTGAATATATCATTGTTCAGTGTTCGGGTTGGGGTTATTCCTGTACAAAGAAAACTATAGATTTTTAATTAAATTCAATCTATTAAATTAATTAAGAAGATATTTCTATCCTAAACTTTAAGAGAAAAAAAATAAGGGAAGGGTCTAAAATGATTTTGAGAAAATAGTAACAAAAATCAAAGAGTGTTACCAATTTTAAATAAAGTTAGCAAAAATTGTTTTTATTGTTTTCTATGTTCCTGAATTTGAGGGAGTTTCAAATGAGAATAAGTCTGTCAAACTTCTTTGTCTGTTGGCCATAGGTCTTGATGGGAGAGTGGCTGTGTTGGATTGTTGATATGTTGGCTTCGGCTGCGGATTATAGGCCTAAAATTAAAAAAAATATAGATTGTTCTTATATATAAAAAAAACATATTGCCTTAAACTTTTCAACCAGTAGAAGTTAAATGTCTATGATTTTTTTACTTTGTAACAATTACAACATGCTGCTAAACCATTAAACAAAATTAAACTACAACTTCATTATGCTAGGAGATTTTTGAAAATTTAAAAAAAATGTACTAAATACTATGTATATTACAGTATAACATCTTATACAGGAATCACCGTTCTGAGTTGAAATCGATGGGACAATTCTAACATGCTTGAATTAACGACAAAAGCTATCCGACACACGAACGGACGGACCGATCCTAATTATAGAAAAGATTTGCTTTTAAAAATATGTTGAATTTAAAACTTATATTATTTCCTAAGTTTTTTCTATTTAATAATTTTGATAATTTCTCTACCTGTGAATTTAAATTATTCTTATTTGCCGGCAAGGTTTGGGTGTTACCCGCCAGGCTGTCTGTGCTTCCCTGATACTGGCGAGCATCCTCTTGGTCCTTCTCCTGCAGTTAGACAGATTACAAGTTTTAAACTCGATTAACCGAAGCTTAGATTTAGAAGTTTACCGCTCAAATCTTAAATAAAGCCTAATAATCAATAAACAAAATATAATGTTTTATTTGTATATTTTGTACTTTTCTTGAAAAAAAAAACTGTCGGAGAAGTAAGAGATAAAATAAATGCAGGTTCTTACCCTCAAAGTGCCTAACAAGCAATTAAACTCCTTATTCTGTATATGAATTGAAACTAAAGGGCAGCTGTTCCTATGCCTAACTCCTAAACTTGTTGGCCTACCTAGTACCCAATATAACCTAACCTATCCTGACATGAAGTAATAAACGAAAAAAAACTACCCCCCCCCCCCCATTTGAATTCATTTTACATTTAGCCCCCAGGTTCTGTGAACAATATGGCATAAGGAAAATTGCTAAATTGTTTGACGGACATATCCTAGTTTATAGAGTAGCTTCAATACTTTTATCTGCCAAACTTTCCTGTTGAGCTTGATGTCTGGCGATTCTCTTCGCCATTTTCGGACTCTTCAACTGGCTGAAGTCAATACCACCGGGGCAGTAGGAGAACGGTTTCTTGCCATTTTGGTTGCTCATCACACCCGCCATTTTGAATTGGCCGCCTGTCCTGTCTGCCTGACTGTTTGTCTGCCTTGGTTGTGTAGCTACTGATTTAAAGAAAGATATGGGTAACCAAACTTTAAAATCACCATTTTGTTAAATTAAAATTTTTTATTTGATGTGATTAGTCAAAATCCAGCATTCAAACGACCTAAGATATAGGGATGAAACAATGGACAGTTTATCTAATCTGTGAAATTCTGGTTTTGGTAGGTTATTAGTGTATATGTAGGATATTTCCACACATACAGTAATAGGAAAATGGAAGATTATTCATTTTAAAATTATGATTTCGATAAATTTTCATAATTGAAAGAGTGAAAAAGAGTGTTTTAGACTTATTTATTGTCTAATTAATATCTCCCTTACTAAAAATCTTTGGATTTTCTTACACCATTATTTTTTTTAATTATTATAGTAAGTGTTTCCCTAAAAACTTTTCTAAGAAATTGTGCAAGGTTGGATAATGAAATAATATAATTAAAAGAAGAAATGAAGTTTACCTCAGACTAGTTTAACAATGGGAAGGTCAAACCTGAAATGAAAACACAAAAGTTAGACATTATGTAATATTTGTAAGCACAGTGCATATTTGTTATTGATTTGAACTTTACAAAATGTCCTTTTTTCGAATATTAATAAAGCAAAAATACTCTAAATTTAGCCTATAACTGTCCGACCATCAATGGATAAATAAGAGAAAATTTATTTACATTCAATGGTCTATTCAAGGTATTGACACTACTTTGTTTTAATATCTTGTTTTTTTTAAATAGCAGGCTAAGAGCAGTAGATACAGACCTAGTAAATTATTCTTTCAAAGAAAGTCCTAAAAAGATAATAAAATGTATGGGCGTTGTGCTATTGTGTACAAAAAATGCATAATTAGATATTTAAGAAGTGTTTTTGCTAATAAAAATGTTATAAACTTATTCTAAATAAAGTTTTGAATATTTTCAATTTGTCTCAAGTCATTTGTCATTTCGTAAGATCATTACTGCTGAGCTTATCTAAATTAACCCTTTCATCAAATAAAATTAATGACTTACTTTAATGAATTAAATTTTATTTATATGAGGCTTAATGAATTGATTAATTATTTTTTTTTCATTAATGCTATGTTTAAGTTTCTTCTAAAGCGTATAGATAGATAATTTCTACCTTCAAGAAATAATCAATTTAGCATCAGAAGAAAACCAATATTATCAAAACTGTATAATAGGTATTTCAAAATAAATTTTCAGGATAATAAAAAAATAATTATCAAAGTTATGAGCATAATACTTTTTCTTTCGATGCTACATTTAAGCTGAATATAGACATTTTTTTCATGTTTAAAAATTACATATAACAATTTTGTTAATTTGTAACATATCTATTTTTTTGCAGTTGTGGCTACAATGATGACAACATCAATAAAATCGAAGCTCTGAAAAGAAAGGACAAACGAACAATAAGTTATAACTCTTGTAGAGTGTCAGAACTGAATACAGGTCAGGTTGGACGTACGGACAGACGGACCGAACCTAATTATAGGAAAGCTTCGCTTTTAAAAAATAAGATATAATTTGGTCATCACATATGTAGAATATCACACAATAAATCTGTAAATCGAAAAACTAAGTAAATGAAAATCTTCCAATTTTAAGAAGAGAAAATGTTATATCACAAAATGTACAATATACATATTTAGAGCAGTATAGCTGGGCAGAATAACTTTTATACCTGGGGGCCTAAGTTCTGTCTGAGCTAGCCCTATCCTTACTAACACCTTCAGAAGGACAGCTCATCATAGGGAGGTGCTGGGGGCAGAAGGAGGGGGGAGATTAGAAGGTCTTAAAGCATTAAAGGGGGGCATTGCAAGGAGTAGGTGATAAGCCGCAGCCTAAAAATGTTGTTCATAAAAAATAACAAACAAAACATATTAGCAAAAATTTGGTTAAATCATACTGTACAGTAAATGATTTAAAGACTAAACTAATGAAATGGGTTTTATTCTCCCTCCTATCTATTCAGTTTTTACAAAAAAAAAGTTTTTTATTAGCATAGAAAATAATTATTTTTAGGGGAATTACACTATTTTGACTTCAAAGATGTAGAAATAAGATCTAAAGAGAAGGAGAGGGAAGGCTAAATTAAACTAAACATAACAGTTTAAAAAGAGAGGTATAAATAGGAGAGGGGAAATCTCCTAGGAGGCCATGAGATGACTTAAAGAGAGGAGTAAATAAATAGAAAGCTAGCCCAGTAGGTTGCCTAACATTTGAAAACAAAACTTGCTTAAATATAAGATAGAATAAAAAAGGATTGAAGCGCCCTAATTTGACAGGCAATTGCCAAAACAGATTTTCAATATTTGTTTTGGATTTAAGGTTAAATCTCTGTTTTTGCAAAATAGTTTTTTTCTCTCTCAGAGTTTATATAAAATTAAGCTGCCTAGTTTTGTGAGCTAAAAATTATGTTATGTAGTTTTTGGAGCCATTTTGAATTTGCAAGCTAGAATCTGCGTGAAACTTTGCATAGGATTTGGTATGGGTTGCAAGAAATTAGGAGAATAGCTTAATTTTCGTTATATTAAGTATTACGTAGAAAAGTTTCGATTTAAATCAAAATGATTTACTTAAATTTCTGTAAATAAAGTACTTCAAAATCTTATCTATATTAAAGTCATGTCTGTACATCCGTCCGACCGAGTATATTAAGCCATTTTTACTGAAGATTTTAAATAATTCTTAGGGGGATGTATTTTCAAATTCTCTTAAGATTAGAGTAAAACTATAGAGGGGTAATGGGTTTAATACCTTTATATACAAACCCCGTGGACCCGTTGCCGACTTTCAACTGGGCCTTTGGCTCTGCCAATAGTGTTGTAATTATCAACCAATAGCGTCGGAAATATTAATACAGCCAAGTGCTACAAAAGAGCAAAAGGCAATTTGCTAGCAGACGAAAAAGGTCCCAAACACGGGTTCGAGGTAGTTTTCTAGGTTAAATATCTATATTTACATAGATTTATAATGAGTTATGAGCTCATTTTTGCTACGTTAATTACACTGGACAACTATTCGTTAACCCTGTGCAAACCAAAGCAGCATGCAGTAAAATGTGTATTTAACTCCAGATGTCCCAGATAAAAGGTCAAAGAAATTAAAGAAGGGGGCGAGGGGTGGTCAAATGCAGTTGGAAGGGGAAGGGGGTTAAGGAAAAGGGAAAGGGTTAGATGATGTCATACACTTTCTTTTAGCGGTCAATTTAAACATATGATCAGAACTTTCAAATGTAAACAAGTGAATAAAAAATTCAGATATTCTTAAAAATTCCTTCATAGATTTTTTAACATTTTTTTTTCGAAAATTTATTTTCTACCTAAAAACATGACAAAAATAATTGTAAATAGTATTGTTTAAAATTACTTGATTGTTAAAATATGAGTGTTGTAGTTAAAAATAAAAACTTGGCAATGGCCCAAGTTTAAAAAAGACTTAAGATTAATCATTTTGTTCTACTATATAAAGGCGTATTTGTAACTTTTAAGTAAGGGTTTGATGTTGTAAAATAAATTTGTTGTTTAACGATATAGGTCTACCTATCTCAAAGAAGGTAGGTAAATTAATGTGATAGAAATCTAAAAATACAATTTTAATTCAGCTATAGAAGTTCCAAACCATTAATAATTAAATTTAACAGAAATTTGTAACCATATTACTTTTTGACTTTTCATATATATGAAAATATATGTTACAGGACTTTTCAGTTAAAACTTGTAAGAAAGTTTATTTATTTACAATTAAAGCTGAACATAAAAGTCGTCTTACTTTGACATTTGCTTTTAACGTTTACAGGCAGGACAAGACTCTTAGAATTAATAAAAGTGATTTTTTACTGAATTTTATGTTCGTCCATCCGTCCGTTGTACATTCTTGATATTTATCAATTATAATTTATTTTTAGGCATGATAGAATATTGACCTGTTATTTCAAAACCTGGAATGATGATTCTTATAACATTTAGGTACAAAATAGAAAACGTAGCAAGTATATAAATATTGTCCTAATATTGCTGCTGAACACTTATATTCAATTACTTGTAAAGGCAATAAGGAAGTAGCTAAATAGTAATTTATTTAGAATTTGTTTGTTTCTTTTTAAGTCAAAAAACAAATAAAATAAATCCTCCAATCACTTTGTTTACACAGTTTTTGCTCATTATTCTCTTTCTAATAGTAACAAAAAATTTACAACTATTTCTTTGTTCCTTTTTAATACACTAAAGGGTTTTAAATCTTAATATTCAGTGATTTTTGATAGCGAAGTTTTCTTCATACGGTCCGTCCGTACTTCATCGCGTTTCCTGTGATAGTTAGGCACAACTAAAACGCGTAGCAACTATATAGTCAGTACTATAGAGTCTATTCTACATTTGTTAATGTGCGTATGTCTGGCTGTCTAATTTGATAAGCTTCGATTTTATGAATGTTGTAATCCTTGTTTTATTAAAATCAACCAAGGGAATTATTTGAAACTTGTTCTAAATCTTGTTTGATTTCACAAATTTCATTACAATTAAAGCACATACGATAGAATCCAAGAATAGTTATTTCTCGTATCGTATTATAAACGGCTTTCCGCGGATATAGAATGTACAATTATAAGATTAAAACTATTTTTTTTAGCCCCGAGTTGCCGAAGGCAACGGCTAAAAAAACTAGTTTTAATCTTATGATTGTACATTTCTATATTCGTAGAAAACTGGATATAATACGATGCTAGACATAGTTTTTTCGTATTCATGAGAACTGGTTCCTATCAGGCGGATTCAAATGAATACGAGAAAAACTAATTCTAAACTTTTCTAAGCATGTCTTTATAATTAACAATGATTAACACCTGTAAACGTATAAATTTAGAAATAGACAAGTATTTTTTTAAAACCTAGTGAAGCAGACAAATGTAAAAGTTTAACTAGAATTAAATGTTATTCATATGTGACTTTTACTAAAATATTCTTATATAAAAGTAAATATAACCCTCCCCAATTTTGTTTAATTTTTTTCCCAAATCCAAAATTGAAAATGGGTGAGGGTTTCACTCCCTCTTCCCTCCTAAAGTGCCCTTGAGGCACCTAGGGGGCGTAGCCGCTAGTATTAGTTATTCTTATCATCTCCGATTTAAAACAAAATGCAAATTAGACTTTACCATAGCAATTAGTAAACAAGGATGACAACATCCATAAAAGCGAAGCTCTGAGACGGTAGGACAAACGATCATTAACACTTGTAGAGTGCCATAACTGAATAATCAGAATATAAATGTATAAAATTAGAAACAAAATTTTAAGCAAATTTGTTGAAAAACTGCGCTAGTACAGGATAATGTTTAAGGACATACTTACATTTTTAGGCCCTGAGTATAGATATGCTTTGCTTATAACATTGTACTTTTTTGTCCTAGGAATCAATATTCCAAAAATCAGATCAAATAAAAAAACATAAGTGACATTTCTTATTTTTTTCAACAGTTAAGATAAAAGAAACCCTTTAAGGCCACAGTATACACCATACTAAAGAGGTTTATAAAATTTTTTCAAATGTTTAAAAAATTGTGATCCAATAATAATTAAATGTATATATATTTCCTTATTAATTTTTCCATTATCAGTCCTAGATTTTAAAAATCACTAAACCTCTTTAAGTTACATAGGTATAATGATGGATATATAAATGAAAGGAAGTCGACCCCTACCTTTTAATATGATGAAAGAAAAGAATTTTTTTTTGGAGGGGGGGGGCATTTTTATGGAGGCAATTTCTATTGGGAGGGTGGTGATGCCCTCCCTCGAAATAGTTTTTAACTTTCACAGGACGAGATCTTTACATCAAAATAGACAAACTCAGTAACATCCTGTTACTTTAATATAAGGACAATCTAATTTTTCAATTGTAAAAAGAAAAAAGGTCTTTTTCTATAAAGAAAAGCTTAAATTTGTGTATATTTTCTTTTTAGGAAAAAAAGAAACAAATAAAATAGTTAAAATTAGTAAAATTGTGCATGAAATTGTCTGGTGTTTTTTCATAACAGCAGAATAGCTTTTTAACAATTTAAAGATAGGGAAAATTATATCCAAAGGCAGTTCAAGACCAACAGGTTGAAAAAAAACCAATCGGTCATATTTTAGTATTTCGGATAAACCACTTCATGTATCAAAGGTAGTTATTTTTTTTTCGCGTAATTCTATAAAGTAAGTTGTTTGATTGTAGACAAATGCTTTTATTAAGTCAAAGTGTTCTTAATAACAATTAAATGTTTATAAATTAAATGATCTACAATTAAGGACAGTTTGACATAAAATGAGATAATCACAAAACCTACGTAATTTCAGTTGTCGTTGGGGGCCAACACTTTTTAAGAAACATTACCCTCTAAGATCAAGACTTGAGGGGTCATTGGACTGCGAATTTCCATTGTCTTATCCTTTGTCAAAACAAATCTATCATAACTAACCGCACTGTCTAATGATACTAGTTATATTTCATTCAGAGAAACATACGTTATATCTGATTATACCAACAACGAAATTGATACGGAAAAAACACGAAGCCTATACGTGATTTTCAGCTGTAGTTGGGGGACAACATTTAGTTGAATTGACGACCTTTTTTTCTGCCCCCCAAATATTATCTTAGATTTATTTCGCTTGTTGGCTATACCTTATTCAAGACCTTATCTAATATCGATTTGCTTAGCATTTATCTGCCATTATGAAACTTTGCAAAATTGATTGGACACTTTGTGAGATTATAAATAGAAATATTGTCACTAAGGGACATGTTCTGTCTGTTCAGAGATAAGGAAATATGCAAAAATATTTCAAAACTAAAACATTTTACAGTAGGGCTTCGAAACCGATTAATATCCACTGGATTAGAACCAGTTCTAAGCCATACTGAAAATCATGTACTGTATCGTATTATAGTAAGTTTTCTATGTATATTGAACTAAAAATCATATTATTAATACCAGTATTGTTAGCTCCGGCCATCAGTCCCTCAGGGCTTACAAAATTGGTTTTCATTTTAATAGACGCGGAATTCTTTATGATGAGATAAGTAAATAATCTATGTGAAAAAATGGTATTTACTGATGAAACCATTGAGAAGGTTAAAAAACAATCCTAAGAACTTAATTGACCAAAAAAGCGTTACAGACTCCCTTTATTACAGACAGAGAGTTAAATTTATTAAAAAACATCTTGCTGTATATTTGTAAGTTAATATAAGAGGTGAAAAAAGGGATGGCAGCATCCTTCTCATTAAATCCTATTTAATTAAGTTCCTTGTTACAGAAAGTAAATCAACTGTTCCTTTATTTACGTGTAAATGTATGTTGCTACCGCATTGCTTAAATGTATTTTAGCAGCGCAGCCACTCTGAAATAAACTTTCCCTCACTATTATTCTTGTAAGTTTGTAAACTTAACATCTTCAATTATGTTAAATGAACATATAATTTGCAAGCTCATTACTGTGCCTACAAAAAATGACGTCATATAATACAAATGACCAATCATAGGCTAATACATAGACTAAATAACTAATGGCAGGCCAGTATATATTTTAATTGCCCAATGGTAGGCCAGTATAAATTTTAATTGACCAATGGTAGGCCAAAAAGATAATTTCGATCATTTGACTTAAACTTAGCCAGAATAAACTGTAAAATATAGAGTTTGATAAAGGTTAATGTTTGAGGGAGGAAGGGAATATTGGACTTTTTATTACACCAGTTCCCAAAATTTTACAATAACATTTTTTATTCATTTGCATAACAACTTTTATTGAATTTTGATTGTTGGTTCTTTAAGTGTCCAAACGTTTCAAACGCTAATTGTAAACTACAGAAGGGGTAATTTTGTGCAGCCTAATTGGAGATGTACATTAATTTGTCGGCCTTGTTTTATCCCTTTAAATCCCTGGTTTTCTTAAGATATGATATTCTACACTAACTTAGTTGATAACTATTCTTGTTATTTAATAGACATCATTTAATGCCCTAAACGGTCAATCCTTTGAGCTATGGAGAATATTGAATAAGTAAGTAAAATCGAAAATGTTTATTAAATAAACATACAAATTGTTTGTTATTTATGAATATAAAGAGTTCCAAAGGAGAGACCTAGTATAGGGTTGATACTTGTTGAAATTTAGAACCATCAAATGAGTTGTTAAATGATATGCTTGGATTACATCGACCTAGGATAACTTATAAGATCCTGTCTCTCCTTTTCAGTCCAACACCCTAGGTGTTAAGTTATGTAACAACAAACAGCCAACCAACTCTTTAATTGCACGACCTTTTGAATGAAATCCTAATCGTACATGTATTGCAATACGTAGGACCAAGGCCAGTAAAAAGTACTATAAATACCCATTTTGCGCATCCTACATATCAGCATTAAGAACCATTTTTCATGTTTTATGTTATGATACGGTCTTAAGGGGGGTTTCGAACACATAACCTCACAGAAATGTTTTAAGCCACGGTTGTGGTACATATAAGTGGATGCTGTTCTATGAGAATTTTCAAACTTCTTGTACATTTGCAATGAAAGGAAATCCAATTACCAAAAAGCTTAAGATTTATTTTAAACTAATTCATTTCAAAAACTTAATTACTGATACGTTTATCCTAATTTCAGTGGACAATAAAACTGGTGAAAGGAGACATTGGACAGACAAATAGATAGACAGATAATCAGACAGACAACATTGTTATTGAAATAATTTTTTATGTTTTGCTGTGAAAATTTGCTTTGATGTAGTTAGAATTAAATACCCTGAGTTGCAATAATAAAATATACAGTTTGCACGACGATTAAAAGTTATTTTGTAGCAAAAAATCTATAGAAAAGACAAATTCCATTACACAATGAAATTAATTCGGGGGGAAATCACGAAACCTATACGTGTTTTTCAGCTGTCGTTGGGGGGCAACACATATAAAATTGACGACCTCTCCATTGGCCCCCCAATTTTTATTTTATATTTATTTCGCGTGTTGGCATTCAATCGTTTCAAAACTTTATGTTTTTCTTTATAATGTTTATAATTTTTGTAATTGGAAGAATATTTATTTATCGCATCATTTAATAGACAGCTTTTTGCGATCCGCGTATAGTAAGATAAAAATTATGAAAATTATACCAGATTTGTTGAATCCATGGGGAGTAGGCTCATGCCAGCAAAACTGGGTTTAATTTTATGATTCTTATTTTATTATTCGAGGAAAATTCTACATACAGGATATGATACATGATTTTTAAGTATGACTTAGGGGTCCGGTTCTAATCCAGCGGATATTAATAGACTTAGAAGCCATACTGGTTATATAATTCATATCCCATATGATTTATAAAGGATGTACTTTTAAAAGTGAAACGTGCAGGCAGAAGAAAGTAGCTGCTCTTCAATTAACGAATTATTGTTCTAAGACAAATATTCTGTAGAATGGAAACTGTTTATAGTGCCTAAAAAAATTGACGTTATACAATACAATTTACAAATGCTAGGCCAATTCACAGACTTACTTATCTATGACAGGCCAGTGTGCATTTTAATTGACCAATCGTAGGCAAGTATGACGTTATATAAGCTATATAAAAAGCTTCTTATGAATTATTTAATATTGGGAATATTTTATCAATTTGTGTCCAAGAAACTAACTAAATTGACATTTTATCTATAATACAAAGTAGCTTGATGTCTGTCTGTCTGTCCCTTAAAATCTCGGTAACCACTGAACCGATCGGATTCTACTCTTCAGGGTAGATACCTATTGGTTCTGTGGTGATTTTAAGCTATTTTATTGGGGGTGGGATAACCCCAATTCCCCCCAAAAAAAACAAAAAAAAATCCCCCCATTTTTTTGTTTATGGGGAAGTTAGTTCACATAAAAATACTGGCAGCACCAGTAGTACTTAATTTTATTTCTTTTTAAATTACCTCTTGGGGCGAAGCCGCTAGTTACTTAAAAAGGAATATTTTAAAATTAAACCAATTTTGTTAATTGTTTGTTCATCAAAAAACCTATCTATTTCCCTGTCTCTCCATAAATTACAAGTCAGCCACTAAGTTTTGTACTTTTCTCAGGATGAACTGAATTTAGTTTCCGAAAGTGTGCGTAGCTTCCGCGTCCTATCTCAATATTTGCTACTAGCTAAAAAAGCTTCAAACTTCAAAAAAAATCAAAATTTGAAAAATTAAAATTTTTGAATGTCTAATGTATAAATCGTTTATACATTAAATCGCTTTTCCATTTGACCGGAGTCGCTGAAAATAGGGTCTGCAATAATTGGGTTATCTGCTGTACACTTTAGGAAACTAGGGCTCGAATAGGAAATTTATTTCAGCTGATCTTTCTCAGCTGGCATAAACACGGATATGTCAACCGGAGAAAAATCATTTTGCCTAAAACTTTTCTGCGTCTAGAACTTTAAATTTTTTATTTTTAAAAGTTTCTAGTATTTGAAAATTGTAGTAATAATGAATTAGAATATTTACTTATAACAAGTATCTTTAAGAACAACAATCTATTCAAATAATTATTCTTAAACTGGCTTAAGAGTTTTTCCAGTATTACTCCGAAACCGATTGATGTCCGCTGGATTAGAATCGGTACTTAGTCATACTGAAAAATCATGTATAGCATCGTATTAAGACAATTTTCACTGAGTATTAATAGAAAAAAAAACATAAAGATAATACCAGTTGTGTACGCTCGGACCTTAGGCCCCTCGGGGCTAAGAAAACTGGTTTAACCTAATTTTCTGACTATAAAACGATGCGATAATTAACTATTCTTTGGTTGACATATCCCTGTGACTGTGTAATAGTCAGTCAGGTAGCAGACATACGCTAGCTAGCTCAGCGGTCAATAAATAGAGGTAAATTAGAGATGTATTATTTAGTTTTTAAATTTAAGACTGCGCCACTAAATGCATCTAGGGGCACTTTAATAAGAGGGGACAGAAAGATGTTTTTATTCCAACTTTCAATATTAAATCATATTTTTTTTTAAATACAAACGAGGCCCAACAATTCAGACAAAGATACAAACTAATATACTAATGTCGATACTAACTTTAATAATAACTAAACAGGAGTCTATACAAAAACTTTCGTGAAATGCTTCAAATTTATGCGTATTATTTAGACGCTACACTTGCCATATTATTTTATACATAACAATTTCAAAATTAAAGGGCAATTTTATTATGTAAATTTGATTATTTAATTTGTATCTATTTTTATGTTTTTCTTTAAAGAAAAAGAGTGAAACACTACAAAACTTCTTTTGTATCAGTCTATCAGCCTTTACCTCTACTATGCAACTTGTTTAATAGTGTATCTTAAATTACTTAAGCCTTCCCTAGTTTTCAAGGACTTAATAATTAAAGTTATGGAAATTAATAGTTCCTTACATGGATAGGTCAATGGTAAAAATATTTGTTTTCCATTCACAAAAAAAACAACAAATATTTTTATAGAAAATAAAATGAAAAGAGAAGTAATTATAATTTCTTTAATTCACCTTTGACTGTAAGTTGGTATTGGTAATAACACCAAACTGTGGGTCAAGACATTCCTTCTTATAATGTAAATAACGGCTACGCCTCTAGAGACCTCAACACAATCCCCCTTTTTATTTTAGTTTCAACAAGAAAAAGTAAAATCCTCCCTCTTTTGGAGGGGGTTTCTCCCCCTAAAAACAGTACCCATGAGAGAATAGATTGTAAAGGAGAAAAATTTCGGTTCAGCTGTTAGCGAGGTCTTTCGATTCAGACAGAGAACCTGTTTTTTTTAAACAAGTATTAATGTCATCCATCTGGATACCTGTAAATATTAGTTAGGGCTGAGCTGATTTTCTATATAGTTTTCACCTTTTAGTAAATACTCCTTGTCCGTATGTGACTGACATTCATTTCCGGGCCAAGTTCCTTATATAAAACATTCCTAATTTCCCTATTTGAAAATATTATTTGGTCCCCTCCCCCCCCCCCCCTCTGAAAATTGAAAGTCTTCTGATCACTAACACTTTTAGCCAAAGAATATAAGGGTTTTACTATTAAAGTGTTTCCTATTGTAATACTAAAAAAAAACAGAAAAATTCATCTTCAACCAATTCTATTCAAACAACATTTAATTAAGGGGGGATTAATTTATACTTTCTCATAGAGAGGGTTTATTAAAGTACAGCTCAATTGAGCAGAATAATGGCTAAATTTCTCCAAATGTCTAATATGAAAATTGCTAGGATTCTTCGGTATTAATTGCATGAAAAATCTGATTACGGGGCAAATGTAAAATACTCTATGACTATGAGTATATGCTATTTCAGAAATTAATGCATTTTCATTTGATTTGTTTTAAATTCCAGGGACAATATTATCTTTAATTTAATTAAAATAGATTATTCTTGTAATCTACATGCCGTTGAGTATTATTTACAAAACATTTCAAATTATAGAGTAGCTTTGTTACTAAAAACCATCTAAAAACCTACAGATTTTATCTGGGGAATCTAAACGTTGCAGGGGGAAGGGGGTAAGGGATCCCCCGCCCCTAAGTGTAGAAAAAATCAATGAAAACAAATTTATTTTTAAAGAATAGTATTGAACGTTTTGTTTTAGTCAAATTTATCCGTTCAAGATGAACTTTGTAGACATATAGTTATTTTAATAGATTACAAGTATATTCACCCCTAGACTCTAAAATAATTGGAAACTAGCATAAAACTCCCACAGGCCAAATGGATAACTTCCCTAAAAAGCACAACCTAATTGGTTTAGCGATTATCGAGAACTTAAGTATCAGACAGACGGACAAACATTGTTTTACTTTTCATAATATTCTTCCGATTAACAAAACTTTAAAGTTCGGCCTTGTAAAATGAATATTTTCCACTGACTGTGACATTTAAATCCCGCCTGCAAACTTTTATAAACTTCCCACTTTTCTATCTATAAGATCTCGACACTTTTTAGCAGGGATATAAAAGGATAGGACAATGGCCGATAAATTGATGGACATCCCAAATGATGTTACACAAAATTACCCCTTCTGTAGATTAAAATTTTTGGTTGAAACATTAGAACACTCAACCCAATGATCCAATTAATCAAAATTCACTAAAGTCCCCATTGTTGTGAAGCCAACGAATAAGAAAA
Organism: Acartia tonsa; assembly: GCF_053477335.1. Taxonomy (NCBI): domain Eukaryota; kingdom Metazoa; phylum Arthropoda; class Copepoda; order Calanoida; family Acartiidae; genus Acartia; species Acartia tonsa. Next base: position 28,219,234 of record NC_137268.1, on the reverse strand, counting down.
CGTTATTTTAAAACTTTGGGGACTAGAGTGTAATAAACAGCCCATAGTCACCTCTCCCTCTTTCTACATTTTAGCCTCTTCAAATTTAATACATCTTTTGTTTACTTTTCTAGAATCTTTTCTTGAAATAAATTAATGCAAACAAAATTTTATAAATTAAAAAGCACGCAACCTTTACACATGAATACTTTTTTTGACATTTTTCATCATTTAGGCATCCTATTTTTGCTTTTTTGACCTCAAAATAAATATAGATAAGATGAAATATATGAGTACTTTGGATATTTCATGACGAATTATATTAAAATAAGAAATGGAAAAATTTAATTATCTTAACAGACAGACAGACCTGATGTATACTATTCTACTTGATAAGGTTCACATTTATGGATGTTGCCATTCTTGTTAAATATAAATTAGCAGTGCCACCTAACTTGCAAAAATCTAAGAGAAAAGTTGAAAGAATTTAAGTCAACCGAAAATTAAAACTTGCTTTATGTCATTGGATACAAAAATTTTAGGCAACTTTACGCAAAAATATACTGACAAAAAAAGTATCAAATGAAGGGTCAAACCTTTTAATGGCTATAAAGAAATCAATCTATTTTCAACCAAATACGATCTACAATAACTAAATATTAATTTTTATTGAAAAAATCTAATTCCTATTATTGACAAAAAGATTTTTTAGTAAGGAATTTCTTTAAAGTCTTTTTTGTCTGTAGCTTAAGATTTTGATAACTACTGAAGCTTCTTATAGGTCCCTGGATGGTTTTAGGATATTCTTCATTTTCTATTCTATGTTTATTTTTTAGGTTATTTTGCTCTCCTTACTCTTAAGAATACATAATCCTAGAAGCTAAGAGCGCAGCTGCTTGTAATTTACAAAAAGAATAAACAAAAACATGATGACTAGAGGATATTTTGTCAACACTCTAACACAACTTTTTAGAAGAGTTTTTGTTCATATTAGAAACATTAACATTATTCAAACAAGGATGACAACATCCATAAAAGCGAAGCACTGAAACGGTAGGACAAACGGACATTAATACTTGTATAGTGTCTGAACTGAATAATCAGAATATAAAAGTATAAGATTCGAAGCAAAATTGTGAGTAAATTTGTTGAAAAACTGCTTGATACAGGATAATGTTTATGGACATACTTACATCTTTAGGGCTTGATTATAGCGTTGCTTCGCTTAAAATATTGTTCTTTGTTGTCCCAGGAATCAAAATACCAAATATCAGATCAAACGGATAATTAGATCATATAAAAATTTGTTGTTAAAAAAGTAGAAAAATCAACATGTTTAAAATGGACGTACGGACATTCTGGTAATGATTATAGAGTTGCTACGCTTCCTAAATCGTACCTAACTACTACAGAAATCACCATGCAAAGTTTTAAATCGATAGGACAATTCTAACATGCTTAAATTAACGAATAAAAGCTAACTATCTCGGACGGACGGACGTACGGACGGACGGACCGACCCTAATTATAGAAAAGCTTCGCTTTTAAAAATAATTGTTTTCACATCCAAGGACAAAAACTACTAATGATATACGACCAAAATTTGACTTAGAAATATAACTCTACACTTTATATATTTTATCAATGTAGAAACCAAATTTAAAAATTAATATGAATTTAGATTTAACGAGAGCATTTGATAGAGTCGTCAAAAAAATAATGAAATAGAATAAAATGCTGTTTTACAATTAAAAGGTTATAGTTCATTATAAAACCCACTAATTAACAAAAAATGAAAGTACAACATCAAAAACACCAGAGAGAGAGAGAAGGGACAATGGACTCACAAAAGTTTTCTTATTATTTGCCTTAACAACTTTGGGGATCATCATTGGGGATGTGCATCAATCGTAAATTGTCTTATCCCTTTAAATCCCTGAAACACACGCTTAAAAGTACAAATTAAGGAAAAGAATAAGATAATAATACGGATTCTTTCAATACAAATTTTTCAAATTATCAACCTCCTACTAATCAAATGAACAAGGATGACAACATCAGAAAAAATAATACTGAAATGGTTGCACTGCTTTCTAATTGTATTTAATGTTGGAGTACGTCCAATTTTTTAAATACATTTTGTACGGGGTGGGTAGAGATTAGCCCTCAATAAAATATTTTGGGGTGGGGGTAAACAAAAACATTATTGTTGTTGAAAATGTTGAAATTCAACTGTTTTGTCAAAACTAAGAAATTTTAACTATGGTGCCTTTTTATAGGATGAGGTTTTTGGGGTAAATTAACTCCAACCTCCCAAAAAAAAGTTTGGAAAAGATAGGACGATTACAAACACACATATACAAAAGATCAAAGCTTAACGTTACTGACCGACGGACAGTCAGACCAAATATCTGGAAAGGCATCTCTTTTTAAAAAGTACCTACTGTAGACAGATTCAAAACGACCGTGAAATTTTTTGAATAGCAAAAATGTATCAGTTGATAAAACGGATTCCCTTTACATGGGACAGGTGAATATTATAACAAATTTTCTTTTTAAATGTAAGTTATTTTATTAAACAAGGATGACAACATCTATATGTAGCAAAGCACAAAAAAATCATGGATTGACTCAAAGTGAATAATGAATTAATTGTTAAGTAAGAAGAAAATAAAGAAGGAAGACAAAAGATATTTTGTAATGATATTAATCACGAAACTGTTCCCCCATATCGTTACGGACTGTCACAGTAAATTATAGAGTAGCTTCGCTAATAAAAATTGCAAAAACAGTTTAGCTGAAATATTCTGTATGTAGATTTAATAAATAAATTTAACGAGAAAGCATTAAATTTGAAATAGTGAAATATATGCCTTTTTTACTTCTAAACAAATTTTAAAATCAATGTGACTAGTAAATATGCACGTAAAAAAGAATCAACAGAAAAATAAAATGATGTACTTCCCCTATGCTATAAAAAAACTGCCCCTTTTCTTTAGTTTACATTTAGTGGTTGAAACGTTTGGACAATCAACACCTATACAAATACATTAAAAGTCCCCAAAGTTGTTAAGCCAACGAATATCCAAAGTTAGTTTAACACTTTGAGGAATAGTGTAATAAATAGCCCATTGTCCCCCTATATCTTTCTCTCTGAGTAAAACGGTATATGCAAAATTAGAGACAAATTAATGACATATTTTTAGAATAGCAAAAGAAGAGAACAATTAGCTTTAGATATTTAAATATTGAATGATGCTTCAACGATGCTAGTTGTTGAAAACCTCTTTTTAAATTTTCCTTAATTGCAGACTAAATAGTTTTTCTTCTAATTGTTGTTTGTCAAAGCTGTTAAGAAAATAATTATATTTTTAGCCATGTGGAGCAGTTAGATATATGACTGGATAACTCTGTATTAGGAGGATTTATTTAGCCATGTGGAGCAGTTAGATACATTAGTGGATAATTTTGTATTGGGAGATTACTTTTTCTCTTTTATTGCTTGCTTTTAGTTTATCCAGCACGCTACTTTTGTTTCATTACAGAATTTTCCTATTCCTTATTTTCTTGCCATTAACATACTTCCCTTAATTATTAATAGCGCTTTCACACAAAGTACCTTGTTGAGCATGAACCCACCACCCTTGGTTTTAAAATAAATTGATATTTAAAAGTAGTGGGTAATATTGTAAGGTTCAGACACTGAATATGCATGGGGGTGTGGGAGGGGGCTCAACAGGCACTTTGTCTGAAAGCACTTGGATTTTTGGATGCTGTGAGTATTGGTGCAAAAAATATGACGTAACAAAAAAAATTAGCCAATGAGAGGCCGTTATTGACCAATGGTAAAATTTATAGTGGCCTCTCATTGGCTAATTTTTTTTGTTACGTCATATTTTTTGCACCAATACTCACAGCATCGGATTTTTGTATGAAAACAACAGTACTATAACACGTAGTATATCCGCTAATAGTTGGTAATGGTTTCGAATCCCCACACAAACCGCATTATAACTAAAAACGTTAAAATTTGTACTTACATATGCTATATCAGATTCTCGATATCAATAGTAAATGTAGGGAGAATGTCTTTGCCCAGAACAGGCGCAACTCATTACAAAGCACCGTGAGAACTTCCAGACAAAGGTCATAAAATCAAATAATTGGTTGTCTGCAAATAGTTGCAATGTAAGTTATAGACCCTACCAATGCTCAGTCACCCATTTATGTATCTATGGGTGTTTTGGCTGACTGCATATGTCAAGGTTGCCTAGGCCTATTTTTATTTATATACTGTTAAACATATATTATGTATATACTTATATGTATATGAATTTATTTCCGTGTCTCGTTCTGAGGGTAATACTTAATTTGAGCGCCTTTTTTTTCTGGCGCATAATTAAAAAAAAATTAACTTAACCACAAATGAGTTAAATCTAAGACATTTTTAAAACCAAAATTGGGGCTCACTTCCCCCAATAACAATAAGAAGTGAGGGAGGGTGAGGTAAAAAAATCACTGCATAATAGTCTTTGCCCCTTTCAACATTTTAAAACATTGCAAGCATTTAAAAATTGCGCCAAATTCAAGTATAACAAAGCCTAGGCCTATTTCCTGATTTGGGGACATAGACATGAACCTAAGCATATCTATCTATCTATTCTACATTATATAGACTTGTCTATCTATCTATCTATATTTTACAGACCTATATTTTGGGTCAGAAAAGACGATTATTTTTAAATTGTAAAATTCTTGTAGCTATTGTCCATGAAAAAAAGGATTATTCATTTGATAAACTAAGAAAACTTTAACAATGTTTCCCGTTGTTTTTTTATTTAGGTTATTCTGTGCGTTAGTTCTTAATTAGGATTGTTAAAATAATCCGATTTATTTAAAAATAGCCATTTGAAAACCATTTAAACTGAAAAGGAAGGGGGGGGGGGGAGATGTAAAAATATATAAGGTGAAGGGGTTAAATAACTCTATATACCCACCCCGTTGACCCTGTGCCGACTTTCGATTTGGTCTTTGAATATAAGACAAAAGCAATTTGCTAGCAGACGAAAAAAGTCTCCAACATTGGTTGGTATCTGGATTATATATCTGCACTTTTACATTTATTGGTGTAACACAGATTAAAAAAAGATATTAAAATTATGATTTTCAAAAAAATATAAAAAAATATAACTAAATTTACTGCATAAAAAAAGATGAAAATTGCGTAAAAAAACTACAATAATATAACATAATACCTGAAAAGACATATTTAAAATATTTAGCAAATTTTTTAAGTTCAAAAAAGTTTAAATATAGCTCTAGGAAATATGTTTACGCTAGAACTTGTCGCAAACATTTTTTAGTCCAAAAAATAAACGCATTTTCTGTAAAAATTGTGTTGAGACCCTATTAAATCAAAACCCCACTGATTAACCTTTCATATATCAATAATAGCAATAAAGTTTTTTTTGTTATCTTGACGTCATGCCACTGATAAGCAGCAAAAGGCATATTTTTTCCGTCTTTTGATAAGGCTTAATTAGGGTCTAAAATTTAGACCAATCACCCTCTCGACAACAAATTTAATCAGTTAGGTCAGGTTAGGTAATATTAGGTACTGGTAATCTCTGCTGGGATTAGTACCACCCACCCTTTTTTTCAATTTGCTAAAAAAATAAGAGGGGTTTAACAGTGGTCAACTGGCATTTTGTGTGAAAGCTTCAGATGCAAGATCTGTCTATAAGCTTAGTTTTATTCTAGGTAGGGAATTAGATCCCAAAACAAAGCAACTGTGTGGGAAATTGTTAAAAATTTCCTAAAAAATATTGATTAGATCAGTATTCGCTTCATTTACAACAGGTCATTCCCTAACAATCATCTTTTAAGGAAGCTTTTAGTTCATTTTGAACATTCTAAATATTAATGAACAAAAGTACATCCTATTTTAAAATATCACCCATTTAAAAAATTCAGCCCAAGTAAGGTTTATAACTATTTTGGTAGATGGTAACCAAACCCTTTTAAGAGAAATCGCGCCTAGAATTAAGACCTTAAAATCAAAAATTAAAGTCAAGGGTGGACTCTTCCGTCTATTGGTCATGTCCCCTTTTCTTTTACTTTAATATCATAACTAATGTTTTATAATGAAAACCATCAAAATTATAAAAACAAATTTGTCATAAAAAATGATAAAAAATGAATTTACCTATTGGCCATTGTTAAGTGCTACAACACCTGAAATAAAAAAATCTCATTAATATAATCTATAAATATTATGTTTATCGTGAAAACAGTTGTCTGAGGGTACGCAAATATATTGTTAATTTATGTATTTATCCAAACTTTTTTTAACCCTTATTTAAGATTTATATTTTAATCTAGGTCATACAGAGTTTACCCATTTAAATGAGTTTATTTAATTCCGACACAAAAATTTAACACACTTTTATTTAAAATGCAGATAATTCTTAGCAAGAATGGTAATATGCAATTAAACGAAGCAAAAGAAATTTCAAAAGGACAAATGCAATTTCACAGGTGGATGCGAGCAATACATATGATGTTTGTCCGTCCGTCCTTCTGTCTGTCTGACGCTTACATCTCTGTAACTACCGGACCAACCAGGTTGTTTTTCTAGGGAATATAACTACTGGTCCTGTGGTGGTTTTAAGCTATTTTTACGTTTTCTTTATTTATACATATTTTTTCCTTTAATTTTTCCCCCAAATTTACAAAAAAGGGGGGGGGGGCTCCTTGTTCTTATATGTTGAAAATTTTGAACCAATCATACATTATAAGTTTGTTTAAGCAAACAAATTTCACTTCTACATTGGTCTTCCAAATAACACTATTCTAATAATGACATGTAATTATTACTATGATAAATTTTCAACAATGTATAGAATTTGTTGATTAGACTTGACCTATTCTATAGAAGGATAGAACTATTATAGAAACTAAAGATAAGCTTTGCTCCTGTAAAAAAGGTGTATAGGTGTAACCTAAGCTGACCTAACAAGCTAGCGCATAATCTAACCTGGCCTACGAATAAAATGACAGGTAAAATGGTTTAAAATTTTTTTTGGAATTTTTTTCGTAATATTTATAAAGTTAAAACTCTTTTATGATGATTTTATATCCTTATACTAAAGTAACAGGATGTCTGTGTGTGTGTGTGTACCGAAGGATCTCGCTAACCGCTGAACCGATCGGGTTCTCCTTAACAGGGTAGCTTCTCATAAGTCCCGGGAAGGTTTATAACTATTTTGGGGAAGGGTACCACCACCCTCCCAAGAGAAATGACAAAAAAATCAAAAAAATTTCAAATTTAGAGGAGACTTCAACGTCAAATAAGGTGGTATCGTACATAAAAAATTAACTTTAACAAACAACAACATTTAAAGTGCCACTAGAGGCCTCTAGGGGCGTAGCCGCTAGTGAGAAATAAAGAAGCTAATTTTGCACTAGAAAGCCTGAAATAGTATCTGAAAGTATAACCAACACTAATTTCTTTGCTTTTAAAATTTTCTTATTATCCGTGGAGTTTGTTTAATAGACATTGGGTGACATTATGCAAATACAAAACAAATTATGCACATTTTTCTATTGAAGCAAAGCTACACTGTAAGTAATAATGATTGTTAATCAATAGAATTTCTGAAATTCTACTGTTGGATTCAATCTTAACCTAAAACTATCCCAAGTATTACGTTTTAGATTGAAATAGCCTTAAACCATCCCGGACCTATGTGAAACTTCTCAATCAGTTAGTAATTATTAAAATCAACCAAGCAAAAAAGAAAAGCAAAAATATCTGTAAAAGGATATATTTAATATTTATAGCAAAAAATCATTTTAATTTCTCAGCTAATCTTAAATTAATTGCTTTCTATAAAAATTTTGTTCTTGTAAAACTTAACCTTTGCAATTTGTAATTGTAGTCTGATGCTAATAGACTGGCGCTCTTTTTACCAGGGAGTTAGCGTATAATTACGGTTAATCCTATTTACAACCTTTCCTAAAATTTAAAGTTACTTTTAAACTTGAGCATTTGTTTCACGTTTTAAATGAAAATTATTAATCAAGATGTTGGCCAAGAGGACTTTTATCTTTAATTGTCCTTTCCCTCTATTCCTGACATATTATAGATACATTTAAATATAGCTTAGTAAAAGTAAAGCTACTCTATAAGTATTTATATCTATATGACCTTGAATTAATTATAGATAACAAATCCCCAATTTGGTTCCCATAATCCTAACGTCTCAAATTTGGGGGCGGAGGGAGGAAATATTCACTCACATTACAATATTTTCCTTCTCCCCTTACAAAACTTTAACCTATACTTTGGAATATCAAGGGCTATGTCAAAAAAGATCACTACCTCCATTGCAACCTTTGGACTCTATACTCTACATAAATTTTCTTGTAAACCCATACAAAATTTTTAAAATTTAATAAAAAACAAAGAAAGTTTGAGCCAATTAAAATATTTTTTATCTCATTTTATCTTGTGGACAAAAGGAGCAGGAGCTATAGAGCTGATTTGATTCTGTACAAACTGATAAAATATTTATTATATACATATTTAATCCTTTGAAAGCTTCCATCCTTGTTCTCTAATACTTGTTTAATGAGACAAAAGACATTTGCTTGACTAAATGTCTTGCAAGTAGCCAGTGGAAATGGAGAGATATTCAAAGTTTAGTTTTAGTAGAGCAGCTATTATAGAATTTTTATTTATTTCTACTATCCATAACTGAAAGATCGTTTTTTTTCACAACGCTCGCGTAGTAAACAATTAGACCCTTAAATACTTACATATTTACAACTATGATGCAACTGAACTTTTATAACTTGTAAAATAAATTATTGTGCCTCACTACAGGTGTTTAAATTTTAATTTACTGAATATGTCATACAATTTGAAAAAAAATATTATAACCTTTGTTTGTTAAAAGAATTATTTATTTTAGTGTATGGCTTACCCTGTCCTAAGTATTTAAGGCCTTAAATAACAATTTGTAAAAGTTTTTCTACATATAATTGTAACAAGTTTTATATAGCACATTTGAAATTTAATTGCAATCGAACGCTTTGCTAAACTCAAACTGCCTTTAATTCAGTGGCTAAGACACTATATAGACACTAGACTAAATTTGAACATTGCAAGTTTAAAATTAACTAATTCAATAAAAGTACCTAATTCTTTCAGATAACGAATACAATAACACGATAATAAAACTTTGGATACAAGTGAAATGTCCCCTCAATTACTGAAAATATTACCACTAAGATATCGGAAGATATCCTACCGAAATTTGAATATCAATCAAATGCTCTATGTAAATCAAACTGTTTGTAAATTATTGCATTTCAGTTTAAAATAAGATTTTGCAACAAAGATAATCACATCCAAAATGTGCAAGTATTAGAATTTCATAGAAGGAAACAGAAAAATAAGGAAGGAGATTGGTACACTGCAAATCATGCAACTATTGCAAATTCTAAATTAATAGAGTAGCCTTGTTACTAACAAAAGTTATTGCAACTTATTTGCAGAGTAATTAGTTTTATTTTATGCAAACTTTTTTGTATGCATATATATCACATTACTATCTAAATTTGAGATATTCGCATAGCATGGCGGAGATAACAGTATGCACAAAGTAGACAAATTTACCTACATGCAAATTACCAAGGGATCTAGAGGGATAAGACAATGGCAGATAAATTGAAGTACATTCCCAATGGTGATACACAAAACTACCTCATTTGTAGATTAAGATTATTTGTTGGAACGATAGAACACGCAACCTAATGATCAACCTATCAAATTCCCCAAAGTTGTTAAGCCAACGAATAAGAAAACTTTAAGATAAAACTTTGGGGACTAGTGTGATAAACAGCCCATTTTCCCTTCTCTCTCTTCAAATTACCATAGTTAACCTATTGTACTGTTATTTTATCAACATGGCACTGCAATCATTGTATGCTAATCAAGAATAAATTTACATTGCAGAAATCGTTTTTTTAATAATAATATAAAATGTTTTATCTTATATCATTACTTAATTTTAAACACTAAAAAATAATAATTTATAACAATGAAAAATAATTTTATAATATTAAGTGAACGCTACCCATTCTGGAATACGTGAACAACCTTAGCTTTGTGAAGATAAGCGGCGTTTTTCCTCTGCGGTACCATGGGCAACTTTCCAGGGATCTAAAGGGATGAGACAATGGCCGATAAATTATTGTACATAATTACATCCTCAATGATGATATACAAAATTAACACTTCTGTAGATTAAAATATGTATTTAAAAAGTTTGGACACTCAACTTAATGAACCATCCAAATTAAATAGAAGTGCCTAAAGTCCCGAAAAAGAAAACGTTATTTTAAAGCTTTGGGAATTAGTGCAATAAACAGCCCATTGTCCCCTCCCTCCCTGTTAACTTTCCCTTTTAGCTGAATACACAGAGAAGTGATGTTAAAACAAACTTATTTAAATGGATGTGGGAAAAAATTGTCGTCAATTTAACTTGGTTAGTTCGTTCATCTAGGATGGGAGGGGATGAGGTAAAAAGGGTTACTTTAGCCAGCTATGATCATTACTTTATTAGAGAACATGAAAATATGGTAAAAGATCCAAGTCATGATATATCCATTTTATTTATTTACTTTCTCATAAAGGGAGGAGTAGGTTGCGTTAAAAATCCGTAAAGGTTGTGAGTTTTAAGTTACAACAGTAGTAGAACGATAAAAATTTAAGTAAACTTTTAACAAAAATTTTATATATTGTTCTTTTCTATTAAGAAATTTACACATTTAGTGAATATTACAGTTCTACTAGTATTTTTAAGCCTTAAAACTCACACCTTTACAGATTTTTAGCGTAACGTACTCCTCCCTTTATATCCATAAATAAGAAAACCATCCTCACAACCTCGCAAAAATGTAATAACTTTGTTACCGTTTCTAAAATTTGTTGAACTTTGATTTTACTTTTTGAGCTTGTTCATGTTAACATATTTTTTTTAAATCATCAACTTTTTATGCTTAATTTTCATTTGTCAATTGACCATACAGACTTAATGACAAGGTCAAGGAAAAAATTGTTACATTTTGATTTAGAAATTTATAAAATTAGTTTTTACTGATAAAATGAAAAACAAGGATGACAACATCAATAAAAGCGAAGCTCTGAAACTGTAGGACAAACGCACATTAACACTTGTAGAGTGTCAGATTTAAATATATGTAAAACACATGTGAAAGACAAGCAAAATCATGATTAAATTGGATGCAAAACTGATTAAATACAGGATACTGTTTAAGGACATACTTACATTTTAGGACCCGTTAAGATAATTATATCACATAATTTCAAAAAAGTAAAAAATCTAAATATTTGAGGTACAATTATATAGTAGCTATATAGAAACTAAATAATATCCGCTGGGCTAGAATTGGTTCTCAGCCATACTGAAAAATCATGTATAGCAGTGAATTACAGTCAAGTTTCCACGTAAACTAAAATAAAAATCATAAAATTAATATCAGTTTTGTTACAGATAGGGTCATAGTGTGTTCTACGATTCTTTTAAACCCTATTTATTTCATTAATGGAAAAAAATATTAAAATTTTGAAATTTTGAACTGACTACTTTACACAATCTAAGAGTAAGTATTTTTTACTTTTACTTAAATCATACTTTTACTAACAATAACACTCATTTGTTTTTACTTTTTATAAAATCATGATTGGTTAGAATATAACATCAGTGCCCAAGAATTCAACCAATTATCTCATCTACACAAGGTATAATTTTGTTTATCATTAATGGAGAGGTACATCAATTTATTATCCAGTGTCTTATTCCTGCTCATAATGCAGTTACCGTGTAGCTGAGTCTGTAAAATTGTGTCGATTCAAATCTTGTTCTTAACATGGAATATTAATTAAAGTCTGCCCCGTCCTAATTCTAGGTTAATATAATTGACTTAAATTATACTAGAATGTTCAGTCGTCTATTTCAAACAGTTTTAGCTGTTATTGCCTTGTATTGAAGCAATTGAATTTAGTTGAAATTTAGTTTTTTACTGTTTTATTTATTGCTAACAGCTGCGCTCCTAGCATCTAGGACGTAGTATGTATTCGAAGGAGTAAGGACAGTAGAAAAATAGCCAAAAACCAGTTCAGTAGTTATCAAAATCATTAACTACAGACAAAATAAATTTATTCTTTATATTATACTAGTTGTTGTGCCCTAGCCTTCAGGGGAGAAAGGATATGTCAGGAAATTAGCCTAAAACCAGGACAACACATATATATATACCCACCCTATTCGGAACAGCCATTTCAGAGATCTTTATTTAAGACAAAAATACCTTACTACTTTATAATATAGGCTATGATGGTATTAATTACATGCATTTAAGCACCTAGAGGTCTCTAAAGAAATTTGTGGTAAAAAGGAGGAGGGGGGTGGGCAAGGTATAAGTCGACCCACAACTTTCCATTTTTGTTTTTAATATTTTTTCCAAGGGCGATTTCTCTTGGTAAGTCCAGTAGTTAGCGAGATCTTTAGCTATAGACAGAGATCCTGCTATTTTTAAGGATTGACTTTAAGATATTTATTATTGAAAGTTCTATTCTAACTCTATCTTTGTTATGATCAGTCGTTTATTTATTCTCTAGACAGACTTTTTTTTATAAAACAAAGTTGTCAGTTTTATGAAATACTAGAGTTGGCTCGATATAACTATCTCCCTATTGGCTAGTTTTCTATATGCATATCTATTTCTCAATAAATCTATTTTCCTCACCCGGCATCACTATCTAAAAGAAAGTAAATATTTAATAATTTAAATGATTTTAAAAAGATTTTTTAAATTATATTTTTTTCTTTACATTACCATCACCAAAGGGTTAATGATGATGATTACAATTATAGTTTAATATTTGAACACACAAAATGTCGCCACAATCGAATTCTTTTAAAACTAAGTTTTCTTAGATTTACTATATAATAAATTTAAGTTTTCTGTTTTATGAATAGAAATCAAATACTTTAATGTTATTCAAATGGCAACATGAATTTAAAAAACTGAATTAATGATGCTAAAAGTAGAATAATGGGTCTTATCGTTCTGGTCAATGAGAATTTAATAGGGATTATCGGAGCACTATGAGTTTTTAACATTCTTTACTTGGAGAATTCAAGCTCATATATAGACGTTTATTTCCTATATAGATCTGTCATGGATCTTGATGCAATACAACAGGCCGTTTTGTACATGTTAAAAATTAGAATATTTCATTAAATAAAAGTAATCGCAAATATACTTAGTAAATAATGAAGTGAAAAGATTCATCTAAAATGTGGATAATTACATAGGGAAGCTCTTCAAATAAACATGATTATTCTTGTTACTGTAAAAGAAATATCTGATGCATGATATTTATAATGAAATTACGGAAAATTTTGATTAAATTTTGACACCCATATTTTTGCAAAGCCAGACAAAATGATGTAAATAAAATTGCAAGGTGGCCCCTCTCCTCCCCCGTCCTAACCCCTTCTCATTGTACCTAAACATTTCACCACAATTCCTATCTAAAGGGATAAGACAATGGCCGATAGATTGATGTACATACTCAATGATAAAACTCCAAATTGCCCCAAATCATTCTGTATATTACAATTAGTGGTTGAAACGTTTGGACTAAGAAGTAATGAACCAACCAATCAAAAAGTCCCCAAAGATGTTAAGTCAAATAATTAGAAATGTTATCATAAAACTTTGGGGACTTTTGTAATAAACAACCCAATGTCCCCTCCTTCCCTGACAATTTCCCCCTGTCAAGCCCTTAGAATCATTTCTTATAAACCCCTTTTATCCTTTTTCTAAAAAATTTCCTCAGAGCAGAAATCTAGAAAAAATTTTGAGAAGAAAATATTCTTTTATAAGATTCTATATATATCTAAATTTGTAAGGAATAAGTGGGTAAATTTTTGTGTGAGAATTCACTTGACAAAGGAGCATCGACTCTATAAATCACTTTTCCGTCGCTCAGTCAGTAATAATCATTTTTTATCACCCAGTTCATTAAATTTTTTGAAGATTTTATTAAAATTTTTGTGTGTGATACCATGTCTGTCTGTAATGCTACTCTCTGTCTGTAATTCTACTCTCTCTTTCCTACATGCGTCCAAATGTCCTATTGTATAACTTATTATTTTCAACTACTAGACGTCCTTGTTTAATATTGCTAATGTCTGAGCCAACATAACAACTTTCAATTTTTCTTGCCCCAGACAGGCAGCGGTCTACACACAATGGTTCATAAATTCATGAATTTTGGGGACTATTTTTTTTTATTTTGGGTTCATAATTTGCTAAAAAAGGGATTTTATATTCCTGGAGATTTGAATTATATCAATGCAATTGAATTTTAATTAAAACAGTTTTACATACATCCAAGATTTAAACTTTTGCATTATATTTATTAAAACGAAATTTGCCTTTTATTTACATATCTCACTGAAAGAAACCAAAAGGTTCAGTGGTTAAGAAGTAAATTTCGTATAAAAAAATAAGTTGTAATTGTTTTAAAAAAACGTGAAAATGTCCCCAATGAAGCCACTGTGGGTTGTCAACTGTGTGCTAAACTATATATTCAACTCAAATGTTCTCAGCCTAAAATTAAACATTTTCACCCAGCCGAGACAAACGGATAAAAAGTATAAAAGTACGTCTATGCTCAAGAGTGCTTTTATAAACACATTTTAATGGCATTCATAAAAATATCTGAGTTTTGAGAGGCGAATCCTTTCTAGAAGTGGATCGTTTTTGTTTGTATGTTGGTTTATAGGATTACCGTGAATCGTAGTTTATTTATATCACCTTGAAACAAAATTGTAAGTTATTTAATATAGATAATTTTTCTAACACAACAAAAGGCGTGGAGTGTATCAACCCCACTTGATACAGCCAAGGTGGGATTAAAATTTTTAGGGTGCACTTCGCTATCCCCCTGGAAACCCCCTGTGCACGCCACTGATCACAACTGATTTTAGTTTAATAAGAATATTTTTGCTATGCGTGCATTTGCGGCGTTGCTACAAAAGACAAACTCTACAAAAGACCAACGCCTACAAAAGACCAACTCTACAAAAGACCAACGCCTACAAAAGACCAACGCCTACAAAAGACCAACACCTATATATTGTTATATAAACATTAAATTTATTAATAATGTATTACATAATCAATACATGGCCGCAGCGCTCGGCCCCCTGGCCTGCCTAGCCGCGGGTGCTCGGCCCCCTTGCCTATAACCTAACCTAACCTTACCTAAATATTGTAAAAAATATTAAAAATTTGAAAAAAATCTACAAACCACTTTTTGTAAAATCCACGATATTATAAACTATAAATGAATTAATGTACATTAAACATTCATACATATAGGTTAGGTTAGGTTATAGGCAAGGGGACCGAGCGCCCGCGGCTAGGCAGGCTAGGGGGCCGAGCTCTGCGGCTATGAACGTCTAGCATTACGATTTTTTGAATGTTGGTCTTTTGTAGGCGTTGGTCTTTTGTAGAGTTGGTCTTTTGTAGGCGTTGGTCTTTTGTAGAGTTGGTCTTTTGTAGCAACGCCTGCATTTGCTCCTTTTGTAAAACAATTATTCTTTTATTTCGATATTCACAACAACAACAAAAAAATAGAATATTCAAACATTTAAAGTAAAACAAACATTTATAGAACTTATCCAAACAATTTGAATATGTAAATAAAAACAGATTAAGATTCTTAGAATCAACTTCTGCCTAATTTGAATATTTGAATTTAATCCTTCATGTATTTTTAGTAAATTAGAATAATAGGATTATTCTTTATCTTAACGTATGCACTATAATTCAATAATTTATGCAAATTAAGAAGTTGGGCACTATAGGTTAGGTTATATTAAGTAAAAGATCGCCCCGCAGGTTAAAGGCAGTGCAATATATGCCCCCGCTGGGGTTAGGCATAGCGAAATTACTTCCCCCTTATTTTCCATTTACTTAAAGTTTAAGAGGGTGAGGGTTTCAGTATTTGATATATAAGGTAGGTAGTTACATTACAAATGATTTGTGAATTCCGAATTTAATAATATACAAGCTATGTGTATTATAAAATTAAAATTTTGTTCAAGTATGTAATGCAATTTTTCCTAGCGCCTTAGATGTATTTTATATTTTTGTAAGTTTAGCCTTTTATATTTTTGTTACCAAAATTATCCTGTTTCTTAAGAATGCAAAAACGACAGACAGATAGATGAAATAGATAGATAGGAAAAAAGAAAGACAAAACAGGAAGAAAAGTCAAGGTCTGGTTTTAAATTAAAGTGATTTTGGGTCAACTTTACAAAGTTTATTAAATCAAATGCGTGTTTTAAATAAGATTTAATGAGTGTTTTACAAGAAGAATTTTTACCCAATTACGATAAATACCCTTCTGCAGATTTAAAATTTTGTTATAAATTTGGGCATTGCTATTTTTAACCAAAAAATAAAAGTACTCAACGTTTTTAAGTAAAAAATAAGAGAGGGCCAGTCTCCATCCTTCCTTCAAGGGTTTTCATAATTTATAAACATCATATTTAATCACCCTAGAAATCACAAGAAAAATTAAGATTCGAAAAGACTACATTTTCATTTCTTATATGGGTCATAGAATTATAATTACCTAATACTTAAAATAAACTTTAGAAAAGTTTAAAAACGTTTTGTATTAAATTTAGAAGGGTTTTAAAATCTAAAAATCAACATACAACATAACTAAATTTCAATAGACTATAAAATTTAAAGGATTGATTAGCTCAAACAAACAATTACAGACAGACAAACACAACAAACAATAGACAATTGACAGACAAACAAACACAGAAAAAATTAACGGACAGCCAATTAAAAGAAAATCAGGTTAAGGCCATTCAATGCAATTCGTTTTTTAACACGCATACAATTTTCTATACAGCTTAGTATCACTTTTTTTTCTTAAATTTTCGTAAAATACAAGGAAAGAGGGGAAGTTTTATAATAACGTTTTCTTGGCTTAAAAACTTAGGGGACTTTTATTGAATTTTGATTGGTTAGCTCAATGAGTTGAGTGTCGAAACGTTTCAACCCCTAATTGCACTCTATATGAGGATCAATTTTGTGTATAAACATTGGGAATGTACATGAATTTATCAACCATAGTCTTATCCATTAAGATCCTTGAAAATGTATAGTTTAAAAGAAAACTTACCTAACCATGACCTATGTATATACAAAAGGGATGAAGTATTCTATATTTGTAATGTCTTGATTATATAGAATAGATGCTATTTAGTATGTAGATTTTCCACAAGAAATGTCAGAAGCTTATTTTACATTGCAGCCGAGTAATTGATATTTAACAAGGATGACAACATCCATAAAAGCGAAGCACTTAAACAGTAGGACAAACGGACATTAACACTTATATAGTGTCAGAACTGAATAATCATAATATAAATGTATAAGAGTCAAAGCAAAATTGTAAGTAAAATGTGTTGAAAAACTGCTTGATTCAGGATAATGTTTATGGACATACTTACATTTCTAGGACTTGATTATAGAGTTGCTTCGCTTATTACATTATACTTTGTTGTCCCAGGAATCAATATACCAAAAATCAGATCAATCGGATGATTAGATCACATAAAAATTTGTTGTTAAAAAAGTAAAAAAATCAACATGTTTAAAATGGACGTACGGACATTTTGGTGATGATTATAGAGTTGCTACGCTTTCTAAATCGTACCTAACTATTAAAGGAATCACCATGCAAAATTTGAAATCGATAGGACAATTCTAACATGCCTAAATTAACGAAAAAAGCTATCCGTTACAGACGTACGGACGTACGGACGTACGGACGGACCGACCCTAATTATAGAAAAGCTTCGCTTTTAATAAGAGCAAATGTCAAACATACCAACAAACTAAATCATAGTATACAAACCATAAATCAACAGAATCTTTAAAAGTTTATCTCATAAAGTTATTTTTAATATATATGTATATTGTGTAAAAGTTTGTTCTAGTTTTGATTGTGTTCACACTTGACTTGAAACTAAAAATATATACAAATACAACATATATGGATGGATATCAGGGATATAGAGAGACAAGACAATGACCGATAAATTAATGTACATCCCCAATGAGGATACATAAAATTGCACCTTCTGTAGCGTAAAATTAGTAGTTGAAACGTTTGAACACTAAACTTAATAAACCAACCAATCAAAATTCAATAAAATCCCTAAAGCTGTTAAGCCGACGAATAAGAAAACGTTATTATAAAACTTTGAAGACTAGAGTAATAAACAGCCCATTGTCCCCTCTCTCTCTGGTTGGATATTCAGGGAGGCAAGGAACAATTACGATTTCACTATGAGGCGGTTTCCCTCAAAGTTGAAATAAATTGAAAATAAGCGGGTAGGGTAGTTTTTTGTTTGTTGGTAAATTATTTATTTTTATTCGGGTTAAGTTAGGTTTTATTGGGTACAGGGTTATCCCGCTTAGTTAGGGCTGTGAAAATAGGCTCCGCAGTGGTTAGATATAGGGAATTAAAAAAAAAACGGAAAGATAACAATATAACCTAATGTCTGGGAGGAAGGGTACATTGGAGTGTAAATTACACTAGTAACAGAAGTTTTATAACCATCTTAATCGCTGGCTTAAAAACTTTGAATTGTATTATTGAAATTTGTCTAAACATCTTAACCAATAATTTTAATCAACAAAAGGCATAATTATGTGTATTATAATAGGGGTTGTATATCAATTTATCGTCCATTGTCTTATTCCTTAAGATCCCTGATTCTGCAACCAAAATTTCTAGTTCAAAAGTTCAATTCACTTTCCTTTGGAAATTTATAAAAGCCACTCCATAACAAAACAGTTTCTTTAAAAAAATTAGACAAGCTATCCCTAAAAATGCCTTTTCCAGAAATTCTATTTTTTTGGGGGGTGGGGGGACGGGAGTTCTATGCTCAAGAGGGAAAGCTTGATATTTTTTATGTCTAATCGCAAATTTTCTAATAATAGTGAATTAATACTTGGTATAATTGATATGTTAACAAATCTTTACTGAATATGCATTCAACTTCTTAAAATACCGTTTGCATGTTATTGCTGTGCTTTTTATTGACATAGTAATCCTTGTTTTTTTATACACGGTTCATCAAATAGGGACACAGCATTTGTAAACTAAGAAAAAAGGTCAAATATTTCCGGATTTCCTCTCTCTCTCTCTCTCTCTCTCTCTCTCTCTCTCTCTCTCTCTCTCTCTCTCTCTCTCTCTCTCTCTCTCTCTCTCTCTCTCTCTCTCTCTCTCTCTCTCTCTCTCTCTCTCTCTCTCTCTCCGTCTTTCTGAATGATTTCTGGGTGAAAAGTGTTAGATTACAGGTTTACCTTAATGCCTTAAGAACTTTT
This sequence comes from Acartia tonsa, assembly GCF_053477335.1. Taxonomy (NCBI): domain Eukaryota; kingdom Metazoa; phylum Arthropoda; class Copepoda; order Calanoida; family Acartiidae; genus Acartia; species Acartia tonsa. The sequence goes on along the minus strand of NC_137268.1, from coordinate 28,199,728 downwards.
CAAATTCCTTCATTCTTTAGTTAAGAGAGCATATAGAATTAGGGATAGATATTCGCATTGCATTGTTTTAAATTTTAATATACTGCCTATTCGGTGCTTTCCCCTAAAGTGCCTAGTGAGCGGGGAAACCCCCTTCTTATTATTAAAAAATTAAAAATAAGAGGGAGTAAGATTTTTTCTTTATGCAAAACCACTGCAGGGTCTAAACTTTCGGTCCTAACCCTGTAGGGCTATACTGTTCCTATGACCTAACCTGACATGAAGAAAAACACAAACCCACGAAAACTATTAATCCTTCTCCTTATTCAAAATGATTCTGATAATGCTCGACCATTCATTTTAAGGGAAACCGTCTCCTATTCTTCCCTCCCCATTAAATAAAACCTTGTTTTGATTAATTATTAAGAACATGTTTTACATATCCATAATTAAAAGCATTAAAAGTAAAAAACGGTAGTAGATTAAAATGCGGTAAAAACAGGGATTTTTGGACGTCATTGTCAATAAAAAACTTTTACATTATGAAATGCATCACTTCTGAAAAGTTTTTTACCTATTACGGATAGACGTACAGTAAAGTTTCAATTATATAGTAGAACTAAAAAATAATTACAGTTCAAAGGTTGAATTATACAAATGTTATATGATTTTAATCAATTTAAATTATTGAATATCTTTCCCTATTCTAAACATTATAATTTGAAAGAGAAGATACATTTATAGTAGAGATTATATGGTATGATTACTTTAAAATTTATACCATTTTAATTAAATCTATTTAGGTCATTTGATGTACTTCTATTTTATCATTAAGATTTCAATTATTTTAATAATTGTTCTAATACAAAACTGATTTTTATGTCTATCTTTTTTCCTATAAAAATATGCTTAAATAATAACTCACTTCTATGTCTTTTAGTTTAGCTTCTTTATAATACAGAACATTTTTTTGATTTAAATGAATTAAGAACAGAAAACTGTGGAAAATGGCAATTTTAGTAAATAAAATAACCATTGAGCCAATTGAATTGCTGCGAAAAAATTGTATCGACGTGGAGACGTATTTTATACATCGTTAAATTTATGTAAACAAAATATCAAATTTGATTGGTAAAAATGAAACTGTCCTAATTAACCTTAATGAAAGACTAGCATAATTTAATTACATAGAAGGTGCACTAGTCTGTATTCTTTTTTAAAACCGTTGCAAAATTGAAGGATTTTTCCTAGCTAAGCCTTCGCATTGTTTAAAACAATCAATTTCTTGGAAATGAACAGGGGGTAATTTGTTAGGCTGAAACAAACAATAGATTTTATAACTCTGGACATACATTCATGCTATAGCAGACCTTGAAAAAGTGTATTAACTTTGGTGCCCTAGATTTCAATTTTTTATCTCAGCTAGAATGATATTGTTCATAACTCCCCATCCCTCCTTCTTTTGAGATAAATTGAAAATGGGGGAGGATTATTTACACTATAAATCTAGGTAAAAAAAATAAAATTGGTATAAATTTAACAGGTCACCTTAGGCCTTTTACACTTTCTCTAATATTTGTGTTATATTACTTATTAAGGGAGGAAACAAATTTTATACATAAGTTCACTTATTTCTTGGCTTAAAGACTGTATGTACTTTTTATCAAATGTTATTTTTTTATATTTTAACTTGTTTAACTCAATTTGATTAGTTATTTGTCGCGTAAATTAATTTTTAGTCCATCGTTTTTTACCTAAAGGTTTCATCTTTAATATTTCTATTACAAATATTTTTACATAATTGATAACTTACCTAAAATTTAAAATATTAATTAATGTTAAAGAATAAAATTTTATAATTTCCTTAATAAAGAAAACTATATTTTTTTTATTTATTATATTTGTGTTTTAAAATCAGATTAATTTAATTAAGGAAAAATTAAAAGGAAAATTTACGAGTAACACGTTTACATGGACATCATTTATTGGTAATTTTGTTCACCCAGTAGGAGGTGAGGTTTTTTTAGCCAGCTTCGAGTTTCACTTTATAGAGTACATAATAATCTGGTGTAAGATCCAAGTAATAATAAATCCCTTAATCTTAAAAAAGAAGTACATGATATTTTTTGTCAGTTTTTTTGCTTGCAAACACTAACATATTTAGTAAAGATACCTGACAACCTATCTACTTTAACCTATGAAAAATCCTTTCCCCAGATGTTGAAAAGATTAACTGCTTGTGTTAAATAATAAAAGCTCTAGTCAGAAGATTAATTAGTAGTCTTCAAGGGCGTTCTTATAATGGATATATTATTTCTTGGATCTTACACCAGATTTTCATGTTTTCTAACAATAAAGTTAAACTTGCAGCGGGCTAAAATAACGATCCCTTCAACCCCCTTTACCCCATCCCTTACCCTCCTACTGGATGAATTAACCATTAAACGAGTTCCATGGTAGAAAGCTAAATTAATGACAGTGTTTTTCCTTTCATAATATCCACGTATATTATACATAGATCCATTGTTCTTATACAAATTAATAAATGAATAAGGGATTTTTTTTCCAAATTACAGAATTTAATTTCCTTATAAAATATCTGTTGTGTTTTTATACCATCATATTAGATAGATTTTTTTCTCGACTGTTACCACTTCGGAACCTTTAAATATATTTGGTGCATTCTTAATATTTTATTATTGGTAATCTTATATTTTTTTAATCTTTATTCCTGACAAGACGAGATTCAAACTCGTCACCTCCACAACGACGAGCGGATACCTGTTAGTAAGGTATACCCCTTTTTTCTAAAGCTGTCCTTAACTTTATAAAAGTGACTGTTTAATAGGTTTTATTAATACTTTTTAAAAAATTTAAAATATGTAAAAAAAATTGTATATGATTTAATATAATTTGACAAGAAGACTATTTGATGCATAACGAGTTCAAAACTGACATTTCCTACTTTGAAAAAATCAATATACAGCATGGACAATTATGTTCATACCCATGTGGAGCACAGCAAAAAAAAGTAAACATTATTAATAATCAAAATGATAACTGTAAGATTTAGAAATATTATTATGTTAGGAAAATCTCATTATTTTTTTAAATATTGTAAATTATTGACAGGTATTGTAAATAAATCACAAGAAATAACATAGTCTTTAGAAGGCTATTCAAAATTAAAGGAATAAACAAGGTTTACATAGGGATGTAGGAGCATACTTTAAATGTAAAGTAGCTGAGCTACTTATAATATCTATTTATGTACTTCCTTTCCTTCAAAATTAAATATAAAATTTCTAGTTTATACTGGTAAATCTAACTTCCTCGATTTCAGTTAATTAGTTGTTAGGTTAATTTAGTTTTAAAGCCAAGCTCTTAACTGTGGCAGTTTTTGTATATACATACTACACAATACTTAGTACTTGATTTATGTAATCAAACACTTTGTTAAATTCAAACTGTATGTATATAATAAGATTAATTTGTAATTGATGAAATTCAATATTCATAAGCTTGCAAAAATCAATATGTATTTTTTTGGATGTTGCAGGAGATTTTTATGTACTCTAAAAAAAATTATACTTCCAGCTGGCTAAAATAAAGACCTTTACCCCATCCTCTCCCTCATAGTGGATGAACGAACTGACTAATAAATTAGGTCCATATTAGGAACCTAAATTGACGACAAATTTTCCCCTGTCAATATATCCTCATATTCTATACCCATTCTTATAATAGCGAAAGATTGATTTATTATTACTTTGAAGAGGTTATTTTCCAAAACTTGTTAGAGAAAAGAAAATAGACGATAAAGTGAATTAATAAAAAGTCCCAGAAGTTTTGTTGAACGAATCAGATATCATGTTAATAAAACATTGGGGACCAGTATAAAATAACGTCAAATATACCCCTCCTTTATTGGAATCTAACCAATTATATTATTGCTTATTATATGACTTTAAATTCCAAGAGATCTATATAAATTAAAGTATTTATATATATTTTTTTTTTAAACAAACACGCAAAAATGCAAGGTGTTAACTTTAAAAAGATGAATTTCATTTCTTTTGCATTTTGTGTGGTGGCACGCCACGCCTATCCAAGCTTGCGAATATTTATCATACTCAGGTTTTTAAATAAACATAGACTAGGAGACACCCCAAGGCGGGTGGGAATACAATATTGTTAATAAAATTAGTAAAACTAGTAGCGCAGCTACAAAATATACTTAAGATATTTGTTTACTTTTTCATCTTCTGTAATATTTTTATCAATGACCTTATTAAACTGTTAATCATAACAGTGGTTTATAATAATAATTATGATTAACTAATAGCCTCCTATTATATAAAGTAGTAAGTTTTTTCATGTGTTCTCCAATGGGGACGCTTTGAAAAGATCCTATGAATACAATTTTTATTTAAATATTCACTGGTTTTAGACTATGTTATGTCTTTTTTAATTTATAACCAACTGAAGATTTGTTAAAATCATACAATGAAACATAGTGTACTAAATCAAATATAAATGCAATGTTTAAATAAACTCTTTAGATCACTAGTTTATATAGAGTAGTAAGAATTTTTCATGTTTTGCGATTTTTGGAACGCTGTGCAAAGGTCCCAGGAAGGTTTCAGTCAATTCATTTTTTATTTAAGTATTCGGGTGGTTTTAGACTATTTTTGTGTCGTCTCCATTACACTTCAAATAAAAAGCCTCTCAATATTGATTACAAAAATATGATATTACAGCCACATTGTATGGACCCTTAACCTTAGGGGAACTGATGCCAGACATGCTATGATAAAAATAACAATTCTGCAACTTGCACTTTTTAATACAGTTCATTGCACCTAGGAGAACAAAAATATATTTCTTTTAAAATGCCAGATTCCACGTGCACAGAAAATAGTTGCGTCTTGGGGAATTAGCAGAGAGAGAGAGAGGTGACAATGGGCTGTTTATTACACTAGGTCCCAAACTCTTATTCGTTTACTTAACAACTTTGGGGTGAATTAAGTTGAGTGTTCAAAAGTTTCAACCACTAATTTTGAACTACAGAATGAAAATTTTTTAAAAATATTTTCGGAGATGTAAATCAATTTATCGGCCATTATCTTATCCCTTTAGATCCCTGGTGATTATGGTGTTCACAATTTAATAAAATTGTCAACATAGCAAAAGCATAAATGTTGAAGACATAACAAGGACAAAATTATTACTGAAGGATTTAAAAGACAAATGACTCGTATATCTAAATGGATATTGTCGAACATTAATTGTAAACAAGGGATCATAATTATATTATGGAGGGAGGGGAGGGGTTATAAAAAAGTGATCTTTAAATTTTCAACTTTTAAATGGCACAAATATGCAACTCTTAAAAATCATTTTTAAAATCCAGAAGTCATCCAAGGTATATTCAGGTATAATTTAAAGGTACCAAAAAAACTACTAAATTACAATCATTTCAATCTAAACAAAAGTAACATTGAGAAGAAAATATCGGCTTTAAGATATGGCCAAAGATATTTATATATATTGCATTCTCGTATAGATTTTATGTTTTGAAATTATCGTACAATTCTGTCAGGAATATAATTAGATTGCCATTAAAACCATTGACAAAAAAGAACTTCTTTAAATAGAATCCTGGTTCCAAATACACCAAAATACAGTTCCTAAGTATAGAAAATCTCCACCATTAAAAAAAAAACTTGAGAAATCTGCTAAAAACTATAATTCTTTTAAAATTTTCGAGGGCGGAAGTAATAATATATACTATAAGCTTTCCCTTCATTAGGGGAAAAAGGACATTTATACTTTAAATAAAATTAACGAAATATCACTTAATATTTCATTATAACAGAGGTGTTCTCAAGGGGGGTGTATGCCCCTAGTTGCCTACCCCTCTACATCCCCATTGAATATGGTTACACTTCCCTGATACGCCCCATTTAAACAGACAAGAGGAGGAGCAAGGTAAAACAGCCACTGTTTGAAAAATATCATTATATTTAAATTTCCTTCGACTAACTGCAAAGAAAAAAAACACTCTAAACATCAAACAAACACCTAATAATAATCAATTTTTACATTTCATTTTTCTGTTATTTGTTTTTTAGAACACCTATTCCAATCCTAATCATTAGTAAACTAAAAAATTTCTAAAATATTTTCATTTGAAACATTTCTCATTTGTTAAATTCATGTTTATAGTTTTTGCTAAAATATAGACAAACAAGGACTAGCGTGTCTATATTTAGCGCAGCTTTGAGAGATAACAATAACTTACATGAAACTGTTAAAGTAAGCAAATTATTTTTCATATTGCAGCTGCTCTTTGAATAAGGTATAATTCTTTTAATTGCTTGCTAAATTGCCTTCTTTATCAATCAAGTAGGAATATTTCTTCCACAAAATACAGTGTGTTTTTTTTATGAGAACTTTTTTGAAAGCAATTTTACCCCACTTATAGTTATCAGAATTTAATGATTAATGGCTTATTTTCTTCGTTTTTTAAGGCAATTAATAGAACACCAAAAAAATATTTCAGTTTTTATCTAAAAAGTACAGTAAATTTTAAAATTCAAAACTTAGGTGTCAACATCTAAAAATGGTTTTAGCGCATTTTTCTTATACCTAAATCTTCTACCCTTTGCAAGAAAAAAATTAGATTTTCTGTAGTCGACTTTGGGGGCCAGTACTCCCTCCCTGGTTGAGATATGACCTTCAAACTTTGATATGTTCTAGTACATGTCCCTAATAGTATCTGTATACATTTTTAGCTCTATATTTCAACTTTCAAGTGTTTAGCAGCCATTCTTGCAAAAGGTTGAATATTTGAGCATAAGAAAAATGCGCTAAAACCATTTTTAGACGTTGACACCTAAGTTTTAAATTTTAAATTTTACTGTACTTTTTAGATAAAAACTGAAATATTTTTTTGGTGTTCTATTAATTGCCTTAAAACACGAAGAAAATAAGCCATTAATCATTAAATTCTGATAACTATAAGTGGGGTAAAATTGCTTTCAAAAAAGTTCTCATAAAAAAAACACACTGTATAACTTACTTAAAAAAAAACTAGATAAAACATTTTAACTATATTAACGAGATAAAAAAATTCAATTGTAAAACCCACTTGAAATCTTAATGGGTTAATACAATGGATAAAAAATTATCTACATCCACTAGAATGATAAAAAATTACCCTTTATGTAGACAGAAATTAGTGGTTGATAAGTTTAGTCACTAAAGTTAGAACCAACCAAACAGCATATAATATAAGTACCAAAGGTTTTAGAGCAAACAAACGAGCTTTTGTGATTATGAAGATATAGGTACCAGTTTAATTTACAGTCGAATGTCCTTTCCCTCCCTTTCTCCCTGAAACCCACTATAAAATTAACCTTCAATTGTAAAAAGCAACTGAACTATAAAAACAGCCTCAAAGTCATAAATCTGGAAAATTAGCCATATTATCATTTAAATAGGCTATTTTACTTTCAAAAATGCAGATTTTTGTTATATGCAACATTTGTTGAAAATAAATAGTGCACCAATAGTATTACAGATAACAGGGATTTTAGGGGTTAAGACAATGGCCGATAAATTGATGTACATCCCCCAAGGATTATACACAAAATTACCCCTTCTGTAGATACAATTAGTGGTTGAAACGTTAGGACGCTCATCTTAATAAACAGTCAATCAAAATTCAGTAAAAGTCCTCAAAATTGTCAAGCCAACGAATAAGAAAATGTTATCGTAAAACTTTGGAGACTAGTGTAATAAACACCCCATTGTCCCCTCTTTCTCCCTGTAAAAACAAGGACAAAACTCGATAGGCAAATATCTAAAAGTGTTTTTAACTTTGATTTAGGTTTTTAAAAATTATTTTGATAAACCATCGAAAAAATGTTTTATTTTCTTTTTTTTAGCAGTTATCTTAATAATTAAGCCTTTAATTGCCCTACCTTTGTAAAAAGTGCTAATTGTACATGGTAATGTAAATAATATGCTTAAAATTTGTGAATACCTGGCCATTTGTCTGAGCACATACACGTTAACTCATGAATATTCCATTATTTCTCAGTCTTATCTTTGGAAAAATGTGAACACAACATTAAAATTACCTTTTCTGCATCCTGTTAGGAGCGTAACTACTCTATCCTTGCGTGGTAGTAAGTCCTTATTTTATTGTTTTATTGTTTTAAGACTTTTAGATATGTTCTTGTAATTAAGAAACAATCATATGCTTTTATACTGTTGAAAATATCTGTTTAATAGCCAAGGCACTCCTCTTAGTCTATTAACCATGAATGTCACTCTCCTAAAATTACAGCAGGATGACAATTCAAAGAATGCATAGAAAGTGTACCTCATAATATTCCATTTCTTATTCATTCTCTGCTATGTAAGTTGTTATCCTTGTTTTTACATATATATATAAAGTTATGACCTCCCTCGAAAGGATAACACTTTGACGGTTAACTTACTTTAAGACAAAGGGGGTAAGCAATATACTTTAGACAAATATATTATTCACCAAAGTACGTTAAGGCTTGTAGGTCAAAAGAGACATTTAGATAAAAGATGATTTTTAAAACTTCCCACTATTTATGACTGCAACAATTTAATATAATTCACAACAGTATTTTGGAATTAACAAACGTCAAACATATTAAGTTTTCTAAAGAACATCTATAAAACAAAAATGGAAATATTATTACTTTAATCTTACAGCAGATTTTCATGTTCTCTAATAAAGTAAAACTTGCAGCTTGCTAAAATAAGGTTCCCCCCTTCCAACCTCTTTGCCTTTTCCCCTCTGATCCTAATCCATGAACGAATTGACTAATAAGAAAGTTCCATGTTAGCAACTTAAATTGATGGCAATTTTTCCCCTGTCAAAATGTCAACGTAAATTCTAAAGCCATTAAAACAAAGTGAATTGTGAATTTATTTACAAAAATATTTACAAGCCTATCTCATATAGAAGCCTTGAAAATCCTACTTTATACTTATATGGAAAAAATAATCTATCTAATTTAAACGTACTTTCAGATGTTTTAAAGTCTATTTCAGCCGTTTCATGTTAAATTTATTATCAAAAATTCAAAGTGGAAACTAATAAATCTTGTGTTGAATGAAAAAGCGGAATTTTTTGAAAAATGTTTGCATATTAATGACATATAAATATGATGCCGAAAACCGAAAAATTTGGAGCATTTACCACCAAAGCAATATGTTTTAACACTGAAGGTTTTTTTAAAAAGGGGAAACTAAATGGATACATCTTTCAAAATTAGTTTTCAATTTTATTGGTAAGCACTTTCAAGTATTTATTTTGAACTGTAAATTGCACTTATACCAAAAGATTTATAACCACTTTAACGTATTTGTTGATTAAAAAATTTATTGGATTTTATAGTTGTGGTGTTCAAACTTTGAATCAATCATAAACTACATTAGGGCAATTTTGTTTATAATCATACATAGTTATCAATTAATGATCCATTGATTTATCCCTTAATATCCTAAAGAACTTAATTTTTTACTTACAATCATAGTATTTAAGTCAAGTTTCTCACAATTTATAAATCTAACATCTTATCAACGTATCATTTAAGAAATATAACTGTCATATTAGTATTAAGCAAAACTACAAGAAACCTATAAGTACCAAATAACACTAGACTAATTTTATACTGCCATATTTTTTCTCCTTCGAGATTTAGCTCTTAGGAATTGATGTGAGTATTTTGAAATATAGTTTTGCATGGTGGATTGAGCTTGATATTATATGCATAAATTATATTTAACTGTGCATACATATACATCACACCATGTCAAGTATAGTATGCATGTACTTCATTTTAAATTTAAATGTTTAAAACTATAACTTTATCAAAGACTAGTTGTAGCGCCCCTATCCTCTATGGGAGGGCCAAACTGGTCAGAAAATACACTAAAACCACAAAAAGTAAGTTATAAAGTATCACTAAAAAGTAAAATAAATTCATACCAACAGTTTCTGAGATCTTTGGCTTCAAACGAAAAACTACTTTATATTATAGGATCATAATAATAAAAGATGATTTAGAAAGTATTTAATACTATTAAATAAAGTTTTAATGAGAATTTGATATTTTTGTGATTTTATAATTTAAATAAAGCATTTGGCTGTGTACAAAATAACATACTATTTTATACTAAGCAAAAGTCAATAGGTAATATAATTGATTTTAGGATAAGATTAAAATCATAACTGTGTATTTATGAATCTGTCAAGTTAAAAATGTAATGATATTGATATATATGTACTTTCTTAAAAAAAAAAGGCTAAGGCCATGTCAAGAATGTTTACTTTATTATGCACAACAATCGTCTGTTAGTTCTTAACCATACATTTGAAATAACAACTAGAAAACAATAATAGCGCGTACTTTAAAATAATTGTTTATTTAGATTTTTAAGTACAATTGACACTGTATTTTTGTATGATATAGTAAAAGTGTTTGACTGGGTTACTTTTAGATGTCCTTATTTAAAGCAAGGCTTTTCTAAAAAATGTGTCGGTCCGTCCGTCCCAACGGTCAGCTCTTTTCATTTAAACATGTAAGGCTCATTTAATTTTTTGACAATAAATATTTGTATGATATAATTATCCTATTATTAGAATACTGATTCCTATTACAACAAGGTGCAATGTTATGAGCGAAGTATCTCTATAATCAAGTCCTTAAAATTTAAGTATTTCCTTGAACATTATTCTGTACTTAAGTAGTTTTGCTACATATGCATTTAAAATTTTGTTTAGACTTATATTCTGCTTATTCAGTTCTGACACTCAACAATTATTAATGTTCGTTTGAGATCTTCGCTTTTATGGATGTTGTCATCTTTGTTAATATACATATAAATAAGTCTGACTTGTGGAATAAATCATTATATTTCCTAGATTTTTAAATTGCTTTTTATAATATTTAAAGTCTTTTTTATAAATAAATTTTAAAATTCAGAAATATAAATTTAAACGGATGATAATTAAGCTTAAGTTGTAAAAAATGGGCAGGCTTGTTATCTCTATGAGACATCTGAATTTTCTATGTACTTATGTTATTTAGGGATCTAAAGGGATAAGCCAGTGGCCGATAATTTTAAGTACCTCCCCAAAGCTGACACACAAAATTACTCATTCTGTAGAATAGAATTAGTTGTTGAAACGTTAGGGCACTAAACTTAATGAACCAATTAAAACTCAATAAAGTTCCAGCAGATAATAGCCAACAAATAAGAAAACGTTATCATAAAACTTTGGGGACTAGTGTAATAAACAACCCAATGTCTCCTTCCTCCCTGTATGTTACTATGTATAATGACATTAAAATTTTAGCAAGTTTGTCTAATGTCTAAATATAAATTATATAAATTAAGGTCAAACGTCGCCGAGGAAAAGGTTAAAAAGAAACTATTTTAATTCTTTTATAATAAAATAATCCTCCACCTTTTCGATATACAAAAGATACCTAAATTTGAAAATCAATTACAACAGATAAATATCCAGGGAGGAAAGGGACAATAAAAAGTAAATTACACTGGTACCCAAAGTTTTATCTTGTTTGACTGCTTTAAAACTTTAGATATTTCCGTTTATTTTTGATTGATTGGTTCCAAACAAGTAGTTTCCAAACATTTCAACCAAAAATATTTATCTTCAGGATGGGTAATTTTGTCTCCATCATTGGGATGCATATCAATTTATCATTAATTGTCTTATCACTTAAGATCCCTGAAAATACGAAACATATTGTTTCTAGAATTAAAGCTTTTTTATAAAATTATTGAAGAAAAAAATGTCTGTCCTTTTAATTTGTAAAGGGTACACCGTGTGTCTACTAATGAAAAGTTAATAGCGCTGTTACTCTAAAATTTGGCGTGTCCACCTGTTTGTTAATTCATTTTCATAGTTGTTAATGACCGTTAACAACAAGCATGACTGATTCTACATGTAGCAAATAAAGAAAATTATTATCAAAATGAAAAGTCATGTTCATATTTTTTGTGGGTTGTTATCTTTCATAATTTTTCTTTTTTGTTAAAAACGAACCTTTTCTATCATTATAGTCAGTCTGTCCGTCTATAACTGTTAGCTCTTTTCGTTAATTTAGACATATTAATAAGACTCAATATTATAAGCGAGAGATCTGTATAATCAAATCCTAAATATTAAAGTCTGTATTTTATTGTATCCTGTGTTTAAGCAATTATGCCACAAACTTGTGTAAATTTTATTTAGACAATAAAATCAATGTTTAACAAGTTCTGAGACTCCACGTGTTAATGTTCGTTTGTCCTTAGTTTGGACATAAGCTTATATGGATGTTTTCATCCTTGTTTGTTTATATTTGTTTACCATGACTTTGTGTTTTTATATTAACATATAGTTAAGAGGTGATAAAGTCAGTAAAATGAGAATTTTTAAAACACAGGCTTAAACGAGCTACTAATTCGTATTTCTAATCTTTGAGCACATTAGTTTTCTAAGATTTTTACAGGATTTTGAATTTTCTTGAAAATCATCTAAGAGAATATCTTTTTTTAAACTATTCATCAAAAATGAGGTATAAATTTGTAGATAAATAGTTAAAGTATAAAAAAAATTTTTTATAACGTTTTTTAACTAACGTTTTATAACTAGATTCGCTAATTACATTGAATCACCTTTTAAAACTTAATAAGACATGACAATGAATAAATGGATAAACGGACTTAATTGCTACGCTTCCTAAACTGAACCTAAATCTTATAGGAATCGTCATGCAACACATTTGAAATAAAAAGGATAATTTTACATGTCTCAAGTAACTAACCAATGGGTCGAACAGACCGTAGTTTAGAAAAGGTTTTTTTTACAAATTAAGACAAGAGATTACAGCATGAACCATATATCTGAGTATATAGAGTAGGTGTGTTACTACTACTATAATCGATATATTATCACTTGGAAGTTGCACCAGATTTTCATGTACTCTAAAAAAGAAATACTCGTAGATGGCTAAAACAACGTTACCACCCCTCCACTACCCCATCCCGTCACCTCCTACTGAAATAACAGAATGACCAATAGCATTGTGGCAACCTAGATTGACTACAAATTTTTCCATGTCAATATATCCATGTATCTTACATCCATTCCTACTACAACAAAATCGTATACACGCGTAGCATAGAAAAGTAATTGTTGGGAGGAGAAATGTAGGTTTCCAAAGTATCTAACGTAACCACGAATGAAGGGATAGACGGTTAGCGTATTTAAAAAAAAATTAAATATTCAGAATATATTAATGAAAAAGTCTGGTGTTAGACTGTTCAAATATATCCCCAAAAACAAAAAAGTAAAAAAAAGTTGATTTTGCCCTATATAAAAATTCTCGATCTTAAAAGCGTTAAAAAGTATCTTTGAATCATCTCTCCTTTTTATATAAAAAATTAAGATTTAGCCTAAAATTCAAACAAAAGTCAGCCTCCAATATCAAGCTAAAAGAATACCCAGGAAAAATTTACTTTTGAAAATTATTAGTTAACATATTCTATCCTTAGACTTCTGAAAGAATACTTCTGATTTTATCTTGTAAACAATTTTTGTCAAGTTCTAAATATTTGTGCATATAATTTCAAGTATACATTCCCTGTTAAGCTTTAGTACTCTTGCTATCATATCTTTTTTAAATTAGACTATCGACTATGAAGGCGGGGAAAGGGGGGGGGGGTGGCGACCTTTTAATTTTAATTTCTAGTATAGTTTTAATGAAAAAAAAATATTTATTAAAGGGAGGGAGGGATGTATCTAAGAGCGATTTATCATCTTGTGATGGTGGAGGTACCAACTATAAAATAGGTAAAAGCCTTCCCATTAACTATAATGAGAAACTTTACTGTAGAGAAATATCATTTTGTTTCAGCGGTTGGCGAGATCCTTCGTTGCAAACAAACAGACACCATTTTACTTTTTTATAGGGATAAAAGAAAATAAATGATGAAAACAAAAAAATTCTATAAATGAAAATTATTGGTTGAACACTGCTAATTTGAAAATAACCAATTTTTAAACAAACAAAAGAGATATTATGGTTATAAAACTTTGGGCACTGGCGTAATTTACAGTTCAATGTCTACTCCCCAATTGTCAAATCCGGTCATGAAGATACAATATGTAGCACAACAAAAATATATGTTAAGACTTTTTATAGCAAGTAAAATAAATTCAATTTTTGGAAGGTGCTATCAATAAATCACTGATATGATAATCCATTTTGAAAGCGTTGCAATTATTCTTTATTTCTTTTTAAATGAAAAAATAAGGAATAAGTTATCCTTTTACTGTAAATCGTACACTGCCTTCTTATCTAGATTTATTTTGTCTACGAATTTAACTTTTATCCTACTCTACTTATTTTGTTGCAAAGTGATACGGTGGCAGTGAGAATCTTTATCCTCCTCAATTTCAAAGGACAGTTATGCTTTTATTTTTCAAAATTTTTATCCCATATTCCATTCTAATATATAGAGTAGCAGGTTTTTTTCTTTCTTTTTAGCAAAGGATCTCATTGACCGCTGAAGTCGATATGGTCCTCCTTTTCCGTGAAACTTCTTAGAGGTACAGAAAAGGTTTTTCATTTTTATTTTTGGGGAGGTTATCTCCACCTCCCCATTAAAAAATGACCCCCTTCCCATTGTTTTGTTTCTTTTAGATCTTGAAATGAAAATGGGGGGGAGGGTGCTCAATTATTGCTCAACTTCTTCCCCTAACTTAAGTGCTTCTAGATTCTTCAAGGGGCTTATCTGCTTGTAATCTATATATAAAAAAATATATCGTTTTAAATGAGCAATATCTATAAGTTTTTTTTACGACCCCCCACTCCCAAGAAAATTCAAATTATAAATTGTAAACAGATCTGTTGAGTGGTTTGTGAGATCTTATTGTGCATACCACTTCACAACCTAGATGTAATACGTTTACTGTTGGGATACAACTTTAATTGTTATGTCGACTATTAAGTAAAATAAAATGGTCATAATTGACAAGTTTGAGCTTAGTTCCCTATAAAAGTAAGTAAGCTTTATATCTTGCTTTGTATATTTCCACAAAAGTTATATTCACTATATATTTCTTGTAAGAGATTATGACTAGAAATCTAAATATTGGATTGTCTCTTGAAATCGAAGAGGAATAAAATGAGCGAGAGGTGAAAAAGTGAAATAAATAGTCATGATCTCGTTTCAACATTCAAAAAAGAAATACACAGACATTGCAATTTTATAATTGATAATCATTTTCATTTTGTTGTATTCAATAAACTTTTGCATAACAGATATTTTGTACTTTGCGATACTTTAACACCCAAAGATATTAGGTTCAGTAACATCTAACAGACAATCAACCTTTTAATTGCACGACCTTTGTCTGAGAAGTCCTAACTGTGCATGGTAAAGAGTTGCGCCTGTTTATGGTCCAAGGCTTTCCCCCTAATCTAACTATTTATCTGTATCAAACCGAGATTCACCTCCCCGAACATGAGCGGATGTGCTCCATGTGAAAGCTTACAACAAGCTAAATAACTGGTAGAGTAACTGTTACAAAAGTAACCAGTAATTAATTCTAAAATAAATGCTAATGTACATAAAATACATTTCCGTCTATTTTCCCTAAAACTGTTGTTTGTTTATCTAGAATTGTTTTCTTAACAAATATTTATAAACATGAACAACCTTATAAACATCAATTCTTGATAGTTGTGCACGGAAAACTAGTGAAAGCAAGTCAGGTAGTTAATTTATACATATAAAACCAGCGGCTGCGCCCCTAGAGGCCTCTAAAGTACTTTAGGTGGTGGGAGGAAGTCGACCCCACTCTTTCATTTTTAGTTTTTGAAAGACAGTTTTTTTATAACTTTTTAAGGGGGGTATTTTTTCTTGGAGCAATTTCGCTTGGGATGGTGGTGGTACCCACCCCCAAACTAATTATAAACCCAATACCTATGAGAAGATAATCTATAAAGGAAAACCATTTCGGTTCAGCGGTTACAGGTATCCTTCGGTACACAAATACAAAGGTACATAATCAAAAGAAACAGTAATTTTACAAAACAGTAGTATGTTCGTTTATGACTACAGAAAATATTGTTTACTAACTTTTAAAAATCCATAGAATTTTGTCCATAAAATTTTTTTCCAAAAAATAGTTGGCAATATTGTTTTTCTTTAGACTTTTCTAAAGTTTTAATTAGGGTTCAATTTTCAGTTAAAATATTCTATGGTATTTTCAATTTTCAGTCAAAATATTCTATGGTATTTTCTCAGTAAATAGACAAAATGTTTCATTTAACACCTAATAATCAAAAAACTTGTATTGTACTTTTAAAATCGAAGCTTTTCTATAATTATGGCCTGACCGTCCGTCTGTTTTTTTTTGCAATATATTTTTGTGCGTGTGATATAACTATCATATTCATCTGGCTATTATAACAATGATTCTCAAGACAACGAGGTACAATATTTTAGCAAAGCATATCAATACATGGTCCTAAAAAGT
The DNA here is from genome assembly GCF_053477335.1 of Acartia tonsa. Lineage (NCBI taxonomy): Eukaryota > Metazoa > Arthropoda > Copepoda > Calanoida > Acartiidae > Acartia > Acartia tonsa. The sequence continues at coordinate 28,183,140 of NC_137268.1, read as the reverse complement.
TAGTATGTCCTGAAATAGTATACCTATTTATGTAATTCTGCAACAAATTTATATACAAGTGGTTATGTTTGTTTGTCCTAAAGTCAGATTTGAGAGCTTCGTGAGATGCCTACTCAAATAAAATAGTACTTCCAGCTGGCTAATTTAATGATTCTCTCAATCTATCCTCTTTACTCAATCCCCTCTCCTCCTACTGGGGGTACCAACTGACCAATAAATGACAAAATTTCCTCAATCATAATCTCCAATCCATTGCATTACATTATTCATGTTAAAAAAAACTGTTAATTTTAGACAGTTTGAACTCAACAAAGTATTTGTAATTCATAAAGTACTAAAATAAATCCAAACCACTTCAAGGACATATAACCAACTACAAAAAATAAATTTCAAACTTATAGTATGCTAAACGTTTTAGAAAAAGAAGGGTTTGTTTACAACAAGGGGCCGAGTTGCAATTTAATAAAAATACTGTTCTGAATTAATTTACCAAAAAAATATGTAAAATTTTACTTACCGGCTGAAAACTTCCACTCTCTTGACTACACTATATTTCTCCAATCCAATTTTATATTTTTATGATTTAGTTTCTATAACAGAATCACTATAACAATTCCAACAACAAAAAATTCACTATTTTATCTTCATAATTGTCTAATAGCTTAAAATTGTGTGTAATTGTTCAACAGAAATTAGATTAAAATATAACGTTTAGGTCTGGATAATTAGAAGATTTTCTGTATCTGATTCAACCCTGACCTTCTTCCAGTGAAAAACCTGAAACAAAAAAATGATTATTAGACTTATTAGGTTTAAAAATAGATTGTCATAATAGTCAAACAACCAGAGATCTAAAGGGACAAGACAGTGGCCGTTTAGTTGATGTACATCTCCAATGATTATACACAAAATTATCCCTTCTGTAAATAACAATTAGTGGTTGAAAAGATTGGACAACCAACTTAATAGTCCAACTAATCAAAATAAAGCTAAAGTCAACACATAAGAAAGCGATATCATTAAACTTTGTATAGTATAAGCTAGTGTATAAACAGCTCACCGTCCCCTCTATCTCAGACAAGACAACCAATATAATTCTTAAAATATTCAAATTATATGCATACTATACATGTGCAAAAGGAAAGTTTAGCATAAAAAGTTGAAATAATTTTTGGTGTATTGTTCCATATTAATGCACATGACTCTAACAACATCCTAGCAAGCCCACACACACACACGCACATACATACTCACACACAGACACGCACACTTTTGTCCCCCTAAATTTATCATTTATTTATACCCCCAACAGAGATTGCAACCCCCCTACCCCATCCGCATTCAGCTACATCTGGGTCAGGCTAACATCTAAAAGTGTGAAGGTCAACTTATACATTGGGGGTTAAAGGGGGACTAAGAAAGGGGATGGGAGAAAGATTTTGCAAAAATTTAAGGGAAGATGTGCAAAATTTAGCAAGGGTGATGAAAGGGAAGTGGGACTGTAAATCCGGTAATATGTACACGTATCTACATATGTCTGCAAAATAAGGAAGAAATGTTGTCTGAAAAATTTGCAATTGACTCATACATACATGTGTATGGTATATATTTATACATACGTAGCGCAGATAGAAATAGAGATTGGCTGTTTGTCTATTAAGGATACATCCGTTTATCCACCGATAGTACGTCCGTCTGTCTGTCCATTGGGCCGTGTACAAAGAATGTAAATTTATTGTTAATAGTTTTACTTACAATATTTTTAATTCATTTTCATACTCTTACTTAGCTTTTAGACCTTGTCCCTTTTTAAAGCGTTGAATTGCTCAAGAGATCTTATTATTGAATTTAGAGATTTTATTCTTAACAAGCTTTTGTAGAGAAAGGACTATAGAAGGTTGACAAGGATTAGATGTAACTCGAAATATATTCCTACTTTGAACTGTGTTTTTTTTGTAGATCGTCTCTTTTCAACACTAGTGCCGTGTATTGTTCTAATTTATTCTTAACTTGAAGAAAAAAAACCTACATTTGAAAATTAAAAATGATACTTCCTTTTTCATATGCAAAATGGCAATGATTATTTTTTACTTTTGAAAAGATTGGTGGCAAAATAGTTTATCGCAAGTGTAATATTCTTTGAAATATGCACGTGGAATGACTTTTGTTAATGTCAATTTAACATTTCTGTCAATTTATTTTCACTCAACACTCGTACAAAAACAAGAATAATTATATCAAAAATTAGGGCAGCCAAATCTAAGTTTTAAATTAATATGCAACATATGGTTATATCGTCTTAAAGGACGTCACAGGGGGAGGGTAAAGGGGTTAATACCCTCTGAAATATCTTTTTTATTCAGTTATTAAATTCCTCCCCCCTCCCCTAAAAAGTTTTATCATTAAGTTAGGGGTGTAAAAAACTTTTAACTCCACAAAAAAAATTCGAGGTTGTAATTACCCATCCCCTTCAATGTAAATTTTTTAGGAGGTAATTGGAAATTACACTTCCTTCCTATTTGATTTAAATATTTCAAAGCTACATCGCATATTTTGGATCATGGAAAGAAAACAAAGTCATTCCTAATTAGGACAGAAGTCACTGAAAATTGGTCTAAGGAAGGCTACTTATGTCCTTCATCTAACAAAATCTAACTTAAGGGAGGTGACTTATGTCCTTTGTCTGACAAATTCTTACATTAGGAAGGCTGCTTATGTCCTTCAAGTTGCAAAACTTAGCTTTTCTGTCCTTTACATAGCAAAACCTCACAAAACATAGCATTTCTGTCATTCACATAGCAAATTCTTGCAAAACATAGCATTTATGTCCTTCACATAGCAAATTCTTGCAAAACATAGCAAATTCTTGCAAAACATAGCATTTATGTCCTTCACATAGCAAATTCTTGCAAAACATAGCATTTATGTCCTTCACATAGCAAATTCTTGCAAAACATAGCAAATTCTTGCAAAACATAGCATTTATGTCCTTCACATAGCAAATTCTTGCAAAACATAGCAAATTCTTGCAAAACATAGCAAATTCTTGCAAAACATAGCAAATTCTTGCAAAACATAGCATTTATGTCCTTCACATAGCAAATTCTTGCAAAACATAGCAAATTCTTGGAAAACTTAGCATTTATGTCCTTAACATAGCATTTTGGTCCTTCACATAGCAAAATCTCACAAAACATAGGTTTTTCTGACCTTTTTTCTACCAGGAGATCAGAACTAAATCAGAACACACATAACAAGAGTTTTACATAATTTAACTCTGCATAAATTATGATAATTCATTATTATTACCCCTCCCCCCCCCCCTATTTAAAATTTACCCCTGCATAAATTATGATAATTCTTTATTATTACCCCTCCCCCCCCCCTATTTAAAATTTACCCCTGCATAAATTATGATAATTTATGCTGAGTTAAATGTACTGTTTGAACTTCTATCTAACAGGATATGAGAACTTAATCAGAACACACATAACAAGAGTGTTTACATAGTACATTCAGATTAATAATTATTCAATTGGCCCCTTTCCAGTCCATCATATGACATGGGAAGGAGGTTGAGGAGCATTTTATGCAGCCTAAATTCCACTATGCTATGCCACTTTTCCTAAAAGGCGTCATAGCTGGCCTCTTTTGTGTCCATCATATGACATGGGAGGTGGTGCCATGTAGGAAAAGTGGCATTGCATTCTTGGGAATTTAGACTGCATAAAATGCTCCTCAACCTCCTTCCCATGTCATATGATGGACTGAAAAGGGGCCAGCTATGACGCCTTTTAGGCCCTAGAATGCAATGCCACTTTTCCTACATGGCACCATAGCTGGCCTCTTTTGTGTCACAACCTCCCAGTTCTCATATCCTGTTAGATAGAAGTTCAAACAGTACATTTAACTCAGCATAAATTATCATAATTTATGCAGGGGTAAATTTTAAATAGGGGGGGGGGGAGGGGTAATAATAAAGAATTATCATAATTTATGCAGGGGTAAATTTTAAATAGGGGGGGGGGGAGGGGTAATAATAATGAATTATCATAATTTATGCAGAGTTAAATTATGTAAAACTCTTGTTATGTGTGTTCTGATTTAGTTCTGATCTCCTGGTAGAAAAAGGTCAGAAAAACCTATGTTTTGTGAGATTTTGCTATGTGAAGGACCAAAATGCTATGTTAAGGACATAAATGCTAAGTTTTCCAAGAATTTGCTATGTTTTGCAAGAATTTCCTATGTGAAGGACATAAATGCTATGTTTTGCAAGAATTTGCTATGTTTTGCAAGAATTTGCTATGTGAAGGACATAAATGCTATGTTTTGCAAGAATTTGCTATGTTTTGCAAGAATTTGCTATGTTTTGCAAGAATTTGCTATGTTTTGCAAGAATTTGCTATGTTTTGCAAGAATTTGCTATGTTTTGCAAGAATTTGCTATGTGAAGGACATAAATGCTATGTTTTGCAAGAATTTGCTATGTTTTGCAAGAATTTGCTATGTGAAGGACATAAATGCTATGTTTTGCAAGAATTACCTATGTTTTGCAAGAATTTGCTATGTGAAGGACATAAATGCTATGTTTTGCAAGAATTTGCTATGATTTGCAAGAATTTGCTATGTTTTGCAAGAATTTGCTATGTGAAGGACATAAATGCTATGTTTTGCAAGAATTTGCTATGTGAAGGCCAGATAAACTATTTTATGCAAGATTTTGCTATGTGAAGGACCAAAAAGCTAGGTTTTGTGTGGTGAAGGGAGGCTACTTATGTCCTTCATCTTGCAAAATCTTTGTTAAGGGAGACAAGTTATGCCCTTCATCTAACAAATTCTCACATAAGGGATGCTACTTATGTCCTTCCTAGGAAGGTGACTTCTGTCCTAATTAAGGAATGACTTTGTTTTCTTTCCATGATCCCATATTTTTAATTTATGACCAACTTACATAAATATTCTACATATTTGTAGAAAAGCTTCGCTTAAAAAATATCAGACGGACAAATTGCAGATTAAATGAGTTGGGATTTAAAATATTTTATCAATATTTTTATCCAAAACTATTTTTAGATGCTGTTAGGATACTATATAAGTAACTGGATGTTTGTCTGTCTGCCAAGATCTTGTAAACGGCTGGACTGATCGTTTTACAATTTTCAGAGAAGTTTTACATAGGTCATAGTAATTCTTTTTAATTACAAAAAGTAGGTAGTGGGGGTTATTCCATTCTAATATATATAGTAGTAAGGTTATTTTGTGTATGTATCTTATGATCACAATAATTACTGAACTCAGTTATTCTTTTTAGAGAAGAATCACATAGATCCCGGGATAGTTTTAGGCTATTTTACTTTATATTAAGCCTCTAAATGCTAAGGGCGTAGCCGATAGTAGTATTAAAAACAAAAAAATATGTCTATGAGTTGCGAATTGATTTTAAACAATATTTTTATGAAAAATAACAGTAAACTCTGTTGTTTAAATGCAAGGAGGGAGGGGACAATGGGCTGTTTATAACACTAGTCCCCAAAGTTTAATAATAACGTGTTCTTGTTTGTTAGTTTAAAAACTTTTGGGACTTTTAATTAAATTTTATTTGTTGGGTCATTAAGTTAAGTGTTCAACCGCTTTAACAACTAGTTAAATTAACAGAAGGAGTAGTTTTGTGTATCGTCATTAGGGATGAAAATCAATTTATCGGCCATTGCCTTATCCCTGCAGATCTCTGGTTTACATGTTAATTAATCAATTTATTTGTTTTTAATTGTGGAAAGCTTTAGTTACAGAGGAGCTGCACTTATAGAATGTAAACTTATTTAGGCATATAATTATGAAAGCTATGTTTTCTTTAGCGAATTTTTGTGCAATATTCCGTGTAATATGGGTCTTTCATACAGCTCAGTGTCTAGCCGCTAGAGTTAATTATAGAAAATCAGCCCACAAATTATTTGAAAACTTCTTGTTGAATAAAGGCATGCATATGTCAAGATTGCTAAATGTAATTATAAAGATGACTAAAAGCCTATTAAATATTTTTTTATGTTCCCTTCTTTTATAAATGAAAATCTGATTTTAATCTTTTGTTTTGAAAAGGGACAATTGAGCTCTAAAATTACTCTATTGAAATAATAAACAAACGTCAATGCAAATTTTTCTTATTTCTGCATAAATAGATTTATAAAAAAGTTAGAGAGTCAGATAATCAAGAATATTAAGGGATAAGATAATGGACAAATAAATTGATTATTTGTATTGTATGACGTCATTTTTTATAGGCATTATAAAAAGCTTCTTATAAATTAGTTAATTCAAGGACATAACACTTCAAAGCAATTAAATTTTGAAATAAAAAAGAAAGTAAGGTACTAAACTGTCATGATAGACAGGCGGACATACAGCAGTTTTAGAGCAGTACAAAATCACAAACTGCCTAAAGATATAAATAGTTAAAAAATATAATTTAAAATGTTTTAAAACAAAAGAAACTTGTTATACGAAAAGTATAAAATGACCAAACTAATTCTTACTGATAAATTATCTTTTTTCTTCTTTTATCTATATTTCTCAGAGAGCTGTAGGTCATAAAATGCTCCAACTAATGTTTTTACTAGTAACCAAAGTTTTATATACACGATCTCCAATTCGTTGGCTTAAAATTTTTACAAAGTTTAGAAATAGATCTATGAGCTCTGGATTCTTAGGGATAATGAAAGAGCAGAAAAATAGCCTAAAAATCGAGGCCTAAATCTTTGATTTAAAAATCCATAAACCATCCATGGATCTATTTATTTAGAACTCACTAAAATAGGAATACTCAATTAGTTTAGTAGTAATTGAATATAAAGCTTTAGATAAAAACCTAACTACTTTACAAAATAGGTTATAAAGTTAGGGGGGGGGGAGGTGAACACTCCCAAAAACATTACAAGCATACAATCTCTCAATATAGAGTTGTAAAATATTCAGTAAAAAACAAAATAGTTTTTCTTCAGATGAAATGTCCTTAAAATTTGTGTTTACCTATGCATTTGAAATGACATATTAACTATATAGGTGCACTACAATGCCAAAAAATCCTTAATGCCAACTTTAAAAAAAATTAAACTTAAAATTTAAATGCTTTTAAACTTGATTGTGAACGAAATACTTTTCAATTTATTTTTTGCATTGCTGATGAAGAACAATTTTACCCTTTTTTTTCACTTTTTGGTAAATCAAAAATGAGGGCTGACCTTTTATATTATTTATTATAATACCTCTTCCTATCTTTATAATGTATATAAATTTTCTACGATAGAAAGTTTTATTTTTGTACAATAAAATGATTTTATTGCAATGAACGTCATATCTTTTTATTTTGTCCTCTCACTAATTTTATTTTTATTTGAAGGGCTGTATAATTCAAATATGTTAAAGTCAACACTGCAAAATTTATTTATTTAATTTACACGTATTAAAATCTAAAAAGCATAATATATTAGTAATATAAAAAGGATGACGACATCCATAAATGTTAGCGGAGCGGCATTAACGTAAATGATAGCATTTTTGACTGCCAAAGTAGAGGTGTCGAGTTCTAGTCTTGGCCAGAATATGTCGTTTAAAGGTTGCTACTACCGCTGTGAACAGAATTGCATTTTTATTGGATAGTTCATTTAGTTGAGTGTCCAAATTTTTCAACCACTAATTGTAATCTACATATAGAATAAGTTTGTGTTTTACATCAAATTATCGTATGTTGTCTAATTCATTTAAATCCCTGTTTTCTACACAAGTATTTCTTTAACTTTTAATTGTAAAGACTATCAAACGCTTTGATAAAGTCTAAGTGTTTAAAATTATCAGTATCTATTTTATCTTTCTATTACAACAAGGATTGTTGAGGCCTTACGGCACCCCTAAATTCGTTGGGGGGGGGGGTAATCACCCCTTTACTCCCCCCCCCCCCCCACCAATTTGACGTTCCTGGTTGACTAACAGGAATAAGCAGATTAACATTTCTAATTTCTTATATCTAAGCCACTCTGCAACTCACTTTGTATCCTATTACATAAAGTAGTAAGCGTTTTTTGTCTGTCCCGTAGTATATCGCTAACTGATATTGTTCTCCTTTACAGTGAAGCTTCTTATAGGTCCTGGGAAGGTTTTTAACTATTTTTGGGGAGGGTGTCTTCACCCCCTCCCACCAAAAATATTATTTTTATTCTTTTGAAACTCAAATTTAATATGGGATGAGGTCGACTCTTCCCCCTCCGTAGGAATGTAATCTTTTCGGCATCTATATAATACGAACAGCTAACATTTCGTAGGAAGATTGCAATAAACAACCAATCTATTATTTGTTTTGTCCCTTTCTTCACCAACTTTTCTATTGTGAAGTTATAACCGTCGTTTTTTGGTACATTGTTCACCAACTATTCTTTTGTTAAGCTATAACCTTGTTTACCTGATAACATATTCAATGTGTATATTAAACAAGGAACGATAAATTCATAACCATCCCCAATGATGATGAATAAAATTACAAGTTCTGTAAATCTAAATTAATGGTTGAAAAGTTTAAACACTATTAGATTGGAACAAATATTCAGGGTCTTGAGAGAAAAGACAATGAATGGCATAATTACAACTTCTGTAATTAAAATTAATGGTTGAAAAGTTTAGACATTTCTAGATTGGAACCAAACAATCAAAATTCATCAAAAAGCCTTAGAGTCAACAATTAAGATCACTTAGTAATAAAACTTTGGGCACAAGTGTAATTTACAGCTCAAAATCCACCCCCTTCATTCCTGTGTATGTGTATGTGTAAGTTTGTTTGCTATTAAAGTCCACGTTTCTTTGAAAAACACATATTCTCATTTGCATTGTGTTTATTTCTATTTTGTACAATTTGTTCAAATATCAGGGACAAAGAAATAGATAAATGGAAGAAATTTAAACTAGAACTCAAAATAAATAATAATAAAAATAAAGCAACAACTTAAAAATCCGTGTTTAAAACTTGTTGATTGAGGTGGGAGGAGAGTATTGTATTCATATACCTGTCCATTTATCCTTGATTCGTATTAAATGAGCATTCAAGCCTGCAAATTTGTCTGTTGCTTTAAATCCTTTTTTAAAACACACTGATTTAAGCACATTTCATCTGGCTATTTTTAGGTTAATAAACTACTTTTGATTTATTTCATTTTTCATTTTTTTAAATAGCGCAGCTAATCTATGAATAAGGTATGTCCTAACGTCCATCACTACGTCAATCCGTCCAAATAATAAATACTTTTTATTAAATGCGTAAAAATTAGAAGACGAATATTAAACGAATATTTTTATATTTCGAATTTTTATTATTTTTCTAATTATTTTCAAAAGCAAAGCTTTTATGTAGGTAAGAACGGTCTAACCAGTCGTCCATTACAATCACAATGACAGCCAAAACGAGGGTTGTTCAGCTATGTAGAACATACTTGCGCGTGAAAAAAATGATCTTTGATAGGAAATTTTAAGTTTCTAATTTTAGCACTAAATTGATTGTTAATTTGGACTAAATAATTGATAAACAACTAACTATCCCAAACTAAGCAAAAATACATTTGAAAGTTTTCAAATGAGTGTAAGATAATGTAAATAGACTGAAATATTCGATACATATTTTAGTGTTCAGTTACAAAGCACGGAAAATAGGCTAATCTATAGCCATGGACTAGACACAAACTTTTTCATTAACTTCAAGTGGGAAAAATCCGCGAATGCATTACTAAAAAATCTTTTAATATTTTTTAGATAACTTTGTTTTCGACCATAAGGATCTCATAATGACAAAGCCATATTTGTCTCGAAATATTAACTATACAAGTTAATGCGTTGTGCATGCTTATAAGCCAAGGCATTCCTCCTTATCTTTACATTTTGTATAATGATCAGGTTTTATGCCATTATCCAGGAGTCTTTGAAACATGATAGCTAGAACATTGTTGAGAAAAAGAAAAATGCTCAAAAAGTGCGAGCTTCTTAACTTAATAGTTTTAAAAGAGGAAACAATTAATTAGATGTCCGGCTTTTTACAAATTTAACTTATATGTAGGTTAAATTGAAAAGTAAGATAAAAAATTGAAATTGTGCAATTTATTTCAATTTATGCTATAAATAGAGTTTTAAGTATTTGTACCGATTAATTTTTCTAGCTGTTCTAAAACATATTGTAAGTCTAAGAACCTTTATTTTGGTATTTTTATTTATTTATTTAAAAATTCGAACTTTTCCAACAAGCTTAAAATGTGTAAAACTTTTTTTTATGAACTTTAAATTTATTTTATGTTTTGAAAATTGTTATATTAAACTTCAAAATATTTTCAATATTACCCAAATATTTTAAAGCTTTGGCTAAGTCTGAAAAGTAGATTTTTAGTTATATTTAGCAACTCAAGAGCAATCACCCCTTTTTAGTTGTCCATTTTAAAGTACCCTATCGTGTTTCCTCACCCCTTGCCGTCTCCATGCAGTAAGAAGTGAAGCTTGAAAAATGACATGCAAAACTTTTCTAAAAATAGACGCGCTAGTTCAATTGATTGGCCGCGGCTGGGTTATTTTAGGAGGCGTGTTTTCGCAATACGTCTTAAAAGGCTAAATAATTTTTTAGCTAAATTGTTATTGGAACAAATTTGCTGTTGTAGTACAACCATATTTATGATTATCGCCCCTGCCCCCCATTTTTCTAGGGGCTTTTTTTATTGGAATGTTGTTGGTGTCCAAAAAAATTATTAACATTCCCAGGACTTGCTACCTTGTAAAGGAGATTTATATCGGTTCAGTGGTTAGCGATATCCTTCGGTACAAACACACACACACACACAAACAGACACAGATCCTGTTACTTTCATATAAGGATATCATTATTGATTTAAATTCTATGTAGTCGAAAAACCTTTAAATTGTATGTAAACTTGATATTTATACTATTTTGTGCTGAATATTATCATTGTATGAACACTTTTAAGTTTAGAATTTAGACATGCAAAATTATTTTAAAGTGGAAAAAAAAATTTAGACCTAGGTTTTCACTTAGAAACATATATTTATATAAGCTTTAATAAAAACGTTTAGTGCTTCTTATATTAAATTAATATTATTACAGAATTCAAAATTTAAATCAACATATAACCTACCCTAAAATAGTTATAAACCTTCCGAGGACCTATGAGAACCGACATAGTAAAAGAAAACCATACCGGTTCAGCGGTTGTCGAGATTCTTTGGGACAAATAGACACACACAGATCCTGTTATTTTATTGATATCTTACTTTAGGGTATATGACTTATTTTTTAAGGTTTGAATTTACTGTATTTACTTTTCATAACATTTACTTCCAGTCAGAGTTTATTTTATGCCTTAATTTGCTTTAAAAATTTTACATTTAAGAATCATAACAATTTTATGCATAGGTATTAAACAACCTTTAAAAGTTAAGTTTTGATCCGACAACTAAATTTAGATTGATGTAAATAAAAAACAATGATGTTTATGTATTATAGAAGCACGGATCAATATATCATAATCGGACTGTCGATAATATCTTATCCGTGATTTCTGATATTGATGTATTAATATTACATCTATAGTCAACAAACTATGGAGAGGGGACAATGGGCTGTTTATTACACTAGTCCCCAAAGTTTCAAAATAACGTTTTCTTATTAGTTGGCTAAAAAAAATTGGGGACTTTTAATAGATTTTGATTGGTTGGTTTATCAAGTTGCGTGTCCAAACGTTTAAAACACTAATTGCAATCTAAAGAAGGGGTAATTTTATGTTGTAAAATGATATATCTATCGGCCAGTGTTTTATCCCTTTAGATCTCTGCAACAAACTATCACAAGTTTTGACCGCAATCAAAATGTTGAGAAAAAAGAACAGTTTATTACATTCCAATCAATTACCTTCAAGACTTACGACCAAAATATGCTTTAAAGTAGCTTCGCTCCCAAAATAGTTTAAAGATGTAATTTGATTGGTTATGACAGATAACATCAACGATAGACAAAATACATTTCTAAAAATGATGAACACAGATAGATGTACTGAAAAAACAAAAGGTTTACATTTAGATGATAAAAAGCAGACTTATAAAGTATTAGCATCCCTGAAAGGTAAATTTTACCAAAAGAAAAAACTTTTTTCTACCTATTAAGAAGGCAAAGTATAGAAGCTCTACAAAGTTTCTGTGTGACGTCTTTTTAAGGGGTTTCCTTTCCCACTTCTACTCTCATCTATCCCTTTTATGACGCCGCACGGCTCATTTTTTCGAACACTTTGCAGATCTTCCAAAGCAAGATCACTACCATTAAAAGTTTTAAACAAACGGAATTTGTCTTTTGACTGGCATAAAAAAAATCAGTGAAGAAAATGTATTGGCAATGGTTCAATCTATTTTGGCTCGGCAGCCAGAGCCGTATTTAGCCGCGTGGTCTACTTAAGCCATCCAATAAGCCTTAGCCAACCAAATTAACACAGTTTTGGGAAAGATCAATCCACTCTGAGCCGCAGCCACTCTCAAATTAACATATTTGTATTAGTCTCAATAAACTTAAGTTACTTTTTGCTGCAGCCAAAATAAGCCTAATCCAACAACAGCCAAGCTATCTCCTATTCATTGTAATACATTTTAGTAAGATAAATTAGAGGCAAAAGTTTTCATCCCTCTCTTCGAGAAAATATTTGATGTAGGTACATTTACATAGGTATTTCTAGACTAAATTTTCAATCAGAAAATATTTACTTTTTCAATATAAAAAATGTATCATTTTTACGAATAAGGATGGCAATATTTGTAGAAGGAAAATAAAAAAGGGAATTTTTATGGTAGAATTATTGAAATTATATTATTAGAGTACAGCAGGGATCAGAAGGGAAAAGACAATTGCCAATGAATTGATGTACATCCACAATGATGATACACAAAAATAACCCTTTCTGTAAAAAAATATATAGTTATAATCTAAGCAATTACAACTTATTATCAAAGTCAGCTGCGACTAAGCCTCAAATTTAAACCCGTTTGGATGCTTTTAAAAACAAATTTTGAAAAGAGAGATTGCCAATTTTAAGTCAGGTTTAGAAATTCAGCTGTTTTTAATTAGTAAAAGATAGATTTCCCTGAGGCTTACATGAAGCTTACGCGTGGCTGCCGAGCCCTGCATGTAATCAAATAAAATAAGTTGCTCAAAGTGCTAAATCCTTTTATTTTTGTAAAAGTACTTTTATGTAAGACAAAGTATTCTTTATATTTCCCAAAACATTGTTTATTTTTCATGCCATCTAGTAGTTTATTTTTGTCTAGATAGAAAATGTCTTTAGACGAGGATTTTATGATTTTTAATCATATATTATACAGCTTTTTTCAAGTTTTAGGCTATAATAAAAGGTAATACAAAGGGAGAAAACTTTTGATTTTTATTAACTATTCATCCACTCGAGGCTTATAGGAGCACTTGAGGTGGTGATACCCAACCCGAAAAGAGTCATAAACCTTTCCAGGACCTATGAGCAGCTACACAGTAAAGGAGAAACATATCGGTTCAGCGGTTAGCGAGGTCCTCCGGTACAGACATATAAAAAATCCTTTTACATTATTATAAGGATTATTTAATATATCAATTTTATTTTGTTTAATAGAATAAAACGACTAAATACTCTCTTTTCAATTTGTTTATTTGTTAAAGGTTTTTAACAAATCACGCGGTAATGTAAAAAATGAGAAGGTCTATTTAGAATTTTTTTTATTTGTGAAATTGCAAAATACATAATTAATAATAATAAAAATCCTCCAAATTGACTTGCTTAAAATTTCTTCAGATAAGTTTATTAAGAAAAGAAAGGATTGGTTGTCTGCAATTTTCTGTATATCCTTTTATTAAAGTAATTGGGTGTATATGTGTGTGTATGTGTGTCTGTGTGAACCATCGGGCTTCACTAACCGCTGAACCGTTATTTTTCTCATTTGCAATTTTGATACTGTTAGTTTCATAACTATTTTTGGGGAGGGTACCTGGTACCATCACCCACCCAAGAGACAAAATTTACTTTTTCTTAAATTGAAAATATGTGGGGGTACAATTTCCCATTCTCCAGGGGCGTAGCCGTGAATTGGGTATAAGTTAGATAACCAAAAGTAGAAACATTGTCTGTTCAGTACAATGAGCAACCCACACGACATAGGCATCAATTTTTTTAAAGTACACTTTTTCCTTAAGATAAAATCTATAAAAAGACACATGCGTCACATGAATGTGATAACTTACTTCAATGATGCCAAACCCAAGGTTCAATGTTCTTAAATACGAAGCTTCTCTATAAAGAAAAAAGTTTTCATTTTTTTCTAATGGAGATTTATCTCTTCTCCAAAAATAGTTAAAAAACCTCCCCAGGACTCGACCCATGAGAAGCTAAACTGTACAGGAGAGGCATATAATTAAGCGGTACAGACAGTCTGATCCTTCAGTACATACATACAGACACAGATAATTCTATTTTTTATATATTATCACTTAAATGAAGCTTTCAAAAACCAACCTAAAAATATAATCAAATTATCTTGGTTCTAATAGCTGCGCTACTACTGGCGTTATCCTCCTTGTTTTTAATCTAAATTGTTTGGAATAATAAATTGTCTGGTGTATGCAAAAATTGAACATGGATGGATATAGATTTGCAAGGACATGGTAAATTATCCTATTATATAAAGTTGTGAGGTTTTTTGTATTTTTGAAGCTTAAGATCTCAGTAACTATGCTGTCTTTCTTATGTAACTTCACATAGCCCCTTTTAATGGTTTTAGGCACATCTATTTTCAGCTTAAGTCTTTTTTTTCTAGTCTCTATCTTCGAGGTCCCTAGAGGTCATTTTGTGTATTATTAACATTGGGGATGTACATCAATTTATCGGCCATTGTCTTATCCCTGAAATATATTGATACAAAATGTTTGTCTGACAAGATGCTTAATTATTTAAAGATTTTCTGTCTCCGTCCTTGAATATTTCTCAAGATAGACAAATACATATTTTCTTCCAATTATAGTTAGGTACACAACTGTATTGTTGTAATTTGAGCATGCTTATAAACTTAGATAATAAATCTAGCCTTTGGTTTGCGGGCCAGAGGGGAAAGGGGGTGAGGTGTTCTAATTTTTGCTCTTTAACAGTTATAAATCTATCTCAACCATAACATTTAAAACTTAGTAAAAACTGCTGCTTTATAACGAAATATATTTCAAAGAAAAAATCTTTATTATCTATCATATCTCTTAGAAAAGTCAATCAAGCAATATTAGATTGGTCGTTTTTACTATTGTAAAGGTTGAAAAAAGAACTTAATAGGTTTGGCAGTTAGAGATATCTTTAAGTACAGATAAACAAACATCCACCATACCTAAATAGTATAATGATACTTTATAAAAGTACATTAGCATTTAGCTCCCCTAATTTACTTTAGTCCATTCAAGTATTTATCTGCCATATGTCTGATTATGCGAATCTTAAATTAAAAACACTAATTTACTTTAGTCCATTCAAGTATCTATCTGCCATATGTCTGATTATGCGAATCTTAAATTAAAAACAATCTAAAAATAGCCGCTGCTGTCTCACTGCCCAGGAAATAGCCCGCTAAATTTATCGCCATTTTTTCTCAAGTATGCAGAAAAAAAACTATATTTTACCAACAAAGTCTAGTTTTGCATTAAACGGAAGTTTAAAACAGATTTTTTTTTACATAGCGAATCTATTTTAGAAGTTAACGTTTGACAGTTTGTCATAATTAGGCGTCTACCTAATATAACGGTAATTCGAGTGAGGTTTTATGAATAGACCACCTCTGATGCAAGCGTATTTACGTATATGTAAGGGATAAATCAAGTAGAGAGAAACTCATAGATAATTTTATTAAGATAGATAGATAGATAGATAGATAGATAGATAGATAGATAGATAGATAGATAGATAGATAGATAGATAGATAGATAGATAGATAGATAGATAGATAGATAGATAGATAGATAGATAGATAGATAGATAGATAGATAGATAGATAGATAGATAGATAGATAGATAGATAGATAGATAGATAGATAGATAGATAGATAGATAGACAGAAGGTGTAAAATGAAAACTAGCAGATTTGACATTTACTCGCATGCAAAAGGATTTTCGAATTTACACTTTGCAAGAGAAAAAATGTTTTCATATCAAAATGTCGAAATAGAAAAAGCTGTGTCTAATTTTATTTAGCGCAACTTTTATTTTAAAGAATAAAAGTATAGCCAGCCAAAAAAAATACTTCTTTTATATTTTTCTCATTGTATTTTCTTGGATTGTGTAGCTTTTAAATCTACCCAAACCAACACATACTTATTATTATAGACTAATCTTTGACCCGTTTACGAGCTCTTAAGAACAAACACACATCCATTATTATTAAAAAGAATATCTTAATTTTAAATAGAGGAAAGATTTGAAGCAATTTAGTTTTGCTTTTGGTGCTATTTACCCTTCTTATCAAAATAGTAGGGATAAAAACTGTTTTTTAACTCAAATCTTTTTTTGATACCTACCTTATTTCTAGTATAACTCCTTTACAGATGATAAAAACATTTCAGGGAAAAAGAAGGGAAATTTAAAAAGGACACACCTTTATTGAATTTAATTGTAACATAGGACAATGGACGAAAAAATGATATTTTCCCCTATCATGGTGAACAAAATTACCTATTATTTAGTTATAATCAATAATTGAAACTTTTGGACACTGTTAGTTTGGATAACAACATTAAGATTAAATGATAAACCTTCTAAGTTTTTAAGCCAACAAATAAAAGGAATAGTTTAAAAACTTTGAGGTTCTAATCAAGTATTAATGATGTTTGTACAATACAATGCCCCCTCCCTACCTAGTTATGGGAATGTTTTAAAAGTAATGCTAAAACAAAGTCCGTAAATATTTGAAACTGTCGGGGTCGAATCCTAGCAAGTAATTGTATCATTAAATGCAGAAAACGAAGGAATGATTACTTGCAATTAATCATAAACAAAAAAATTAGATCTTTTTTAATTTCAAATATTTGTATATGTGAGAGATTCCTGTTGAGGTGGGGATTTTGTTTAAAGTTAAAAGGAGACATTTCTATCTATAAAGATATTTATCATATGCATAGGGATGGGATGCATACTTCAAATTTAAAATTAATAAATTGTAATTGCTTTATCTTTAAATGTTAAATCCAATAAAAAATTGGTGAAATCGCGACTAGGATTTAGGAGCCCTAAAAAAGAAGGGGAAGTTGGGGATAAATTAGAAAAATAGCCTAAAACCACCTCAGACCCTTTACAAAGCTTTTCTATAATAAAGTAATCAATCGGTTCAGTGGTTAGCGAGATCCTAAAAAACTTATCCTCTTCTATAAAGTTATAAATTTTTTGTTAGAAGTTTAAAATCTCAATAACTACCCAACCGATTGGGTTCTCTATTTTAGGCAAGCTTCACCTAGTTCTAGTGATTGTTTTAGGCTAATTTTTTTTTAGATTTAAGTCTTTGGTTGATTTTAATTTATTTTCTAAACTCTTTCTGTCTCTTTGTATACAGAGCCCCTTGATGCTAAAGACGTATCATCTTATTACTTTATATCATAGGATGAATTGTTTGTTTATGCTGACCAATGGACATAATTGTCCCTGTTCTCTGTTTGTTTTGTTGAATAAATTTCAATCTCAAAATTTTAAGATAAACTATTTTTAGATGTTAGAACATAAGGAAGCAAATAAATTATAGCATACATGGCCTTGGACAAGGGACAAACAAGTAATGGGAGGTATTTGTGTATGTGTCTTACTGTTAGTTAAGATATCTACAACGGATTGACACTTCACGTTTCTAGCTTTTATTATCAAATAAATTCAGTGATTTAAAGGGATAAGACAATGGCCGATGAATTGATGCACGTCCACAATGTTAATACACAAAATTACCCCTTCTATAGATTATAATTAGTGGTTCAAACGTTTGGATACTCAACTTAATAAAGCAAACAATCAACATTTAATAAAAGTCACCAAATTTGTTAAGCCAACGAATAAGAAAAATCATTATTTAAACTATAGGGACTGGTGTGATAAACAGCTCAATGACCCCCACTACCTGGGTCTACCTCCAAAAGGTAAGTTGAATCAAATTACAAGAGGGGTTTATTGGCAAATAAAGATATTATCTTAATGTTAAGATTATCGTTTTATAATACAATATGTTTTAGAAAATTATATAACATAAAATCTGTATGAGAAAAGATAAGAAATTTAAAAGGGCAGAAAGTTAAATCTATAGAACAAAAATAGAAAAGCATAAAGGACAAACACCCAATTAGAGGGATAAAAATAGAAAGATAGACAAGGGGGAAATAAAGAGCGAAAGAAAATATTTAACAAGAACACTTTTATATTAACTTATACCTTTTTAAAAGGAAAAAATAAGATACTAAAGTTTATTTTTAAAGACAGTCAAACTAACTGCCTGTTACTTAGACACATAGACCCTCTTTTACTTCATAAAATACGGCTTTAAATTTTCTTGCTCTAATCAAGGGCTCATTCAGCCAATTAATTCCATTTTAAATTATATATTTTGTTGGCGTAGAACTTGTTTTTGATGTAGCTGAAGGAGTGTAGGTAAGAAGAGGAAAAATAAGAGAAGTGGGATGAAGGAAAATTTTCACATAGAATTTTTGTCTGAATCACAGTCCCTAGTTACTGATTCTAATACATTTAACCAAAAAATTAACATGAAAATAAAGAAAAGGAAAAATGTCAATAGAAATAAAATAAGTAAAATAAAACAATTTTAAGGTTAATAAATATTTGGAAAAGTATTTTTTGAAGTTTAATGATTTACAAATTATATATATGTTTAAATTTGGACATTTAATTTCTGTTATTATCTGTCTGTATGTATTTAAGGGTGTGTGTATCTATATGCTATTATGCGCTTGAGTATTTTTGCTTGTACAAAAATAAAGGCATTGAAGTTATAATCAGAAACTTTGCATTTAAACCAGGAATAAAATGGATATATTAAAGTTGCTAAAGTTTTTAACAGTTTGATTAGATGTTAGAGGCATTGTACTACATTTGTGTTTGTAGGGTAAAATCTTAAAAATGGCTAAGTCACAATTTTTCATTTTTTTTGTAAGAAACCAAGGCAAGTTTTAGGCTTATCGACTCTTTAAAAAAATAAGAAAAAAAAACAAGAGCATAGATTAAAATTTGACTTACAGATTATGCGATTATCAATGTATAATGTTATGAGCGAAGCATCTCTGTATTCAAGCCCAAAATGTAAGTATTTACTTAAACAGTATCATAGCTGTAAGTAGTTTAGCAACAAATTTACTTGTTCGTTTCGAATTCTACATCTACATATATTCTGCTTATTCAGTTCTGATACTCTACAAGTGTTAATGCTCGTTTGTCCTACCATTAAAGTGATTCGCTTTTATCTGTGTTGTCATCTTTTTTTTATAACTAACTAATAATGAAAGTTATCTCTTTATTCCTGACAAGTATAACAAGTTGAATGGATAATCTTTTTACATTGTTTTGTCCAGTTCTGACAATTACAACCTTTTTAAGCATTTTTGAAATATATTTTTAAAGAAATATTGTTAGATGTTGCTAAAGACTACTAAATTAGATTCAAGTTTCTTATGAAACAAGGACCATAAGTTCATAATTAGCGCAGCTAGATCAGTACTTTACTAATATGAAGCAAGTAACCATGTATAATTATGAACGGAAAATTAAGAATAAAAAGCAGTTGAGATACCACGGTTTTGACGTAATCCGTAGGGCTTCGCTCATTGTAGGTTCGTTTCTCGTTAAAACAACACTATAGATAGACGTTAAAAATAGTTGCTACTGTTGCTATGTCTGCTGTGTGATATGAATAGTAGTGGGAATGTCTTGGAAGGTCTTTTTTGCTTCCATACCATTGAGACAGCTCTAAAATATTTGTTGGCGATTCGCGCCATTGTTCTAAGCCCTTGGTTTTAAAAAAATCAGGTAAATTGATGACATTTCACGCGGAAAATTTGGATTCTAAGACTACCACCCACAATATATTATACTTCTGGGGGAAGTGTAATCCCCCCTCCACACTTTATATAAAGGTATTCTTTATGGGTTGGGGGGGAGGGGGAAGAAAACAAATAAATATATCTTTGAATTTGAACTTTAAGTAATTAAAATGAATCTTTTAAAGTTACTAATTATCATGCTTACATCAATTCTTATTAATTATCTAATGTTAATCAGGGAGTAAGGGAGGGGACAATGGGCAATTAATTCAATATAAGAGTAATCAAAGAAAGGGCATAAAATCCAGTTTAATCCAATAAATTTGTAGGAAATTATTAAGGGATTGTTAATTGAAGAATAGATTTCCATAGCGTCATGTAAAGTGAAATCACAACTTGTTTTTGATGAAATAAATTGAGGTTTTTTGGTGTGATTTTTATATTAAAAGATTATTGGACCCGGCCAGCTGCTAGCAAAAATATGACTGCCCCTTTTTATTCTGTTTATTTCCCTTGCCCCTTGCCCCCACCTCCCTTCTCCCTTCTCCCCGTCTGCTACATTCCAAACTAACACAACGAGTGTTTATTTCCCTTTCCTCCACTTCCCTTATCCCTTCTCCCCGTCTGCAATATTCAAAACCTACATAACGAGTAGCGGAATTCTATGCGCAAGTCCCCAAACTCAGTGAGAAACTGCTAAATTCTTGCACATTCCCTTTAAGCCAGTCCCCAAAGTCTGAGACTCCTAAAAATTGAATATTCGATCCATTGTCCCCTCCCTTACTCCCTGAATGTTAATAATCTTAAATGAACTAAAATTATACTTAAATTAACCCATTAGTGCCGAGCGCCACTTTTATGGGCCGATCGAGCTGTAAGTTTCAGGGAAGCTTTATAATGGTCAAAACGGAATTCGTATTTTTTTGTTTTGCTCTAGTGGCGTGCACAGGAAAGTTGCAAAAAAACCCGGTTCGGCTTGGCCATAAATACCAACCAGGCATTAACACCCGTTTTTGGTGCTTTCCCCCAGTTTTAAAACCCGGTTGACCTGTATAAACCCGGTTATTTTGACCAAAAATCGAAAAATGTAATTTTTGAACGCCAAAAGTGAGATGAACACTTTTTAGAACTTTGATACGATCCGTAATTGAAAACTACACAACCTCATGTAATCTAAAGAGCTACAAGTATAATACGAAGCGATTTATTTCAAATTTAGTGTTTCGGCTATAGGTGCCGCCGTTTTCGGGTAAAAAAACCCGTTGCTCGAAGTTTTAAAAGACACACACTACAAAAAAAGAACATATAAAATTTGGGTGTTACATATCAGAAAACGAGCATAAAACTATTGGGTGACACCTATAGAGATTACTAGGGTTATTAGGGTGGCTCAAACCCTTACTAATGACGTAAACTGTTATTTTTATTGGTTGAAAAGTTAAAACCGGGTAATAAAAACCGAAACCGAGCCGGGTTTTAAAATTTTCGGGTATTTATGGCCAAGCCGAACCGGGTCATAATAGGGCGTAAAAAAACGATAAAAAAATCATATAAAAAATTATAATTTGAATAAAACGAATTCACAAGTAGATGTACTTGTCAATAAACAATAGATTTCACAAAAAAAATCAGCGACTTTACTATAAAAACAAAAAAGTTAGAAGGGTGTTTTGAATTTTCATGATTTTCAAATTTTGTTGAGCTATACCAGCAAACTGAAGTAAGCTAAACTGCCTGCTCCAGGGGGAAATGAAAGTCAGGGTAGTAGAGGGGGGATTCATTCTGAGAATGATGCAATTATGAAGCCGGAAACCGGTTTTTTTCCATTTTTCGGAACCGGGTTTTGATGCCCGGTTCGGCACTAATGGGTTAAAATATCATTATCGTAATCTAATGTTATCTAAATCTAATATTTCTTTAATTGCTTTTAATTGTTTTATTACTGTGCTACATATAGAAATGCCCTTGTTTAATAATCTTCAATTATTGACTATTTCTCATGTATTTTAAAAAATTAAATAATATAGAATGCACTATAATTTCAAAATGATTTCAGAATATAAACCAGGGCTCGGTAGCCGCCGTGTAAGCCCCGGAAAAATTAACATTTTTTACAATTTTAAAAATAAGCTTGAAATCTAAACCTGCACCCAAATATGGCAATCCCTCTTTTCAAACAGATTTTCAAGCACCTTAACGGGTTTTAATTTGAGGCTTCTTAGCGGACGAGGCGCAGCTGCCAAGCCATGATATAAACCTAGGCATAAAATATCAAGACATGTCTGTTGCGAAAATATAATACAAGAACGAATATCATATATTTTGTCGGTCCTAGGACAAACACAGGAGTCCCAAACGTCGGAGTGGACAAACGCAGGAGTGGACACTTGACCTAACTTAACCTATTCTAAACCATCTTTTAGGTTTTTTAAATGCCTAACCCCTGCGGGGGGCTTATTTGTATATTCATATCTTAACCTAACCTAACCTGTATAGAAATACTTAATTAGATTAATATTTTAACACTCCTGCGTTTGACCACTCCGTCGTTTGGGACTCCTGCGTTTGTCCTGGAACCATTTTGTCCATATGTATTGCAGCAATAACAAGAGAAAACATAAATTTAGATTAAATATGGCAGTAAAATACAGTTTTACATTAAATTATGTTTGAAATTCGTTAAAAATAAATTTTGATCTGGGCCAATAAAACATGGATCAATTTTATGAGTTTTACATTTATTTTCGTTGAAAATGATACAATTTTTAGTATAGCCCATAGTTATAATCAACCAATTGGAAAATATGTTTTAAGATATAACTTATTTGTTAAATATTTTATAAATATGTAGGATAATCTACTTTTGGATGAAATTTAAGTAATACGTAGTCCGTGACGTAAAGGCAACGCCAAATTATAGAGCAGCTACGCCGCTAAAAATGTTTGGTGAAATTTTGTATTTTTATCAGAAGCTGTTTAATGTCTATCAGCTGAAGACTTTAGTAAAGTCTTTCATAACAGGGTTAACGGATAGAGAAATCAGCTGAATTTTTTTTTAGGTTTATCTAATGTTATTTTCTGCGTATTCTTGACCTTCGATTCTTTAGGGTTAAACACTAAAACCCTTTTTTTTACAAAAGTGCAAAATTTTATTTTCTACAAATTGGATATGTTTTAATTTGATTTTATTCATGATAATATATATTTTGTTAAAGAAACAATAGCTTATTTTTTTTCAAATCCCCTCCAAAAAAGTGTAATCTTCTTCATTTGTCTTAGAGAGTTTAAACAACCCATATGTACTCTAATAAGTGATACTCCCAGCTGGCTAAGATAAAGATACTCCCCATTCACCCCGTTTACCCCCTCCTACTGGATGAACGAATTGGCCAATAAATAAGATTCATATTAACAACCTAAATTGATGGCATATTTTCCCCTGTCAATATATCCACGTTTTCTATATCCATTACCTTGGAATAAAACAAGGGTGAAGCTTAGATAGCTATCCTTTATGATATTTATTAAGCGCATCTTCTTTTTAATTGCGGTATGACCGTATGTTTTCCTTTCTCCCTGTTTGCATATATAGGCATATTTAGTGCAAAAATAGATAGATTCTACATGTACAACAATTTTTCAAAGAAAGCAGACTCTTAAATTTTTTTTTATACTTATTTAAGGTTATTTTGTAGTAAATCATTTTAAACTCTTTTATATATAATATGTACATATATTATAAGCTATATAAATTCAAAAACCAATTAACATTTATCTAAATTTTTATGAAGCCTATAATGCTAAACCTCAGGGCATTTTTTACTTCTTAGAGCATAGTTTATAAGGTTCATATTGCATTGATTCGTTTTTAGAGCTTATCAGTTACCAGAGCTAAATTAACCTTTCATTTTTACATTCAATTTATCTCGTAATGACTATTTTAATTTCTAGTTAATTTGAATGATATTTAAAAAATCAAAATATTTTTAATCAAAAAAAAACAGCAATGTCGATTTAATCAAATTGCAACTTTTAATATTTCCCATTGTCCCGTCTCTAAAAAGTATTAAACCTTAACTAATACCCTGGTATAGTGAACACAATAAAGTATAATACAGCAAAACAATGTACATATACTATTCAATTATTACAAAATAACAAATAAAATTAATGCTTTAAAATCTGAATTCCATCAAAAAACAGTAAGATTTTAAATCAAAATAGAAAGAAAAATTTACACATACCTTATTTGTTGGTTCTTCAAATGTAAACTGTCAGGGGAAAATTCACAAAAAATCTTTATAACATAACAAAAATATTCACTCTATATTTATAATTATATGTAATAATGTTTATAAACAATCACTTGAAGTTATCTATCAACAGCTTTTCTCAATAACAAGGCAGTGTCAACAAATCATTCAAAAATTATAATAACAGTGTTCTTAATAACAAATATAAAAACGTCTATATAACAAATGGCAGTTTAACAGTAAGAATAGGCAGTGTTTTTTTTATAGATTTTTTAGGATAATTTAATTATAACAAATTTAGCTTTTTTGCACAAAACATTCTCAATTTCTCCCTTGAAATAAGTCCGAGTAAAAAGATTTGTGGAGTGTGTGTGTGGGAGGGAAAATCAGCCCTGTGTGTTTTTTTTCTGAATAATATAACTCGCGCACACATGCACCACCAATTGTGTGTGTGTGTGTGTCGACCCCCAGCAAAGTATTTTACAGTTTCCTATTTCCTTTCCAACCCTCTCTAGAACTAGAAATATAGTGTTCCATAAAATGTGCGCGAGGGTCGGGTCGAGCCTGTACGGTCAACTGACAATAGGGAAACAGTGAAATGAGTGAGGGGGGGTGGAGGTGCAGTGGTCACATGGGAATGGGAAAATAAAGGGTTGCAGGTGAAATAAGCTTCTGAAGGGGAAGGTACACGGCCGGGATGACCCAACACGGCAAGGGCGACGCACTAAAAGACCGGGAAAGCTTGGCACGACACGGTACGTCTCTTGGGTGCCTAAGAAAAGTGGCCCAGCATGATTTCTACTTTAACAGAGGTTATAATCTTGGAGAGAGAGAGAGAATAGATGAGAGATTTATTTAAAGATAGAAAGAGAGAGGTAAGGAGATCTAGCGATAGATGGATAGCAAGACCTCTGCCAAGGAAGGCTACAGGTACTGGGCCTGGCCGCCCTGCTGGTGGCTGCCAGGGAGGAGGACAGCCGGTACTTTCAGGCCGCGTCACTGAGTCTAGTCTCAACACATTTATTTTAAATTTTTAACTTTTACAAATTTATTTTCTGCTGCTTTCTTTTTCAAATAAACAATAATGCTAAAATTCATATATGATATATGTCTTGTAGAAAAGCATTTTTTTCAAACTTAGCTTATTATCTTAAAAAGGTAATTTGTATGCTAAAAACAGAACACTATGAAACGGTCAAGCAATTGTATGAACTGTAAGAGTGTGTTCAAGGGGTGGTATATTTAAATTTAGTTCCTGGATAAAAAAAGTTATACAAAATAAGAAAATTTATGACGTCTTAATGAAGATTTTATTAGATAAAGTGTTTTTCCAATTATTTGCTAATTTGACTTAACAAAAACGTTTGCTATACAACCCATCCCCATCCCCAGCAAAAAATACAAATTAGGCCCCTAAAATTAGCTTTTCCCTTTTCATGACTTTTTTTGTTTAACAAGAATAGGGTTAAAGAGAAAAAAGGGGGAAAGTCAACCCCTTGAGTGATTTGAAAGTAAATTGAAAGGGAGATAATTTAGGATGTAAAAAAAGGAGAGGTCAAAACTAAAAAAATATATATATAAAGGATTTAACCAGGAAGGGGGATTTTTTTCTAATTTCCCAAGTTTATTATGTTAACAATCAATTCTACACTTTTAACAGTTATAAATTTATCTCAACAATAACATTTATAAATTAGTAACTACTGCTGCTTCATAACGAAATATATTTCAAAGAAAAAAATCTTCATTATCAATCGCATCTGTAATAGAAAACAACAACATAAATAAATGAAAAAAAGCATTAAGAATTATACAAAAATAGTCAAAATGCTGACAGTAGGTACCTGGCCAGATGGTAGGGCCGAAGTAATCTGAGAACATGGAGGGCTGGAAGCAGGGCGGGATAAGGCGGCATCCGCCCCATGGCCTGGGCCCGCCTCCTGCTCAACACTGTTGTGCACTGGAGATATACTATTTGTAGTGTATGATAACAAAAAGTTAGAATCTGTCTCAAAGATCACTGGAAAAATTACTATGGGATACAGTAATGTATTCACAAGGGATAGAATTTTCATCGTAAGCACTTTTAACAGTTATAAATCTATCTCAACCATAATCAATTCTACTTTCATTTATTTATCGCCTTTTTCTTTTATCTTTTCAAATTTATGTGTTATCTATTTTGCTTAATACATTATTAATACAACTAGCGGAAGCGTCCCTAGTACCTAGTGCATAATAATAGCATTAAACCATACCCAGACCTTTTTTTATACAAAATAGAATAGCTTTAAACCATTCCATGGCCTATAAAAGGCTTTACTAAAGAGGAGGATCATATTGATTCAGCGGTTAGCAAGATGGGCCGCTACAGACAAAAAAATCATACTACTTTACATAATTGGATATATTTTTATACTAATTAATGGGTTCCTGGTTCGGCCTTAAATCATCCAAAGAACTTCCCTGATAGGCACAATTTAAACCATCCAGTAATTTTAGAGATACTTTGATTTAAACCCCCCAAAAAACTTACTACTTTATAATATAAACTTGAGGATGCCCCTAACTATCCAGCCTCTAGGGGTTTTGATAAACAAAGAGGTAGGAAAGGCCAGGATATAGCCTAAAACCTTCCTGGGACCAAAAGGACTATTTCTTAGGATAGAGCATTCAATTCGTTCGGTCGTTAATGCTATTGAATTCTAAAGCTACAGATGAAAAGTTTAATAGGATATAAATATCGGCTGCGCCCTAGCTACTAACGGACCCAGAAGGGGAGGAAAGGAACAGAAAAAAACATCCCAAAACTTGAATTTAAACCTTTCCGGGACCTTTGTGAATCTCCCTTAAAATGTAGAGCCTGACCCGATTTTGAGGTTTGAGAAAACTTAACGGACAGACATAAAAAAAATACTAGTTTACATAATAGGATAATTGTGTTTTTATAAGAAAATATATTGATTAATTAGTTTTAACTAGCATTGCAGGGCTCAGCTAATCTCAGTCTTCTAGAAAGGAGCTTCTAAAGAAAAACTTTATGAACAAAATACTCTAATTGGGTAAGCTATAATAAAGAAATCATTTTTAACTGTTAGGTTGCGAGATTTTTATTAATTATCTTATATTCTAAAGCATCATAATGTCTACAATATATTAAAGTATGCCACTAAGATATCGTAAAAGTGGGGATCATTCACTCTAAAATGCACCAATAGAGCCTTGATTTGGAGGCGGGGGGGGGGGGGGGGGGTGAAATTAAAAAAATTTGAGAGGACCAAAATATCAGATAAGAAGTAAGGTTTTCTTCGGTTTTCAATAAGATCTCAGTAAACATTGAACATATTGAGATCTGCAATTTGGAAGAGCCTCAAATCGATGGTTTTTATTTAAGTTTATAATTTTAGGCTACTTTTATGCTCCTTTAATATCATACCCCTTAGTTGCTAATAAATTAAACAAATTATTAGAGTTAGACTTTGATGCAAAAGTTTTTAACTCAAAAAACTAAATTGATGAATTAATCTGCCAATAATCAGTTTTAATTTTTTAGCAGTAAAATTCATTTGAATAATTTGATTGTTGTAAAAGGAAAAGTGGGTTGAACAAATGAAAGTAACAAAACAGTGTTAGCACTCAATAATCATTTCAAACTTTTTACATCAACATTATTCTATGTCATTTCTTTTCTTAGATGCGCAGCTACTCTACTTAATTGCAGGTATCTTAAGTGATAAGACAATGGACTTTAAATGAATGTCCAACTACACCCTCCATATACGATAAACACAATAACCCTTTCGATATATAAATATTGGTAGACACTGCTGATTCGCACAACTTTGATGAAAGTCTCCAAAGGTTTTAGGGAATGAAGAAATTGTTTACAAAACTTTGGAGAC
The DNA here is from genome assembly GCF_053477335.1 of Acartia tonsa. Classification (NCBI taxonomy): domain Eukaryota; kingdom Metazoa; phylum Arthropoda; class Copepoda; order Calanoida; family Acartiidae; genus Acartia; species Acartia tonsa. Next base: position 28,154,870 of record NC_137268.1, on the reverse strand, counting down.
CAATAAACATTAGAGTCAAGTGTCCTATCCCTCTCTCATACCTGGTAAAATTTACTCGTAAGGAATAAAATAAGATAAAATTTACTTGTAAGGAATAAAATAAGATAAATGATTTTTACTCTTGAGATTAGTTTGAAATCTTCGCCCCTGTTGGAAAAAAATATACTTTTCTTGTTTTTTACTTCAATTTCTTAATGTAACAACTTTTTGTTACCATCTTGTTGTTTTAATTTTCAACATACTTTTTATTTTTGACAAGGAAAGTTATTCTGAAAAGTAATGTTGAATCGAAGCAATAAAAAATAAGTGAGTTAGGTATATTCTTATTTAAAAGTAACAGGATGTATAACTGTCTGAGGGACCACGCTAATCCCTGAACCGATATATAGTTATCCTTTACATTGAAGCTTATCATTTGACTTTTTTAGGGGAGGTTACAACAACCCTTCCAAGATAAACCAACCCCCAAAAAGGTTTTGTGTGTTTTTTTAAAATAATTTTTATGAAAATTTCGCTTCATCTATCTTTAATATCAGCCCAGAAAATAATGTTTTCCTTTTACTCTTAAAATCTTTAACCATCCTGTTTAAGAAAATATTTGAAGAGTACTTATGTATGCTTTTTTATAAATAATGTATTTTTAGCTGTAATAATAATGCCTCTACGTGATTTTCATAGAATCAAATAAATAGAATGCCTATAAGAATGATAACATTTTTATCCCAAAAAGGCCTAAGATATCAAAGGGGGAATTCTCAATAATTTTTCTGTGAGTAAAAGATAAAAGGGCATGATTAATTTTGAAGTGTAGTAATCAGACAAAAATTAGAACTATAATTCTTATGATATAATGATGCTGGCTGGCACAGGATGCCAGCAAACCTTGCTGGGCTATCCGGGTAAAGGACAAAAATATTTTTAGGACTTTATTGGCATTAAAATATGATAATTTACTGAAATATCTCCTTATCAGGGTCAATGGACCAGTTTCTATGTGAAAATATTTCCCTCCTATTTTGCCCACTTCCCTTTAGTTACTACACAAAACAATTACGCCAAATAAATATCCAATTTTTCCTATCAAGATCAAAAAGAAATTCATTTGCTGAATCACGGCAACTGTCCCTAATAAAACAAGTTTACAAATCACATATAGATTCAAATTATAATCCTGCAGGTCTCCAGCAATCCATAAAAATATACATTTTAATATAAGTTTTACTTATTCTATGCAGTTTTTTATTGACAGTAGGCTGCTATTTTGTTCTAGCCTTTTTATGGCCATGTGTATAACAAGGAACATTATGTCCATGAGCAGCGAAGCAAAACAAATTGATAGCACTTGTAAAAAATAAACAGAATTGTTGTATAATAGAAAAATTTGTGTTTAGGTATCTAAAGGGATATGACAATAGCCGATAAATTTATGTACATCCTCAATGATGATACACAAAATTATCCCATTTGTAGATTACAATTAGTGGTTGAAACGTTTAGACACTCCGCTTAATGAACAAGCTAATCAAAATTCAACAAGAGTCTCAAAAGTGGTTAAGCCAACGAATAAAAAAACGTTCTGATAAAACTGTGGGGACTAGTGTAACAAACATTCCAAAGTACCCTCCTTCCCTTAAAACTGTTACGTGTTGCATTTCTGAATTAATACAAACAATACAATTATGGACGTGTCTAAAATATATTTATGAACGTAATAACGGATGTACGTACATACCGTAATTGTAGTGAGCAGCTAAGATAGCAAGATAAGCGTTTCCTTATAAGTAATTGTTGACTGTATAAACATTACAAATAATGATTAGGTTCTTTTCCCGCAGAAATACCATATAACAAATGCAGAAAATACATGATTTACCAGAGATATTTAGAGGGGGCAATGGGCTGTTTATTACAATAGTCCCCAAAATTTTATAACGTTTTCTTATTCGTTGACTTAACAACTTTGAGTACTTAAATAAATTTTAATACTTGCATAAGTTGCATTCATGAAGTTGAGTGTCTAAACGATTCTACAACTTATTGCAATCTAAAGAAGGAGTAATTTTGTGTGCCATCATTGAGGATGTACATCAATTTATCGGCCATTGTCTTTAGATCCCTGACGATGTACAGAACTTGCCTTGCATTTTTTTGCCTCAGAACCGTATCACCAACGTACGGATCTAGAAGTCTATGGAATAGTTCTTCCTCGATACTTAGAAATAGATAGAAATTCTATAGAGAAACAAGGATGACAACGTCCATAAAAGGAAAGCTCTAAAATAATTGGATAAACGAACTTAATAAGCAGAATATAATAATAATATATTTATACTATCTATTAATGATATTCGGATTGCAATGCTGCGCTACTTATGAAAATAATATTTCATGTTCTGTTAAAATTTTCTATCTGCGGCGGTCATATCTAGCCCTGCAGGGCGCTAGCCCTGCCTGGCTCTCCTAACCCTTATTTATACAAGACAAAACCTAAAAAAGTTTGATTTAAAGAACAGTAATAAATTGCCAGTGGCGTGCACAGCGATTTAAATGGAGAGAGGAGGGAAAAAAGGGAAGATAGACCTCCCAATTTAAATTTGCAGGGGGTTGTTGTGTTGACACTCTTTTCTTACACCTCCCTACGGCACGCCACTGATGTCAATCCAAAAAGATCTAAATCCAGAAAGAAACATGCTTCTTATAAGTACGGATATTATCTTAACCTTCGCCTAGTTCATTTTGGCCTTAGTAAAGTACGCTACTACACGGGAAAGGGATTAGTTATTAAATGCATCGTATTATAGACAGCTATACGTGAAAATTAAAATGAAAAGTTATAAGATTAAATCAGTTTTGTTAGACAAGAGGGGCCGAAGGTACGGGCTAATAAAATTGGTACTAATTTTAATTTTTTTTAATATTCGAGGGAAAATTTTGTAGTACGGTGCTATACATGATTTTTCAGTATGGCTCAGAACCAGTTCTAATCCAACCGATATTAATCGGTTTCGAAGACAAACTGGAAGAGTAATTATATCTTTTAGCAATAAGTTATTGGGAAAAAATATTAAATTTTTTATTTTTATGCAATCAACATTTTTTTCAACCATTTTAGCTTTAATAAAGTAAACTACAAGAAGGAAAAGGTAAGAGTTAGAAGGATAATTATGTCATGTACCAATAATTTAGTTAGAAAAAAAATATGATAACTAAAATTGATGGAAGGACAAACAGACAAAATGAATTATAGAAAAGATGTTCAATAAATAAATGTGCAAAAGTTCTTAGAAATCAGAAGAAACCTTTCTGAAATCTGAAATAGTCTTTTATGTATAAACGACACACTGATGGACAAAGAAAATAAAACACAAAAAATTAGTCGTCAATCTTCAATAGCAGCCGAATCAATTGCATTACTCCCATTGCGTTACGGGCGGACTGGCGGACAGATTGACGGTCATACAAAGTGAGTTATAGAGTAGCTACGCTACTGAAAAGTATTGTCACAAAATCAATTATATTATTTTAGATGGTTCGCATTTCTATTTAATAAAAAAATTTTAATTTTACTATTTGTCTGTTACGGATGGGCAGACGTTTAAATAGGTCAAAGGGAATCAAATGGGTGGAGGATTCTCCGACCTCTCAGGAGATATCGCCCCATGTGATTAGTCTACGAAAAAAACATTGGAACATGCTCGCATACATTTTTTATATGAGCCAAAATTAAACTCCCCCCTTCCCCTTTGGCTTGCCTTGGATTTATTATTTTTTTTTAAATTTTTGTGTATAAATTTATTTTTCTATGGCACTAAACATCGCTTTTTAACTGACTTTGTCTTTTTGTCCATGTATAATTTCTTAAGCTTTGCTACTTACAGATGTTGACATCCTTATTTGTTTAATCTCAATAGGAGTTCTTGACAATTATATTTTAATATAATAATAAATTTTAAAGGAACTTATATAAGTGGTCTTTTTTATATTTAAACGTAGGGGATTAAGAATATATTTTTTGTACAATGTTTCAAAAGTACGAATAGTACAATTCATTTTTTGTTTTGTTTTTATTTTAAACTGGTTTCTACTTAATATACCGAAATTTTACAAATAATCAGTAGTTGAACTATCTTAGTGGGTGAAGTAAGGTTTGTTAATGTGTTAGTTTTATCATCTTATGTTTTATTTCATTTTTTAGTTAAATATGTTTTTTGCATAAAATTGTATTTCTATTTTATAATGATACAGATTTCAATAACAATTTAACAAAATTGTTTTCTCCCGTACCGTTAAGGAAATATTTCTGGGTAGTTTTTATTTTTTAATTTAGTTTCTGATGGTTATAATAAATTGTTTTTAAAAAATAATGCCTTTAAATTCTATGGGGCGCATTAGCTAGTTAATATATTAATATATCTTAAAAATTCTATATTATGATTTTTAAATAGCTGATCTACTCTAATTTTAATACTAGGAAGTGCTTTTTTTGATTATGTGTTTTTCAACAGTATTTGAAGTCCTTCACTTTATATTTGTTAATTTGTTAAGGCTATTGTTAGTTTATTTGATGTATTACTATTTATTTTTAGGTGAATCATGCGTGGAATAATTGTATTATCCGCGCTGATCGCTGTGGCGAGTGGGTATAAAGTGAGTGAAGAATATCATGCTCATCCACCAGGTTTGTCAGCTTTTGTGTGTGCTTCGCGCACAATACTACAAAATATTATGTTAAATGCCTAAAGACTAAATGAATCGCAGGTGTTTTTTTTTATTTTCAGAGGGTAAACTAACTTTATTTGGGTGTAAAAAAAATCCAGTTTGTTAAAAGAAATAAAAATCGTCTAATAAGATTGGGGATTTTTTACGTTTAACTAAAAAAAATATGACTTTTTTGGGTGTTAAAATCCCGTACTCCCCTTCCCTTATCCTTTCGCAAAAAAAATTGTGACTGACCCTTGTACAAACACTTCCTTCCCTCCCCCCCCCTCCCCAAACAAAAAATGTATGTCTCTTAATTATTAAAACTTTATGTTTATTATTTTTAAGGGTATGGTGCAGAGCCACCGCCACCAGTATACCATCCAACAACCCCACCTCCTCCTCCAAGCTATGAACCGTCAACTCCTCCCCCCAGCTATGAACCTTCAACTCCGCCCCCTGCCTATGAATCCCCTGTTTATGAACCAGAGTATCAAGGAGAGTATGTTGAAGAATACTACACTGATAATGTAAGTTTTCTGCTTAAGTGAATTTTGCATCTATCTTAATGGATATTCCATTCCTTTATTTTGTTTGTTTTTTAAACTAGCGCTTACGCCCCCTAGAGGCCTCTAGGGGCACTTGAGAAGGGTGTAGTTTAATTCGATAACTAAATTTTATAATTTCAGGTTTTAAAAAAAGTACAAAACAAATTGGGAACTTATTTTGTTGTTTTTTCTTAAGGGATGGTACCCTCCCATAAAATAGTTATAAACCTTCCCGGGACCTATGGAAGATCCCCTGTAAAGGAGAACCATGACGGTTCAGCGGTAAACGAGATCCTTTGGTACAATCAGACATCCTGCTACTTTGTTAAGGATAAGACTATGTACCTAATATTACCTTGAGTATAAAAAGACTCCATATTTCAAGCTTTAAATAGATATTCCATATTGGGTTAAATATTTTTCTTTCTTTAAAGATATTTTAGTATGTGATTATAATGCTCTTGCTTGTTATAGGCTCCTGGACCAAAACCTTACTCTCAGCATCCTCAGTACCAGGTAAACTTTATTTATTTAAATTTTGTAAGTTTAATGAGGGATTTAAAGGGATAAGACAATGGCAAATAAATTGATGTACATCCCTAATGATATACAAAATTACCCCCTCTCAGTTGATTACTATTAGTGGTTGAGACGTTTTAATAATCAACTTAATGATTGAACAAATCAATTCATTTAAGTCCTTAATTTTAAGCTAATGAATAAGAAATCGGTATTTTAAAACTTTGGGAACTATTGTTATTTGTTTTTAACAGTTAATGTCTCCTCTATCTGAGCAGATTTTATGTTAGTTAGGTTCAACCATATACTAGCTCAACAGTAAAAAAAAAAAATCAAAGGGTGCTGAATAGATCTTTGTTTTGCACAATAAAAAGAATAACCTTTCCAGTATTGCTTCGGAATTTATTAATATACGCTAGATTAGAACTGGTTATATGCTATACTGAAAAACTAAGTATATTATTAACATTGTATTATATTCATTTTTCTATGAATAATTAATCTAAGCCATTAGATTAATACCATTTTAGCCCGGGCCTTCGGCAATCAGGCTTAAAAAAACCATTTAATATCTGCGGAATGACGTCTATAATACGATGCGATAAAAAAGAATGAATTTTATTGACTGTTTTTTTTGTTATACCAAATTTCTATGAAGAGTGCTAATAAATTAACATATTTTAGAACTTTTACTATGAGGATGATAATAAAGTAGTGACTCCTTCAATGTCTTTGAAAAATGGATACATCCCAAGAGAAATTGTACAGTAAGTTATTATATTTTGTGATTTTGTGGATTTTGTTTATCTATTAAGATCCTTAATGCTACCTTTTTATGAAAGTTAGAGTTATGTTTATCTCACTGCCTGTACCTAAAGCTCAAGATCTCTGCTCGATTGAACTAACTTCCTTTTATTTTCCTGAATACAAATTCCTTGATTGAATAAAAATTACTTTATACTTATTTTAAAATTTTACATTAGACATATGGCAATTTTTAAAATGCTAATTTAAATTCTGTTAGCCAGAGTCCCATTATGGGTAAGTTATGTACTTACATTTAATACATAGAGAAGTTGTGCTACTAAAATTTCATCTAAAACTATATAGAAAAAATCATAGATTCTATGGCGTTTATAATTTAGGTTCCGTGAAAATTTCAATGCTCTGCGCAGAAGATATCCCAACCTTCCCCTCTTGGCTCCTGAGGATTTCGGTTATGATCCTAAGAAATCGGTTTGACTTATTTCAATTTTATCTAAATTTATTTTCTAAATCTATATCCTCTTTAGTAAATTGGACCATTTAGAACAAAGTTATTGGTTAGAGCTTTTCAAGATTTATATATAGATTGCTTTAGTTGGTGAGATAAAGCAAGTTTGTGATAAAATATTTGCTAAAAACTTTTGTAGTATTCTTTTGATTGAATTTTGCACTGATTATTGTTAGACTTATTCTGATTATTTTTCTATCTATACAAAAATAAGACTCTTAATTTTTTTAATTTTATAAATATTTTGTAATTCTCATACTACCAAACTATTAAATACCATAACATCTCATAACCATACTCTCCTGCAATGGATATAGAATACATGAATATTTTGACCGGGGAATACATTATCTATGGCAAGGGGAGGGGATGGGGTAAAGTCATGATGGGTGGTTGAATTTTAGTCTCCTGGAAAAATCATTTAATCAGGTTATGCGAGAATTTTGCATGTATTTTATATCTGTTCTAAAACCATACCATATTTCCATTCATCCTTCATCTGCATATTCATATTCAATATTTAAGAATGGAGGAAGAGATGGTAAGATTTTTGGACCTGGATTTCCCTTTGTTGGATGGCTACCATATGCGTTTGGAATTGTAAGTTTTATTATTTGTTGCATTTAGAACCTTGATAGGAATCCTAGATTTGGGTTTCCTTTGGAGTTTCCGTTTGGAGACTGGTTTCAAAATCCAGTTAATCTTGGCTTTTAGTTTGAGGTAGTGATGATAATTATTAAAATAATTTGATTGTTTTATTTTATCGAGCTTTATAAAACCTTTTCTTTGAAACTAATTAATATTTGCTGGATTAGAACCGGTTCTCAGCCATACTGAAATGAAAAATCATGTATAGTATCATATTATATAGTTTACTACGAATGTAAAAATTTAATATTTTAAGATTTGAAAAATTTTTAGCCTGTAACTTAGGCATATTTAATATTTATATCCGCGTAAATTTGTTTATAATACAATGTGGAGTTTGGAGTTTTATTCTTTTTTGTTATGGTCTCATTATTAGCGAGCTACACTATAGTTAATTTTGTCTGCCAGTCTTTCCGTAACAATTTTGGGAAATGGGGTATTCATATCCAGTTTTTTTTGTTTAGGAATGAATATTTTTTGCCCGAGGGAATAAATGATGGAGCGATAGCTCATCATTTATTCACGAGATTATTTTACAGATTGAATTTCAAAAATCAGTTTGACAGTTTTTCCAAAGTCGGGAAACTATCGAATGGAAAAGGTTTGAAACTGATAGAACATTTTTTTTATCACACCCCACCTGAAGGCGTGTTAGGTTAGAAAAAACCCCCCGCAGAAACAGTTTACACAGGATGTACTGGGACCTTATGGTGGTTTCAGAACATGCTTTCCCAAAATTGAGTTAGTACCTTCCCATTGTAGAAAATTTTAAAATTACTTTTGGTGATCAAATATTACTTTTATTTTTAGACTACCTTCACCTAACCTGCTTTATTGTCTTATTTTGTCTTTCATGTTTATCATGCAAATTCCCTGACATTGCAGTTGAAATGTCAGATATTGGAGCTTTCTAAAAAGGTCTCTAACATTTTTCTAGCTTTAATACTTTTTTAAATATCTTATTTCAAAGTATTGCTGTAAAATCATCTTTAATACAGCAAAAAGTTGAAATATGAAATTAGTTATTTTATAGAAAATTACAAGTATCTTCATGTAAATCTTTCTAATATTGCTCCAAATTGACCAAATTGGACAGTTAATGTGCCTAAAACTATCTACTTTCAATGGACAATCCAAATACATAGTTTTTAAGACTATATAAGCCAATAGGAGCATGCTGAAATGAATTTTAAAAATGCTAAAGGAAAAAATATTTCCTATTTTTTAAAATAAACTGAAATTTAATCGACTTTAGAAAGGATTTTAAGGTAAGTTATGGTGTATAAAGTTGTCACTTTGTAATTAGAAAGCCAATAAAACACAATCATCTGATATTTTGAACCAATAGAAACATATCTTATGAAAAATAGACATAAACATTGAAAATAAACCAAAAATTGGTTAAAATTTTAATCATTTCCAAGCAGGTTACAAATGTAATCTACTAATTCTAGTAATTTTTTAAAGAATAGTTGATTGGCTTTTTTGATTTTTAATAACCTTATGAAACAAAATTAGTTTTTGCCATCTTAACTAAAAAAAACGTAGTAATTAAAAGACTTTTATGGATGATCTCACATAAAATAAAAGAAACAATTTATTCTTAGGCCACATTTTTTTTGTTGATAAACACTATTAGGTACTCTAAACTAGTGCTGAGATTTTTAAAAATAATAAATCATAATTAATTATGAGTTTCTTGTACCTTAATACTCCTTTTACATTATTAAAAATGCCTTAATAGTGATTTTTAATTAAAATTAAATTACATTTGTTTCTTTGATATTTCATTTTACCCTTCTCCTGTTGACTTATAAAGTCTCAAAAAGTGTGTATTTGGATTGTCCATTGAATGTAGATAGTTTTAGGCACCTTAACTGTCCAATTTGGTCAATTTGGAGCAAAATTATAGTGATTTATATGAAGATACATCTAATTTACTCTAAAATAACTAATTTTATATTTCAACTTTTTGCTGTGTAAAAGATGATTTTACAGCAATACTTTGAAATAAGATATCTAAAAAAGTATTAGAGCTAGAAAAATGTTAGACCTTTTCAGAAAGCTCCTATATCTGTCATTTCAACTGCAATGTCAGGGAATTTGCATGATAAACATGGAAGACAAAATAAGACAATAAAGCAGGTTAGGTTAAGGTAGTCTAAAAATAAAAGTAATATTTAATCACCAAAAGAATTTTAAAATTTTCTACTATGGGAAGGTACTAACTCAATTTAGGGAAAGCATGTTCAGAAACCACCATAAGGTCCCAGTACATCCTGTGTAAACCATTTCTGCGGGGGGTTTTTTCTAACCTAACACGCCTTCGGGTGGGGTGTGTTATATTAAAACATATTTTAAAGAAATGAGTTATTTAAGCATAAAAATGACTACCCCCAGGAAAAAAATGACTACCTAGCTCCGGGAAATAAATGACTACCTCAGGGAAATAAATGACTACCTCAGGGAAATAGATAAATATTTACATCCACTATTTAAGGGGTCGTTCATATGAGAATGCAAATTTCTCCAAATTAATACTAATATTGATATTTAGAATAATGTTAAGATTTTAAAAGCTAAGCTTTATATCATATATTATGTAAGTCCGTTAGGGTGGGTCCATTTCCCCCTTTTTTTTAGATTTTACTGTTATCATAAGTTGTGGAAGTCATATATATGTATGATAAGCCCCATTCAAGTTTCAAAAGTGACTTTGCTCTAATGGCTGCCGGCGCGCGGGGGGGTATAAAAAGTGCCCACCCCCTTATAAAACCAAAAATTTAAATTCCTTTAAACACAGGCATGTTGCATATCAAAATGACCGCATTGAAATGCTGATTACGAATCTGAAAACCGTTTTAAAAAATATTGCTCATAGTTCGAATAAGATTTTAAGTACCTAAAACAGCTGATTTAGTCAAAATATTTCATTTTGGTGGGTTTTTTGAAAATCATTTCAGACTGAATCAATATTTTTCTAAACGGTTTTCAGATCTGTAATCCGCATTTCAATACGGTCAATTTAATATGCAACATGCCTGTGTTTGAAGGAATTTCAATTTTTGGTTTTATAAGGGGGCGGGAACATTTTATACCCCCCGCGCGCCCGTTTTTTTTTTTTGATTAAAAAACCTCTTTCAAGTTTAACAGGGTTTAATATTGGCTCTGTAAACCTTGCCAATGTCTACTAATGTAAAATTCCAAAATCGACCCACCCTAATATCCGTCTGTAAGTAAGTGTTAGCACTTGGTAAATTTAGGCATATTAGAATTGTCCTAGATTTCTAACTTTGCTGGATTCCTGTAAATTTCCTTGTAATGTTATATTTCACATAATCTAATCTTGTAGGGTGGAGGTGTTGGTGGTGGTGTCGCAACTGCCAATGAAACTGTTACTACCCCCCCTCCAACTGGTCCACAATGTTATGATTATCCTGGTGTTTGTAGGTAAGAATAATATTTTTTCTCGTTTTCATTCGAATCCGGTGGATAAGAACCGGTTCTATTCTATACGAAAAAACTATGTCTAGCTTTGTTTTATATTCAGCTTTCTACCAATATAAAAATGTACAATAAAAAGATTAAAACCAGTTTTTAGGCTCGTGCCTTCGGCACCTCAGGGTTAAAAAAACTGGTATTAATATTATAATTGTACATTCTAATATTATTTGTTATTTTCGTTTAGTAATGTTATGGGGATAATGTGATATATGTATTTACAGGGTTAATCTGTGATATATAAAATTAAGCTGATGGGTTATTCTAAATTTTCTTTGACAAAAATTTAATGGAGTGTGGATGATGGTATTATATTTACTTCCTACAGAAATGGGGATGGATTATGCCAGAGCGAGGAAAGATGTTTGAAGAATGGAGGAAAGCCAATTGGGAGATGTTCATACCTTGAAAATAATAATATTTGCTGCCAGGTATTTATTCTTATAAAATTAAAATTCCCTGGCTAATGTTTTAAGTCTTCTTTATAAATATAAAGTTATTTATTTATTGAAGTAACTAGGCTTCTTAAATTTTGGGTGTAAGAAATTTTTTTTGAAGACTGTATTTTTTTAGTTTCTAGAATGTTATGAGTTTAATATGGGAACCTTAGATTGTTTGGGTGTAGGTCATTAATCACTATTTTATCTCTTCCCACTCTTTTGGCATCCTTGATAGGCATTAGATTGATCTGATCTACTGGTAAATATAAGTTTATGTATGATTATATTTTTTTTTCTTTACAATTAGTACAACTTTTCTGAAGAGTCTACTACTGATGCAGTCATCTCATTCTTGTCCAGCCCTGGATTTCCTAACCCTGTGTAAGTATTGGAATTTAAATTGCAGTATAGCAGCTTTAAAACTGATTAATATCCGCTGGATTGGAACTTTTTCTCAGCCATACTGAAATCCTATATACTATCATATTACAGTCAGCTTTCGCACATAGTGGCGAAAAAAACTAGTTATAATTTTAATGTTTCATTTTGATATCACGGAAAGCTTATGATTTTACTGAAAAAAAATTTAAGTGTGATTTCAGATAATATACTTTCCATTCCCATTCTGGGTCAAAGTAAAACTTTATTTAACTTTTATAAGGGGGGGGGGGGGTAATGCAATCATCTCGTTATCAGTGAGCAAATGGTACTTAGAATTACGTAGGAATCAACTTTTTAAAACATATTTTTGGTATTCATGTTAAATGATAGCAATAACCATTTTAAAACTTCTAATACCAACAGCTACCGTCTAGAACCATTTGATAGCGTTTTGGAGTGGAAAAAAGTATTATGTGGAGATAGGTTTTGTGACTAATTTGCAATAGATATTCAAGAAATGGCAAAACGGCTGAGCCGCCAGCCATTAGCAGTTACTTTTCCAACTTTTTGTTCGATTTAGGGAAAATAGACCTACCAAGGATTACTCAGACGGAAATTCGAATTCTAAGTGCCATTTGCTCACTGATTACGAGATATTAACCCCCCCCCCCTTATGTTAAACTTTAGTCTACAATCTATTTTGAATTCTGATAACTTAGTAAATATTAATAGGAGAGCTGCAGAGAGTTATACTTTGTCTCTGAAAGTGAGAAGTGACGTTGATCAAGTCTTGGTGGAATTCATCAACTTTGAACTTGCTGTTGGACCCACAGGTATTACACTTTTTATATAGGATTACATTATTTGTCTATCTAAGGTGTGCGGACTGTAAATGGACTGTATTAATCACTGTAATTCATTTCAGTAAATTTAAAACTTAATATTTAAAAGCAAATAGTTATCACAAAGTATATATTTCTGAAGTGTTTGATTTGTTCCTGCATACTCAATATAACTCAAAGCTAGATAAAATGTAAATAAATGGCTACTAATATAACCAAAAATTCTGTTTGATATTGTCCTTTTAATTACTTAGGTAACATTTCATACACTTTTGTTAATTTAGGATGTAGCCAGTTGGAGTATGTTGAAATCATAGCCCCATCATATGCTGGAGGTTTATTGGGACCTGGTAACTCCAGATTGTGTGGAATGAATACCGATCAACATTTGTACATGGATGTCAAGTCAGTATATTTTTTATTAATATACTCTGCTCAATAAATGTAATAAGTATAGGATATTTAACTCAGACAAGTACATGGCCCCTGTTTTGGACCTTTTATGTCTGCTAGCAAACTGCTTTCTGCTCTTTTGTAGCTACTTAGTTGCGAAAATTTTTCTGACCCTAATCAATGTTTGCACATGGTCCACAGGTTGGAAAAATAGTTATTTTACCCCTTCCCCCTCTATTATTTTACTCTAATCTCTGATCTAACAGATGATTGAATAGATTGTTATATTTTCATGCATTATTTTATTTACTTAATTCTGATTTTTACCCTAGATTTTGTTTCTATTTATTTTAAAATTCAATTTAATTTGTTAAATATTAAGAAGTTAATATTAATCTCTTTAAAAAATTAATATTTTTTTTTATCATAGGCCTGGAGACACCATTATCTTCAAAGTTGTTCTGGCTGGTCTAGTAGTCAAATTTGATGAGCTTCCTCCTACTGTTAAAAACAAATATATGTACCACTACCGTTCAGACGATTCTAGGTAATTTTAGTTACTTACCTAATGCTTTTTATTATTTGGAAATTAAATGCATATTAATACCGGAAAATTTTCGGGTTTGTTATAAAATAGACCTTTTAATTTTTGTTTCCTAAATTCTTCAAAAACTTATTAATCTAATACTGAATTATGTTTTAGTTAAACAGTGTTAGTTTTATTTTAATGCTTGTTAATTTGGACCAAACATAGCATGACTTTTTATTAATCGCATCAAATCTGGTTCAAATAGTGATACATAATTTTTTATGCTCATTTTAGATTCAAGCTGAAGATTACTCAATTGATGTCTCCTGTAATCTATGAAGAGAATGTTCAAACGTACTATTACAGAAATATTGCAAGGCCTGGCATGATTAGCTATGGTAATGATTAACTTTGCTTAAACTAAAGTCTGACTTTTATTTCCTATAGCTCATTTAATCTTTTTTTAGTAAATTTTTTTTTAAACTCTTTCTGCTTTGGTATTAAAAGATTTTTAAAGTTTATTCTAAAATTTCGATTCTAATCTGTCAAATCAGCAAAAAATAATTTAAATGTATTTGTAGCAAATATTTTATGAAGACTTCAGATGTATTAAGCTGAATTTGTTAAATATCAATGTCTAAACGCTGTCCTTTGTATAAAGTTATAAACACAGCTCACAACTAATTTTTACTTTAAGAATGTATTCCCGACTACTACCTGAAGCTTAGACGCCCTAAGAACTGTCTCCAATACTACGCGGACTTCAGAGGAACCTTCATGAACTTCAACTTTGATGGGAAGACCTGTATGCCCCCAGATCTAGACTACAAGATTTGCTTTGCGTAAGTTTTCATGCATTTTTTCTTTACTTTCTATACAACTTTCATGAAGTATTAATTTTAACCTTTCCTAGTGTTGCTTCTAAACCTATTTATATCAGCTGAATTAGAACTGGTTCTCAGCCGAACTGACATTATTTGTATCATCTTATTGTATAGTCTCATTTGTGTTCTTTAATGTCTCTGGAAAGCTGTCAATAATGCGATGCATTTCAAAACTATGATCTATATATTATTTTAGTAAGATTGTACATTGCCAAAAATATTTGAAATGTAGATTCCATCATAATCAATATTTCGAAGTTACCATATTATTAATATTATTATATAAGATTATTTAATTTCAGCCACCCTGACAAATTTTGCGGTATTTCACTGTCTGCCCTAGAGTTTGATATCCCCACAATTGCGCCCAAATGTATGGATGGGCATGATGTTGTGGACGGGCTTTATCCTTGTTGCACTGGAGGTAAAGCTGAGTAATCTTATTTTTCTTTATTTGATAGTTTTTTTTGCAAGAATAGGTGTTGGAATTTAATAGTGAAGTCAACTGCTGTTTTGCCATATATTTATATTTTTTTGATAAGGTGTAAACTCTCAATTTTATTGAAGGTGGTGGGATTGCACCCCCTTCCGGATGTTTATATTAAGACATTACAATTTCTTTTAAACTTACAGCTAAGCTCTAAGTGGCTTCTAGGGCCAATATGTGATTTGAGCTGAACACTACCATATTTTAGTAAGAAAAAGTAATAAAATAATTTTTGGGGTAAATTTTTTGGTAGCGGTAATTGGACACTCTCCCAAAAAAGCTTCTTTCCAGGGCCAATGAGAAGCTTCACTACAGGAATACTGTATTGTTCAGCAGAACCCTTCCTTATGACAACACCCTATTACTAAATATCAGTGTTATCTTAGACTTAAGCCTTTTTTGAGTCTGTAAAATTACAAGCTTATATTATAATTATCTATATTTATTGTAGCTAACAAGAGAACTGGAGAGGTATTGCCAGGATATGTGCAGAAGTATGTTGGTCTGGATGGTTATTCTGATGGCAACACAAAGGGAATCTCTTATGTTCATAACCAGATGAGGTAACATTTAGATCAATTAATCTTTACTTTTTGTTAGGAACCTTGTTTTTTATAAATTTAATTTAAACTTTATCTGTTTAGTAAGCTTTATTCGTTTTTCACTTATTAAGAGATTCTCCCAAACCCTGTTAAGTTGATAGATTTCTCACAGCTGGCTGACATAACTATCCCCTACCTCCCCTCACCATCTAAACAAGTATTGAACAATTTGAGAATTTTAGCAATCCTAATTTCATAGAAATTTCTTTTTGTCACAATATTTACGAAGTAATATTAATAATTATTAATATTAAGCTAGGAAAGTTTCTTATTTTCATTGATGGTAATTCTATAAATCTTTAGATATTTCTTCTGTGGATCTAACCTTGGCAGGACAAACTATGTTGTGTCCGAGGCTCGTGGTCCTATGGTTGTACAGGTAGCATATTTTCCAGTATAGCTTTGAAACCTTTTATCTGCTGGATTAGAACCGGTTCTCGGCCGGTTCAGGGCTTTAGCCGCTAGTAGGATAATATTTGATAAATCAAAAATTGAATTTTACTTAGAGTTGATTTCAATCTTAAAAATTTTTATTATAATATCTGCGGAAAACTGTCTATAATATGATTCGATAAATAACTAATAAAAAATCTAAGTAGATTTTATCACTAATTTTTTTATCTTTTTAAATTGGCACAGTACGTTAAATTATACTTTATAGCTTAATTTGGGGAAGTGTGACTCAAAATTATATTTCTACCCAATATTACTGACTTTGAGACTTTTGAAATTGAGATTAGTTTGTTCCTAACTAGCAGTGTTACAATATTTAACCATTTATTTAAAGGGGGGGGGGGCGAAAGTGACACTTTTTGAAACTAAAACTAAAAGTCAAAGGAACTCCACTAAAAAAAGAGTTACAGGTCTGACATTTTGCATGGCAGTTGCTTTATAGGGGTACATTATGGAACTGTGAAGAAACGGCGTCGCAACCGCCGAAAACCGCTGAGAAAAGGCAAAAAAAATTTCGGTGGGAAACGGCGGTAGCGCCGCCGTTTCTTCAGTTCCATATTTTTCCCCTATAAAGGAACTGCCATGCAAAATCTCAGACCTGTAACTCCTTTTTTAGTTGAGTTCCTTTGTTGACTTTTAGTTTTGGTTTCAAAAAGTGTCACTTTCGCCCCCCCCCCTTTCTATGTGTTATGATTTTCTTATGTTTACCTTGTTTAACTTAAAGGAAGCTTGCAAGAAATACCACGTTTTAACTGCTGAAAGACTGCCACAAGTAGACCAAATACCCCAAATTTGAAGCCTTCAGCTTCTATAACAAAAGAGTTCTAGGCATTTTAAAATGACATTTTATGTACAATGAAAATTTTGAAAGAATTGCAATGTTCATGTTGAAAACTTTGAAATTAAACTACGTGGCCTAGAAACAAAATTATAAGCTTATTTTTGTCATAAATTTAGGTTTCCAGTAACTAATTATATTTTTACAATAAAAATACCCATTTTTATAGTCAAAATCATTAAAAAAATTAATTTTAGCTTGCGTTGTACCGAGTGTACTGTAGCCAATCAGAAGGCTGAGTCAGCTTAATAACCAATCACAGCTGAGCTTGTAATCGTTTCACCCTTTGTATCCGCTATGATTTTCGTTTAAAAATGCAATTTAAATCTATTTTTTTCACAGATTTTAACTATGAAATGTGGTGTTTTTATTGTAAAAATGTAATCAGTTACAGGCAATCTAAGTTTCTGACAAAGATAAGGTTATAATTTTGTGTCTAGGCGACGTAATTTAATATTGTTTTTTTCTTTTATGAGCATTGGATATCTTTCAAAAATTTCATTGTACATAAAATGCTATTTTGAAATGCCTAGAACTTTTTTGTTATTGAAGCTGAAGGCTTTAAATTTGGGGTATTGGGTTTACTTGTGGCAGTCTTTCAGCAGTTAAAGCGTGGTATTTCTTGCAGGCGTCCTTTAATCTTATATTATTTATTTTTCTAGGTTTATTCTGATTCTACACCTTGCACTCTCTGTGATGGATATAAAAACCATGGAGTCGGCTTCAAGATCAAATACAACATTAACCTTGGCCACTGCTAGTTTCAGTTTCTAATTTTATTTATTTTAACACTATGTATCTATAGAAAATTATTAAATATATCTTAAAAATTTTAAGTGGTTTGTTTCATTTATTGTTTAATTTGTTGGATTTTTTGACTGCTCCGTTTTTTTGCTCTGTTATTTTTTCTCTGGTTCTTTCACTCTTAACAATATCTGTACCTTAGTTATTTTTTTTTTGTAAGATGCTGATTCTGAGCAGAAGTATTATAAAATTGCGGATTTTTTCTAAATAATATTTGATAGTAATGTCGCTATTTTTGCGTTTTAATAATTTTAAGAATCTTATTTGCATAATCTGTGAAGCTGATTAATATCTGTCGTAAAAGATTGGTCATAATGAAAAATCATATATCATATGGAGAATTATCAACTAATTGAAACCATAATTATAACACTTGTTAAAATTCTTTAAATTTTTAAGTAAATGCTAAAAGTTTTCTTGATATGAAGCGATAAATAAATATTCTAGCTCTTAAGACTAAAATTTCGTTTATTGGCTTATTTTTTGTCTGAAGTTGTTCTTCCGTATGTATTAGGCGTGCACAGGCAGAGTGTATAGTTTAGTAAGGTAGTTATAAACTTAAAACTACAATAAACATCTCCAAAAAATAAAATTGTCTAATAAATGATTTTCCTTTTAATATTATCTTCTTAAAAGTCAGTATCTACATATGGCCAAAGAGGACTATCCACGAAACAGAGCAAGTGATTCTAAGCATCTTTCAGCATTGACCTATAGTATTTTTTTAGTGAATATACTAGGTATATGTTTAATATTTGCTTTATCGTCTAAATTGTTAGGTTTCACTATGGTTTTATATGAATAAAACTTTGAAATGTAAAGCAATTTTTAAAGCAATATCATCAAATGCTTTATTGAGTTCAAAGGACAAAATAAAATAACACTGCAGAAAAGCATCAAATGTTGTAAATTGCAAAAGTACATTAACTGAACTGTTACAAGTTACCAACCCTTTTTCTAAATATACATTTTTAATCACAATAATATACTTTTGTGTCAAAGCTTTTAAACAATAGTTTAAACTCATCAAAACATTCGATGATATTGCACCAAACACTGCTTAACATTTCAAAGTTTTTTTCATATAAAACCATGGTGAAACCCAGCTCATACCAATAACGAAATTAATTCGGAAAAAAATCACGAAACCTATAAGTGTTTTTCAGCTGTCGTTGGGGGGCAACACATCGTAAAATTGACGACCTCTCCATGTGCCCCCCAAATAATATTTTAGATTTAATTCTCTTGTTGGTTATACCTTATTCCTGGGTGAAACCTAACTATTTAGTCGATAAAGCAAATATTAAACATATACCTAGTATATTCACTAAAAAAATACTATGGGTCAATGCTGGAAGATGCTTAGAAACACTTGCTCTGGTTCGTGGATAGTTTTCTTTAAAGTTGATATTTTAATCCTTATATAAAAGTAACCCGAGAAAAAAGAGATCTATCTGTATTGAAGAATCTCACTAACCTCTGAACCGATATATTTCTCCTTTTCATAGCTCCTGGGAATGTTCTATTTTTGGGGAGGGTACCACCACCCTCTCAAGAAATCATCCGTAAAAATATCCATGAAAAAATAAAATAAAATGCAGTTAGTAGGTAGCCTTCCCCTCCACCTATAAAACCTTCTTAAATCTAAAATAAATAATGTGCCCATTTAGGCCTCTAGGGGCGTGGTGGCTAGTGAAATATATTGTAAATTTTGATTGTCAAGTAAATGAACAGACCTTACTTATAGAATAAACTTGATTTTCTAAATGATTAATTATTATTGCTAACAATATGGTAGAAAACTATTGACAATGCACTTGCAATGCAAGTATTAACTAATCAAGATTCAATATAAATCGTCATAGTTTTCAACCCAACAAATGAGAGAACCTGTTTTAAAAAAGTAGGAAGTATAATTAATATCCAGATGCCCTACCTTCCCTTATTCTATTATAGATTGTCTTTGAGCTTCGATTATTGTAATCCTTGTTTTAATTCAAATTCAATTTATTAACCATAGATCCAACAAACCCCGATCTTGGACAATTATCCTCCACCAGGAAATAAAATTCTTTATGATAAATTTATACAAGATAATAAATATGATTTTAATTGCATATTATCACATTTTACTATATTTATATGATGGTTTATATTTATTTCCCATCCAATCATTATGACATATTATTAGCGATAATAATAAATAAACAGTTTTAATAATGATAGCGGATAATGCCCATGTCTGACTAGCCAGGTGCAGTACGTAGCCCTAAGGCTGGAGCACGCCCTTGATGACGTTCGAGCGCTATTGCTGGCCGGCATAGTCAGACTAGTGAATTTGAACATTGCTGTTATAGTTCAATAATAATAAAATTCCGCAATTATGCTTCAATATGCTTGCTACACCCCCAGAAGTCAGTTCGCCTCCCTCTTTGGTTGTCCCCCACCGCCGTGCAATGCCTCCAAATGTGATTCCTAAATAGTAAAGTTAGTACAATTCTTTGGTCCTAGGACCAAGGAATAAGGTTATCAATAGATAGAAGCGCAACTCGTAACAACAATCCATAATTCATCCTATACGTCTATATTCAGTAAGACTAGGTACCTAATTACAGGGAAGTAAACAAAAAATAAAATAAAAAGTCAAGAAGTCTTAAGAATAGGTACCTAAAGAGAGTTCTACTTGCAGTAACCATGCTAGTGAGAGGGAATACAAGGGGTAAGGACAAAAGGAAGGAAAAAATAAAAATAAAAATAAAAGGTGAAAATTAAATTAAATTGGAAGTATTTTGATTTTAATTTAAGTTTTTAATTTTAGTCCAATCCTAATAAATGTATATTCAAGCGTAGAAAAGATTGAAGAAAATGTGCCCATGACCCCCCCCGCTCGGGGTGCCGCACCCCATCTGCCAAGGTCCGAACAACTATGCGTCATGAATCATGCGTCATGAAGAATAAACGAATAAAATTAACAAAAACTTGAGAATTGGATGAGTTCCAATATTCATGAATGCAACAGAAAATATTCAAAAGTGAATATTCTAAAACGTGGGTTTTGTTGCAACAAAACTGCGTCAAAATTCAATTAAGTCTGACAAAAACAAGGACAAAAAATCTTCAAGCGAGAAAAATAACGCATTTTTGTTCGAAAAACGGCATAGGACGCTGTCACCGTCGCGGCGGGAGTCACTCACCACAAGTTTCTTCACCTAACCCCACAGCATTAAGCCGTAGTCCCAGCTCAACAACAACTCCCTAAAAAAGAGAAGATTAATAAACAATTTAAGATAAGTTGAAGGAAAGATAAATTACAACCAGGAATGTAGTTAAGAAAAGAAAAGAAAATTAAAGTATTCTTTCCGGCCGCAGCCCGCAATCCCAGCCCCCGGACAAACTTAGCTTCGATTAAAGTAACTTAGAAAATGACTAAAAATAGTCAATATATCAAGTACATTAAATATTAATCTGCCACACGTCATAAAAAGGTTAAATTTAAATTTAATTGTAGTTAAGAAAAAATGAAAATTTAAACAAGTTAAAATAAAATATTTGGGTTGACATTTTACACAATTCTATTGAGTAGGTAGTTAAAGACTCTTTTTTTGAAAAGTTTAAAATCTTGGATAGTTTTTAAGTTTTCTGGTAAAGAGTTGTAAAGAGTTCTAAGACAACTTTAGAAATTTTCATGAGATCTGGAAAAACACCTGTGCTTATGCTCAGATTATAGATGTATTGCAGTGGAGCCGTAATCGGCCCCGCTGTTCTACATAACAATTTCATAGATACATCAAAAAAATCCTGGCTTTCTTTTGGCTTAATACTAGTTATTAACTCAAATGTTTTCTGCAGTGTAAGGGGGGGAACAAAGATAGTCTCTTCAATTTGTGGAGGGAGAAAATCCCTAAAGTTTTTGTTTGAGATGGGGATGTCTGGGGTTAAACTAGCACCCAAATTACCGAAGAAATTGTTGAAATGGTTGGCGATTTCTTGCTTATCGGTGATCTTGCGATCACCGACTTCAAGATAATCCATTGTTTTTGTGTGCTTTTTTACTCCCAGAACCTCCCTTAATACAGACCATACTTTTTTCCCATCCTTACCCGCAGATTTAATTTGGCTCTGAAAATAATTTTTCTTAGACCTACGGACGCTTCTAAAGTACTCATTGCGGTACGCATTGTACCGCGCCGTATTAAACTCAGAGGGATCATTGCATTTTATCCTATAGAGTGTGTTCTTGAAGGCTTTGCATTTTAAAATGTAATTATTAATATAGGGCTCCTGGGGTATGCAACGCCTGTTGTTTCTAATAGAAACTTTGGGGCAATGAATGTTATATAGGTCAATGAATATCTTTAGAAACGTCTCATAGGCCAAATCAACATTATTTAGAGTAGTAACCACAGACCAATCGGTATCATTTAGCGCATTACAAAGGTTATCATAATTCTCATCTGATAACAGGCGCTTTGTGAATGTTTGAGGTTTTTTTGTTTGTTTGAAGTTTTCTTCATAAAAAACACCAATAGTTATTTTATTTATTGCTAGCGGCTTCGCCCCTAGAGGCCTCTTGGGGCACTTGAGGAGGGGAGAGTCGAATTTGATAAACGCATTTCCTATTTCAGATTTTAAAAGAAAAAAAAAATTTTGAGGGCGGCGGGAAATTTTTTTTTTTTTGGTGGGGGTGGTTGCCCCTCCAACCCATTTTTAATTTGTTAAAAATATAAAAAAGAAATTTTTGGGGAGGTAATTTTTTTAGGGGTGATTTCTCTTGGGAGAGTGGTGGTACCCTCCCCCAAAATAATTATAACTCTTCCCGGGACCTATGAGAAGCTACCCTATTAAGGAGAACCCGATCGGTTCTGCGGTTAGCGAGATCATTCGGTACAAACAAAGAGACAGACATATAGACAAACACACTTCCTGTTACTTTATTATATGGATAAAAAATGCATATCTTGCAGAATCAATTATTTTATGAATCTGAACTGTGGCGTGCAAAGCACTCTGTCTATCCCCCCCCCCCCTCTCCCCTAATAAATTTATGGGAGGATTTTTTTTTTTGGGGTAGAGGGGTGGGGAAGGGGTATTCAAAAGCATATTTTGGATGTAAAAAGACGAGAAAATTACCTTATATGTTAGGCTTTCAATTATTTAACAAAGCGCTTAAAAATATGATAGTTAATATTTCTTTATTGGCTAAATAAAAGTTGAGACAATTTATTTTTTAATGAGGGGGGGGGGGGGGATGGTGCATTTTGTTCAACAAGGGAGTAGTTCGCACGCCTCTGTATTTTATGGAAAATTGCCTTCGTTTAGAATCAAGTTTCATATGAATCTGAAATGTTAACATAAAGGGTCTTTCAAGAGAAATGGATTTTTGCTAAAGAAAAAAGGCTCCAACTCAAAAAAATATTTATATTTTATTTTTTCGAAACTCCGATATTTACATTGCTAAATATGAAATGTTAATTTTGTAGATGCGGACAATTTGGCAGATTTTTAAATTAATTATTGGATTTTTGCATCCATAATTGAGGTGCTTCTACAAGCCTCCAAAGTTTTATAATAACGTTTTCTTATTCGTTGACTTATTAACTGGGGACTTTAACTAAAATTTGATTGGTTAGTTCATTAATTTGGGTGTCCAAACGTTTCAACCTCTAGTAGTTTCTTTAGGGGAAATTTTGTGTATGATCATTGGTGTTGTACATCAATTTATCTGCCATTGTCTTATCCTTTTACGTAATTATGTAATTTTAAGTATTCTTAAGCCTGTAAAATAAAAGTTTAATCAATGAGTGATTTACAAAACAGGGATATAGGAATGGGAATATTGTGAATTTGGCAGTCTCATTGAATTTCATAGGTGTGAAAAACACAATATTATGACAGCGGTAAAGGTATAATATTGAAATTTCTATCATAAGCAATGAAAATCTTTCAAAATTTTCATTGTACTAAAAAAACATTTTGAAATGTCTGCAACTTTTTTGTTATTGAAGCTGGAGGCTTCAAATTTTGGGTATTAGGTCTACTCGTGGCAGTCTTTTAACAGTTGAAGCAGTGTATTTTTTGCTGGGTTCTTTTAAATGTTAATGCAGTGTTAGATCCCCCCCCGCAGAGGCTAGAAATAGGAGAACGTCTACTGTGAAAATACGACGAAACCCGCTACTTCGTTTTCTTTCCATTGTCCCATCCATGTTTTATTTCAGGCCATATAGAATATGCCTGGCATGGAGATGGCGACCTGGAAACTGATTTTAATCAGCTGTATCCTGGCTGTTTATGTTGCCCAAGTATAAATTTATTATGCATGCTCTAGTAACATTTAAGTGTCCATTTTAAGAATCCCTGATTTTAAGGAAAAGTCATGGTAATGGATAAATAGACCGCTTGGCTTTCTGCTTTAATGAAAGCTTACAAGTGGTAGAGTATAACTTTTTTCAAAAGGTAGGAAATATTTACTTCTATTTAGCGGCGGTTTTCCTCAAAGTGCTTATTAAGCACAACCCCCCCCCCCCTTATCTTGAATTAATTAAAAAATAGGGGTTGAGTGAGCCGGATTAGTTGTTTAAATTAGGTAAGGATAAGATAATCTGGGTACTGTGTAGCCCCTGCAGGGATAATGTACCATAAATATAGGTCCCGCAGGCGTAAGACATTGTAAAATAACCATCCCCCTCTTTCTTTAATTCAGTTTATAAATAAGTTGAGGGGGGTGGGGTGGATAATTCAGTGCTTAATATACACTTTGAGGTAAGGTATCCATACTTTGAGGATGATGTCATCATCTTTCTTTTTCCTATTTGAGTAAATCTCTAAGAGATGTTAATCTGTTTTTTTTTATTCTAGATTTCTGCTACGAGTAAACTAGAACAAGCATATGAATCACAGATTAAAGAGGCGTAAGTATAAATTAGTAACTTGATCTTATATATATATCTGTTTATCCAATAAGATCCTGTAAGCTGCTTCGCAATCAGATCATACTTTACACAAATCTTTATCCTGGTCAGTTATTAGGCCATTTGACGTTAGGGTTGAGTTGAACTTCAACTAAAGACTAAAGTGCAAACTTTGACTCTAAGGGCACTCTAGAAATAAATAGTATACGACTTCGCCTCTATTATAAGATACTTGTGGTAGGAAGGGGATAGGGGAGTCATTTTTATGGGCGATTTCTCTTGGGGGTACGGTGTTGTGGTACACCCCCCACAAAAAAAATAGTTATAAACCTTCCCAGGACCTATGAGAAGTTACAATGTAAAGAATAACCATAACGGTTCAGTGGATAGCGAAAATCTTCGGTACAGAAAGACACACTTCCTGTTACTTTTATAAAATAATACTACATTTTTGTTGAAATGAGTAAGTCAGTAAGGAAAGGTTATACATTTAGAGATGCTATGCACCTCAAAACAATGTTAGATGTAAAAAAATTAAATTTTGTTGATCTTGTATAAAAATCATTTTTTGTCTTTTTTTAGAAATATGTCTAAAGAAGAGGCAGGACTTTATACAGCTTTGTGGGATAAATATTTTCCACCAGATAACAACAAAACAGAAACGTAAGTAAAATTTAATTTTAATTACATTGTTGGTGTTTGCTAATCTTCGGGAAGGTAAGGAGGTCATATCTCGACACCACGTCAAAACTAAAGACGTTAAACTGTTTCCTACTGCTGCTATGTCAGATGCACGACATTAATGGTTAGAGTATGGGGAATTCATTAGCCCAAAACAGGCTTGACTCAATGCCATGCACAGTTAGAACTTCTAGACAAAGATCGTGGAATCAAAGAGTTGGTTGTCTATTGGTTGTTACCTTACTTAATACACTAGGCGATTACACTAGGCGTTACACTGCAATTCAAACGCTGAGTATGTTCAAGGTGGTGTGGAGAGGACTTATACCCAAAGCGTTACTGAATATACCCAAAGCGTTACTGAATATACACATACCCAGCGAAACCTTTTAAAAAAAAGGTAGCATGCTACCTTTTTCGATATCTCTAAGAGTAGCATTTTGGCGAACTTTTGTGAGCTCGTATGATGGTAGCTAGCTAGTATTTTAGAGCTCCTACTTTAGTAGCTTCCTACCTCATAAATTATTAGCTTTTCTGCTAACTTTGGCGACCTCGAAAATACTAGCAGAAGAAATAAACGCGATGCCGCTCAAACGTAGCATTTTACAGTGTTAACACACACATACATCAAACACACAATCAACCCATGATCAAAATTGATAAGGAAAAAATATAGTTTATAAATTTGCCACTAGGGACTCAAATAATTTTTTAAAGACTCTATCAATCTTTCTGTTTTCAAACTGAAAACAATAAAAATGGTATACATAATGTTATAGAGTGTTGATAGTCTTTGGTGAAAAAAGTTATTTTTAAAAGGCATTCTTTTTTTTAAAACAACAACAATTATAGAAACATATCTTAATGATCAATATATTAAGCTGAGAATGGTATGATGTCTGCTATGTTGAAAATTTATTCAACTAAGCAATGAATTAAAACATGAATACATTGAGAGACATGAATGAGAATGACATATTCTTTCAATCTTCATCTCTCTCTCTGTCTCTATCTCTCTCTCTTTCACTCTCTTCGTCTCTCCCTCTATCTCGTCCCCCCCCCCTCCCTACATGCGCCTTCCACTTTTCTCTATGATTATAGCTTCCCCCTGAGTTTGGAGCATTTAGGAGTTCGTATAAGAAATGTTTCGAGTCGCCGTCGATATCTCCTTTGACGCATTTTAATGTGTGCTACTATTGTGCGACTTCGCTTCATACTCTGCTACGATATCGATGGCGAACTCGCATGCTACCTTTTGCTTGAAAGGACGATTTTCCAACGTTGTTCGCCAAAAAATTAGGTGTTAATTCATGGCGAATGGGATTCGAGGTAGCATAGGACTCCATACATATATTGCACGAGCTCGTAGGCGACTCTACGGAGAAATGTCTCGCTGGGTAAGGGCTATAGTAACGGTGTCAGGGACTAGTCTCTTATTTGTATTGTGGCCTCTAGAGAGGGTGGGAGAGGCTGCCTTTTCTGTTTAAAAAGAAAAAGTAAAATATATATATATATATTTTTTTTTTTTGGGGGGGGGGGGGCATTTTGTATTATGAGGTTGGTTGTACCCTTCTTCAAGATAGTAACCTTCCCTGGACCTTGAAGAAAATTCACTGTAAAGGAGAACCATTGCTATGACTATTTATCTTACTAGAATTCGAAGCTCTTGAACGGTAGGTC
Source organism: Acartia tonsa (assembly GCF_053477335.1). NCBI lineage: Eukaryota > Metazoa > Arthropoda > Copepoda > Calanoida > Acartiidae > Acartia > Acartia tonsa. The sequence goes on along the minus strand of NC_137268.1, from coordinate 28,127,761 downwards.
AAATGAACACTATCACGTGTAATGTGCAAGAACTGAATAATCAGAATATGTTCGAGTCTAAACATAATTGAAAGTATTTATTGCAAAACTGCTTAAATACAGGATATTGTTTAAGAACATACTTACATTTTTAGGACTTATTTATAGAGATTCTTCGCTTAAAACATAGTACCTTGATGTAATTCCTATTATTCCAAAAATCAGATGAATAGGATAATTATAACACATAAAAACAGTTTGTAGAATAGCAATAAGATAGGAAAATTTTAAATAGCTTCCCTTTTAAAAATAAGAAACTTTGTTTGAACAGTTATACCTACACCCCGCACTATTCCCACGTTGGATATGAAGTTATCATAATTATACCAGGTAGGAAAAGTAATCTATCCAAGCATATCAAGGTTTTAACTATATTTGGATAGAGTATCTACACCCTTCCATTAAAATGTACACATCCCTCCAAAAAAATATTTTTTCTACTTTTTCTTGAAAGAAGGTGTCCTAAGCCCAGTTCACAAAAGGTAAAAGGTCGACTGAGAGAAATTAGAGGTCAACCTTTTTTGAGGTCAACCGTTTTTCAGTCGTACTTTTGAAAATATACTCAGAAAAAAAAATATTTAATGTTCCTTTTTCCCTGAGCAAACAGCTGTTCAGTTAGCTTCTAAAAATTTAGACGGACGTCCTCATGATCCCTAAAAAATAATTTCAATAATATTAAATTTTTCTTGAAAATTAAAAAATGATATCTGCAATCTTAAAGTACTTTGAATGTAATTAGTTATCGAAATCAAAATTAAATATTTTGGTGTTAAATTAATTATAGAAATTTTGCATTGTTGAAGAAACGTCTATCAAATTTATAATAATTTTTTTACAACCTACAGCTGTGAATTGAGCTTAATCAGCTGATAAAAGTCTGACTAACTTTGAAAAAATGGCGGACCAAAACAAACTTATCGAAATTACATTAAAATTAACATTTGTTACAAATAATACTTATTCTTTAAAATGCATTATTATATTATATTTATTTTATTTGTGATATTTTCATGTATCACAATATTAACGTGTGCTTAAAGTTAATAAAAATCTTGCGATGCGAGGCGGGGAGAAGGGTTGGTTTGGGATATAGGTTACTTGTGCCATGTATAATTGTGTTTGCTTAAGCATAAGCTCTTTAAATGAAACTCATTAGTTATTATGTACACTATAAACGTTGGAAACAATATCATCTGATTCTCTTTATAAATTAATACATAAACTGTAGTTAGGGGGAATTTCCAGACTTTATATTATTTTTTTACGTTGTTAGTTTACGTTATATATGTTTAAAATATATATATGTTTAAATATGCAAAATATAACATTCCTTATAGGTATGGTGTATAGGAGGACGCAAAATAATTTATCTTTTGGTGATATATCCCTGTTTTGTTACATATACTCAAACGTTGAAATCTTTTCAGATATTAACTGAAAATGAGGTGCAATCTTTTTTCAAGAAGATGAGTGACGCGGGATAGATTTTGAACGATTTTTTATCAAACAAAACAGGTTTTACATTTTTTTCTTTTGATGTACAATACAAACCACATACCAAAACTTGCAGCCGACACTATTAAAATATTCAAAAAAGTAAAAAGGCAAAAAAGAACTAGAGTAAGTTATTTTTCCTAAGCTTTTTATGTTGTTTAATATATTACGTTTCTGTTAAAATAGTTCAACGAATGCAAAAGTTTTAGCTAATCACCCCCCCCCCCTTTGGCTTCCCCTTTTTTTATCCCTTAAAGGTTTTACACCCCCCTAGTTAAACTGGATTTTGACCTCTTCGCTCATGGTATTATTAAGTAAGGTAACACCACATAGACAACCAACTCTTTGATTGCACGACCTTTAACTTGAAGTCTTACTCTTAACTATGCATGGTAATAAGTTGTGTTTGTTTTCGGCCAATGCATTCCCTTACTCTAACTATTCAATTGCGTATATTGCATAGAAGCAGTAGGAACCATTTTTAACTTCTCTAGTACTGTCGCGGTGTTAAGCTGAGATTCGTAACTATCACATCCCCGACAACGAGCGGATGCAAAATGTGTTAAACCATGGTCACGGGGATAAAAACGCTGGATTTTAGAACAGCAATATATTTATCAATCGGGATTCATAATATTAGTGATTGCTTCGTCCCTAACCTCTTGACGAGGCGAGAATAATAGTCTAAAACCTACCCAAAGCATTTATAAAGTTTCGCTGTAATAAATCAATTAGGATGAGTATTTTATAAATTTATGAGATCTTAAGCTTCAAACTGTCTTCTTTATTATTACAATTTGTCTATTTGCTTCACCTCTAGCCCCGAGCTAGGTCAGAAAAATAGCACCCAACGAAATGTATACAGCTTCTATGAAAAGTAAAACCACGTTGGACCAGCAATATCTGAGATATTTATCTACGCCCTAGCCTCTACATGACGAGATCTTAGCTTTATTCATGAAAAACGTTTCTACTTTATATTTTAGGAAGTATGTCCTTCTGCCTTTTATTGAATTAAAAGATACTTTAGTCGTTGATTCTTTCATTAACATGGAATTGTCGTTCACTTAACCATACCTAACACAACACTAGAATATTCTAGATTAATTTAGAGTTCCAGTTACTTCATTTAATCTTAACAATAACGAGAAAAAACTAATAATGACAACACTGTGAGCTACAATTGAATCAAGACAAAAGTAAGTGCCGAGCCCTGGGACCTATGTAGGGTGAAAATAGACATAAATCCTTGATGATTCCAGGTGGAGACAAAATATTTCAGCGGGGTCTTTTGGTTTTTTTTCAATTTAAAGTTCTGAAAAAAAATTAAAAAAAATATGAAAATCATTAATAAAAACCAAACAAAAAATAATTTTCAATATTTTTTTTCACAAAAAGATACAAACAACTTATATACATGCCATAAGCTTTAAAAAAATCATAATTTTCAAATTTAGACCTTTAATATAACGATTTTTAGAAAAAACCTAACAACAAATTCTAACATACTTCTGATGAACATAGCAATAAAACGTCTTTTGCAAAATATTTAACATCAAAAATAAATAGCACTTACTAAAGACTTTTTTTCATTTAAACTTATACTTTTCACATTAATTAACTTTAAAGATTGATTTTTTAAAAAGAAAGGTTGCGTGATTTTTTTATTCATAATTAATTGCCTAATTTTGAGATTCAGATAAAAAACCTTACTGCTTTATATCATGGGATACTCTACGAGCAGCGGCTACGCCTCTAGAGGCATTTAGGGGCCCTTAGTTTGGGGGGGAAGACGAACCCCCCCTTACAGTTACAGTTTTTTTTAATGAAAAAGTTAAAAACATTTATTTTGGAGAGTTAATTCTCTTGGGATAGTGATGGTACCCTTACCCAAAATAGTAATAAACCTTACCAGGACATATAAGAAGCTACCATGTAAAGGAGAACCATATTGGTTCAGTGGTTAGTGAGATCCCTTGGTGCACAAAGACTCACATAGAACCTGTTACTTTATTATAAAGATACATATATACACAGAAACTCTACAATCAGAGTATGTCTGTTTGTTCATCCGTCTGTCTAATAACATTACAGAATATATTTATTTGGTACTAGCGGCTACGCCCCTAGAGGCCTTTAGGGGCACTTGAGAGGGGAAGAAGTGGTTGAATTCTACAACTAGATTTTTATTTTAGACTTAAAAAGAAAAAGTTATTTTTTGTGTGTGAAATGGGGTCCTTTTTTAGGGGGTGATTACTCCTAGGATGGTGGAGGTACCCTCCCAAAAAAAGTTATGAACCTTCCAAGAACCAATGAGAAGGTACATAGAAAAAAAAGAACCATTGATCATTGTTAATTACTATTCAGGGATCTAAAGGAATAAGACAATGACCGCTAAATTGATTTACATTCCCAAATATGATACATGGATAACCCTTCTGTATGTTTCAGTTAATAGTTGAAACGTTGGGCACTTAATTTAATAATCCAACCAAACAAAAATTGCAACAGGTCCCCTAAGTAGTTAAGCCAACGAACAACAAATTGCTATATTAAACTATGGGAACTAATAATGTAATAAACAGCCCATTGTCCCATCTCGTTTTTGTATCTGTATGTTACACTTGATATTTTCTTTATTTGTATTCTTTTAAACGTAAGAGCTTCACTAATTATGGATGTTGTCTTTTTCCCTTGTTAAATCCAATTACCTAAATCTGAATATTCTTTGAGGTTGATAATTACAATTATATTTTATTAAATGGAAAAAGAACAATTTAATCATAATTCAAGATAAAAATTATTTCATCACTAGCGGTTTTGCCCCTAGAGGCATCTAGGGGGCTCTTGATAAGTGGGGGGAAGTTGACCCCTCCCCTACTTTCAGTTATAGTATGTAAAAGAAATTTTTTTTTTAAATGTTTGGTAGGAACTCATTTTTTTCTAAACTCAAAACTTCTCAATACCATGAAAAGCTGGAACCAAGAAGAACTATATCAGTTAAGCGGTTACAAAGAATCTTCGGTACCGACAGACACCCTCACACACACACACAAACACACAAACAGACGGACAAAGAAACTGTTACTTTTATATAAGGATTAATAGACACTAAACTACTCCTTAATATGTTGATCCTATTATCAGTCTAAAAGATAGGTCAATAAAGAAGAACCAAATTGGTCCAGCGGTTAGCAAGAATTTTAGGCACAGACAGAAATCACACGGACATCCTATCTTTTTTATACAAGGATATAACTTTTAAACGATAGGAAATTTTTTTTTTCCAGATGATATTTCTCTCCCTTCTTTAAAGCACTAAATAGATTGATGTCTGTTTGTCCATCTTTCTGATGCTTAAGAACTGATATGGTTCTTTTTTTACTTTATTATGTAGCTTCTCATTGGTCCTTGGAAGGTTCATAACTTTATTTGAGAAAGAAAAGAGAAATTGCCCCTTAAAAAAGGACCACAACACACAAAAAAAAACTTTTTCTCGTATTCATTCGAATCCGGTGGATAGGAACCGGTTCTCATCCATACGAAAAAACTATGTCTAGCATCGTATTATATCCAGCTTTCTACGAATATAGAATGTACAATCATAAGATTAAAACCAGTTTTTTTAGCCGGTGCCTTCGGCACCTCGGGGCTAAAAAAACTAGTTTTAATCTCATAATTGTACTTTCTATATCCGCGGAAAGCTGTTTATAATACGATGCGAGAAATAAATATTCTTTTTAAGCCTAAAATAAAAATATAGTTGTTGAATTCAACCCCTTCTTCCCCTCTTAAGTGTCCCTAAAGGACTCTAAGGGTGTAGTCGCTATAGCAAAATAAATATATTCTGTATTGTTTTTATACAGACGGATGAACAAACAGACATACTCTGATTGTAGAGTTTCTTTGTATATATGTTTCTTTATAATATAGTAACAGGTTCTATGTGAGTCTTTGTGAACTATGGTTCTTCTTTACATGGTAGCTTTTCATATGTCCTGGTAAGGTTTATTACTATTTTGGGGAAGGGTACCACCACTATCCCAAGAGAATTAACTCTCCAAAATAAATGTTTTTGACTTTTTCATTAAAAAAAACTGTAATTGTAAGGGGGGTTCGACTTCCCCCCCAACCAAAGGGCCTCATATGCCTCTAGAGGCGTAGCCGCTGCTAGTAGATTATCCATTAATAAAAAGTTTTTATCTGAATCTAAAATTAGGCAATTAATTATGAATAAAAAATCACGCAACCTTTCTTTTTGAAAAAATCAATCTTTAAAGTTAATTAATGGGAAAAGTATAAGTTTAAATGAAAAAAAGTCTTTAGTAAGTGCTATTTATTTTTGATGCTAGATATTTTGCAAAAGACGTTTTATTGCTATGTTCATCAGAAGTATGTTAGAATTTGTTGTTAGGTTTTTTCTAAAAATCGTTATATTAAAGGTCTAAATTTGAAAATTATGATTTTTTTAAAGCTTATGGCATGTATATAAGTTGTTTGTATCTTTTTGTGAAAAAAAATATTGAAAATTATTTTTTGTTTGGTTTTTATTAATGATTTTCATATTTTTTTAATTTTTTTTTCAGAACTTTAAATTGAAAAAAATCCAAAAGACCCCGCTGAAATATTTTGTCTCCACCTGGAATCATCAAGGATTTATGTCTATTTTCACCCTACATAGGTCCCAGGGCTCGGCACTTACTTTTGTCTTGATTCAATTGTAGCTCACAGTGACAAGATACTTTTAATTTTAAAAGTATGAACTAAATTTTGAACTTAATCAGAACCTTCACTGTAAGAGAGAACCATAGCGGTTCAGCATTCAGTTAAATCTTTCAGTACACACAGAAAGACATCCTATTACTGATATTAGGATGTATACCAATAATACTGTTGTTTATGTTATTTATAAATTTTAGGGTGTAAGCAGACTGGCCTACAAGCACTTATATACAACACTCCTTTCACCACCAACATAATAAAATTTGTCTGCACACTACATCCTATAAGGTAAATATGCGCAGCATCTCTTTTAAAGGATAAGACTTCACTTTATTTATTTAAAGACAATAAAATCCCCTCCTTTCGTAAAGTTTTCCTATGTGGCTTTATAAGTATAGCCGCTAGTACCTATGTATCTTGTATGTATCTTAATTACCAAATGAGAAAATATTTCCCCCATAAAACGAAAAACAAAATGAATTATGCAGTACCTTTGCTTCTAAAACAAATGGTTAGAATCTACTATTTAATTAAGTATTGTTTTTTTCAGGAAACAATGACGTTTAGTTGCATGGAAGAAAAAAAACATTCAAATATTAATATTTTAAGATTCCTAATTATACTTAAATGATTTGTAACAAAATAAAATAAGATAATTCTTATATTTTTATTAATTCTTTGGTTTAATGTGTGAAGCTACTCTTTAATTCCACGTTTTAAATATGATCTTTTCTGTTCTGTATCCCATAGCAGCTGGTCATCCCTATGGTATGGGAGGCTATTATCTCAGACTCATATTTTTTTTCGATTTTCTTTATATTCTATTATATTTATCAGGAATCTAATGGGATAAGACAATTGCCGATAAATTGATGTACATCCCCAATGATAACATAAAAATTACCCCTTCTGTAGATTAATATTAGTTGTTAAAGAATTTGAACACTCAACTTAATAAACCAACCAATCCAAATTCAGTAAAAGTCCCCAAAGTCAAATGCAATGGTAGTATCCTCTATATTATGATAAACAGGTATGAATCTGTTTTGCTTTTATTCTTTATGAAAAAGAAAAGAGGAGGCGTCGAACCTAACACGTTTTTCTGTCTGACTCAAAGGAGCTCGCTCATTACTGGAATTATATGTTTCACCTTTACAGTAAAGCTTCTTACAAGTCCTGGTAAGGTTCATTTTTATTTTGTGGAGTAGGTTATTCACCAAGATGAGAAAAAAAAAATTAAGATTTAAGGGTAAACCACACAGCCTCCATCCTCTTCTAGAAGCGTAACCGATGTATTATATACAGTAAATTGGCCCAGAAAGAGGCCTAAATCATATTTCAATGTGCTGGACCGAGCCTAATTATAGAAAAGCTTCGCTTAAAAAAAATAATTTAAAATATTCATAAACTGTAAAGATATAGTGGCGAGACCGCTGCTGTTATCGAAAACAGCTATCTCCTGCCATTTTTTTGTGCTATTTATCGTCAATAATTTTGAAATATTTGCAGGTAAGGGGCGGGGGGAGGCTGTTTATTACACTAGTCCCTAAAGTATTATAAAAACATTTTCTTCGTTGGCTCAACAACTTTGGGGACTTTTATAGAATTTTGATGTTAATTTATTAAGTTGGCTATCCAAACGATTCAACTACTTTTTGTAATCTACAGAAAGGGCAGTTTTGTTATTCATGGTTGGAAATATACATCAATTTATCAGCCATTGTCTTCAGATCCCGGATTATTTAAGACAAAATTATTAATTTCTTTGATAAAAGTTCACCTTATGTTTGCACTTATTTTTTTTTGTTCTTGTTTTTTAAACAGGAAGCAAAAAAAGTTTTCTCAATGATTTAAACTTGTCTAGGTAATTTAGAGAGAAATAACCAAAAAGGACGGGAGTAGTTTATTATTGAACCACATTAAAGAACTGCCATGTTTAATCTTTTTAGTACAGAAGCTACTCTATAATTTGAAATGTCTTTTTGTTGAATAAGGATGACAAAAATCCATAAAAGTGAAGCTCTGAAGTGAAACGGTAGTATAAACAAACATTATTGAAATGTAACAGGATCTCTGTAAGTCTGTTCAAATGGATCCCTCTTTAACGTGTAACTTCTCTTTGGTTGTGGAAGGTTTTTTAGCTATTTTTGTGGAGGGTACCAATACATCCCCCCCGTCTAAATTTAAAAAACTTTTTTTTTTAAACTAAAATAAGATAGGTAGTTGAATTCAACCCCCCCCCCCCTTCCACTCTAGTGCCTCTAAGTGTATATTTACACTAATAATGAATAATTATCCTATTATTTAAAGAAATCAGTTTTTGTTTGATTATTAAGATCTCGATACCAAACCACTGAACCACTAAGCTGTGTTGGAACATTTCTGTCGCCTTTTGATGCTCAGCATGCATCTGCTAGTCATCCTGATATAAAACCAATGGGATGTTTGTCTGTCTCTACCAAAGGATTCGCTTGACCTATAAGGTTCACTTTAACAGATTCTAATAGGTTCTGGGAATTTTCAGTAGTAAGGTATAAATCGCCCTTGGAAAAAAAAATTAAAGCTGAAGGTAAACTACACACACCTCCCTTTTAGGATAAAGAAACCCCTAAATGCTAGAGTGTAGCTTCTATTTGAATATAATATCACGCAGTGTCTAATTTTTTTGATTGTTAAAAAATCAAGGTTAATAGAAGAATAACTTAAATAAGTTTCAATGGACATTCAGACTTTCCAGAAATGTACAGTTTATATACACGCTAAATTTTGCATATTACAGAAATCATCTTTACAGGACTAAGTTAAAGGAATCATCAAGCTAAGTTTGAATTTAATTACATTTGAACTAACCTAAGAACATCCATAAAAGCGGAGCTCTAAAAGTAACAGTACAGTAACAAGCCCTTTTCACTCCACAGGGGGAGCATAGGCCGCTGACAATATGTCAGTGTTTCTGTAACAATGTGGCTTTTTTTATGGATATGGGATCAGGAATAAGGTATAACCAACAAGCAAAATAAATCTAAAATAATATTTGGGGGGCAAATGGAGAGGTCGTCAATTTTACGATGTGTTGCCCCCCAACGACAGCTGAAAAACACGTATAGGTTTGGTGATCTTTTTCCGAATTAATTTCGTTAATGGTATGAGCTGATATGGGATAGGGTTGTCAGCCCTAAGCCCTATGATTGCGGTGTAATGCATCCATTTGCCCATCCGACAATCAACCCTTTGATTGCACGACCTTGGTCTGAGAAGTCCTAACTGTGCATGGTAGTGAGTTGCGCCTGTTTTGGGCCAAGGCAATCCCCCTACTCTAACTGTTTATGTCGCGCACCTGACATAGTAGCAGTAGGAACCATTTTTAACGTCTTTAGTTATGACGCGGTGTTGGACCGAGATTCGAACCTATCACCTCCCTGACGACGAGCGGATGCGCTACGAGTTGAGCTCTAAAACATTAGGACAAATGTGCATTAACACTTATAGAGTGTCAAAACTGAATAATCAGAATTTAAATGTATAAGAGTTGAAGCAAAATTGTAAGAAAATTTGTTGAAAAACTACTTGATACAGATTAATGTTTATGGACATACATACAATTTTAGGACTTGAATATGGAGTTGCTTTGCTTATAATATTGTACATTGTTGTCTCAGGAATTAGTATACAAACAAGGGTGACAACATCCATAAAAGCGAAGCACTGAAACATTAGGACAAATGTGCATTAACACTTATAGAGTGTCAAAACTGAATAATCAGAATATAAATGTATAAGAGTTGAAGCAAAATTGTAAGTAAAAAAAAACTGCTTGATACAGGATAATGTTTATTTCTAAGTCGTACCTAGCTATTTTAGGAATCAACATGCAAAGTTTGAAATTAATAAGACAATTCTAACCTGTTTAAATTAACGAAAAAAACTAACTGTAACGGACGGACGGATGAACGGACGTACGGATGGACGGACGGACGTACGTATGGACCGACCCTAATTATAGAAAAGCTTTAAAAACTCTTGTTAAAAAGAAGCCATGATGTTAAGAAATAAAAAGGATTGATTGAAGGGATGATTATATTTTATTATAGATTTGAATATCATTATACAATCATAATTTGAGGATGAAATTGAGTAAAATATGTAAAAGTTATCACAGAAACATTGAAAGCAGGTTTTTTTTTCTCGAAATGTTGATGCTTCAAATTACATGTGATTTTGTTGCTAAAAACTTTAATTTAATAATTTAACATAAGGGATAGTTCTTTGACAGATATAAAATATAAAGCTTGCGAAAGTTGATTTACAAAAAAATGTATTAATAATAAAACAAAGTTGACAATGTACATTAGAATTGAAGCATAAAAAATTAAAAGATGACTAGAAAACAGATTAGGTAACAAATTAGCATTTATAATGAATGCTAATAAATAAGATAACTCATCTGGAATAATTTTATAAGCATGTATAATAATGCAATTGAGTTACATGCATCTTTATCTACAATAAAAAAGCCATTAGAGCAACGAGAACTCAAGTTCTTGCTAAAACATAGAAAGTAAAGATACTTGTCCTTTCATCTATAGACACAAAAGTCTCGTAGAACAAAGTCAAACTTTAAATTGATAGGTACTTTTATCTAAAAAAAATGAAAATTAAAGGGGGGGGGGGGGAATGTGGTGACTCGTCACAAGACTTACCAGCAATTTTATTTTGGGTGCTACTCCCTAACTTTTAGAGATAATTGGGTAAAATTTTAAATTTCTTTTGGTTGTGTCTCTAATTACCCCAAGTTTTGGTATCTTTAAAAAACGGCGGACATACCGCCATTTTCCGCCGCCAAAAAATAACATGGCGAGAAATGCAATAAAATTTTTTTTTTGGAGGCGGCGGAAAACGGCGGGAGCGGTGGTACTGCCGCCGTTTTTTATCAAAATATTTTTTACTGACCAACCCAAATATATTTTGTTTCAATATCTTTAAAAGTACAGGATAACACTGAATTTAAGATATACCTTGATAAACAAGAATTTGAAAAAAATGACGTGTTGCTTGTAAAGGAAAAAAATTTTGCAAAAAATAACATGGTCTTAAATGATTCCAAAGCGTAATTCGGGGAGAAATGCATTAAAAAAAAAATTTTGGGCGGCGGCGGAAAATGGCAACGAACGGCGGGAGCGGCGGTCCCGCTGCCGTTTTTTTTAAAGATACCAAAACTTCAGGTAATAAGTGACACAACCAAAAAGATTTTACCCAATTATCTCTAAAACTAAGGGAGTAGCACCCAATATAAAATTGCTGGTATGTCGTGTGACGAGACACAACATTTACCCACCCCCCTTAAAACACCAAAGATAGACGGACATTTCAATTAAGAGTTGAATTTCATAGTTTAAATATAAGAGGGATGTGTGCAAGGGCAGATTATTTATTTTTTATAATAAAGTTGTATCAAAATCTTTTCATTGGTTTGGTATAGACTTTGGGCTAAACCATGCACACATTCTTCTTATTATATTTATTACTATACGTCGACAGATGATTTTTCTTGTGTGTTGGTATAAAATTGAGTTTCATCTCGTTGGTTTGATTTCCTCCTACTTAGGCTAACTGGAACCTCTAAAAAAGTAAATACTTTTAGTTGCAAAGGTACTCTATAATTCGAAATTTCTGTCCATTTTCACATTGTGACATATTACAAGAGGAGCTTTGGACAAAAAGAGCAACTACATCTGTCATAAATGATTACAATCTTTTACTAGCGGATACACTCAAGAGCACTTACCTGCACCTATAGGAAGCTTCACTGTAAAGGAGAACCCTATCGGTTCAGCAAATAGCGAGATTTTTCGCTACAGACAAAAAAGCATACTGCTTTATAAAATACTATTGTTATTTAGGGCTCTGTATTCGAAAATGGCAGAAATGGTCTAGGAAGATAGCTTAAACCCATAAAATCGGAAATTAAACAAGCATAAAACCTTCACAGGACCAATGTGAATCTTGCATAAACTAGAGAACCCAATCGGAACACTAGTTACTTAAATCTTAAGCTTCAGACAAAAAATCGTATTACTTTATATAATAGGAGGAGGAGGATAGGATACAAAGAAAGTTTTTTTTGTCCGTAGCACTTATCATTGAACCTATAGTTAACTATTTTGAGGAAAGATTTCTCCACCCTCCCAACAAAAATTGACCTTGCCCCCCCCCTAAATTTTTTTTCTTTAAAAATTAAAAATGAAGGGGGGGGGGGAAAGTCGACTACCACCTCTTTTGCGCACACCCTCCTGGCACAACACTGTGCACGCCACTATATATTTATCTGTAAGTTCTAATTTAGCATGGTTATAAGTTGCACCTGTTTTGAATTTTAACGTCTTTAAGTATAACGCCGTGTGGGGCCGAGATTCGAACCTAACACCTTACCAAAAACAAGCGGATGCGGTTCGTGTTACGCCTCAGCCGAGACTTACCTTTATATTACCTTTTATAAATAACGGAGAGAAATAAGCTGAAAATCATTTCTTAATCTCTGAAATTTAACACGGAATAATACTCAACATTCTAATTGTTCACACTTATTTAACTAAGATATAATGGAATAACATAGTGGACTTCTAGCTTTCATTAAAGATTAACAATGAAAAATACACGATTAAAAGGTAAATAAAAGTTTCAAACAAATTAATATTTTTGATGATTGCTAACAAAATCACTATCCCTTTTATAATCACATTTTTCGACTTGCAAATAACTTCTTGTAAAATTAATTCTTCCCATATTTCAAATCTTTAAACTGTTGTTTACAAATTACGAATCTCTTCAATCATATCAGCTGATCATTAAAATATTGATTTTTAAAAAAATACAAATTGGTGAGTAGCTAGCTCAATATAATTTTTTGGTAAAGGTCTCAAAAAATAAAAAAAAATCATTATTTTTTTCCCTTCAAAGTTAAAGTAAAAAGAAATATTATTACAAGTTTTAAAAAGACAGCTTTTGAATAATTTTTAAATAAACTTTGACCACGATCAGGGATAGAAAGATAAACCAACGATTTATAATATATATGCAAAATGAGACAAAGTATAGAGTAACTTTTTTTTCGTTAAACAATATAATTATACTTGTAAATAGGAAAAATGGGGTTATTATTTCAATCTCTAATTATTTTCATGTACAAAAACTTTGTAATAGCAGCAAAAAATAAGAATGTGTTTAGGTTGGGTTATATTTCAGTTGTACTAAAATCGGTTGACCTACTGAAAAAAAGGTCGACCTCTAAAAAGCTTTTGTGAACCGGGCTTTAACTTTTATTTGTATAGCTAGTCGGTGTTTTTAGTAAGTAGTAGATGTAAAATTTTCCATAGAATTCAGATATACAATCGGTTTTTTTTGTAGACCTCTTATTTTTTAAGTAATTTGAGTTTAATAAAAATTAAGTTGGTTTTAAGGTACTAAAACGCAATAAAAAAAAGAAGAAAATGGCCATTGTGAACAAAAAAAGTAAGATCTTTAATTTGACACCTTACTTTTTGAATTCTGTCAGGTAATTATCAAAAAATCGATTTTTTAAAACCTCGGTTTAATCAAAACTTTCAAGGTAAATATCCTAAAATAGGCATAAAAAATATGTGTTCTTATATACTTTTAGAATCAGAAAAATATTACGAATCCATTACAAGCAAAAATGAAAAAAGTAAAAAAAATAAAAATAAAAAAAAATGGCCTGACATATTATTTTGTACAGTGTGTCGGTATGTATTTCTTGTATTCCCCGGCAAGTTCGAACCCATTAATCCCTTTTTCCTTACACCAGAATTCCCCAGAGAATGAGTGTGTTACGTGGCATTCCTAACTATCTCCGCGCGTGGCTTGTAAACAAACAAAAGAGACGCGCACTTTTCCTTTGATATTTCCCATGTGAGGAGCTACGTGAATGAAAATAATGTATTGCTTGAATACATGTGCTCTGATATGTGGAAGATCTCAAATAAGCCTTCCTGCTTAGTTTGACATCATATGTGGTAAGAATTTATCTTTTAATTCTTGAAAATAAGCGTAGAATGGTACAAATTTATGAAGAAATTTAAATCATTAATTTTTCAGCAAATAGACCATTTAACTGCTAAGTTTTGATATACGAACATTTACTTTTATATTGTTGATTATTTTATTTTAAAATTATCAATTTCTGATGCGATTTAATATGATTCGTGCCAATTTTAAGTTTTTTAGAAAATTCATATTTTTTATTAAATTAAAATCACGCAACCTCGATGCTAAAAAATAATAACAATTAATTTTATGTAATTAATTCTTATATTTCTGTTTTAGACTTACTGTTTTCATGGTAATAAATACACATTCGTAAACTTCACTATGTTGGTCATTCGGGAGGCTTCGAGATAAGATTTCGAGAACGGCTAGGCATTGCGTTCCGAAACAATGAAAACAAGACAGAACAGATGCAGCTAAGAAGAATCTGTGAAGTTTTGTGAATGTGTTGGTTGTGATACCTTACCACACATTATTATAGTCATAATCAGTACAGTTAACTTTAGTGACAATCATGGGTCCTAAAAAGAATAAAGGTGATCAATTGGGAAAGCGGCTGCGCCCAGCCGTTGAGGCCCTAACCAGTGAGCTAAGTAGAGTGATGAAGTTGGTCAGTGATACTTCAGAACTTGATGTTAGACATCTCACTAAGGAGTCAATCCTTGTCCACGACAAGTTCGAAACATTCGACAGCATCATGGTCGGTTTTAGCAAGCTTGGTTTGAGAATCCAAGAGCTTGATGAGTTTAGTGACATTTATTCTGATATAGTTACTGTGCAAAAAGACTATAGTGCCTTGAAGGATGCTCTTGATGCTATAGAAGAGCTTAGTGACATTCAAAGTGTTGTTGATTTAGTTGGTGATAATTTGCCTAACCATCAGGCTGAACTATATGATCGATGCTTGAAGATCGTGAAAGTTATTAAAGGGTCATATTTTCCCTTGCCCGATCCAATTATAAACACTTTGTCTGCATTGATGAAACAATTGGCTGAGGTTAAGCTTGAACCTGTGAAGCCACCCACGACGACGGCGGGTGCCCCAGCAGCATCGCCATTTGTGTCACCGTTTGGCACACCACAGTTCGCCACCGGTTCTATGTTCACGCCAGGATATATGAATCGTGTTGATGAGCGGCTTCTCCCCTCATTCGACGGCCAGGAAGCATCTTACGTAAGTTTTAAGGACAATTTTAAAAAGCTTACTGTAGGACAGGACCCGTCGTATTTGCAGTTATTGTTGAGCAGTGAGAAGGTCTGTAAAAATAAAGAGCTGAGACTCCAATTAACTCAGATTCAATCGCATGAATCTCAGTGGGCTTACCTTGACTCGCGTTTCAAGTCTAAGACACGTCAAATGCTCTGCCTTTTCAACCAATGGGAGAAAAAGTCTAAGCCGTCGGACTCCAACCAGATTGTGACTGTGTTAGCAGAGTTCGGTGGTGCAGTTAGCCAGCTGGAGCAGCTGACTAAAGATGACGAAGATGATGAGGTTACCACCAGCCAGTGGTTGACCGTGATCCTTCTGGAGATGTTATCCAAGAAGTTACCTCGAGACTTTCAAGACAAGCTTAATTTGGCATTGGGCTCAATGGACGTCCCAAATGTGCCAAAGTTAATGCAGATTATCGAAGAGCAGAGGGGCGCTATTTTAATGCGGTGCTCGACTGATATGGACACCCCCTCTAAGAAGAAGGGTAATCCTGCGGCAGCAGCTACAGCCGTAGGTAAACCTGGGTCTCCAGCAAAGACCAAGAAGAAACAGCCTTGCCCGTCGGAAGGTTGCAGTTCTGAACACTTGTTATTTAAGTGTTCCAAGTTTAGGGATCTGTCTGTTCCTGAACGTAAAAACTTTATCAAGAAGATCGGCGCCTGTTTGCTTTGCCTTCAAAAAGGACACAGGGTTGCTGATTGTCCTAAGGCCGATAGACTTGGCAGCTGTACCATAGACAGCTGCAATCAGCCTCATAATTCATTATTACATGAATCTGTTGCTGGTGGACAAGTTGCGGCAGTTTATGAATCACAGTTGTTCAGCAAGAACAATTATATGCTGATGTTGCAGCAGCTCCCAGCCGTGGCGGCTGACAAACGCCAAGTCACCGTCAACGCGATGTGGGATAGTGGAGCAAATCTCACACTAATTTCTAGAAGTATCGCCAAGAAGTTAGAGTTGCCATCAACTGGTCGCACAGCTACTATTTCTTTGGCGGATGGAAAGAGCCAAGCATGTCCTACGGTTAAAATCTGCTTGGTTGACCGCAACCGGAATTGCCATATTCTGGAGGCGGCGGTAGTGCCCAGCATTGGTACTGATGAAGGGTTACGTTCTATTGATCCTGCAGCCGCCGCCGAGATTTTCGATATGAAGCCTGATAATTTCTCTATGGTTGATGGTAAGATAGATGTTCTTATTGGGCACCTGACACCAGCTATGTTCCCATGTGCAGATAAAATGGTTGGTGATTCTAGACTGTACAGAAGCTTATTTGGTACAGGTTATCTAGTTGTGTCTGCAGACGGCAGGACTGTTGCTAATCCTGTCGCTTGTAAAGCTACTAAGCTAGAGGTCAGCAAGATGGAGTTCCTTTCCACGGAGAGTCTGGGAATACAGCCGCCATCAATGTGCAGCGGCTGTAAGAACTGCCGCCATTGCGCTGCCATTGCCGCTGGGCAGTCCGCCTTGGACGTGCGCAAGCGGCAGCTGATTGAAGAAGGTTTGACGCTGGATCTTGAGAGCCGTATCTGGACGGCTTCATATCCTTATAAGACGCCGCCAAGTGTGTTGTTTGATAATTCAGAGCAGGCGTACAAGATTTGCCTGCGTGACCGGCAAAGAATGGTCAAAAAAGGCGAATATGATACTTTCTGCCAAGTGTTTAAAGAAGCTGTTTCTCGTGGCGTGTATGTTAGAGCGTCGCCAGAAGATCTGTCTTATACTGGGCCTGTTTATTATTCGAGCCTGGTGTGTGCATATAAAGAAAGTATTTCCACGCCGTTGAGGATATGCGCCAACAGCAGCCTCTGTTGCAAGGGGATGAGTCTCAACAGTATTATGATGGATGGGCCAGTTCCATTATATTCCCTGATGCATAATCTTATTCGGTTCAGAAGCTACAAGTGTGCGCTTGTGGCTGATATCCAGAAGTTTTATAACAGTTTGTTAGCTACCTATGAAGATTCTCAGCTGAAACGCGTATTTTTTGCTGATACAGTTGATGGAGAGCCGGAGGTTTACCTCACCAAAACTGTTAATTTTGGCGAGGCCCTCGCAGGCGATATGGCCGTGACCGCCCTCAGACTCACTGGTCGTATTTTTGGTGGAAGATCCCTGCAGGATGTTCATGATGTTTATGGATCTGAGAAGATTAGAGGTTCTGATGTTGTAGCCAAGCAAGATGTGTGGAGAGATGTTCAGCAGCCGCTCAGATCTGAATTTGTGTTGTATCAAGATCCTCCTTCTGTGAAATTGGAGACTTGTACTTACGTAGATGACCACTTAAGCGGTCATAACAGTAAACCTGAAGCTGTCCAGCTGGTCCGAGAGCTGGAGCAGATGATTGAACCTGGAAATTTCAGATTTAAATCTGTTATTTATTCTGGAGATGATGTTGACAGAGCAAAAGTTTTGGGCATTGTTTGGGACCCAAAACAGGATATATTGTTTTTGCCTGTTAGAGCCAACCACGGCGCGAAGATTAAAGGTAGAAAGTTGCTGGAGGACCTGGACTTGGAGGATCTCTGGAGAAGTCTACCTGAAACGATAACTAAACGAGAAGTTTGGAGAATCGTACAACAATTGTACGACCCGTTGGGTTTAGCTTCACCATTGTTGCTTAAATCCAAGCTGTGTCTACGCTCAGTTTGCATACATGGATGTGACTGGGATGATTCCATACCTGGAGAGTTGAGGTCTGAGTTTGTGAGCAGCCTCCAGGACAGGGCGGCGCTTGGAAATGTGTCGTTCAGACGTTCGATGGTTCCTGATAAGCCATTGGGGCTTCCAATGGTAATTGGTTTCTGTGATGCATCAAGCTCAGCCTATGCAGCCATTATCTACCTGAGGTGGCCAATTGCTGGAGGATTTGATGTAGTTTTGTGTTGCGCCAAGTCACGTGTCGCACCAGTTAAGATGGAGTCTATACCGAGGTTAGAGATGCTATCTTGTCTAATCTTGGCAAGGCTTGTGGATACAGTTGTCAGAGCCCTACCATTTGACATCTCTGGCAAAGTATTTTTTAGTGATAGCAGCTGCGCCCTAGCACAATTATCTAGTGACAGTGTTATGCTAAATGTCTTCAACAGTCATCGTGTTTCTGAAATACAACAGTTGACGAGCCCTGAAGATTGGAGATGGGTACCTACCCAACACAACATTGCGGATTTAGCTACGCGAGGTTTGTGTACAATTGAGGATGTACAACCTGGATCTACTTACCAGGAAGGTCCAAGCTGGTTGCGCCTGGAACAGGACCAGTGGCCCGTTAAAACGGCGGGTGAGGTTAACGCATCTATTCCTGAGAGTGAGCTTAATCCAAAGATGGCGAAGCTCAAGGTAATGTTCACACAAATGGTGGACAATGATTTCTGGAGGTCGCTGGCAAGGAGGACCTACAAGCAGGCAAGAAGGACTGTAGCTGCAGTTCTTAAGGCTGCTAACCTTTTCAAATTGTTACTTGTCAAGAAACGTGGTGTTGCAACAAATGAGGATGGTGGTAGCAACAATGATAGTTCTAGGTATTATGAGAACTATACTTTCACAAACACTTACTTGGATTCTGTTTGTGACCTGTTTTTGACATCCTTCAACCAAGAGAAGGAGATGACCATGGACGCCGAGGGGAAGTTCGATTCTCTTCAACCGTATCATCACAAGGTCCAGGTTTGTTGGCCCATAGTGGGTCACGATGGATGTTTTCCTCTTCGGACATTTACAATACTTAAAATGGCCGCCAGAGGTGACGAAGCTCTTGAGGCCGCAGCTGGAGGCCCAAGGAAAGTTATGAAGGACAGCCCAGGTGTTGTCTTGCTTAGCCGCCACAACAGGCTGGCAAAGCTGATTCTACAACAGTCTCACGATGAGCTGGGCCATGGAGGCCATCGTAAGACTTTGGCGCAAAGCCGAAGGTATGCTTGGATCACACATGGCCGCATGGAGGCTATGAAAGTGGTCAAGAATTGTGCTGCATGTTCCATTGAGTATGCCAAGCGTTCGAGTCCCGCAATGGCTAATATTCTGCCCGACCGTGTGGAGCCGTCAGTACCCTTCAAAGAGGTCCATATGGATCTTGCGGGACCCATAGAAGTTGTAAAACCTGGCGTTGGCCTGACATATTATTTTGTACAGTGTGTCGGTATGTATTTCTTGTATTCCCCGGCAAGTTCGAACCCATTAATCCCTTTTTCCTTACACCAGAATTCCCCAGAGAATGAGTGTGTTACGTGGCATTCCTAACTATCTCCGCGCGTGGCTTGTAAACAAACAAAAGAGACGCACACTTTTCCTTTGATATTTCCCATGTGAGGAGCTACGTGAATGAAAATAATGTATTGCTTGAATACATGCGCTCTGATATGTGGAAGATCTCAAATAAGCCTTCCTGCTTAGTTTGACATCATATGTGGTAAGAATTTATCTTTTAATTCTTGAAAATAAGCGTAGAATGGTACAAATTTATGAAGAAATTTAAATCATTAATTTTTCAGCAAATAGACCATTTAACTGCTAAGTTTTGATATACGAACATTTACTTTTATATTGTTGATTATTTTATTTTAAAATTATCAATTTCTGATGCGATTTAATATGATTCGTGCCAATTTTAAGTTTTTTAGAAAATTCATATTTTTTATTAAATTAAAATCACGCAACCTCGATGCTAAAAAATAATAACAATTAATTTTATGTAATTAATTCTTATATTTCTGTTTTAGACTTACTGTTTTCATGGTAATAAATACACATTCGTAAACTTCACTATGTTGGTCATTCGGGAGGCTTCGAGATAAGATTTCGAGAACGGCTAGGCATTGCGTTCCGAAACATACAGGCAACACTTACTTTACCCCCTCTTTACCCCCTATTTACCCCCTTCCCATTTTCACTCTCAATGATTTTACTCTTAAAGATTTAAGATGGTTGCCTGTATAATATAATATAATATTTTCATATAATTTCTTTTATCGTAGTTTATTTATTATTTTGTAAACTTTTTATTTCAATTTTGCTTAGAATGGATTTGTAATATTTTTCTCATTCTAAAAGTATATATAACGCCTATTTCTTATGCCTCTGTAATGATATATTTAAGTTGAAAGTTTTTATTCTTGTGGGTTCAAAAAATAGATTTTTTCAATAATTACTCAACAGAATTTAAAAAGTAAAGTGTCAAATTAAAGATCTTACTATTTTTGTTGCGTTTTAGTACCTTAAAACCTACTTAATTTTTTATAAAAAAAAAACTTAAATTACTTTGAAGATAAGAGGTCTACAAAAAAAACAGATTGCATATCTGAATTCTATGGAAAATTTTACATCTACTACTTACTAAAAACACCGACTAGCTATAAAAATAAAAGTTAAGACGCCTTCATTTTCAAATTGATTATTTCACCTTATGTGCTCCCAGAGGCTTATGACTGTGTGTATACCAAAGGATCTCGTTAACCACTGAAGTAATATTGTTATTCTTTACTATGTAGCTTCTCTTAGGTCCCGAAAATGTTTAGCTGTAGCATAGCCGCTAGTCCCAAAATAAGCGTCGAAGTAATAGTAATCTTTTAGCTGCAACTAGATTTATTTGTTTTACTGTTAACCAAGGAAGGGAAGCTGCAAAGGGCAGTTTATGAGACTAGTCCGCAAAGTTTTATTTTAGAAACTTCTATTAAAATTTTGATTGGTTGGTTCATTAGGTTGAGTGTTCAAATGTTTCAACAACTATTGTAATCAACTATTGTTTCATCATTGGGGATGTACATAAATTTATTGGCCATTGTATTATCCCTTTAGATCCCTGGGACAGCCAAACTTTTTGTATTTTTTAGTTGGGGGATTCACGTATTGTCGCCGTAAGAGACAGAAAAAGGAGATGAAACAGGCAGGCAAAAATGGATAAGTATAGTAATTTATCGCATCATATTATAAACAGCTTTCCGCTGATATTAGAATGAAAAATTGTAAGATTAAAACCAGTTTTGTTGGCCCCAAGTAGCTTTGTACTTAAAGCCTTATGATAAAGTAACATGATCTCTGTGTGCCTGTCTGTGTGTGTACCGAAGAATCTCGATAACTACTGAACCAATAGGGGTCTACAGAGGGGGTAATATTTCGTATCATAATTGGGATGTACATCAATTAACCGGCCATTGTCTTATCCCTTTAGATCCCTGCCAATTTCCCCTATCTCCCTGTTATCATCCATATACTTATCTCTTTACCGTGTGCTACAGGCGCTGGTAACTGCAGAGCAACCTCCCGCACAAGATCCAGAAAGCCAGGGCCCTCCTTCATACGAAGCAGCGTAAGTTTATAAAAAACGTATTTGTTAGATTTCCTGCCCCAATATAAAAATATGCCCCCAACACAAATATCTTATACCACCTAAAATAATATTGCAGAATGAAACAGAATTGAACTATAACAGGAGACGAGATCTTTGAGGCTGTTGTTTTGTTGGACTGGTAAATAACAATGTGATCTACGATTTTACTCAAAGTGACTAGTCGAGCATACAAAACTCCCTCCCCCCTTATTTCGAAATAAGTTTTTTAAAAAGGTGGCGTTGGTTTTTTCGTGTGATTTATAAGGTCAGGTTAGGTAACGTTACATAGGGTTCAGGGTAGCCCTGCAGGGCTAGGACAGGCATGTATAGGCCAGTAAGGTAAGGGCCTCTGTAGGGTTAGGCACAAAACTTCCACCTCTCTCTTATTTCAAAAATATAGGATTGGAGATTTGGGGGGTAATATCGATATGCACTTTCAGGAAAAGCACTCTGTAATCAATTGGAGAAAATCAAGTTTTTAATTCAATGATTTTTTCTCTTAATTTAGAGTTCAACTGAAAAAATAAGCTAGAAGAAACAAATGAGAGGATGCCAAAGTCGGCCCCCGACCAAAGACAGCTTACCAACCCCCTCGGGGATGGTTTAAGACCTGTTTGCTGATCATACCCCTGTGGGGCCTCTGAAAGTGATGGCTTGCACCCTTTTGAGCAAGTTTTCTTTTAAATTAAGTAACTCTTGTAATTTGTAATTTTTTTTGTATCGTTAAAGTTCAAATTTTCTTCAAAAATCTAAAAAATTGGAAAATGATCTGTAAGAAATCTCATAATTTCTAAATCAAAACAAGTATGTTTTGCTTCTATTGAAATTGTATGTCTATAGCTCATATGTTCATTATTTTGTATGACATTAACTCTTAATATTCACTTGCTTTACATATAATTGTTTCCGCTTTATTAGATGAATCAAAATCAATTGATTTCAAACGCACTAATCAACATTTATATAATCTACAACGACCAAGCTAATATTGCTTGATTCACTTCTACAAGAGACAAAATGAATTGAAAATGATAGCTAAGATATAAGTATATCTTCATGTCTTAGAATAGTGTACTTTTTAAATAGGTTTAAAAGCGTCGTAAAATTTATTAAAATTTGAGCCAGTGCAGTGTTGTTCAATATTCCGTTGTCAGCCTCAGTTTTTCCTTTTTACAACTTTAGGTGGTTCAAAAATTGATACTTTGGGACTTTTGATTAGTTGGCTCATGAAGTTAGGAAAACGTTTCAAATTGTAATCTACAAGAGAGGTAACTTTGTGTATCATCAATGGGTACGTACATCAATTTATTGGCTATTCTCTTTATCCCTTTATATTCCTGCTTAAATTTAATTTCCTAGGGTACAATTAAAGGATTTCTTTGTGGCTTTGATTAATAGTTTAATTAAAATTGGATTAAAAAGCTGACTTGTAAACACTAGAGTTATGCTTTCTAGAAGCATCACTGATTGTAAACAACCATGTTATACACTTTATCCTTATATAAAAGTAACAGGATCTCTGACTTCATATCTGATTGCCTCTCTGTTTGTCTGTCTTTCTGTTTGTCTGTACTGAAAGATCTTGAAAACTGATGATCCGGGGTGGTGAAATCCCTTATCCCACCCCCCAATTTCTTTTTCTTTTTAAATCTAAAAAATAAATTTGTCGAATTCAACTCCCCCCTCATCAAGTTTCTCTAGCGTTGCTGCAATTTGTTATAAGTTTAAATTTTTTTTTTTTGGGGGGGGGGGATCTGGAAACGGGGGGTGATTCATCTTTTAGGAGTGAAAATAACTTGAATTAGTTTTTTCCCACCACTCAAAATAAGAGACTTTAACCATAGGCAATAAATGTGAAGCACACCCCTAATCTGGAAACAAAATTACCCATTCTCTAAAATAAAATTATTGGTTAAAAAGTTCGGACATTGCTAGTTTAAACTAATTTAGTACAATTCTGAGCTTCTCTACTAAAAACATTCTTAGCTCTAATATAAAGAAAGAATGGATAAAAAAAATCCGGAAACATTTATTTGAGTGCATATCACTAGGGTTATTCAGGGAGGGAGGGGACATTCGGATGTTTATTCCACAAGGTCCCAAAGTTTTATAAGAACGTTTTCTTGTTCATTGGCTTGACAACTTTGTGGACTTTTATTAAATTTTGTTTGGTTGGTTTATTGGGTCAAGTATCCAAACGTTTCAACCAATATGTTTTTACAGAAAGAGTGTTTTTGTGCAAAATCATTGGGGATGTAAATCAATTTATCGCCCATTGTCTTATACCTTTAGATACCTGCGGGTTACAACTCAGTGTTTTAGGGAAGGAATAATGGACGATAATTTTTTTTCCCTTTAATGTCAAGTGTTATATTCTACCTTTGGTAGCTTGTAGATTCTAGTGGGAAGAAAAGGTGGTGTAATAGTTTGACTTTCAGTGTCCCCTCCCTCCCTGTTTAGTTTACATCTAGTTGATAATGATTTAGTTCATTAAGCATTCGCAGAATTGTAAGTCTACTAATTATCAGTACTTAATCTTGGACTTTTGCGTAATATATATTCTAATGGCCCTCGAGGCTAACAAAACTGAATTCAATCTTTTAATTTTTTTATTTTAATATCCGCGGAATGCTGTCTATAATACGATGCGATAAATAATTATTCTATGGTTAAGAAAATTATGTAATACCCAAGTTAAAGCTCCACAACTAAAGAAAATAATAACATTTCCAAGTGATAATATTTATTTACTTTAAACATATACATTCATATATAATATAATATAAAGAGTAAATATGCATCAAAAAATAACATTTAAAGCTCTTTACACACAAATCAAGATAATCTATCTAAGCTAATTATCTAAGCTAATGATTAAATATAACAAAAATCATATGATTTTATGAAAAATGCTTCCCTCCAAAAGTTTTAAATAATTAAGGCAGAATTTACATATTTTGATGTGGCTAATTGTGAAAAAAATATCTAACCACTGAACCAATGAAATTCTCCATATCAAAGAAGCTTAATATATTTATTGAGAATCTGTGCCTACCCAATAAAGTATACCTAATGAATCCGCTAAAGGGTTAAAGTTAAAACATTAGTCTTTAACTTTCAGTTAGAAGGACAAAAAAGGATTTAATTTTAGTATTTACACAAATAAGCTAAAATCATATACCTTCGAAAATATAGTTAATATTATGACTAAACGCAATTTCTATGTTTTATATGGCATTAAATTAAAGGGGTCATGACTGAGTTTAAAATACGACATAAAGTTGTTGTTTTTTTCAGTTGACATCAAAGATTATTTATGTCGACTATACACGGCATTAAATATGCGCGGTCATGGCTTACTATTTTCACCATATGTAGCTAAATTTATTTATTATTGCTTGGATCTTTCACTAGATTTGCATGTTCTCTAATAAAGTGAAACTTGTAGCTGGCTAAAATAACGATCCCCGACATCCACCCCATTTACACTATTCCCTCTCCTCCTACTTGTCAAACGAACTGGTCAATAAGTAACGCCGTGATAGCAACCTAAATTGAAGACATTTTTATTGTCATAATATCCACGTATATTCTATATACTTTTGTAGCTATAACTATCCTAAATAATATTGTGTGGGAACATTTTTATTTTTAGCAGGAATTCCTACTACAACACTCACAAGGAAATTTTATCAGGTTTTTTTTACTGTAAAGGAATTAACACAAATGTTTTGTTTGAAAAAAAACTTATTTAATTGAAAACAGCTATGGGAATTTCTAAATTTAGTTTAGGGGGTTGTTTTTAGCATGTAAAGAATTTTTCCTTAAATAAAATAATTTGAAACTATTGAAAGTTTTATTTATATATTAATATTTTATAAAGTCTAATTCAAAACAGCTTATAGTCCATAATAAAAAACCGCCATACAATACAAACGACCAATGATGGGCAGAAAACATTTAATTGTCCAAAGGTAAAATGAAACTGGTCTATCATCGGTCATACTCATTTGTATTGTATGACGTCATTTTATGCACTATAAGCTGCTTCGTCTAATTCATATTGAAAAATAAATTGCCACATAGAAAAAGATATGTCTTTAAAGTTAGAGCGAATTATAAAAGCTTTGTATGTCTATTTACAATGATTACAAGTTATTACAGAATTTTACAATTAATTATTGTCTTATTTGCGCAAAGGCTTGCCAATTTTTATGCATTAATAATGTATAAAGATATGTTTTTTATTTATTATAATTTACAATTATGTGGATCAAAAACCTATTAAAAACAAGTTACTTGATATCAGAGGCGTTCAGAAGGGAGGTGTTTTCACATAATTAAGGAAGGTTGTTGAACAACCCTAGGCAAAATTAAAGGGAACTGTAAAACACCCCTCTTGGTTTCCACCCCTCTACATCTCACCCCTTCCTAATACAACCCCCTTAAACAGCCAAATACTATATTGATTTACTAAGGTGTTAAAAGCCATTAGACGCCATTACAAGCTTTTTGTTTACAAAAGATTGCAGAATCCACTTTTAACCACAATCTGCGCAAACTTTGATCTTTCCTTCATTGGTTTACCCATTATTTTCGTATCCTGAAAAAAAACATTTTCTAAATGCAAAAGCAATCCAATAGCTAAAAACTTCAGTTCAGACGTTTACGAGATTTTCAAGAACAAAAAGCGACAGCATATGAGGACATTTTTCTCTTCAATGTTTTAGGGTCAAATATCATTTTCCTTAAAATGTTTTCACCTTTTTAATGCTGCGCCTCTTGCAACGCAAATTTACTCTCAAAAATGCACAGGGAGAAAGGAGGCATTGGGCTGTTCATTAAACTAGTCTCCAGAGTTGGCTCAACAACATTGAAGACTTTAATTGAATTTGATTGGTTGGATGATAAACTTAAGTGTCCAAACGTTTTCAATAGGATGTACATCAATTTATCAGCTATTGTCTTATCCCTTCAAATCCCTGGAAATACCTCATAGCCAGTAATCTTTTTGGCCACCTTGCTAAACTTATCTTTAGCAGTTTCCTCCTCATTATCCGCATTTTCTTCATGTGCTTCATTATCCTCGTTTTCATCTGTTGCAGCCTGTTACATAGAATACTTTTCATAAAGATTTGGACAGATAAATATTTTCTTACTTACCTAGTAGTTTAATAAAATCTTTAAGTAAAATAAAAATATGTAGGAAATTTTGACTAACAATCTTTAATTTTCAAAAAAATGAAATATTATCATTCTAGTTTATATTCCTCAATCTAACACTAGCGGCTACGGCCCTAGATGCCTTTATGAGCACTTTAGAAGGAGGGAGTTGATTTCGAGTTGGGGAGGATAATTTGTATAGACAGACAGACATCCTGTTACTTTTATATTTATCATATAAGTAATCCATTCCTGTTCAACTTTTGCAGATTCTTTTACTTTTCCATTTACCACTTGTACTGTAGACTCTCCTTTTCCAAGATCTTTCTAAAAATATGGAAGAAATGTAGCTGGACAAACTGTCCCAAAAATCATACATGAGACGTCATAAAAATGATGGCGATGATAGGAGAAGTGGGAAAGAAAACCCCTAAAAAAGAGATGGATAACCCCCCATTTTAATGACATCTGGAGGCTGATTTTTTGGGACACTTTGTCCAGCTACGAAAAAATCTTTGTTAATCAACATTTAAAATATTAACTTGATAAGAATGGATATATAAAATATGTAGATATTATGATATGTGAAAAATTGTCATTTTTGGTTACTATTTAGCATTGACATCACTTATTGGTCTGTTCATTCATCAAGAAGAAGGGACGGAATGGGGTAAAGGTGGGGGGGGAGGGTGTTCGCTATTTCAGCCTGCTAAAATTTTCACTTTATTTGAGTACATGATAATCTGGTGTAAGAATTAATGAATAATAAATTCATTTTGATAAGTTCACTTTCACACAATGTACCTTCCTAATCACTGATACCCCATAACACTTATTTTTCAAATAAATTGAAAATAAAGGAAGGGAGGGGTTATTTATTTATTAGGTTGTTTATTGCTTACTTTAGGGGAGGTTAAGTCTAATTATGTAGGGTTTTAACAGTAAGTAGCCTCGCAGGGTTTGAACAACTCAGGTAAATGCCTCTCAATTTTCTTTTAGGACGGATGGACGGCCACAAAAATAATATAATGGGTGTAGATAGCTTCGCTACTATTAAAAAAAACGGTAGGACAAACGAACATTACCACTTGTAGAGTGTCAGAACTGATAAATCAGAACATAATTATTAGGGTTGGGCCGGATATCCGGCCATTTTTAATATCCGGCCGGATATCCGGCAATATATTATTTTATATTTTACAACAAATATTTCTGCTTTTTTTCTTATAAATGGCTGTAATTTTCTTATTATTGAAGCTATAAGAACAATTTTTTTGAATATGTTTATCTTTATGTAAATTTTATATTAGAAATCTCAAAACATAAATTTTGGCGGGGGCAGCAGTTCTTGGCAGCTGCCAGCCTCAAACTGGCAGTCGGCAGGTAAACAGCAACGGATTTTATGAAATTGTAATATGTCATGAAGACATATAAAAAGCCTAAATTTATAATTTGAAGTGTCTAAGTCAAAAATTGCTGTCACAGGAACCGTTTAAAGATTTCTGGAAACCTATAGGTTCAGGACTTGCAGGACTATACCTGGAACCTGAAATCGACTTGAACCACTATATTTCTTATGGGGATGTACGACTTTAGAATATTTAATTATTTGATAACATGAAATGCTTTGTAAAAAAAATGTTTTTAGGATGTCTATAAGTTTGTCTGTCTGTCTGTACTGAAGAATCTCGCTAACCGCTGAACCGATCGGGTTCTTCTTTACAGGGTAACTTCTCATAGGCCCTGGGAAGGTTTATAACTATTTTGGGTGAGGGTACCACCACTCTCCCAAGAGAAATTGCCCCTAGAAAAAAATACCCACCCCCCCCCAAAAAAAAAAAAATATTTTTATTTAATTATTTAACTAAATATAAAAATAAGTCAGCCTCCCCAAAATTCAACTCCCCTCCGCCCTCAAGTGCCCCTAGAGGCCTCTAAGAGCGTAGCCGCCAGTTTTATATAATAAGACGCCAGTAATTTGGCCGGTTATCCGGTATCCGGCCAAAAAACTATCCGGCCCAACATAGACGTCCAAGGGGGGGGGGGGGTAATGGGGCGATTACCCCCCCCCATTTAAAATTTACCCCTACCCTATACCCCCCCAAAATAAAAAATCTCTAACAAAAAAATTTTTTGCGCGCTTCGCGCGCATTTTTAATACTAATTTGTCAATAAAATTTAAATTACCCCCCCCAAAAATTTTACCCTGGGGGTAAATTTTGGGGGGGGTTACAAATTATACCCCTGCCAACAGATTTCAGGGGGGTAATTACCCCCCCCCAAGCCAATTTTACCCCCGGGGTAAAAATTTTAAGGGGGGGGTAAAAAAAATTTGCGGCGCGCTTCGCGCGCCATTTTACCCCCCAAAAAACGAATTACCCCCCCCCTTAAAAATTTTTACCCCCCCAAAATAAAAAGCTTGGACGCCCCTGCGGCCCAACCCTCATAATTATATAAATGTCGGATCAAAATTCTAAGTGAATTTGTTGAAAAACTGCTTAAGTACAGGATAATGTTTAAGGACATACTTACGTTTTTAGGACTTGATTATAGAGATGCTCCGCTCATAAAATTGTACTTTGTTGTCCTAGGAATCAGTATTCTAAAAATCAGAAAATGGAAAAATTCAAAAAATGGACGTACGGACATTCGGGTAACGATTATAGAGTTGCTACGCTATCTAAGTCGTACCTAACTACTACAGGAGTCACTATGCAAAGTTTGAAATCGATAGGATAATTCTAACATGCCTAAATTAACTAAAAAAGCTATCCGTTCCAGACGGACGGACGGACCCTAATCATAGAAAAGCTTCACTTTTAAAAACACTTACAGAAATGGGAAGCAAAGTTTTTATGTTGGATTCCTTTAGTTTTTGTCTTCCTTGTCTCTCCTAAAAAATAGATTAATTTATATTAAAATGAAAAATTATAAGATTAAAACCAGTTTTGTGAACCCTGAGGGGCCGAACACCAGGGCTAATATTCGCCCATTTCTTATACCCTTAAGCTAAAATAATATCCGGTCACAATAAATTACAGACAGACAGGCGTACATTAATATTTACTATAGTAAAATTATATTTTATTATATATACATATATATTTCTTCGACAAGGATGACAACATTTATAAAAGCGAAGCTCTGAAACGGTAGGATAAACGAATATTAACTCTTGTCAGAACTGAATATGCAGAATATAAATATATACAAAATTGTAAGCAAATGTGTTGCAAAACTTCTGAAATAGATGATACTGTTTGGACATACTTACATTTTTCAGGCTTGAATTTTAAAAAATCAGATGAATAGGATAATTATATAACATATTTTTTTGTAAATAAGGTTAACAATCAGTATGTTTTAAATGGACGTACAGACATTCTGGTGACGATTATAGAGTTGATTCGATTTATAAACCATACCTAAATGTTATAGGAATCCTCATGTACAGTTTAAAACCGGTAGGACAATTCTAACATGTCTAAATTAACGAAAAGAGCTAACCGTTACGGACGGACGTACGAACTTACCTACCCTAATTCCAAAATACTATTGAACAAGAATGACAATATCCATAAAATCGAAGCACTGAAACTGTAGGACAAACGGACATTAACACTTGTATAATGTCAGAACTGATTAATCAGAATATAAGTGCATAAGAGTCGATGCAAAATCGTAAGTGAATTTGCTTTGAAAAAACTGCTTAATACAGAATAATGTTTATGGACATACTTACATTTTTAGGACTTAATTGTAGAGTTTCTTCGCTTATAATATTGTACTTTGATGTCCCAGGAATCAGTATACAAAAAATCAGATCGATCGGATAATTAGATCATATAAAAATTTGTTGTTAAAAAAGTAAAAAAATCAACATGTTTAAAATGGACGTACGGACATTTTGGTAATGATTATTGAGTTGCTACGCTTTCTAAATCGTACCTAACTACTACAGGAATCACCATGCAAAGTTTGAAATCGATAGGACAATTCTAACATGCCTAAATTAACGAAAAAAGCTATCCGTTACGGACGGACGTACGGACGGACCGACCCTAATTATAGAAAAGCTTCGCTTTTAACAAAACTGTCCTTTCTAAGTGACAAGCGTATTTCGTCTGAATGTCAGTCATAACTTCCAGGGAGGAAGGGGACAATGGACTGTTTATTATATTAGTCCCCAGAGTTTTGCAAAAATGTTTTTTATTCGTTTGCCAAACAACTTTGTGGACTTTTATTGAACTGTGATTGGTTGGTTTATCAAGTTAAGTGTCCAAACGTTTCAACCACTAATTGTAATATACAGAAGGGAAAATTTTGTATCATCATTTAGGATGTATTATTCGGCCATTGCCTTATCCCTTTAGATCCCTGCATAACTTTACTTCAAGTAAAAGTTTGCAATATTTGAAATGCCAGCTTGCTAAATCTTTGCAATACTTGCAAAAATTTTCATACATGAATATGCTGCTTAATTGACAACAAGGGCGTTCAAAAAGTATGTCTAAACAAGGGGGTACGTGTGTTAACCCGATTTCAAGTCATTAATTTTAGAGCTTTTGGATCATGGAAAGAAACCGAAGTTGCGGGCTTCGTCGTATTTTCACAGTAGCTTTTAATAGGTTTTTTTTAAGGTTAGGTAAATGAAAATGACTACCCTGCATGGTCAGAGCCTCCTGCAGAAGTTAGAAATAAGAGAAAGGCTACTGTGATAATACAATGAAACCTATTACTTTTCATGGTCCAAGTTTATATAAAAATATCAATGTTATTTATAAAGAATTATAATGACAAGTTGAATTATAAAAAATCTTATTTCATATTCAAATAGTTTACCCTCTGGTATAATCTTGATTACGCTTAAGATTTTCTGATTATATACTATTTTCTTTGCATTCGAATAGTATTCTTCAAAGCTTAGATACAGAAATATTTAAAGAAATAGGATTTAATTAATTTTGCATTATCTAGTAGTCTAAAAATATTATGTTGCACTCTTTCTATGTTCGCATAAAAAAATATGAAAAAGGGCGAAAAGATTAACATAAAAAATTTGATACATTGATTTTTCCATCAATCCTAATATTTCTATGTATTCATTAATTGCTAAAGATACATGAATAAATCCAAATGCGTTCACATTTTTAATGAAGTTGTTTTCATATAAAAAGAAGGAAATAAGAATAACTATTCACTGCATCCTATTATAAACACTTTTCTGCGGATATAATGAGAACCGGTTCTATTCAACCGGATATTAATTGGTTTCGAAGCCATACTGTAAAAAATTT
Source organism: Acartia tonsa (assembly GCF_053477335.1). Taxonomy (NCBI): domain Eukaryota; kingdom Metazoa; phylum Arthropoda; class Copepoda; order Calanoida; family Acartiidae; genus Acartia; species Acartia tonsa. Next base: position 28,095,444 of record NC_137268.1, on the reverse strand, counting down.
TTCAAATAATTAAACAAAATTTATACTGTTTTATTATTGGCTGGAAAAGGTTTCGTGAATTTTCATAAAAATCTATCAAATATATTTTACTTACCTTCAATTCATAAACTTGACCAATTTCTGGAATATTCCTTAATAAAAATAAAACATTAATTAGTAGCGGAGCTACTGTACATCTAAGGTATGTCCGGTTGTCAGACCGTCAACCAACATTTAATAAAATAATAAGGTTTAGTGGTTATTCTATCTTAATTTTTTTTGTTTAAATCATAATTACTTTTTTCTTTTATTCGTCTATATTTTTGTTCAAATTCATAAACAAAATGATATTGTTACCGTTTAGGTATTAGAGCAGAACACTAAAGGGGGAAGGGGTTGAATAACTTTCAAGGACCTTTTGCCGACTTTCAGTTTGGTCTTTGAAAATCAACGAAAAGCGTCGGGAATATGAGAAAGCCTAAAATGTCATGTGCGACGTCATAAAAATACGTCTAAAAAGGAAGGATGAGATGAGAAGTGGGAAAGAAAACCCCAAAAAGAGATAGATTTTTATGACGTCAAACGTGACATTTTAGGCTTTCTCGGGAGAATATTAACACAGCCAAGTCGCTCCAAAAGAGCAGAAAGCAATTGTTAGCAGACAAAAAATATCCTTGGAAAAGGGGGGAAGGTAGTTTGTTATATATCTTTACTATACATTTATTAATTACACTATTCTTCTTTTCATTTATAAATCTTACTTTGTTTGTTTGACATTATAGTCACCAGATAGAGAATTCTTGGCTTCTTCTGTCAACAAAATCTAAATTATTAGTATTATTAAATATTAAAGTATTATGATGATTGTCTGTGTGTAGCTAAGAATTTGCTAACCAACAACCGGATATGGTTTTCCTTCTCATAGGACCGGAGAAGGACTTTTTAAATCTATTTCAGAGGTCACTAGAGATGTTTTTAAAGAAAACAATGATGGACAAGGTCCAAAATATGACAGACAAACCTTATAACTTCATAATTGTTTGGTCGATGACGAAACCGCCACTTTTCCAACAAGTTTCAATACCTTATAATGAAATGTCAAAGCAGCTTATACTGCCTAATAAAATGATGTCATACAAATGACCAATGAAAGGCCAGTATATTTTGCCATTGGTCAATTACAATGGTTATTGTATGTCATTGTATGACGTCATTTTTTATTAGGCACCATAAGCTGCTTCTGAAATGTGAGGTACCTGATTTGCAGAACATTCCAATAACAGATCTTCTGCCTCATTTATCGGAGCTCCAAGAATATCATACTTCGGAATTACACTTCCTGGGTAAATACAGACAATTTTACGCGGAGCACCATTAAGATTATCGCAAGCATTATTAGATGTTTTTAACTGTTCAATGAGTAAACTTGTAGCATAGAAGATGTAGCAAACATGTTGAAAAAACATCGAATTTCAAGAAATTAAAGAAATCTAAACACATAGATAAATAAAATACCTATAAAGATCATTCGTGATTTACCAATACAATAAATATTTTCTTCACATTACTTCAAATCGTAGGAAATGCAACAAGACATATGTACTATGTAGTGTATTTACTACAGTTTGACTTAAACAAAACATTTAACAACTAAATAAATATAAAACTTAGTGTTACCTCGAACTACAGTAGCAATGTTACCGGATGATATACCTATCTAAAATTAGAATAGATTTAGTGTCCAATTTTAGTGGCTTTAAATGCTACCCATATGGCATTTCCCTAAAAAGCTGATCTATCCTAACCTAACTATGATAAATCTTTCAAAATTTAAAATAATATGTAATATGCATGACAAAAAGGTATATAAAAAAGTATATAAAAAGAGAAATAAAGGAAAGTGTTTATAATATTTCAATGTACAGACAAACTGACTGAATAATTCAGGATTTTAGAAGCTAAGCTACTCTATAGTTCACATTCCATTTGCCTGACAGTTCGTCCGTTACGCTATGGGGGGAAATTTAATTTTCTTAGCTGATATTCAAGATAACCTGTAAAAAAGAAAGTTACCTTTATTTTGATAGTACTTTTTGGATTAGTAGGATCAGCTAGTGCCCGGCTGGTAGCATCAATCATATCCAGTGCCAGGTCGCATATAACTTGACTCGCATTTGCTACCTATGTAACTTTAGTTGATTAACTAAATAATCTTTATGTTATAAAGTTTAATGTGTTTTCTCTCGGTTTAACGAAGTATCTTGTTAACTGTTTAATTCATATGGTTCTCCTTTAAATTGAAATTTCTCAAGGATTTTAAGGGTGGTCTCTCACCCCCCCCCCCCCTCCCTTATCATTCTCATGCCCATAAAGGCACATAAATCATTAGATTTGTATATACTGATCCAATATTTTCTTGTCTCTAAATGATCTTCGTTTACAATATAGCCAAAAACCATCCCTGGAGATATTAAAATCTTTTGTGAACTCAATTGTAGCACTGCACTGGTTGGCGAGATCTTAACAGACAGACAAAAAGACTTGAAACATTTTTGTTTCATTTCAATAGGGAGATTCTCTGAAATACGTATTCAACGGTTAGCTAGATCTTAAACAGACATCCCAGAATGAAATAGTTTACCTGGGTAGATGCCCCTGCTTCAATTATGTAGCTTGTCTTACTAAAATTATATAAAAAAAGGTTGAAATGAAAAGTTTAGGTCTTAATAACAACACACACAATAGCCTAGGGCTCGTCAGCCGCGCGTAAGCCGTCAGTAGGCCTCAGAAAAAACCTTTTGCAATTTAAAAAATCAGCTTAAAGTCTAAACATGACCCAAATATGACAATCCCTTTTTTAAAAGAGAAATTAAGTATCCAAACGGGTTTTGATTTGGGGCTTATTCGCAGCTGACGCACGGCTGCTGAGGCCTGTAATAGCCTTGACGTTAGAGTGGTTTGCTGTAAGATAGTTGTGTCGGATCCTAGTCTGGATCACACTAGAGACGTTAAAATATTACTTGCTATATCAGTAATCAGACACGTCACATTACTATAAGTTAAAGTATGGGGAAAGCCTTGACACATAATTAGGAGCAACTCATTACAATGAACAGATGATACTTCCGTGCAAAGGTCTTGTAATAAAAATTTGGTTGTCTGAGTACGCTCCCATTGGTTAGCTTTGGTTGTTGGACCTGGTGTCAAATTGTAATGGACAGCAGTCTTGCCAATAAGAGGTAATCTACTCAATAAACAAGATAAATCTGGGGACACTTTTCCAAAATCAAATGGCAACAATTTGCACCTGGTGTTTAAATGTTTGAAGCCTAGCAAAATGAAAGTTTCTTGCAATAAATAAGATATAAATAAATTGTTAATTGTTACCTATCAACTCTGAAACAGTTGTGCATCTTGACAAGATGATCAAAAACATTTTCCATGTTTGTTATCAGATCAATCAAATCTAAAACATATAATTTCACACTAAAAGGTAAAAATAGATGTATATTGAAATGTCTGTTTTTTAAAAGTATTATCTAGTTAACCACTGGACCTATTCGGTTCTCCTTAAAGGTTAGTTTAACACAGATCCATAAAAGTTTTTTTGTAGTGACTTTTTAAATGTGAGTGGAGGTTAATTGTAGAATTGTTATTTATCGCATCGTATTATAAACAGCTTTTCGAGGATTTAAAATGCGTTTAATTATAAGATTAAAACCAGTTTTGTTAGCCCCGAGTTTTAATATTATGATTGTACATTTTTATATTAGTAGAAAACTGAATATAATACGATACGATAGATTATGTTTCAGTATTGCTGAGAACCAGTTTTAATCCACGGGTTTCGAAGCTATACTGGAAAATAAATTGTCCACTATTAAAGTTTATCCCCCTAAGTACCCCTATTGATTAATGATTATACCATTGCATTGTTTGCACTTATATTTATTGATATTATATCCTCTTATACGAAGTAATAGGTTGTTTTTGTATGTAGCGAATGAGCTCCCTATTTGCTGAACCGATATGGTTCTCCTCTTCAGCAAAGCTTCTTTTAGGTCAAGGGAAGGAATATTATTTTTTTGTTGGGTGGGGGGGGGGGGGGACGGTAACCACTCTTTCATTCCATCAAGTGTCCCTAGAGGCCACTAGGGGCGTAAACGCTGGTAATTCTTGAAGTATAACCTGCTCCGGATTTTAGTTTACTGCATAGCTTTTCAAACTCAAATATTTCTACGATCAGAATTGACACCTGAAAAAATAATACCGAGATGAATTATCTAATGAAATAAGTCGCTCAAAAAATCAGCATGTGACGTCATAAAAATGAGGGATTATCCATCTCTTTTTTAGGGTTTTTCTTTCCCACTCCTCCTCTCCTCATCCCTCATTTTTATGACGTCAGAATTATTTTTAACGACTTTCTCCTTTAACGACAATTAAACTTAAGCCAACTAATAAGATAAACATTACTTGAAGATTGTCTTCTATTAATTTGTATTTTATTTTTTACCTTATCTTTTTTAGCTGCAAGCTCGGTTGCTGGCTTTCCTTGAATAATATCAACTGCCATCTAAAGTAGAATATATATTATTTTCATATTTCTAGTAGTTAAGCATTAACATGTTTAGAGCATTATTGAACAATCATTAATGGTATCAGAGTCCAAATTTCATGCGGTCATACCGTCATTAAAACAACATTGTGTAGATATTATTTCAGCAATTACTACTTTTATCTAATTCTAATGCTATAAATTCGATTTCAACATGTATATTCTGTAAGTAAACAAAGTTTCTTCGAAAGGTTTTCGACAGTCGAATTTACATACACTACAAATAGAGTAGCTCTACTATTAAAAGGCATCTTTTGTATGTTCAATAAATATCTAGCAACTGTTCTCAAATAATGTATGTATGTGGAAGCTTTTGATAGTGCATATAATAAATGGCGTCATATTGGCCTACCATTGATCAATTAAAATTTATAATGTCCTGCCATTGGTAATTTAGTCGCTATATTGGCCTATAATTGGTAATTTCTATTGTATGATGTAATTTTTATAGGCACTAATAAGAGCTTATATTTTGTTATGCAATTCAAATGATTTAATCTATAGGTATAGCATATCCTCCCTAACTCGACTACCTTAACTACTGTTTTAAGAAGAGGGCTGTTAATTTCACTAATCCCCAAAGTTTTACTATAACATTTTCTTATTCAGTGACGTGGCTTAACTATTTTGTGGACTATAGGGAATTATGGTTGGTTGATTCTAGGGTTGGGCCGGATATCCGGTGTGGCCGGATATCCGGCCATTTTCAATATCCGGCCGGATACCGGATATTGAAACTATCCGGCCGGATATCCGGCTCTATAATTTTTTATACTTTACACCAAAAATCACTGCTTTTTAAAATTTTAAATGGTTATAATTTTCTTATTATTGAAGCTAGAAGAACTTTTTTTCTGAACAAGTTTAACTTTATGTAAATTAATATAAGATTTTTGAAGAAATTTTTTTTTGCTACTTTAGTATCAGGTAATTTGGCCGGTTATCCGGTAATTTGGCCGGATAACCGGATATTTGCCGGATATCCGGCGTTAGCCGGATATCCGGCCGGTTACCGGATATCCGGCGTTTGAAATCAGCCGGATATCCGGTATCCGGTATCCGGCCAAAAAAGTATCCGGCCCAACCCTAGTTGATTCATTAAGTTGAGTGTTCAAACGTTTTAACCACTAACTTTAATCTACAGAAGGGGTAATTTTGTATGTCATCATTGGGGATGTACAACAAGTTATCTGCCATTGTCTTATCCGTGTAAATCCCCGTTCTTACCTCTGTAGGAAGATACATGTAGCCCATGCTATCATTCTTAGATTTCAAATCAATAATTTTCTCTGTATTATTTGTTGTTGTAGTCACCTAAGTAAACAATATAATAACTAGAAGCGAAAATTTTCTTACATTTAATGCTCGTTTGTAAGCTTGTTGATTTAGACATGTTACACTCATCCATATATACATTTAAAACCATACACACTGTGGAACATCACGAACTTGGCACCTATTCGAGCTTTATTCAGATTATGTATTTGAATAAAAATGCCAATACAATATATGGTATATTGAAGGGCAAGCATATCTTTTCAAAAGTAAGTATACCTACGTTTTTACAAACAATTTTATGAAACATGAAAAATAAAGCAATCAATCTTTTTTTTAAATTTATTTCAGAATCTGTCAAACGGAAAATTTTGTTATAGATTTGGAGCTCTACGAAAAAACTAAATGAGAATAGTTATTTCGGGTATAGTCCTTTCCATGACATCGCTCCATATGGGGCGATGATTTTCTATAGCTCCTTCAAGGAGCTATAGCATAGCTTCTTATCATATGGAGCGATGTGATAGCCCCTTTTAAGGAGCGTTCATATCGCCTCTTATGATAAGAGGCTATGCTATAGCTCCTTCATGGCCTCTTAATAGCTCCTTTGAAGGGGCGTTAATATCGCCTCTTATGATAAGAGGCTATGCTATAGCCCCATGATGGCTCCTTCATAGCCTCTCCATCGCCCCTCCGTAGTCCCTTACCTTAATTTATATAACAACCCACTTGATGGCCCCTACATCGCTCCTCCATCGCCCCTTCTCCAAATTTATATTACATTGTACTTTGATGGCCCCTACATCGCTCCTACATCGCCCCTACATCGCTCCTACATCGCTCCTTCATCGCTCCTTCTCCAAATTTATATTAAATTGTACTGTGATGGCCCCTACATCGCTCCTACATCGCTCCTTCTCCAAATTTATATTAAATTGTACTGTGATGGCCCCTACATCGCTCCTTCATCGCTCCTACATCGCCCCTTCATCGCTCCTTCTCCAAATTTATATTACATTGCAACTTGATGGCCCCTACATCGCTGCTACATCGCTCCTTCATCGCTCCTACATCGCCCCTCCATCGCTCCTACATCGCTCCTTCTCCAAATTTATATTAAATTGTACTGTGATGGCCCCTACATCGCTCCTACATCGCTCCTACATCGCTCCTACATCGCTCCTTCATCGCTCCTACATCGCCCCTTCATCGCTCCTTCTCCAAATTTATATTACATTGAACTTTGATGGCCCCTACATCGCCCCTCCATTGCCCCTCCATCGCTCCTACATCGCCCCTCCATTGCTCCTTCATCGCTCCTTCTCCAAATTTATATTACATTGTACTTTGATGGCTCCTACATCGCCCCTCCATCGCTCCTACATCGCCCCTCCATCGCTCCTACATCGCTCCTTCTCCAAATTTATATTAAATTGTACTGTGATGGCCCCTACATCGCTCCTACATCACTCCTACATCGCTCCTACATCGCTCCTTCATCGCTCCTACATCGCCCCTTCATCGCTCCTTCTCCAAATTTATATTACATTGTACTTTGATGGCCCCTACATCGCCCCTCCATCGCTCCTACATCGCTCCTTCATCGCTCCTTCTCCAAATTTATATTAAATTGTACTGTGATGGCCCCTACATCGCTCCTACATCGCTCCTTCATTGCTCCTACATCGCCCCTTCATCGCTCCTTCTCCAAATTTATATTACATTGCAACTTGATGGCCCCTACATCGCTCCTACATAGCTCCTCCATCGCTCCTCCATCGCTCCTTCATCGCTCCTACATCGCCCCTTCATCGCTCCTTCTCCAAATTTATATTACATTGCAACTTGATGGCCCCTACATCGCTCCTCCATCGCCCCTTAATAGCCCCTTACCTTAATTTATATAACAAAGCTCCTATATGGCCTCTCTATCGCCCCTTAATAGCCACTTAATTTAATTATATAACATTGCCCCTACATAGCCTCTCCATCGCCCCTTAATAGCCCCTTACCTAAATTTATATAACAAAGCTCCTATATAGCCTCTCCATCGCCCCTTAATAGCCCCTTACCTTAATTATGTAACATAGCCCCTACATAGCCTCTCAATCGCCCCTTAATAGCCTCTTACCTTAATTTATATAACATAGCCCCTATATAGCCTCTCCATCGCCCCTTAATAGCCCCTTACCCTAATCTATATAACATAGCCCCTACAAAGCCTCTCCATCGCCCCTTAATAGCCCCTTACCTTAATCTATATAACAAAGCTCCTACATAGCCTCTCCATCGCCCCTTAATAGCCCCTTACCTTAATTATGTAACATAGCCCCTACATAGCCTCTCCATCGCCCCTTAATATCCCCTTACCTTAATTATATAACATAGCTCCTACATAGCCTCCCCATCGCCCCTTAATAGCCCCTTACCCGATTTTATATAACATAGCCCCTAAATAGCCTCTTCATCGCCCCTTAATAGCCCCTTACCTTAATTTATATAACATAGCCCCTACATAGCCTCTCCATCGCCCCTTAATAGTCCTTTACCTTAATTTATATAAAATAGCCCCTATATAGCCTCTCTATCGCCCCTTAATAGCCAATTTATATAACATAGCCGCTACATAGCCTCTCCATCGCCCCTTAATAGCTCCTTACCTTAATTTATATAACATAGCCTCTCCATCGCCCCTTAATAGCCCTCCATCGCCACTTAAAAGCCCCTTACCTTAATTTATATAACATAGCCTCTACATAGCCTCTCCATCGCCCCTTAATAGCCCCTTATATCCTCCTTCAAAACAGTTATACACCTTCCCAGGATCTATTGGAAGCTACCCTATAAAGGAGAACCATATTGGTTCTGCAGTTAGCGATCTTCTTTGATACATACAGACAATGATCCTGTTACTTTTTATAAGGATTAAAAATAAAATGGCCTAAAGCCATCTCATTACCCATAGGAAGCTTCACTGTAAAGGAGAACCATGTCGGTTTAGTGGTTAGCAAGGTACAGACAGACATACATACAGACAAAGATCCTGTTACTTTATTATAAGGATTAAAATAAAATAGTTATTAACCTCCCCAGGACCTATGAGAAGCTACCCTATTAAGGAGAACGATCTCAGGACCTATAGGAATCTTCACTGTAAAGGAGAACCATATTGGTTCATCGGTTAGCAAGATCCTTCGGTACAGACAGACATTCATACATACAGACAAAGATTCTGTTAATTTATTTTAAGAAATACAGATAAAATTGTTATAAACCTTTCCAGGCCTAAAACCATCTCAGGACCTAATTTCTGCCGTTGACAACTCGAGTTAAGTTACTATATTATTTTTACAATGTTTAACTTATCTGTTATTATTGGCTGACGAAAAGTTTGGGCAAAAAAAAAATTTATTCTTCAATGAAATATCTCTCCAGTATAATTTTGCCAAGTGCTAATTTATTAAGAATAAAGTTTGCCACAAATTTACCAAAAAATCTCATTGTCATTTCGCCAGGGAGGATTAGGATAGTTCCCAAAGTGTTATAAGTTGGCTTATCCAAGAGTGCTGTCTAGTCTCCAAAGTTTTATAATACCGTTTTCTTATTCGTTAGATTAACAACCTTGGGGACTTTTTATTGTTTTGTGATTGTTTAGTTCATTAAGTTGAGTGTCTAAATGTTTCAACCACTAATTCTAAACTAAAGAAGGGGTAATTTTGTGAATCATCAATGGGAATAATTAATATATAAACATACATATATATACAGTGTTTTTTTTTATGAGAGCATTTTTGAAAGCAATTTTACCCTACTTATAGTTATCAGAATTTAATGATTAATGGCTTATTCTCTTCGTTTTTTATAACCATTAACAGAAAAGCAAAAAAATATTTCAGTTTTTATTTAAAAAGTACAGTAAATTCAAAATTTCAAAACATGGGTGTCAACATCTAAAATAGTTATTTCTCGCATCGTATTATAAACGGCTTTCCGCGGATATAGAAAGTACAATTATGAGATTAAAACTAGTTTTTTAGCCCCGAGGTGCAGAAGGCACCGGCTAAAAAAACTGGGTTTAATCTTATGATTGTACATATCTATATTCGTAGAAAGCTGGATATAATACGATGCTAGACATAGTTTTTTCGTATGGATGAGAACCGGTTCCTATCCACCGGATTCAAATGAATACGAGAAATGGTTTTAGCGCATTTTTCTTATGCTCAAATCTTCTACCCTTTCCAAGAATGGAGGGAGTACATTGGGGGGCCAGTATTCCCTCCCTGGTTGAGATATGGCCTTCAAATTTCAAAATGTTCTAGTACATGTCACAAGTAGTATCTATATAAATTTTTAGCTCAATATCTCAACTTTGAAGCGTTTTGCAGCCATTCTTGCAAAGGTAGATTATAAGAAAAATGCACTAAAACCATTTTTAGATGTTGACACCTAAGTTTTAAATTTTTTAATTTACAGTACTTTTTGAATAAAAACTGAAATATTTTTTGCTTTTCTATTAAAGGTTATAAAAAAGAAGAGAATAAGCCATTAATCATTAAATTCTAATAACTATAAGTAAGGTAAAATTGCTTTCAAAAAAGTTCTCATAAAAAAACACACTGTATATATGTATATATATCATTTTATCGACAATCGTCTTATCCCTGTAGATCTCTGATTATCAGAGCATTTTTGAAATATTTGCTGCTTATTTTTTGGCTGCCTTTGGCAAAATAATTTTTTTTCATAAAAAATGTATACAAAATTATCGTATTAATTTGGTAAATATATCATTGCACTTGAATTATTTTTAAGTCACTAACGGCTAATCCCATAGATGACCCTAGGAGTACTTTAATGAATAGATGTGGTGGAGAGGGGGGGGAGGGGGAAGGTTAAGAATTTAAGGGAAGTGATACCTTCCGGGGGCTGAAAGTGTTAGTCCCCTCCCCAAAATGAAAACTTTTCCTGCGAGTAAAATAAGCTTCAATGTAAAGGAGAAGCATATCGGTTCAGTTGATACTGATAAACATCCTGTTACTTTAATGTAAATATTAGTTTAAGGATAGTCTGTATAATCTCAGGGATAAAGGAAACATTAGGCAATTTTTACAATAGTCTCCAAAGTTTTATAATGAAGTTTTCTTATTCGTTGGCTCAAAACTTTGGGGACTTTTGTCATATTTTGGTTGTAGTGTTGCAATTTTGTGTATCGTTATTAGGGATGGATAAAAATTTATCGGCCATTGTCTTATTCCTTTAGATCCTTGGTATAATCAACTGAATAACAGTTCCAACAACAAAAATTAAGATATTGCTTCGCTTTTTATGGACAAATATCCTGTTATTTTATTATAAGGAAAAAAAATAAACTATCTTAAAATCATCTCAGTACTCAGCGGTTAGCAAGATCCTACGGTATAGACAGACAGACATACATCATATCGGTTTAGCAGCAAACGAGATCCTTTGCTACAGACAAAAAAAAACTTTGTATATCGACTAGCGGCTACGCCCCCAGCATCTATTGGCTCTGTATTCAAAGGGGAATGAATAAAAGCCTAAAGCCTTCCCAGGACTTAAAATAGAATAGCCTAAAACCATCCCTCGACTTAAAATAAAATAGCCTAAAGCCATTACAAGACAAATATTAAGCTTACCTGAAATAGAAAGCCCAATCTGTTTAGTAGTTATTGAGATCTTAAGTTTCAGAACAGAAAGCCTTACTAACGTGGACAAACACAGGATATTTCGGACAAATGTCGGAGTGGACATTATATAAGTAAAACGCAGAAGTGTCTATAATATCTTAAAAATTAGGTTTCAACAACATTTGTTTAGTTATTTCTACACAGGTTAGGTTAGGTTAAGATATAAATATACAAATAAGCCCCCTGCAGGGGTTAGGCATATAAAAAAACCTATTTGACAGTTGTAAACAATGTGAGAAAAAAATATGTTTTAGTTTAATGAAATGTTCTATCTGTTTCAAACCTTTGCCTTTCGATAGAACTTACCTACTTTGGAAAACTGTTAGACTGATTTTAAAATTTCAGTCTGTGAGAAAAGATATTCAAGATTTTTTTTTGTTTTGAAAGATTTTTATCTTATAAATAAAATAAAAGACACTCCTGCGTTTTACATAAGCAATGTCCACTCCGACGATTGTCCCATTCCTAGGTTTGTCCACTCCAACGTTTGTTTATGTTTTACTACTTTATATAATAGGATAATATGTATTCTTCTTTTATATTTCTCTTTTCTTATTCACTTGCAGCTGCGCTCTTTTTAATGTAAGGAGGCAGAAAAATAGCCTAAACCAATTAGGGGCTTAAATCTGAAAATGAAAAAGCAAAAAACCATCCCATGACCTATGTGAAGCTTCCCTTAAATGGAGAATTTAGTCAGTTTATGAAATTTTTAAGCTTCAGACCAAAAAAAATACTTTTTTTGTTAAAAGAGAGACTTTTCTACAATTAGGGCTAGTCCTTTCGTCATTGCTCTTCTCATTAAGTTAAGCATGTGGTTTTCTCTGCTATTGTTAAAGATAGACTGTTGAGATTTTTAGTGAATATTCCCATGACATATGTATATCCAGTCTATAAATTATTTTGTCTGTCTCTCAATTATGCTTCAAAAGACTTAGGTTTCGTGATAATCTTTGAGTAATAGCATATTCTCTTAAAGTCTGCTCTATAACTTACTTTGTCTGTTTGTCCATTATATGATCCTTATTCAATATTCTATTTAACTAAAAAATTTCATTCTCTTAGTTTATTTTTTTTCTTTATTTCATTATGTTATTATATTATTTATATTTATTTTATTAATTCATTATATTTTCATTATAATTTTCCTTTTTAAATGCGAAACTTTTCTATAGTAAGGATTGGTTTGTCCGTACGTCCAAACGGTTAGACGACATTTTCTTTAATTTAGACATGTTATAAATATCCTATCGATTTCAAACTTTGCAGAATGATTTCTATAACAGTTGGGTACAATACTATATTCATTACTAGAAAGTATGTACGTCCATTTTTTTGTATAATATCATTGTCCCATTCATCTGGGTTTTGGAGTAATGTTTCTTAGGACAACAAGGTTTAGTATTATAATCAAATACTAAAAATAAAATTATGCCCTTTTACTATATTCTATACTAGCAGATTCGCCCCTAGCCTCAGGGGCTTTGCCCCAAGAGGTGATAAAATTTTTTTTTGGCGAAATTCGTAATAGGACCAAGAAAATCTTCAGCAAAAAAAAAAATGGGGGGGGATTTTTTTGTTTTTGGGGGGTTTGGGGTATCCCACCCCCCAAGAAAATAGCCTAAAACCACCACAGGACCAGTAGGTATATTCCCTGAATAGTAGAATATAATCGGTCCAGTGGTTACCGAGATCTTAAGGGACTGACAGACGGACAGACAGACGGACAGACAGACGGACAGACAGACGGACAGACAGACGGACAGACAGACAGACGGATGGACAGACATCATTCTACTTTGTATTATAGATTTACGCTAATTTTAACAAAATTTATGTTTGACCTCCTGATTTTAGAGCTTTGCTTTTGTGAATGTTGTTATCCTTGTTATCTTGCTTTTTTTTCCTTTTTCATAACCTATTATATAAAGTAGTAATCTTTTTTTTGTCTGTAGAAAAGCTAACCGCTGAACCTATATGGTTCTCCTTTACAGTGAAGCTTCTTTTAAGTTCATAGAGGGTTTATAATTATTTCGAGGGAGGGTATCTCCACCCTCCCAGAAAATTCACCCCAAGAAAAATATTACCCCATCCCCTCAAAAAATCTTTTTAACTTTTTAAAAGCAAAGCTTTTCTATATTAAGGGTCAGTCCGTACGTCCGTAACGGTTAGCTATTTTCGTTAATTTAGGCATGTGATTCCTGTAGTAGAAAGGTACGATTTAGAAAGTCTATAATCATTATCAGAATATCCATACGTCCATTTTAAGCATACTAATTATTAACTTACAACAAATTTTTATGTATCAAAATTATCCGATTAATCTGATTTCTGGGATACTGATTCCTAGGACAACAAAATAGAATGTTATAAGCGAATCATATCTATAATCAAGTCCAAAAAATGTGAGTACGTCCTTAAGCATTTTCCTGCATGTTAGCAATTTCTCAATAAATTTACTTACAATTTTGTTTCGAATTTTAAATTTATGTTCTGACTATTCAGTTCTGACACTCTACATTATTAATGTTCATTAAAGGACGCCTGCAAGAAATAACACGCTTTAACTGCTAAAAGACTGCCACAAGAAGACCCAATACCCCAAATTATAAGCCTTCAGCTTCAATAACAAAAAAGTTCTAGGCATTTCAAAATAGCATTTTATGTACAATGGAATTTTTGAAAGATTTCCAATGCTCATAAAAGAAAAAACAATATTAAATTACGTTGCCTAGACATAAAATTATAACCTTATCTTTGTCAGAAACTTAGATTGCCTGTAACTGATTACATTTTTACAATAAAAACACCACATTTCATAGTCAAAATCTATGAAAAAAAATCGATTTAAATTGCATTTTTAAACGAAAATCATAGCGGAAACAAAGGGGTAAACTAATACAAGCTTAGCTGTGATTGGTTGTTAAGCTGATTCAGCCTTCTGATTGGCTACAGTACATTCGGTACAACGCAAGTAAAACTTATTTTTTTTTAATGATTTTGACTATAAAAATGGGTATTTTTATTGTAAAAATATAATTAGTTACTGGAAACCTGAATTTATGACAAAAATAAGCTTATAATTTTGTTTCTAGGCCACGTAGTTTAATTTTAAAGTTTTCAACATGAGCATTGCAATTCTTTCAAAATTTCCATTGTACATAAAATGTCATTTTAAAATGCCTAGAACTTTTTTGTTATAGAAGCTGAAGGCTTCAAATTTGGGGTATTTGGTCTACTTGTGGCAGTCTTTCAGCAGTTAAAGCGTGGTATTTCTTGCAGGCTTCCTTTAAACTTTTTTCTACCGTTTCAGAGCTTTGCTTTTATAAATGTTGTCATCCTTGTCATCCTTTTAAAACTTAAATTTAAAACTGTAGAGGGTCACATTCCTTCCTTACCTTAATGCCCTACCTTCTATAATGAAGGGGCAATACAATTACAGAGGCTGTACAGGAGCCATAAAGGGCCTATGTTATATAAATTAAGGTAAGGGGCGATGAAGAGGCTATGAAGGGGCTATGTTATATAAATTAAGGTAAGAGGCTATTAAGGGGCGATGGAGAGGCTATGTAGGGGCTATGTTATATAATTAAGGTAAGGGGCTATTAAGGGGCGATGGAGATGCTTTGTAGGGCCTATGTTATATAAATTAAGGTAAGAGGCTATTAAGGGGCGATGGAGAGGCTATGTAGGGGCTATGTTATATAAATTAGGGTAAGGGGCTATTTAGGGGCGATGGAGAGGCTATGTAGGGGCTATGTTATATATATTAAGGTAAGGATTATATAAATTAAGGTAAGAGGCTATTAAGGGGCGATGGAGAGGCTATGTAGGGGCTATGCTATATAAATTAAGGTAAGGGGCTATTAAGGGGCGATTGAGAGGCTATGTAGGGGCTATGTTACATAATTAAGGTAAGGGGCTATTAAGGGGCGATGGAGAGGCTATGTAGAGGCTATGTTATATAAATTAAGGTAAGGGGCTATTAAGGGGCGATGGAGAGGCTATGTAGGGGCTATGTTATATAAATTAAGGTAAGGAGCTATTAAGGGGCGATGGAGAGGCTATGTAGGGGCTATGTTATATAAATTAGGGTAAGGGGCTATTCAGGGGCGATGGAGAGGCTATGTAGGGGCTATGTTATATATATTAAGGTAAGGATTATATAAATTAAGGTAAGATGCTATTAAGGGGCGATGGAGAGGCTATGTAGGGGCTATGCTATATAAATTAAGGTAAGGGGCTATTAAGGGGCGATGGAGAGGCTATGTAGGGCTATGTTATATAAATTAAGGTAAGGGGCTATAAAGGGGCGATGGAGAGGCTACGTAGAGGCTATGTTATATAAATTAAGGTAAGGGGCTATTAAGGGGCGATGGAGAGGCTATGTAGGGGCTATGTTATATAAATTAGGGTAAGGGGCTATTTAGGGGCGATGGAGAGGCTATGTAGGGGCTATGTTATATATATTAAGGTAAGGATTATATAAATTAAGGTAAGAGGCTATTAAGGGGCGATGGAGAGGCTATGTAGGGGCTATGCTATATAAATTAAGGTAAGGGGCTATTAAGGGGCGATGGAGAGGCTATGTAGGGCTATGTTATATAAATTAAGGTAAGGGGCTATTAAGGGGCGATGGAGAGGCTATGTAGGGGCTATGTTATATAAATTAAGGTAAGGAGCTATTAAGGGGCGATGGAGAGGCTATGTAGGGGCTATGTTATATAAATTAGGGTAAGGGGCTATTTAGGGGCGATGGAGAGGCTATGTAGGGGCTATGTTACATAATTAAGGTAAGAGGCTATTGTGGGGCGATGGAGAGGCTATGTAGGAGCTTTGTTATATAGATTAAGGTAAGGGGCTATTAAGGGGCGATGGAGAGGCTTTGTAGGGGCTATGTTATATAGATTAGGGTAAGGGGCTATTAAGGGGCGATGGAGAGGCTATATAGGGGCTATGTTATATAAATTAAGGTAAGAGGCTATTAAGGGGCGATTGAGAGGCTATGTAGGGGCTATGTTACATAATTAAGGTAAGGGGCTATTAAGGGGCGATGGAGAGGCTATATAGGAGCTTTGTTATATAAATTTAGGTAAGGGGCTATTAAGGGGCGATGGAGAGGCTATGTAGGGGCAATGTTATATAATTAAATTAAGTGGCTATTAAGGGGCGATAGAGAGGCCATATAGGAGCTTTGTTATATAAATTAAGGTAAGGGGCTATTAAGGGGCGATGGAGGAGCGATGTAGGGGCCATCAAGTTGCAATGTAATATAAATTTGGAGAAGGAGCGATGAAGGGGCGATGTAGGAGCGATGAAGGAGCGATGGAGGAGCGATGGAGGAGCTATGTAGGAGCGATGTAGGGGCCATCAAGTTGCAATGTAATATAAATTTGGAGAAGGAGCGATGAAGGGGCGATGTAGGAGCAATGAAGGAGCGATGTAGGAGCGATGTAGGGGCCATCACAGTACAATTTAATATAAATTTGAAGAAGGAGCGATGAAGGGGCGATGTAGGAGCGATGGAGGGGCGATGTAGGGGCTATGTTATATAAATTAAGGTAAGGGGCGATGGAGAGGCTATGTAGGGGCTATGTTATATAAATTAGGGTAAGGGGCTATTCAGGGGCGATGGAGAGGCTATGTAGGGGCTATGTTATATATATTAAGGTAAGGATTATATAAATTAAGGTAAGAGGCTATTAAGGGGCGATGGAGAGGCTATGTAGGGGCTATGCTATATAAATTAAGGTAAGGGGCTATTAAGGGGCGATGGAGAGGCTATGTAGGGCTATGTTATATAAATTAAGGTAAGGGGCGATGGAGAGGCTATGTAGGGGCTATGTTATATAAATTAAGGTAAGGAGCTATTAAGGGGCGATGGAGAGGCTATGTAGGGGCTATGTTATATAAATTAGGGTAAGGGGCTATTTAGGGGCGATGGAGAGGCTATGTAGGGGCTATGTTACATAATTAAGGTAAGAGGCTATTATGGGGCGATGGAGAGGCTATGTAGGAGCTTTGTTATATAGATTAAGGTAAGGGGCTATTAAGGGGCGATGGAGAGGCTTTGTAGGGGCTATGTTATATAGATTAGGGTAAGGGGCTATTAAGGGGCGATGGAGAGGCTATATAGGGGCTATGTTATATAAATTAAGGTAAGAGGCTATTAAGGGGCGATTGAGAGGCTATGTAGGGGCTATGTTACATAATTAAGGTAAGGGGCTATTAAGGGGCGATGGAGAGGCTATATAGGAGCTTTGTTATATAAATTTAGGTAAGGGGCTATTAAGGGGCGATGGAGAGGCTATGTAGGGGCAATGTTATATAATTAAATTAAGTGGCTATTAAGGGGCGATAGAGAGGCCATATAGGAGCTTTGTTATATAAATTAAGGTAAGGGGCTATTAAGGGGCGATGGAGGAGCGATGTAGGGGCCATCAAGTTGCAATGTAATATAAATTTGGAGAAGGAGCGATGAAGGGGCGATGTAGGAGCGATGGAGGAGTTATGTAGGAGCGATGTAGGGGCCATCAAGTTGCAATGTAATATAAATTTGGAGAAGGAGCGATGAAGGGGCGATGTAGGAGCAATGAAGGAGCGATGTAGGAGCGATGTAGGGGCCATCACAGTACAATTTAATATAAATTTGAAGAAGGAGCGATGAAGGGGCGATGTAGGAGCGATGGAGGGGCGATGTAGGGGCTATGTTATATAAATTAAGGTAAGGGGCGATGGAGAGGCTATGTAGGGGCTATGTTATATAAATTAAGGTAAGGGGCGATGGAGAGGCTATGTAGGGGCTATGTTATATAAATTAAGGTAATGGGCTTTTAAGGGGCGATGGAGAGGCTATGTAGGAGCTATGTTATATAAATTAAGGTAAGGGACTATTAAGGGGCAATGGAGAGGCTATGTAGGAGCTTTGTTATATAAATAAAGGTAAGGGGCTATTAGGGGCGATGGAGAGGCTATGTAGGGGCTTTGTTATATAAATTAAGATAAGGGGCTATTAAGGGGCGATGGAGAGGCTATGTAGGGGCTATGTTATAAAAATTAAGGTAAGGAGCTATTAAGGGGCGATGGAGAGGCTATGTAGGGGCTTTTTTATATAAATTAAGGTAAGGGGCTATTAAGGGGCGATGGGGCTATGGAGGAGCGATGGAGGAGAGATGTAGGGGCCATCAAAGTACAATGTAATATAAATTTGTGGAAGGAGCGATGAAGGGGCGATGTAGGAGCGATGGAGGAGCGATGGAGGAGCGATGTAGCAGCGATGTAGGGGCCATCAAGTTGCAATGTTATATAAATTTGGAGAAGGAGCGATGAAGGGGCGATGGAGGAGCGATGTAGGAGCGATGTAGGGGCCATCAAGTTGCAATGTAATATAAATTTGGAGAAGGGGCGATGTAGGAGCGATGAAGGAGCGATGTAGGAGCGATGTAGGGGCCATCACAGTACAATGTAATATAAATTTGAAGAAGGAGCGATGAAGGGGCGATGTAGGAGCGATGGAGGGGCGATGTAGGGGCCATCAAAGTACAATGTAATATAAATTTGAAGAAGGAGCGATGAAGGGGTGATGTAGGAGCGATGGAGGGGCGATGTAGGGGCCATCAAAGTACAATGTAATATAAATTTGGAGAAGGAGCGATGGAGGAGCGATGAAGGGGCGATGTAGGAGCGATGTAGGGGCCATCAAGGGACTAAGATATATATAATAGTGAAGGGGCCATGAAGAGGCGATATTTAATTAAATAGCCCCTTGGGATAAGAGGACATATCATCTCCTCTTTAGAAGGGGCGATAAAGGAGCGATAAAGGATCATTTAATCGCCTCTTAGGGCAAGGGGCTATTAAATCGCTCCTTTCAAGGAGTCATAACATCGCCTCTTGTTATAAGGGGCTATTAAATCGCTCCTTTCAAGGAGCCATTACATCGCCCCATGTCATAAGAGGCGATCAATTAAAATCATCGCCCCATATGGAGCGATGTCATGGAAAGGACTATACCCGTTATTTCTCGCATCGTATTATAAACGGCTTTCCGCAGATATAGAAAGTACAATTATGAGATTAAAACTATTTTCTTTAGCCCCGAGGTGCCGAAGGCACCGGCTAAAAAACTGGTTTTAATCTTATGATTATCTTATGGTTTTTTCGTATGGATTAGAACCGGTTCCTATCCACCGGATTCGTATGAATACGAGAAAAAACTTACAATTCTAGCCAGCTGGATTTTCTTGATATTTTCCTCCATCTGGTGCTGGGCATTCGCCAGCATAATATCTCGAGAATAGTCATGCATACTACAAAAATAATGTATATTAGCGTATACGCCTCTAAAATCCTCTAGGAGCACTTAGGGTGGGCGGGGAAGTTCCATTTTTATTTAAGTTTTAAAAAGAAAAAGAAAAAATATTTTTTTTTTTTTTGGGGGGGGGGGCAATATTTATTGGGATGGTAAAGATACCCTTCCCTAAAATAGATAAGATCCTTCCCTGCACCTTTGAGAAGCATTATCGGTTCAGCGGTTAGCGAGATCCTTCGCTACAGACAAAAAAGCTCACAATTTTATATTATAGATTTACATTGACATCTCAAGAGAGCAAACATGATCAAAACATTTTGTAATGTCTGAAGAAATATGTAAAATTCATATATTGATAACCGTTTATGTAATACTAGCGCGCCAGCCGCCTGTAAGCCCAAGGGAAATCAAACTTTTAAAATTTTAAAAATAAGTCGGAAGTCTAAACCTGACCAAAATATGGCATTAAAAATCCAAATCCAACAGGGTTTAAATTTGAGTCTTAGTCGCGGCTGAAGAGCAGCTGTCGAGCTCTGATCATATCTTACCTAAGATCATTGACAAAAAGTCCCGACCAAACTAGGTTATTCAAATTCTTCATAATGGGACAAGCTAAGAATAACATCAAGTTCCACTGCGCAACATAAATCATTTGACCCTAAAAAAGCAGATTTTTTTGTATTAAAGCTACTCTATAATTCGAAATGTACGTCTGTTTGTCTTTCCCTTATCAATTACAATCCAGTGTATAATTTACTTGGTCCGTCGGTCTATTGATCATGCTTTAAAGATCAATACAAAGGTTTCGAGACTTTTCCTATCTAGGCATATGTTATTTTTATGAAACTGAATATCTGGTCTACAACTCACTTTATCCGCTGGTGCATCCACAAATTTGCTGCTCCGCTATTCATAGATAATTTCATCTTTGTTTATTTTCAAGAAATAATTAGTCAATCATTTTTTTATTCCTTCCATTCCTTCCTGATGTTTTCCTTCTCGTTAATCTCTGTGCACGCCAATGATTTATATCTTTAAAGAAGCAAAACTACTCAATATATCTGTATGTCCGTAATGTTCTGGGTAAATTGAGATTTTCTCAATTGCTATGTATATAGGCTAGATTGCTGTTTTTTTTTTTGTAAAGTCATCCCTTTACAAAGAGCGGTTCGTAAGTCATGCTATATAGGTTATAATATTGCTGATTGTTCTTAAGGCATGCTATAATCTACAGAAATATTTTTCTATGAAAGTTTATGATGTTCTATCATTCTTCTATCCCATCTTCTATTCTAATGTCCTCTTGTATAATTCATTTTGTCCGTTTGTCAAGCCTTGACTTTTTTGGAACTTCGCTACTTATTGATGTTGTCATCATTGTTAATGCTATGGTTTATTGATTTTCTTACTTTAATATGAAGGTTCTTGTCATTTTCATCCGCAATATCAAGCAGGTCTCCACTAGTACTACTCTTACCTACACCACCACCAGTTGTTGTTGTTCTAGATAGATAGCTAGATTTAAAAAAAAAACAGTACAAGCCGTTTTCACTCCACAGGGGGAGCATAGGCCGCTGACAATTTGAAAATGTTTCACTTACAATGTGGCTTGTTTTATGGATATGGAATAGGGTTGTCAGCCCTAAGCCCTATGATTGCGGTGTAAAGCGTCCATTTGCCAATCAGGCAACCAACCCTTTATGATTGCACGACCTTTGTCTGAGAAATCCTAACTGTGCATGGTAGTGAGTTGCGCCTGTTTTGGGGCAATGGCATTCCCTATACTCTAACTATTTTTGTCGCGTACCTAAAATAGCAGCAGTAAGAAGCATTTTTAACGTCTTTAGTTATGATAATGTCGGACCGAGATTCAAACCTATCACCTTCCCGACGACGAGCAGATGCGCTACATATTGAGCCACGGTCGCGGGTAAATAGATAGATAGATAGATATGTAATATAGTGATGTATGTACCTAAGTTTATCAATTTCATCTAGTGTAGCCAGCTCAAACATGCTGTTCATTCTCGTTTCTATTACCTTAAATTGTTTTAGGTTAGAATTTGAAATATTAAAAAAATAAATTATTTGTAGGAATATATATTTTTTTAACATTTTAAAAAAGGACGGCATCCCCTACCTCATATTTAAATTCCACTAGGGGCTTGATGAGTTCAAAGAATTCAGTAATTTTTCTGCCAACCATTTGTGGGATACAATTTCTCAAAGCAGAGCCCATGTTCTTTACCACCATATTTTTCTAAATAAATTTTTATAATAAAGTAACAGGGTGTCTGTACCGTAGGATCTCGCTAACCGCTGAACCAATATGGTTCTCCTTTACAGGGTAGCTTCTCATAGGTCCAGAAAGGTTTATAATTATTTTAAGGGAAGCATACAACCACCCTTCCAAGAGCAATCTCAAAAACAACATAACCAACCCCATTTTGTGGCAAAAAATTATATTTGGTAAACAGCTGATCTCAACATAGATTGAAAGGAAAACATTTTACGTGCCCCTAGAAGCCTCTGGTGGCGTAACCGCTAGTTTCTATAAAAAATATTAATCAGAAATATTCTCTTACATACTACCATAGATGAATCCACAAGGTTTTTCGGCCATATATATTCACATATTCTTTTAGTTATTAGAGCGCAGGGATATTTCAGTAAGTTTATTAATTTTTCATGGCTGAATATCCTCGAGCGTTTCCTATTTGTGTCCTTTATTACAAGTTTTCAAGAAAAGAATTCCACTAAAAGTATTTAGATTTATGTAGATTTTTTCCGAGATGTAAAATTGTATCAAATTGATATCTAGTTTTCTGTAACTGCAAACCCTGGGATCTAAAGGGATAAGCCAATAGCCAATAAATTAATGTACGTACATCCCAAATGGTGATAAACAAAATTACTTCTTCTGTAGATAATAATTAGTGGTTGAAACGTTTGGACACCCAACTTAATAAACCAACCAATCAAAACTCAATAAAAGTCCCCAAGAGTGTTAAGTCAAAGAATAAGAAAACGTTATTATGAAACTTTGGGAACAAGTGTAATAAACAGCCCAATGTTCTCCCTGAAATTAACTTTTTTGTTGGTTGAGATTAATTAAGGGTATAATTAAGTCAGTGTCATTAGATCTATACACATCTTATAAATTCGCAGGAAATGAAGGTCCAAAGTAGTTTGATTGTAATAAAGTTTTCCCCCAATCTTCCATAGCTTATAAGGATGTTTTAAAACAAATAACATGTTAGGGACTTATTATAACCCTATCACATAATTTCCAAAACAATTAAGATTAAAGATTTAGGGTTATTTTTTTCCTGTCAAAAAACAAAAAAAAAATTTAAATTGGGAGAGATTATTTTATCATCCAATTTCCTATCCCTGTTGTAAAACTGAGACTGATAATAAAAGTTGGCAGACATCATTGCAAACTTTTATATTGCACAGAAATCTAAGGGATTTGATATGAAATACACAAAATTTATAATTCAACATCAAATGATATGATCAAAACTAAAAGTAAGTCTTAGATAAGCTTTAGTATTATCCATTTTATTATAGAAGCTACTCTTTAATTCACTCGTCAGTATGTAACGCCATGTGGGAAAAGTATTTTTATTGGATGATATGGTAAAAGATAACCATCTGAAATGTTATTATTTGAGGAATTTAACTTTAAGGATTCATTATATGATTTACTTAGTTTGTCAGACAGACAGTTATGCTACAAAAATAGAATACAATAGCTTTTAAAATTGTTTCTAACTAACATCTAGGAGTGTTTTTTAAAGGGCAAGAAAATCATACCTAAAAACATTCAAAAACCTAAATCTAAAATGGAATTTCATTAAACCTTCCCGGGACCTATGTGAAGCTTCCATAAAATGATGAACTCATCGGTTTAGTAGTTCAAAATCTTATAGACAGAAAACCTTACTACTTTATATAATAGTATTAATTTTGCCTAATTCTTTATAAAATCAAAAAATAATATTTTCAATAATGATTGTATTCCGTGTAAAATTACCTCAAATAGTATACAGAAAGGAAACATGCTGAATAAGATATTTGCTCGAAACGGCATAGAAGATTCACTCCTGTAAATAAAACACAAGTATGCATTTATCCACAACTAGCTAATACGGACAAACGGCACTTTACCTATCCTAACCTATTTTAAACCATCCAATAGGTTTTTAAATGTCTAACCCCTGCGGGGCGTTATTTGTATATTCATATCTTAACCTAACCTAACTTGTATAGAAATAATTAATTAACATAATATTTAAGACACAGCTGCGTTTGTCCACTCCGATATTTGTCACTTCTGCTTTTGTCCTGGGACTTATAATGGTAAAAAAAACTTGTGGATAAATTGGGCAAACTAAACTTACAGAAATAATATGGAACTATTATATTTATAAAAAGGTTTTACTTTTGTTTTATATAGATCCAACAACAAAATAAACTTTCGGAAAAGTTCAATTTTTGTACATAGCAGTAAAAATCCATATATTTAGAATATAAAAATATAATGAGTTAAAAATTAAAAACACTCATCTTAATGAACCAACCAATCCAAATTCATCTAAGAATCTTCTAATTTAGATCAACTTATTATTTGAAAGCCCTACATTATTTCAAACGAATTTAACACCTGTTTTCAATAGATTTGGTAAAGTCCATGTATCCAGAGTTGTCAAACTTGAGTTCATAATGGTACACCACAGTGTCAAAAATAACCTCCTGAAATAGATATTAGAAGTTTGGCAAAAAGATTATTAGAGGCGGTTTCCCTCATAGTGTCAGTTGAACACTATTAAAAAGTTAAGTTAGGTAATAATGGTAGTGCGGCATGGTTTTGGCTTCGCAGGTAATGGCCACGCAAGGGTTAAGCAATAATCATAGGTAAAAATACTAACGACACCTATTTATTTTAGAATAAGGAGAAGGGGGTTATTAGTGCTCAACTGGAACATTGAGGTAAAGCAAGTAGATATAAAATGAAATCCTTAAATATTGGACAATATTTAATCCGTAAGGACAAAAAGATTGAAAAAAACTAGAAGCTTCTCTACATAGCTGCACATAATCAGTACATGATTTTGCTTTCAAAGAAAGACAAACAGAGAAACTTATATATACTAGTATTTACTAGCTTCAGAAGGCACAATTTCAAACATAAGATTTATATATCATCAAATGTTTAATCCTTATTATATTGATTGAAGAACCTAAAACATTTGGAATAATATCGTGATCTTCAATTTTACCTGCTTCATAAGCTTGATTGCCATCTTATTGTTTGCTTGTCTGGAGGCCAGAAATAACATTTTTGCAATCTCTTTTACCTTAGAAAAAATTCTTGTTTTATCAAAATAATCATATTTGAAAAAAAAACCTAAATTGATGGTATATAGGTGTCCTAGTCTAATAATGTGACAATTCTTTATTATAGAGAAAAATATTAGTACCAGGTTAGGTTTTTAGAAGGTAAAATATTATATGTTTAGTGATTCAACAAAATAATAACTGAAAGAGCTTTCTTAATTAACCCTGGCAATGTGTCAAGTGTCCCATTAATAAAATAATCTCTAATAGCGGCTGCGCCCCTTTAATATATGGCTATGTCTTCAAAGGGGTAAGAAGAGAGCAGAAAAATAGATTAATGGCTTACTCTAGGATAATATAGCATAAAACCCTTTTGGGACCTATGTAAAGCTTCCATAAAAAACTAACTTAATCAGTTCTTTAGTACTCGAAATCTAAAGCCACAGACAAAAAGAAAACTTTACTACTTTATAATGATATCTGAAGCACGTGTCTCTTTAACTCTTTATTTAATATTAATTAATTGATTATGCTATATACCTGTCCTTGAACATAGAAATGGAAGCCTCTCCTCCTTGTTCTGTACTGCATAACAATACTATCTGCTGTCTCAGCTTAACATTATCATTATGTCATGTTATGTCATGCTAATACTTTATTATGTCTTAGCTAAAGATAAAATTTATGTCAAGCTATGTTATGATAATACTTTATTATGTCTTAGCTAAACATAAATTTATGTCAGGTTATGTCATACAAATACTATATTTGTTTTAGATGGACATAAAAATTATGTTAGTTTATGTAACTTTTGCTATATATACTGCATAACAATGCTATCTGCTGTCTCAGATAAACATAAAATTATGTCAGGTTATGTATACTATTTTATGTATCAGCTAAACAAAAGAACTATATTAAGTTAAATCATATCAATACTATATTATGTCTTAGATAAACAAAAAAATTATGTAAGGTTATGTTATACCAATATTATATTATTATTAGATAAAAATGAATTTATGTCAAGTTGTGTAACATACATCTATACTGCATAACAATACTGTCTGGTGTCTCAGCCTAACATAAAAATTATGTCAAACTATGTCATAGCAATAATATATCATACAATGATAATATTAATTCATGTCATCTTTATATCATAATATGTCTAAGCACAAGTTTTAAAAGAATATAATTTCTTCTATTTATTTGCTAAACAAAATATGATACCTGTCATAAATTTTATACTACATAATGTATGTATTAGCTACATATGAAGATTATGTCAACGCTTTATGTATGGTTTATGTCGTTTGAGTTACCTTCAATAAAAAATGAAGGAGGCTTCATTTTTGGAAACTTGTACTTCAGGTAGTCATGAAGGTTATCCAGATTCAGAAAAAAATCTCTGAAATTTCACAATTTTTATTTCAATTTATACCAAATTCTTCTTTTAAATATCTAATTAAACAAGAATGGCAACATCCTCATAAGGTTATAAGACAAAACTTCAAAATGGACCTACAAACTTTAATTACATAATTCTAAAGTTGATGTAATAGATTTTCTTTTATATATTTTTAAAATAGCTTTACTCTAAAAATTTCTCCAAAATTTATTCAAGATTATATATTATTCTTTTATCAAACTTGATTTAAAAGTTCAACACTTCAAATTAATGTTTAAATACATGTTAGCGAGTAATAAGTTATTATTTATTTGAATTTTGTATGCCATAGTTATATACAATTAATGAAAAAAAATCTACCTTATTCGTCTACCAAGTTTAAGAAGTGTAGTTTCATATCCAAGACCTCGAATGATTTTCACAAAATACTTTCCCATCCCCTGGAAAAATATTAAAATGTGATAAGTTTTTATCCAGGGATCTAAGGGGATAAGACAATGGCCAATACATTGATGTACATTCCCAATGCTTACAAACAAAATCATCTCTTCTTTAGATTACAATACGTGGTTGAAATATTTGAATCAAAATACAATAAAAGTCTCAAGAGTTGTTGAGACAACGAATAAGAAAACGTTATAATGAAACTTTGGGGACCAGTTTAAACACAACCTTCACGCCCTTCCTCTCCCATTAGACATTTAGCCCCTTGAAAAAATACTTCCTTCTGTACCCTCCCCAAAATGTTTTCTTTAAATAAGAATTTTAATTTGCATTGGGAATATCAATATCCGCTGGACTACAACCGGTTCTCAGCCACACTAAAAAATCATGTAACAAGACAGGTTTAAATTTTCATTTTCTTTATTTTAATATCCGCGGAAAGCTGTCTATAAAATGCTACTAATTACCTCATAGAACTCTTCATCTCTCATACCAATATGTTTCATGGCTACCTTACCAATCTTAGCTACTTGTGTCTCAGGATAAGTTTCCATTATATCAAATTTATCCTAAACAAAGTATTATTTTCATTTCAAGACAGGTAGATGGGGTTACCTTCTTTGTGTGTGACATTATCGAAAAAAATAATCAAATTGAAACATAATTTAAAGTAAAAAATAACAAAAAAGATTTTAATATTTAAAAATATGGTTAGCAAATATTTATTTAAACTAATTATTCATATTTTACATTATTACATATATTGTAAAATATCCTTTATTTATCTTTTACTAGCCGTTAAAAATTTCTTTTTGGAGTGAGACATTTTTTTCTAGAGTCAATTTCTCTTAACGAGGTTGTTGATACCCTCCCCCCCAAAAAGATATAAATCTCCCCAGGACATGTGAAAAGTTAATCTGTAAAGGAAAACTATAGCGGCTAGCAAGATCCTTTGGTTCAGACAGGCAGACAGACAATTATTCTGTTACTTTATTATAATGACCAGCGGCTTTGTCCCTAGCCTCTAGGGGCTTCGCCCTATGAGGTAATGAGAAGTCAACCCTCCAATATATAATTTTTCTTATATTCTTCTATAGATATTTTCAAAATTGTCAAATTACTCTGTGGCAAATTTAAAGCCAGCTAGGTTGTTCGCTATATATACAGAAATTAAAAATTTAAATTTGTAAAAAAAAAAGGGTGATTTTTTGGTTTTTGGGAGGCTTAGGGGTGTCCCAACCCCCAAGAAAATAGCTTAAAACCACAACAGGACCAGTAGACAAATTCGCTGAAGAGTAGAATCCAGTCGGTTCAGTGGTTACCGAGATCTTAAGGGATAGACGGACATACTTTGTATTATAGATAATTATTTTTGAATGAAAAGACCTGTTCTATTTTCATATGCTCCTTCACTGCCTTCCACACGTCATCTCCATAAACATCCTAGTTCCAAAAAAGGGTTTTTAGCGGTACAGAAAAAGACAGAAGTTCAAATTCTAATTGTTGATATAGACTTAATTCTCAACTATGTGTAGTATCTTTTGCTAAAACAATGGAAATAATCAGTATTCTATTCGTAATTTCCTTCGTACTACTTTGTTCAAACCTGCTAGCAAATACCTGGACAAAGTGTCTAAAATATCAGCCATGTGACGTCATGAAAATGAGTTAGATGAGAGGAGAAGTGGGAAAGAAAACCCCTAAAATAGAGATTGATAATCCCTTATTTTTAGGACGTCACAAGGCTGACTTTTTTAGACACTTTGTCTAGCTACGCTAGCAAAGTTTTTATCTCAACATCTATCTTTTGTAAAAAGTCGATATATTATTACTGGATGTTGCACCAGATTTTTATGTGTGTGTAGCCATAGTTCCTTAGTGTTTGGATCTAAGTAGTCATGGAGTAGGACGAGACACTTCAAGGTCCACGCTCAAGTACAAGTACTTGACCCGCTGTCTCAAGGGCCCTACTCTTTATTACCTCACCCTCGCCAAGTATGGCAGGTGTCCCAAATTAAGTCACCGCAATTAATGACACTCTCCATAGAGGAGCTTGGGTAAGGGTTGCACTGATATCATGTACGAGACCATTGGGTATCCAAACTACCCAATTGTCACCATTCTTACACAACCAAGGGTAAGTTGCGTGAATGAATTGCGACTGAACGAACTGACCAACAAACTTTCCCTGTCAATATATCCACGTATATCTTATATCCATTGGTAAAAACCCATTCCTGAATATATTCCGCCAAGTTCTGCACTAGTAATCCGTACATTTTGTCTTAGCATGTATTCTAAGTTATTATATGGTTGTATTAATGGGCATAATATAAAATGATTCTGTAATAAGTCTTTTTTTAACATGTAATATAACATTAGATTATGCAGAGAAAATCAGTAGAAAAATGGAATAATATACTTGGTAAGGCTAAGAAACCGACTAATATCCGCTGGATTAAAACCAGTTCTTAGCCATCTGATTCTTAGCCATCTGATTTAAACCAGTTTTGTCTGCCCTGGCTATCGGCTTCTCGGTGCTAACAGACTGCTTTTCATCTTATAATTGTACTGTGTACATTTTTATATACGCGGGAAGCTGTCTATAATACGATGCGATAAATTACTATTTGCGTCTGCTAATGTAGGGATGAAAAAAAAAGACATATATCTAAGTTTCTTTGAAAAAGGCACGTTTATTTTTTTACATCCATGACTCTAATCTTATCACGAAAACATTGAAAATAAAAAAGCAAATCCATGCATATTGACAAATTAAAGAAATATTTTTAAATAGATATCATATTATAGAAATGTATTATCTGTAATAAAAGTGAATCACATGACAAATGAATAATAACTAAATAATTTTCAGATAATTTTTGTTTCAACTTTCCTTGATCTTTATTTTTCATGTCAAGATTCCAATTTAACTTTCTAACATGTGGACACAGAATAGAATTATAAAAATAACTGTTGAAAATATGGAGGGAGTGGACATTAAGCTGTTTATTACACTAGTCCCCAAAGTTGTATAGGAACGTTTTCTAATTCGTTGGTTTAACAACCTTTAGGACTTATATTGAAAATTATTGGTTGGTTCATTAAGTGCAGTGTTCATATGTTTCAACCATTAAGTATGTAATCTATAGAAGAAGCAATTTTGTGCATCATTATTGGGGATGTACAAGACATTTATATATTGATCGTATTAGCAATCCACGTATATTTAAAATGAAAATTACAAGTTAAAACCTGTTTTGTTAGCCTGGATTTTCTGTTAAACGAGGCTATGCATGAGTTTTCAGTATGGCTGAGAACCGGTTCTAATCCATCGGACATTAATGATTTTTTCTTTCACTCTTCCATTTTCGCATGTTCTCTGTTTTGCAAGGTCACATGTGGTAATTAGATATTGGTTTTATGATAATCCATTAAGTTTTAAAGTTTTATTGGAATTCATATCAAAGGAAACATATTACTTTCAAAACTATACTGTTGCATGAAATAACAATATTTCTTTTCTTGAAATAAGCTTTTTGACTGGGAAAATCTGATGCCTTTAACCATAAGGGTACCTATCAATCACCTCATACTTAAAACGTCAGGTCCAACTACCAAGGATAACTAAGGGGAGCCAAATCTTTCCTTTTCTGTCCAATCATTACCAGTATTAGGTTATGTAACATCCAACAGACAGCTTTTAATTGCACAACCTTTGCCTGGAAGTCCAATTTTTGTGGCACCTCAGACTTAGTTGCAGTATGAAACATTTTTAATGTCTTTAGTTATGACGCAGTATTGAGCCAAGATTCGAAGTCATCACCTCCCGACGACGAAAGATGCGCTAAGTGTCATGTCAGAAGGCTTGTTCATCAGTCTCTATAGATTGTATTAATTACTCGCGTGCATCTTGCGAAGGAATTGGGACTGAACTCTGTTTGACGTGGAAAATGAAAGAAAATAAAAATGTTAATCTGCTCAACTGAATTAAAAGATATTAGAGGCCTTGTTGAAATTTAAGGTTAATAAATACGAATGATTTGCAAATATAAAATTTACCATCCATTTCGTGATAAAGCCTCTTAAGGGGCATTTCGTCTTATTTTCACAATAGCTTTTCTCCTATTTCTAGCCCCTGCGGAGTGCAATCACCTGACCTAACCCGAAACATAATCATATGAAATACAAAAAAATTAAATAAAAATTAGATTAATATTAACATATGGATTCAAAATTAGTAAGTAACCAAAGTTTCAATGCTTTGTTACTCCCATAATACTAAATATATTTCATTAAGAATACTTGATCTCTTTTCTATAACCTACTTTGTCTCTTTGCTTTTTAAAACAATTAAAAGAAAACTTTGCTTACCCAAAACAAAACTATGGTAATTCCATTTAAGAGATCTTATTTGAAAAAAAAAATAAAGTACATTAAATGGAATAAAATTGTATTCTAATTTATTTATATTTCAAATCATGCTAATCAGATAAAATATATATCAATAATAATGTTCAAAAAATGTTTTTATTATTTCAGCAAGTTTTCTTCCATATTTAGCATTCACTTCTGGTCCTCCTTCATACCTGAATCAGGGATTTTAAGGGATAAGACAATGGTCTATATAATTCATATACATTCCCAATGTTTATTAATTTTTAGATTTCTATTATTTGTCGAAAAGTTTATACACTAACAGAATTAAACTAGCTTACTAAAATTCAAAATAATTACTCATCGATTTTTATATCGTTGTTATAAAACTTGTGGTACCAGTGTAATTTTCAGTCCTATGTAATCTCCCTTCCTTGTATATTTAATTTGAGCTCGTTTGACTTAAATAAAGGGTTCGATAGATACAACGACTCCCACATTGCCAAGTACTGTACTTGGATGGTGTAAAGGAATTCCTTTACTAATAAACAGGCAATATTAATCAAATTAACTTTAGGTCAGGTTAGGTTATACTTGGTACTGGGTAACCGAAAGGTTAGGCATGGGAAAAATGAACTCTTCCCCCTTTGAATTCAATATATTTCAAATCTAGAGGGAGGGGGATC
This sequence comes from Acartia tonsa, assembly GCF_053477335.1. NCBI lineage: Eukaryota > Metazoa > Arthropoda > Copepoda > Calanoida > Acartiidae > Acartia > Acartia tonsa. The sequence continues at coordinate 28,063,292 of NC_137268.1, read as the reverse complement.
AGAGCTCGATAATCACTTTAAAGAATAGCAAGAATTCAATCACTTACCAATTACTACCGGAAATTTAAAAATATTTCAAATTAGTCTCAGGTTTTGTAAGGTCGTGTAATAAGTCCCCCACCTCAAAATCCTTATTTCAAAAGGGGTAGGAGCTTTTCTTTGATTTGTTGACTTACCTTATTTCACTTGGAACCTCAATCTGGATTGCATCAATGTTTCCCCCATCCCTGGATCCATATTCTTGGGTTATATATCCTCCCCTGGAAAATTGTAAAAAAAAAGATCGATCACAACATCCATAAAAGCGAAGTTTAATTCATCAAAAAGTCAGACAAATGAACATTATCAAATATATTAGAGTAACAAATTTTATTTTCAAAATTTTTTACATATTTGAACAAGAATTCTGTATAAATAAATTCCAAAATTACTTTTTTTTTGGATGCTTCATATTTAAATATTTATTTTCTAATGCTTGATTATATATAGAGATGCTTCGCTTATAACATTATACCTCTTGTTCCTCGGAATATACATTTCCAAAATAAAGTAAAGAGCAACAGGGGGATTCAGGTAGTTTTCCTATTATATATCTGTATTTATATATTATACCTGTAATATCTATCACTGCCAGGGTTAATCTGCCTGTTGGATGGGACAGCTTTATACCCTGCCTCTTCAAGCATATACCCTAAACTAAACAGCAAATACATTGATTCATATCCTATCATATAAAGTTGTAAGCTTTGTTGTATGTAGCGAAGGATATCAATAACCACTGAACTTATCTCTTCTAGATAAATGACGCCCCAAAAATATTTTTTTCCTTTTTTTGCAACTTGAAGAGAAAATCGGGGAGGGGTCGACTTCCCCTCTTTCCCACAGTAAGTGCCCTAGAGGATTCTAAGGGGCGTATCCGCCAGTAAATACCAAATTAATTCTAGAAGAATGTGTTAATATAATCAAATATTCATTTCTGTTTATTATGCTTTTTTGATGGGACACCTCCGATTTAGGGTCTGAAAGGGGGGTTTCAGTGCTTGATAGGTACTTTGTTGGAATTCCATACCTGGTAAAACCAGAAATTATTTCTTTGGCTGTAACTCCTTTCCTTTTCATTAAACCTCTAAAACATTGTATATAGATAAATTGTTTTTTAGTCTTTTAAAAGGTTTACACTACACATACATACAAAGTATGTCGGTTGATCGGTCTGTAATGCTAAATCAGGTGATTCAAACATTTTTACGGTATCCCCTTTTTTTCTCCCATATTTAAAGTGAATAAAAGCTTTAATAAAGTATATATTGGCCTTAAAATATTTTTTTCTTTGCATATTTTGGACTTTGTCATCCTTATTTTTTTAGAATATAAATTTTACTTGACACTTGAAGGAGAGGTGTAATCAAAATTATCCAATTCATCTTTTGTCCATAGATATCCGAGTTCTGGAATAATCAACAAATTACAAAAAAAAGTGTTATTTTTAAACGTCCCCCCTGCCTCCTCCCCCTCCACTAAATTTTCAGATGTAAAACAAAATGATTATTTGTCAATGTGTAGGACATAGACCTTATTTAATAGTAGTTGCTGTTTAGTCAGGAGAAACTTTACTTACATTCATAACATTTTTCTTTTACACAATTGATGGACTAGCAAAGGTAAATAATAGAATTTCATTTCAATTGTAAAAATGTTCGGTTATGGTCCATTTCGTGACAACGCCCCTCTTACACATTAGCTTTTGATAAGTTATTGTAGGTTATATTAGAATTGGTGTGATTGCCCCGCAGGGTTAGAGACCAGCGCAGTGGCTCGAAATAGGAGAAACGCTACTGAGAAAATACGAAGAAACGCCCCTTAAGAGGCGTTGCCACAAAAGGGACTATACCCAAAGATTTTTTTTACAAAAAATTGTGTCACGTTTATGAACTTGATAAATAAATAATAAATACCCATACCTGTTGAATTTTGTTTATGATTTTGTCCATGTAAATCTATAACAAGTCCCTGTCCTAAATTTATTTTAAGATTCATATCTAATAAATAAGCATTCTCTATTTTAAACTTTTAATTAAAGTATTTCAGATGATATAGAGTTACTCTATAGCTTTATTTAATAAACTTTCTTTCCCTATTTAAAAATATAAATTATTAAATTTGTTTCCAAGCTATGTTAAATATTTGAAAATACATGTTTACCAAAAAATCATTTGTTACATTTCTCTTGGAGGGTGGTCGTACCCTCCCTCAAAAACGCTATAAACCTTCCCAGAGTTTAAAAAGCTTTGAACTTTGAAAAGCTACACTATAAAAGATAACCATATCGGTTCGGCGGTTAACGATCTCCTGTGGTACAGACAGTCAGATATCCTGTTACTTTTACATAAGTATAGATACTTCTAGTTTCTTATGTTCTACCTAAGATGTACTTATTGTTTTACCTCTAAATGTTTGACGGACTTTCTTGATCATTTCATGGTAATCTAAAATACACAACAAAATTTAATTTTATTTATAAATAACACTATTACTCTGCTTCTCTGATAATTTTAGAACATTTTCATACAATACAAATGACCAATGATAGGCTGTATACATTTTAAATGAACAAAAATTGGTAAAATGGTGTATACTTGCATTTGGTCATTTGTATTGTATGACGTATTTTTTTTAATGCACAATAAGCTGCTTCAGTATTTAATTATTCCTTAAAATTTTTATGAAAGCTTCCAAGACATTAAATATTGTAGTTTTCCCTAATTGTAGTATAAGTAATTTGTATTATCTGAAGTTTATACTACTATAAACTGTAAAATTAAATATAATTGTTTATTTGTATATGTTAATAATGTAACCTTTGTAGATGGTTTCAGCTAGCGGGTGTTCTTGGGCAGCCTCATTTATACCACGGTTAAAATCTACTTTGGTCCTTTAAATGATAATATATAACTTTTGCATGGCGTATACAGAAATTCACGCAGGGAAGGGGGTTGGGTGATATGTTTATAAAAATATTTTTTTTAGTAAGTGTTGGCACCCCCTTAAATCATTTTATTTTCACTTTAATGTGCAATTAATCTATGATTATTATTGACTATTTTAAGACTTATGTGTATCGTATGGTACGTATTATATACAGTTATCCACGGAAGTATGGCACAGAACCGGTTTTAATCCAGTGCAGCGGAAAGAAACCAGATTCGGAAAATAAGTTAGAAAACTCTTGCCTGTGAAGGTTGGCTATAACAATATGTGGCATTGCTGTAAAACCTGAAAAAATAGAGATTCATATATGTAGCAATGTTCATTCAAATTATATAATTAAATTAAATTATTTAAATTAAGGATGGATTTAGAATATACAAAATATATTTTATGACAGGAGAAAAATTGTCGTCAATTTAACTTGTTGACATGGAACTCGTGTATTGGTCAGTTCATTTATCCAAAAGGGGAGGAGAGGATTGGGTACATGGGATGGAAGGAAGAAAAGTTATCTTGGCCCACTACAATTTTTATTTTATTGTAAAATATTTATAAAAATAGCTTGTGACGGTAAGCAATAAAAAGTATAATTTTCAATTCACATTTTAAGAATTAATTGATACAGGAGGGTAAAAATCTTTAAACCCTTCTGAATAATAAAGATAACAAATGAAGGAAATTTTTTAGGCTGCAAAATAGATAATTCGGAATTTTTCCCTTTTTATTAAATGTTTTAAAAATATAAATTGGGGGGATTTCAGTGCTCAAACGGATCTTTGAGGGAAAGGGTAAAATTTGGGTCAAGTAGAAATGAAGTCTAAACAGCACAAACGTTTTGCCGAGACAGTTTTAAATTAATTTTCCAGTTTGGCTTCGAAACCGATTAATTTACGCTGATTAGAACCCATACTCAAAAAATATATATATATAGCATCGTATTACAGACAACTTTCAACGAATATCAGATAAAAATAATAAAAATAAAAATGATACCAGTTTTGTTACCTAGGACTTCGGCCCCTCGGTGATAACAAAACTCGTTTCAATCTTATCATTTTTCAGACAAAGACCAAATTGTGTCAAAAAGGATCCATGTGACGTCATAAAAATGAGGGATTATCCATCTCTTGTTTAGGGGTTTTCTTTCCTACTTCTCTTCTCATCTCCCTAATTTTTATGACGTCACATGGATCATTTTTTACACAATTTGGTCTTTGTCAATTTTTCATTTTGATATCCGAGGAAAGAAGTGTATAATACGATGCAATAAATATCTATTCCGAATTTGTGTCACATTCTTTACCTGACAAAGTTTGATATTCTTGTAGCAAAGTTTTGGCAATATCTGAGGCATATAAATCTCTTCCTGTTACTATCTAATTTATCAAATTTTAACTAAATTCATTTATTTACATTAGATGAAATAGCATGTAGCCTAGAATATGTCAATATTTCATAAATTTACTTTTCGTGTATTTTATGTTATCATATAATAAAAATTCACTTTTTTGGGGATGGTAATTGGTTCGAATCTTAATTTAAACTACGTCATAACGAATAAATTTGAAATTCACATTGCATTGTCAAAAATAGATACAACTCATTGTCATTCACAGTTAGGGATTCCAGCAAAAAAAATATGTTATCAAGGGGTTGGTTGCCTGTAGGATGTTGGCTAATTTATCTATCATAGACTTGAATTAGCAAGATTTGTTCTAGGTGCACTAAATAAAGTAATAAACGTTTTTGATGTAGCATATTTATCAAATTTTAACAATTTTACAATTTATTAAAAATATTGAAATTAAATTTGAAAATGAATATGGATCTTTTGAAGAAAATAATATTTTTTACATTCATAATACTCGCAAATATGTTTTAGAAATTTTTTTAATTTTGTATATTTTTATCATGATTAATGATTTATTCAGTATATACTTGAATTATATTACTTTACAAATAGCCACATGTTTAAAAATTACTAACTATTCATAATTTAAAATGATTTAATTGAATAGCAGTCAAAAAAGTAGCTGATCCAATGATATACAATTTTTGCACAAAACTGAACAAAATTGGAATTAAATTAATAATATCTATAGGCCAATATAAATAATTCAACTAATAACTGGTGTGTACAGTTACACAGTACATCGCAATTAATATTTAGTTAGTTTGAAGCCAAAGAATAAGAGAACGTGTGGGGATGAGTATAATTTAAGTCCAATGTTCCCTCCCTTCAAAAAGCAAATGAAAAAAAAAAAATAATTGTCAATATGAATTAAAATTGCCTACCTTACAAATATCGCTTGGGTTTACAGCATTTAGGTTTATGCCAAGAGTATTATAGTTACACATCCCATTGATTTTAATTCCAGCTCTAAAAAAATAACAATTAAAAATAAGAATAGCTATTTATCGCATCGTATTATAAACAGTTTTCCGCGGATATAAAAATGTACAAATAAAAGATTAAAACCTTCGGCATCTAACAAAGCTGGTTGTAATATTATATTTATACAGTGTGTTTTTTTCTATGAGAACTTTTTTGAAAGCAATTTTACCCCACTTATAGTTATCAGAATTTAATGATTAATGGCTTATTTTCTTCGTTTTTTAAGGGAAATTATGAAACAACAAAAAAAATACAGTTTTTGTTGAAAAAGTACAGTAAAGTTGAAAATTAAAAACTTAGGTGTCAACATATAAAAATGGTTTTAGCGCATTTTTCTTAAAAAAATGGATTTTCTGTAGTCGACTTTGGAGGGCCAGTACTCCCTCCCTGGTTGAGATATGACCTTCAAACTTTGATATGTTCTAGTACATGTCCCTAATAGTATCTGTATACATTTTTAGCTCTATATCTCAACTTTGAAGTGTTTAGCAGCCATTCTTGCAAAAGGTTGATTATTTGAGCATAAGAAAAATGCGCTAAAACCATTTTTAGATGTTGACACCTAAGTTTTTAATTTTCAACTTTACTGTACTTTTTCAACAAAAACTGTAATTTTTTTTGTTGTTTCATAATTTCCCTTAAAAAACGAAGAAAATAAGCTATTAATCATTAAATTCTGATAACTATAAGTGGGGTAAAATTAATTTCAAAAAAGTTCTCATAAAAAAAAACACACTGTACATACATTTTATATTCTTAGAAAACTGGTTATAATACGATGCAGTACACGATTTTTCAGTATGGCTGAGAACCGGATCTACTACAGCGGATAATAGTTGGTTTCGAACAAAACTGAAAAAAAATTATAAAAAAGATAGAGAGGACTATTAAATTTTGCATTTACCTTTCCCTGTAAATCGTTTTATCGTCCATAGATCGATCAATTTTAATTATGCTATTGTTATAAAGTACAAGTCATAACATTCATATACAATCAAGTACTTTGATAAAGTTAGGAAAACTTAACCCTTTTTAAAGATAATAATGTAATTAAAAAAACCTTAAACCGAAGATAAACTTATAATATATCTCTATACTTTTAATCCTTTTAAGGGACTAATTAGTAGGTTTAAATACAAATTATATAATGTTAGAACTAAATAAGCAGAATGTTAATGCCCAAGACTAAAAAAATTGTAAGTAAAATTTTTGTAAGAACTGCTTAATACATGATATTGTTTAGTGACATACATAAACATTTTTAGGACTTGATCATAGAGACATTCTGGTAACGATAATTGAGTTCTTACGCTTTCTAAATCGTTTCTAACTGTTATAGGAATCATCATGCCAAGTTTGAAATCGATAGAACTATTACAAACTTGCGTAACTTAACTATAATAGCTATCCGTTAAGGACGTACGTCCGAACCGACCCTAACAATAGAAAAGCTTATCTTTTAAAAAAATACTTACGTCCTATCTGGAATAGTTTCCAACTTTACGGTGCCATCATGAGGGACACTAAGATAAAATAGAGTACTGGTAATGATTAGTTTAGGTTAGGTTAAGTAAAGGTTAGCAGAGCATGCAGGGAGTGTTTCCCATGGGGAAAGAGCCCCGAATCATAAGATACTCCTACAGGGGCTGGGAACAAGTGATTCATTTAATTGTTTGAGTAAAAGTACTAAACTTTTTTATTAATTATTATAATCATTTCAATATCTTTATTTCCATTACTTGTTTGTGGTTTAAAAGGCCCTGAGGGATAATAATAAAGCAATGGAAATAAGTTTTTAGATTAAAATGATAAATTGTTTACCTTATTAGAAGATTAATATTACCAGGAATATATTCTACATATTCAGTCGTTGGAGCTAGAAATTATAAAAAAAAGTTTCAAATATTTCGAAGTTACATATTCCCCACTTTAAAGGGCCGGTGCATTCCCTCAAAGTGTATGTGGAGCTTTGACCCCCCCCCCCCCCCCCTTCAATTTTCTATAAACAAATTTGAAATATGGGGGGGGGGGTTAGGTTTTTACCCGCGGGGACCTTAACCATGCGGAGATACTAAGTACCCTTTATAACCCAACCTAACCTGAACCAAAGTTTAAACAAACAAAAGAAGAGCGTTTTTATAGATCCTTATATTAGATTAACCAGCGGCTACGCCCATAGAAGACTGAGGGATATAGAGGGACTGCTTCATATAATAAGACTAGATATTTCGCCCCTAGCCTCTAGGGCAGGTCAAAGAATGTCAGATACATTGCTTTAAACCATCCCAAGACATTTATAAGGCTTCACTGAAAAGTACAATCGATTCGGACCAGTAGGTACGAGATCTTTAGCTTCATACAAAAAAAAACTATACTTTATATTATAGGATTACTATTATTACCAATAGTTGATGTTGGTAAAGTTAAACTCGTTGTTGAGGTCAAAACTAAAATCATAAAAAGAAAACATGATTAAAATTTTAAACTTTTACATAATATAAATAACATTAATTAGTAATGATAATTTTAAAATAATCAACAAAATTAGTTGAAAAATAAGAAAAAAAAACACCATAATCTACATAGGTAAAGTTAGATTAGTTCAGTTGTATCAAAGTTATGATATGATAGCCCAAGAAGAGTTTAAACATCACAAGGTTAACCCTCTTTCCTCCCGCAGGGTTACAGTTAGGGGCATGTTCTTGATGCATCCTTTGAATTGAATTCCCATAGAACAGACATTCCATACAAAAAACATGAAAAATTGAAAAAAAGAGAGAGAACTTACAAAGAAATAAATCAAGAATTTAAAAAGTCTTAGAGATAAAAGCAACATGCGGTTGAAGAAAAATTGTAGAGTAGTTTTGCATTCAACAAAAACAAGTGCTCGGCAGCCGCGCTTAAGCCATCTATAAAAGTTCTTTATAGGCACACAAAAGGGTGTAATTTGACGACTTAAACGTGGTTGTTAAGCAACACAACACAACAATTTTCAATTAAAAAATGTATGCAATGTAATAAAAAGCGTCACACATTAAATACAAATATTTAAATAACTAAAACACTTTTTTATTATGATTATATTTAATACGATTTTAAATGATCAGCAGTGGGTATTTTTATATAGTTTAATTGAATATTTTATTATTCTGTAGCGCAACTACAGTGTAACTTGTACTGTATGAGAGGCCAAAAAAATCGAAGTGAAGATTTCCCTCCTCATTCAATAAATTTGAAGCTATAATATATTTGACACAATAGGACAAGATAACCTTCTAGGTTTCAAGAATAATGTACAATATAGAAGTCCAATAACCGATCATCCAAAGTATTAAAGTAAAGTATTCTTTTATTGATCATATCAAAATAATACACTTGTATAAATATGTACTTTTGTATTGCAAATATTCAACTTAAAGCAATAAATTAGATAAATTTAAATATTTATGTAAAGAATTTGTACCATCATGTTTTGAAAAATATGAAAACGCCCAATATTTAAAAAACGCAGATACCCTATAAAATGGTACAAATGGCTGTTCAATAGACTGTAAGTGAAACTAAAACACAACCACACATAAGCTATGTAGACAAATCTGGGAGAGAGGGGTCATTGGTGGGCTGTTTATTATAATAGTACCCAAAGTCTTATAAAAAGAATTTCTTATTAGATGGCTTTGGGTACTATTCTCAAAATTGATTGGTTAATTCATTAAGATGAGTGTACAAACGTTTGAACCACTAATTATAATCTGCAAACAGGGCAATTTTGTGTATCAAAAATTCCAATTTTGTTGGCGCCAACCAAAACTTTTTGCTCTACTTATGGATATATTTTTTTCTTATTTTCTAAGCTTTAAATAGGATAATGCATTTTTTTTCATGGATATTGGAATAAAAAATTGAACCAAAAATTAATTTTAAAAAGTTATACCTAACCTAAGTATCTGAAATTTATCAGTTCGAATATTTTGGTACATTTCTAAATAACAATACCACTTTATTTTAAAAATCAAGAATGAGGGCGGTAAAACATGAATCTTTTTTTCAATTCAATTATATAAAGGTTTAACCATATGTATGAAATATTTAGTTTCAGACTATAATTTTGTTATTAAAAACTAAATGAGAAGCCATATAGTTATTATTTGTTGCCTTATGAATTCGCTGATCCAAAGATTTTTTGAGTATTTTTCTACCTAGGTTTTAGAGAGATTAAACGACGGCCGCTCGATTTAGGATGGATCAAAATGATTCCAGAAATAAATTGTACACTCTATAATTATATGTACATATGGCTAATTTAATGATACCCCTCATCAACCACATGTACCCCATCCCCTCCCCTCCTACTGGCCAATAAATGAGGACCATATTATTAAAACAGTAAAAGTGTCTGACTATGACGTCAGAAAAAATTAACAATTAACCAATGAGAGGCCGCTATATATTTTACCATTGTGAATACTGGCTTCTCATTAGTTAATTGTTAATTTTTTCTGACATCATAGTCAGACACTTTTACTGTTTTCATACTATGGTCCTCATTTATTGGCCAATAGGAGGGGAGGGGATGGGGTACATGTGGTTGATGAGGGGTATCATTAAATTAGCCAGCTGGAAGTAGCATATTTTTAGTGTAAGCAAGAATCTCTCACACTATTCACGTATTCTGTATATATTAAGATTCAAGATTCACCGCCCTTATACATTATATTTGCAACAACAACAACAACAAAACTAACAAATTTCAACACAAAATAAATAAACTAAAATTTACTCTGTTTGCATGACAAAGTTTTGCCACAAACCAAATAACCTTAAGAAAGAATATCAATTCAGAAAAATGTATATATATAAAATATGTAATATTTTGTTACATTAATTTATTATTAGCGGCTGCTCCCCTAACATCTAGAGGGCTCTGTATTCAAAGGGTATATAGGGGACAAAATAATAGTCAAAACCTATTCCTTGACCTATGTAAAGATAAATGTAGAACGCAATCAGTTTAGTAGTGGAAATCTTTAACCTTAGTGTTTTCTATTATGGAAAATGATGATTTCAGAACCATGATAAAAATTATAAAAGCATTAAAAATTTATCTTAAAGCCTTCCAGTTCTTTTTTAAAGTTTATACCAAATTATTGCCTTCTTTGAATTTGAATTTGGTGGGGTGTGTTATCATTTGCTTAGCTCTACTATTAAAACTGAATTTGTAAAAATAAAATATGCCTATATAGATATTTAATCTAAAAATATGTTTCAGATTTTTTGTTAATATAGTTATCTCATTCATATAATCTAGAAAACTGAATAATTCTAGATTATGACTAACATTTATTTGAAAGTTCAATAATAATGACAAGAATCACAAAAAGTGATATCACAACAATAGTTTTGACTAAAATATTATTGAAATAATAATAATACGATCATTTTATAAAAATATTATTCTTGTTTTAGGTTAGGTAAGATTCAGTAGAAAATCCCTGCAGACAAGATTTTAAAATTGTAGGGTATTATTGGCAAAGATGATTAAAGTCCCTCAACAGATTATGACGTCATACGATTAAATAACCAATGAGAGGCCAGCAAAAATTTTACCATTGGTTAATTACACTGTATACTGGCCTCTCATTTGCTATTCCATCGTATGACGTCATAATCTGTTGAGGTACTTTAATCATCTTCAATGTTGGCCAACTTTCCAAATAAAAAGTTCTTTTTCCTAATTTCAATGTAACTTATTAATTTATGTAAACACCATGTTGGTATGTTTTCCCACATGATTATGTAACATTGTTCATTATGTTGGAGTCTAACAAAGGTTTTCAATATATTTAACAGTTTCATTACACATTTTAAAAATAAAATAGACAAGCAATTGAAAAATACACTGGTCCAACCCAAATGTAGAAAATCATTGCTCTTAAAAAGACTGATAAATATACATATTAATGAATAAAACTCACTAGCCAAGCAGAGTTCTAACAATATCAACATCTTGTTCGCAACTGAGTTGTTTCAGTAGTTGTAAAGTTGTAGGCTTTCACTTCAGGGATCTAAAGGGATAATACTAATACTTAAATAATAATAAATTTATGTACTTCCCTAATGGAGATACACAATATTACCCATTCTGTAGATTATAATTAGTGGTTGAAACGTTAGGCCACTTAACTGAATAAACCAACCACTCAAATTCAATAAAAGTCCCCAAAGTTGTTAACCCAACGAATAAGATTATTATAAAACTTTGGGAACTAGTGTTATTAACAGCCCAATGTACCCTCCATCCCTGCTTTAACAAGTCGGGAGAAAACGAGAATCACAGGGGTAAAGTCATAAATAAATATAGAATGAAATTGAGTATTTTAACCCAGGAAGGAGCGAACATTAGACGTAAAAATAGTTTAATAACAAATGTATCTAATTATTTGGCTAAACTATCTTGGCTTATTGAAGCTAGGAGTGTCAATATTTAAAAATCAACTCTCAGACCCCTTTTTTAAATCTGGATCTCATGGGGGGCGGGGAGGAGGGTGAGAGTAGGGTGTTGAATGCCCTATCCCCCTCAATTAAATAACAATTATTTAAAAAATAATTATCCTATCTATTTATCCATTGAGTAAGCAGATATTTAGAAAAATATAATAAAATGAGTAGGACAAAATGAAGAGAAAAAAATATGACAAAGGAGATAAAAAATAAATTAGGATGAAAAAAAAGAAGAGAGATAAAACAATATAAAAAGTAATATAATTAAAAATATAAAATATAAAATACGAGAACAATTATGTAGTAAATTCTCCAAAAGTAGCACGAATTTGATGACAATTAAAATATATACATCAACTTTCATTAACCTATCTTTTAATCCCTGGTTAAAATGAGCTGAAGCATAACTGATTTAATAAATTTGTGATAATTTAAAGCATAGCTGCTCTATAACCCATGGTATAATGCATGTCTGTCTGTTTTTGTGTAGTATTATAAAAACTAATTGCCTTGTAAAGATCCGTAATTACACAATTCTGGCTTCGTAACCTATTAATATCTGCTGGATCAGAACCGGTTCTTCGTCATTCTTAAAAATCATGTAGAGCATCGTATCATAGACAATTTTTGGCGTTATCCTCTTAGAAATTTTTTTTTTAATTTTTTTCAATTTTTTTAAAAATTCGTTTTTTGTATAATTCTTTATCTAAAAGCAGAAATACAAATTAAGTTAATTAATTTTGACCAATAGGATAGGTGGATTAGAAACTACCTGCGCTCTAATTGGGTAAATAATGTACGACACTTAAGCTTCTCCAACCAGAGCGCAGATAGTTTTCAATCCACCAATCACAGATGTCAAAATTAATTAACTTAAATAGTATTTCCGCTTTTAGATAAAGAATTATACAAAAAACGAATTTTATAAAAAAAAACTTAAAATTTGATGCAGATTTCAAATCTCCCTCTAACATTAAAATTCCTTCCAACTTATATATCCTACTAGGTATATTGTTTACACAAATCAGATATAAATGATATAACCAGGGATAAGACAATGGCCAAAAATTGATGTACATCCCAAATGTAAATACAAAAAATTACCCTTTATATAGATTACAATTAGTGGTTGAAACGAATAAGAAAACGTTATTAGAAATCTTTAGTGTAATAAAATTATCCCCATTATCAAAACATATGTTTTATATTCTTAGAAATTTAACGCTAAAATGTTATTTTAAATGTTTACTCTTTTTTTAAAAGTCAACTTTTAAGAAACGCAAACTTTTTAAAGCTGTGTTTTAATCGAAAGAAATTTGTTTAACTCTCTCAACTGTACAAATAAAGATATGAAAAGATAAGAAAATCTCAATCTTGAACAACGTTACAGATTATTCTGGTGGCTTTGTCCTAAGCCTATGCAGGAGCTTCAATATTCGAATAGCGTCAAATAATCATAATGGATATTTCCTATAATGATGTAGATAGTTAGCTTAATTCAGACGGACAAACTAACGTTCATAGACAGATAAACTTTATTTTAGTTTATTTTAGATTGAACAATTAAACGGCCAAGAAAATTAGAAAAAAAATAAAATTACTCGTTTGGCTAGGTTGGCCAGAAAATTTATAGATCATCTATTTCATAAAAAAAAACAAGGATGACAATTTCCATAACAGCGAAGCTCTCAAATGGAAGGACAAACAACATTAACACATGAAGAGTGTCAGAACTGAATACACTGAATATTAATGCATATGTATATCCAAATACTAAGTAAAATTGTTCAAAACTGATTAAATACATGTTACTATTTAAGGACATTCTGACGTTTTTAGGACTTTATAATAGAGATGCTTCGATTATAACACTATACCTTGTTGTAAAAGAAATCAGTATTCAAAAAATCTGATGAATAGGATAATTTTAACATTCATAAATTTTTTGGCAAAAAAGTAAAAATCAGCTTGCTTTAAATGGACGTACGTACTTTCTGGTAACGATTTTAGAGTTAAAATCGATAGGACAATTATAACCTGTTAATATTAACGAAAATAACTAAATGTAATGGACGGACGGACGTACGGACTGACCCTAATTATAGAAAAGCTTCGCTTTTAAAAAGAAGGTAATTAAAAATAATATATGTATTATACTCTTTGTATGTTGTGAATTCATTAGCAACTCTTTGTGTCATAGAAAAAAATAAGGATAAAATGTATCTATAAAACATTTTCAATAATCCAATAAATATAATAAGGCAAAATAAAATCTTATAAATAAAATCTTATAAATAAAATCACAATAAATATTTTTGTTAAAATTACAACAGACTTCATGGTTACCAAATAAAAAATTTATTTCTTTATTTTCTTATAGGTAATTAAATATCAAAGAAAAAAAAAGATTAATTGATGCTCCAATAGGTAATTCTATTTCTTTTTAAATATTTCAAAAATAAAAATGTAATTGTTATCATTTATTTTTTTCATTAAAAAATATTGTGGGTTTTGGAAACCATGTCTTATATACATTACAGCTAGTACATAAATTGGTTAGTTATTATCAACATGCGGCGGGTACCACATCTATCCTGTGTCACGTACGTCAGGAATGATTTGTGATCATTTTTTTTAGTAGCGAAGCTACTCTGTAATTCGAAATGTCCGTCCGTCTGTCTGAGAAAAAATGGGGGAAACGTGATTTTCTCGGCTCCTATGACAGATAGAAGGCTGAAACTTCTTGACAACATTCACATTACTAAGGAGCATAATTAACTTTAACACATCAATGGCGGTCGAACTGCTTTTTAGCTGGTTTTATGCTATTTTTGTATTTTTCACATTTTTCACCATAACTTTGGCATTTATGGTCCGATTTTCAAAAAAATTTAGTTATGGAGGTTGAACAGCCGATTTAAAATTTTCAAAATTAGTATGTAATTTACTTTTAACGTTGGTATGTCATACGAAATAAAATAAGGTTTTGTGTTTTTTTCTCCAATAAATCTATTCTTGATTTAAAAGAATAATCTTCCTTTCTACTTGTACGCATTTCCATCCACAATTTTTGTGCTTTGCTACTTATGGATGTTGTCATCCTTGTTAAACTTCTAACGGTTATTTATAGCATCTCATTATAGACAGTTTTCCCCTGATAGTAATAACCAAGATAAAAGATCTATAATTATTCCATTTTCGGTATGGCTAAATATTATTTTCGTTTAATTTCTTGATATATCTTCAAAATTGGTAAATCAATAAATATCACAAATCATTGAATATATTTTTTAGTATTTTGTGTCTTTTATTTTGCGTTACAAATGTACACGGAGGTAAGATCATTTTTAACATCGAAGCTACTCTATAATTAACTTTGTTTGCCTTGAAAATCTAAACAAAGCTTCTAGGTAAGATTTTACAAACTCAAATCCATCCGAATGCAATTAAAATAATGAACGATTATTTGTCAAAATTTTTGTATCACTGTTAACACTCTCCCCCGCTCCCTCCATTAAAAAAAATTTATGACCCCATTAAATTTTTTGCTACTTTGCTGCTTTCAGTTAAGCTTAGACGTCTTTGTTCATTGATCTTTGTTAATTTACCTACTACTTAATTTACTATTGCAAATAAATTAAATGTTCATAATGTTAATCTAAATACCTATATTATAGGAAAACTGTTAAGAAATCTAGAAAATGAAGATTCTCCTTCTACTGATACAGGCAATTTTATAAAAATTTGCATAAGCTTCGAGTGTGTAAAAATATCTAAATTCCTTATATAATAGCAGATTTTACTACTAAAAACAGTCCTATTATATAAAGTAGACAGCTTTTTTGTTTGAAGCAAAGAATCTTGCAAACCGCTGAACCGATATGGATCATCTCCATTACAGTTAAGCTTTTTAATGGTCGAGAGAAGGTTATAAGTGTTTTGGGAGAGGGTATCTTCACTCTCGCAAGAAAATTCGCCCCTTCCCCAAAACTCAACTCCCAACCCTCTTCCTCAAGTGCCCCTAGAGTTCACGAGGGGCGTAGCCACTAGTCATTGATAAAGGAAATGTTTAAAGAATTGCCTCCATAAATTATTTTTGTTTGTCTTATCCTTATTGTGTTACTTGTGTAAATAATTGTCCTTGCTTAGATAAACCTACTGATGTAAAAATCGAGTCTGCTCCAATTGAGAATACAGACACAGTGACAGCTACATCTACTAAGGACGATCATGATGCTGCAGGTATAAGTAACAAGATAACCGTTTGTCCGTCTGTCTGTAGAAAGGATCTCGCTAACCACTGGACCACGATATGGTCTTCTTTTCAGTTCCACCGATCAATTAAGCTTTTTTCAAGTCCAGAGAAGGTTTAAAGTCGTTTTTGGGAAAGTACATAATCTTCCCAATGGAAATCACCCATAGAAAAATATTCTAACCTAAGTATTTTTTTTAGATTTTTACTACCTACCTATTAGTTTGTAACTAAATTAAAGATGGAGTGTCGATTTCCCGCCCTTAAGTTCCCCAAGAGGCCTCGGTGGGGGGGGGGGGGGAGGGGGGGGGTTAACCTTAAGTGATTAAATATAAAGTAGTAAGATTTGTGTATCGACAAAAAATTTCACCCATCACACCTTTTTAAAAATATATTTAAAAAATAAGAGGGAGGTGATTCTGAATAAGCTTAACAAGGCACTTTGTTTGAAAGCCCCAAAATATCTTTGACTAAATTTCACCTTTGTTAATCTAAATATTTTTAGTGAAAGCCTATGACGGAAAGGGAGCAAAGGTGCTGCCAATTCTGGCAAAACTTCAGGCTAAATATGAATCTATGAATGATCAGGATAAAAGTAAGGTAGGATAATAGATTTTTTCAGCGAAGTAACATTGAAGATAACATCAGTCTGGCCCTTAGCCTTTATTTTGTATCTTAAGTCCGCAATGTTGTTAAGCCAAAGAATAAGAAAACGTTATTATAAAACTAGTGTAATAAACAACCGAATGTCCCCTCCCTCCCTTAATTTTATGAATCTCTGCTTTTACCTAACAAACTGACGTTTTAGATAGTACATATATGTAGATGAACATAGAAATTTAACTGAAAATCAATCTTTTTTTTAATTCTAGCTGTTAGAAAAGGCTGATACATACAGAGCAAAATTCAAGAGTGCCATCGATAAAATAGGTAAACCACTAACCACTGAACCGATTGGGATTTGCTTTGCTCTTAATAGTTATTTCTCGCATCGTATTATAAACGGCTTTCCGCGGATATAGAATGTACAATTATAAGATTAAAACCAGTTTTTTAGCCCCGAGGTGCCGAAGGCACGGGCTAAAAAAACTGGTTTTAATCTTATGATTGTACATTTTTATATTCGTAGAAAGCTGGTTATAATACGATGCTAGACATAGTTTTTTCGTATGGATGAGAACCGGTTCCTATCCACCGGTTTCGAATGAATACGAGAAAATAATTTACCATAAGCCTATATATAAAGTAGTAAGCCTTTTTTGTCTGTAGTGAAGGATCTCGCTAACCGCTAAACCTATATAGTTCTCCTTTACAGTATAGCTTCTTAAAGATCCTTAGATGGTTTTAGGCTATTTTATTTTCATAAATAAGTAGGGGTATGGTTTTAGGCTATTTTTCTGTCCTTTTTCTCTTTGAATATAGAGCTCCTAGATGCTAGGGGCACAGCCGCTAGTTAAGAATATATCAGATTACAGTTTTACACTCAAAAGTTTCTAAATCTTTTTTATACAAAACTTGGACAAAAAACCCTGGAATTTGAAATCATTTAACTTATTCACATTTGTTAAAATTATATTATTGTCTTCATTTAGATGATGAAACTGCAAAGCTTTTTGGTCTTAATAGAGAATTAATCAATAAGGTAGAGTTTGTTTTATCAAATTGACCCATTTTTAAAAGCAAAGCTTTTATATAATTAGAGCCGGTCCGTACGTCCGTCCGTCAGCTAAAACATGTTGATTTTTTACTTTTTTGTCGACAAAGACAGGGGTAGGTTTCTGGTAGAATCCGTAAAAGTGTGTGTTTTAAGGCTTAAAAATAGTAGTAGAACGATAAAGTTAACATAAATTTTTATCGTTCTATTACTGTTTTTAACTTACAACACAACCTTTACGGATTTTACCCGAAACCTACCCCTCTCTTTTTTAATGTTATCATATTCATCTTATTGGTAGAATACTGATTCCTATTACCACAAGGTATAACGTTATTAGCGAAGCATCTATATAATCAAGTCCTAAAACGTAAGTATGTCTCTAAACAGTATCCTGCATTTAAGAAGTTTTGCAACAAATTGACATACAATTTTATCAAGATTTGTGTTTTAACATTCTACTTATTCAGTTCTGACCCTTTGTAAGTTTTAAAGTTCGGTTGTCCTACCGATTCAGAGATTCGTTTTTTTGGATTTTGTTATCCTTATTTTTTTAAATTTTGAAAATAAAAAGAACAAGTTTTATGTTTTAGATTTTGGGACTAGACAAAGCTAACAAAACGAAGGAAATAGGTAAACAAGATTTTAAAAATTTCAAGAATACTGTTTAACATATATTAATTTTGTATTACAATAAATATTAAACAATTAGTCACTATTAAAATAGCCGTTTTTCTTTTTTGTGTGAAATTAAGACAGTCATACAAGTTGCATATATCATAAGAATAAGTTTTTCAAGTTTTGATATTTTTAAAACTACGTGATAGAAAATGTAAATTTTTTAAAATATACCTATAGATGTGGTTTATACCATTGAACAGGAACATATATATGTAGTTCACTTAATTCAAGTTTAAAGGCAATGTGCAACTACCCCATTAATTTAACATTACTTAAATAAAAATATATACTGAGAGGTTTAATTAAGCATAATAAATACAGAATACAAAACATAAAAATCACGGAACCTTTCTCAGTAGTAGTTTTGGAAATATTTAATTTATACTTGCTTGCTACTAGTGACATTACAATCTTTAATAGATTTTTTATCAGATCACGTTGATATTAAGTTTATATCTCCCAAAACTTTATATTTACCATGTTAAGTATAACAAGTACTTCGTTATTCTTGAATTTAATCATTCTTGTTTTAAAACAGATGAAGCTGTTGTGGAAATAGCTGAAGAAACTCCCGAAGAAAATATTCCAACTTCAGATGATAACCCCCAACAACAAACAGCTGATGAACAGCTGGAAGATGGACAAGGCAATGTTCCAAGTGAAGAAATGAATGGACAACAAGATGAGTTACCTCCCCTGCCGTTCTTTGGCAATAATGATGCTTTCTTACCATTTTCTGATTCTATGGAGGTTATTTCAACTATACTTGGACAACAACAAGAATTATGGTCACCAGAGGATATGCAAAGTTTTGGTGAGGCTTAGGAGTACAATTGAAAATTAATTTATCTTATCTAAATACCTCATTTTATGAGTGGCTTTTCCTATAGATAGGGTAGGGGAATATCCAAAATTTTATATAGAAATTAAAATTTAAAGAAATGGACAATTACCTTTTTAAATAGCCTTAAACCTGCCCGTACTCAAGTAGGTATAGTAACATTTAGTCCAAATTGATTATTTGATTAGACATTTCTAATGTTATAAAATTCTTTTAGCAGTTTTGTCAGCTTATTTACTAAAATTTGCCTTATTTTTGCAGCAAAAATACAAGATTACGAATTTCAATTTAAGAAAGATTATAAATCTCCAATCTCCCCCCCCCCCCCCTTCCTCTAATAGATTGTATTTTTTTTGTAGAAGGTGAAACTTCCGAATCAGATTCCACAGAAGAGAATTATGATCACCTTCTGAGAGATTACACCAAGGTGTTTCTGATCTGTTTTAATTTCTATTATTAGTGTTGTATTTTTGCATCTTAATCAATGCAGTTAATTAACTTTCTTTTGATTAAGCAGCTAAACTTCTCTATATAAAAAAATGCTTTTTGTATGCTTTTCCGTTTATGATCATTGTTTTAAGTAAGACAAAATCTCCGCACCCCCCCCCCCCTTTCTTACTTTTGATCAAATTGAAAAAAAGGGGAGGGGGGTACTTTTTGCTTCACGTAAAAAACAAACTAAAATCTCTTATTTGTAATTTATTTTAATTAATAAGTGGGAGGGGGGTTTTGTGATCAACTAGGCATATTGAGGGTATACGCAAAAATGATGATTGTTTCAGGAATTTTTACCTGTACCCGATAGTTTCAACATTGCTGACCATCTAGCTGTAGACCATGTTTATGTCCCAGGGGAGGATGATCACTATAGAGGGGTAAGTATTTATCTAGCTGTAATCCATGTTTATGTCCCAGGGGAGGATGATCACTATAGAGGGGTAAGTATTTATCTAGCTGTAATCCATGTTTATGTCCCAGGGGTAGGATGATCATTATAGAGAGGTAAGTATTCATCTAGTTGTAGACCATGTTTATGTCCCAGGGGAGGATGATCACTATAGAGAGGTAAGTATTCATCTAGCTGTAGCCCATGTTTATGTCCCAGGGTAGGATGGTCATTATAGAGAGGTAAGTATTCATCTAGTTGTAGACCATGTTTATGTCCCAGGGGAGGATGATCACTATAGAGAGGTAAGTATTCATCTAGCTGTAGCCCATGTTTATGTCCCAGGGTAGGATGGTAATTATAGAGAGGTAAGTATTCATCTAGTTGTAGACCATGTTTATGTCCCAGGGGAGGATGATCACTATAGAGAGGTAAGTATTCATCTAGCTGTAGCCCATGTTTATGTCCCAGGGTAGGATGGTCATTATAGAGAGGTAAGTATTCATCTAGTTGTAGACCATGTTTATGTCCCAGGGGAGGATGATCATTATAGAGGTAAGTATTCATCTAGCTGTAGACCATGTTTATGTCCCAGGGGAGGATGATCATTATAGAGGTAAGTATTCATCTAGCTGTAGACCATTTTTATGTCCCAGGGGAGGATGATCATTATAGAGAGGTAAGTATTTATCTAGCTGTAATCCATGTTTATGTCCCAGGGGAGGATGATCACTATAGAGGGGTAAGTATTAATCTAGCTGTAGACCATGTTTATGTCCCAGGGGAGGATGATCACTATAGAGAGGTAAGTATTCATCTAGCTGTAGACCATGTTTATGTCCCAGGGGAGGATGATCACTATAGAGAGGTAAGTATTCATCTAGCTGTAGCCCATGTTTATGTCCCAGGGTAGGATGGTCATTATAGAGAGGTAAGTATTCATCTAGCTGTAGACCATGTTTATGTCCCAGGGGAGGATGATCACTATAGAGAGGTAAGTATTCATCTAGCTGTAGCCCATGTTTATGTCCCAGGGTAGGATGGTCATTATAGAGAGGTAAGTATTCATCTAGTTGTAGACCATGTTTATGTCCCAGGGGAGGATGATCATTATAGAGGTAAGTATTCATCTAGCTGTAGCCCATGTTTATGTCCCAGGGGAGGATGATCATTATAGAGGTAAGTATTCATCTAGTTGTAGACCATGTTTATGTCCCAGGGGAGGATGGTCATTATAGAGAGGTAAGTATTCATCTAGCTGTAGACCATTTTTATGTCCCAGGGGAGGATGATCATTATAGAGGTAAGTATTCATCTAGCTGTAGACCATTTTTATGTCCCAGGGGAGGATGATCATTATAGAGAGGTAAGTATTTATCTAGCTGTAATCCATGTTTATGTCCCAGGGGAGGATGATCACTGTAGAGAGGTAAGTATTCATCTAGCTGTAGACCATGTTTATGTCCCAGGGGAGGATGATCATTATAGAGAGGTAAGTATTTATCTAGCTGTAATCCATGTTTATGTCCCAGGGGAGGATGATCACTATAGAGGGGTAAGTATTAATCTAGCTGTAGACCATGTTTATGTCCCAGGGGAGGATGATCACTATAGAGAGGTAAGTATTCATCTAGCTGTAGACCATGTTTATGTCCCAGGGGAGGATGATCACTATAGAGGGGTAAGTATTCATCTAGCTGTAGACCATGTTTATGTCCCAGGGGAGGAGGATCATTATAGAGAGGTAAGTATTCATCTAGCTGTAGACCATGTTTATGTTCCAGGGGAGGATTTTTGTTTAGAAAACCCTAATTCTATTATCCTTAAATAGCAACGGGATGTTTGTTTGTGTGTCTGTACCGAAAGTATGTTAAATCTATTCTAAAAGTATTTTTTCTGTCTTAAGCTTAAAAGAGGACTATCCAAGAGCAAGTGATTCTATGCATCTTCCAGCATTGACCCATAGTATTTTTTTAGTAAATATACTAGGTTTATGTTTAATATTTGCTCTATCGACTAAAAAGTTTGGTTTCACCATAGTTTTATATGAAAAAAAACTTTGAAATGTTAAGCATTGTTTGGTGCAATATCATAGAATGTTTTGATGAGTTCAAACTGTTGTTTAAAAGCTTTTTTTAGTAAATATACTAGGTTTATGTTTGATATTTGCTTTATCGACTAAAAAGTTAGGTTTCACCATGGTTTTATGTGAAAAAAAACTTTGAAATGTTAAGCATTGTTTAGTGAAATATCATAGAATGTTTTGATGAGTTCAAACTGGTGTTTAAAAGCTTTGACACAAAATAAATTATTGTGATTAAAAATGTATATTTAGAAAAAGGGTTGGTATTTTGTAAACAGTTAATAAAGGGGGGGGTTTTTAATGCAACCATCTCGTAATCAGTGATTAAATGGCACTTAGAATTCGAATTTCGATCAGAAATTTTGCATGAATAATCCTTGGTAGGTCTATTTTCCCTAAATCGAACAAAAAGTTGGAAAAGTAACAGCTGGCGGCTCAGCCGTTTAGCCGTTTTTTGCCTATTTTCAGGACAAATTCATCATTAATTACGTAGGAATCAACTTTTTAAAACATATTTTTGGTTTAATTCATGTTAAATGATAGCAATAACCAATTTTTAAATTTCTAGTACCAACAGCTACCGGCTAGAACCGTTTGATAAGGTTTTTGAGTGAGAAAAAGTATTATGTGAAAATAGGTTTCGTGACTTTTTTTGCTCTTAAGATAGTAATAAAATAGCAAAACAGCTGAGCCGCCAGCCGTTAGCCGTTACTTTTCCAACTTTTTGTTCGATTTAGGGAAAATAGACCTACCAAGGATTATTCATGCAAAATTTCTGATCGAAATTCGAATTCTAAGTGCCATTTAATCATTGATTACGAGATGGTTGCATTAAAAACCCCCCCCTTATTGTGATTAAAAATGTATATTTAGAAAAAGGGTTGGTAACTTGTAAACAGTTTAATTAATGTACTTATGCAATTTAAAACATTTGATGCTTTTCTGCAGTGTTATTTTATCTTGTCCTTTGAACTCAACAAAGCATTTGATGACATTGCTTTAAAAATTGCTTTACATTTAAAAGATTTTTTCATATAAAACCATGGTGAAACCTAACTTTTTAGTCGATAAAGCAAATATTAAACATAAACCTAGTATATTCATTAAAAAAATACTATGGGTCAATGCTGGAAGATGCTTAGAATCACTTACTCTGGTTCGTGGATAGTCCTCTTTCATTTACTACTGAACCGAGGGAAGCTTTATTAGATAGATGCTTGGATGGTTTTAGGCTATTTTTTTTTCAAATACAGTGCCTCTATATGCTAGGGGTGGAGTCGCTAATAAACAAGGTGTAAAAAAATATAAAAACTTCTACCGAACATAATAGAATTTTATTAAGAAATAACACCCTATATAAATACTAGCTGCATAGTTCTAGCCTCTAGTGTTGCAGGTCTCGAAACTATCCTGAACCATCCATAAGACAATTTTGAAAACATAACTAACTTTATTATTGCATTATATTATGTTTTGCAGTTTTTATTTACAAAAACTCCTAATCTAAGACTTTTCATGTAAAAATGCCTATTTCTAGTGGGCTGATAACGTGATGGATATGGCTAAATCTCTGGATAGAAGTCCTGAATCTGTTTATCAAGATATGCTTGGTATCCCTGATCAGGTAATGGATATGTTATTACTTGGATGTTGCACCAGATTTTTAAATACTGTGATAAAGTGATGCTCGCAGCGGTATACATTAACAATCCATACCCTTTACCTCATTCCCTCCCCTCCAACTGGATGAACCAACTGGCCAACAAATGGGGTCCATATTAGCAAGCTAGATTGACTACAAATTTTCCTTTGTCAATATATCCACGTATATCTTATATCCATTGAGCAGGTAGATGTTATATTTAGTCCACAATTATAATTATTTTGCTGCCAAAATAAAACTAAAAAAAAATAGCGAGTATGCCCCTAGAGAACTCAAAAAGCACTTGAAGGATGGGGGGGGGGGGAGGAAGTAGACCTTCTTTTTAGTGGGTGGTGGTACCGTTGCCAAAATATTTATTAACCTTCTTTGGTTCTCTGTTAATAAAAATTATCCTGTTACTTCTTTAAATGTATTTCGTCAACTGTAAATAAAATTGTTTTAAATTCACGAAACCTCATACCATTGTAGCTAAGCTAAATTACGTACACGTATTGACTACTGTAAGGACATACACTAGTCATGGTATTGCTACGCTAATAAAATGTTTATATAAAATTTCAGGGTTTCCACGCTGGGCTTCCATATGACCCCTATTCCTATGACATGATGGACCCTCTGATGTATGATCCAGAGTATCTTCACTTCCTGGAGGTTCAAGCTGCATTGGAACACCAACAATACCTACAATTTCTACAGATGCAAGGTAAAGCTCTAAAGTAGAGTTTGATTACAGCGGTTTACGTCAGGTATATTATCATTTTTTGTCTAAATAAAGGATAAATGTTATAAATATAACTATTTGAAACCTATATTGCTATTCTTTATGGCAATAACTTTAGTTTAAAATTGTAAATTTTACATTCAAAAATTGCACTTTTTCAATTCAAAACAGCGTTGTGAAAGTGCATGTTTTAAAGTTGACTTCTATTTGTCATATTCTAGACAAGGGAGGACCACTCCATTTTACCTTAACCTATTAAAAACATTTTGTTGAATTATCCCTTTAGTTGTAAATAGCTATTAATTATCTATTCAAATAACTAAGATTTACTCAACAAAAACTTACAAGATTTTTTTTGGTAATGAAGGTATGGATGATTATATGATGTGGCCGTCCATCCAGGTGTCTAGTGGTACTGGAGGTCCTACAGGATACAACAGGTTGGATTACAAGGATGTGCATGGGAAGGGATGTGGAAATGGGTGTTATATCTTTAAAAAATTTTGGTGCACCCAAATTTTGGAATGTAAAAAAGTATTATGGAACTTGTCATAATCAAAAAGTGTTCTTGAAACATATTTGATCATGTATTTACATGAGAGGATTTTTATTTTATAAAAATATTACAATACAAACTAAACATTCCTCCCGTTCTTTTGGGGGGGATTGTAAAATTAAAGAAATTAAAAGTTGTATGTAATATTTTCTAGGAGAGATTTCTCTTGTTAGGGGGAAGCAAAAAAGAATACTCTCGATTGTTTTAACAAAATAAATCTTTTCATTTAGGATGATACATTCGGATGCTGAACTTCACCCTTCGTACTATGAAAATTATTCATAACATTTCTATCAAGGTAGATTTTATCTGCTCCTGTCAATTTTGTGATTGATTTCTAGGACAATAAGACAAAAGTTAAAGGCTAAATAATTTTATAATATATGATCTATTTTTATTATTTAGCTTGCCACTCAGTTTGTCTGTAGATTTTTTTACTAAAATTCTATAATTGAATTTATATTTATTCATAGAAATGCAAAGTATAGAACATAATTGATATATTATTACTTGGATGTTGAACCATATTTTCATATACTGAAGCTCGCAACTGGCTAAAATAACGATACATTATCACAATCCTATCCACACCCTCTATCCCATTATAACCATTACTGACTATTTAATGAGGTCCAGATTAACAAGCTAAATTAATGGAAAGTATCCCCTGTCAATAAATCCACGTATATCCTATATCCATTCAATTATTATTTTTACAGGTGCTAAATGTGTAAAGAACCTAAATCCAGTGATTGAAAAGAACAATAACAAATAAATAAATTAAAATTGTTGATAATGTTTGGATTGTTATTATGTAAATAAAACTTGTTTTATATTTAATAAGACTAGATTTCTTTTTAACATTACAAAAATATGTTTTTTTTCGGTTTAAAATTTATTTTCTCTTATTCATTCGAATCTGGTGGATAGGAACCGGTTCTCATCCATACGAAAAAACTATGTCTAGCACCGTATTATATCCAGATTTCTACAAATATAAAAATGAACAATCATAAGATTAAAACCATTTTAAAAAAACTGGTTTTAATCGTATAATTGTACATTCTATATCCGCGGAAAGCTGTTTATAATACGATGCGAGAAATGACTACTATCCTGTTTAGTAGCAAAGCTGCAGTATAATTCACTTTGTCTGTCCATTAGTCAGTTAGTTTTTTGGAGCTAATTTTATATATAACTGGCGCGTATTTGTAGTTACAAGTAAATTATTTTTTTGTGATATCCATATCCTTATATTAAACGCTTTTAGGTATTCTAATCTAGAGGACCAAGGCTACTAAATTTTTGCCAATATTTCTCAGAATCTAGCCCATTAGTCACTTAGTTTAGAGTTTAGTTGTTAAAATGGATGTAGAATAATCGTGGATATTATGACGGAAACTTGTCAATTTAGGCTACAAGGACTACATGATAATTTAGTAAGATCCAAGTAAAATAAATACATTGCTATTTAAATTTCTGTTTTTTGCTCAGGGTATTGTAAAAAGCTATACCAATAATGAAATTAATTCGGGAAAAAATCACGAACCTATACGTAATTTAAGCTGTTGTTGGGGAGCAACACATCGTAAAATTGATGACCTCTCTATTTGCCCCCCAAATATTATTTTAGATTTATTTCACTTGTTGGTTATACTTCATACCTGTAATGTAAGTCTTGCAAAAAAAACGGATCAAATAGGTTTAAAAACATAACTTTTTAAGAATTTAAATAAAAAATAGGGTAGTAAGGTACTTTTATTATATACACGTAGTAAAATAAGAGATTATAATACAATATTAAAATAATCAGCAAGGAGCAGAGACATAACCTTCTATCAAAAGATGTAAAAATATAGAAGATTAATAGCGACAACTAAAACAGTTTAAAGGAAGGTTTTAGGCTATTAGGGGAGACATTTCCATCTTTATGACCTTTTGAGATGGGTTTTTAAAAGTAGAATGCCGCGTTTTGTTATGAAATTATTATGAAAATGCCTCGTAGGATTTAAACAGAGTATTCAACTATTTATTTAATTATTTCGCTTTTGTTGGTACGGCTTTTATAGAAGAAAAATAAATAATCTTAAATTCATTTTTACCGTATATTAATTAATGCATCTTTTTAGAGCTTTATTAGAAATTATACAAATGGCTGAAATAATAATTTTAAAATTTTGAATTCCTAAGTTGTATACTCTGTTAAAATCCTACGAGGCATTTTCATAATAAAACGCGGCATTCTTCTTTCAAAAACCCAACTCTGGCCAAAAAATAAATTTTTACTAAAATTAAAACTTTCCTTTTTTAAAATTATTCTCTCCCTGCTTTATAAAATCACTAGGTATACAACTAAGCAATTATTATGCCTGTAAAGATAGATAGATAATTATGCCCAGGAAGATAGAAAGATAGTTGTGTTGCATTATTTGTTGTGCAGAGTTGAAAGAGATTTCTTGTCCGTATTTATCTGCTTCTCCGAATTCACCGTTTTCCTAAAAAAATATTAATGTATCTGAAAATATTTCTAATTTAATTCATTAATTAATATAACATTTAAGATCAGGAAGAACGGGTCATTGGATTGTAAATTATACTGGTAGTTTTAAAACATTTTCTCTTTTTGACTTTGCATATTTTTATAAGATCTTGATTGGTTGGTCCTAGCTAATGAATAAAAAACGTTTCAACAAATAATTATAATCAAAAGTTCGAAAGGGCAATTTTGGCAATCCTAAATGGAATTGTATTATCAATTTATAGTACATTGTCTTATCCTTCAAGATTCCTGTTTGATATTAAAGTGTTTATAATTGAACTTTTGATTGTAGCAAAGCATTTGATATATCAAGATGGGGGCTGATGTTATTTTGAGGTAAAGTGCAGTGTTGTAAGACTTTCAAATGCTTTTTAGAAAATAAATTGGTAGTATAGATATAATACATATAACTACCTGCCCCCCTTTTCCAAGGACCTTTTTCGTCAGCCAGCAAATTGTTTTCTGCTATTTGGCTGTGTTGATATTCCCGACAATAGTGGTAAATTTGAAGACCCAATTGAGAGTTGGCACAGGGTCCTTTGGATGGGGACATACATACAGTTATTTAACCCCTTCCCCCTTTAATGTTTTACTCTAATGTTTAGAACGCTGAAACTTATGAAAGTATTTATTATTTAATTAGAATATAATAAAGTCAAGTTGTATTTATTTAGCTTGATATAATTTTCACCAAGCCAGAAATTAAGCTTATTGGAAATAAAGCTACTCTGTAGCAAGTTTTACCTTTTTATCTGGTTTAACCACAACCAAGGAAGTTAATGGTGTTACAAACTCGTATCTAAAAGTAAAAATGATGTATCAAATTTTCTACAATTTTTAGGTACTGTATAAGTTTTTAGAATATTTTTTTTATTTTCTAAATATAATTTATATATACTTCAATTCAACAAGGCTAATTAAAAATATATTCATTTTAGTAGGGTTGGGCTGGATATCCGACCGGATATTGAAATTATCCGGCCGGATATCCGGTAATACAATCTTTTTTT
Source organism: Acartia tonsa (assembly GCF_053477335.1). NCBI lineage: Eukaryota > Metazoa > Arthropoda > Copepoda > Calanoida > Acartiidae > Acartia > Acartia tonsa. The sequence continues at coordinate 28,034,522 of NC_137268.1, read as the reverse complement.
GATGTGCTGAAAATGGATTGCATATTTCTTCCCTAATTTCCAAAGTTGTACAGCAGATAACCATATTATTGCAAACGCTATTTTCAGCTACTCCGGTCAAAAGGATTTATACATTATACATTCAAAATTTTAATTTTTAAAAATTTTGATTTTTTTGGATGTTTGAAGCTTTTTTAGCTAGTAGTAAATATTGAGATAGGACGCGGAAGCTAGGTACACTTTCGGAAACTAAAATTCAGTACATCCACTTTTTATACAGTAAAGCTTACTACCCCTTCACCAGAATCTATAAATTACTCCCAAACAAGGAAGGTAACATCCATAAAGCGAATCTATAAAATCATAAGGAAGAACAGACAATAACTCTTGTAGGGTGTCAGAACATAATAAGCAGTACAATTACTAGTAGGTCTAAATAAAAAAGCATTTTTTGATATTTTAAAGGTTTTTTTATACAAACAGACATATAAACATTCTAGTACTTTACATGAAGAATACTTTAATGAAAAGTCATTCCCATATAAACAACCCCTTAAATAGTAAATGTAAATATTCATTCCCATATAAACAACCCCTTAAATAGTGGATGTAAATATTCATTCCCATATAAACAACCCCTTAAATAGTGGATGTAAATATTCATTTATTTCCCGGAGGTAGTCATTTTTAGAAGATTTTTAATTTTTTTTTGGAAGATTTTAGAATTTTTATTAATTATTAAAAGAAACTTGATATCAGGGATATAAATGATCATAGCCGGGAAATAAATGAAAATTAAAAACCAAAATTAAACCACATTTTAGCATAAAAAATGAGTTTTTTGTTTAAATGAGAATGATATTCCTGTCCAGTTTTTTGTTTAGGAATGAATATTTCTTACCCGAGGGAATAAATGATGGACCGATAGGTCATCATTTATTCACGAAAAAACTGGACAGGAATACCCCATTTATTTCCCGGAGGTAGTCATTTATTTCCCGGAGGTAGTCATTTTTAGAAGATTTAAAATTTTTTTTTGGAAGATTTTAGAATTTTTATTAATTATTAAAAGAAACTTGATATCAGGGATATAAATGATCATAGCCGGGAAATAAATGAAAATTAAAAACCAAAATTAAACCACATTTTAGCATAAAAAAATGAGTTTTTGTTTAAATGAGAATGATATTCCTGTCCAGTTTTTTGTTTAGGAATGAATACCCCATTTCAGTAAAACTTTAAAGGGACACATAGACTTTTTACTACTTTATATGTTTGAAGCAACTTACTTTAATGAGAGGTAAAGAGGTTTTGGAAGATTATTGCAGTTAAACTTTAAACAGACACATAGACATTTTACTACTTTATATATTTGAAGAATACGTACTTTAATGAGAGGTAAAGAGGTTTTGGAAGATTATTGCAGTAAAACTTTAAACAGACACATAGACATTTTACTACTTTACATGTTTGAAGAAAACTTACTTTAATGAGAGGTAAAGAGCTCTTTGAAGATTATTACAGATAACCACCCCATCTCCTGCAGATTCCCCATCCTCTCCTAAAAAAAGTAAAAATATAACAAAGATAAAACGTTAACATCCATAGAAGCGAAGCTTGAAAATTTAGAGGAAAAGTCATACACAACATAACCAAATATAGATTACCAGCTAAAAATCTAAAATGTAAAATCATTATGATTAAAAGCGACCTAATGACTATCTTGTAGTGATTATAGAGCTGCTACGCTTTCTAAATATTACCTATATGATATATTTACATTGTCAAGTTAAAAAGCACTAGGGCAAAGCAATTCAAACATGTCAATAATAACGACTAGCCAGCTACTATTTATGAATAGATGGGTAGACTCTAAATGCAGAAAATGTCTGTTTTTAAAATATCTAATTCAATGTGTAAACGAAAAGATTTTTACTTACCAAAAAGTTTTGGAATAGGTATGCTAGGTTTTTCATCACATGCGACTAACTCTCCCTAAAAGCAGTTAAAAAGCATTAATAAACAAGGATTATTATATTTCTATTAAGAATAATAGTGTCAGTTAAAAACAAGGATAACAATAATTTACCTTTGAGAGTTTTATAAATAGATTCTGTACAGTTAAATATGCCCATAGTCTTTCCAGAAAATTATACTCAATTCTATAAAAAGAAAAAGTTAATAAATGATATATTTTGATTTAATGATGATTAGTACAAGGAGGATATAAATAAACAAATAAGACAAATATTCAATATTAGAAATATATTTTGTTTTGAAGAAATAATATATTCTAAATAAAAAATAAACTAAAAATGTTCATAATATTTGTAAATGATAAAAATGAGACGAAGGACTGTCATGTACACATCCGCAGGGTTGCTTGTAAGGAGAAAAATAAAAAAAAAATAACATTTTCTCAAATGATTACCCAATTCGGCGAGAAATGCAATAAAAAATTTTTTGGTGGCGGCTGAAAACGGCAGTAGACGGCGCCAATGCAATGGATGTATTTATGACAAACTGAATTTTTACTGTACAAATGACAGTAAAATCGATTCTCTTGCCATTCTCTTGCCTAATCATACTAAAAATCACCAAATGAAAAATAAATTTACTAGAAATTATTACTTTTTTTAAATATAGTCCATTCTAGACAAAAAGAGTTATTTATCTCATTGTGTTATAGGCAGCTTTTCGCGGATATCAAAATAAAAAGGCCCGTGCAGAAAAAAAACTGGTATAAATTTTATGATTTGTATTTTAATATTCGTGGAAAATTGTCTGTAATATAATGGTTAACATGATTGTTCAGTATGGCTGAGAACAGGTTGTAATCAAACGGATTTTAATAGGTTTCGAAGCCATAATGAAAAAAAGGTCATTCTATAATAATCAAAGACACAGCGTACAAACTGGTTTAAATTTGAGACTTAGTTGCGACTGACTCGCGTCTGCCAAGCCCTGGGATTTTAAATTAATAATGAAATGATTAGGTACTTACTTTTGATTTGGAAGAAAATCAATATAAGTATCCACAGTTTCACTAAAATAAGGAAAGGATGACAACATTCATAAGTAGCGAAGCTCAAAAATTATAAATGGATATCGTGAAAAATTTACTATAGAGCAGTGTCATATAATAATCATAAACTTGATAAAATAGGGAAATCACTAAGCCTTTAAAATCACGCAATCATTTAATCACAGAAACTTAAAAATCTAGGAATCGATCTAGCACCCCAAGTAACAGACAGATGAACAAAACAATGTATAGATTAGATGGACATATGTCAAAGGAATCTTCACTATAAAAATTTTAGCTGTCTATCTTAAATAGGAGCCGAGTAAATCACGTTTCCCCCAATTGGTTTCAGACATACAATTACAGACATACATACAGACGGACATTTCAAATTATAGAGTAGCTTCGCTACTAAAAAGAATATTTTAAAGATATTTTCTAAGAGTAAAGGAATGACTTGAGTCATGAAAAGGTGCATGTGAAGTGTTTACAGTCTGTAAAGCACAGGGACCTTAAGGTTGATAATATGGACGAATCATTGGTTGAAAAGATTAGACACTGCTAGTTTGTAACAACCTATTAAGGATTTCCTAAAAACTATGGGCATCAATATAACATATAGTCCAATCGGTTCAATAGTTATAGAAATCTTAAGCTACAGACAAGAACCTTACTTACAGGAAAACAGACCTGATAGGAACCATATCCTCTGCGGGGGAGAAACCTTCTTGTCTGTATAAACCATCATGCTGCAATAAACAAGAAGCTCTTTATACCAACCCAATGATAGGCTAATACAAAGAATAGATTACCAATGGCAGGCCAGTAAACATTTTAATTGACCACTGTTAAGCCAGTATGACGTTTTTTTATATGCACTGTAAAAAGCTTTAATACACAAGAATGATTATTGAGTAACCAAACGTTTCAACCATTAATCTACAGAAGAAGTCATTAGTTGCAACATCATTGGGGATGTACAGTACATCAAATTATCGGCCATCGTCTTATGCCTTTAGATCCCTGATGTTTTTATTTTTGTTGCAACAAACTTCGCTACGCATTCGTCCTTGTTACATTTTGTTTTCATGCATTTGTTTCGTAATTTGAATATCTGTAAGTCTACCTGATGTGCAGTTATTTCATATTCTATTATTGGATACTGGATGTCAGGATCCAATAATCCTGCCACTACAAGCTCACTTCCCTGAAAATATAAAAAATGACGTCATACAATACAAATGACCACTGAAAGGCATTATACATTTTAATTGACCAATAGAAGGCCAGTATAACGTCACTTGGCACTATATGCTGCTTCCTAAATAAATGCACCACTTTTGAAGCAATAACGTTGTCAATGCTTATTTTAGTTTAGGATAAATAAAAGGATCCCCACAGGGATGTTGTCCAAGGTCAGTTAGAACCCTCCTCAGGTGCTAAACCATGTTCTATTATAGTTAAAGTAAGGATGGTTAACTCTTAATTTTGTAAAATTATAACAATATTTTCAGAGTAAAATTTATTTTTTGTATCAATGAATGAATAAGGAATTGAAATTCTATAGATCATCTATAATTGTCAACAATCCAATGAAATTTTAGGAGTCGTCATTTAGTAGAATTTACCAAAGTAAAATTTTATTTTAGTTTTTTTTACACATTTTAATTGTATTATATCTGAAAATGATTTTACCTGATAAAATGTATGAAAAACAGTCTCTGTCACCGACTAGGCGTGAAAAATCATATCATAATTTTATTCTTATTCATTGGTTTAAAAAACTTTGGGTACTTTGATTAAATCTTGAGTTTTACAAGTCTGTCAATAAAAATAACTGGTGAAAAATTTTGTGTCTTAGTTAATTATATTTTATTTAATATTTGTTGTTTGTTTGTCCGTTAAGATCTCGCAACCGCTACACTGATCAATTAATTTAGTCTATTCATTTAGGCTATTTTAACTTTAGTCTTGGGATGGTTTAAGGCTATATCAATGATTACCCTCGATCAAATCAGAGAATTAGATGCTAGGGGCGCGACCACTGATATTATCAATTTTGATATAATTTTCCTGAGTTAATAATGATGAATTCAAATAATCAAATGCGACATTTGACAATATTGGACTTGATACTTCTTTGTATAAACCTACACACAAAAAGAAATATTAAATGATATCCTTATATATACTAAAGTAACAGGATGTTTGTGTGTCTGTGTATCTGTGTGTCTGTACCGAAGGATCTCGCTAACCGCTGAACCAATCAGGTTCTCCTTAACAGGGTAGCTTCTCATAGGTCCCGGGAAGGTTTATAACTATTTTCTTGGGAAGTGGGACACCCCCAACTCCCCCAAAAAATGAAAAATTCCCCCCCCCCCCAAAAAAATTTTTTTTTAATTTTTTTAACTAAAATTAAAAATGAGTGGGGGGGCACTCTCTCCTTCTTAAGTGCTCCTAGAGGCCTCTAGGGGCATAGCCGCTAGTACAAAAATAAAGCTACAATTTTAAACTTTATATTTGAAAGCCCTTTTGTAAAATATCTGCAGTGTAGGAATAAAGAACTAAATCTAACCCCCTTCTCCACTGAATAAAGATTATCGGGAGCCCGACCCACATGTATATAACATGATTCCTACTTGAAAAGTATCTGTAATTTACTATTTTTTATATCATTTTACAAAATATCTATAAAGATATAGTTTACCTTCAAGTTGTAATTCCGCGTCTGCTGCTGCATAAATCTTTCTAAAAATAAAAAAGAATATTTAGTACAAACATTTTTAAAAACAGCTATTTACATGATTTTTTTTATATTAACTAACTTAAGTTCTACCCTATAAATCCACTTCACTTCCGCTACATTCAAAATCAATATTTACTTCTACAAAATACAAACATTTCCTCAATTTCAAGTTTAATCAAGTCGCGGCTACATTGTAAACGGAATTTGATATTTAAGTAAAATTAATTATCATTTAAGGATTTTGCTTATTTATTAATAATATTTCCATCTTAATCTTGTTTAATAAGATGAAGAATAAATAAAATTTGTTTAAAAATAAATCGATTAAGTAAAAAAGATAAAATCATTTTCCTTTATTCTTGCCCCTCCCTTTAAACTTACCTAGCAAAACCATTATTTTGAAGAGAAAGTGTTTTGAGCATATCAAAATCAGTATTCATTCCAAATGCCAAACTGATAGCAAATATTCAATTTCTTCAAATATTCAAATTATTTTAGACATATACAACACGTTTTTGTATGGTTTCGCCCCTAGTATACAGGGGCTATATTTTCAAAGAGGACAAATATTAGCCTAAAACTATAAAGACCTAAACCCATAAAAAATAGCCTAAAACAATCTATAGATTATGTGGTAATATTAAGTAGTTTATTAGTGAGATATTAGCAGACATACCAAAAGCTTTACTTTTTTCTGTATAAAAATAATATACATAATATATCTAGTTGGTCCATCTAACTCCATTTATCTTTAAACTTTAAAAAAAGGGATTTTTAGCAGACAAAAACCTTTGCTTATTTTTTGTCATACACGAAATTCTTCGATAAAATAATTTTTAGAAAGCTAACTTTATCCTAAGAAATTTAATTATTCATAACTATTGTATTATAAGTTTTGTCTGTGTCATTCACATTAGACGAAGCTTTATCCTAACATATGCGACAATTTATAGATAAATCATAATACGAACGAAATAAAAAAAATTATTTCCTTAATACAATGACATGTCTGGAATGTATGTCCACTATTATCCTATTGGCTGATTTAGAGAGGGTGTGTCTCTAAAGTATCTCTATTGGTACAAGTATTGAAGAAATATTTTCCTGAAAATGGCCACATCTGCAGCCTCGTTGGCGTCTCGGACATTCTTCATTATCTAAATAACAACAATTATTTCAGTATGGCTTCAATTCGAAACCTAATATCTGCTGAATTAGAACTTTAAAAGCATAATATGAAAACTATCTTTAATAACTAATCATGAAAACTAAACTTTAAACCGAAAAGTATCCTTACTCTTGTTAATTATGTAATAAAAAAAACACTAAACCCTATAGAATACTAAATGCATTTTTGATGAAATTATAAAGATATCAAGCAATAGCCTAATATCAAAATGATATTAAATGTCCCTAATTATATTTTACCAATATAAATGATCCAATCACAGTATGCTTCTTTGATACTCATCATAAATGTCTATAAATTTATCATTTTAATGCACATTTAAGTATTTATAGAAAACAGTATAAAAATTATATCCTAGGTCCTGTAAATGTTTATAACTAATTTTGGGATGGATACCACCACTCTTCCGTGTCAAAGAACAAAAAAATACGTTGAAAATGTGAAGAAAAAAACAATAATCATTTAATATATATGATAATCATTTAAATGATCCAATAACAGTATGCTTGTTTGATACTCATCATAAATGTTTATAACTTTATCATTTTAATGCACATTTAAGTGTTAATAGAAAACTGTATAAAAATTATATCCTAGGTCCTGTAAATGTTTATAACTAATTTTGGGATGGATACCACCACTCTTCCAAGAAAAATCGCCCCTAGTAATAAAATAACAAAAAGTTGCACATTTATTTAAAACAAAAAATGTATTACTATGATTAATTTGCTTTCTAAAACAATGTTATTTTGTATGAAAAGCGTCATTTTTCTTGGAAAATGTGAGCTGACAATTTTAAGTTTCTCCATTTAGTCCCTTATTGGAATACAAAACTTTACAAAAATCTACTGTATCTTAGAAATATTAAAAAACAATCCTATAACAGTTAGGGAGTTGAATCCATTTTTATAGAAGCAGAAACATAATCTATGATTATGGTTTGGACCCTATAAAACTGTAATCTACCCTTTCACTTTCCCCTCTCTTGGTGAAGATATCTTCAACGCCGATACGATTTTTGAAATGTAAGATTCCACTTTCAATAGAGGCGAAACTGGAATCATACATTCATGTTTATGTGGTATCCGCCGAGGATAAATGGCAGACACCGGAGTTCAATTAGATTACGGCAGTGTGACAGACGTGGACACCTTACTATAGAGAAGCTACGCTTCTCTAGCTTTCACTAGATAATGATCAACATCTATTTTCAGTTGTCACTTTATTGAAGGGTTAAGAGATACTGAAGCTATATACAACAAACAATAATTACATGGATAGGAATAAATAATCATAACATAAAAGCATAAATAATACATATACAATGGTCAGTTTGGGCAATAATGATTCCCCCATCCCTGGAAAGGGTGGGGGAGAATTAAGAATACAGTTAACCATAATAAACATGACAGATGCAATCATTAATTCTAAGCGTAGGGAGGGGGTCACTAGACCCCTTCCCCAGGACTCGGGGTAGGGCCATTGACCCTCCACCGAACCCCAGATCAGGGGTGCCATAGACATGGCTCACGGTTGCCGAATACCACAACTCTCCCCTCGGAAGGCTGGGAGGTGGTTTCCCTACCAGACTTCCGACAGTGGTTGAGGCCTTCGGCCCGCTCCTTAGGGCTAAAATATATACAAACGATAATGATTCAATGGAATCCTAGTGGTGAGTATCTTCTTAGGGTTGATGGGCTCCCAATGTGGGATAGAAGGCAGAGGCTGACTTGGGTTGGATACGTTGGTCAGCGCCGGCAGGTATCAGGTTTGCTGGTGGCACAGTTGTTGCTGGAACGGTCAGCAGTGGGGCCTGCTGGTTGTTGTTGGCAGCGGCTGGGGCACTGGCTGCCAGGTTGATTGTCTGAGCAGCGGCCTGTCCTCCTGAGGGGCCGCGGGGTCTGCCAGAGGGCGGTCCTGGCCTACCTGAGCGGTCATGCCCGCTGTCAGTTGATTTCATTGACACCATTTCCTCGGCTGCTTCCCTGCCGATGGGAATGGCATCCCAGTCCACTGAAAAGTCCCGGGACTTGGCATGGTTGAGCCTGGCTCTGGCCAGCGCCTTCCTATATAAAGCTGGATGGTACAGGAACACTTGTGATATCGCATTCAGGGCTGCCCGGACTCCTCCCTGTGCTGCTGCCAGAGAAATGATGGTTAGATCCCCCAGCAGTTTGAGGATCAACAACAGCAAGCACAGTATGGCTGCGCCATCTCCCCACTCGTGGATGGCTTGTCTAGATCCTGCCCAGACATCCAGGGCTGCCTCTCCTTCCTCCGCCAGTCGGTCAATGTTGTAGGACACTATCCCATGGTCTCCTGTGGCCGAACAGCTGCCTTGCTGAACGCAGGAGCCATAGGATAGGCCGGTCAGCATGGCACTCTTGTATGCTGGGAACGCCAGCAGTTGTTGCCAGTCGTTCAACTCAGCCTGCGAATACAAACCACCTGAACTGAAGTCATCCAAGGGTTCTGTCAACAACTGCTTAGGCGTATCCAGCGGGGGTGGCCTCTTCTTGGGAGCAGGGGTTAACTCTATCCAGCCTTCCTCCGCGTGCACAGTCAGGGGGTAGGTGGAGGAGCAGGGAATCTTGGTGGCGTGCTCACTGTATACCCGTGTCACAGCGTCTACAAAACCTGTGGGCTCTACTGGCACTTTGTCCCAACACTCCTTGTGTTCGCGGACAACGTACTTGTGCCTTTGGCAGGTCAGCTGCAGCAGGATGTCTCCCCTCAGTACCGAGAACGTGCTCCCCTGGACACGCACCGGGTGGGCCGGATCTAGTTGCTGGAGCTTCCAGCAGTTGGCCGCTACTTCTTCTGCTGCAGTGCTTTTCATGCGCGTTTCCAGGGTAAACCCAATATAACCTGCATGGATCTGTGCTTGAAGGGGAACGTCAACATCCCTGGCCGACACTCTGGGCAGCGCAGCCGCGGCTGGGTCAGCTGCCACGAACAACGCTGGATGGTTGGTGGCATGGGCCTCGAAGTCGCAGTTCACAATCGAGGTGGGGTTGGTCATGTTGATGAAAAACTGGGCCTGATGGTCAACCAGATATGCATCCATCACCAGGCTGGGCTGGAGGCTGCGGATCAGCCTCAAGGGGCAATCTCTTCCCAGGTGGTCCCACACGTAGGTTGCTTCCCCAGTGATGCAGGACAGCTCAGAATGGGGACACTCTAGGGTCAGGTGGTCAGACTGGGACTCCACCCGTCCATCCTCCACCACATAGGTCTCCTCCTTGACCAGCAGCCGCCGCTCCTGGAGCACTAATTCGTTGCGGTATAGCTGGCCCTCAAAGTGGACGTCCTCCCCCTCGCAACCCACCCCCTCGGGGCTGTTGACGAGGGCGCCCACCATGTCGATGGTGAAGAACAGGGGGTGGTTCAGCTGGAACGTCAGTGGCTGGGTCTTGCCTGGCAACGTGTATACTCGGTTCCTGGCCAGGTCTCGGCACGCTTCTGGGTCTATCTTGGTTGGCCTCATGAGGGTGGGGACCGAGGTCACCTTGAGGTGACCCCATACCCCACACCTGAATGTCCACTGGGACACGGTGAGCTGACAGCTGAACCCAGTGGTTTCCCTCACCTTGACTTGCTGCAGGACGTGTACTTCATGGCCCAGGGGCACCTCCTGGTGTAGGGGCTCCGTTTCACACATCTTTTCTTTATTGTAGGACGTGACATGGGTGGGGTTGGCACAGTCCCACCCCACCAGGACGTAGCTGGTTGTAGGCCACACGGCTGCCAGCAGGAGGCCCCACAGGACCATCCACCAATGGGAGAGGCTTCCAGGTAACCATCTTCCTCGTACACGCGGCTGGGGATCTTCAGCTCTGGTCACGGCTGCTTCTTGGGGCTGGACACGGCTGGGCTGCTCCTGGCTAGATACAAATTTCCATTGAGCGTTATCTGTATGCGGCCGAGGCACCCCGATACCCTCCCCAATGACAGACTGGCAAGCGACTGGCACTTGCCTGGGTGTCGGCTCCCCTAGCCCTAAGTGCTCCCTTCCCTTGTCCAAGGCATGCCCAGTGGCATGGGGCTGAAGTGCATGTGGCACAGGCTCGCCCTTACTCACTGCCCTCCCCTGCCCTAGGAACTCAGGTGCATGTGGCACAGGCAAGTCCTTATTTTCCCAAATTTCAATCTCCCCAGCCTCAGGTGCAGGGGGCACAGGCAAGGCTGGGTGTTTACAATATTTTGGATACAACACATTTAACAAATTCAACTTATCCTGATGTTGAGCAGCTGGGTTCCCTTGGTTGGCAGGGGGCTCTGGATGGCATGTAGCTGGACTCTCCCTGCAGGCTGGTGGCGCTGGCTGGCATGTAGCTGGGCTCTCCCTGCAGGCTGGTGGCGCTGGCTGACTGGGGGTGACGGGTGTCACCCCTTCCTCTGGGACCGCTGGCTCGTTCAAGGACTCAGGTCTCTCGGTGGCGGCGACGGTTGTCGCCCCAGACATCAGGTTGGAGGCTGGCTCATTCCAGGATCCAGGTATCTCGGTGGCGGCGACGGTTGTCGCCCCAGGCACCAGGTGGGAGGCGCTGGATAGCACCCCCCCATCATCCCAGGTGGCGACGCCGGGTGGCGTCCCATACATCGATGCAGAGGTGCTGGCTAGCACCTCCTGCCTATCTCGTTCAGCGGCTGCCAGGGCCTCCCCATACACCGTCTCAGGGACGCTGGGCAGCGCCCCTCCACTCTTGCTGGGTAGGCTCAGTCGGGCAGGTTCCATCATGTTGAGGCTAAAAGGCTGGGGCCTCAGCACCTCTGGCTCGGCTATGTTGTTGGGCTGTATCAGCTCTGGCCCCAGATGGTTAAGACTGAAGCCTAGGCCAACCCGGTTGGGTTCAGCCGCGCCGCCCAGTACGTTGATCCTAGCTGGGACAGTCCCGAACTGCGGCATCCCATCGGCTCGGTCCGCAGCTCTGGGGGCGGCTGCTTGCTGTGGTGGTGCTGGGGGCGCGCTCCCTTCCATATGGGCCACTCTGCTGGGCTACCCTGGAGGGGCACCCTTGTCGGCGGTGCGCCTGCGGCTGGCTACCTGGGCCCAGTCGGCTCTACAATCGGCCGCCGTGTGACCGTCATAGTGGCAACGCTCACACTTGGCAGAACGGTCACGGCGTGGCTGGGTGCGTCTCTCCTCTAGGCTAACTTCCACAGGCGTTGGGCAGTCTCGAGCTCGGTGGCCTCTCCACTGGCAGCGGTAGCAGCGGCCTGGAACCTTGTCATCTGGAGCGACCTTCCCCATCTGGTGGAGACCCGGAGCCAAGGAGCCAATCTCCATTGGCTCCGACTCGTCATATTGGGGCAACTGGATGCAGGCAGATCCAGTCAGCCCGTCGGTCGAGTCCACTAAGCACACACCTTCCTTCAGCTGCTTAGTAACCATGGTCACGGTGAACATGGCCTTACGAGTGTACTCAGGTACACTCGTAATTTCATGGTTCATCATGAGGCGTTTTACGTTGGCGTTACGAATTCCACGATTTAATTCGTCCACCAACAACTCAAGATCCTCATGGTTGTAGGCGTCCCTATACAAGGCGCACTTAGTTGATATGTACGCTTGTATAGGTTCTGTCGAGTGTTGCTTGTAATCCCTAAACGCTTGTTTAAGCGTTTGGGATTCAAAAGCAGGGCGAAATAGCAACTCACACTCGGTCTTGACCTGTTCGTAGGTCAAGGCTTGGCCTGCCTCGCCAAACAGATGGGACGCCATTTCCGCCGCTTGCCCTACCAGTGACAGTAGTAGGGCGTTGCGGCGGTTGAGGGAATCATGAGGTGGTACGCGGTAAGCCGCCCATGACATCTCAAGTCTGCGGATATGTGCCGACCAGGATTGCTTGGGCGGCCCTCTAAACTCCGGCAGATTGCTCAGCATCAGCTTGCGGTACTCGGCTGGGGCCAGCTGAGGGTCATCCTGGAGCCATCCTGGGGCTTGGTCACCTCCTGGGGCTTGATGCTGGTCCATTGGGTCAACGGTGAAACGGCGGGCACAAAGTTATACAGTACTAAAATTGAATGGTTTGTCACTTGAGGCTTCCTAGCCTAACAGCCAACACTGTTTGTATCACTAGGTTGGGAGTTTAGTTACAAAGATATAACTTAGCTGTACTTATCACTAGTTAGGTGTTGAGGTTGTAGGGTAGGCTGGTAGAGGTAGATAGGTGTTGAGGGTCTGAACTGCTGTCAGGAACTGATTGGGTTTTCCCTTATCACACTAGAGCTAGAAGGGAAGAAACTTGCAATTCTTTATTTGCTAAAAATACCCCTACTAAATGCTATGGAGTAGCTCCGCTCTGGTGTGAGTGTGTGTGTGTGTGTGTGTGTGTGTGTGTGTGCGTGGAATCTCCTGTCCTTGTAACGCGCGTTCGCGCCGTCAAATCCGCGCACACGGGGAAAACGCGCTCTCACCCCTCAACTCGCTCTCTCATTGGTCCGCTTCGTCCGTTGGCTTTATGATATTTTCCGCACGCTGTTGCGCTACCCGTGAATGGCGCTCTGTGTATCCGATCGCTCGCTCCACACTACAGACGGACTTAGTCTAGTGTGGGTAGGAAGGGGGAAGCGCGTGAGGGGACGGGGGTAACTCCGTCCGTTCCCCCTGTGAGGGAGGGGGGGTAACTGTGTGCTGGTGTAATAGGGCCTTTTCTTCTTAATCTTAGGCTTATCTATTATATCACCCTGATTGTATTTGCCTTCAATGGAGAGGGGCCCCCTCCCTTTCCCTTGGAATAAGGGGTGTATTGTTGTTGTGCTGTGGGCTTGAGATTGTTTTGATTGTATATCAGGGTCTTGATTATATTACATCTAGCTTCTATTTTTGTCCTTATCACAATTGCATAACAGATTTGTTTACCAACTCTGTTCTATTTTTAGCTGTTATCACAATACACAGTAATCCAAGCCTGTTCTATTCTTAGATTTATCACAACACAACAATTTATTTGCCAAGCTTTGCTCATAAATCTATTGTTTGGCCATCACACTAGGGTGGTAATCCCTGCAAATGTGATATAATATCTGTTTTCTAGATGGGTGGCTGCGTTGTAGCTTCTCAGGATACTCGGGGTTGACGTAGTTTTTCTCTGTTCTGGTGCACTACACTCGTATGTTAGCTCGCAGCTTGCAGCTATGTGGCATGTTTCAGCCTATCGGCGGCAGGGAATGTCCCGTCCTGCTAGCGCCGCTGATCCAAATCCGGCTGATGGCGGCAGGGAATGTCCCGTCCTGCTAGCGCCACTGGTTCGGATCCTGCTATTTCTTGCAGTAAAGTTGGCCTATTTCCAGCCGTTTACACTTATTTGGCTTGTTTCAGCCGGTCCGCAGGCCTGTTTCAGCCCTTTTGGCGCTCAATTCTCCGTTAGATATCAGCGCTGCTCGCGGTTATTCGTCAGATTTCGCTGTCTCGCTTCCACAACTGCCGGATGCAGAGTTAAACTTTGCTGTCCAGGGTGGGTAATTCAGGTTGCTTGCGTCAGTTTTGCCAGATTCACTGCTGGGAGTACCTTAGCCTCAGATGCGCGTCTGCTCTACACTTGTGGTTCACCGTAATCTCACACAGCTGTCACCAAAGTTGTGGTATCCGCCGAGGATAAATGGCAGACACCGGAGTTCAATTAGATTACGGCAGTGTGACAGACGTGGACACCTTACTATAGAGAAGCTACGCTTCTCTAGCTTTCACTAGATAATGATCAACATCTATTTTCAGTTGTCACTTTATTGAAGGGTTAAGAGATACTGAAGCTATATACAACAAACAATAATTACATGGATAGGAATAAATAATCATACATAAAAGCATAAATAATACATATACAATGGTCAGTTTGGGCAATAATGATTCCCCCATCCCTGGAAAGGGTGGGGGAGAATTAAGAATACAGTTAACCATAATAAACATGACAGATGCAATCATTAATTCTAAGCGTAGGGAGGGGGTCACTAGACCCCTTCCCCAGGACTCGGGGGAGGGCCATTGACCCTCCACCGAACCCCAGATCAGGGGTGCCATAGACATGGCTCACGGTTGCCGAATACCACATTTACATATCAGCGTTTTCATAAACATTGATTTCACTTTTTATATCGACATAATAGTAATGTATCATTCTACTTTCAATAGAGACAAAACTGGAATGATACATTCAAGATAACATATCATATATTTAAATCGACATAGTAGAAATGGTACATATTAGTTAGTTTTTTTTATATTTTTATTAGTTTGAAGTTTTTAAGAAAAAAAGGACCTAAAAATAAAGGTTGCTAACACTTAACAACCAGGCCCATTTCCGGACCTTAATAGTTCAACGCTCCCCCCCCCCCCCCCCACATATCATCTCAGCTCCTATTAGAGTTAGATGGCAAAAAAAATTGTGCATGTTCCCTGTTAAATAATAAATTTCCGACTTTAAGTGAGACAAAGTCATTTTTTGCTTACTTCACCCTTTCATTTAACAACTTTCTTTTTAAGGTTAATTAAAATGTTAAATGGTTTTAATTTCCTTATTTTTGAAGCTAGAACAATTTTTTTCAGAAAATTTTTATCTTAAAGTAAATTTTATATTAGAAATCTCAAAACATAAATTTTTTTATTCGTTGGCTTAACAACTTTGGGGACTTTTACTGAATTTGGATCTACTATCTATAATACAAAGTAGAATGATGTCTTTCTGTCCGTCCATCCGTCTGTCCCTTAAGATCTCAGTAACAACAGAACCAATCAGATTCTACTCTTCAGGGTATATACCTATTGGTCCTGTTGTGGTTTTAAGCTATTTTCTTGGGGGGGTGGGACAACCCCAACCCCCCAAAAAATGAAAATTCCCCCCCACCCAAAAAAAAATATTCTGGTGATGCTCATAAATTATGGGCGCAGCACCAGAATTTTTATTTTTTTAAAAATTACCTCATGGGGCAAAGCTCCTAGAGGCTAGGGGCGAAGCTGCTAGTACTTAATAACCTAACCATTCAAAATCCAATAAAAGTCCCAAAAGTTGTTAAGCCAGCTAATAAGAAAACGTTATCATAAAACTTTGGGGACTAGTGTAATAAACAGTCCACTGTCCACCTCTCTCTATGCTAGTTCCCAAAGTTTTACAATAACGTTTTCATTTTTGTTTGCTTAACATGTTTGGGGACTGTTCCTGAATTTTAATTGGTTAGTTTATTTAGTATAGTGTCAAAACGTTTCAACCACTGAAGGCAAATTACAGTAGGGGTATTTTTGGGAATGTACATCCATTTATCGGCTATTGTCTTAAACTCATCAGATCACTAGTGGCGATAAACTTGAATTAAAGTACCTAGAGGTTTTGGACCAGCTAAGAAGGTAATTTCAGTTCAATGTTCCCTACCTCCCTGGGTACAATAAAAGTTGTCTACAGGGAGGGAAAAATGGACGAAAAATTAAATAAATTCTGTCTATAATAACATGAGAAAACAGAATAAGAAGGACAGTAACACCCTGTAATCGTTATCAGAAAGTCCTGAATGTCCATTTAAAACATTTGACGAAGCTTATTATAATAAGAGTTATGACAATATAAATTGATAAGATACATACAAAATGTTATTGCTTCTAAGTGACGTTTTCTACAAAAAGGGTTGGTAGAAGTCTATATGTATGTCTAAAAAAATCACTCTTATGGTTTGCAGGTTTCTATAACTATGTCTTCATAATAATGCCTATAATAAGGGAGGGTTTAAATTTCAGTAGTACCCAAAGTTTTATAAACAATTGTTGGATTTATAAATTTTTTTACTTTTATTTAATCTTAATTGGTTGATAAAAACTGGCATTGTCAAAACTAAACAGCCAAGATTAGTTGTTTATTGCATCTGTTTTTCCAGTTTTGTTAGTCCTGAAGGGGCGAAGGCCCAGTCTAACAAAACTGGTGTTCATATTACAACTTTTTACTTTACTATTTATAGAAAAATGTCTATAATACAATACAATACATGGTTTCAAGTATGGATTAGACGAGTCTAATCCAGCAGATATTAATTGGTTTTGTAGCCATACTGGAAAATCATAAAAAATCATGGACAGAATGGCGGACAGGCAGAAAAGTGAATTGTAGAGTACCATCGCATTTTATTCTTTCTTAGTTAGTATTCGTATCCAGAGAGGGAGGAGACAACTGACTGTTTATTACAATAGTACACAAAGTTTTACAACAACGTTTTCTTATTCATTGGCTTTGGGGATTTTTACTGAATTTTGATTGGTTGATTAAATTGTGTTTATAAACGTTGGAACCACTAATTTTAATCTACAGAAGGGGTTATTTAGAGCGTCATCATTATGAATGTGCATTAATTTATCGGCCATTGTCTTATCTCTTTATATCCCTGATATGTTTCATAATTTTATTTGTTTGCTTTGCTTAAAGGGACTGTGAACGAAAAAATTTCTCATCAGATTATCAAACCTTAACATCATATCATTAATATAATCTCAAATATAGGGCAAAACTGTCTCTTGTTTCCTTAAAAAACGGCTTTTTCCAACGATTTTTACTATGTCCAAGTTTGGGGAAAAAATTTCCTGACTATATAAATGTGCAGTTAATTGTCTTTTTTTCCTTCTATAGCTAAAACTAAACTTTTTGACATAGTTCTCTATTTTTCCTAACGGTTAAGCTCACCTTTAACAATATCCTTTCTGTAAACCAATGTATAGTTACTTAAAAATTGATAAAGTAATATTTTTTATTGAAAACCAAATACAATAACAAATCTAGAAACAGGTTATTTTATTAGTTTCCAAGTAACTTTAGATGGCCCATCTCTTGCCCACCTTTATTTACAAATTTGTAAATAATAAAGGTGCAATATTTCTTTATAAACAGTCTGATAAAAGTGTAAACTAATTCTTCAAAGTAGGTTATTTATTGTCCAACACAATAAAAAAGGATATCATTATTTTAAATAACCTATGATATTCAACCCGTTGTAGACTTTGAGGTATTTTTTTGTCAATAATACAAATTTAAGATAGATCTTTATTACCTAATTACTACGTTATAAAAAAAACTAATTGGCAATTTTATATTACAAAATAAATTCCTTAACAGTAACTAAATTGTTTCAACTATATATGACAAGTTAAATACCCCTACAAACATTTTAAGAAACAAAAACGTTCAGATTTTCCTTGTTTTTTCCTTTTTCCCTCCAAAAAAAACCCCATAAAATCAATGCATTATTCCTAGATATTTTTGTTAATAGGACATTTTTGGTTGATCAGTGTAGTGAAATGTGCTTAGAAAATGTTAAGATTTGATAATCAGATGAGAAATTTTTACATTCACACTCCCTTTAAGTGAAAGCTTTTCATTACATTAGGTTTTATTAAGTATGTGTTATAACATATAACATAGGCCAAAGTTTAAACTTTATCTGAGAGTGATAGGACAATGGCAGATTGGTTATCATACCTTTTTACATAAAAATGAAATGGTTTGGCAAGGGTAATTAATATTCCATTGTCCTTTACCATTATCCCAAAGTTAATTAAATCTATAAGGCCTTTGAATCTAATTTATTAAGATCTTAATGCTAGCAGACATATGTTTATCAACATTAGCAGAAAACTTTTTCCACAAGAAAAATTATTCAAGTTTCTACTTTATAATTTAAAATATTTTTTCTGATAAAATGTTTGACATATATCGTATAATCATTTACCAAAAAATTATTTTGATAATTTAGATTTCAGAGAATATAGATCCCTTAGAAAAACTAAGACGACATTTTTCATCTTCTACTATGACATTTTTCAAAAACAATAAAAAAACAAAATTTAGTATGAAAACTATTTTCATCGATTTTTCTGAAGTTATTATCGTATTTTATGGGTTTTTTATTATCATTTACTTATATCGAAAGTGCCAAACATTGTACCCTAACTTATTCATTTAATAAAAAACGAACCGTGATGCTATTTGCTAAAAAAAACTCCAACCAATGAGAGTCACACTCGGAGGAAGGGGGTAGTTACCAAAATTTTCAAAATTGATTAAAAAAAATTCTAAGAGGATAATTCCATTTCCTTTTATATGCACAGATACCAAAAAATCAACAGAAAAAAATACTTATTTTTTCTTTTCTCTCAGTGATAATAATCAGCCCAAAAAGTAAAACAAAATCATGCATGGTATATTTATCTTTTCTTAGACAAAGATTATTTTAAATGTGCATTTATTTCAAACCAATAAAAATTCAAACTGAAGTACAAAATAGAATTAAGAAGTTTTGCCTGATATTCTCTGAAATCTAAATTATCAAAATAATTTTTTGGTAAATGATTATATGATATATGTAAAACATTTTATCAGAAAAAATATTTTAAATTATAAAGTAGAACTTGAATAATTTTTCTTGTGGAAAAAGTTTTCTGCTAATGTTAATAAACATATGTCTGCTAGCATTAAGATTTTTGTACTGCCAATACATGTTGAGTTTTATATTTAAAGAATTTCTTTAAAATGTTGTTTTTTTACCTCGTATACCAATAACGCAATATTTGCTATCAGGAATTTAGGTACATTAAAAAATCATATTATAAAGCATTTGAATTAACAAAGGTTATGCTAATATTTTTACCATTTAAGTTTATTTAATATTTTAAAAAATATCACAACCCTCCAAGTTGTAGCTACTTTTCCTGGACATATGATTTGAAGAATATGATGTCATATAAGGAAATTTTAATATTCATTAAAAAAATGTTATTTTTGCATATATGAAACATTTTAATGTGTTTGATGGCTAAAAAGAAAGATAATTAAAATTTATTTCATATTATATAGTTTGGGCTTGTAAAGGAACCATTTGAGTATCTTTGGTCGAAAAAGGTCTGATTTGTGAGCATTTTTGACCAAGTTGTGGCCAAATAATAATGAAACATATAAAAAGGTAGCACACTTTAAATACTCAGTCATTTATAGTAAAAGTAGCTTATATAAGTTGAAGTGAAGAAAAAGGAGGAGTAATAATTGATCCCTTCCTTCCTGTATGCAGTTAATGAAAAAAATTAAGATTTGACTGATATAAGCCAAATAAGCAATGTTTTTCATTGATTACCTGTAAGTAATTTATCAAAAATAGCATAATTTGTTATATAAGCCAAATAAATAATAATTTTCATTGATTGCTTATATGTAACTAGCGGCTTCACCCCTAGCCTCTAAGGGCTTTGTCCCAAGAGATAATAAAAAAAATATAGTACTACTGGTGCTGCTTATAGTCTAATGTGTTCCCAAGAAAATTATTTTTTTCGGGGGGGGGAATTTTCATTTTTGGGGGGGTTGGGGGTGTCCCAACCCCCAAGAAAATAGCTTTAAACCACGCAAGAAATACCATGCTTTAACTGCTGAAAGACTGCCACAAGTTGACCCAATACCCCAAATTTGAAGTCTTCAGCTTCTATAACAAAAAAGTTCTAGGCATTTTAAAATGACATTTTATGTACTATGAAAATTTTGAAAGAATTTCAGTGCTAATGTTAGAAATTTTGAAATTGAACTACGTGACCTAGAAACAAAATTATAAGCTTAATTTTGTCATAAATTTAGGTTGCCAGTAACTAATTATATTTTTACAATAAAAATACCCATTATTATAGTCACAATCATTAAAAAAAATTAAGTTTAACTCGCGTTATACCGAGTGTACTGTAGCCAATCAGAAAGCTGAATCAGCTAAGCAACCAAACACAGCTGAGCTTGTATTAGTTTACCCCTTTGTTTCCTCTATGATTTTGGTTTACAAATGCAATTTAAATCGAATTTTTTTCATAGATTTTGACTATGAAATTTGGTGTTTTATTTAAAAAATATAATCAGTTACCAGCAATCTAAGTTTCTGACAAAGATAAAGTTATAATTTTGTGTCTAGGCAACATAATTTAATATTGTTTTTTTTTATGAGCATTGAAAATCTTTCAAAATTTTCATTGTACATAACATGTTATTTTGAAATGCCTAGAACTTTTTTGTTATTGAAGCTAAAGATTTTAAATTTGGGGTATTGGGTCTAATTGTGGCAGTCTTTTAGCAGTTAGAGCGTGGTATTTCTTGCAGGCGCCCTTTAAGGGTCTCAAAGTT
The DNA here is from genome assembly GCF_053477335.1 of Acartia tonsa. Classification (NCBI taxonomy): domain Eukaryota; kingdom Metazoa; phylum Arthropoda; class Copepoda; order Calanoida; family Acartiidae; genus Acartia; species Acartia tonsa. Next base: position 28,013,460 of record NC_137268.1, on the reverse strand, counting down.
GGACAAAATAGTAGGTGTTAAAGATCGACCTACATAAAAATTGGTAAGACCTAGAACTAATCCGTAAAAACCTTTTTAACGAAGAATTGTCCATACTTTTCAAATCGGTTGAGTGCTTTAAAATAGAGTTAATATTTTTTTTTAAATGTCCAGAGTTGGTGAGGGGGTATTTTCAGGTAATTTTGAAAAAAAATTTAAATTTGATTTTTAAGGTCCATTTTCAGGTTTTCAAAAATTCAATATGGGCTTTTTAAGAATTAGGCCAAAAAGTGGGTAGGACAGTGGATTTTTATGAAAATATTTTATTTTTAAAGAAAATTTTTGCAAAAAAAATAAAATTTCCCATCTTTAAAAAATATGATTTTTGACATAGAAGGAATAGTCTAATCCTTATGAAATTTTTTGTGGATAATCCCTCTAACCTAACCTAATTATGTTTGATTGACTGTTTTTCATTGATTTTTTTAGGTTGAAAAAACGTTATTGGTTTAGCCCCCCTGTGGGGTATTAATCAGTAACGACTTTAAGTCCAATTATATCAAACATCTAAAATCCTAGGATAACCTGATAGTCTTTTCCATAAGCTTTCTAACATTCTTGGTTTCATTAGAAAATATTAAACTGTTTTTAACCTATTTTTATATGGGGTGTCAAAAATATACTAGGACATCTATAGAATCAGACTGCAGAGCCCAAATTTGAATTAAGTCCCCAATAAACTTTTTTGGGGGGATTTAAAAATTATTTTTTAATGTTGCTCTGGTCATTTTGATATAGAGCAAAAGGTCTTTTTTACTCGGGGTAATATTGTGGCATTTGGAACAATTTATATATAATTCACTTTATATTGATACAATAAAAAACATAACTCTGTTCAATGGAAATATTTTTTTTTCTAAAACAATTAATTTCATTGAAAAATCTAACATATACAATAAAACATATAATTCTAAAGTCTGAACCAATAAGAAGTCTTCTTTCATTTCAATTCTTTACATTTCAAAAAAGAGTGTTTTCACAAAGTGACTCATTTCCAATGTAGTTAAATAATTTTCATTTAATCAAAATGAAAAGAATGAAAACCATACACATAAAACATACATACTTTTTAAAAATATTTTAAAAAATAAGTTTGAATAATCCTATATTATATCATATTTGTATAAGTGACAAAAATAAATTTGTTGTATTGCATAAACATTTGTTGTCATCTTACATTATTAATAATATATTTAACCCTTTACAGCTGATTTTTATGTGTTTTAAATAAGTGATAGAAAACAAACATGATAATGTTAATTCATTGATATATTGTAAAGAATTAACTTTTTAATGAATTAATTTAGATGAAATCAAAAGGCCTAATTTTACTCTATACCAGAATACAATATTTATGAAGCAAAACATTCTAAAAGCTATGAATTTTAACCAAATAAAAAAAGAGCGTTTGCTCTGATCACAAAGGACCACAGCAACAGTAAAAATTAATTTTTAAATCCCCCCAAAAAGTTTATTGGGGACTTAATTCAAATTTAGGCTCTGCAGTTTTATTCTAATGGTGTCATAGTATATATTTGATATATGTTTTAAAAATAGGTTAAAAACAGTTTAATATTTTCCCTATTTTCTTTCTTCAAAAACTGAAAAAATTACCGGTTTAGTTCGCCCTCACCCTAATGCAAGAAAATTTAACTCTTTCATTTTGTACAAAAAGAACTTTTGATTAATTGTTTATAAGAAATTAATGAAAGTTTTTGTATATTAAGCTTTTATACCAAATCATGCCATTTGTTGATAAATTACTTTCAAGCAATCACTCAAAATTTTTGCTATTGTCCAAATCATGGTAATTTTACGAAAAAAATACTCAAAATCAATCAATAAAAACTATTGCTTATTTGGCTCATATACCAAATCATGCTATATTATGATAAAATACTTTTAAGTAATCAATTTGATTGATTAGCCATAGATTTGTATAGTTTTGACCTGGAGTAGGCGGAGACACTTTTCCATAGAAATAGGGCTATCAGGCTCCATGTTCAAGCACATTTTGACTTGACTTGCTATCTCATAAGATCTACTCTTACCTTACCCTTGCCGAATATGGCCCAAATTAGTCCCAAATTAAGTCATGGTAATGAATGACGCTCTCCAAAGAGGAGCTTGGGTTAAAGGTAGTACTGTAAGTAAGTGACTATTGGGTATCCAAACTTACTCAATAATCCCCATCTTACACAACCAGGGGATGATGCACGATTAATGTTGCGAATGAGAAATTAGAGTCAACCTATAGAGAATTGAACTTGAACTCTCACCAATTTAGCTCAGTGTGCTACTACTAAGCATGACACCCCTACTAAGTAATCAATGAAAATTATTTGACTTATATATATATACAAAATCAGGCCTCCAGGTGGTCTCTCTACAGGTAAAAATGAAAAAAAAAATTTTTTTAAGAGTTAGAAGTCAGCTTATGAGACAAAATATGTATGTTTTTTCTTCAAATAAGTGAATAACAACAAAAAAGAAGCATATTTTGTTTTATAAGTTAACCTTTAACCCTTCAAAAAAAAATCTTATTTTTAATTTTTATCGGTACAGAGACCACCTGGAGGCCTGAAGCTCCGGAACCTGGAGGCCTATCCAAAAAATCTTAAATCTGGGGGAAATTCATCATATAAGAATGATTTTATTCCTAATAACCTATCCTCTCAGTCCAAAGATAAAGCCTATACACCAGGTTTACGCAAATGTGTCAGAACTTCCCCCCCCCCCCTTATTACTGTCATATATTCAAGTTGCAGACAAGTTTAAGTTTTTACTCTTAATTACTCTTAATTATTCTGGAAGAGTTAAGAGAACATTTATTAAAACAGTTGCAATTGAGAGTCCACACACAGAACACTTCTGGTTTGGAGTCGAGTCTTATTAGACCAATTCAGCTATTTACAGACATCCTACTACTTCAACAAGTTTGCACAGGCAGATATTCCACCTCTTCAAAGTGCATAGTTAATTAATACATTTGTATTAATTAAACAGACAGCCATCCTACTGCTTTGGTGTCCTTACACACAAACAGACATCCTGCTACTTCAGAACTTTCCAGCTTAAATAATCAATAGTTTGAATCATTTAATACATTTAACCATTTAACCATTTCTAAATAAAGTATACATATTTAATCATATTTACCCAAAACTGCATTTAATCCAATATAAATAAATACTTAAAAAATCTGTTTGTATTTTGAATTAAATATTGAATCTACTCTATCATTAACTTGTGTAAGTCTGTCTACATTTCATTACTCCTCCTTCTTTTTCTTCACTTCAACTGATACAAGCAACTTTTACTTTAAATGTCCATTTATTTACTCCATCCACTTTTAACTCACAAATCAGACCAAATTGTTCAGTAATTGATCAGTAATTTACCACAAAAATGCACAATTAGATCAGCAACTAACCTTTAAGTGCTTACTTACACGGTGAGAGATTACTAGGGAAATATTAAGATGAAATAAATTGAACAAAAAAATTACAAATATATACAATTGAATTAATTAATAAACGACTTTCTTAAAATAATTTTCATTACTCATTTGACACACTTTTAAAAGTATTTTTTAAAATAAACAAAACATCTTTTATAAAAGGCTCTTTGTATGTTTTGTTTACTTAATTAAGAATATATAACAATGTTTAAATTATGTATAAAATCTATGCTTTTTTTCACAATTGACATAATTTTAAAATAGTATGGTACATTTCTATTATGTCGATGTTAAAAAAGTAATGGAAGATTACAGAAACATAGATATTAAAAATGTAAACCATGATTCTAGTTTCGCCTCTATTGAAAGTGGAATCTTACATTTCAAAAATCGTATCAGCGTTGAAGATATCTTCACCAAGAGAGGCAAAAGTGGAATCTTACATTTCAAAAATAGTATCGGCGTTGAAGATATCTTCACCAAGAGAGGGGAAAGTGGAAGGGTAGATAACAGTTTTAGAGGGTCCAAACCATAATCATAGATTATGTTTCTGCTTCTATAAAAATGGATTCAACTCCCTAACTGTATAATATAAAGTAATAAGCTTTTTTTGTCTGTAGCGAAGGATCTCGCTAACCAATAAACCAATATGGTTTTTCTTTACAGTGAAGCCTATTATAGGCTCTGAAATGGTTTTGGCTATTTAATTTATTTGGTATGGTTTCAGGCTATTATTCTGCCCTAGATGCTAGGGGCACAGCCGCTAGTTTATAATACAAAGTAGCTTGATGTCTGTCTGTCCGTCCGTCCATCTGAAGCTTAAGATCTTGGTAACCACTGAACAGATTGGATTCTACTCTTCAGGGTATATACCTATTGGTCCTGTGGTGGTTTTAAGCTATTTTCTTGGGGGGTGGGACACCCCAACCCCCTCAAAAAATGAAACCTCCCCCCCCCAAAAAAAAAATTTGGGAACATTAATCTATGAGAGCATTATTTCTTGGGACAAAGCCCCTAGAGGCTAGGGGCGAAGGCGCTAGTAATATATACAAAATTATATAAATTCTTGCAATAATAAGATTTGTTGACATAAATAACTAACAAAACAATAAAGAATATTCAATGTTATATTTGGTGTCAAAGTTTTTAAAAAATATATAATGGGGGAAAATATTAACATAAAAACTGTTTTTTTTTTTTATTTAGAGGGTATTATCAATTATTTATTGCATCGTATGATAAAACAGCTTTTCGCTTATATTAAATGAAAAATGATAAGATTAAAACCAGATTTGTTAGTCCCAGTATGTGTGTGGAAAATTTTATGTAATACGATGCTTTACATGATTTTTCAGTATGGATGAAATTAATCGATTTGGAAGCCATCTGGAAAATCTATTACAGTTAGGGAGTTGAATCCATTTTTATAGAAGCAGAAATATAATCTATGATTATGGTTTAAACCCTCTAAAACTGTAATCTACCTTTCCACTTTCCCCTCTCTTGGTGAAGATATCTTCAACGCCGATACGATTTTTGAAATGTAAGATTCTACTTTTCCCTCTCTTGGTGAAGATATCTTCAACGCCGATACGATTTTTGAAATGTAAGATTACACTTTCCCCTCTCTTGGTGAAGATATCTTCAACGCCGATACGATTTTTGAAATTTAAGATTCCACTTTTGCCTCTCTTGGTGAAGATATCTTCAACAAGAGAGACAAAAGTGGAATCTTATATTTCAAAAATCGTATCGGCGTTGAAGATATCTTCACCAAGAGAGGGGAAAGTGGAAGGGTAGATTACAGTTTTAGAGGGTCCAAACCATAATCATAGATTATATTTCTGCTTCTATAAAAATGGATTCAACTCCCTAACTGTATTATTATCAAATAATCAGCGTATTTAGAAATGCACAAATTAGGAGAAGTGTTATGGGTAGATTTATTTTCGCTCTATTAGAGGAATTCTAAGAATAGAGGGTGTGTCATACATAATACCTATCTATACGAGCTAGCTTTTAGTAAATATAAATATAGATTGGATATCAACAGATATCAATAGAAATAGATAGGTTAAATCAAATCAAAGTCAGTTATACCTATCAACTTGTATTTATTACCTTGGTAGGGTGGTGGTACCCTCCCCCAAAATAGTTATAAACCTTCCAAGCAGATCCATCTGTTCACACAGAAAGACATCCTGTTACTTTTATACAAGAATTACAAACAAAATAAATAGTAAACGGAATGTCTATTTATGACTGTTTAAAAAGTAAAGATAACATATTTTCCAGTATGGCTTGGCCTCCAAACCGATTTTTTTCCGTTGGATTTGAACCGGTTTCAGCCATACTGAAATAACATGTTTTGCATTGCATTACAGACAATTTTCCACGAAAATTAAAATACAAAAAAATCAATACTAGTTATGTTAGCCTTGGTTTTTCAACCCTCGTGGTTAACAAAACTGGTTTTAACCTTATAATTTTTAATGTTGATATCCGCGAAAAACTGTCTATGATAAGATACAATAAATAACTATTATGTGTAAAATTTTTCTTTTCTATGAAAAATACCCTGAAACCATAAATTGGAAGAAAATGTGAGGTCTATACATTTTAAAATGACCAATACTATTACGCTTCCTTTGTATTTTTTGTTCATTTCAAAAAGTACCATTTTTATTATAAGCAGCAAAGTAACATCACTACGCGAAACGTACACGAGGTGCGTGCGAGGAATGATGTTATAATGCAAACATTTATTAAAACTATACAAAGAATTGATTCCAAGCGTTGGTCATAATTTTTTCATGAATGTGAGATCTTTAATTCATCAATCATTGATATCTTTAGAATGGATGTATCATTACTTGGATCTTACACCAGATTATCATATACTCTAATAATGTGAAACTCAGAGCTATCTAAAATAACAATACCCTCCTATCCATCCTCATTACCCCATACCCTCCCCGCCTACTAGAAAAAAACGAACTGACCAATACATTATGTTAATCTCTGTAACCTAAATTGTCGTTAATTTTTCCAATATCACAATATTTACGTATATTCTATATACATAATCTTTAGCCATTTTATACAATTCTAGGAAATTGAAGTATTGGTGTTTTTGTTGTTGATTTTCAAATTATTTCTTCTTTTAATAAATATCATCTGTTAGTTAATCAATATGTTTACCCGGCATTGGGCTGTTTATTACACAAGTTTTCAAATTTTTATTAACTTATTCATTGGCTAAGCATCTTTGGGGACTTTGGTAATTTTGAATGGTTGATTGAGTTGAGTGTTCAATCGTTTCAACCACTAATCTGCAGAAGGTGTGAATTTATGCTTCATTGGGGATGTACATTAATTTATCAGCCATTGTCTTATCCCTTTATATCCCTGAAGATGTTAAATCATGTATGTCCATCTAGCTTCCAAAGTCAATCACCAAAAAAGAGAGAGAGGGGACAATGAGTTGTTTATTACACTAGTTCCCAAAGTTTTATTATAATGTTTTCTTATTTGTTGGCTTAACAACTTTGGGAACTTTGAACTTTGATTAGTTGATTCATTAATTTGAGTGTTCAAACTTTCAACCACTATATTAATCTGCAGAACGTGTAATTTTGTGTTTCATTATTTTCCCTCAGTTGGATGTCCATCTGTGAGGAAGAATTTCATGTATGTCCATCTATATATACCTTTGTCCATCACTCACCTGCATTGTGTCTGTTACTCCTTCAGTTGGATGTCCATCTGTAAGGAAGAATATCATGGATTGGACATCGTCATCTAAAACTCCTAGAAATAACAAAAACTATTATGTGCATAAAAAGATTGCCAAAAAGCCTACCATATAACGTAGTAAGCTTTTTAGTCTGTAACAAAGAATCTCGCTAACCGCTGAACCGATCTGGTTATTCTTTACAGGGTAGCTTTATATAGACCCTGAGAAGGTTTAACTATTTTGGGGGAGGATACCACCACCCTCCCAAGAGAAATCGCGCACAGAGAAAAAATACCCTGCTCCAAAAATTTGTAAAACTTTTCCTTTTCAAAAATACAATTGAAAATATGGGGGTGGTCGATTTCCCCCCACCCCCTACACAAGGACCCCTATGAGCCTCTAAGGTAGTATCCGCTAGTCAAATACAAAAGGAAGATCTTAAAGGTACAAAGTTAAAACCTAACTATACATATGTGCAAGAAAGTCATAATCATTGTTTCTGCGCGGTACGTAAAACTAAAAAAAGCAGACGTACAAACCTTATCAAATTTATAGAGAAGCTTTGATTCCCAAATTATGCAAAAGATAAAACTTCAAAGAGATCTTTTAACAAAAAATACTACTTTATATTATAAGATTGATTAAAAAGTAACTCACCTTTTTGTTTTACGTGTGTAATAATTGTAAGAGCCTGAACAATATGACAAATAAATAAAGATTTATTTTGTGGACTTATTTTTTTTACTTTTCAATTTTGAATATTATTTGCCTTATGTAGGGTTTGTGCTTATTTTTTTTAAGTGAGTCTATGAGAAAAACTATCAAATTGTAAAGAATCGTTTAGCCTTTTAAATATGCAATTAAAAATGAAAAGTCGATCTACTCTAAAAATGTTTAAAAACGTAATATTTGGTAAATTCCTTAACAAGAGCTGAGTTAATATTCGTGCCTCCTTGTGCTTCTAAATTTCCAACATAATCTAAAAAATAAAATAAAATAATCAATAAATAAATGTTAATTGTTTTATTTAACAAGGTCTGTGGCATAGACGTCCAAGGGGGGGGGGGGGGTAAAGTGGGGATTACCCCCCCCCCAAAAAAAAAAAAAAGCTTGGACGCCCCTGGTCTGTGGACTTATAATCGAATGGTCGAACATATCCAAAAAGTTAGACACTAGACAATAGTTCTCTACTATCAAATTGCCTGAATTTTCCTTATCTCAGAGAAAGACTGTTATAAAATAAGCTATAACCGGTTTCAGTAAAAATAATTGCTTACCCTTTTAAAATCAATTTTATAAGCTATTATCAAAATATTTTGGTACAGACAAACACTAAAATCCTCTTTTATAGGAAAACTAATTAAGGGACCAAGAAAATATATACTGGATGCTAATTAGTAAAGGGAATCTTCACATAAAAATCAACAGTGTTCAACTAAGAAAACAAACCTATAGCTGCTCGTCTATTTTCCGGGGTTGCCTGGACGATGGAATCATCATCTACTTCCCAAACACTGATGTTGTTGGAAAACCTAAAATGGAAATGATGTTGGATCTTCTTTAAATTAAAATGTTACTTTTGATTTGAACGTAAAGAGACAGATCACACTGAAAAAAAACATAGTCAAAGGCGAATAACCATAATGTAAGTGAATCTTTTACCAACATTATGATACACATTTTAATGGTTTATATTTACGTATTGGAATCTAAGTCAAAATCTCAAAATGGATCAAAGTCGGGTATTACCAAATAGGGCCAATACAGTATTTAAAACAGGGCCGCTTGTAGGCCTATGAGAAATCAACCTTTTAGCTTTTTAAAAATCAGCTGTAAGTCTTAAAATGACCCAAATACTATTTCAAAAAATGTCAGAGCACCCAACCGGATTCGAATTTGAGGCTCCGTCGCGGCTGACGCGCTGCTGCCGAGCCCTGATTTAAAAGGGCACAGTATAGTTCTCACAAATACTAAAATTTTATTTCACAGTCCCTTTAAAATTGCCATGTATGTAATTTTTATTTGCATAAACACCTTGATTTTCTTAGATGTTTATTCAATACTGCATATATGTATTCAAAATAGTGTTTTTAAATATTTGTAACTTAAATAATGTCATGAAAAAATCCTGTAATGTTTTTGTAAAAATCTTTGAAACTTTTGATTTTGTTGTCAGTATTAAAATATAATATACTAGCGGCTACGCCACTAGAGGCCTCTAGTGGCACTATAAATGTTTGTTTAAAAAAATAATAATACTATGCCTTGCAATGTTACGTAGGAGTCTCTATTCGAGAGAAAAAAATTTCGATTTATTGTGATCTTGGGAGGGTGGTACTGGTACCCTCCCCCAAAATAGTTAAAAACCTTCCCGGGAACTATGAGATGGTACCCTGTTAAGGAGAACCCGATCGATTCAGCGGTTAGCGAGATCCTTCGGTACAGACACACACAAAAACACACATAGACATCCTGTTACTTCAGTGAAAGGATAGCTTATTAAAGGACAACAATTAACTGGCATACCTTATTATAATTATTTATCACAAAAATAACATTTTTGATGACATGTTAGCGTTAGGTTATATGGAAGATAAATTATATGAACCAAGGGATCAATTTGACAGTTATTCAAAGGAGTATGAAGGAGGTGCGTCTGACGAGCCCTGATAAATATACTGTAGTTATATAATGGCTGTGTTACTAAAATCTATCAATTTACAACTGTTTTGTATGACAAACCATTGATTTTTGCTCATATACTGCTTATGGATAATAAACCAAGGATCTAAAGGGATAAGACAATAGCCAATACATTGATGTACAATCCCAAAGATGATAAAGAAAATTACCCCTTTTGTAGATTACAATTTGTGGTTGAAACATTTGGACACTTAACTTTATAACTAACCAATCAAATTCAAGTCACCAAAGTTGTTGAGCCAACGAATGATTAAACGTCATTAAATTACTTTGGGGACTAGTGTAATAAACAATCCAATGGTCCCTTCCTCCCTAATAGTAAACTCTATAAATTCAACCATTACACAAGTTACATATAAAACTGACACACAGGTGTGTTTTTGATTAAAGGGAATGTAGGGAGAGGTAAGTGAGAGAAAAATATGTATGCATAACATTAAAGCGTTATTAACTGGCATATGTCGATATGCTTTTATAGGAGCTAATTTACCTACATATCGACATAAGCACTAAAATCAATCATACATATTTCAACATGCGTCTATCATCTTAATATATTTATCCTGTTAGATAAAGTAGTAAAGAGTTTTCATCTTAAGCTTAAAATTTAGAACTACTGAACCAATTGAGTACTTCATTTTATGGAAGCTTCTTATAGGTACCTTTATGGTTTAAGGCTATTTATTTATCTAAGTTTTGTTCCTATTTTGCTCACTCCTTTCAATAAAGAGCTCCTAAAGTAGTAAGGGTTTTGGTATCAAGCTAAATATTTCGATAACTACTGAAGCGAATGAGTTCTCCTGTTAAGGGAAGCTGGGCATAGGTCCAGGGATGGTTTAAGGCTATTTAAAATGAATTTACATAGATTCCTATATTGTTTTAGGTTATTTATTTTCCATAGTAGTGCCCCTAGATGATAGGGGCGCAGTCGCCAGTATATACATATCATTATGGCCTAATTTTGAATATATTTATCATAGATATTATGGTAGTTTTTTTGCCCATAACACCTACTCATATAAAATTAATGTTCTATTTTTTTCAGGGCAGAGGATTGTGCCATTGGTGCTTTCACTCAAATTATTTTTTGGTCAGCTACCAATTACCCCTACCCCTTTTGATTTTATAACCTTTAAAAAAAAAATTTTTTGGTGAATTTTTTTCTTCGGTGCTCTTCTAACCTTAACTTAACTTAACAATAACATATACTTTTTTAAGTTCGATTTTAGGCTAGTACAATAAGATGGAAACCGCCAAAAGGATAAACAGAGAGTCTAACAATCTTAAAGTGATGTACAGTTGGGCGGACAGCAAAACGTACAAACTTAAGCATGCTATGAAAATATTTGCATTACTCTATCCCTTATCTCTGAGGTATAATAATGTTAATTGTATATAAAATGGTTGTAAATATTCAAGCTCCTAGTTAATAGCTATAACTATATATGGAAAGAAGTTTTTATACTTCTTATAGATTATTTGGTTTATGTTTTTATAGGGCATAGATACCCTATAAAGATGGTATGCCAGTGCGTCTTATACAGGTCACTCATACAGTCACTGTATAATACCCTCACCCGAACTCGAACACAGAGAAGCTGTAAGTATTCTGAATTTTTAGAAGCAAAGCTTTCCTATAGTTAGGGTAGGTCCGTCCGTCCATCCGTTCGAACGTCCGTCCACAACAGTTAGGTCACGGTTAACTCTTTACGTTAATTTAAATATTATAGAATTGTTATATCGATTTTAAATTACAACGTTATAAGCGGAGCATCTCTATAATCAAGTCCTAAAATGTAAGTATATCCTAAAACATTATCCTGTATTTAGGCAGTTTTGCAACAAATTTACTTTCAATTTGTTTTTACATTTGTATTCTGATTATTCAGTTCTGGCACTCTTTAAGTGTTTATGTTCGTTTGTCCTACCGTTTTAGAACTTTGCTTTCATGGATGTTGTCATCCTTGTTCTCTTATTAATTGTTGACTTGCTATTGCAGGCTACTTTTGACACCATACAACCAACTTTACCTATTATTATGTTAATATTAAGATATATAGTAGCTACACTCTTAAATATAAGAATAATAGCTCTAGTTTACCTATTATTATGTTAATATTAAGATATATAGTAGCTACACTCCTAAATATAAGAATAATAGCTCTAGTTTACCTATTATTATGTTAATAAATACTTACACCCATATATGTTTTACTTGGAAAAGATTAGAAAATTTAGTTTCAAAACTTGTTTAGTTTGTGAAATATTGTACAGGAATAATAATTTGATAAAATACACTGCAACTGAAAAAAAACGAGATACTCGAAGCCGCAAAAGGGTCATTAAATCCCAATATCAAAACCTTCGGATGCCTTATTCATGGAAATTAGCTGAGACTACAGTGGCTTTTGTTTTCACAAACAATAATTATTGTCAAAAGGGGTAGTTTCACGAAATGCATTTGAACTTAATTTAGTGAACCGCATATTTTTTCCTAGTTAATGGGTTAAACTACATTTATTTACTAAGTATATTTGCGATAACTTTTATTTAATGAAATCTTCCAATTTTTAACATGTACAAAACGGCCTGCTTAATTGCTTCAAGATCCATGTCAGACCTATATAGGAAATAAATGTCTATAAACGAGCTTAAGTTTTCCAAGTAATATTCGTTGAAAACTCATAGTGCTCCAATAATCCATAATAAACTCTCATTGCCCAGAACGATAAGACCCATTATTTTACTTTATTAAAAATAAATTCATTTTTTTCATTTCATGTTGCTATTTACATTATAATGAAGTATTTAATTTCTAATCATAAAAAAGAAAATTTAAATTTATAATATAATGAATTAAAGAAAACTCTGTTTTAAAAGAGTTCGATTGTGGCGACACTTTGTGTGTTCAAATATTGAACTAAAATTGTAATCATATAATAAACCCTTTGGTGATGGTAATGTAAAGAAAAAAATATAATTTAAAAAATCTTTTTAAGATCATTTAAATTATTAAATATTTACTTCCATTTAAATAGTAATGCCCGGTGAGTAAAATAGATTTATTGAGAAATATAAATGCATATAGAAAACTAGCCAATAGGGAGATAGTTATATCGAGCCAACTCTAGTATAGCATATATTTGAAATAAATTCAATTTTCTACTACGTAATTTTAAAATATCAAGACTTGATAATTGTCTTTTTGTGATATATGCAATTTAAAAAGATGATTTTCAAGTCTTGGTATTTTAAAAACTACGTGGTAGAAAATTGAAATTCTTTCAAATATTTGCCATATAAATGTAGTTTAACCATTTAGCCAGAAGAAAATATGCGGTTTACTAAATTAAGTTAAAATGCATTTCGTGAAACTACCCCTTTTGTAATAAACATGGAACAAATCTTGTAATTTAGTGTGAGCGACCGTTTCAAGTTTCTTACTTAGACAACAATATATGGAAAAATCCACACACAAAAAATATGAAATTTATCTTAGAAAATATATCTTAAAGAATAGCTACTCTATAATTTGATATTGCAAAAGCAAAAGTTTATTTCTAACAATTTGTTGCAATGGCCTTAGGATATGAAGTTAAAAAGACAAGTGATGCCAGTTCTCGATTGAGGGTAATTTTAGCGTTTTCCTTGTCGAGCACGGTAGTTTGGAGAAAAAAAATTAATTAGGGGCAAATTGCTTTTGTTTGATTATAAACCCCGAACAAACATATTATGCAAATCTGAATTTTCAAAATAGCAGCTTTATTATTCATTTAGGATGATTTTACAATAAAAATGAAATGTAGATGCCTCTTTTGGTTACAAAATTCCACTGTTATTTTTTGATTTATCAGCACCAATAAAGCACAAGATCTCAAAAACAGCATTTGGGGGTAATACTGGTGAACAAATATATTATGCAAATCCAAAACAAAGCAACAAAAAAAAGGTTTTTTGGCACTTTTCTCCTCTTTTAAAGATTGATTATGATAAAATAATATTTCTTTAAGGGATTTATGCATTAATTTTTATGAAATATAGTATAAGGTAGTAATTAATGATTTTTCTAAATAAGAAATAATTGAAAAAAATAAATTCGATCCCTATCACTTTAGAGGACAGCTGCTGACCCCCAGTCTTATGGATGAACCTAAATACATGTTAAAGATAAAAATTACCCTGAAAATTATACAAAAATGTTTTTTTATGTGTTAAAAAAATTCATTTTAAAATCTTGATTTTGAGAATGATGACCTTTCAGATGCTCCTGTTGGTGGTGATGGTGAGCCAAATGTTACCTAAGTACATGCCCATTACAACAACTTGTCTATTAACCTATGTACCATTTTTTGTAGTCATAGCTGCCTCCAATGGAGCCTTCCGACAAGAAATATAACCATCTTCTAAAAACTACAGTATTCACCTTTGAATTGAAGTAAATAAAAATGCAATTCTTTTCTTTTTTAATAAAGCTGGGCTGGAGGATGCTATAACTACAAAAATTGGATCATAGTTTAATATATAAGTTGTCATCATGGACATGCACTTTGATAACATTTGGCTCACTATCACCACCAATAGGGGCATCTTACAGGTCATCATCCTCAAAATCAAGATTTTAAAATAGATTTTTTCAACACACCAAAAAACATTTTTGTATTTTCAGGGTAATTTTTATCTTTAACATGTATTTAGGTTCATCCATAAGACTGGGGGTCAGCAGCTGTCCTGTGCCAAAAAACCTTTTTTTTGTTGCTTTGTTTTGGATTTGCATAATATATTTGTTCACCAGTATTACCCCCAAATGCTGTTTTTGAGATTTTGTGCTTTATTGGTGCTGACTAATTAAAAAATAACAGTGGAATTTTGTAACCAAAAGAGGCATCTACATTTCATATTTATTGTAAAATCATCCTAAATGAATAATAAAGCTGCTATTTTGAAAATTCAGTATTGCATAATATGTTTGTTCGGGGTTTAGCTTAAGGTTAGGTTGTAATGGTTATTGAATAGTCCCGCTCAACGGGTATAGATCCTGCATGGTTAAGACTCTTCGCAAAGGTTAGGCATAGGGTTATTTATTAGGAATAATGCTTCGCTTAGCTGGAATATTATCATCCTTGTGTTTATATTGTTCTAGTTTTTTAGGGGTGAAACGCAGGATTTAAAGGGAAATGAAAATGACCGATAAATTGATATACATCCCCAATGATGATTCACAAAACTATTAATTCTATAGATTACTTTAGTTTTTGAAACGGCTGGACACTCATAATTCAATATTTGTCCAAAAGTCATTGAGCCAACGAATAAGAAAAACTTTGGGGACTTGTGTAATAAACATTCCAATGTCCCCTCTCTCCCTGGGTGAAACGTGAGATCCTCTCAGTAGGATTAAAGTCTCACAATGACACAATGTATCTTTGGTTATATTCAGAGGGAGGGAGTGGACATTCGGCTGATTACACTAGTCCCCAAAGTTTTATAATAACATTTTCTTATTAGTTGGCTTATCAACTTAGAGCATTTTTATTATATTTTGATTGGTTGATTGATTATGTTGAGGGTCCACACGTTTCAACCATTAATTGTAATCTACAGAGGGGGTAATTTTGTGTATCATCATTGGGTGACAATGTACATCAATTTATCGTCCATTCTATTATCCCTTTTGATCCGTTGCATTGTGATAATTTATAACCGTCTTTTGATTTTTTGATGACTTGAAATTGAAGCAAATATAACAACATCTATAAGTAGCGAATCAAAAAAAACCATGAACGGACAAACGGCAAAAGTGAGTTATTGTGATGTTCAGAATTGTCATAGAGAGATTATGTGTAAAATAATTTTGATTGTGATGCAATCTAAAAAAATGTATTCTACGCCTTTTTGTCAAGTAATTTAAATACTGGTTGCTCATTGGTACAAGGAATTTGTACCAAAATTCTTAGTCGTCTACCTTAATTAGCAGCTGAGAAAATCACGTTTCCCCCAAAGCGAAGGATCTCGCTAACCGCTGAACTGATATTGTTCTCCTTTACACTGAAGCTTCTTAAAGGTCCTGGGAAGGTTTTTATACTATATAACCGCAAGTATATGTATATTCGACCCGCAGGTATTTGGACACAAGAAAAAAAAAACTCTCCCTTCCCCTTACATTATTTTAGATTTATTTCAAAAAAAAAAATTGATGGTTAGTTAGCACCTTTTTAATATTACTTGAAAATTTACCCCTTCTCTCTTAGAGAAAAGAAGCCCCAGAAACTAGGGCCAACGCAACTTAACTTAACTTATAATTGAAATATCTAAAAAAAGGTTTTCTTTGCTTAAAACAAAAAAAAGATATATTTTCAAACAATATCAAATATCATTACAACATTTTAGTTTTACAAACACGTTTTCTTTAAATATCACTTATCAAAATATACATTCTTATCAGGGATCTAAAGGGATAAGACAAATTGATGTACATCTCAAATGATGATACACAAAATTATCCCTCCTGTAGTTAAACTTAGTGGTTGAAACGTTTAGACACTCAACTTAATAAATTAACCAATTAAAATTTAATTAAAGTCCCAAAGTTGTTAAGTAAAGAATAAGAAAACAATATTAAATCTTAAGGGACTATAATGTAGTGAACAGCTAAATGTCCCTTCCTCCCTGCATTTTTTACACATGAGTGACACAGAAAAATATAGAATGAAATGAGGAGAAATCATATATAATAAAAATATAATTGTTTGTAAAGGTTAAATAAGGTGATTTTGATACGGCGTTGGTAGCTTCCAGGATCTATAAAAAGATACAATAGAAAAGAAACATGTCGGTTCTGCGTTTAGAGAGATCCTTCGGTACAAACAGACAGACACAAATAGACATCCTATAACTTTCAAATAAGGATTAATGTGTATTAAACAAAAAATAGACGATTCTTAACTGCAAATTTTATTTAATTATCTATGAGATAAATAAAAATGATCTATTCCATTACAAACATAAAATTTTTCGGCTTCATATTGAATCATGATTATCCTTCACAAAATAACAGTATCCATACTTTTCCACCAATAATGTACTTTTTAAGGTTTTAATTTTTATCATTCATTTATCGTCCATTGTCCTCTTCCTTAAGATAATTATTTGTCTATTAAGGGTAAAAGTAATCTTAAACATACACAAAACCATCCTAGGATTAAGAAATTTTACAACCTCCCTAAAAAAGCTAAATCTCTATGTCCTCTGGTTAAATAAACAGACGGACAGACGTACAAAGCCGAAGTTATGAAGTAGCTGCACAGTAATAAAGACTCGTTTGAATGGAATGTACAGACGCGCTTTTTGTGGATTTATGATAATTAGAGTCGCGCAGTTTCTTTAAACAAGGATAGGGATAAATATTATGTAATTTAATTCATTTCAATTATATACAAATTGGGCACAGTACTAAATCCCTCCTTTTTAAAAATATTTTTTTATTAACTTTATTGTTTGTTGATGTCCCTTATAAGATTAGTTTAAATAAAACGACACTGAAAAAAAACAAAATTTCCCCAAGAGCAACTGAGCATTTAATTAGTTATAGCAACACATTGTTTCCGACCTTTGTCTTAAAGTCCTAATTTGCACCAGTTTTTATGGGTCAAGGTATTCTGCCCCAACCCCTGGTATGAAAAAGCAGTAGGAACTGTTTTAATGTCCTATCCTTATTCAAAACTTCTTCATGTTAATGTCCGTGTTCAATATTCAAATTGTATTTTTGTGTGATAATCCAACCCCATCCCTGTTTTGACATTTTTGATTTATAGACCCAACACCACGCTTAACTTATTAATATTCTAGTGCTGCTCAAAAAGGACAAATTTTCTGAAGAAGGAAAAACCTACAAATATATATATTATAGCAGGGTCAGTGAAGTTCAAGAAATCTAATATGTCTCTAATTCATACGCAGATTTCTTTGCCTATAAACAGACACACAAATTGCCTTTAAAGTAATATATGTAATTTTCTACCTTATCTTTTCCAGCATGGAATCAAAACCGATTAATATCCGCTGCATTAGCCCGGGCCTAACAAAACTGTTTTTGATTTTTAATATCCGCGGTAAGTTGTCTATAATACGATGCTATGAATAACTACTCTAAAATCTTTATTAGCATTGGCTTCATTTGTTTTTTTTTTAGAATAATTGCCCTTTCAAATATTTTGTAAAACAGTTACGCATGTTAACAATTGTTGGTTTTAAGATGTTAGAATTCCATTGTATTCAGAAGAAACATTAAAATTTTATGAAATACATACAAAATTGTGCTTTTCCTCATTTCCCGGTTGAGCACTGAAACACTCCAGCCTCCCGTATTTAGAAATAAATTGAAAAAGGGTAGTCTCATTATGCCTTTCCACTCCAAGTGAAGGCTTTTCGGCGCTTGACAAAGCACAAAAAACATTATATGGTAATATTGTGGATGATTGTCTGTAATACGATACACTGGAAAAGAAACTATTTTTTCCTAGAATGGAAGAAAAAATATTTTTTAAATTCTTACCTTAAGATTGTGATAAAGTCTTGGTCCCTCATTTCTCCAAGAATTGTTTTCATGGCATTTTTGGTCTGCTGCATTTTTCTTCGCATCATACTAAATATATTAAAGTTATATTCTCTGTAATTTGATAGCACAGTTACTATATACATTTGTTAGTATCTAAGACACAGTCTAACATCAATTGATTATTGTGCAATTTAATAAAAATGACAACTATAAAGTTGTTATTTTTTCTTTTCTTATTCATCCAAAATTTTATTTTGCTACGACGATGATCTAAAATATGATTGTTCTTGGAAACTCTGTCTTTATATTGTTCTATCTAATTATTTTCTTTTTCTCAAAATCTTAAACTAACATTCTGAAGAAAATGGCCGGAATTTTATGGGGGGGGGGTTTTTTTTGGGGGGGGGGGGGGGTAAGGTTAGATAAAAAGAAGTGCCCAAAATTGAAAATAATAAGAATTCTTTCCAGTGGTTCATAAATAGATTTTTATGGTAAGCACAATTATATATTTCTATCTAATCATAAGTAAAAAATCTATAAATCTACGTTTGTTTACCTGCCCGAGGTATCAAGAACAAACACTACATGTTTCGGAATTGGGGGTAGATTACTTGGAGCAACAAAATGCACAAAATAACCCTGAATAATTAAACAATTATCAAATTCTATATATTTTTTGCAAACAACTTTTCTGAGGGTGAAAACTAACATATTTTTTTTAGATTTGGTAATCACATCATATAATATGAAAAGTTTTTTTTTATAATCAGCTTATTTACAATATTATAAAACTGAGGTTTTTAAGGTATAAGAAATGGATAATAAATTAATATACACCTCTAACAATGATATGTAAAATCATGAAATATACTTTTATGTAGGTTAAAAACATTTGTGCAAGTTTTTACCACCCAATCAAGATAAGTCATTAAATTTGTTAAAACAACGAATAAGAAAATTTGTTTGAATTTTCAGTACAATGTCCCCTCCCTCTCTGATGAAACTACCTACACAGAAAATTTAATTTTGATTTTATTGCAGTTTTTTTGCAAACAAAAATATTTTGCTGATCCTTTGTTTAATATTGTTTGCATAGCTGTCTGATAGCTGTCTCCTGGCTATTTATTAAACAAGGATGTCAACAACCATAAAAGCAAATCTATGAAATGGTAGAACAAACGAACATTGTGGAGTGTCAGAACTGAATAAAGATAATATAGATATTTAAGTTTAAAATGGACGTATAGACATTCTGGTAGCGATTATAGAATTGCTACGCCTTCTAAATCGTACCTTACTGTTATAGGAATCTTGATGCAGAGTTTAAAATCGTTAGAACAATTTTAACATGTTTAAATTAATGAAAAGAGCTAACAGTTCCAGATGTACGAACGGACCTACCCTAATTATAGAAAAGCTTCGCTCTAAAAAATGCACATGAACAGATATAAGTATTACGAATTACAAAGAATAATAATATTTTAATTTATATGGTTTAATACAGTGCACATTGGGGCATATCAGCCAAAAAGGGGATTTAATTATTTAGAGCCCGAATTTCGTGTTCAAAATGTCAAATTAGAATGTTTGAGGTCAGGGAATGCATTTCTCAACTTATCAGAGCAATACAAAAAAATTTCAGTAGCGCAGCTACTCTATCACTAGCTTTTTGGGCCCTTTAAAGTGTATCTATGTCAATTGTAGTCCGATTTTAGTGTTCAAAGTGTCAAACTAGGGGTTGTTGGGGCCTGGGAATTCATTTCGGTAGAAGGGGAGGGGATGGTGTAAAGGGGGTGGATGGGAAATCCTTATTTTAGTCAGCTACAAGTTTGTTCAGTGATGATAAATCCATTATAAATGTAGGCATGATTGACATCAATTTTAATAAACTAAAATCTATATTTATAATGAAATTATGATTCTTGTTTACTGTTTGTGTATATTAAACCTTAACGGTTAGGGGGAGGGGGTCATTTCCCCCCCCCCCTTCTCCCCTCCGTTTTTTCTATCATATTTTCTGTGTGTGAAAGATAGAGGGCTATAAATGAGTGACTTCTTAACTATGGCTATGCCACATAATTGAGAGTTGGAATTTTTTGAATATCTCCAGCCTGGCGGGCACTGCATGCCAGCAAACCTGACAGGTTTATCCAGATAAAAAGCAAAACATTTTTTCTGACTTAAACAAAGCCTTTTATCTTACTAGAATATCATCTAGTAGTAAACCCTTATGTAAAATATAGGTATTCAAGTCAATTTTAGGTTCCAGGTATGATCTTGAAGGTCCTGATCCTCCAGAGGTGGGTTCTTAAAAAAACTTACCCCACTGAACTTTGGAACACTCCTTTGGAACACTCAATTGCTCCCTTGTTTTTCCCATTTTTTTGGAACATTAAATGGGGTAAATGCGAATGTCATTCTTAAAAAAAAAGACCGAGTGGGGTACCCACAATTAAATTTGAAATATTTTTGTTTTTTAATTCAGAGATTTTTCAAATTTTCAAATATCTAAATTAAGCCTAAAAAATATGTCTAATATTAAATAGTAATGTTTATTGTAAGAGAGAGTGTATTTTCTGTCCACACGCACAAGTACAGCTGCGGCCGCCAAAATTTATGTTTTGAGATTTATAATATAAAATTTACATAAAGATAAACATTGTACTTGTAGCTTCAAAAAAAAGAAAATAACAGCTATTTGAAATTTTTAAGTAAAAAAGGACCTAAAAACAAAGGTTGTTAAATAAAAGAGCGAAGTAAGCGAAAATTGACTTTGAATCACTTATAGTCGGAAATTCATTATCAATCAGGGGACCTGCAAAAAGAATCCCCGACTGATAAATGTGCAACAAGGGGCCCAACTGTTAAGGGTTAATTAACAAACAGGGATCTAAGGGACAAAACAATGACCGATTAATATATGTATCATTGTATATTGTATATACCTACATAATATTGATACATCAAATTATATTACGAAATTGATTTCTGTAGATGACAATTAGTGATTAAAATATTTCAACACTCTACTTAATGAACCAAGCAATAAAAAATCAATAAAACTTCCTAAAGTTTTTAGGCCAAAAAATATAAAAATTTTATTTTGAAACTTTGGGGACTAGTGTAATAAACAGCCCAATGTCCCCTCCCTTCCTGAATAAAACTGCAGATTTTAAAATGAAGACCAAGTAATTACATAATTTAAAAACAAAGCATTACCAATAGACAGACACATAACAATTCCAATTTCTATTAATTATAAGAACACCACGTTATTTGGATATTAACTTAACCTTTGGGACATTTGGCTGTTTATAACACTAGTCGCCAAAGATTTACAGTTGTGTGTTAAAATGTTTTGACTACTAATTTTTATCTACACAAGCAGTAATTTTGTGTTTTATAATTGGGAATGTACATCAATTATATTGACCTTTGTCTTATCCCTTTAGATCATTGATAATGGTAATAATCCTTAGAAACGATTAATTAGTTACATTAAAACTTCGAACATAAAGAGGTGTTGATTTAGTGCAATAGAACTTACAAATATTCATTATTATCATTAGTTCAAAGTCTGAATAAATAAAGTCTGTCACAATCAGATATCTATCCATCTATATAGTGTGGTAAATTGCAAAATCCATCTATCTATCTATCCATCTATCTATTCATTTATATATCAATCTATCTATCCATCTATTTATCCATCTATCAATCCAGATATCTATCCATCTATCCATCATCCAACTATCTATCTGTCTCAACCTCTAAGGAAAACAATAAAGATGATACAATTCATAAGTAACGAAGCACAAAAAATCTACTGTGATAAATTGCGAATATGGACAATTAAAGAGCAAATGCTTAAATCTAGTAATAAATTACATACTGAATAGCTTTTATAGTGTTTCCAATTTATTTAAACACTATAAAATAATAGACATAATATACGTGGATATTATAACTGGGTAAATTTTGTTGTCAATTTAGGTTGCTAATTTAGTCCTCATTTATTGGTCAGTTCTTACGTCCAGTATGAGGGGAGGGGATATTGTTATATTAGCATGCTGGAAAGACCATTTCATTTTAGTTGGAGAAAATATGGTGCAACATGCAAGTAATTATATATCCCTTTTTAAGATTCTAATTTCGGGTTCTTACAATATTGACAGGAAGAATTATCTAATAAATTAGCGCAGCAATATCAAACTTGAAAAAAACCATATACTTTAGAGGTAAAATAAAGCAGGGATTTAATGAAATAAAACAACTATGTTCTTAAATTTTGACTTTAAAAGCGCCTTTAAAAGCATTTTCTTACAAAGTTTTTGTGCACCCACCTTCAGAAAACAGGCTAAAAACCCCTACGGGGGCGCGGGGGGGTAAATGAAACCAGTACTGGCGATTATAATATGTCTTTTGGTAATCAAATATCGCTTTTTTAGCCGGTGGCACCCGGTGAAAACATGTTTCCTGATACTGTCTACTTAAATGTTGATTTTAAAACAAACAAAAATAAACTAAAATCTTGACTTCAACTAGAATTATTTAGGACTAATTTCTTCAATTTGTGTTTTTTTCTTTTATACTGTCAAAATATATGTAATGCATGACTCATCAAAAGTTATTTTGTCTAATTACGTTAATTCTAAGAGATTTTATAATACTTTTAAAATTGTTGGTGAAATACAAAAAGTATGCCTTTTTCTGTAAGAAAATTTTTGCATTTCTTGACTTCCATGCATTAGAATGCTTACTTAAAAAGCGTATTTTAACGATTCCTTTGAAATCTGATGTACATTGGGTATGATAATACTCATAGAATGTTTAAAACTTGATTTGGGGGTGGTGAATTGATGCCCCTTGTTGCCCCTATGTGCAGTGCAGTGGCGTTCACAGACTTTTGCAAGGTGGGTATCTTGACACCCCCCTCCCTAAACCAAAATCAAGTGATCTGGGGTATAGAAAGATGTCATACAGAAAACAAGAGGGGTGTTATTTTATTGGTAGAGGTAGTGGAAAAAGCACCCCCTCTCACACATTTAATATAATATAAGGCAAACAAAATTCTACCCTCACCCTTAACTTTAACTAGGGTGCTACTCTTTTAAAATGACATCTCTCTTGGTTTTTTTTAAGGTGGAATATCAAATATGGTTTAGAGGGATTATAGGGGTCCACCCTCCTTAATTCTATCAGAACGGTTGACACCTATTACATAACCCTCCTGTACCCTTCTAATATAATATCAATTTAAATAACAGAAAATGGATAGATTTTTAGAAAAAGTCAAGTATGTATATTTGATTCTGGTAATTAAAATCTTACATCATAAAGTTGAAGTTCACCACCTATATCAGGTCTTTCTATTTCATATTCAACCACAAACTGTAATGGGCCGTCTTTTACCTAAATATAAGTTTGATTTCGATAGAGCTATTCTAAATAGTATTAATAATCAGATCTATTTATAGAATAAGATTCAAATGGTGAATTCAAAATTTCAAATAAATCTTTTATGGAAAGCCAAACCCCAACCATTATTTTTTCTATGATTAAATAGATTTCTAGCCCATAATGGAGTCTCTAGCCTTACGGAGCTCTAACCTTTAATTAACTGTCTATTATATATATAGGCATCAATAAAAAAATTTTATGGATAGTTAGATATAAAATAGAAAAAATAAACAGTTAAGATAAATTAAATTTTACCTTTTCCATTAATTTGTAAAGATTGGGGGCATACTCTACACTTGCACTCAGAGCGTCAGTACTGAAAAAGTTGATTATTTCATCAGAGCTGGATCTTTAAATCATTTTAGTGGTGAACCAGATCGGGGTGCGCCAAATTTCAGCCAATCACAGCGCGGCATTTTAAAAATGCCGCGCTGTGATTGGCTGAAATTCAGCGCAACCCGATCTAAATCACCATTAAAATGATTTAAAGATCCAGCTCAGTTAAAAATTACTTAATCTATTTTAATTTTTCTTTATTACTTTACTAGCGGATTCGCCCCTAGCCTGTGGGGCTGTGTCCCAAGACCAGGACCAGTAGATATATTCCCTGAAGAGTAGAATCCAATCGGTTCAGTGGTTACCGATATCTTAAGCTTCAGACGGACGTACGGAGAGACAAAAAACTACTTTGTATTATAGATACAAATACTGACAATAATCATTTTCAAAAAAA
This sequence comes from Acartia tonsa, assembly GCF_053477335.1. Taxonomy (NCBI): domain Eukaryota; kingdom Metazoa; phylum Arthropoda; class Copepoda; order Calanoida; family Acartiidae; genus Acartia; species Acartia tonsa. The sequence continues at coordinate 27,988,775 of NC_137268.1, read as the reverse complement.
GTTAAAAATCATGCAAATATTATTTTAGATTCTACAAGAACAACTAACTGAAATACAGTAATATTTGAAAAAAAACGTATCCATTTTGTAAAGTAAAGAAAAATTCACCTTAATTTGATAACAGCATCAGTTAGTTGCACTGAAATAAAACATAAACTTAAAAGCCATAAATGTAGAGATTAGATAAAAGGTAGCGCATTTTTCACCGTCCCCCTGATGATCCTAGTAAAAACTTTATTGGGAAGTTGAAAGTTTTCCTCCACCTTCTCGGGAGAAATCACCTTTTAGAAAAAATCTCCCCCCCCCCCAAACTTCTTTTACATTTTATTTCTCAAGTACACCCCCTCCCCCTGCCATATATATAGTTCTATGGAAACTATCTCAAAGATTTTAACCAATATGGTTGCTTTTGGTTGTAATACCTGGTTCAGATGTTGGTTCAACGCCCATAAAATGCTTTTTCAGCTCTGGCACTGTTAATCTAAAATTTTATTTCATGAAGTTTAAAGTTAGGACTATCTTCACATTTGTAAACCTATCATACAAAATGGTTTGTAAACTATGATCTTTTATAAGCATACTGGTATTCCTTCATTTTGATCTGATATAATTTCAAGTTTAATTTGAATGTCATTCTTTCAACTTCTTTGGGGGGATTACATTGGGTACTGGGCAGGGTTATTGCATCAAGGGTGTAGGGAGTGTTTGGGCACCCGCTGGGGCAATGCATAAGAAAAAACTACCCTTCTTTTTTTTCAATATATTTCAAAAATAAGGGCAGGGGGGTCAGTGCTCGACAGCACTATGAAGGAAACCACCACTATTTATTTGGTAGTATACAATACACCAATAATACAAAGTAGCTTGATGTCTGTCCGTCCGTCCCTTAAGATCTCGGTAACTACTGAACCGATCGGATTCTACTCTTCAGGGAATATACCTACTGGTCCTGTGGTGGTTTTACGCTATTTTCTTGAGGGTTGGGACACCCCAAACCCCCCCAAAATATGAAAAAATCCCCCCCCCAATTTTTTAAAATTATTTGAAAATAGTGAGGGCATCTCCAGAGGTACTTAATTTTTTTAAATTACCTCTTGGGCAAAGCTACTAGAGGCTAGGGGCGAAGCCGCTAGTATATATATAAATAGAAGGGTAGAGTGATAGATGGATAGCAGAACAGTAAGTCATCCAGAGAAAGAGAATGTTAGATATATTGATTTATATGTATAGATAGTAAATTTGTTTTGTTGTATAGAAAGATGGATGGATAATATACAGATATAGACATAGATAAATATATATGTATATGTATATAAAGATGGATAGATAGACATACCTTGTAAGCTTATTCTGTTCCATAATATTAACTTCTACTTGGTAGTCGGACAGCTTCTGATGAGGACTTAACAAAAAGTGTTTCGACGTGTAAATATCTAAATTCTAAATTTGCTAGAACTGTCCTATCGCTCTTAAGCCTTCTGTGAAATATTATCTGGAAATCAAAGCAAATGTATAATCTTCATCAGAATAGCAATACATTTTAAACGATGGTTTTAGATGGTTTGATTGTTTTAAAAGAACAGTTTAGATTTGAAAAAATTGTCCAATCTAAAATGAAATCAAACTTACTTTATATTTATGATGTAACTGTAGATTTCATTCTTTCTTCTTAATAATTCTTCATATAACAAGTAAAATCTAAAATTATATATATTATAAATTAATATATATTATATAATTAACATTTCGCTTTAGAGGAATCCTTCTCATGATTAATGTGTGGGTAGGTCAACCTCAGAGATCTAAAGGGATTAGACAATGATATAAATTGATATGCATCCCCAATTTTGATACACAAAATTACTCCCACTGTAGAAACAGTTACTTAATAACCAAACCATAACACATGTAATTAATACCTGACTATTGCTTGAGGTTCTGTGTTGACCGAAACTTTAAAGCTGTTACTATGCCTTGCAGTCATACCAACATGACCTAAATAAAATCTAAAAATAATCGTTGCTTTCATAAAAAGTGCTTGGTAAGCACTGAATATCCCCTAATTTAAAAAGTCCTAACCATGTTGGGCTATCCTGTACCAAATATAACCCAACCTAACCTGACCTAAAGTAATATACAACAAACAAAACTTAAACTTAGAAACCTTCAAATGAAAATATTTTTTTTAGCAGTTTGTTAACTTAGAGTTAAAGGCACAACAAAATTTAAGTTTGAAATTCCAGATTCTAAGATTTATAGAACACTTCTTGCAAGTTAAAAAGCTAACCTGCAGATTTCCCTTGCTCTTTCGCCTCTTTATAGGTTTTCCGTGCTTCCTCTTTTTCTTGTATTTCAGCAAGATAAACCTTTCCATCTATCTCTAATGCAAACCTAGAAAAGTAGAACATGTGGGATTACAAAAATCATACTATGTAAAGTAGTAAGATTTTCTGTGTTTTATCTTCTTCAAGATCTTGCTAAACCGATTGAGTTCTCCATTCCACTTGCTCCTTGGGGATAGCTTCAGATTGTTAAAAATTATTTTTGAAATGATTTTATCCGCTATTCATCCCATAAGTGAGGGGACATTTGGCTGTTTATAACACTAGTCCCCAAAGTTTTTACATAATTTATGAAGATGAGTGTGCAAACGTTTAAACCATTACTTGTAATCTGAAGAGTGGATACTTTTGTGTATCATCATTGAGAATGCACATTAATTTATCGGCCATTGTCTTATCCCATCAGATCCCTGTATTTCTCCCTATTAAAAATGTAAAGTCACTAAGAAGAGACAAACAGATAAACATATTGGAAATAATCCCTCTAATTGTTGTCATCCTTGTTTTCAAAAGAGATCAATAAAGTTTTTCTTCTTCAAAATGAAAAGAAAAATTGTTTCAAATACAGGTCAGTATAAAAATACTGATATTGCAAGAGAAATTGAGCACTATTTCCTATCTATTTATTGTCTGCATCTGCCAGGGATCCTAAGAGATGAGAAAATAAACAGTATATTAATTCACATCTTTAAATCCTGTTTTTTTGATTAAAATCATTAGTTAACAGTTTGGACACAAATATATTGTTTACCAATTAATGAATGTTTTAACTTGTTAAGCCAACAATTGATTGGTAAGTTTAATAATCTGTTAGGTACCAGTTTATTTTACAGTCTAATATCCCCTCCCTGCTATTTTTCGCCCAGACAATTTATCAGGTGCATTTGTCTGAAAATCTAGACTAAGTTTTTACTATCATTCAATAAAATATCTTTTTCGCTCCCCAGTTGAACCAAAGATCATTCTCTTAACATACTTCTTAAATCTTTGATATTAGCAATTTTGAAAGCTTTTCAAATTTTGTATTATATTTTAGATATTCTGTTATAGTATCCTATTCGTCTTAAATCAGCGATCTATCTTCAATAGCAGTTGAGAAAATTAAACATATGTGAAAATTGGTAATAGAGCTACTTGTCCTTTCATCTATAACCTCAAAAAATCCTTTTTAATTTTGATAAATTTATCCACAAAAATTTTGAACTCGGACGAAAACATTAAAGATACAATGATACAAAGTATGGATAACAGAGTTTAACTTATCTTAGATTCCATTTGTTCTTAAATAAAGTGGGTTCAATTGATCACACGATTAATGATCTCTTTTATTTGCAAAGTTTAACAGAGTAGCGAAAATGGATCTACTAATACGTTTTTTAAAAGAAATGTCAGGGCTCGGCAGCTGCAAAGTAGCTGAAATTAAACTTAGTGGCTGATGATGAGTAAGACAGGGGGAAGCTGCGACTGAGCATAACATAAAATTTGCTGGCTGATGGTTAGTGTTGAGGATTCTTAATCCATACCGCTAAGCTTACTCGATGCCGTTAATGATGGCTGCGGAATTTTTGTAAGACTTAAAGTGAGTTAGATGCTATAGTAGATGCTTGCAAGAAAGAGAAATATTCACAAGAAATCTCTATATCCGTCCGAAGGCTTATCTTAAATAATCTAAAACCATCCCGAGATTTATGAGAAGATTTCATAATAAAGAAGACCTGAATCGATTCAGTAAATACCGATAACTTAAGTTTCAGACAAAAAAAAACTTACTACTTTATATAAAAGAATATATAAGACTTACTTAGAAATGAAGGCAGTTTCAGGTAGAATAACATTGAAGAACACTTCTCTTGAAACATCTTCATCATTCTGGACCTCGTTTTCAACCAGTGTTAGAGCATACCTAAACACAAGAATTACATAGTGAGGAATGAGACATTTAGCTGTTTTTTACACTTATCTCCAAGTCTTATGATAACATTTTCTTATTCGTTGGTTTAAAAACTTTGGGGACTTCTATTGCATTTTAATTGATTGTTTCATTTAGCTGAGTGTCCAGATATTTCAACTAATAATTGTAATCTACAGAAGGGATAATTCTGTGCATCATCATTGGGAATGTACATAAATTTATCGACCATTGTCTTATCCCTTTAGATCCCTGAGAATAACTTCATATTTAACAGCAAAGCTCCTAATTAAGAAACAAACTATCTTAAGATGAAAGACAATGAACGACAGTAGATATGTCGCCTGATGGTAAAAAAATTTACGCCTTTTGTGATTAAAATTATTGGTATATAAGTTTGAACCTTACCTTTTTGGAACCAACCTATCATAATCTAAAAAAAGTGTCTACAGTTTTGAAGCCAACGAATAAGATAATATTAGTGAAATATAAAGAAGATTTGAAATAAAATTAAAGAATATATTTTTTAAAGATGTCCTAATTTTATCTATGTTTATTTGAATGATAAGATATTAATTTTGGCTTTAGCAGTCGATAAGAATGATCAAGAAAAGAAACTAATATTATCTTCAATTTGTTTTCTTAGATTTACAATAATATAAGATAAAAAACCGATGTTATATGGTTCAAATTGAATATTTTTTATTAAAGATTACGAATAGATGTTATACATATATGACAACTAGCCTACAGCTCACGTTGTTCGCTGGTCTGTAATGCTCTTGAGAATATTAAAGGAAAGGTAGAAGGCTAATGCAATTATTAAGATATGACGAAGCGGCATCAGGCCGCCTTAGGGTCCGAGTTATTAGGAAAAATTGTTATATTATGAATTATAGAGTAGCTTCTCTACTAAAAAATATTTTAGCAGAAAATCTTACTTGAACTTTGTATGTCTGTCTGGTACAAAATCAGAATTATGATTTACTTAAAATTAAAAATGAAAAGCAAATTTTTCTGTGAGGATTTCGCTGACTAAAAAGCATCATATATATTTAGTTAACTTTGTCAGTCAGTCCGTTCATTATGCTAAAGTTTTAGTAATTAGATTTTATGGTATTTTATGGTTTACTGTATATATTTCTATTGACATCTAATGTTTTAACCATATTGTCCGTCTATTTTATTAGATTTTTATGAACTTCACAAAGTTTATGGATATTATCATATGTTTCTTGGTACTCTAATTGAAATGTATGTCTGTTTGTCTGAAAGAAACCGTAAAGAAGTAAACGTGAATTTCTCTTCAGTTATAAAAGATCAATGGCTGGAATTAAAAACATCCCCATACTGATGAACTTACTTTGTCCGTCCGTCTGTTGGAATGCTTTGATATGCATCTACTATCAAAGATATTATATATATTATATTGTAAAGATTTCCATGTTTATTAGCTTTACTAAGGACTTATAAATGATGTCATCCTTGTTTAGCTTTAAAATTTCTAAGAAATTCTATATGTTCTATAATTAATATCGTATCAAGAGTAAGGGCACATCAAACGTAAACCTTGGTGGGTTTGGGCCCCCTGCAGGAGTTAGGCTTATGCAAAAAAAAACTATCCCTTCTAATTTACAATTTATTTATAAAATATGGAAGTGTATTTTCAATGCTCGATATGCACTCGATATGGGAAAGCACCCTAATCCTCACTTTGGCTGACCTTGCTTTTTTATTAAATATAATATTTATTACGCGAAGCCCCTCTTTAATTAGAAATGTCCGTCTGAGGGTAAAACATAATTCACCATCTATTAAAGATAGACAGTTTTAATTTTTGAGAATATACCCTACACCTTTAAGCATCCAATATGTGATTTACTTATTCCGTCAGCCTGTCGGAAATAACCTGCAAGGCATTAAATTTAAAATGTAAAACTTTTATTAATCAAATTCTAAATTAGATAGACGATCACTTCTGATTTTTTCTAGAGAAGATTTTCCTGATAGATGAATATCTACTCTCTACCTTATTTAGTCGGTTAGTCTGTCTATAACCCTCCAGATGACATCAATTTCTGTAGGGAAATGTGCCTTTTCTTCTATTGAAAATAGAAGTCTAGCCTATAGTCCTTAAAATAAAGTAAAAGGATCTCGGTGTGTGTGAGTGTCTGTCTGTACTAAAAGATCTCTATAAACGCAGAATCGATATGGTTCTCCTTTACAAATAAGCATCCTTTATATAATTTACCTGGTCTGTCAGTCTATCGGTAATGCTCTGATTGTCATTTGATTGATAGAAAGATGAATTTTTCCCTGGTAAAATTTTACAGGGTGATGAGCATCTACTCTGCATCCTAATTGGCCCGTCAGTCTGTCTGCAAAAATATGTTTTTCCCCTTTTTTATGAAGGTTAAGATCTCAATAAATACTGAAGCAATTGGGTTCTCTATATAAGGTAAGCTTTAAATAGGTCCCATGATGGTATTAGGCTATTTCATTTTCAGATGGTTTTGAGCTATTTTTTCTAGCCTGTTTCTGCCCCTTTTAATTGAGAGCCCCTGGATGCTAGGTACACATCCGCTAGTTTAAAATATTCTTATGCATTTAGAATAGAAAGAGATAAATATATTAACTTACACATAAAGATTACTTCAAGTTCAACTACTTACGTTAGAATTTCTGTTTGGCTGATTTTAGTTATTTATTTTATAATAAAAGCCTTTGATACTATGAACGTATTGACATTCTGCCTTAGCGTTTTCTTGTTTTTAAAAAAAAACCTCTCTCTAACTTGCTTTTTCTTTAATTTTTAATTGAGAGCCCCTGGATGCTAGGTACACATCCGCTAGTTTAAAATATTCTTATGCATTTAGAATAGAAAGAGATAAATATATTAACTTACACATAAAGATTACTTCAAGTTCAACTACTTACGTTAGAATTTCTGTTCGGCTGATTTTAGTTATTTATTTTATAATAAAAGCCTTTGATACTATGAACGTATTAAACTGTTTTTAACCTATTTTTAAAACACATATCAAAAATATACTATGACACCAGTAGAATTAAACTGCAGAGCCTAAATTTGAATTAAGTCCCCAATAAACTTTTTTGAGCGGATTTAAAAATTAATTTTACTGTTGCTGTGGTCATTTTTGATCAGAGCAAAAGGTCTTTTTTTATTTGGGTAAAATTCGTAGCTTTTAGAGTGTTTTGCTTCATATATATAGTATTCTGGTATAGAGTAAAATTAGGCCTTTTGATTTCATCTAAATTAATTCATTAAAAACTTAATTCTTTACAATATATCAATGAATTAACTTTATCGTGCTTGTTTTCCATCACTTATTTAAAACACAAAAAAATTGGCTGTAAAGGGTTAAATAGTGAAAGATGACAACAAACGTTTACGCAATACAACAAATTTGTTTTTGTCACATATACAAATATGATAAAATATAAGATTATTCAAACTTATTTTTTTAAATATTTTTAAAAAGCATGTATTTTTTATGTGTATAGTTTTCATTCTTTTCATTTTAATTAAATAAAAATTATTTAACTACATTGGAAATAAGTCACTTTGTGAAAACACTCTTTTTTGAATTGTAAAAAACTGAAATGAAACAAGGCTTCTAATTGGTTCAGACTTCAGAATAATATGTTTTATTTTAATGTTAAATTTCTTCTTTATAAATTATTGTTTTAGAAAAAAATTAATTGCATCGAACAGAGTAGAGTTTTTATTATTGTATTGATATAATCTGAATCACATCAAATTGTTCTGTAAGAAACAATTTAACCCTAAACTAAAAAATGCTTTTGCTTCCATCAAAATGATCACAGCAACATATAAAATTGATTTTTAAATCCCCCAAAAAAAGTTTATTGGGGACTTAATTCAAATTTGGGCTCTGCAGTCTGATTCTACTGGTGTCATAGTATATTTTTGATATATGATAAAAAAATAGGTTAAAAACAGTTTAACATTCTGCCTTAGCGTTTTCTTGTTTTTAAAAAAAAACCTCTCTCTAACTTGCTTTTTCTTTAATTTTTAATTGAGAGCCCCTGGATGCTAGGTACACATCCGCTAGTTTAAAATATTCTTATGCATTTAGAATAGAAAGAGATAAATATATTAACTTACACATAAAGATTACTTCAAGTTCAACTACTTACGTTAGAATTTCTGTTCGGCTGATTTTAGTTATTTATTTTATAATAAAAGCCTTTGATACTATGAACGTATTAACATTCTGCCTTAGCGTTTTCTTGTTTTTAAAAAAAAACCTCTCTCTAACTTGATTTTTCTTCCATTTTCTTTTGATTTCTTAATTTAATCTTGAAATACGTATTTATAATAAAGCCATTTTCATTCTTTCAAAAATGCAATTTAAATTACGGAATTTATTTTCCAATATATATTTTTTATAACCGTCAGGAAAGGGTTAAAATGTTTTTAATTTTTGTTTCAAAATTTGGACACATTAGGGAGGGGCGCTAGAATCAACTCATTTTAAAACTAAGTTTTCTTAAATTTACTACATTATGAATTTAAATTTTCTTTTTTAAGAATAGTAATAAAATAACCCAATATTATGTAAATAGCAAGATGAAATAAAAAAAATTTATTTATTCTTAATAAAGTAAAATATTGGGTTTTATTGTTCTGGGCAATGAGAGTTTATTATGGATTATTGGAGCACTATGAGTTTTATACATTTATTCCTTGGAAAACTTGAGCTCGTTTATAGACATTTATTTCCTATATAGATCTGACATGGATCTTGAAGCAATAAAGCAGGCCCTTTTGTAAATGTTAAAAATTGGAAAAATCTATTAAATAAAAGTAATCGCAAATATACTTAGTAAATAAAACGAATATCAAGCGTTTTCTTTTTTAAGATTGTAATAACAGTTTTATTAAATATGTAAATTTCTCACAAACAAAAAATAAAACAAAATATTTTATTGTAACATAGAAAAATTACAGAATGTAAAAAAAACACCAATGTCAATTTTTGGTCATCACTGCAAGTAATTAGTATGCTTCAAGATGATCCTTAGTGCAGGGATCTTCAGTAATAAGAAACTGGCTAAAAATTATTGACGTAGGAGTTGAGGAGTAAATTACATTTTTGGTGGTTAGTTCTCGTCACTGTTAGTTTGTATAAAGCTAAATCTAGATCTAATAACAATCCCAAAGTATTAACTTCATATTCAACAAATTAGGGAACGTGTTTATAAACCATATAAACCAGAGCTGGATCTTTAAATCATTTTAGTGGTGAGCCAGATCGGGGTGAGCCGAATTTCAGCCAATCACAGCGCGGAATTTCATAAAATGCTGTGCTCTCATTGGTGGAAAGTTGGCTCACCCCGATCTGGCTCACAACTAAAATGATTTAAAGATCCAGCTCAGTATACTTGACACTCCATCGTCCCCACCTTTCCTGTCCTTATTTGCACAAATATGGTATTGTTGCTAATTTCATGCACTACGCAAATTTAAGACTCAGGGATATGTCATCTGCAAATAATTTTTAAAGGACAAATTTCATGTAAATTTTCAAAGCTTTACAAAGTTTCTAAAAATCAGCCATGTGACGTCATAAAAGTAAGGGATGAGAGGAGAAGTGGGAAAGAAAATCCCCTAAAAGAGGTGGATAATCACTTATTCTTAAGACGTCACATAGCTGATTTTTTGAGACACTTTGTAAAGCTTCTAAATTTTCACTTTGGTTTTGCTAACCATGATAAAAAACATCAATCCTACAAATGAAATGGATATGAAACTATAAGAATTAATTTTGTATAATGGAAAGAAAACAAAGTTATTTTAGGTTAGGTTAGGTAAATGTCAATGATTGCCCCGCAGCGTTAGATCCCCCCACAGGGGCTATAAATAGGAGAAAGGCTACTGTGAAAATACGACGAAAACCACTACTTCGTTTTCTTTCCATGAACTTTTTTTCATATAACATATATGTATCTTTGTTTTTTATTATTTTGCTAATTTGAGTGTGTTAAGAGAATAAAGTTTTTAAAAAGGGGCTATTTTGTACTTTGGTTGTATACAATTATAATTAGCGTTTCTGATAATGTATAGAATCATAGATAGATGTATCAGAAGTGATAAAGCACTATTATTCAAATTCAATAAAAGATGTATAAATCTTTTATCATCTAAAATGGCCTAGCCTTTGAGTCGAGATAATTAATATATCTTTTAACAGTATCTTCAACAAGAACAAATAGTCCTTAGGTGGCATAATAACAATAAAGCACCAAAAATCGAAAAATAACTTCATTTATACTAGCGCGCTGCAGTGGTTAGCCCCTAGAGGCCTATGTGGGACCTTGAGGGGTGAGATTTCGATCTAAGTTTAAATTGTTGTTTTAAAAAGAAAAATTTCAAACAAAATATTTTTCTAAGGGCGATTTCATTTGGGAGGATGGTGGTACCCTCCCCCAAAATAGTTATAAACCTTTCCAGGGCATATTAGAAGCTATCCTTTAAAAGGACTCTCCACAGAAAAATCAACTTTGGATTTTTGAAAATCTAACCTGAAACTATTATTCTCTGTTCAATTTTAGGCATTTTTTGTTTTTGTGGCATCGCGATCGAAGCCCTTTGAAAATTTTGTCCGCCGCCTATTTGTACTGCCGCTATAACAATATATACTACACTTTCCTCCACTCAATATATGTTTGCCGCTAAAGAACATTTGCTCCATTGCAACCGGCCGCTCTACGATTTATCCTCTTCCTTGACTGGACAATCCTGCCGCCTCCATTTTGTGTTCGCCTCCGCCAAATATAACCATCTTTTGCCGCAGTTGCCGCATTCATCGCCCTTCTCCGCCGCTACTCCGCTATACATTGCGTACGTCGTTATACACAACACCCCCAGCCTCCATTTAATTTCTGAACAAGGGAGAGGGGAGCATGTATTAAAAAGCGATGAACAGCGGAGTAGCGGCGGAGAAGGGCGATGAATGCGGCAACGGCGGCAAAAATAGAAGCTAAAAATCACTAAAGCAGCACAAATTAAATGGCGGGAGGATTCACTTAAAGGAGGTAAAAAATTTCAAAGGGCTTCGATCGCGATGCCACAAAAACAAAAAATGCCTAAAATTGAACAGAGAATAATAATATCAGGTTAGATTTTCAAAAATCCAAAGTTGATTTTTCTGTGGAGAGTCCTTTTAAAGGAGAACCACATCGGTTCAGTGGTTAGTGAGATCCTTCGGTAAACACAGACAGACAGAAATCATGTTATTTTATTATATGGATTTTAGGCAGGTATAGTTAATAAATCTTAGAAAATAAAATTTTCGTTAAATTACTGATTTAAATTTTCAAATTTAATAATTAATTTATTAACTTTGATACGTTGTATGACTAACGGACATTCCTTAGTTATATAATAGCTTCGCTTTTTAAACGTGCCTTTATGTCTGCATGTTTGTTTGTCTGTCTGTTAATCTGTCAGTATGTTTGTGAATAGAAAGAGATATAAGAATTGATGTTTACAAAAAGCAGATTTTCTGCCAGACAAAAAACCCACATAAAGAATATAAAAAGATACAGCTTCATTTAGAATTAACAAACAAAGTGGCGTATCTGGAAAATAGAATACGGGGGGATAGGGTAGGGAGAAATTTTCACTCAAGTGTTTATTAAAGCACAGATCACAGTAGTTTTTTTAAAAGTTAGGTTAGGTAAGTTATATATGGTACTTAAAAGACCCAGGCACCGCAGGTATCGACGGATCAGTGTTAGGGATATGAAAAAACACTTTCTTTGTTTATATTCAATTCTAAAATAAGTTGAGGGGGGTTAGTGCTCTATGTTAACTATCTATGTATCTGTCTTTTAAGATCTTCTGTCTACACAAATGGTACTAGGCATTGGCCAAGATTTATGTTTTTAAATAGGGGGGTGTGTCAACTCAATTGAAAGAATATACTCTTTATACGACACTAAGATAAATAAGACAGCATGTGCGATTCTATTTTGTAAAATTAAATCAACAAATGATAATTATTTGTTTTCAACTAATTATTTTTCGAACAATTAAAAAATATTATTTGAGATTTGAGGCAATTAAAAAAATCCAAAACACAACAGTGTGTTTAAAACTTTGCAGGTAATGGCAAACAAATCATTAATATTGCCCATAAACACGAAACACTGAAACAGCGGCAGTCCTGAAGCCAGACATACAGAAATATACTAGTTATAAAGTAGCTACGGTACATAAAGTGAACTATCAGTTATTTATCGCATCGTATTATAAACAGCTTTTCACTGTTATCAAAATGAAAAATTATAACATTAAAACCAGTTTTGAAGGTCCCAATATGCCGAAGGCGCTAACAAAACTAAATATTAGATTTAATATTATCATTTTTATTTTAATATTCGTAGAAAAACTGGATATAATACGGTACGATACATGATTTTTCAGGTATTACTTAAAGCCGGTTCTAATCCAGTGGATATTACTAAGTTACGAAGCCTTACTGGAAAAAGAGTCACATTCCGAAAAGAAAGATATTCTTGTAGCTGACTATTTACAAATAAACAAGCTTGCAGATAGCAAGCACTGTTTCAGGGAAGGAGAGAACAATTGCAGAATAATAAACAATAAATCGGTGCTTTTCCTTTAAGTGTCTGACGAGCACTCCCCACCTTGTTTTTAAATAATTTTTTTAAAAAGTGGGTGGATAGTTTTTCATATGCCTAACCCAAGTGGGTTCACTAACCCTCCAACTCTATACCTGTGGTGACCTAATGGGGCTGCCTAGAACCCAAAATAACCTAACATAACCTGACCTAAAGTAATATACAATCAAACTAAAAACTACCCTTTCCCCATATTTTCAATTTTTACAAACAAAAATCAATATGGCACTTTATCGGAAAAGTAAAAACTCCCAAAAAATACCTCTCATTGCCCCAATACTAAATTACAAATAAGAAGCAAAATTACAGTTGGAAATTGAGGATAACATGTTTTATAATCTGTTGTTTTATCCCTGTATTCTTGGTAAGATAGAAACTACAAGTTAATTGTCCAAAATACATTTCATAATGTTCTGAAAATGTGATTCATATAGTAAATATTATGTAGATTAGAAACACAATAGAATATAGTTTAATAGCCAATGTAATTTACCAACCAATAAAAATTGTCTACAGTCCTCAAAATTGTAAGGCAATCGAATAAGAAAACGTTATAATAAAACTTTGTGGATACAAAAATAAAAATATCTTTGAGAATGCCTTCTTGCAAAATATCTTCTAGAATCTAAGATATTATCTAGTCTCTGAAAAATTGCAACTAGCAATTGAAGATGTTTACTGAGTAAATGCTAAGAGCTTTTCATGGATGCAAGGGGTATGTCAAAGACTTAAAATTTACGTTATATACAAAAATATATTATTGCGAAAACCACCTACTGGCTAATATGAAAATAGCCTAAATCCAACCCGGTACCTATGTCAAGCTTGCTAAAAAAAGGAGAACTCAATCAGTTCAGAGATAATCTTGGGCTTCAGAATAATATACCTTACTACTTTATATCTTATTTTTTATATATCAAACCATTCTTCTGAATGACATCATGATAATTGACGGATTTCTATACAAGCCAAAAGTTACTCATTGACAAGTTTAGAATAATTGCACAAAATTCGTAAATAAGCCTTTTTTCTTTTCTTTTTTCATCTTAAATTTATCTTTTTATTATGAGATGATCTAAATAGCCCCTCCTAATGTGTATGTTGTTTCTGACACTGATAGAGCAGAAACTCGAACCTATCACCTTTGCACCTAGATTATACCCAATCGCGTAAAAATAACCGACAGTCAAACCAACTAGAAACACACAATAAAACTGTTCCTTTACCCTTTAAAGTCTTTGAGAGATAAATTATTTTTGGCGTGTCGACTTTATAAAAATAAATATATGTTGATAATGCACTTTATATTACTAAAACATCAAGAATAAAAGCAGAGATAAGGTTTTCAGTTCTGAATCTGAAAAAAAAACAGATCAAAATTTAAAAAAAAACTCAACTTAAAAATTTTCAGCATTGTTACTAAACCGAATAATATACGATGGATTTGAACTAGCCTATCAGCAGAGTTAGGGGATTACAATTATGAAAACTTTTATCTCAAAAATGGTCTAAAATATAACGAAAAATTTACGTTAAAAACTTAATCTGAAATATGATGAAACAAAGAAAATACTAAAATAAAAATGCTCTCGCTCCAGCCATTTTTCCCCATTCCCTCCTCTCCTAAGGGATAAACAAACTGACCAACAAATGACTTGGGAAATAGAAAAATAAATTGACGACAATTTTCCCCTGTCATAATATCCAAGTATTTGCTACATCCATTACCTAGATACTTTATCATTAAAATTAAATTAATTCAATTCCTACTTACATTTGTTAATTTTTGATAGTTTAAAAATAGGTTACCTAACTTTGACAGAAAGTGTGTGTTTTGGTAATAATTTGCAACAACCGCATTTGCGTTCTAGAACATTTTTACATTTAAAAATATTTACCGAAAATCAGAGAGTTAAGGAAAAGTAAATCATTCTTATGCAATTTATTTTTCTTATTTAGCTACTTTAAATTTCAGAAAACGGCAAAGAATATTTCCAAAGCCAATTTGAAAAAAGGAAGGAATAGTACATTGGACTGTATTTATCCTAGTACCCAAAGTTTTACAAACAAATTCACTCATTATCTGGCATAAAAACTTATGGTAAGGTAAATAGAAGAGGTAAATCAGTTATCAAAAATGGGAAGGAAGAAAATAAATTTTTCTGTTTATCCCTCAAGATCCCTTTTTAAACCCAGGAATTTAAAAGGATAAGAAAATGGCCGATGAATTGATATACAACCCCTATGATAATACACAAAATTACCCCTTTTGTAGATTACAATTATTGGTTGAAATGTGTGGACACTCAACCTAATAAACCAACCAATAAGATTCCATAAAAGTCTTCAAAGTTTTTAAGCCAACGAATGAAAAAACATTATTATTTAACTTTGGGAACCAGGGGCGTCCAAGCTTTTTTTTTTGGGGGGGGGGATAAAATTTCTTTAAGGGGGGGGGGGATAAAAGTGCCGCAAATTTTTTTACCCCGGGGGTAAAATTTGCTTTAGGGGGGGGGGGTAATTACCCTTCCTGAAATCTGTTGGTAGGGGTAAATTTTGTTTACCCCCCCAAAATTTACCCTCGGGGTAAAATTTTTTTTGGGGGGGGGTAATTTAAATTTTATTAAATATTTAGTATTAAAAATTTTTTTTGTTAAAGATTTTTTATTTTGGGGGGTTATTTAACCCCCCCAAAATTGTTTGGGGTGGGTAAATACCCCATCCTAGATGGTTAGGGGTGCCTACGGCACCCCCAGGGTAGGGGTAAATTTTAAATGGGGGAGGGGGGGGGGTAATCCCCACTTTACCCCCTCCCCCTTGGACGTCTTTGTTGGGAACTAGTATAATAAACAGCTCAATGTCCCCACCCTCCCTGGTTTAAACCACATTTACCTATAACCTTATCTCTTATGTAAATGTGTTTGTGAACATGGACCACTGCACATGCAAATAAATTTGCCAAAAATATTTGCAATTTTCTAGAAGGACAGGGATTGGGATTATGAAAAAAATGTGCCAAATAGCATTCACACTGGGAAGGGGCGAACAATGGACTGTAAATTATTCTGGTACCCAAAGTTTTTAAAGTACGTTTTCTCTTTTGATAGTATAAAACTTTGGTTACTTTTCAAAATCATTGATTCGTTTTACATTACAAAAATGTAAAAAAATTTACACCAATAATTTTTAACATATTCTTACATGGAGTTGTTCATTATGTCAATAAAAAATCCCTTTTTTGTGTTAAAAAGTATTTTGATTGCAGCCGAGAAAATCAAGCTTATCTTATAGAAAGGCAAAATGGTGGCAAATGTTAATTTTCTTTTGATTTCTTTTATTTTTAAAAGAATATGTCAAATTATCTATTTATCGTATAAAAGCAGATACATTTGAGTGCTAAAATGAGACTTTCTAAATTTGTCAAAAGACATGATAAAGTGTTATTTAAGGACAGGTGTCCTATCTATAAATCCATAGATTGTTTATTCTTGAAAGCATCTAAGATTTGGTCTAAATATTATATTTCTATTCAAAACAAAGATATTATAAGTAGCGAAGCTCATAATTTTCACTCAATTCTCTTAAATAACGACTCAATTGACAGAGAGCAGACAAAATAAGTTATCAAGTAGATGTTCATAAGGAAAATTCAGCCATACTAAAGTAACAGGATGTCTGTGTGTTTGTGTGTCTGTGTGTTTGTGTGTTTGTGTGTTTGTACCGAAGGATCTCGCTAAAGGGTTCTCCTTAACAGGGTAGCTTCTCATAGGTCCCGGGAAGGTTTATAACTATTTTCTTGGGGGGTGGGACACCCCCAACCCCCCAAAAAAATTAAAAAATCTCCCCCCAAAAAAAATTTTTTTTTTAATTTTTTTAACTAAAATTAAAAATGAGGGGGGGGGGCACCCCCCCCCAAAAAAAAAAAAATTTCGCCCCCCCAAAAAATTTTTTTTACTTTTTCTTTTAAAATCTAAAATAAGAAATTTAATTATTAAATTTGACTCTCTCCTCAAGTCCCCCTAGAGGCCTCTAGGGGCGTAGCCGCTAGTATAAGAGAAAGTAGTACGATGTCTATATCTCCCTCTAAACCTAAAGATCTAGGTAACCGCTGAACCCATAAGATTGTGCTTCTTAGGGAATATACCAATTGGTACCTCCCAAGAAATTTATCAAATTTTTTTTGTTTATTTAAAGAACAATTTTACTGCTAGACTTTACTCTTAACTTTTACATAACCCATAAAAACATATTTAAATTTAGAATTTTACAATTTTTGCAAGTTGAAAACAAACAAGAGAAATAAAAGTCAAGTCTGACCTAGAATCCTAATCTTTGGGTGCATTTCAGTTGCAAAAATTTTCGTGCATAGCATTTCTAAAAGATATATTTTACGAAAATTGACGATACTTTTTAGGTATTTTGTTTTTGACTATTAATACTCGAAGTATTAATTTTTCTTATTTCTCTTCATCCATCAATGTATTCTTTTCTCTCCCTTCCTCTTCTCTCTGTGTGTGTGTGTGTGTGTGTCTTCCTCTCTCTATCTTTTATAAACTGATTCTTTTTCAATGTAACTCTTCCTATTAGAACTCTTTTGTAATTAATTCTAAAAAATATATTGAATTGTAAGTTTATAATGCATGTGTGAGTCCTTGTTTGAATAATCAGGGATTTTAAGAGGTTCGTCCCTAAAATTTCTTTTCTTTAAAGTTTGGTCGCTTTTAGATTGAAACCAACCAATCAAAATTCATTAAAAGAATCAATAGTTTTTGAGCCAAAGAATAAGATAACTTGGTGGTTATGAAGCCAGTGTGTCCTCCCTCCCTGACCCTAGCCAACTTTAGATAAATACAAGAGCATTCCAAAAATAGAGGGAGAATGGGATAGAGATAGAAAGGGAGAAAGAGAAATCTCGAATTTAGATTTATAACAAGCCACTTTAGAATTTGGTTTGATATGCAATTTAATCTGATGCTGGTTTTACAACATTTAAAGGAAAGGGTCGTGTATTCAAACAATCCATATATTATTAATTGGATGTTGCACCAGATTTTTATGTACTCTAAGACGGTGATACTCGCAGCTGGCTAAAATAACGTTTCCCCCGCAATCTCCACCTTAGCCCCTCCCATTCTACTGGATGAACAAACTGACCAATAGTAAGTTCCATATTAGCAAAATAAATTGCGATAAATAACTATTATAAAAACCAATCGCTTTACAGACAAACAGACGGTTAAATCAACGGGCAAAATTAAGTACAGAGATGCTTTGTAAGTGATAATGAATTAAATGGATCAATAAGCAATAAACTGTAATAATTATTGCATAAACAAAACAAAAAAATCATAAGGAAAAGAAAAGGTGTGAATCATTTTTTTAAGTGCATTTTTAATGCAATTACATAACTATTTAGTTCATAATAAGCATGAATTTGTAACCATTATATTAATCTTTTCATCTCATCATGGCACTTACATTATTGATATGACATATGTTTGGCTTTTAAATTAAAAAAGCTTGGTACTTGGGAAAATGTTAGTAAATGAATAGGGAATGATAAATTAAAAGATGGGTGGAAAAAAGGGGGGAGAGCTTATTAATTAATGGTAACTTAAAATAAAGGGAATAGATTTACCTGCTTCTAATTTCTCCTTTTATATTGATAGCATGAGCCAATCGCCTGGATTTATTATCATAAATACTTCTCTTTTTAAAAATATATTTATTCGACAATTTTTTTTGTGATGTTTAAGAACAGAATCTGAATAGTAGTATAATGATGTAGGAATCATTATGAAATTTCCAAATCTTGTTTATTTTTTGGAAGATTTTTATTTTTTTCCGATGCGAATTTTTTAGTAACTCTTTGAAGCTTCACTATAAATTAGGACCTTATCGGTCCAGCGGTTAGTGATATCCTTCGAGACAAAATGATGCATAGACATCCTGTTATTTTTAAATAAGGCTAGGGACTGACGGTTATTACATGATATTTAGAGTTGCTACGCACCTAGCAATCAATCTTTCCTAAATTGAAAATTAGCTATTACATCAAACATGCACTTTTAAGGAATAAGCACAATTATGAATAACTAATTTTTCTAAATTGGTCTTCGGATAAAAATAAGTTTATATTTGATTTAGGGAGTGTTATGGCATTAGCAGCGAAGCTTCTCTGTAAATTGTAAATTCCTTCCTGTAACAAAAATAAAAATAAAAAGAAAATGGGGAAAAAAATTATTGGCGTTTTTTAAATGGCAAATTGTAATTGTAATCTATAATATAATCTTGTAATAAGCTCTTATGTTTGCACGATAAAAGATGGACGGTAGAAAAAAAATAATTTTTCACGGTGACAATCATAATTATATTATCAATAGATTGCGTGATTAATGGGTCTTTGAAGATCAACCAATGTGTCGGGAATATTAACACACCCAAGTAGCAAAAACAATATGCTAGCAGACGAAAAAGGTCCTTGGAAAAGGGGAAAGGTAGTCATCTGTATATACATCTATACTATAGATCTAATTCTTTGTTAACTAAAAAAAATCTTCAAAGAATAGTTTTTTTTAAATGCAAAAAAGTCTCAAATTTTTCTGCTAATTATTTTTAAGAATGGGTGATTAACTAGTCTTTTAAAGATGGTCCTAACAAAAATAATAAATTTAAATTTCACTAGAATTAATCCATTTCAAGTCAGCTATGGTAATGTTATTAAACTTTACCATATGAACTCTGGAACCTGAGTTTTAACCTGCAATTTTGCAATTTTTGGAAACATGACACTAAATTATTTACACTCCGACAATTTAAATATTTAAAGACAAAATTTTAGGCTTAATTCTAATACAAGTACAAATAAATTCAAAGAAAAAAAATTCGTCCTTAAGTTAAGTAACGTAGCAATAATAAGAAAACTGCATTTGACCAAAAAGAACAGTAAAGTTTTTATGCATATTAGCTATCTAAAATATAGGTAAAACACATTTTAACCCGCGACCGAGGATCAACACGTTGCGCTTTTGAGATAGGTTTGAATCTCGGCCCGACACCACGTCATAACAAAAGACGTTAAAATGGTTCCTTTTCCAGCTATGTCAGGTGCGCGGGTTAAATAGTTGAGTAGTGGGAATGCCTTGGCCCATAAACAGACGGATGATGTTCAGGATTCTCTATAAGATAACATTAAAATCGAAGGGGAATCAGGCCCTTACGAGATAAGGTAAAAATGCACATTTAGATGGAAGTATTAAAAATTTTCCTGTATTTTCTTTTGTGATCATTTGCGCCATTTTTGTTATCATTCTTTGGACGTGGCTCAACTTTTCTCTTTATCCTAAAATAAAAAAAAACATTATTATTTGACTGAAAGAACCAAATATGACAAAGTAATTGCTTTGCAAAATAACATTGAACAACCAGAATTTTGTAAAAAATCTTATAAATTAAAAAAATCCAATGCAAGCCAAGAATTACAACCTAACCTCACATGGAAATATGCTCCCATATGGTTTAGTCACAAACAGATAGGATATTTTTTCAAAACAAACTCAAAACAACATAAAAATTCACGTTTTAACCCCTTCTTACATTATGGCTATTAAAATAGCCAGTGTTGAAGGAAAATTTTCCTTATACAAATATGTACACTAAACATTATATATTTCCTGTTTTAAAACAATCTAACTATTGGCTTATGTGTTAATTACTTATATGCTTACTCACAGCTGTCTAGGGGAATATTAGACAGTAAAACATGTGCTCTGAACAAGACAAGGTATAAAATTGTGATTTTACTTAACTTGAAAAAAATGCTTAAAAAAGTGATAAAAATACATAATAGTGAATTGTTAATACAATAAACATAATCATAACTAAATGCTTTTTATGTGTATAGATTCGTTTTTTTTATACAGTGAATACTTTTTTAGTTTTATCTAATCAAACACAAATTTTCACAAAAATAGCCATTAATGGAGAACACACTTTTTCCCTTACCACTTTATTAGCCACTTATGTAAATACTGTTAGGGAATTTTCAGTAATTGATAATGCATTTTTATTCTGTTTTCACTTTTTTCAAAAAAATCCAAGACCTGTGAATTGGCAATTGCCTCTAATATATGTATAAAGCTTAAAAAAACATATTCATGTAATAAAAAGTATGATTTTAAAAAAAAGTTAAAAATTAAGTTTTTTGTGATTTGACCAACTTTTTTCAAATGGGAAAAAACCGGTCAAAAAATTGTCTGATCTGCATGCGTCTAGTACTGTTAGAAAGCTTATGACCTAAGCTTTCCATTTATAGTTTAAAATATTGATAAAAATTATTTTAAGGGGGTGAAGCATCCCCCCAAAGTCAAATGACCAGAGTGGGGTAATTTCGGTCTATGCCACCCACCTCTCTTTAGACCAATTTTTGACCAACTTCTAGTTGCAAGATCTTAATGGGACCAAGACAGGCATCAACCTCAATGCCATAAGTGTAATTAGCAACGAAAATATTCTGTAAAAAAGTTATTAGAAGTATGTTTTTTTAGGAAGAAGAAAAAAATTGACCGGAATTCCCCCTATTAAGCATTTACATAAGTGGCTATTTTTTTGGCTAAAAAGTGATACCAAGAAGCATAGTTCTCCATATCGGCTATTAAAGTAGCCGGCTGGTTCTGGTTCCCTGGTTGAGGTAGGAAATTTTTAAAACCATTTTTGAAATGCTTGTGCCTTGTATGTTAAGTAGATCTTTTCATGAAAATATCCTTTTTCGAATTTCAATCTTCTGCTAACCTAAAAAGTTACTTTAGGGGCCTAGAAATATATGTACAAAATTTCAGCTCTCTATCTCTACTGGCGACCTAGCGCCAGGCATGTAAAATATCAACAGATAACGGTAGCACGGCGGTTTTAACAATATCTCAGTAATGTGCAGGTTTTTAGCTCTTCTGCATATTTCAATTTAAACACATAAGGCCAAAGATATTTTATCCAAAAAATCTTTTGTCAAAGTCTACTCTAGACCTAGCGCCAGTCAGTTTTCTAAAATCATGCATTTTATACCTGTGAAAAATGAAATGACCAGCGCTAGGTGTAGATCGTAGACTTTGACAAAAGATTTTTGGGATATCATATCTTAGGTCTTATGTGTTTAAGTTGAAATATGCAGAACACCTAAATTCACCTTCCAAGCCATTCTCTAAGCATTTAAATTTTTTTTTTGAAATAACGGGATTTCAAAACTGCCTTTTGTAAAGGCCTAAAAAATATCTTTTTTGTCCCTTTTTTCACTGTATATAGTTACAACTTATTAAGATATTATTCTCAGTTAAAAAAAATTGGCGCTTCCAGCACCAAAACCGGCAAAAACAGGCAGTTAAACTTCTAAACCCCTACTTAACCCCCTGACAGACCCCCCCTCTATCTCGGCTCCTTTTACAGATAGAGACATAACACTTTTTTCTGGTTGTTCATGTGTATTTTTAGAGAATTGCTTTTTCTAGTTATAGCGGTCAGACCGCTCCTTATTCGCTTTTTAGCGGCCAGTCGCTAAATATTAAAACAGCTGTAGAGCGGCCAATTTTAAAGCTAAGAAAACCAAATTTTATGACAAACTCTTAATTTTTTATAATAAAAAAATACCTTTTCTGACCATCGCCAAAAAACGACAAATAACGGAAACCGCCAATTTTGGCGGTAAAACGTCGGTTGGCGGCGCTAAATAATATTTTTATCTGTTTATAGTTACAACTTATTAAGATATTATTCTCAGTTAAAAAAAAATTGGCGCTTCCAGCACCCAAACCGGCAAAAACAGGCAGTTAAACTTCTGTATCCCTACATAACCCTATAACAGACCCCCCTCTATCTCGGCTCCTGTTACAGATAGAGACGTAAAACTTTTTTCTGTTGGTTCATTTGTATTTTTAGAGAAAATTACTTTTTCTAGTCATAGCGGTCAGACTGCTCCTTATCCCTTTTTAGCAGCCAGCTGCTAAATATTTAAAAAGCTGTAGAGCGGCCAATTTTTAAGCTAGGAAAACCAAATTTTATGACGAGCAATTATTTTTCATAACCAAAAAAATGCTTTTTCTGACCAACGCCAAAAGACGACAAATAACGGAAACCGCCAATTTCGGCGGTAAAACGGCGGTTGGCGGCGCTAGTTTTATCTGTTTATGATCACAATAAAGACTACATACAAAAATTGGCTGGTCTAGAGCTGTTTTAGAATTCCGCTACTGGCAGCTTAAAAACAGCAAAACTACAGGTAGGAAATAAAAAATCAGTTAAAAATCGGTCAAGGAATGGCCTTACTATTCACGGAAGTTTATTATTACTCATGAATTAATATATATTTATCAAAAAATTTAATTGATTTGAAGCTTACATGGACTGCCGCCACTGGCTGTGGTCAGCTGGAAACAACAGCTGATTTAAAAAAAAAAAATTAATATGTCATGTAGGCATGTAAGATAAGCTTAATTTTACAATTTTAAGTCTATGAGTAAAAAAATAAATACACTGGAGTCATTCAAAGTTATTTGAAGACTAGGAGGATTATATCCTGCTGGATCATACCTGAACACCTAATTTTCATCTTATTTTTTACTAAGGTTGATTAAATATTACAAAAGTAATTACAAGAGAGTTGTCCTTACTTCTGATCTTAGAGCTTTGTCTTTATGGATGTTGTCATCCTATTTTTTGTCTGTATTTAATCATTTATTAATGTTGTCATCATTGTCATATTATTTGATAAAAATATCAATGCTTTACAAATAAAATTTATAGAGAAGATCATCTTGATGTTTATAATAATTAGATTTGTATATTTTAATTTTGTTGTTAACCCTTTGTAGACAAATTGATAATATTTCTAAATGTTATTTTTTTTTAATTGTCTGCATCTGGCATCTGACTAAAATAAAAATCTATTACATTAGTTTAAACAATTAACTGTCTTGACCCTTTCCAGACCTTAATCAGCCAATTTTTGTATGTAGTCTTTTATTGTGATCATAAACAGATAAAAATATTAATTGGTGCCACCAACCGCCATTTTACCGCGGAAATTGGCGGTTTCCGTTATTTGTCGTTTTTTGGCGATGGTCAGAAAAAGCATTTTTTTTTGTTATGAAAAATAATTGCTCGTCATAAAATTTGGTTTTCATAGCTTTAAAATTGGCCGCTCTACAGTTTTTTTAATATTTAGCGGCTGGCTGCTAAAAAGCGGATAAGGAGCAGTCTGACCGCTATGACTAGAAAAAGTAATTTTCTCTAAAAATACACATGAACCAACAGAAAAAAGTTTTACGTCTCTATCTGTAACAGGAGCCAAGATAGAGGGGGGTCTGTTATGGGGTTAAGTAGGGATACAGAAGTTTAACTGCCTGTTTTTGCCGGTTTGGGTGCTGGAAGCGCCAATTTTTTTAAACTGAGAATAATATCTTAATAAGTTGTAACTATAAACAGATAAAAATATTATTTAGCGCCGCCAACCGCCGTTTTACCGCCAAAATTGGTGGTTTCCGTTATTTGTCGTTTTTTGGCGATGGTCAAAAAGTTTTGTTTTTATTATAAAAAATAATAGTTTGTCATAAAATTTGGTTTTCTTAGCTTTAAAATTGGCCGTTTTACCGCCAAAATTGGCGGTTTCCGTTATTTGTCGTTTTTTTCGGCGATGGTCAAAAAAGGTATTTTTTTATTATAAAAAATAATAGTTTGTCATAAAATTTGGTTTTCTTAGCTTTAGAATTGGCCACTCTACAGCTGTTTTAATATTTAGCGGCTGGACGCTAAAAAGCGGATAAAGAGCGGTCTGACCGCTATGACTAGAAAAAGTAATTCTCTAAAAATACACATGAACAACCAGAAAAAAGTTTTACGTCTCTATCTGTAACAGGACCCGAGATAGAGGGGGGGTCTGTCAGGGGGTTAAGTAGGGGTTCAGAAGTTTAACTGCCTGTTTTTGCCGGTTTGGGTGCTGGAAGCGCCAATTTTTTTTTAACTGAGAATAATATCTTAATAAGTTGTAACTATATACAGTGAAAAAAGGGACAAAAAAAGATATTTTTTAGGCCTTTACAAAAGGCAGTTTTGAAATCCCGTTATTTCAAAAAAAAAATTTAAATGCTTAGAGAATGGCTTGGAAGGTGAATTTAGGTGTTCTGCATATTTCAACTTAAACACATAAGGCCTAAGATATGATATCCCAAAAATCTTTTGTCAAAGTCTACTCTACACCTAGCGCTGGTCATTTCATTTTTCACAGGTATAAAATGCATGATTTTAGAAAACTGACTGGCGCTAGGTCTAGAGTAGACTTTGACAAAAGATTTTTTGGATAAAATATCTTTGGCCTTATGTGTTTAAATTGAAATATGCAGAAGAGCTAAAAACCTGCACATTACTGAGATATTGTTAAAACCGCCGTGCTACCGTTATCTGTTGATATTTTACATGCCTGGCGCTAGGTCGCCAGTAGAGATAGAGAGCTGAAATTTTGTACATATATTTCTAGGCCCCTAAGGTAACTTTTTAGGTTAGCAGAAGATTGAAATTCGAAAAAGGGTATTTTCATGAAAAGATCTAATGTTAAGGCCCTAAAATATGCACAATGTATCTCAAAGCACAAAAAACTATGTAAGAAGGGGTTAAGAACTTAAGAAGAAAAAAATTACGATTTTAGATTCATAAAACAACATTTTCAATTATCTTTTATATGTTGTCGGCTGGATAGTCGAATGTTTGAACGTACGAAAATTCCTTTTTATAGAGTAGTCGTATTAATATCAAGGATGACAACATTCATCAGTAGCGAAGCTCTAAAATTATAAATGGATATCGGGAAAAAAATTACTATAGAGCAGTGACATACAATAATTATTAAACTTGATAAAATAGGAAATTCATAAAGCCTTTAAAATCACACAATTTTGAATCATGGAAACTTAAAAATCTAGGAATCGATATAGCACCCCAATTAATAAACAAATCTTAATAAAACTTGGTGAAAATATATTGAATGAAAAATACATTTATCTCGGAAAGTTTCAGCCTTCCATCTTGAATAGGAATTAAGAAAATCACAAAAACTTGATAATCTAGGAATCGATCTAGCACCCCAAGTAACAGACAGATGGACAAAACAATGTATAGATTAGATGGGCATATGTCAATGGATTCTTCACTAAAAATTATAGCTGTCTATCTTGAATAGTAGCCGAGAAAATCACATTTCCCCCAAAACGTCTCAGACATACATACAGACGGACATTTCAAATTATAGAGTAGCTGCGCTACTAAAATTGTATTTACCTCTGATGTATAGGGGTTTCTACTCCTCTGATTACAAGTCCAATATTTTCTAAACCTACATACACACATGAAACATTACTTTTATTTCATTTTAGAAGCAGGGATCAATAAGGATATGACAATGGTCAATAAGTTGATATACATTCCCAATGATGAATCACAAAATTATCCCTTTTGTAGAATAAAATTAGTAGGTTAAACGTCTGGTCATTTAACTTAGTGAACCAACCACTATAAAATGCAAGAAAAGTCCCAAAAGTTGATAAGCTAACGAAAAAGAAAAAGTGAATGTAAAACTTTAAAGACAAGTGCAATAAACACTGAAAGCTACTTTACTATCCTAAGATAAAAGTATCAGGTTGTGTGTGTGTTTGTACCATTATTGTAAGTCCAGGGAGGTTTTTTTTATTAGGGGGGCGATGCCTTCAAAAAGATTTTTTTTAAAACTAAGATTTAAAATGGAAGTTAGCCCACCCCCCGTACCCCTCCTTTCCTATCCTCCCTGTTAAGATTCTATCTATCTAAATTTGTGTAGAAAATAATTTGAAATGTTATTGACACCTTAGAAAGACTAAAAAGTATGAAACTAGGGGTAAAAAGAATGAATATATACATAGCAAGCAAATCTTAACTATAAACACATTCATGAAGTTTTAAATTCAATAGGACAACTTTAACAAATCAAAGTTTATTTTCTCCGTCCAACAGACAAACACTTATAAAAACTATAAAAGTTTTGCTTTTAAAATGTATGTGTATAAAAGCTTTGAAAGCAAATTGAATATTGAAATAATTGACACCTCGGAAATACGATACAGATATAAATATATATACTAAGTGGGGTTTATACAACAAAACTAAATTATAAGATGCTTTTCAATCTTTACTATCTATAATCCCATTGAAGGATCTCTACACTAGTTATCTCAGTCAAATACAGTTTAAAATTTAATTGTTGCCAAACAAGATGCTGCCGTAAATATAATCTATATTAATATTTACCAGTTTATGTTTGTTTGTTTATTAATTTAGGACATGTTACTTGTAGGTTTAGCGCTAAACCTACAAGTAACATGATCCAAATTCACTTTAGAAATAAGGAGGTGGTAGGTTTTGTGCTATGAGGGAAAGCACCCAATTGATTCTTAGCATTCTTCATTTTTACACAGGTCACTAGAAAGAATAACATTAACATTATAAGATGTTTTAATCAGAGAATTTTTTTGAGAAACCTAATCTTTTTGGGAATCGCTAAAACATTCTAGTGCTTGAAAAATACTTGAATGTTTTCTGTTTTTTGTAGAATACAATTAGTTGTTGAAACGTATGGATACTAAATCTAATGAACCAGTTAAATTAAAATTAACTAAAGGTCCCCAAAGTTGTTAAGCCAACGAATAAGAAAACTTTATTATAAAACTTTGGGGACTAGTGCAATAGACAGCCTAATGTCCCCTACCTCCCTGCGCTTTATCGCTAGAATTCAAGAAATGTAAGCAAGCACAGAATAACTTAATATTTATATTTTAAATATTTCAGGGCTCGGCAGCCGCACCTCCAGCTGCAAGTCTGTAACTGCAGATTCATCAATAGTTGCAGTTGAGATTATTTTCGGCTGCGTTTTAGATGCGGCCTTAAGCTGCGCGGCTTGAACTCTGGCTAAATAGAAAATTATGCCTGGCTTCTGTCAATAGTATCAGGGATCGAGGAGACATTGGGCTATTTTTTGCACTGGTATCAATAGTTTTACTATAGCGTTTTCTTAGTCGTTGGCTCAATAACATCGGGGATTATATTGAATTTTGACTGGTTGGTTCATTAAGTTGAATGTTCAAACGTTTCAACCACTAATTATAATCTACAAAAGAGGCAACTTAGTGTATCATCATTGGGGATGGATATAAATTTATCGGCGATTGTCTTATCCCTTAGATCCCTGCAATAGAATTCTTTTAGGGTACTTTAATAAATAATAAACTGCCTACTCTAAGTACATTAATCTATGAACCTATATAAATATTCTATGTAAGTATTTAGGATAATTAGTAAAATTTTGACACTAAAATTACTTGGGGATATAATTATGAAAAATATCTTAAATAATTAGTATGAAAATGTTAATTCATTAATTGAAATCAAATTAAATGATATTTATAACAAAAAATTTAAATTGATTATTTAGGTAGCACAGCAATAACAAAAAAACAGTTTAATGTAATACAGTAATTATTGGAAATATTGCAAGGCAACTTGGGAGGTGTGGACAAAACATAAATTATTTTAATATAATTCAATTTAAAGAGATAAGAAGGAAGCAGAATAATAGCTTAAAACTATTTAAAATATATTATAAGCATCCCGAGTCCTATTTAGATCTTACCTTAAAAGGAGAACTCGATCAGTTTAACACTTGTTGATATCTTAAGCCTCAGACAAATAAAGCCTTACTACGTTATAATAGCTTAAAACCATCCATTGACCTATGTGAAGCTTCCCTACAAGAGAGAACCTAATCAGTTCTGGAGTTGTCTAAATCATAAAATTCAGACAAAACAAGGATGACAACATCCATAAAAGCGAAGCTCTGAAACGGTAGAATAAACGAACATTTATACTTGTAGTGTGTCAGAACTGAAAAAAAGAACGTAATTATAAATTTCGAATCAAAATTTTAATTAAATTTGTTGAAAAACAGCTTAAATACAGGATAATGTTTTAGGACATACTTACGTTTTTAGTACTAGATTATAGAGATGCTTCGCTTACAATATTGTACTTTGTTGTCCTAGGAATCAGTATTCCAAAAATCAAATTAATCAGATGCTTTTATCACATACAAATTTGTTGTTAAAAAAGTTAAAATCAACATGTTTAAAATGGACGTACGGACATTCTGGTAACGATTATAGAGTTGCTACGCTTTCTAAATCGTACCTAACTACTACAGGAATCACCATGCAAAGTTTGAAATCGATAGGACAATTCTAACATGCCTAAATAAACGAAAAAAGCTATCCGTTACAGACGGACGGACGGACCGACCCTTATTATAGAAAAGCTTCGCTTTTAAAAACCTTATTACTCTTTACAATAGGATAGAAAAGGTCTTTTCAAGAGGTTCTAGTTATAGAGTAGCTGCGATACTGATAATTTCAACTAAAAAAACTTTAAAGTATGTTTCCCTGAATTAAAATTTGATAATTCTGGCTCCAGATGTCTATCCTCTGGCAACTGAACAACTCCAGGTACTACTGGCAACACACACAACAGAACAAAAATCCACAACATTTTTATTTTTCGTGGATTTTTTCTTGTTTTTCGTGAATTTTTTCTATGTTTTGAATTCAAACTTGCTGTGCACGCTAGGAATGCGATTATAAGAATTTTTATAGGGTTCAATTTCTGAATAGATATCTTAGTTTAGACTTTTATGTTGATTTTTCCTTAATTCAACTTACTATGATAAATATAAGAAAGTAATTTGATATGGAAAAACTATTTTGCCAATTTTATTTAATCATAATTGAGACAAATTATGTAATAATGGGAAAGATGTGCTAAAATTATTAACACCAAAAAATAATCTACATATAATACAAAGTCTGTCCGTCCCTTAAGATCTCGGTAACCACTGAACCAAACGGATTCCTCTCTTCAGGGAATATAACTACTGGTCCTGTGGTTGTTTAGTCTATGTTCTTGGGGCGTGAAACACCTCCAACCCCTCAAAATCGTGGTCCCGGGCTACAAATACTGGCATTAGTTTTATAATTTTTATTCTATTATTCTTGGAAAATTGTCTTCAAATGTATGCTATACATGATTTTTCAGTATTACTGAGAACCAGCGGATATTAATTAGTTTCGAAGCTATACTGGGAAAAGATTTGAATAGTTTAAAATAATTTGATTAAAATCTCATTCGTTCAATAAAATTAAATAAAATACCACCACTGCAATTATTCTTTTTTCAATTCTTCGCCCATTGTATGCTTAAATTGTTTGCTTCTTCCATTAATTATTTTTAGAATATAGCCCCAACTTGTTGGACAAAACAGTGCTTAACTTCTAAATGTCTTTCAAGCTACATTTACAAAATGTCTAAATTTTTTGACAGAATTTACTCGACTCTTTCTTAGATTTCTTTTTGCAAAACACAAAAACATAAGAGTACAGGGGTACTCTGAAAGTTAATGAATTTGTTTTCAAACAAAACAGGTTTTGATCCTAAAATTTTTAATTTAAAATCGACGGATAGCTACATATAATACGATGCAACAAATAACTATTTTTTGAATGTCACTGTGGCTTGTTCCAGCTGTAGGCATTAAAAAAATAGGCCGAATATTTTAGGAATTTAAATCCAGGATAACTTAAACATTTCTGGGATGTAAAAGAAAACAAATATCAGCATTTTTTATGCGTAATTCCCTTTTTATTTTCTCACAAAGTATAGCGCATCTACTCAACTGGGTAGAAATAAATTGGAAGTTAAGGAGAATATAAATTTTTATAAATGCCTAACCTAACCTAAATGATTTTTCTATCTCAACAATTTTGTTCTTACCTTGTTATTGCTGTGCTACTAGAACTAGTGGACATTTTGTCCTTGTCCATAAAAGGCTGTCTATTTATTAAGTCTACTATTTTTGTATATTTCGCTACATTTGGACGTAATCATACCTGAACTTTAATATACTTCCATGGTAGAGCGTCAAATAAAAAAAAATCTTCTAAGTATTTAAAATCGCAGTCCTTTCCTTTCGTTTTAACTTATAGTTTCTCATTATTATCTGAAATAAAATATACAAAAAATAATTCATACAAAAATGAAATGATTTCATAAGTAAGAATTTCTCTACCATATATGCTTTTGATAGCTTAATCATTAAAACCATACTAGGACTTGTGTGAAGCTTCCCTAAAAAGGACAAATTAAAGGGTCTTTTGTACAGTAAATCTTATGTGCTAACGCCTTCTGTTCAATCTGATTATCAAATCTTAAAGGGACTAACAAATATAAACCAGAGACTTTCAGTATGGGGGGGGGGAGGGGTATCCAACCACCTTAAAAAATTATGCCATGGGGAGTAGACATATAGGGGGATGCATCTAATCAATACCCTTTAATTTTGAAAATGAACACACTTCGATCCAAATGTCTGTTTTACACCTCCCTGAAGCTCAAAAGTCAAATATTAAAATTGAAATCTAAAATTTTGTTTTGTTTTGTTAAGAAATCTGGTGGCGTAATAAACGCTACACAAAACAAAAATAATGATGGCGATAATTTTTTTCTACAAGCATTTTTGCACGGAGAATGTGTTCTATAAAAACTAATATTCAGACACTAAAATAACAATGTTTTAGGAAGCATAGAACGCAGAAGAAAATTATAATTAATGAATTTTTAAGGAAATGAAGTAAGGCATAGTTTTTAACCCTTAAAGATCGGGCCCTCTAAGAGTTCTTAACTCGTTTTCACCCAAACTTCTAATTCAGCTAGAGAGTTGAAACTTGAAAATGTATGTACAGTTTACTCTAGTTTTATAGAAGTTAATATAGAATGGTTAACACAATATTTTGCTTCATAATTTTATTTTGCAACATTTATCATTTGGTCCTTTGCTTTGCTTACTTAGCGCTTTACCTTAACACAATGTACCCTTGTGGTAGATTGGCTTACTTAAAGCATAAGAAAAGTAGTTTTTACATTAAGGACGATCACTTCCTTGTTCTTAGAAAATTTTTACTCAATTATTTCTGTTTACTTTTGAGAACAAAACAGCCGCTAAAATCAGGAACATAGAAAATGTATTAGAAATCTAAATAATAGAGGAAAAATCAAAATATAGAATTAATGACATTGAAATAGGTATCTAGGTAAATGAAATTACGGGACAATGTTCTTTCGGATCCTGGAAAGAAAACGAAGTAGCGGGTTTCATCGTATTTTCACAGTAACTTTTAATGGGTTATAATTGGTTAGATTAGGTAAATGTGATTGCACCGCAGTGTTAGGAAAGAGGCCCCGCAGTGGCTACTTTCTTTCTATGGTCTGTTTTTTCTTTTCAATTAAAACCCCAAACCCTCTCAAAACACTACGCCTCCAACCCCTATAGAATCCCCTGTATCCATTATTTTGAAATAATGTGAGGGGGGTGGGGTATATTTTGAGTGTTAACTATAGGTGATGCAAGGTTAGGTTATATTGAGCACAGGGTAGCCCAATAGGGGTTTGACATAAAGAAGAAACTACACCTTCCCTAATTTACAATTAATTTTAAAATTAAGGGGGAGGGGGTGCTCTTTTATCAAGCTTTCCTTAACAATATTTACTTCTCTTCTTTTAGTTTTAAAGCTGTAGCATAACTTTACAGATGCAAATCATCATATATTGTAAAACAAAGGTGAAATTAGTTTTCAGTACAAATATCCCTTCCCATCTAAAAAGCTAAAAATGATACAGACGCTTTTCTGACCTCAAAAAATCATTTGTTGCGATTTTTATGCTTTTACAAACATTAACAAGTAGGATAATTTGCAAAGAAAATGTAAATAAAATACATTTACAATTTTGCTATAAATCAGTTATTGAAAACGGCTGAAAACTTTTTTAGTTTTATTGGGCATCCAAAAATAAGGGGAGGTTGTTTTCCTGTACCCAGTATAACCTAACCTAATCTGACCTAAGAATAAGATTATAAAAAATAGCAACCGAAACCCACGCCCCCCCCCCCACTTTTTTTTTTAAAATCGAAATAGGGGGGAATAGTTTTCTGTGTTCAACTAGGCTTTTTTAGGAAACCGTAAAAAAAGACAAAGTAAGCTAAAGAGCAGAACTCTACGTCGAAAATAACCCTATGATGCAAAAATTGACAGATTTTGAAAAATATTTCAACGCCTTGTCTATATTGTTCTTTTTACAGTAACAAATTAAATCTTTACCATCCTAACCCTTTTTAAAAGCGTAACTTTTCTATATTTGGAAAGCGTAGCCACTCTTTAATCGTTACCAGAAAGTTCGTACGTCCAGTTGCTTTTTAACCTGTCAACAACAAGTTTTATAATCTTTATAATCAAGTCCTACAAATATAAGTATGTCCTACACAGTATTCTGTATTTAAGCCTTTTTGCAACAAATTTCCTTACAATTTTGTTTAGACTTACACATTTTTATTCGGCTTTTCAGTTCTGACAATCTACAAGTGTTAATATTCGTTTGTCCTACCGTTTTAGAGCTTCGCTTTTATGAATGTTGTCACCCTTGTTTTATGAGTAATAAATGATACAAAATTCTTTAACAAGGACAAACAAGTCTTTAAAGTGGCCTAACAAAGTGGTGTTTTGTTATTCACTAGCGGCTACGCCCCCTAGAAGCCTCTAGGGGCACTTAAGTTAGGAGAGGGAAAAGTCGACCTTATCCCATTTTCAATTTGAGTTCCAAAAAAGTAAAAAAAAATATTTTTTAGGGGAGGGGGTTGAAGACATCCTCTTCAAAAGTAATTTAAAACCTTCCGATGACCTATAAGAAGCTCCACTGTAGAGGAGAACCATATCGGTTCAGCGGTTAGCGAGATCCTTCGGGACAGACAAAAAAAGCTTACTACTTTATATAATAGGATAATTATACAAAAAAATAAAGTTTAATGTTAAACTGTTTTTAACCTATTTTTAAAACGTATAAAAAAATATACTATGACACCAGTAAAATCAGACTGCAAAGCATAAATTTGAATTAAGTCCCCAATAAACTTTTTTTGGGGGGATTTAAATATTGATTTTTATTGTTGCCGTGGTCATTTTGAACAAAGCAAAAGGTCTTTTTTTTTATTTGGGTAAAATTGGTAGCTTTTAGAGTGTTTTGCTTCATAAATATTGTATTCTGGTATAGAGTAAAATGAGGCCTTATGATTTTACTATAAAAATTCACTAAAAAGTTAAATCTTTACAATATACCAATGAATTAACATTACCATGTTTGTGTTCGTTTACCTATTTTAAACACATAAAAATTGGCTGTAAAGGGTTAAATTTGATGACAAGATGACATGATGTCAACAAATGTTTATGCAATACAACAAAATTATTTTTGACACATATACAAATATGATATAAAATAAGATTATTCAAACTTATTTTTTAAAAATATTTTTAAAAAGTATGTATTTTTTACGTGTATAGTTTTCATTCTTTTCATTTTAATTAAATAAAAATTATTTAACTACATTGTAAATAAGTCACTTTGTGAAAACACTCTTTCGGAAATTATAAATAATTGAAATGAAACAAGAAATCTTATTGGTTTAACTTTAGCATTATGTGTTTTATTGTATTATGTTAAATTTTTACTGAAATTGATTGTTTTAGAAAAAAAATTATTTCCATCGAACAGAGTAGAGTTTTTTTATTATTGTATTGTTATAAACTGAATCATATAAAATTGTTCTGTAAGAAACAATTTAACCCCAAACTAAAAGTTGCTTTTGCTCCCGTCAAAATGATCACAGCAACATATAAATTTAATTTTTAAATCCCCCCAAAAAAGTTTATTGGGGACTTAATTCAAATTTGGGCTCTGCAGTCTGATTCTACTGGTGTCATAGTATATTTTTAATATATGATTAAAAAATAGGTTAAAAACAGTTTAAATGTCAAAAAGGCTTTATATATTACATATATTGAATATGTCATAAGAAAAAAATGGTATTAATGGTTTAAAGTTCATATTCATAATATTATTGTAAATTTTTGGTGCTGCGCTTTACATGGAAATTATTGACCTTGCTAAAATGATATTTAGCAAAACATTAAGAAAGAAATGGGTGTATGGTTTAATTTGAATATGTTTTTTCTTCAAAACTAGACAACAGAATAAATTACTAAGTCTACTACTTATGTGTTAATACGGTACTGCTATTTCTCATGTTGTTAAGACAAATTTACCACTTCTGTAGATTACAGTTATTGGTTAAAACGTTTGGACACTCAACTTAATTAACCAACCAATCAAAATTCAATAAAAGTCCCAAAATTTTTTAAGCCAACGAATAAGAAACGTCATAATAAAACTTTGGGGACTAGCGTAATGTAAAGCCCATTGTCTCCTCCCTCCCTGTTAAAACTCTACGTTTTTAGAATCTTAACTATCTGTTATTAATTTTCTTTTGTTACTTTGTAGGAACATTCAAAAAAATGTTTTAGTTGTGCTTCAAAAAGAAAATTGGCTGTAGCTAATAATAATAATTTTTTAATTAAAAAATGCAAAAAGCAGACCTTTATAATTATTTAGGACAAGATACGATACATCATAAAAGTAGATCACTAGTCTCCAAAGTTTGATAAATATGTTTTCTTATTCGTTGGCATAACAACGTTGGGTACTTTTATTGAATCAAGTTGAGTGTGCAAACGTGTCTACGACTATTGTAATCTACACAAAGGGTTATTTTGTGTATCATTATTTGGGATGTACATCAATTTATCGGCCATTGTCTTATCCCCTTAGAACCCTGACATAAGACATATTATTTCATTAACTCTCTCCACTTTATAAGCATGAAGGGTTAGGCAACCGCCAAACTATTATGCAGCTGAAAAGCGGCTGCGACTCGTTAAAAAAACTTTTATTGGGGTATGCGTGTCCCGACTACGAATTTTTTATTTACTTGATATTCGCGGGTTTCTTATTTAAAGCTTAATATAGCTTGAGGTTGGCTTATGTGACTTAACGTTTTACTTTGGCAGCTGCCAAACCTTGCTATAATATGAATGGTCAAAAACGTTTGAATGGGGTTATTTAATTCATTCATAAAGATTATAAAATTCCTTTCGTTAAATTTATTTTTGGAATAAACTTATAACTTATAACTTTTGATTAAATCCAACAGACATTCTATAAAGGCAAGCTTTACGACATTTAAAGTAGTTTAATCCATTGGTACGAAAGGGACAGTTTTATCGTTAATTAAGGCATAATGAATTCTTAAACATATATCACAATTTAGAAAGCTTAGCAACTCTATAATCGTTACTAAAAAAGTCCTTTTGACAATCCCCAAAATATATTCTATATTTTTGCTATGTTTATCTGTTTAGTTGTCCTATTACCATGATTCTATTGGTGATGCCTAGAACGATCAAGCACCGTATGACGCGCGAAGCATCTTTTTAATATTGAAGTATAAATGTTAGCACATATCATAAAATATTGTGTATTGAGCTATTTGTCGTTATATTACTTAAAGTTTGGATGTTGTCAACTATATTTATCTATTTTTTTATATTTTCAAAGAAAGACAAAATTAAAATATTTTAGCGAAAATTATTAAATTTTCCTTGAAAGTAATAAAAATGACTACCTTGTACGGACGCTAATTTATTGCTTGAATTGTTAAACAGCTAGTTAACTACTATTTCGACGTTTTTCCAATACAGCACATTATCTTATTTGTTGGATTAAAATTTATTTCAATTGGGAAGCACAAACTAGCAGCGTCCAAATTTGTCCACCAATAATTTTATTTCATTTTTTTAAAAACCATAATTTAGTCATATCTGCTGAGATTCCTGTGTTTTAACATTTTAAATTCACCAAAAATAAGTTAATGAAAAAAGTGCTAGAGATAATTGGGGTTTTTTTTGTCGAAGATCAAGAATTGAAAAAAATCTATCTATCATAAAAATACCACATAAACTAACTTTCTTTACACTGGCGTACAGGCCCCAATACAAGGAAAGCGTTGCATCGAAAATTGTCGAAGGCAATATAAAAATGAGACATTGTAAGGGAAAAGTGCAGCTCGATAAGTTATAGGTTTTACACTTATGTTATTTTGAATGAGCTCTAAAAGCAGCAATCCAAAATAATTTCCTAACTCATTTACTTTCAAATCTATTTAATGGGTACATTGAAAGAATTTTTTCCTATTTTTTTATTTGAAAAACACACATTTTCTTTTAAAGGACAGAAAGGTAAAAAAATGAAGATGTTTTAGCCTTTAGTTTAATTTTCAAATATTTAAAAACAAACATAATGATTGTTACAGCTTAATTTAACAACATAAAGCCTGAAAGAAACAAATTTCAGAACCTCAAATACATTTTTATGTTTTCTTCATGTGATCCAAATGAAAAGGAAAATCTTTTGGAAGAGGTCCTCTTTAAGTGACTAGGAAGCATAATTTCGCAGACAA
Organism: Acartia tonsa; assembly: GCF_053477335.1. NCBI lineage: Eukaryota > Metazoa > Arthropoda > Copepoda > Calanoida > Acartiidae > Acartia > Acartia tonsa. The sequence continues at coordinate 27,951,319 of NC_137268.1, read as the reverse complement.
GCATTTTTCACTAAAACATCTGGATGTAAATAATTTAATAGTTTAGCAAAAACAGACAAAAAAAACTAAATTAATTAAAAGAAAAAGATTTTAATAACTAATGAACCAATTGGGTTCTCCATTTAAGGTCTCGGGAAGATTTTAAAATTATTATTTGGATGGTTTTAGGCTATCTTTTCTGTCCTGCCTTATCATTGTTTACACAATGCCCCTAGATGCTAGTAGCGAAGCCGCAAGAATCGAATATTTCAGCAAAGCTAAACAATTTTATTATAAAGGCTTTACTAAAAACAAAGAAAAAGTTAAACACAATTAAAGCTATTTTCTTTTTCTTAAAAAGCATTTCTGTATGTTTGGGAGGTAATTAAGAAAACAAATTTATGAAAATTTAAATTCCAATTTTTAAACATGACTTTATAGACTTTTTTTGCGATAACTGGAAAAACCGGTGTAGTTCTTCATTTAAGGAAAGGAACACATAGATTCCATGGTGATTTTAGGCAATTTTATTATAAGATTAAAGACTTGATGTGATTTTTGGCCTATTTTTCTGCACATCTTTCCTCATCGATTACGGGGCCACTAAATGCTAGGGGCGCAGCCACTATTGTATATTTAAGTAGCTTAAGGATGTATGTGTTTTCAGAAATGCAATGCAAATAAACCATAAGGCATATTAATCAAAAATTTTCTTATTGTCTCTTGTCATGTTTCATGCTATTTTATAGTTAAAGTAAAAAACAAGGATATGAGATAACTATTTAGAAAAAAAAACTAAACTTATAATGAAGCATAGGTTGGCGTGGGGTAGGTAAGCGTAATTTGTTGGTAAAAGGGTCTTCAAAACGATTTCACTCCTAGGTACACAATTTTGATTGGTTTCAATTATACCCAGACAAGTTTTAGACTATGTTCATTGTTCAAGTAAACCTAATTAAGTGAAATGATCCAGTAAAAGAGATAACCCCGTGTCATTTCTCATATTTATCTTTAAGCATATTAAAAGTCTAACTTACTTTGAGGATAAGTTCTTTTTTTCATAAAATACTCTTTAATATATGCTGAAGTAAAAATGATACATATTCTAATACTCTGCCCTAATCTATTTGTATTTCACATCCCTCTTTTTACAATTCTGATTTTCACTTCAGATTATATTTTTAACAAAATAAACGATAAATTTTACTTTAAATAGAATATCAGGAATAAAGGAGTAAATTAAGTTGTATTTTTTTTAAATTGCAATTTCTCTAGGGCATATCCAATCCGTTAGTTTGTTAGCATGGAATTTAACGAATAAAACAATGGACGAAAAAATATGTATATCCTCAATAACGATGAAATAATTTCCCCTTCAATAGATTGGTTAAAAAGTTTGGACACTTTTAGTTTGTACAGCCCAATCAAAATTAAATAAAAGTTTTTAAGCTAACGCGTGTTAGAACGTGTTTATCGTGAATTTAAATGTTTGAAAATTGTTGACCTATTTTAATTTTTCCTATTTCTCATATAACACTTTTTCCATTTCATTTTCCTAAAGTAGGGGAGATTATAGATAAGAAAGCAAACATATACACAATTACTAACTAAATGGAATACAAGGGATCTTAAGGGATAAGACAATGGATTAAAAATTAATATGCATCACCAATTATAATTAACTAAACTACCCCTGTAGAATGAAATTATCGGTTGAAAAGCTTAAACAATACTAGTTCGAAAACAACAAATCAAAATTCAACATATGTTTCCAAAGCTTACGATGACTCTAGATTTTTAAATTATTACAGACAATTTTCCACTAATAATAAGATAGAAATCAGAAAATTAATACCATTTTGTTAGGCCGGGCCTCCGGAATATCTGCGAAAAGCTGACTATAATACAATGCGATAAATACCAATTAATATTTATGTAAACCTTTACCATTTAATTTCTGTATATCAACTGTATATAAAACCATATTGTAAATTGCAGGGTTCGGAAGCCGCAGCCGCAGCCTCAGCCTCAGCCACCATCAGCCGCGCGGCTTACGAGAAGCCTCAAAATCAGCCGCGCGGCTTCCTCAGCCACCCAATAAGCCTCAGCCTTAGTCGCAGCCGCGCGGCTTAAAGAAAACATAAGCCACTGTAAGCCTCAGCCGCATTCAGCCACTGTAAGCCTCAGCCACTGTAAGCCTCAGCCACAAAACTCCAATTCAGCCACATTAAGCCTCAGCCGCACTAAGCCTCATTCAGCCAACGCCCCTCTAAGCCTCAGCCGCAATCAGCCGCGCGGCTTATAGTTGGGGAAGCCTCAGCCACACTCAGCCGCGCGGCTGTTAATAATTTGAAGCCGCAGCCGCACTCAGCCGCGCGGCTTCAAGAAAGCCTCAGCCGCAGCTGCAAAGTTATGATTATGCCGCAGCCGCAGCCGCGCGGCTTGATATTTGTAAGCCGCAGCCTCAGCCGCAGCTTAATTTTTTAAATTCAGCCGCAGCTTTGACACAGCCGCGCGGCTGAGATATTGTAAGCCCCAGCCGCAGGTGCTAAATTAGTACAAGCCTCAGCCGTCAATTCAGCCGCGGGGCTTAATTTTCATTTAATTTTGTCTGTCTGAAGCTTAAGATCTCAGCAACCACTGAACTGACAATGTTGTCCTTCTCAGGAATCCTTTTACTAAAGTAACAGGATGTCTGTGTGTCTGTGTATCTGTGTGTCTGTACCGAAGGATCTCGCTAACCGCTGAACCGATCGGGTTCTCCTTAACAGGGTAGCTTCTCATAGGTCCTGGGAAGGTTTATAATTTTTTTTGGGGGGGTTGGGACACCCCCAACCCCCCAAAAAAATTAAAAATCTCCCCCCCCCAAAAGAAAAAAAAAATTCTAATTTTTTAAACTAAAATTAAAAATGAGGGGGGAGGCACCCCCCCAAAAAAAAAAAAAAAAATTCCCCCCCCCAAAAAAAAATTTTTTTTTTTACTTTAAAAATTTAAAATAAGAAATTGGGTTATTAAATTTGACTCTCTCTCTTCCTCAAGTGCCCCCTAGAGGCCTCTAGGGGCGTAGCCGCTAGTTATATATATATTGACATTGGATGGTTTTGAGCTAATTTTGGGGTGGGGGTCAGACATTTCCATCGCCCAAAAATATTTTTTTTAAATGTATTTTTTTTAAATGTTATACTTTTAAATTTTTTTATATTCTTTTATAAAAATTTTATCTTAATTTTTTTTAAAAATTACAACATAGAAACTACCATCTCGAACAACTACAAAAAGTTTGAACCTGTAATGTAAGAGCTCCAGTGGCGTAATCAGTTAGCGCACGGTTCTTCTACACTGTTATGCCGGGGTTATAAGTTCGAATTTCACCAGGAGCAATACGTTTTTGAACTTTGATACTTATGAATATTATTGAATACTATTTATAGGGTAACTGCCCTACTGACGTTTGCCTAATTTTGTTGTTTTTAAAAAATACAAATTTTTCAGAATTTACTTAATATTCACTATGAATTTGTATTATCTTAAATTTTTTTTCTTGTACAAGTGGCCTATTTAGCTCAATGGTAGAGCACTCATCTTGTAAACTAGGGACCAAGAGTTCAAACCTCACAGGGGGCAATAAATTTTTGTGATACTCAAGTTATATAGTAGCTTCTCTATTATTTTTCCGTTTAGGTACGCAATACTTGTTCTATATAATTAAGCTTCTCCTACTTAGATATTTCTTCAATTTTAAATGTATTTAATACTTTGTGGTTGATGAGAGACACTGAAAAAGTTATGCAAAAAAAAGATTTATACATATTTCATTTTTCATAGTATTTTTAAATTAATGAAAATAATTAAATTAAGATTTGGGGAGGGGGGAGGGTGTGTGTGTGTGTTTATTTTGAACACAAATTATCCTAATATGTTTTCTAACAAAAAAATTTAAACAGCGATGTATTTTACTTTTTAAAGTTGGTTAAAAAAAGGTCTGTAATAGTTATTTCTCGCATCGTATTATAAACAGCTTTCCGCGGATATAGAAAGTACAAATATGAGATTAAAACTAGTTTTTTTAGCCCCGAGGTGCCGGAGGCACCGGCTAAAAAAACTGGTTTTAATCTTATGATTGTACATTTCTATATTCGTAGAAAGCTGGATATATTACGATGCTAGACATAGTTTTTTCGTATGGATGAGAACCGGTTCCTATCCACCGGATTCGAATGAATACGAGAAAATGCAATAAATTGTCCTGTATAATATGCAAAAAAATCTACATAATCTTTATGTACTCGATAGATTGAAATAGTTAAATGATTATCATATATCATCCGATTTTGTTTATTTTACAAAGATGCTAACTAGAATTGATTTTATTTTCGAAACTGCAATTATTATAAAAAAAAATGTTTCTTTATCTTTATCATTATGTTATACAATTTCTGAATTTATAAGCAATACATGAATCGATATATTATTACTTTGATGTTGTCCATATTTTCATGTACTCTGATAAAGAAATAATCTCAGCTGGCTAAAATAACAATAACCCCCATAAACCCCCTTTAATCCATCTCTCCCCTCTTATGGGATATATAAATGAACTGGCCAATAAATGAGGTCCATAATTTTATTAACAAATTTTCTTTTTTTTTTAATATATCCACATATTCTATTATATAAAGTGGTAATGTGAAGCTTCTTATTGATCCAGGGAAGGTTTATAATTTTTTGGGGGAAATGTATCTTTTCTCTCCCAAAAAAAGATTACCCTCAAAATAAATTATTTTTGCTTCCCTTAAGTATTCCTAGAGGTTTTAGGGGCGCAGCCACTAGTATCCTTTAACCATTAACTCGTTACATATTAAAACAGGTTTTAAAAGTATGTACATAAGAGTTATACCTATGAAATTTAGCACCCAATAATTTATTATAATTGTGTTATTTAGACCTAAATTTTTCTTCAAAATTTCTGTCACTTTTGGTCTAGGGGTTAGTGTGGCAGTCGTGTGTTGGAAAGGTTCTTGGTTCAATTCCACCAAGAATTGAATGTGATTAAAGTTTTTATTCTGCTATGGACAATGGACAATAATTTTTGTTTCCTCTCATTTATATTTAGTTATTTTCCTCTCAAGTTGAAAAAAAATATAAAAGGAGGGTGAATATAATGTGTAAAAAAAGATTAGAGGAGATTTGTTCTAGGTAAACTTACTTTATTTGTAATATTATTAACTAAATTTTAATATAAAATTGCTTTACACCTATGTTCTAAGGGTTAGTGCACAGGGAGTAAGGGAGGGGACAATGGATCAAATATTCAATTTTTAGGAGTCTCAGACTTTGGGGACTGGCTTAAAGGGAATGTGCAAGAATTTAGCAGTTTCTGACTGAGTTTGGGGACTTGCGCATGAAATGCCGCTACTCGTTATGTATGTTTTGAATATTGCAGACGGGGAGAAGGGATAAGGGAAGTGGGGGCAAGGGAAATAAACACTCGTTGTGTTAGTTTGGAATGTAGCAGACGGGGAGAAGGGAGAAGGGAGGTGGGGGCAAGGGAAAAAAACAGAATAAAAAGGGGCAGTCATATTCTTGCTAGCAGCTGGCCGGGTCCAATAATCTTTTAAGTTATTTTGTCTGTAGATTAAGAATTCGATAACTACTGAACTAATGAAAACTTTTTAAATTGCCTTTTCCAAGTTTTTGAATTTTTTTTTTTAAATTAATCAAACTCCCCCCTATTTTCCCATAAAAAATTAATAAAAGTCACCCTTCATCCCCCCCAATTTTTTCTTCTTCTGGGATTCGAACCCGGATGATAGATGGTTCAAAGCTGTTACCATACCAAAAAGCTATCAGAGCTCCAATATTTCAAAATGAAAAATTGTCTTATTTTTAGATCATTAAGTATTATGATGTCTGTTTGTTTGTCTGTCTGTTTGTTTGTCTGTCTATCTGTTTGTACTACAGGATCTCGCTAACTACTAAACCTATATGGTGCTCCTATTCAGGGTAGTTTCTTATAGGTACTGGGAAGGTTTACAACTATTGTGGGGGAGGGTACCATCACACTACCAGAAAAAAATTGCCTTAGAAAAAAAATTAAACATCACCCCAAAATTAAAAATGGGATTTACTCGCCCCGGCCCTCCCCACCCAATAAAAATCACCCTACCCCCCAAAATATTATTTTAATTCAGTTCTTCTTTTTCCAGTACCTATTGTTTAGTATTTTTTGTAATAACTTCATAATTACATTTGTCATTAAGATTATGTGATATAAAAAGTTTGTCATAAAAATTATACCCATGAATAATTGTAATAAAAAGCACTTTTGTAAAAAAAAAACATTTTTCATAAGAGGTAAGTTAGTAATACATTTATTGCAAGTGTACATATGATAAGCATTTTAAAGACGATTATTTTTAAGACAAATGTAACCTGCTAACCATGGCTCAACATGTAGCGCATCTGCTTGTCATCATGGAGGTAATAGGTTCAAATCTTGGCCAGACACTGCGTGAAAACTGAAGACGTTAAATGGTTCCTACTGCAGCTATGCCAGGTATGCAACATGTAAAGTTAGAGTATGAGGATTTCCTTGGCTCGTAAACAGGCATAACTCATTACCATAGGACTTTCTGGCAGGTAGTTGGTTGCTGGATAGATGTCACTTAAATTGGAAAGAATTGTTTCCCTTAATTATCCAAGGTTCAACAAGAAGCGCATCTGCTTGTCATCAGGGAGGTAATAGGTTCGAATCTCGGCCTGACACTGCGTTATAACTGAAGACATTAAATGGTTCCTACTGCTGCTATGGCAGGTGTGCAACATGTAAAGTTGGAGTAGGAGGATTTCCTTGGCTCATAAACAGGCATAACTCATTACCATGAAACTTTCAGGCAGGTAGTTCAATAAAAAAAAGTTGGTTGCTGGATAGATGTTACTTAAACTAATACAGAAAAGGAAAGAATTGGTTCCCCAAGGTTCAACAAGTAGCGCATCATGTAATAGGTTCGAATCTCGCTCAGACACTGCATTATAACTGAAGACATTAAATGGTTCCTAGGTGCTAGGTGTGCAACATGAAAAGTTCCTCGGCTCATAAACAGGCGCAAAGGAAAGATATAATTCCCCTTAGTTATCCAGGGTTGTTGGACCTTGAGTTAATGTCATAGAAACCCTCGACCGTGGCTCAACATGTAGCGCATTGGCTCGTCGTCTGGGAGTTGATAGGCTTTGTACTGCATCATAACTAAAGATGTTGAAATAAATTCCTACTGCTAAAAAACTTGCATAAAACTTTGGGTACCAGTATAAAACTTTGGGTATCAGAATAAACTTTTGTCTATTAGTATAAAACTTTGGGTACCAGTATGAAACTTTGGGTACCATTATAAAACTTTGGGTACCAGAATAAATTTTTGGCTATTAGTATAAAATTTTGGGTACCAGTATAAAACTTTGGGTACCAGTATAAAACTTTGGGTACCAATATAAAATTTGGGTATCAGTATAAAACTTTGGGTACCAATATTAAAACAAAATTTTAGGTATTGGTATAAAATTTTGGGTACCAGTATAAAACTTTGGGTACCAGTATAAAACTTTGGGTACCAGTATAAAACTTTGGGTACCAGTATAAAATTTGGGTACCAGTATAAAACTTTGGGTACCAGTATAAAATTTGGGTAACTGTATAAAACTTTGGGTACTAGTATAAATTTTTAGTACCAGTATAAAACTTTGGTAACCAGTTTAAAACTTTGGGTACCAGTATAAAACTTTGGGTACCAGTATAAGACTTTGGGTTCTAGTATAAAACTTTGGGTACCAGTAAAAAACTTTGGGTACCAGTATAAATTTTTAGTACCAGTATAAAGCTTTGGGTACCAGTTTAAAACTTTGGGTACCAGTATAAAACTTTGGGTACCAGTATAAAACTTTGGGTTCTAGTATAAAACTTTTGGTACCAGTATAAAACTTTGGGTACCAGAATAAAATTTGAGTACTAGTCTAAAACTTTGGGTACCTGTATAAAAACTTTGGGTACCAGACTAAAACTTTGGGTACCAGTATAAAACTTTGAGTACTAGTATAAAACTTTGGGTACTAGAATAAAACTTTGGATACCAGAATAAAATTTGAGTACTAGTATATAATTTTGGGTACCAGTATTAAACTTTGGGTACCAGTATAAAACTTTGGGTACCAGTATAAAATTTTGGGTACCAGTATAAAACTTTGGGTACCAGTATAAAACTTTGGGTACCAGAATAAAACTTTGGGTACCAGTATAAAACTTTGGGTACCAGTATAAAACTTTGAGTACTAGTATAAAACTTTGGGTACTAGAATAAAACTTTGGATACCAGAATAAAATTTGAGTACTAATATATAATTTTGGGTACCAGTATAAAACTTTGGGTACCAGTATAAAACTTTGGGTACCAGTATAAAATTTTGGGTACCAGTATAAAACTTTGGGTACCAGTATAAAACTTTGGGTACCAGAATAAAACTTTGGGTACCAGTATAAAATTTTGGGTACCAGTATAAAACTTTGGTTACCAGTATAAAACTTTGTGTACCAGTATAAAACTTTGGTTACCAGTAAAATTTGGGTACCAGTATAAAACTTTGGGTTCTAGTATAAAACTTTTGGTACCAGTATAAAACTTTGAGTACCAGAAAAAAATTTGAGTACTAGTCTAAAACTTTGGGTACCAGACTAAAACTTTAAGTACCAGTATAAAACTTTGAGTACCAGTATAAAACTTTGGGTACTAGAATAAAACTTTGGGTACCAGAATAAAATTTGAGTACTAGTATATAATTTTGGGTACCAGTATAAAACTTTGGGTACCAGTATAAAACTTTGGGTACCAGTATAAAATTTTGGGTACCAGTATAAAACTTTGGGTACCAGTATAAAACTTTGGGTACCAGAATAAAACTTTGGGTACCAGTATAAAATTTTGGGTACCAGTATAAAACTTTGGTTACCAGTATAAAACTTTGTGTACCAGTATAAAACTTTGGTTACCAGTAAAATTTGGGTACCAGTATAAAACTTTGGGTTCTAGTATAAAACTTTTGGTACCAGTATAAAACTTTGAGTACCAGAAAAAAATTTGAGTACTAGTCTAAAACTTTGGGTACCAGACTAAAACTTTAAGTACCAGTATAAAACTTTGAGTACCAGTATAAAACTTTGGGTACTAGAATAAAACTTTGGGTACCAGAATAAAATTTGAGTACTAGTATATAATTTTGGGTACCAGTATAAAACTTTGGGTACTAGAATAAAACTTTGGGTACCAGAATAAACTTTGTGTACCAGTATAAAACTTTGGGTACCAGTATAAAATTTGGGTACTAATTCTGAATCAAACATTTGAAAAAATCCTGCTGTCCTCCCCCCTCTTCCCTCCACTCCTATTCTCACAACCCCTAACCACCCTCAACTCTCCAAAAAATGTCCTAGAATGCATTTAAAAAATCCAATTTAGCCGAAGCCTCAGCTGCAAAGCTTATTTTGTAATCAGCCATAAGATCAGCCGCAAGGCTTAATATTGTATTCAGCCGCAGCCGCATTCAGCTGCGCGGCTGAATTTAATTCAGCCACAGCCTCAGCCGCATGGCTTTCAGTAAGCCGCAGCCTCAGAATCAGCCGCGAGGCTTAATTATGTTATCAGCCACTCTCAGCCTCAGCCTCACTCAGCCGCGCGGCTTAATTTTCCAATCAGCCACTGTAAGCCGCAGCCGCTATGAGCCGCGCGGCTTTCAGTAAGCCGCAGCCTCAGCCACAAATCCTTCAGCCACTGTAAGCCTCAGCCACCCTCAGCCACTGTAAGCCTCAGCCGCTCGAAGCCTCAGCCACAAAATTCCAATTCAGCCACTGTAAGCCTCAGCCACCCCAATTCTTATTAAGCCTCAGCTGCATTCAGCCGCAGCCACTCTCAGCCGCACTAAGCCTCAGCCACTCTCAGCCACTTCCATAACTATAAGCCTCAGCCACATCAGCCGCAGCCGCAGCTGCAAATTAGGATTCAGCCGCAGCCGCAGCCGCAGCCGCGCGGCTGATAGCGCGGCTTCCGAACCCTGGTAAATTGGTCTAACAAATACTAAATAACAAATCCCCCTTTAACTTTTTAACACCTTTGCAATTTTCTGACCAACTTGCAAAAATGTAATCCAAATGATAAATATCTTCCTCCCAAAAATGGATGTTTTCTAAAATGACAGACAGATAGACTTTTGTACTTTTGGCAAATCTTATAACATTATTTGCACTTAAAGGCTTGGCTTTTTTATCGCCTCACCAAGTTATTTCTTTTACCAGAAACATTATCTATAAATTATTAAACCTTATCTAAACAAATTCAAATGTATTTGTAGAAGACTACCATTAGCCTCAGTCCATGCTTAAGAACTTAATTGATTATTTTGTACAGAGTGTAAGGCTAAGGAAATGACATGTTCAGAACTAATCGCAAGGGTTAGACCAATAGGATTTATAGAAAAATTAAATGGGGAAATTACCGCGATACATTATATAAAGTGTTTTGCGCAATTTTTTTTACAGAACATTTGTCTCTGTGTAAAGATTTAGCTCGAAAAAGGTATGGCAATTTTTAGCAAATCACCAATGTTGTAAAAATCATCCTTATGGTGTGCGCTCTTTTTAAATAGGGATCTAATATCTATTGTAAAATGTTTTCTCAAGCCTCAATTCCATAGGCGTGCAGTTTTAGGGAAAATTTATCCCCCCCCCCCCCATCACTTAGCGGCTGAAATTGCCCCCATGCCCTCATTAAATGTTTATATATATCCCATTTTGCTACCATGGAAAACAAATATAGAAGGGTGAGAATGAAGAAAACAAGGATGACAACATCTATAAAAGCGAAGCTCTGAAACGGTAGGACAAACGGACATTAACACTTGTATAATGTCAGAACTGAATAATCAGAATGCGAATGTATAAGAGTCAAAGCAAAATTGTAAGTAAATTTGTTGAAAAACTGCTTGATATAGGATAATGATTATGGACATACTTACTTTTTTAGGACTTGATTATAGAGTTGCTTCGCTTATAATATTGTACTTTGTTGTCCCAGGAATCAGTATACCAAAAATCAGACCAATCGGATAATTAGGTCACATACAAATTTGTTGTTAAAAATGTAAAAAAATCAACATGTTTAAAATGGACGTACGGACAATCTGGTAATGATTATAGAGTTGCTACGCTTTCTAACTCGTACCTAACTATTACAGGAATCACCATGCAAAATTTGAAATCGATAGGACAATTCTAACATGCCTAAATTAACGAAAAAAGCTATTTTAAAAAGTAAAAAAATCAACATGTTTAAAATGGACGTACGGACATTTTGGTAATGATTATAGAGTTGCTACGCTTTTTAAATCGTACCTAACTACTAAAGGAAGCACCATGCAAAATTTGAAATCGATAGGACAATTCTAACATGTCTAAATTAACGAAAAATGCTATCCGTGACGGCCGTACGGACGGACGGACGGACGTACGGACGGACGGACCGACCCTAATTATAGAAAAGCTTCGAAAAATAATAAGTAATTAGATAATCTTCAAGGTAAAGAAAAGCCATATCGTTTCATCAGTAAGCGAGATTTTTTGGTACAAACACACTGACAGACTTAGAGACACAATACAAACGCACAAACACACAACATGTTATTTTTATATAAATAAAGATGAATGACCATTAAATTTATGTTAGCCCACCCTCCCTATGTAGCAACATGGTTTTTTTTGTCTGGTACTTGTCACCAGTGGAATATTAAAAATGATACATCTGTATATTTCATTTTATTATTTATTTATTTATATATTAAATATTGTATTACATATTATATTATAAGTGTTTTCGTCCCCACATATATTTTTGTTCTCATTTTAAAAAAGATAAAAAATTGAGAGTTTTTTCTCTTTACAATGATACCAAAAATAATCATATTATATTCAGTTTTCTATGAATATAAAAATGTACAATCATAAGATTAATCCAGCTTTGTTTGTTATATTATATTATAAGTGTTTTCGTTTCCACATATTTTTTTGTTCTCATTTTAAAAAAAGATAAAAAATTGAGAGTTTTTTCTCTTTACAATGATACCAAAAATAATCATATTATATTCAGTTTTCTACGAATATAAAAATGTACTATCATAAGATTAATCCAGCTTTGTTTGCCTTGGCCTTCGGCCCCTCGGCGCCAACAAAACTGGTTTTAATCTTAATATTTTTCATTATCCGCGTAAAGCTGTCTATAAAATGACGCGATAAATAACTATTATTAGTTTAATACAATTTTGGTTTAAATTTTATAAAAGAACCAAGCTTAAATAAAACATTAAACCTCAAACATTACATAGGAAATAAATGGAAGTAAATCAAGCAATTTTAAAATTTGCACATTATTTTGCCAAGAGTTTTATTTAGAATATTTTGTAAAATTGTTTTTTTTGGTAAAATCCTAAAAATGTTTTGTGGACCATTGAATTATCTCCCCCCCCCCCGCGCCCATACTTATCCTTATAATAAAGTAACAGGGTGTCTGTCTTTTTGTTTGTTCAGAAGAATCTCGCTAACTGCTGAACCGATATGGTTCTCCTTAACAAGGTAGCTTCTTATAGGTCCTGGAAAGGTTTATAACTATTTTGGGAGAAGGAACCACCAACCTCACAAAAGAAATTGCCTGTAGCAAAGTGGTTTATCGAATTCAACTCCCCTCTCCTCAAGTACCAATAGAGGCTATTAGGGGCGAAGCCGCTAGTAATTTTTAAAGTGATAAAAACTTCAAGTTTGTTTACGGTTCATATTGGATTAAAATGGTATCTTTTATATTTGGAAAGCTACTCTCTAAAAAGTTTTAAGCCTAAAGCCTAAAGAACATGTAGTGAGATTATAAGAGATACGACAAATGACAATAAATGTACATACATTCCCAATAATAATAAACATAATTATAGATTTAACTTATTGGTTAAAATGTTGGATAAAACACAAGTTTGGAACCAATCAAACGAATTTAAATAATTACACTCAAAGTTTTTGAGCCAACTATTAAAACAACGCAATAATAACGTTTGTTGATAAAACTTAAAAGTGCAAACTTTTAACAATTATTATACAGTTGCTACGCTAATCATCCAGTGACAGTTTGTCATGGGAATAAATAAATAATGCAAAATTTGTGTATGTGTGTGCGGTCGTGTGTATGGTTAAGAGGCCAATTTAAAATGCTTTCCTTAATTCTTCAATAAACACTTTTCCAGTATCATAAGATTAATACTAGTTTTGTTAGCCATGGACTTCGGGGCTAACAAAAATGGTTTTAATCTCATTATTTTTCATATTTAAATTCGCGGCATAAATGTCTATAATACGATACGATAAATAACTTAATTCTTCAAGAAACAATTCTCTAAAGCAAAAAACGCGAGAGGCAAAGATAAAGTAAAATTCAATATATATGTTACAATAGAGCTTTGTTGCAAAACTGTCAAAAACAGAATACTATTTTATAGTTCGTACTTACATTTATGGGACTTGATTTTAGAGATGCTTCGCTCAATATACAAGAAATCAGTATTCCAAAAATTAGATATATAGGATAATTACATTACAAAAAAATGTTATCTAACCGTTACGGACGGACAGACAGGCCCTAAATACAGAAAAGCACAATGGCCAAATTAAAAGTCAAGTTTAACAAATGAACATGTCCACAATATTATTTATTTATGGTAAAACACACAAATCATAGAGGAATTACAAAATGTAGATTCATCATTGTAAAAACAAACATATTTTAGAATCAAAGCTACCTTACAACCTGCTAAGTATTAGACTGTAAAATCCCAGTATTAGACCTCACATACCCTCTCCAAAAAAATAGCACAAAACCTCCCAAATACTAATATTAAACCTAAAAAAATGAAGTAGTTAATTTCAAGCTATCCTACTATATAAACACTAAAGTTTTTGTTTAAAGCTTCTAAACGGTTAGAGTCCTCCTTTTACGTTTAAAATAGGCCCAAAGATGGTTTTGTGCTATTTAATTTTAGATTAAATCCATGGGATTTTTATGCCTTTTTTTAATACAAGGGCGCACCTGCTAGATAGAGTGATTTTACACATACAACTGGTAATTTAAGTTAAAAAGATATATTTCATAATTTTGAATTTATTATTGGTCTATGACCCATGATTTATTAATATTTAATCAGCTTTATTTACCTTCCAATTAAGTAAAATATTTCAGTCTATGATAGAACTCATTGTGACTGATTAATATATAAGCAGATTCCAATAAAATTTGTATATTAAACTGTACTTTTCAGGAGAGCACAGTCTTAATCCTGATTAAAAATGTCGGACTCTGAGGATTCTGAGGCTGAAAAATCAAGGAATAGTAATTTATAATATGTTCAAAATGCCTAAAAATCCAAAAGCAATTATCATTATCATAAAATTTAAATTAGTAACCTTTTTTTGTCTGTAGCGAAGGATCTCACTACCGCTTAACTGATATGGTTCCCCTTCATAGTGAAGCTTTTTATAGGTTTTAAGATGGTTTTATTTTATTTTAAATGATTAATTCTTGCCTCTTGGTATCGTTTTAGGCTATCTTATTTTGAGTAAATAAGTCTGGGTATAGATTTTGGCATTTTTTCTGTTTTCCATATCCCTATGAATATAGAGTCTTAGATGCTAGGGGTGCAGCCGCTAGTTGGTTTATAAAATGTTACAAGTAATAATGTATTATTGTAATTAGAATTAACTATATATATACACTGTAAAACTAAATATAATGTTTACATTTTGATGCTTCATTATAGAGCATTTGAGACTTTAATAATTTCATTTAAATGTTTTCATTATGAATAAATTACTCTTATTCAAGGCCTGGAAGTAAAACATCTGTTGGTTCAAACAGGCCTTCAACTGCATTCATTGATCCAAATGAGAGCAAATCCAGTCCTTCAAGCAGGAAAAGTAGTGTGATAAGTTCACAAAGCAGGAAAAGCAGTGCTCTGCTTCCAGCACCAAGTAGAGGGTCTAGTGCTTTATCACCACAAAGTGCTGGAAGCTCAAGGCCTTCAAGTGGAACAAGTGTGGCCTGGTCTGACAAAGAACCTATTAAAGAACAACCCAAGGAGGCTGTTGACAATGAATCATTTGTAGAGGATGGTGGTTCTTTGTATGAGGAGGAAATAGATGACAAACCTTTCAAGGGACCAGATGATATTCCTAAAGGTTGCTGGTACAAACTTACATCATGTCTTGTTCAACTTTGGTCTCAAAAAGGCGATGGTGAATCCATTGACAGAGAATTTGAAATTCGAACCACTATCCGTGAATTAGTCATCTATCTTCTTTTTGTTACAACTCTACTAGTTTTGACATTCAACACAAGCAACTTTAGGTATCATATGAATAATATGATAAGGCAACATCTTGAAGAAAAATTAGAAGATGTAGAACAAGTCCCTCAATTATGGCTTTGGCTTGAAAAGGAATTTATACCAGCTGTTTATAATGACAAATGGTATAACTCTGGAGAACTTGGAATTCCATGTCCTGATGGTTCTACAACAGGATCCTGTGTAAGAACTCAGGCTGACAAAAACTTCTTGTATGAAAATAGAATGCTTGGTGTTCCACGTCTTAGAATGCTGAAAGTGCGCAATGATTCCTGTTCAATTCCACCATCATTTGCTGAAAACATTGCTGTTTGCTATGGAAAATATAGTGAAGCAATTGAGGACAGAGGTAGATTTAGCCCTGGTAATCTTAGATTTACACATGTAGATGCTTGGAGGTTCCAATCTTCAAAAGAACTGGAAACTGGTAAATTCTGGGGAAAGCTTGGTTGGTATGGTGGAGGTGGGTATGTGCAGAATCTTCACACAACAAAGGAAAGATCTGAATCAATAATAAGAGAACTGAGAGAATTTCTGTGGATAGATCGTGGTACTAGGCTGCTAGTTCTTGATTTGACTTTCTACAATGCTAATGTCAACTTCTTCTCAGTTATCAAAATCTACTTTGAGTTTCCCCCAACTGGAGGATTAGTTAAGGGTATTGATATGAGAACTGTAAAGCTTGTTAGATATGTAAACAACTCTGATTATTTCACCATGGGATTCGAAGTTATTTTTTCGATACTTGTCCTCTACTACTGTGTAGAAGAATTGCTAGAACTCTCAAAAAAGAAATATGAGTATTTCAAAAATGTTTGGAACTGTATGGATATATCACTCATCTTGGTATCTCTGTTCTCAATAGGCTTATCTATTTACTTTGAGCTTGTCATTGGATTCTATCTAAAGCCTTTACTAGCTGAACCAGAAATGTTTGGTAATTTTGAGAATCTGAGTTGGTGGAATGAAATGGTCAGTATCATCTTTGCACTCAACATTTACTTCTGTTGGCTAAAGATTTTCAAGTATATCTCCTTCAACAGAACCATGGTGCAGCTACAATGCACTTTAGGAAGATGTGCTCCTGATGTTTTGGCTTTCTTGTTTATGTTTCAAATTATATTCATGGCCTTTGCCCAGTTTGCATACCTGATCTTTGGAACAAAGATTGACTATTTCTCTACAGTAATTGACTCTGCATTTACACTTATGAGAACTATGCTTGGAGACTTTGACTTCCCTGCACTTCAGGAAGCCCACTACTTTTTTGGCCCTATGTTTTTCTTTATGTATATTTTCATTGTTTTCTTCATTCTTCTGAACATGTTCCTGGCCATTATTAATGACACCTACAGTGAAGTCAAAGCTGAAATGGAAGAGAGCAAAGTTCAATTTGAGATTTCTGATTTCTTTGCTAGAGGATACAACAATATTCTGGGAGCTGTGGCCATGAGAGATAAGATGATTGATATTGAGAATGCTATCAAGTTGGCAAATGCAGATGGCGTTGTCACTTATGAAGAAGTTAGACAGGAGTTGAAAAAGTGTGATTTTTCAAATCAGGAGATTGAACTATTCTTTAACAAATCAGATGCAAATGGTGATGGACTGCTGGATATCAAGGAGAGTGGGGACTTTGTTGAAGACTGTTGTGATGATGATGTCGATGACATGTACAAGGATGAAAAAGGTGCTGCTGCAATGCTAAATGATGAAGAAAAAGAAAAGCCTGTGACCAATGCTGAATTTGATATCCTAGAGATTAAAGTATTGAAACTGGAGAAAACCCTTGGAACTGTCATTGACAAAATTGACAGTGTTCTGGAGAGAATGGAGGGATTTTCTTCAAGACCATTGACTTCTCAGAAGCCGGAGGAGGCTGGTAATGCTACATTTATGCTGGACATGACTGAAAATGGTCAGATTGAAGATTTTGTACCAGGGGACGGCGATGAGGGTAATGCTACATTCACTTAAACTTTACCACGAAGAATTTCGCATATGACAAAAACAAATATTATTTGTTTAAATTATTTTGCTAGAAATTCATTGCATAGTTCTAAAGAAGAAAATTCTATTACATTTATTTTAATATAACTTGAAAAAAAAGTAAATGGTGTGTTATTGAAAAAATTATTTATCCATTTATCAAAATATTTATCCACGTGTGTGATGTAAATCATTTTAATAATAAATTCATATTTTGAAAAAAAAGTGAATTAGCTTTAAAAATTTTGACATTTTATGCTATGTAAAGATAAAACATGAAGGATGACAACATAGGCGTCCAAGGGGGGGGGTAATGGGCCATTTGGCACCCCCAAACGATTTTGGGGGTGCCGTAGGCACCCCCAAAATTTTGTGAACAATACCCCCCCCAAAAAAAAATTACCCCCTCCTTGGGGGTGCCGTAGGCACCCCCAACGATTTTTGGGGGGGTATTTACCCCCCCAAACCATTTTGGGGGGGGGTAATTACCCCCCCCAAAATAAATGTTCTTTAAAAAATTTTTTTTGGGGGGGGTATTTACCCCCCCCCAAATTGAATGTTCTTAAAAAAAAAATTTTACTGTCCAACCATTTAAAACAGTTCTTAACCATGATAACAAAAAATTTAATAGTTTGATCATGTTTTATTTGCTTGGGCCTTTATAAGGGCTAAAACCATCCCGGGGATCTATGATGTAATTGTAAAGCACTGAAGATTCCATAAAATAGATACCTAACTAAATTAAATATTTCATTAAATAATGAAAAAGAATTTCTATAGGCGATTTCTTTTGGGAGGATGTCAGGGTGTCTCAAAACTAGTTATAAAACTTACCAGGACCTATAAGACGCTTCACTTTAAAGTAAAATCATATTGGTTCATTGGTTAGTGAGTTAATTATTGTATTTTTATGTTCTAAAGAATGAGATACTACTATATATTTGAATAGTAGTGGCGCCCTTAGCATCTAAGAACTCGTGTTTTCTAAAGGGTAAAAAGGGAGGAGAAAAATAGCCTAAAACCACTCAAAGGATTGACCTATAATAGTGTGGAACCATCATGGGATCTATGTGAAGCTTTCCTAAAAAGGAGAACTCAGTATTAAAAGTAATGAAATCTGAAGCTATAGTCAAATAAACCTTACTTACTACTTTATGTTATAAGATAGTACTTATTAACTTAATAGATTAGGTAGGTGCTTTTTTTACATAATTAAATTACCCCCCCCAAAAATTTTACCCCCGGGGTAAATTAGTTTGGGGGGGGGTAATTACCCCCCCCAACAGATTTGGGGGGAGTATTTACCCCCCCCAACAGACTTTAGGGGGGGTAATTACCCCCCCCAATCAAATTTTACCCCCGGGGTAAAATTTTGGGAGGGGTAAAAAAAAATTTCGGCGCGCTTCGCGCGCCATTTTACCCCCCCCAAACACGAATTACCCCCCCCCCTAAAATTTTTTACCCCCCCCAAAAAAAAAAGCTTGGACGCCCCTGGATGACAATATCCATTAAAGCGAAGCTCTAAAATCAGACAGTACAACAAACAAACATCAACACTTGAGGAGTGCTAGAACTTTAAAAAGCAGAATATTAATTTAAAAGTCTAAATAAATTGCAGATTGATTTGTTGCAAAAATGCAGAAATAAAGAATGCTGCTTTGGAATGTTTGTACATTTGAATGAATTGATTTTATAGGTGCTTCACTTAAAATAGTATACCTTTTTGTCCCGAAAATCATATTTAAACAATGCTGACGACAACATTGATAAAAGCGAAACTCTAAAATTAGGAAGGGCAAACAAAACATAACATTGAAGAGTGTTCAAACTTATAAAAAAAGAACAATAATTTGTAAGTCTAACTAAAATTGTTCATAAATTTGTTGCAAAAATTATAAATACAGAACACTGTAAAGAGACATTCTTTCACTTTTAGGATTAAATTATAGAGACGAGTTTTAGAATATCTTTGCTTACATAAAAATTTTTGTGAATTCATTAAATGTCTAAGAAATGTTAAATGTGATATTTAGTTAAATTTGTGAAAGTGCAGTTTTCTGCATTCCGTTGACGCACTCAAATATTCTGTCATAGCTGCAAAATAAAGAGATAAATTCATATGTAAAGTAACAGGATATATGTCTGTCTGTACAGAAAGATTTTGCTAACCACTGAACCAATATGGTTCTCCTAACCGTTTAATTTTCCCTGGGTCCTGGGTATTGTTTTTATATTTTTTCCTATGCAAGTCCCCCCCCCCTTTTTTTTTCATATGAGTAAAAAACATATTTTTAGCTCTCATGCGAGACCATACCTTACAGGTTACTTTACATTTGGGGCTCTACTATCCTTTCCTAACCCGAATTTTTCATAAAAAAAGTTGTTTATTTGTATGGACCATATGCGATATGAAGGTAACTTTTAGCCAGATATATAAAACTGTATACAACCTTTGAATTAATTTATTGTATATATCTTTATCCGTGACTCACACTAGGATTGTTTATTTTTCTTGACATCTAATATGACTTCATATTGCAAAAACAATTTTTATGCTAAAAATGGCACTGAACATTTAATTATCAAAGTACATATTAATAATATTTCAAGTATGGCTCGAAACCGATTAATTAACAGGTTAAACGGTTCTCGGCAATACTGAAAAATCATGTATAGCATCCTACTGCAGACAATTTTCCACGAATACTAATACAACAAAATCATTAAATTGAAACCAAATTTGTTACACGGGCTTTCAGCAACTAGGAGGCTGACAAAACTGGATAAATATTATAGTTTTTTCATTTTCATATCAGTGGAGAGCTGTCTATAATACAAAAAATTAACCTCTCCCCCTCCAAAAAAAACTTAAATTTAAATAAAAAAATAAAATCAAAAATTGGGGAGGTAGGTAATTTTTTCTAGGGGGCGTAGCCGCTGGTACTAAATAACTTGACAGTATAATTTAAGAATGAATTTAATTATTAAGATCTCTAAAATGACGGCATAATTAGTTGAAGGCAAGACAAACAAATGTTGATATTTTAATCAAATTTATTGAATATGTTTATTTGCTTATAAATTGAAAAGGCTTAGTTTCTTAGGAACATGCAATCACGGAAATTTGTTTTATAAAAAGTTGTGATTACAGACTATACGAGCTATTAGATGAACTGAAATTCAATATCCGAATGTGTACACAATTTCCTTATGTGTACACAATTTCCTCGGTATTTCCTCATCCTATCTTAATATTTACTGATAGCTAAAAAACTTCAAACTTCAAAAAAATCAAATTTGAATTTATAAATGATTTATACATTATACATTCAAGATTTTAATTTTTAAGATTTTGATTTCTTTTCTTTTTTTGAAGTTTGAAGCTTTTTTAGCTAGTAGTAATTATTGAGATAGGATGAGGAAACACCATGAAAACTGTGTACACATTCGGAAATTAAATTTCAGTTTATCAGCAATTAGTCAGGGAGTAAGGGAGGGGACAATGGGCAATTAATTCAATATAAGAGTTATCAAAGAAAGGGCATTAAATCCAGTTTAATCCAATAAATTTGTAGGAAATTATAAAGGGATTGTTAATTGAATAATAGATTTCCATAGCGTCATGTAAAGTGAAATCACAACTTGTTTTTGATGAAATATATTGAGGTTTTTTGGTGTGATTTTTATATTAAAAGATTATTGGACCCGGCCAGCTGCTAGCAAGAATATGACTGCCCCTTTTTATTCTGTTTATTTCCCTTGCCCCTTGCCCCCACCTCCCTTCTCCCTTCTCCCCGTCTGCTACATTCCAAACTAACACAACGAGTGTTTATTTCCCTTCCCCCCACTTCCCTCATCCCTTCTCCCCGTCTGCAATATTCAAAACATACATAACGAGTAGCGGCATTCTATGCACATTCCCTTTAAGCTAGTCCCCAAAGTCTGAGACTCCTAAAAATTGAATATTCGATCCATTGTCCCCTCCCTTACTCCCTGGCAATTAGTACTTATAATGTATGGTTTAAAACATCGTAGCTAATCTTTAACTAGTTTGGCTAGTTTATTGTAATTTTTGGTTTGTCAATGACAATGTTAATTAACATTTTATTTTTCCTATTACTATAATTGTACAAATATCATATTTATCTACTGTACCTTTATAACATTTCTTTTTAAAAGCGAAGATTTTCTATAATTAGGGTCGGTCCGTCTGTACGTCCGTCCGTCCGTAATTTTTCGCTAATTTAGGCATGTTAGATTGTCCTATTGATTTCAAACTTTGCATGGTGATTCCTGTAGTAGTTAGGTACGAGTTAGAAAGCGTAGCAACTCTATAATCATTACCAGAATGTCCGTCCGTCCATTTTAAACATGTGGATTTTTTTACTTTTTTAACAACAAAATTTTATGTGATCTAATAATCCGATTGATCTGATTTGTGGTATACTGATTCCTTGGACAACAAAGTACAATATTATAAGCGAAGCAACTCTATAATCAAGTCCTAAAAATGTAAGTATGTCCATAAACAATATTCTGTATCAAGCAGTTTTTCAACAATTTTACTTACAATTTTGCTTCGACATTTATATTCTGATTATTCAGTTCTGACACTATACAAGTGTTAGTGTCCGTTTGTCCTACCGTTTCAGTGCTTCGCTTTTATGGATGTTGTCATCCTTGTTCTTTAAAGATTATTGGGTTGTTATTGCTGCACTGTCTATTGGTATAGTTGTCTTTCAAAAAGACTAAAACAAAGTACAGAAAAGGCAACGTGTACGTTTATCTACATTTTGAAAGTTTTATTAATGGATAATGTGAGAAATTCTGGCATACCCTAATAAAATGTTTCTCCCAACTGGCTAATATAACGACCCTCCCCAGATGAAAGACCCCCATCCTCTCCCCTGACCATGGAGGAACGTATTAACTAATATCTGAGGACTAAATTATCAACCTAAATTAACGACAAAAATTCCTCTGTCACAATAACCACATATTCTATATTCAATGTTTTTTTAACCTGCCTACGGAACTAGCTTATTGTTTTGATTTGAAAACTGGAGGGAATTTAGAAAAATATTGTGTTAAAATGTTTATCTAACATTTAGGGAAAGTTACCCTTTAGTCAGTGATCGGCAGCTGCAGCATATAAGAATTTTCAGCCGCAACAATGCAGATCTATGGTATAGATGTATATACAGATAATTTCCTGCCCCCCATTTCCGAGGATCATTTTCGTCTGCTAGTAAATTGTTTTCTGCTACTTTGCTGTGTTAATATTCCCGACACTATTGGTATATTTTCAAAGACCTTATTGAGAGTCGGAACAAGTTCCTTGGGATGGGGACATACAGTTATCTAACCCCTTCCTCCTCTAGTGTTTTACTCTAATCATTGAACCAACAACACAGCGACGAAGCTGCGTCCTGGTTATGAAGATGTAAAAGAAGCCAGACATTTGTATTAACCAGCTAAAAAAGGGGAAGGATTAACCCCCCCCCCCCCATTTTTTCTAAAAAATATATTATAAATATACCATCGAAAGGGTTATCACCCCCTCTCCTCCCCGTCTCTATCACAGTTTTCGATCTTTTCATTAAAAGAAAAAGACAACCTCGCGGCTAGCGAGCCCTCCTTTGTAATTAGCAATAACTTAGATTTATAAATTGATTAACCTTGTTAAAAGCAAAGCTTTTTATCCATTAGCGTCTATAGTTGTAGATTACATTCACTTTAAATATTTTACAAAACTAAGATAACATTAACAAACAAATTTTAAAATAATAAAAGCACCATAATTGAAAATATACTTGATTAAAGCAGCTTATAGTGCCTATAAAGAAATAACGTCATACAATACAAATGGTCGATGATAGCCCAATAAAAATTTTACCATTGGTCTATATAAATGTATACTGGCCTAAATTGGTCATTTGTACTGTATTACGTCATTTTTTATAGGCAATATAGGCTGCTTCACTTCATTTTAAGACAGAAAGTGGCGTATAAATAAAATTTCTTCTTAATTTTTCACCACTTGAATATTCGAAGTATGGGCTTGTCGGCGTGGCAGGGAGGGGGTGTCAAACCCCTCTTAAAAGATAATTCCCTCATTTTTAAATCCCCAACATGGTTTACACCCAATCTGGCAAAATCCTGTTCACGTTCCGTAATTCAAAGGCTATCAAATAAAAGCAATCTTTGTTGTAACAAGTAAGAAAATATGCAAACAAGCGAACAGCATAATACAGTTAATTACATCAGGGATCTAAAGGGATAAGACAATGGATGATAAATTGATGTACATCCCCAAAGATGATACACAAAATAACACCTTATGTAATTAAAATTAGTGGTTGAAACGTTAGGACACTTAACTTAATGAACAAACTAATCAAAATTCAATAAATTTTCAAAGAGTTATATGCTAACGAATAAGAAAACGTTAGTATAAAATTTTGGGTCCTAGTGTAATTACAAGCTCAATGTTCACTCCTTCCCTGTGATCACATACATACATGTTGTTATATTCAAAATAAACTAGGTAAAGGGATAGTCAGGGATAAGTCAATGACCTGTAAATTGATAACTCTTTCTATAGTTATTGGTTGAAACGTTTGGACACTACTTATTTTGAAGTGAACAATCAAAATTCAATAAAGTTTCTGAGTAAACAAAAAAGATAAAGGGGTTATAAAACTTTGGGTACCAATGTAATTAATAGCCTATAACCTATAATGAAAGGAGTGGGGACAAAACACCTAATTTAAAAATACCTAATTTAAAAATGCCTAATTTTATAAATGTCTAATGTGACAAAACACCTAATTTATAAATACCTAATTTAAAAATGTCTAATTTAAAAATACCTAATTTTAAAAATGCCTAATGTGACAAAACACCTAATTTTAAAATGCCTAATTTTATAAACACCTAACTATAAATACCTAAGTTTAAAAATATCTAATTTTAAAATACCTAATTTAAAAAAACCTAATTTTAAGCATATCTTAAAACTGTTGTTGAATATATTAAACCGGCGGCTATGCCCCCTAGAGTCCTCGGGAGCGATTGCAGTGCGGAGGGGAATTTAATAAGTCTGGGGGGGGGGAGTGGGTTATGACCCACCTCCAAAATTTCAAAATATAGTTCGAAATAGAATATGTACGAACGGACCAACCCTAATGATAGAAAAGCTTCGCTTTTAAAAATAAAATTTTATGATTAGTTTGTGGCACCTCACATGAGCAGGGTTGTGCAAAACCCGGTTTTTTTTTAATACCCCAGGGCCGTGGGTAATAGGGATTTTACCTGGGTTTTGGGGGTATTTTGGGGTTTTTGGGGTTTTTACTGTAAAAGCTAGAATAATATAAGATATTTAATTATCTATAATACAAAGTAGCTTGATTCTTGTCCCTTAAGATCCCAGTAACCACTGAACCGGTTGGATTCTACTCTTCAGGGAATATATAATGGTTTTAAGCTATTTTCTTGAGGGATGGGAAACCGACCCCCAACCTCCCCCCAAAAAACAAAAAAAATCCCTCAACTTTGTTTAAGGCAGTTAATTGAAAAGGTTGCAAAAATTATTTTTTTTTTAATTGCCTATTGGGGTAAAGCCCATAGATGCGAGGGGCGAAGCCACTAGTATAATATATGATAGACGAGTCTTTCTATGGCGCAGCGAGTTTCATAGTATTTTCACAGTAGCTTTTCTCTTATTTCTACCCCTGCGGGGTAATCATTAACCTTTAGCTGTAGCATCGCTTTCTTTGGGGGTGATAGTTGACCTGACCATCCCCCATTTTAGTTCTAGTTTTTAAAGATTAAAGAAATATAAAAAACGGGGGGAGGGGGGGGCGGATTTTTTGAATGGGCGATTTCTCATTGGAAGGTGTTGGTAACCTCCCCAAAAGCATTATAAACCATGAACTACGGGAAGCTTCATTGTAAAGATGAACCATATTGGTTCAATGACTAGCAAGATCCTTCAGCCAATTGGATTAATGTTATCAATATTTTGAGTATTTTAGTGAAAAAAATAGATATTTCAGAATTAGGCATTGTTAAATTAGGCGTTTAGAATTAGGTATTTTTAAATTAGGCGTTTTTAAAATTAGACATTTTTAAAATTAGGTATTTTTAGTTAGGCATTTTTAGTTAGGCGTTTTTAAATTAGGCATTTATAAATTAGGCATTTATAAATTAGGTGTTTTTAACGTAGGTGTTTTTAACATTAGGTATTTTTAAACTTAGTTGTTTTTAGTTAGGCATTTTTAGTTAGGCATTTTTAAATTAGGTGTTTAGTCCCCACTCCTAATTAAAGACGTACATACCCTAAACATAGAAAAGCCTCTCGTTGTGTTACAATAATCTGAATGATAAGTGAACCATTGTTTCATATTTATCACAATAGCAGGAAGGGAGGGGACATTAGGGTGTTTTATATATTAGTCCCAAAGGCTTCATATTAACGCTTTCTTATTAGCTAGCTTAACAACCTTGAGAAATGTTATTGAATTTTGATTGGTTGGATTTAGTTAAATATTCAAACGTTTCAACCAATAATTGTAATCTACAGAAGGGGTATTTGGTGTATCATCATCTGGGATGTTCATCGATTTATTGGCCATTGTCTTATGCCTTTAGATCCCTGACTAATAGTTTCCTCACGAATTCATGGACTTATAATCAATTTTGCATCTCAATATTAAATAGTTACATTAAAGTAACCGGATGTCTGGGCATCTCTCTGTCTATAGGTTAGGATCTCTAACCACTTGACAGATATGGTTCTCCTTTACAAAGTAGCTTCTTATGGGTCCAGGGAATGTTTATAACTACCCTCCCATGAGATATCGACCCTGGAAAACAATAACCTCCTTAAAATAAGTGTAAATGCTTTTCTTCTAAAAATAAATTGGAAAGGAGGATCGACTTACTGCCTCCCCCCTTCTTTTCTGAAGAGCCCCTAGAGACCTCTAGCAGCGTACTGCTAGTAATATATATTACAGAATTTAACATTTGATTTTTTTGAGGATAATGTCAACAATTAAGAAGGATCTCCAAGTCTCCCTTGTTTGTTTAAGTCCCTAAAGGCTATGGGCAACACCACAGTTCTTTTTATAAAGAACTGGCGCTTACATTACAATTGTACAAAAGTTAATTCAAAATTGCATGAAACTCTGAGTTGCATAAGGAAAATTTAGATTTAAATACAGTTTTGTTCATATGTTATTTGTCAACAATTGGTTATAATTTTATGTAAATTATTTAAATATTTTTGGAAGAAAGACAAGTCATTAACATTATCATTGAAAATAATTGTGAAATATTATATTATATTCTATTATATGCAGTAAATGTAAGGAAAAACAATTATCTGTATGTGTCAATAGTAATCCCTATATAAAAGTAACAGGATGTCTATGAGTATGTCTGTCTGTGCGTCTGTCTGTTTGTACCTAGGGTTCTCTAGATGCCTCTAGTGAAAAATCTGTTTATTTTAAAGATTCGCTACTAAACCCTTTTAATGCTCAATAGGTTTTCAAGTTGCTTATTCATTGCTTAAACAGTTTTTTTAGCTTTTCTCTAAATGGTTTCAATTAGCAACAAGAACGTTATTATTAAAAATAGCAAATCAAAAATCCGTTAAAAAAGTAACAGAATGCATGATGTCTGTTTGTCTTGTGTACCGAAGGATCGTTCTAACCTGGGAAGGTTTAATTTTTTTGGGTGGGGGAAGGAAACCACCAAATCTCCAAAGATAAATCACCCCTAGAAAAAAATGACCCTCGAAAATAGTAAAACCTGTAGGAATATTTATGTTTAATTTGATAGACAAATTTTAAGTCTTTGTTAGAGGTTATTATTACTTATTAATAATTGAGGACTATGAATAAATAAATACAAAATTATTGAACTTTTTCACTGAACAGTAAGTTACTCTGAGTTAAATTTTTTCTTCCTATTTTCACAGTAGCTTTTCTCCTATTTCTAGCCCCTGTGGGGGGCTCTAACCCTGCGGGACCAATTGCACAACCCTGCGGGGCAATCACCTAACCCAATATAACTTAACCTAACCTAAAATAACCTATCAAAAGCCATTTTGAAAATACGACGAATTGCCACGAAAGGGACTATAACCAGTTTTTTAGCTACGTAATTTTATTCGTTGGCTTAAAATATTTGGTTCCTTTCGTTAAAATTAATTTATTGGCTCCAAACTATAAGTGACCAAACTTCAAAAGCAGGGTTAATTTTGTTTAACATCATTGGGGATGTATATCAATTTATCGTCCATTGTCTTATCCCTTAAAATCCCTGTATTTTATAAAAAAAAAAAAAACATTATAAAAACAAAATAAATAGAAAATTATTAATAATACTAGCAAAATCACTAAAAATCACACAAAAATACAAACACTTTCTTAACTGCTAGGAAAAAACAAACTAAAGAGTAAAGATTCAAGAAAGATTTGAAAAAGAACGCTAAATCCAGAGTCTTACATGAAGTATCGGTTCCAAAAGCATGCTGTAATGGTTATTAACAACACTCTAACATACTTTCAAAGTCTAAAAATTTGCTGTTATTTCAGTAAATCCGCGGGATATGATGTAAGAAAGATGGGTAGAGAGAATGGGTAGGGATAGAGTAACATTATATGGGTATGAGGGGGGAGAAAGGGAGATCGATTTCAAGCCTCTGAATGTGTGAGTGTGTGTTTGCGTCCGGCCGCTCAAAATGCAAAGTCAAATGCTCAATTTTCGCCCTCTCCCCATCACCAGTAAATTTCGCCACTCCCGCCTTTTATCGACTTGTTAACGCAAAAGTTATTTAATCACCCTTCCACCTCGGTAGCGAGGATACACTATAATTATAAAGTTTAGTCTGTCAGTCCTTTAGGAGAAAGTTAAATGGAAAAAATAATGGATTTAATGTTACCTGTTTCTTAAAAAAGTATTTATTCGATGGCTTAAAATTCTTTAAAATTTAAATTATTCTTGATTTGGTTGTACAAGGCAGCAGTATCCAAACTCTTCTGTCAATAATTTAATATAAAGGTAGGGTTATTTTGTTATCATAATTGGGGGTACATTAATTTTTCTTCAATGGCTTATCGCTTAACCCTTAACGGTCGGGGGGGGGGGCGTTGAACGCCCCCCCATCCGGTTTTTTCTATCTCATTTTCTGTGTGTGAAAGATAAAGAGCCCAAACTGCTTGACTTTTTAAGTATGTGTATGACACATAACTGAGAGTTGGATTTTTTTGAATATCTCCATCCTGGCGGGCACAGGATGCCAGCAAACTTGGTAGGGTCATCCAGGTAAACAGCAAAAATATTTTTTTGACTAAAACAAAGCATTTTATCATACCAAAATACTAAAAAATCCTCTAGTAGTACATCCTTATATAAAATACAGGTGTTCAAGTCACTTTCAGGTTCCAGGTATGATCCTGCAGGTCCTGACCCTCCAGGTCTCCAGAAATCTTTAAAAGGCTCCTGTGGCCGCATTTTTTTACTTAGAGACTTCAAATTTTAAACTTAAGCTTTTTAAATATGTCTACATAACGTAATAAAATTTCATGAAGATCCGCCGCCGTTTTCCCGCCGACCGCCGACTGCGGCGGCTGGCAGCTGCCAAGTACAGCTGCGGCCGCTGAAATTTATATTTTGATATTTCAAATGTAAAATTTAAATAAAGATAAACATAAAAAATTTCTTCTAGATTCAAAAATAAGAAAATTACAGCCGTTTGAAATTTTTAAGTAAACAAAGACCTAAAAACAAAGGTTGTTAAATAAAAGGGTGAAGGAAGCGAAAATTGACTTAGACTTTTAAAAGGTCGGAAATTCATTATCAAACAGGGGACTTGCACAAAAAAAATTAGCCCTCTAGCTCTAATAGGAACTGAGATAATAAGGGGGGGCGTTGAACGCCCCCCCCCCCCCCCCGACCGATTAAGGTGCGGCAAGGGGCCCGACTGTAAAGGGTTAAGATTATTCGCTATTTCTAGTTGTTCAATTTTAGAAGTCATTGTCATTAAATCACTAATATGTGACATTTGTTACAGATTAGCTTCGCTTTGGAAGAAAAAATGAAATAGGATGTTTTATAAGATAAAGATAAAGGCGTAAAATTTTTTTCTGGTGGTTCATGTGTATTTTTAGGGAAAATTACTTTTTCTAGTCATAGCGGCCAGACCGCTCCTTAGCCACTTTTTAGCGGCCAGCCGCTAAATTTTAAAACAGCTGTAGATCGGCCAATTTTGCAGCTAGGATGGCCAAATTTTAGGACGAACTTTTATGATGAAAAACGGAAAATAACGGAAACCGCCATTTTCGGCGGTTACGGCGGTAAAACGGCGGTTGGCGGCGCAAATTAATATTTTATCTGTTTATTATTGCTCAAGGATTTACCAAAAAAAATTATAGTTATCTAGCTGTAATAGAGCCACGATATTCATGATAAATGTCTGTTTAAAAGCCGGACAAAAATCGGTCATAAAGTCGGTCAGGGAGCTGTCAAACGGTCATAACACCACTTTTCTCAGAAGCTCATTAATATCTAAGTATTCACCAAAAAAAATTAAGTTTCTATCTTATACACAAAAGTCATAATGTAGAAATTAAGATTTATTTAGAATTTTTTCAATTTTTTTTTGCTACCCAACCGACTTTGACCGGACACCACGACCGACACAGACCAGATATCCTAATAAAATCAACTCTTGCCGACGTATAATTACTAAACTTAAAAAGGCATGAAGTTACAGCTCTCCATCTTACCTACAAAAAAAAATGAGATTGAAAAAACTAGAGGGGGGGCTCTTTGACCCCCCCCCCCCGGATCTGTAATGGTTAATGATTCCTTTAATGATATGAGAAACAAAACTACTTGGGTGTATTTTATTAATTATCCTATCGATTCAAAATATTGCATGAAGATATTTGCAATAAAATGGTATAATATAGAATTCTATAACTTCATAAGAAAAAAGCAAATCAATTTTGTAATTGTTTGATTTCTGAAAGGATGATTCTTAGCACGATTAAGCAAGAAGTTATATCAAGCATAGCTTCTCTATTATTATATTTTGAGAAATAAAATAGAATATTTTCAAAATTATTAGCGGCTGCGCCCCTAGCATCTAGAGGTTCTGTATTCGAAGTGAGGACAGAAAAAAAATTACACAAAGCCAGTTTAGGACTTAGCTAAAAATAAAACTGTCTAGAACCTCTGTGGGAACTTAATCAGTTTAATAGTTATAAAAATCTTAAGCTACAGACCAAAACAAATCTTATTAATTATAGGATTAGTACTTTTTCTACTATTTGGTAATATTTGTTTGGTTTATACATATTCGCTTCTATGTATGTTGTAATCCTTGTATATACATTAATATAATGTAAAAGGGTGGATAAAACAGCATGACTTATTATACTTTGCTTTTTGTCTATTAGGGAACTTTTTGATTTACTCTCATTGTAACTAGAAGCTTCACCCCAAAAGGTGATTTGGTTCCAAACGGGAGGGATGGTACATTAAACTGTAAGTAATACTAGTACCCAATGTTTTATAACCACGTTATCTTATTATTCGTTGGCTTTAAAATTTGGTTACTTTCATCGAATTTTGATTTGGTGGTTCTAAACTAGCAGTGTCAACTCTTTCAAACAATTATCTTAATCTGCAATCGATCGTGTTCATGGCTCAATAAGTAACGCATCCGCTCGTCGCCGAGGAGGTGAAATGTTCGAATCTCGGGCCAATACCGCGTCATAACTAAAGACGTTAAAAATGGTTCCTATTGCTGCTAATATCAGGTTTCCCGACATAGATACTAAGAGTAGGGGAATGCCATGGCCCATAAACAGGCGCAACTCACTACCATGCACAGTTAGCACTACTCAGACAAAGGTCGTGCAATCAAAGGGTTGGTTGTCTGATGGATGTTACTTAACCTAATCTCCTTGGGTGTTAATCATCCCATTACACGTGGATGATGCTCTGAATTCTCTAGAATCCCGCCATTACGAGGTATTGGTAATAATCTGCAAAAGGGGTAATTTTATTTATCAACATATAGGATGGAGATATATTTATCGTCCATTGTCTTATCATTAAGATCTTTTTTTTATTATTTTTACTCAGAATCTATCAAAATTATGCCTCTAAAAGCAAACACGTTAGAATTTAGAATATCTTTCATCTGAGAACAAAATCAAAGAGTTTGAACAATTTTTATTTTGATTTATAACATCCTGTATATTTATGAGTTGTAATAAAAGGTTTTTAAGTTACAGAGGCGTGCAGAAGGTAGTTGTAGTGGGTTTACCCACTGCCCAGGCAAATTTTGGGGGATTGGTTACCCCCTATATTAAGGGTTTACACTCCTACACCCTTCTAAATTCCTTTCTTGACATGGGTCTAATTATTTTTGATGTATATTCCACTAACCAAATGATAGACTAAGGCTCACACCCCCTAAACTCTTCTGGCAATAAAGTAACACCTCTCTTGTTGTCTCTAATACAGCATTACCCCCCCCCCCCCCACCATATAATGCTCACACCACTCTCAATTGTTGGTTTAAGGTATGAATTAAAAATATTTTGTGTGATCATCATACCCATGGCAAAACCCTATGCACGCAACTGTTATTAGTAGAAGTAGCACAGATACTGTATTGTGAAGGTTAGTCTTTAAGTCGTTACATTCAAGGAAGTTAAAGAAAACGACTAAAGCCTTGATTTTGCTTTGATGTTATCTAAATTACTAGCGGCTGCATCCCTAGAATCTAGAAGCCCTGTATTTGGAGGGGTAGGGACAGGAAGATATTTGAAAAATATCCTAAAACCATTCCAAGACTTTAATCTGAGAATATATAGCCAAAACTATCCAATAACTTACGTGAAGCTTCTTAAAACGACCAAGCTAATATTGCTTGATTCACTTCTACAAGAGACAAAATGAATTGAAAATGATTGCTAAAATCGAAATATATCTTCATGTCTTAGAATAGTGTATTTTTTTAGGTTGAAAAAACATTTGTTGTTTAAAATTGACAGCTTATTGTTGCTGCGCTATTTGTGAATATTTTTAAACAATTCTTTTTAATTTATTTTACAATTTTGTTTAAATTTATAAAAATATTCTTGATACTCTTAATAATAGTTACTCTATGAATACAAAATCAATATTGAAAGTAATTTTGATCAACATAAGATAAACTTTTTCTTATGTTGGTTGCTCATCATACCAATATATTTGAAGTTTACAGGATAAAGAAACAGATAGTATAGTTTAGTTAGGATCAGAATAATGGATTGTCGTAAATTTCGTAATTATAGGAAATTAAGGAATGGGGGGGAGGGGTGTTAAAAAAAGAATATGTAGTAGGAATATTAGTAAATTATACTGGTACCCAAAGTTTTATATTCACGATATCTTATTCGTTGATTAACAAACATTGGTCACTTTTATTGAATCTTAATTGGTTTGTAGAACAGTGTCCAAACTCTTTCATGAAATACCATAATCTACAGAAAGGTACATTTTGTTTATCATCTTCGGAAATTTTGTCTTATTCCTTAAAAATCCCTGTTTAAACTAGTGCATTTTAAAAGTGTCTATGTATTTATCCATGACAATTTACTTATTTAGATGTTGTATAGATAAATTATGACTCATAAAGAAGGTTCATCATTACTCACAAAAGCGATTCAATAGCTGAAAATAACCACCTATAATTTAACCCATAAAGTTCGAGAAGTGTGAAGAGTTGGCCCCCCTACCTTAACTTTTTTTATCCTATTTTACATGTGTGAAAGATAAAGAGCAATAATCAACCAAATTTTTTCCAGAAGCGATTTATCTCGGGAGGGCGGGGGCATAGACGTCCAAGGGGGGGGGGTAAAAAAAATTTGAGGCGCGCTTCGCGCGCCATTTTACCCCCCCCCCCCAAAATAAAAAGCTTGGACGCCCCTGGGCGGGGGTATCTTTCCAAAAGTTGTTAAAACTCTGTCCAGCAGTTAGCGAGATCCTGCACACACACACAACTAGACATACTCATGGATAATGGAATACTAATTCCTAGGACAACAAATGTTATAAGCGAAGCATCTCTATATTCAAGTCCTAAAATGCAAGTATGTCCTTAAACATTAATTATTAATGTTTATTATCCTGTATTTATTCAGTTTTTCAACAAATTTATTTACAATCTTTTTCGACTTTTATACATTTGTGTTCTGATCATTTATTTCTGACACTCTACAAGTGTTAATGTTCGTTTGTCCTACTGTTTAAGAGCTTTGTTTTTATAGAAGTTGTCATCCTTGTTAGATAAGGAATAACCATTTTGAGACCGTCACACGGCATAGTATAACTAGTTGAGTTGCTACGCATCCTTAAAAGTCGTTTCTAACTCTGTTTATTTATGAAAGTGATAGTAGTTTGCAAAAGCTATTTGCGTATATGCAAATTTAATAAAATTTTTCTTGTAGACTGATTCAACCAAATTGATTTCGCCCACTCACCTGTCTGAGGATAGATTAGACCATGTAAATTTAGACTTTATATAAGACAATGGATATAGAATATGTGGATATATTGACAGGGGAAGCTTTGTCGTTAATTAATGTTACTAATATGCACCTCATTTATTGGTCATTTCGTTCATCCAGTAGGAGGTGAGGGGATTGGGTAAAGGTGGTGGATGGGGGGTATCGTTATTTTAGCCAGCTGAGGGTATCCCTTTACTAGAGTACATGAATATATGGTGCAACATTCAAGTAATAATATATCGTACAGATATATCAGTACAGATAACGATTATAATCGGTACAATTTAAAAAGCGTAGCAACTATATAAACAAGAAAGTTCGTAGGTTTATTTTAAATATTGTGTTTTTGGCTTTTAAAAAACAATACTTTGTATGATATAATCAATTAATGTTTAAAAGTAGTTCATAGTAAAAGTAAATTATCATAAGTTAAGCAACTCTATAATCAATTTTAAAGTATAAGTAAAACCTTAAGAAGAATCCTCAATTCAAGTAATTTTGGAAAAGAAAAATATGAACAAGGATGACAACATCCATAGGTATCGAAGCAAAAAAATTATGCATTAGAATTAATTATTGTCAAAAATAGGAATATTAGAGAGAGAAAAATCACGAAACCTTTTTTTATTTTTACATTTCAGTCAACAACGGTCAATTTAATTTGAATACTACAAACCTAAATGATTTTGAAAATCGAACCAAAAACACCAAAGATATAGGGAAATATGTAAAATAGAAAAATAGCAAAAAACCTGCTTAAAAGTAGTCCTTCTGCCCTAGGAGTTTTATGCTTAATAATGCTTCATATTGATGAAAATGTTGACAAAAAGTATCTTCTATAAGAGCCGAGAAAAAAAAGATATGAGGAAAAAATAAAAATAGCTAAAAACCTGCCTAGGAGCAGTCCGACCGCCATAAATTCGTCCTACTTATCAAAAATATAATTATTCTTGATTTATAAAAATTTACTAATTTAAATATAAGAATTCCTAAAATAATATTATTTATTTTATAAGGTACTTATGTATTTGTTTGTGTTTTGAATAAAGATTTTAAAGATAAAGATTTTTTGAACACAGTAAAAGTGTCGGACTGATTATGACGTAAAAAAATTAGCCAATGAGAGGCCATTATTGACCAATGGTAAAATTTATAGTGGCCTCTCATTGGGTATTTTTTTACGTCATTATTAGTCCGACAGTTCTACTGTGTTCGATTTTTTCAATATTTTTTACATGTATTATGATAGACCTAGTTAACCTTCGATAATGAAATGAAATTAACCAAATAAAAAAAAACATTATGTCAATAGGTACTAAGATAGCATTACAAAACCACCATTAAAAAAAGAGAAGCTTAAAAAGGATGGTTAATAATAAAAATCAAGGATGACAAAATCCATGTGTAGCAAAGTACAAACAAATCTTGGATAAGATTACAGATTACAGAGATTCAAAGAATATTTGTTGAAATCAATAATAGATTTAAGAAGAGAAAAAATCACGGTACATTTCTGACATATTTTTATACTTTTTAATATTTATATTTTGTATGATTGATGACTGACAGTAAATTATGTACTATATGCTCAAAACAACAGAAAATTTAATATTTATATCATTCTCAACAAAACTTTTGAAAATCGGACCAAAAACAGAAAAGAAACAGAGAAATATGTAAAAAAAAAAATTTAAAAAGTTAGTTATCCTTTCATATACAGATACAAAATCCCTTAGGACAACGATAAATTTAATTTTGTTACAAAAAAAATTAAGCAGATCAAAAAGACCGAAGATATGGGGGAAAATGCAAAAAAATATAGAAATAGCCAAAAACTTGCTAAAAAGCAGTCTGGCCGCTATAATTGATTATTCTCCATAATAATGGCAATCTTGAAAAATAATTCCATTCTTCTAACTTAAATAGTAGCCGAGAAAATCATATTTCCCTCTACTAAATCCAAAATTCAAGGATTTCAGTCTTGAAAAAAAAGACTATAGTGTAAGTCGTCTTTTAAGCATGAAATTACTTTTTATGATCATAATAATTGATGTAGTATATCTATAATACAAAGTAGAATGATGTCTGTCTGTCCGTCTGTCCTTTAAGATCTCGGTAACCACTGAACCGATCGGATTCTACTCTTCAGGGAATATACCTACTGGTCCTGTGGCGGTTTTAGGCTATTTTCTTGGAGGGTGGAGGGTATTTAAAATTAGTGGTGGAGTAAGGGCTTCTCCACAGGTACTTATTTTTTTTCATTAATTACCTCTTGGGACAAAGCCCCTAGAGGCTAGGGTCGAATCCGCTAGTATTATATATAGTATATATATTTGGATATTACGACAGGGGAAAAATTGTCATTAATTGACAACATGGAACTGGTTTATGGGTCAGTTCGTTCATCCAGTAGGTGTGGAGGGGATGGGGTAAATATGGTGGAAGAGGAGAATCGTTATTTTAGCCCGCTGCAAGTTACACTTTATTAGAGAACATGATAATCTGAGTGTGGCTGCGGCTACATCTTCTGTAAGCCGCACGGCTGATTGCTGCTGTTGCTGAGGGTGGCTGCGGCTGACTGTGGCTAAAGCTTTGGGTGGCTGCGGCTTCGAGTGGCTTATGTTTTCTTGTGTAAAGTATATTATGTAAACTAGTTGAATATCTTAGGATTAGAGTTATTATTCGGCCCCGGGAAATTATATCGTCGAAAAATTTCGTCCCTCGTATTATGCATTATATCAATAAATCGTATATAACAAATAAATTTGAAAAAGTTGTTTGTCTGCTAGAATTTCCTTTTAAAGTTAAATTATGGGGTCAGTTTGACCATCTAGATCTACTATATTTATTCTCGGTATGAATATACAATTTACATATATGTTGGATTATTATCTAAATGTCAAGAAAATTTAGCTCGGGGACTTTTCTGTTTGTAGTAATTAAATTGACTGATTAATTATTGCTTCAGTCAATGTCACAAGGGCCGCAACCGCTAAATTCTATTCAGCTTTTTCGCCACAGCCACCACTTTTGCTTGTGGACTTTTTTTAAAGCACAGCCACAAAATTAAAATTTAGTACTAGCCGTAGTAATGTAATTTTGTAGAAAAACATTGCGGATTGTAGGAAGCTGCAGCAAGGGACGTCCAGGCTTTTTATTTGGAAGGGAGTAAATTGAAGGGCTTTAATGATTTTAGGGGGTAATATAATGTTTTTCTAAAAACTTTGAGGGGGCCAACATGAGGGGTTTAAAAGTTTGATGGGGGAACACTTTTTATTGACACCTTTTGACGTCTATGGCCGTTCCGGCGTTTAATAATGTGGTCCTTTCATTGTATTGGCGCTATATATTTTGATCAACCGCCGCCGCCGAGCCATACTAATAAAACTGCGGCTCATAAATCATGATACAAGTTTTTTTTGTTAAGATTACAATGTTCAAATTTCATATACTTACATTAATCGATATATTTATGCTTGGATCTTGCACCAAATTTTCATTTAATCTAATAAAGTGATGCTCGCAGCTGGCTAAAATAACGAAATTCCTCTTTACCTCATCCCCTCCCTTTCCTAATGAACTGACCAATAAATAAGGTCCAATTATCGGCAAATTTTCCCATGACAATATATCCACATATATCCTATATCCATTTATACATTGCATGTGTGTGAATTAGAAAATTATTAATGTCAATTTTATGCCAGTTTTTTAAAATAAACTTTTACATATTTTCAAGAAATATACATTTTATTTCTTTTATTCTATATATAAACAAAATTTTGCCTTTTTATTACTGGAATACAAACACTAGGAAAAAATCACAAAACCTATACAAAAAAAGCTTTTTAAAATGATGTGATATTGAAGCACAATAAAAATCATAAAAACGGAGGAAAAAATGTTTTTGAAAGCTGAGCATGTTAACACCTTAGTTAAACCAAAGGGGACAGTTATATTTGGTTATTCTTTAACCAAGATCTGTCATATTAGTTAGAGAGTTATCATAGACAGTTGGACCAAGATGTCTTTCTTCCTAGGGATCTAAAGGGATAAGAATAAATTGATATACATCTCCAATGGTGATATACAAATTATCACTTCTATAGATTACATTTAGTCGTTGAAATGTTTGCACACTCAAGATAATAAACCAACTAATAAAAATTCATTAAGTCTCCAAAGGTGTTGAGAAAACGTTTTTACAAACTTTGGGGACTAGTGTTATAGACAGTCAAATGTCCCCTCCCTTCCTGCTTTCTTCTACTAAGTAAGTTAAAGATTAATAACAAACTTGTGCAGTTTTCTAAAAACGTTCTCTCATTCGCTGTCTTAAAAGCAAACTTTTTAACCACTAGTTTTAAACACTAAACGGTATAATTTTGTTTCTCTTAATTAGTGACTTAAGGAATGTCCTGAAAAACTTTTTCTAATCAAAATGTGAAGTAAATTGTTATGGGAATCATCATACAAAGTTTGAAATCAATAGTACATTTCTATCCTGTTTAAATAAACTAAAAGAGATAACTGTTCAAGACGGAAGGACGGACGGACGTACAGACGGACCAACCATAATTAAAGAAAAGCTTTGCTTTAAAAAGTCCTTGTTTCAATTTAACAACTCATCAATGAAAATTTATTATTTGCTAATTAAGGTAACATATGTAAGATGCAATAACTAACAAGGATGACAATATATATAAGTAGTAAACCACACGAATACAGAAAATCAAAATCTTTATTAGAATCATTAGAAATTTTATGTTAAAATACCATCATTAAAGATCGAAGGATTAAGTGCGTTATTGGTATTTAGTATTTAGACTGACATAAAGTCGAACTATTAAACAATTTGGATTATGAGTAGCTACGCTACTAAATGAGAATGCACTATCTTTGTTGAGACACAGATTAATGATCAGTCTATCTAAGTTCTGTATACTAATTGTAGTTACATCAAAACAAGGATGACAACATCCATTAAAGCTATGAAAAAGTTAGGTCAAACGTACATTAACAAGTGTAGTAAGTTAAGGACATACTTACATTTTTACGACTTTAATTATAGAGAGAGATACTAAGTATTGGATTTCGTTGTCCTACGAATTTTTCGTTAGAAAAATCAGATTAATAGGATAATCATTTCAAACAAAATTTGTAAAAAAAATTAGCATGTCTAAAAGAACGTAAGGTCTTGCAAGTAACGATTATTGAGTTGCTACGCTTTCTAAAACGTACATAACTATTAAGGAATCATTCAAAGCTTAAAATTAGAGGAACAATTCTAACACAATCAAAACTGGATCAACTACAGTTGGAAGTCATTTCAAGGCCCAAGGACACAATCTACAGGACTTGGAAATTGTCCCAATAGAGAAAATAAGAAGCACAGACCCCTGGATACGCCTAGCTAGGGAAAAACTTTTGATTAGGTCTTTTGATTCTGCTCTCAATAAAATTGTGTAATTTGCTTCACCCAACAAACATTTAATCATTAATCA
This sequence comes from Acartia tonsa, assembly GCF_053477335.1. Taxonomy (NCBI): domain Eukaryota; kingdom Metazoa; phylum Arthropoda; class Copepoda; order Calanoida; family Acartiidae; genus Acartia; species Acartia tonsa. The sequence continues at coordinate 27,911,805 of NC_137268.1, read as the reverse complement.
AACAAAAAAATCCTTTTTTCAAACAAGACCCATCTTTCCAACAAATTTATTTTTCAACACATAACATTTGTTTGCAGTTTCAGAGATCTACTAAAAAACCCTCATCATTTAGTTTGTAAAAAATATTTTATTTCTGAACATTTCTTTAAACTCAAATTAACTGTGTGCATTTGCAAATTTTTATAAAAAAAACTTTTAAAACACAGTTAACATTTCAAAGGATTAAGCTTCTTTGATATTCAGGTTATCCTTAAACACAAATCAATTGTTTGCATCATCAAATTATACTTCCAAAATTCTCAAATAAGTCAACATTTTATACCATGTAGTTTTCATTTCATGTTTCATCAAAAAAATGTACACATTTTTTCACTTTTTTGGTTAATTCAAAAGAACACCAATTCTTCCTCCATCCTAAAACCTAAACAAAGCAGGATATCATAAAGGATAAAAATTTTCCCATCTCAGGAATAACTCCACCCATTTTTTTAACAGATTTCAAAATCCAAATCTCCACCCATGAACAACCAAGGACAAAGATAAATTCACAACCTTTTCATAACCCCCCCCCCCCCACTCCTCCCACTTTTTTGTCTCCTCCCAGTTTTTCTCTGTCTCCGCCTTCAACCAAACTCACCATCCAAAACTCCGCCTATTTCCTCACCATCAAAAAAATTCCTTTAATAAAAACTATGCCCCGCCCCATAACTCAAACAAGGCCAAGAATTATTCCCTACTCCTCCTGTTTAAAAAACTAATGTTTTAATCTTTTATTTCAAACTTTTTCAGTAGTCATCTGTATTCTATGGTGATACCTAAGATTCAAAATAATTTGTGACATTGTTCTATATAAATGTATGTTTAATATCTTTGATCATATTTGCTGTTATCTAATGTCTCATGCCTATATTTTTTTAGACAAAATGAATTGAAAATGATTGCTAAAATCGAAATATAAATTCATGTCTTAGAATAGTGTAATTTTTTAAAAATAGGTTGAAAAACATACTAACTTTAAAATAGGAACAATTCTAACAAGCCTAAATTACCGAAAAGATTTAACATTTACTTACAGACAGACGTACAGACCCCAATTATTGAAAAGCTTCGCTTCTAAAAAAAAAAGCTAGAGTTGCTACGCTTTCTAAACCTTATAGAACTTGTAAGGCATCGTCCAAAGTTTGAAATCAAATGGACAATTCTAACAAGCCAAATAAGGGAAAAGATCTAACGGTTACTTACAAACAGACCCTAATTATTAAAAAGCTTCGCTTCTAAAAAACAATAAGTTGTAGTGATAAATATTCTTACAACACATTTCATACTTAGCATCGATAACATAACTTTCAAGTTATATAATTAAAGCATTCATGTGTCATCTTGATGTAAGAAAAGCATTTTATTATAACAGGGATCTAAAGGGATAAGACAGTGAAACGTTTAGACACTCAACTTAATGAGCCAACCAATCAAAACTCCGAAAAGTTGTTTATAACGAATAAGAAAACATTATTGTAAAACGTTTGGGACTAGTGTAATAAACAGCCCTTTGTTCTCTATCTCTCTGGTATTATAAGGTTTTTTATTAGCTCTACCACCAGTCTGCAACCAGCTTGATAAGGGTCATCACTCCCCCCCCCCCCAGATACACCCGTCTAAATCAGCCAGGGGAGGATCAAGGGACGGACCGACCCTAATTATAGAAAGCTTCGCTTTTAAAAACTCTAAATATTAAGATCATCGTAAATAATTTTTAATTACGTTTAATTTTCCGGATGGCTAATTATTGGTCAGATTTTCCTAATTTAAATTTCTATAATTATTGAGTGATACATTTTTTCTCACATTGAAGTATGGGCCTTAATAGGACGCTATCTCCTTTGATTTTGTATGATTACTGTTTTACATGACTTTAATATGAACCTAGTATTAGTGTCTAACTTTTTATCTTTGTGACGTAACAAAAATCGAAGGATGAGAGGGGAGGTGGGAAAGGAAACCCCTAAAAAAGAGATGGATTTTTGTTACGTCACGAAGATAAAAAGTTAGACACTATTACTAGGTTCCTTTAATATTATAAACCACTATGCATCGAGTGGTTTCATTCATTCATTAGAGCACTACCTCCCCCCCCCCCCCCCCCCAAGTTTGAAATAAACTGAAATAAGGAAGGGGTGATAGTTTATGTTGAGATACCGCAGTTAAACCCTTTAATATTTTAATATTTTTGTCAAATGAATGGTCAGACGGGTTTCTGTTAATGATAAGCACTTTGAGAGTAAGCTCCGAGCCTCAGAGTCTAGGATGGTTTCTTCATCACTACTTTTAAAAGAATCTAAAATCGATTATTCCCATATAAGAAGCGCCTATTTGCCGTTTGGCCTCTAGGAGCCTTTAAAGTTCTTACTTTTATGACGTAATCTTTTACAGCAACATTAGTTATAGGTTAAAACTCAAACAAAATATAAAGTGTATTTGTATAAACAATTATTTTAATTATAACACAGGAAATTTGATTAATCCAAATACTAAGGTATTAGAGATTCCCTTTTCCTTAATCAATGCTTGGTTATTTATAAACCTTCCGGTTTCATTATAGTTTTCAATGCATGGCTGATGACAGTGGCGGTTCTCGGCAACATGGATAACTATACTGCATCCGCTCGTTGTCGAGAAGGTGATAGTTTCGAATCTCGGCCCGACACTTCTTCTAAAGGCGTTAAAAAAGATTCCTACTGCTGAATGACAGGAGCGCGAATGCCAGGCGCAACCCGTAACCATACAGTAACAGAGTAACCAGTAACTTCCAGATTAAGGTCGTTCAATCAAAGGATTTGTTTTCTGAAGGACGTTTGACCATATAACATAATTAAGCAAGGCTTGTTCGAGGCTATATCAACATGATATATAAGTATGTATACCAACAGACAGAACAAGTGAGAAAAATAGGAGTGCTTAAATATATATATATATGTAATATTCTTTTTGTAATTAACCCCTGGGGCCAACAAAACAGGAACAAATGCTCTTTAGCTCTCCTTGTCCGAAGTCCCTACTATTTTTTTGGTGTTTAGCTTCTTATGGATGTTGTCATTTTAATTCAAACATATAATAAATATCAGCTAGACAAACAATGTATCTTGCTAAAAGTTGTTCATTTATGTTACCTACTTAAACCTAATTGAGTTTTTTACTAACATCTTTCCGCTTTCGCAATTATCCTGGAAAAGGGGATACGTCAGTTGGAATACCTTTGTATTTAGCTGATATGATCTGCCTAAAATAGTCTAAAACCAGCCCATGTCATTAAAGAGCTTCCCTGAATATTGACCATTAGGAAATCCTATTGAACAACTACACACAACTTAATACTTTAAGTTTTAAAAAACAATGTTTTTTTGATCTAATGAATTATAAATATAAAGATATTTGATTTCCGTCACTTTTGATTATCCTTTAATTTTTGCAAAATTCCTTAATTTCCTTCATAGTATAATGTCTGTGTAAATTAGAGTTCTGTAAGCTTACATGTAATGTGGAAGCGCATCCGCTAGTTGTGGGGAATTGATGCCTTTATACGTCTAATCATGAATTAAAAACATTAGCGATGCACTGCGCAGATGAAAATGGGTAATGTCTTGGCCTGTAAACTAATAAAGCACAAACTATGCTTAGTTTATACTTCTATATCAAGTGTTTGTGCTTTTAAATGCTTTAAAAACTATTTCAAATTTTATTAGTTATTAGGTTATTTAGTATTAACCATTCATATACATATAATGTCAAAATTGTAAATATGATAATCTTGATTTTTAACCTCTTTGACCAAATATTTGTATGTGATATAATTAACCTATTTATCAGATTTTTTTCATACTGATTCCTGTTACAACAAGGTACAGTGTTATAAGAGAAGCATCTATATAATCCCAAAAAAAGTAAGTATGTCCATAAACAGTATACTTTTGCAACAAATTTACTTGTAAAAATTTGTATACTTATTCAGTTCTGACACACTACAAGTGTTAATTTATGTTTGTCAGACCGTTTCAGAGCTTCGCTTTTATGGATGTTGTCATTCTTGTTTTCCCTATATTTACATTAACTTATATGTGTTATTACTGTAAGCGGTCCTAAAATTTAAAATTGTCTTACTCAAGAATAAATATGATAATAAACGACTTTTATAGCTGAGCTGATAATATTTACCGGGTAAAAAGAGAAGTAGATTAATTAAAGAATATGTGCATTTAATACAATTTCCACTGTTTTAAGTGTTCTATGTAATATTGAATCTTTTTTGTGAATGTACTGTTGAATAAAAGAAGTAGGGTGGATGTTATCAAATTAAGAGTTCTTTATAGATTGTCCACTAAAACCTTTTCATATAAGAGCCAGAATGTCTGTCTGTCAGTTTTTGCTACCACCACTGGACCGATTTGGTTCTACTATACTCGGACTTTTAATATAATTTGGAGTACCCCTAACAAATAAAAAATGGCAATGATTTAAAATACTAAATAGGACTTCAACTTCAGCCATTGAAGCAATCATGTTAAAATTAATGAATAATATACAAGCAGCAGCTACGCCCTACCCTACCCAAAAGGAGTTATAATCCTGGACATATAAGAAGCTTCAATGTAAAGATCGGCAAGGTACAGACACACAGAAAGATAGATGACTTCCTGTTACTTAAGTCATTTTATAAACCCCATATTAGCAATTATCATGCCTTTCAGAAAAAATTTGTATATGAATGGGTAACCTAAATCCTCCTCAGTCTAATTTTAAGGGGTAGTATTGTTATATAAAAGTAACAGGATGTGTGTGTGTGCTTACAGAAGGAGATCGCTAACCGCTGAACTGATATGGTCTTCCTTTACAATGTAGCTTCTGATACGTCCTAGGAAGGTTTACAACTTTTTTGGTGGAGGATACCACCAACCTCGAAAGAAAACACACAAAAAATGAAAAAAAATAATGCGTCAATTGAAATTGTAGAATCATGAAAAGTCTGAAAGATTGCGTATATTGTGCGTGTACGCACATGATGTGTCTCAAGCAGGGAAACAGGGATAAGACAATTTTAATAATATTTTCAGGTGAAAATTATTTAATAAGAAAAAAGAAAAACAATTGGGAAAGGTTAGGCTAGAAATAGGCTTAGAAGCAGCAAACGATATCTTACTACTTGGATGTTGCACCAGATTTTCATGTACTCTGATAAATTAATGCTTGCATCTGTCTAAAATGACTGCTTTTACCCCATCCTTGCCTGCCCTCCTACTGGATGAACGAACTGACCAATAAGTAAGGTCTATATTAGCAAGCTAAATTGACGACCCAAAAAATAAGACCAACATTTTTACCATATTTTCATTTCCATTAAACACTAGATATATCATTTCATGTATGGTGTATGGATTCTTCTTTATCGCGAGACGCCCTTCAAAATAAACAATTTTTTCATATTATGCAAAGCTAACGTTATGGTTAAAAAACTAATGGTTTCGCCTCTAGCCTCTAGGACCTTGCTTTGGGAGAAATCCCTCAGCGTTTTTTTTTCGGGGGGAAGCAATTTTTTTAGTGCTTTTAAAGCACTGCACTGTGGGTAGATTTTCTGAAATAAGTTTTAGGTAACTATAACTTTTATTAATCACATTATTTTAAACTTCTTTATTGAACGTAAGACTGTACGCAAGTAACTGATAGCTCTTATCTTAATTTAGGCATTTTAGAATAGATTTCAAAATTTGCATGTTGATTCATGTAACAGTTAGGCATGATTAGAAAAGCGTAGCAACTCTATAATAGTTACCAGAGAGTCCGTGCGTCCATTTTAAACATGCTAATTCTTTGTTAATTTGACTACAAGTATACTGTTCATCAAATTTTTGAGACAATAATTCCTAAGAAAACAAGGTACAATATCTTAATCGAAGCATCTCTAAAATTAAGTCCTAAAAATGTAGTGTTTTTTTAGAATTTAACCTGTATTTCCGCAATTTTCCATTAAATTTCTATTGAAATAATTTTGTTAATACTTAAAGTTATGAAACTCTACAGTTTTACAGTCTGATTTTAGAACTTTGCCTTTTTTGACATTGTCATTCTTAAGTTATTTCTTATTATTTTATCATCTTACTAGTGGCTGCGCCCCTAGAGGCCTCTAGTGCCACTTTAAATGTTTGGTTTTTTTGTTCAAGTCTCTATGTTACTTTCAAGTCTCTACAATACCTAACTATGTTGCGTTGAAATCTCTCTTCATAAAAAGAATTAAATTTTTTGTGTGATTTCTCTTGGGAGAAAATAGTTTTAAACCTTCCCGGGACCTATGAGAAGCTACGCTGTTAAGAAGAACCCGATCGGTTCAGTGGTTACCGAGATCATTAGGTACAAACAGACAGGCACATAGACAAACACACATCCTGTTACTTTATTATAAGGATTAGTTACTTCACTCCAAGCTTCTAGGGGAGGACAAAATAGGCCAGGAAAATAGCTTAAAACCAACCTGAGACAAATATAAAGCTTTCCTTAAAGGCTCATCGCATTTGTGACAGCAATTTACGGGATATTTAGGAACAGACAAAAACATTACTACTTTTAATTATAGGATTCCTTCTTCGCTACATATTTGTCCTTGCTAAAGCCAGCTTTTTTTCAATAACCAAAAAAAACTTCGTGGTTAAAAACGCAACTTTACTCTACGGCACTTTTGAAATGAACTACGAATGAAATATTTACGCACATGCGTGAGGGTAGACCTACCATTAGTTTTCAGGGATAAATATATTTTGTATTTATTAATTTTGTTGGCTTTTCAACTAGCCGCTAGGGGCATAACCCCCTTAAAAGGGGATTGGAGATACCTCTTAAAAATGATAATATTTGTTTTGTTTTTATTTACCCCTGTCCGACGTATAAAAAAAACGCGATAGTGGTTGATTAGGGAGGGGGATCTTAAACCAGAGGTGGGGGAAATCTTTGGGAACGAAATTGAGGGAGATGGGGGGGAGCGTCGGTAGGCATTTGAAGAAGATATTTGTTGGTTGTGTGATCCAACTTTATTCAGCCACAGACCTTCGTAGCTCTCACATACCCCCTAGAAAATCGTCACAGGTCAGAAAAAAATATTGGAGAAAATAAATTTCAAAATTTCTACCAAAATTTCGCTGATTAGTAAAAAAAGAAATTTTGATAATAATACAAAATAACTGTAAAATATAAAGCATGTTGAATTAATTTTATTTCAATTTTTTTATATAACCCATTTATTATTTTATTAAACCCAAGCTAATATAATGCATGATAACAATATTGATGATTTTTTACAGATTTTTTTCTGTAACTTTTCACCAACTTTTTTTCCAGTATTGAAAATATCAGCAAATTATATTTAAATCAGATTTTATTTCTTATGAAAGAACCTTCCTACTGTTTTAAAAACTCCTAACTCCTTAATCCAAACTCCTAAACTGTTGCTAACCATTCTATTAAGGTGAGACGATTCCCCATGAGCTAGCACGCCCCCCGCACCTCCTCACACCCACATCCACCTCCTTGCTTGTACACTAAAACCTCCTAACACTCCTAATCCTAAAAAAAACTTACTAACTTTGCGGATTTATTTTCGCTAAAAAAGGTAATACTATATGCTTTTTATTAATATTATTAATCCTATTTTTTTAGTTTTAAAATCTATAATCCTTTAAAAACCAGCTGAGTAAATAATCCTATTAACTTTGGTCCTTTATCACTTGGAGACATTTAATCTAAAGAAAAACTAATTTTGCCTTCTTCTTTTTGATTTTTGTAAAAATTTTCAACCGTGATTTTTTATCTTAATGTAAATTTAGTAATTTTTTTTGTTTTTCAGTTTTAATTTCGCTCAATATTGAGCCGATACAGTTCTCAATTTTAGGGAAACTTTACATAAGTCTCTGGAAGGTTTTAAGCTATTTTATTTTAAAATTTTTCAAATACAGAGCCGCTAGATGCTATGAGCATAGTCGCTAGTTCTTTATGAATTAGAAGAAGACAAAAAAAACAGTTTTTGTCTTTAGACGAAATGTTTCCTCCCCTTTTCCCCAAATGAATATTCAAAAACAGCTTATATTAACAACGAAATTAATTCGGGATAAAATCAAGAAACCTACACTTTATTTTCAGCTTTCGTTGGGGGGCAATACATAGTATAATTAATGACTTTTTTTATCTACCCATCAAATATCATTTTGATTTATTTCGCTTGTTGGCTATACCTTATTTCTGATTCAAAAAGACAAAAAGGAAAAAAAATTTAAATAAATTGTAATATTGACTTAATTGTCTTAATAGATTAATTATGAAAAAATCTTTTCTTTTAAGAAAACAAATAGTTAATATGAGAAAATAATGAGAATAATGTATGTTTGCTTTTAGTAGAGCAGCTACTCTATAACTAGTCTTCTAGATGTCTGTATGTCCGAATTTTTTAATTTGAACATTATTGTTTGTTAAATTTTTTTAAAAATGAAAGACTTAGATTATTTGATATTTAAAAAGTAATGAAAAAAATATGCATATTTTTTCTGTCTGCATTGCTCTTAAAAATTAGAATTTTATTATAGAGCATAATTAGCTGACAAATGGACGTTTTGTTGTTTAATAGAAATAAGCTGCTCTACTTACTGGACCAAATTATCCTTGTGTATAAGATAATTAAAGAAAACGGGTGTAGACATGACAAGATTGATATTTCTTCATTAAACAGTAATTAACACATTTATTTCTTTTCTTTGTTTTTTTTCTTATTAATAATAAGAACATAGATAAGTATTATGCACTGGCTTGCCTAAACATCCCAGAGAAAGTGGGGACATATTACACAAGTCCCCAAAGTTTTATAATGACGTTTTCTTATTCGTTTACTTAACAACTTTGGGGACTTCAATGAATTTTGATTGTTTTTTTTTCATTAAGTTGAATGTTCAAACCTTTTAACCATTAATTCTAATCTGTAGACGGGGTAATTTTGTGTATCGTCATTTGGGATTTACATCAATTTATCGTCCACTGTCTTATCCCTTTAGATCCCTGTAAACATCCGCCCCGTTTCGCCCCTTGTCTCTAGTAATTTTGTATTTGGGGGCTGAAGTTTAAAAATCCTCCACCTCACACCCCATTTGGACGTCCTTTTTAACAAACGAAAAACATATTAAAGAAAAGATTGGCTTGCAAAATATTCAAGAAAATAATATCTAGATAAAAAGAACCTTTGAACTATCCAATTTTAGTCATTTTTTCCGCCTGTTCTTTTTGTGTGATTTTTAACCACGAAACATTTAGGCTACTTCTTTGATGTCTTTTTTAGGAGCCCAGCTATTATAAACCTCGGGTATCTCCGTCAAAGATTGTAAGAATGATAAAGTTTTCTAGATTGTTTATTGATTTTATATCTTTGAAGTATAGAAATCTTAATGTACACAACACATCCCAAATACAATGATGATAAATAAAATTACACGTACTATAATTCAAAAATATTTGGTTAAAAATTTGGACATTGCTGGTTTAACCAACCAATCAAGATTTGATAAAAGTATCTACAATTTTAAGCCAGCAAATGAAATGTTGTGTATATACCCTAACTATTTACAGTCCAATGTCCACTCCCTCTCGCTGCTAACGCTGGGTACAATAACAAAAACCTTAGATAACTTTTGATTAAAATTTTGCTGCAAAAGAATTTTTACAATTTCCGTTGCTGTGCTATGAATACAAACATTCTTGTCTTTAATAATTATGTTTCATACTGTCAAAGCTTTAATCAACGCTTTAATGGAATTCTAAGTTATGTTTCTTTTCAAAAAAAAAATATGTGGAATCATGCCTTTTGAACATATATTGATTTTTAAAATGATTTAGTACATACATATTTCTTTTAAAAAGGTCAAGAAATGTTATTTTTAAGTGTATTATGGCTTTAATTTCTAAAGATAAGCCTTATCCAAAACAAAGCATTGTTTCATACATCATAATATTCTTTGGGCTTATTCCAGAACTCAAATATAGATGAGACCTTTTCCAACCACGCCTAAATTTTAATTGGAATAAATAATAATAAAATACTTAAGAGTTAAGACTCTAGGGGGCTAGGTGTCGCTTCGGGTACTAAACCTATATCTCCACGCACCTTGGAACATACTTGCAATTGCAATGATTGCGGTGTAAAGCGTCCAATCACCCATCAGACAACCAACTCTCTGAGATGCACGACCTTTGTCTGAGAAGTCCCAACTGTGCACGGTAGCGAGTTGCGCCTGTTTTGGGCCAAGGCATTCCCCCACTCTAACTATTTACGTCGCGCATCTGACATAGTAGCAGTGGGAACAATTTTTAACGTCTTTAGTTATGACGCGGTGTCGGACCGAGATTCGAACCTATCACCTTCCCGACGACGAGCGGATGCGCTACGTGTTGAGCCACGGTCGCGGGTTATAATAAAATACTTAAGATTTGTTATTGGTCCAAGGCCGTCCAAGGAGGAATGGAATATCCTACAAATTTTTTACATATTAGATTTTACACCAAAAACCCAAAAAATAATTTTTGGTGCCTTGCGCAATGGTTCAAAGCACCTAGTTATTACAAATCAGGTGAATTCGCTCCCTATAACAATTCATCCCCGGGGTATAAACTTTAATAAAAGAATTAGTGCATTATTTCTTAAACCCCTGATTTGTTTAGGAGCCTAACAAATGTGCGTTATCTGAATATCGCATTACCCCCCTACTGTTTTTTTAATAATGGCAGATTTGCAGATATTAGAATATGATTTATTTAGGGCATCAATATAGAAAATAGGCTTCCACCCATAATGGGTTACCTGTGAATTTTTCATTATTAAGCTGCTAAGTCAATTGCATGACATTAAAATAAGAAATAATAAAATGAACTTTTTAATAAGAAAAGTAATTTATGATGCCATTTATAGGTTATGTTAGGTTAAGTAAAGGTTAGAAGAACCCTGCAGCAATAGTATCCAATGGGGTTAGGTCCTGCAGGGGCGGGTTCAGTGGACAAGAAAAATAGGTTTGAGTGAAAGCACCTAGCAAGCTTGGGTAACAAATATATTCTAAAACTAACTCTTGGTCTATTTATCTATTTCTAATTCCCTGTAAATAATAAATAAAAAGTTAGCTGCCAAATGAACATTATAATCAAAGATCTAAAGAGGCCATTATCATTTTGATTAAGTTCTGTAAATTTATCAAGGCCAACTTAGGTCAGACTTGAAAAGAGAGTCTCTTAGTTTGTTTTATTTAGTAAACATTAAATTCTTTTTTATATCATATCTTTTTTGGCTTATGTTTTATTCAACCTTTATGCAATGAAAAAGATGGTTTCGTTAATTTCACAGTAGCGTTTCTCCTTTTTTCAAATATCAGCGGAAAGCTGTTTATAATACGATGCAATAAAACTTTTCTTTTTTTCCAATCTTGGGTTTGGCATTATCATTTTTTTATGATGTGAATAGAAGATTTAACAGAATAGATCTAATATTTCTCATAAATTTTGAGTTGGTTTAGGTTTTGAAACTCCCGAAGAGATTTTTATTCAAAATTTAAAGTCTTGTAGTGTACTGTTATTATTTCAGTACGCTCTAGGCATATTAAATCTATATTGTCTGACCTTGTAGTAATCAAAATTTATATATGTACATACATCAAGAAATAATTTAAATATAGAAATCTGTAAATAACCTATATTAGTTTTAGCTAGCAGGGTCAAATATTCTTTTTTTAAACTCTTAGAATAAAACATAGTTTTTTTTATAATTATTGAATATGGAGGGTGGTGGGGTGAAGATTTATGACTAAAACCCTTCGATTTTTAATTAGAAATAAGTGAGGTTACTTTTTTTTCTATACTTAACCCCTGCAGGGGTGCCCAACCATGCGGTGCCTTCAGCACCTTTTATGACCTAATTTAAACTGACTAAAGTAATAGAGAAACGAAAGCATACCCCCCTCTGCTTGTTTTCATTTTATTTTTTAAAAAGGGGGGGGGGATGATATTCCGTGCTCGACAGAATACTTTGAGGGAAACCGCCCAAAATTTTACCTAGACCATAAACTTGTTAAGGTATTTTTATTATTTTATAGTTATTAACTCATTATTAAGTCATCTGCTAGATATTTTATAACCCACTGTTCCTTGTTTCAACTTTAAGAGACCAAAAATATTTTTTATTGCTTTGGTTATGAAAATTTTTTTTAGGCTTATTGTTATTTTTAATTAAAAACAATAAAATAAAGAATAAGGGGCTTGTTTTATTATATACATATAAAAAAAAATTTACATTGCATTCAACGAATTTTTTAATAGATTTAATATGTCCTCTAAGAAAAACTCATGAAAAAAATATATTAACCAATTTGCAAAAAAAAACACGTTTATTTGAAGATTACAGCATATTTTGTTTTAAACTTAAGACAACTAACAAAAAAAGATGAGAGAAAAAATAGTTATTTACAGATCAAATATCATTTTGTGGCTTGTTATACTCAAATACTTTAAAATCCTGTATAGAATTATATTCCTTGACACTTCGCAAAAATACCATTTATTGCTGGGGGCATTATATAATCCAACACCCCTTCCCCCCTACATCACTTCTATTGAAATATTATAGCATGAAAATTTACCAATTGTCATATTAAAGCTTCTTGTTGATGGATTTTTTTTATCTGAATGCTAACTCCCGTTTTAGATTATTGGTGTTTGTTTAAAAAGGGAATTTATATTTATCCTTATGATAAAGTAACAGAATCTCGCTAACCGCTGAACCACTATGGTTCTCCTTTGCAGAGTAGCTTCTCACCAACCACCAACCTCCTAAGAGTAATCACCCCTAGAAAAAAATTACCCCCTCCCCACAAAAAAAAAAAATATTCTTTTTAAAAATTAAATGAAAAACGTAGCCGCTAAATTTTTAAACAGCAGAATTTAATAGAAATTAGATAGTAATAAGACGGGCATGCATCATTCTACTTTTAGAATTGAAATAAAAAATTTGCTAGAGTTAGCTTACATTAATATCTAATATTCTATAAAATTGGCGATTATGATATTTGTTTTGTGTTTTATGAAAAAACCGTCGTTTTGTCAACATCATATAAAATCGCCCAGGGCAATAAAAAATGATCGAAATATCATTTATAAAAAGAATACGTTAAATGTATTGAAATAGCTAAGAATTAGATTTATATATTTAAAGATTTAAAACTGGGAAAAAGGAAAAGTAAAAGCTACAAAAAGAAATATGTTGAAAGTTATTAAAGAATAGGTAGGGAGGAAACATTGGGATATTTATTACACTAGTCCCCAAAGTTTTATGATAACGTTTTCTTATTTGTTGGCTTAACAACTTTTGAGACTTTTATTGAATTTTGACAAGTTAGTTCATTAAGTTGAGTGTCCAAACGTTTCAACCACTTATTAAAATCTACGGTAAGGGTAATTTTGTGTATTATTATTGGGAATGTACTTAGTACATCTATGTATTGGCCATTATCTTATCCCTTTAGACCCCTGAGTAAAAAAAACAATAAGTTACTTTAATTAAACATTTTAGTCTACTTTTTACATTTTTTAAAACTAATATACATTAAATTTATGTGCATTTAATTTGACTTTAAACGTCATAGTAAAAAAATAGAAATGCAGAATGAAATTTGTGCAATTTGCCTATTTTAGTTTGAAATATGTTAGGGAATAATGATTCTTAAAAATTAAACAAACAAGTATAATTTTATCCAAAAATCGCACAGCTATAAAAATTTATCATTAGTATTAGTATAAAGAGATGTAGTACCAGGTATCTAAAGGGATAAGACAATGTCCGATAGATTGACGTATATTCCCAATGTTAATATACAAAATTACTCCTTCTGTAGATTACAAGTAGTTACAAAACGTCAGGACACAAAACTTAATGAATCAACCAATTTAATTCAATAAAAAAATCCAAAGTTGTTAAGCCAACGAGTATGAAAACGTTATTATAAAACTTTGGGTACTAGCATAATAAACATCCCATTGTATATTATGTTAGACAATTCGACATTTAGAATAGTCTTCTGTGTTTATGAATAGTATGAGCATAAAAAAGCGGCGTTTAATTACTCTTTCAATGTTGGAAGAATGCGCTCTTTGGTGCAATGAAAATAAACTAAAAAAGATAGGATAATTTGGTCCAAAATTTGTGACGCAAAACTAAGGAACAATCAAGCCATTTCTTGTTAATAAGTTATTTTTTTAATCTAAATTTACTAATAAACAAGAAAGATTTAGCCATTTTTAAAAATTATATTAGCTCATACGTATTTTTATAGAGTAGGTCCGCTATTTACATCATGCAATTACTACGCTATGTTTATGATAAAATCATGCATTTTACGTAAAATTGCGTATGTATAAGAAAAAAAAGTAAATTAAGACAGTATTTTCCTTCAAAGTGTCTTGTCGAGCACAAAACCCCCAACCTCGCAAATGTTATTTTCAAATTATTTGAAAATAAGAAGGGGAGGGGGGTTATTTGTTTGCTTATTGGGTTAGGTTAGTTCATTCTGGGTAAACATAAACATATTTATTTGGGCATAAAAATTAAACATAGTCATAAAATCAAAAAAAAAATATAAAACACAATTTAAATTAATAGAACAATAAAACAACCTAAATCCTAATCAGTTCTGCCCGGGTAACCATGAATAGATCACTAAGGATCTGAGTACTGAGTACTAAGGTACTGAGTAGCCCCGAGGGTTAGGGCACTGCAGGTATGGGTCCAGCAGGGGATAGACACAGGAAAAATTATCCCCTTCCCCCCTTACTCTCAATTTATTTCAAAAATTAGAAAAAGCATTAATTAGACAGTGCCGTAAGTAATAATTTAGAATTTCTATAAATATAAAGAAACACGATTTTTTTCTATATGTACGTTAAAATCACCAGAACAGCTAAACCTATTTTGGAAGTTGGTACTTATGTTATTCTTTTATTGTGAGAGTTAAACTTACAATAGATTCATTTGTATAGGTAATACATATATTTTTTCATATTATTTAAGCATAAATATTAAATCTTAAACATATAATTTATTTTTGAAAATTGATTATTTGGCAATAAACTAAACCATATTGATGTAAATTATGGTTTACCTAATTTGTTTTGAATATATATAGATTATGACTATTATTACTTTTGCAATGAATTTAGGATATATGTGGATAAATTGTCAGGGGTCATGCCAATTTAGGTTGCTAATATGGACCTCATCCAATAAGATTGGATGGAATGGGGTAAAGGCAGTTTATGGGGAGTATTGCCATTTTAACCAGCTGCGAGCATTACTTTATCAGAGTACATAAAAATATGGTGCAACATCCATTTAATGATATATCGATTATTATTGCTGTGCCCAATATTTATATTCAGAACTTTTTTAATAACACTAGCGGCTGCGCTTCTAGCATTGGGGGGGGGGGGGGGGGTAGATATACCACACTTTTCTGGGATCTTGCTGAGTCAAGTATCAACTGTTGGGAATATCAAAGGATGACTCCATGCAAAATTTGAGCCGGATCCGGCCAAAACCGGCCGTGAATTTTATGAAAAACCGTTTTTTTCCGGTTTTTAGGGGGTATCTGTAAATCGATTCAGCTGGAGCAAAACTGGTTAGAGGTACAAAAAATTTTACTCCACATGAAATTTAGCCAATGCAATTGCCTACAAAAATGTACTTCATCATCAACTTGATTGGACAACTCTTTCCCCTCCTAAATGTCCATTAAAACCTCGGAAACGGCAAAAATCGCCAAAAATCACGCCTTCGGCGGCAAATAACGGCTAAACGGTCAGCCAGAGGCGAATGAAACATAAATAAAGAAATGTCTGCCTCAAAAAGTTGTTCAACATCAAAGAGATGCTTGAAGTCTCTAAAACGACTCCTTCCCCTCCTTTAAGAGGAAAAACTGAAAAAACGTGATTTTCAAAAGTATGCCCACTTCGTGGGTGTGGGGGGCACTGAACCCGTCACCCCAGGGTCACCAAATATAAAGTCTAGGCGGCCCACAATGATGAATTTTCACCAAGTGAAAGTCTTGTGTCATTATCTCTTATGAGAAAAAAGTTATAAATTAATTAAAATTTCAAATTGTGATTTTTTGATGGATTTCTTTGATGAAATGACAGGCCGGTCAATTTTTAGGCCATTTTTTGCGGTTTTAGGGCCGTCACGCCCAAACGGTTTGAGATAATCTCACGGGACCTTTTGCCCAACCTAAGTCTGGTTATTTGTGAGGTCTAGGAAAAAAAAACAGACTTACGCAAAAGATTATAATTATAATCTTTACACTGAAAAATGGCACGAGGTGAGGGTTTGAGGGGGCAAAATGAGCCGACCAGCGATTTTTGACGGCACGCAGCGACGTCATGCTTCATCCAATCCGGGATTTTTTTTTTCTTAGACCTTACAAATAACCAGGCTTAGGTTGGGCAAAAGGTCCCGTGAGATTATCTCAAACCGTTTGGGCGTGACGGCCCAAAAACCGCAAAAAATGGCCTAAAAATTGACCGGCCTGTCATTTCATCAAAGAAATCCATCAAAAAATCACAATTTGAAATTTTAATTAATTTATAACTTTTTTCTCATAAGAGATAATGACACAAGACTTTCACTTGGTGAAATTCATCATTGTGGGCCGCCTAGACTTTATATTTGGTGACCCTGGGGTGACGGGTTCAGTGCCCCCCACACCCACGAAGTGGGCATACTTTTGAAAATCACGTTTTTTCAGTTTTTCCTCTTAAAGGAGGGGAAGGAGTCGTTTTAGAGACTTCAAGCATCTCTTTGATGTTGAACAACTTTTTGAGGCAGACATTTCTTTATTTATGTTTCATTCGCCTCCGGCTGACCGTTTAGCCGTTATTTGCCGCCGAAGGCGTGATTTTTGGCGATTTTTGTCGTTTCCGAGGTTTTAATGGACATTTAGGAGGGGAAAGAGTTGTCCAATCAAGTTGATGATGAAGTACATTTTTGTAGGAAATTGCATTGGCTAAATTTCATGTGGAGTAAAATTTTTTGTACCTCTAACCAGTTTTGCTCCAGCTGAATCGATTTACAGATACCCCCTAAAAACCGGAAAAAAACGGTTTTTCATAAAATTCACGGCCGGTTTTGGCCGGATCCGGCTCAAATTTTGCATGGAGTCATCCTTTGATATTCCCAACAGTTGATACTTGACTCAGCAAGATCCCAGAAAAGTGTGGTATATCTAGGGGGGGGCGGTAGGTAAGGGCATTAAAAAGTAGACTAAAACATCCACAGTGGGATCTTTTGCCAAAAAACGGGACATTAAGAGTAGACAAAAGTAAACTTCAATAAATAATCTTGTATTTGAAGAAATGATGTAATTTTTTTTGCTTTAGCCAGTAAATAACTTAAATTTTGCCCCTGTTAACTTCTAATGTGCATTTGGTAAGTACGTCTGGCGGTTTTGGAGGAGCGAAGCTACCCTATTTTTTAAAAATCTATAAACCTTCATAACTTTAGTTAGGATAGGAATATTTTAACAAAATCAACGTCTATGTAAATATTTCTTCAATGCAAACAATGTTTGTGAACATGAATATAGCGTCAGGTGCACCCAGTTCGAGTCCCGGCATTTTTAGGTAGGTCCAGTATAAGTAAAATAGGACACTTATAAGGCATGTTTTTAAATGTTTTTTTTTACAGATATAAACAACAATAACATAATTTTCAAAACACTTTTGATTTTGTGTTAATACCTTTATTCTAAGTCTAGCTATCTTCATTTAAAGTTTATATAAGAATATAAACATAATTACTAATATTATATTCTCTCTCAAACGTATATTTCTCTCTCTCTCTCTTTGATGCGTATATAATGTTTTTGCAATATTATAACTAATCTCCAAATTTGAATTTCCGCTGGACCAAAACCAGTTAGAACTACAAATTTTTTTAGAACACATGAAATTTAGCAAATTTAATTGCTAAAATAAAAGTATTTATAAGTCATCTTTATTTAACGACTCCTTTATCCCTTAAATGTCCATTAAAACCGCGAGAACGGCAAAAATCGTTAAAAATCACGCCAACGGCGGCAAATAACGGCGAAACGGTTCGCCAGAGGCAAATGATGCATAAGTCAAGAAAGTTCCGCCTCAAAAAGTTAGAAAACATTGCAGAGATGACTTTGGGCTCTAAAATGACTCCTTCCCCCTCTAATGAGGGAAAATTTGAAATTAACAAGAACGAAATTGTTCAAACCATGCAATGTAAAATGCTCAATTACTCAAAAACGGACAAGAGGCCCCAGGTTGTGAAAACTGTTTAATACACAATACATGTTGTATATTGATATTATTATTGCAAAACCCGGGGCCTCCTGTCCGTTTTTGTGTAAAATGGAGAAAACTGATTTTTTGGGGTTAAAAATCTTAATATTTTTGGTGAAATTTTCTCACAAAATGTCAATTTACACCACCAAAAAAATATTTTTTTAAAATTTTTCTTTAATTAGACATTGGTACAGGTATCTGAAAAGTACCTCAATCAAAAATTATTTGCATAAGCTGAACATAAATGTATTTTTTGTTGCTTTGAAAAAATTGTGTAAAAAAATCTGGAAAATCATCAAAACTGAAAAGAAATTTTTCACTACCTTTTTTAAAAATGGCATAAATCCGCCAAAAATGAATATTTTTTAAAAATTTCTTTTCTAGCTGTCTACTTACAGCCATTATTAATTCCTAGGATAGATAAAAGTCGATTTTAAATTTTTTGGATGTCCCGATTTTTTTTCAAAAGATCCCACTGTGACATCCCACGATATAAATCTAATAAAACAGGTTTATGTTATTATATATTTGGATTTTGCTTCTTATTTTATGAGTTTAAATGAAATTTACTTGATAAAATAAGAGCACAAAGTTCAATGCTGCACTTTGTATAACTAATTACAAAGTAAAATCTTCCAAATAAGGTCGCAGAAATATCCCGCAAGCGAAGAAACTATATAATTTTTTTCCAGTATGGCTTCGAAATCTATTGATATCCGATGGATTACAACCTTTTCTCAGCTATATTGAAAAATCATGTATAGCATCGTACTATAGACAATTTTACACGAATATTAAAATAAAATCATAAAATTTTAACTATTTTTATAAGCCCATATGCCTTTGGTCCATAGATTTAATTTTTCATTTAAATCTCCGCGAAAAGCTGTCTATGATACGATGCGATAAATAACTATTTCCATTTTATTTCTGTTTTGAAATAGCAGGTATCAAAAAAGACATGGAACTAAATTGACATTAGGGTTGGGCCGGATATCCGGTGTGGCCGGATATCCGGCCGGATATCCGGCCATTTTCAATATCCGGCCGGATACCGGATATTGAAACTATCCGGCCGGATATCCGGCAATATAATCCTTTATATTTTACTACTAAAATCTCTGTTTTTTTTATCTTAAATGGCTGTAATTTTCTTATTATTGAAGCTAGAAGAACAATTTTTTCTGAATATGTTCATCTTTATGTAAATTTTATATTAGAAATATCAAAACATAAATTTTGGCGGTGGCAGCAGTACTTGGCAGCTGCCAGCCGCAAACCGACGGTTGGCAGGTAAACGGCAACAGATTTTATGAAATTGGAATATGTCATGAAGATATATAAAAAAAAGCCTAAGTTTAAAATTTTAAATCTTCAAGTTAAAATTTGCGATCATATGAACTGTTTAAAGATTTCTGGAGACCTGGAGGTTCAGGACTTGCAGGATTATACCTGGAACCTAAAATCGACTTGAACACCTATATTACATATGAGGATGTACGACTATAGGATATTTTAGTATTAGATTACATGAAATGCTTTGTTTAAGTAAAAAAATATTTTTACTTTTTACCTGAATGACCTTACCAGATTTGGCATCCTGTGCTCGCCAGGAAGGAGGTATTAAAAAAATTTCAACTCTCATTTATGTGTCATACACATATTTCAAAAGTCACTCAGTTATAGCCCTCTACCTTTTATACACAGAAAATGGGATAGAAAAAAACAGAGGGGGGGGGGGGCAGGCATTGAACGCCACCTCCCCGCTCATCCTCCAACCGTTAGGGGTTGATATTACAGATTGAGTAATAGTTAATTAGATTTATTTGCTAAGAAGAAAGATCATTTAATAGTTACCTAATTTTTAAGTTTTAACCTTAATTTTATCCTATTATATAACGTAGTAAGCTTTTTTTGTCTGTAGCGAAGGATCTCGCTAACCGCTGAACCGATATGGTTCTCCTTTAGAGTGAAGCTTCTTATAGGTCTTAGGGTGGTTTTAGACTGTTTAATTTTTATAAATAAAAACTCGTTGTAAGGTTTTAAGTTATTTTTCTGCACTTTCATGTCCCTTCTGATATCCCTAGATACTAGGGACCAGCCGCTAGTATAATATAAAACACCAGTTTATGAAGAAATTTTTTTGCGGGTATAGTCCCTTTTGTGGTAACGCCTCTTAAGGAGCGATTATTTGTATTTTCACAGTAGCTTTCCTCCTATTTCTAGCCCCTCGCGGGGGACTCTAACTTTGCGGGGCTAATAACCTAACCCTGCGGGACAATCACCTAACCAAATATAACCTAAACTAACCAAAAAGAACATAATAAAATAATTTTAAAAATACAACGAATCGCCCCTTAAGGTGCGTTGCCACGAAAGGGGCTTTATCCTTTTTTGATACTTAAATATGCAGTAATTTGGCCGGTTATCCGGCCGGATATCCGGTAATTTGGCCGGATAACCGGATATCCGGCGTTGACTGGATATCCGGCCGGATACCGGATATCCGGCATTTGATATTAGCCGGATATCCGGTATCCGGTATCCGGCCAAAAAAATATCCGGCCCAACCCTAATTGACATACTGTAAATTTAAATTGTTGGTGAAAAGATTATGGTACATAGTTTTCACCAATCAATCAGTATTTCAAACAAAAACTATTAATGACTTTTATTGGGGACCTGTGTAATTTACAGTTAATTGTCCCCTTCATCTTTGTAATATAGGGTCTATTAATGCAACTGACAATTCATCTATAGCTTCCACTATAATTATTCAATAGATTCCTGAAAGCTTCTTGATAGCCCTATAATTTGGTCAGCTTGTGTATTGTAAAACCAATAATTTAGATCTTTTCATTTATGAGGAAATAATATTTAAGAATAATTGCAACAACGGCCTACAAAGTTTCCCCCCTTTGAAATTGATAATTTTCCTTATATTTTATTAATGAAATTAATACTTTTTTTATAGGCCAATCCATACAAATCTGCTAAATTCTTTAGTATCAAATGAATTGTTGATTGTTTCCCAAACAAAGTTACCAACACAAAATTTTTAAATTCTAATATCTGTCATAGCTATAAACAAAATGTATTTTTCCTTCATATAAACTCTGGATAAAAATCCATAGCTTAACCATGCAAACTCAGTATTGTTGAAGGTGAACTACCAGGGGGATAGCAAAAGTTTTAATTTTATGAAAAAAAATATAAACTTCATTATTAAACATTTTATGAATAACTAAGTATAAAAGTATAAATGAATAGTTAATTTCTAACGCTTAAAATAATTATAAATACAACAGGAAATCCTCTATTAAGTATACCATTGAATTATAGAATCAAAAGTTATTTGTATTTAAAAGCATTGAATTCAACAGTTCTTGCATTTTATTTGTAGCAAAACTATTCTATAATTCATCATCTTTCTGTCCACCGTCAGTCCGTAACACTATCGAATAAATGAGATTTACTCAGTTGCTACCAATGCTAGACCTCTGATTTTCTTATCATTATGTAACGCATTTAAGTATATTATATCTGTGTCAGTCCAACTGCTTTAAAACAGATTTTTAGCCGCTTTTATCTTTATATGGTATACCGATCCTTTGTATCAAAAGTAGATTCCCTGTCGACGGTCGTTCTATGTAATTTTTGCGATTTTAGATCTACCTTTCTTTATATCTTTATATCTATCTCTTTCTATTTTTTCCCTCTTAGTTATTATCCAAAATTCAATTAATCCATTTCTTTCTCACCTTGTTTTTCATCTTAAAAACTTAATCTAAAACTATTATTTTTACGATGACCAAAACCTGGGAGATATTTTATATACATTTAATTTTATAATAAAATTTTTCACATTATCATACTTGTGTGAAATTCCAACTTTGGTGGCTGGTGAAATTCTCTCTCTATCTCTCATAAACCCCCTAAATATCATTATCCATGTTTTATCTTTTCATTACAAAAGTTACAAAACATGATCATCAAAATTGGTCCTCATATTTTTTGCAGAACTTATTTGAATATAAATTTTCATTGACTCTTCTTGAACCCTTGGGATGAAGATACAAAAACAAATTCGCAATTTTTC
This sequence comes from Acartia tonsa, assembly GCF_053477335.1. Lineage (NCBI taxonomy): Eukaryota > Metazoa > Arthropoda > Copepoda > Calanoida > Acartiidae > Acartia > Acartia tonsa. The sequence goes on along the minus strand of NC_137268.1, from coordinate 27,889,292 downwards.
CCATATTTAAAATATTCACCAAGACAATTATGTCCACAACATTGGTTATCTAAAAAAGGGATAAGAAAAGGGCCGATTAATTAATGTATAATACTCAATAATATCCCTTCTAGAGCTTACAAATCCCAACCATCAAAATTCAATTTATGTTCAAAAAGTTGTTAAGCCAATGAATAAGAAAACGTTATTATAAAAGATTGGGTACTAGTGTAATAAACAGAACAATGTCCCCTTCCTAATTTAATTAATTTTGAATTTAAATGATTAACTTTGCTGTAATACAATTTACTTTTTACAGATTTTTAAACATTACAATGTAATATATTCCTAGTTTCAAGTTTTTTTTTACCTTATATACATCTTTGTTTACCTACTTAATCGAGCTCTTTCAAATCTTATTTGGATTTTTCATTACAAGATTCTAAAAACTGGGTTTTTTTTAATTTAAATTATATTTTATTATATTATTTTTCCAGTTTGGCTTCGAAACCGATTAATGTCCACTGGATTAAATCCGGTTCGGTTTCTGAAAAATCTTGTATAGCATTGCTGCGATAAATAACTATTATTTATTTTTTAAATTCAAAATCAAGATTCTAAAAATGCAAGCTGTTCAAAATTTAGCATTACAAATTACAATTTTTTTAAATATTCGTTTTTATTGTTAACATTCTATTGTGTTTTCAAATAAAGCATATTTTTAAAAGCGAAGCTTTTCTATATTTTGGTCTGTCCCTAATGGACAGTTCTTTTTATTAATTTAGAAGTGTTAGAATTGTAATTTAGATTTTTGACTGGGTTTAATTATACCTATACGATTTAGGAAGCGAAGCAACTCTATAATATTTCTCAGAAAGTCTGTACGTCCATTAAAAACACGATAATTTTACGACAGAAACATTTTGTATGACACAGTAATCCTATTCATATGAATTTCTTACCCACATGCAAACTGTAAAACAAACACTTTTTTTGGTATGTTTATTTTTGCTGCACGACTCATGGGCATAACCGACTTTGTTTTATTGTTAAGATTTTGAATCAAATATATAGGCATAACATCCTCAGTTTGGAAAAATATACTCATATCAAAATAATACAATTAAACTTTGACTTGTAAGAATATGTATATAAAAAAAAATAATAGGGCTGTTCATATTTCTGCCAGTTTAAATAAAAAAGCCAAATAAAAGTCGGGCATATCGATTATATTCACTTATAATGATATAAGATATAAACAAGACTATGGGTAATAGATACAATACACTAGATCAAAATACCTTGTGGTTTGATTTGAGCTTTGACTTCCATAAAAATTGAATATATGAGTTCATGCATAAATATCAAAATAGAGTTGGTTTCCTCTCCATAAAAAAATATAAGCTTATATGTTATGGATCTCTATACTGAATTTTCTGTATGAAAGTAAGCATTTTATTAAAAAAATGAATTGCTACGCAAAATCGACCTTATAATTACTGGCTAAAAGATACAGAGGAGCACTAATGCATAAAAGCAATTAATGTATTTCACTTGTTCATCTAATGTTTAAATTTCATGCAATATGTAAATATTGACCAAGAATAAAATTATGCATAAAATATTTTTTAAAATGATATTAACTTCTTACCAATAATATGGCTATTTTCAGGGGGACGCTATTTAATCCTTTTATCTTTGTTGATTTTTCTAAGGAGGGTGGTAGTACCTTCCCCCAAAATAGTTATAAACCTTCTAATGACCTATGAGAAGCTACCCTGTAAAGGAGAACCATATCGGTTCAGTGGTTAGCGAGATCCTTCGGTACAAACAAACAGACACACTGACAAACAAACATCCTGTTACTTTATTATAAGGATAATGTTTTTCAAGCAACTGAACCTAAGATTTGCAGAATATAGTCCATGTGTAAAAAGTTAACATTGAACATATAATCATGAAATCCTTTATTTCATCAATTATTCTTTCTCAATTCTAGAGAAAATAATAAATTTTGTATAAAAAAGAAAATTATGAAAATTAACCTCTCTCTGTGTTTATATACATAATATAAAATTATATCTTTAATTTAGACGTAGAGGTAATATTCTCATTTTTTGTGATGATTCCCTAGACCAATTAGCCAATACACAGTGAATTTGATTAATTATTGATTAATATAGATAATTTTACTTTTGTCTTCTAATCCATTAATTACCTAAAAAAGATACAAATTATAAGTCATTATAAATTCAAGGAAGGGAGGGGCGGTAGGGGGTATGGCAGGTTCAGTGGTAAAATTAAAGAAAATCTTTTAAACTTTGCATTTAAAAATTAAAGACTTAATTTGACTTGACATCTGTAAAAGCTACAGGCAACAAATATAAAAATGAAGACTTGTTTTCAAATCTGGTATCTGCTTAAAGATCACATGAAATTTGGAGTTATTCCAATACGTCAGACTACTTATATGGTTTTTATTGATCGTTTCAATTTTTTTGTATTTTATTTAAAAACTTGTTTATCTTAAAATTCATTTGCGTGCTCAAGATTTATTATCGATCCGAAAACCACAAACATACTAAAAAATGGATTATCATTTTATCGCCAGAAGATCGGATACACCTCCTACTAAATCTACAGACTTAAAAGTGAAAAAAGGTGGTTAACTTTTTAAACCTTGTTACCCTATTGTCTCTTTAAGGGTGTGCTTCAGGAGGGTGTACAACACCCATTTCTAGGGGGTGTAGAGATGAGTACACCTAATTTTACTGGGGGGGGGGGGGCACACCCACCTTCTACACGCCTCTGTGTTTAAATAGTTGATGTAATCTTTTTATCTATCAATGAAAAAAGTTATACTGCCTACTTTGTCCTACCTATCAAACTTGTTTTAAAAATTAATTAAAATAGACATATAGACTTTTTTGTTAATAATGAATAATTCTCACCTTTATCGACACGACAATCTTAACTCGTTACAACTCCTTCTTTGTTTGAATTTGCTGAAAATAAATATTTAAAAGTCGGTACTTTCACATGGTTAGGCCCCCCCAACAATAGCAAATCATATCAAATAAAACTACCCCATATTTTTAATTTATTTACAAATATAAGGAAGGTGGAGGGTTATCAGCGCTCAACAAGTATTTTGTGTGAACGCACCCAGCGTATACCAATAATGAAATTAATTCGAAAAAATCCCGAAACCTATACGTGATTTTCAGCTGTCGTTGGGGGGCAACACCTAGTAGAATTGACGACCTTTTTATCTGCCCACCAAATATTGTTTTAGATCTATTTCGCTTGTTGGCAATACCTTTCTCCTGAAAAGCACCAAGAAGTTTGTAGACAATTTTGAGACAATATGTTTTGTCATTGTATTCATAAGAGATAGGTTGGACAACTCACGATTTCTAAATAAAAACATAAACATTGATTTTAGTTCCATAGCTACTCTATATTATGAGTTTTTGTTTGTCTTCTCTAAACCTTCCATACAAGAACGCAAACAAATCCTTTTAAATCTCAGATCTATTATCAAGGAGGGAGGTGACATTGGGCTGTTTATTGCATAGTACCTAAAGATTTATAATACCTTCATCTTTTTTGTTATCTTAACAACTTAGGGAACTTTTTAATGATTTTTGATTGGTTGGTTTATTAAAATGAGTGTCCAAACGTTTCAACCACTAATTGTAATGTAAAGAAGAGGTGTAATGAAATGTATTATTTTTGGGGATGTATATTGATTTATCGGCTAATATGTTCGTTTTGTTAACATTGCATCCAATACTATATATTTCAGCTAGAAACCAATATCTACCATTAACTATCAATAATAACAAAATAATGGTTTGCTTTTGTCTAAAAAATGCTTTGCTTGCTCTGAACAAATTTAACCTTGTTAAGATATCCATCTGAACATGATTTTTCGCAATAAAAATTCTTTTTGTTTTCGGCACACTCCTTCCATTATTTTTGTTGGGGGTTAATGATAGAAAATAATCTCTCAAATTCTTAGCGATCTAAAGGGATAACAATAGCCGAAAAAATGCTATACATCCCCAATGATGATACACAAAATTGCCCCTTCTTATATTAAAAATTAGTGGTTGAAATGTTTGAACACTCAACTTAATGAATCAACCAATCACAATTCATTAAGTCCCCAAAGTTGTTACTCCAACGAATAAGAAAATGTCATTTTAAAGCTTTGGGGACTAGCGTAATAAACAGCCCATTATCTTATTTTCTCTGCAAATTCTACTCTTAGTATTTCAACTGTTTCAATTCAAAGCCTTAAATAATTGGAAATCTGATTGTTTTTTTCTTCCATAGCTATATCCCTATATCCTAGGTCATTATTGCAATATTTCACCTTCAAACTCATATCATTTTAAACTCACGGATTTTGGGATAGTCAAATGTAAAACCTTCTGATTGATTTTTGTTAAAAATGTAAATCTTTTATATATTATTTGGTTTGATTTTACTAGGGAGGGAGGGGCAATTGGACTTCAAATTATAATGGTCCTCAAAACATTTATTATATATTGATGGGTTAGTACAAACTAACAATGTCTAAACTTTTTCACCATTTGTTCATATTTAATCCCAACGAATTAAGTTTTTGCTTTACCTAATGTAACAATTATAATAACACTAAAAAATGTGTTAATGTTGCATGCTAAGACAAAAACACTTATAATAATGTTCGTTCAAGCCAAACAATTTTATATACCTTGACCTTACCCTGCGGGAATTTACTTTTTAGATACCTTATTCTTTTAAGAAATGTGTTGAAAAATGCACTTGATAAATGATATCATTCAACTAACAACCGTTTTATAACATGACATTAGTTTGAATATTCTCAAATAAAAAGTATTGCATTTTGATTTTAATTACACGCACCTGACTAAGTAGCATTGTTAAACTTTTGTATGTTAATTAATTCTTGAAAATATTTCAGCACCTAAATTGACATAAAATAAAAATAAGTTATAGCCCCCTCAAAACTAACTAAAATTTAACAAGGTACATCTCTCCCCTAGGGGAACTCAGGAAGGGAGGGAACATTGGGCTGTTTATTACACTAGTCCCAAAAGTTTAATAATAACGTTTTCTTATTCGTTGTGCCCATTTTGGGGATTAGTTCATTAAAGTGAATGTTCAAACATAATTGTAATCACAGAATAGTTAATTTTATGTATCATCATTAGGGATATACATTAATTTATTGACCATTGTCTTATCTCTTTTGATGCTTAAAGGGAACCCCATTTACACGCTAGAGAATTAGGGATAGAACAACAAAAAATAATATTTCTCAAACATTTTACCTGTGGCAGCTGGTAGATATTGAGTAGAAGCAATGGTTATAGAATAGTTTAATTATCTTTGTCCTCTCCCTCCCTGCGCTCAAGGCCACGAGACCATGAAAACAATTTTGAAACGATCCATCCCTTTTTTGTCTAAACATAATTTAGGTTTTATATTCATCCAAATGGGATAGGTGTTAAAATTAGGAATTTATAGTTTTTAGGTATTTTAAATATTTAAATTTCCTTAAGAAGAAATACAGACGGACAAAGGTTAAATAATTTTACTATGTAATTGAAGGTGCTCTGTAATTCATGTTTACCGTACGACCGGACAATTTTCTACGAATATGAAAACTAAACAGGTTTTAATCTTAAACATTTTTATTTTAATTACCGTTGAAAGCTGTCTATAATACGATGCCATAAATAACTAAACATCCTCGTAATATACAGTAATTACATGAGGGGTTAAGTTTTTTATTTATATACAGGAACATTATATAATTAGGTATGAAGCAATATTCTTAAATTACATACATCATTCAAATGAGCTAAAAATAAAATTTTAAAGCATATTTCTAACTTATTGATATAATAAGTTTCAAACTCTTAGATATCTAAATGAATTAATAATTTCCTTAGACAATTCATGACCCAAAGTTGGTTATTTTAATCAAATTGTGATTTGTTAGTTTAATATATGGCAGTGTCCAAACTTTTCAACCAATACTCTTGAACGACAGTTAGGGTTTATCGCTCATTGTCTTTTCCCTTACTTATGTGGATTAGAGTATAGACGTAATCACATTTATGCTTTAGTTATAGAGCAGCATCGCTGCAATCAGACAATTTGACAAAGGGGATAGAAAATGACTTACATATTTAATATTATTAGGTCAAAAACCTGGCGTGACCTTGTCCACGTGACCTAAACATCAATGGATCTACAGGGATAAGACAATGGTCGAATAAATTGATGTACATAAAAAACAAAATTATCATTACTATAGATTACAATTAGTGGTTGAAACGTTTTGACACTCAACTTAATGAACCAACCAATTAAAATTCAACCAAGTCCCCAAAGTTGTTTAGCCGACGAACAAGATAATGCGTAAAAATACTGGTTATAATAAAAGACTTTTTACGCATAATTATAACAAATGAATGACAAGAAGGCGTGTTTGCCCTCGGCAATTTGATATCAAAGCCGTCCAATTAGTCCAAAAATTTAAGCATGACCTAAGAATTAACATATTTTATCAAAGATGCTCATTAACCAAATAAAACAGTAATCTAATCGATCTATAATTACTTGGATGTTGCACCAAATTTTCATGTACTCTGAGAAACTAAAACTTCCAACTGGCTAAAAAAACGATACTCTCATCCACCCCTTTACCCCATCCCCTAATTCTTTTACTGGAGAAACAAAATGACCAATAAATGAGTTCCATATTAGCAACCCAAATTGGAGACAAAATTTCCTTTGTCAATATATCCACGTAATTTATATCCATTAAAATAGTAAACAAAAAAGATTAATGAAAGGACTGACAAAGATTAAATTACAAATTGAAAATGTAATTTTAATCAGCATGTTTGAATTTGTAGAGGCATACTCTAACCTTGCGGGTGCTAACTGTGCAGGGTTTTCACTAACCTTAACAAATAAGATTCAGAAATACGTTTATATAGAATATTTTATAAAACGCCATATTTTTGTAGGGGAATGGGGTAAATCTAATATTTTTTTTTTTAAATTAGGGAAGGGAGTAATAACTACTACTCCACCCTTTTTTAAAAATCTATATTAATTTCTGCAATTACCCTATAGTAATGATTATTATTTTTTTTTTAGGAAACGATGTCTGGAAAAGCTTATTTGGTGGTGGCCCTCGTCTGTCTATCTGTCTATACTACACAGGGTAAGCTTTATATTTGTCCATCTGTCTCTTCATTTCATTGGGCTGTTTTATGACACTAGTCTCCAAAGTTTTATAATAACGCTTTTTTATTCGTTGACTTAATATCTTTGGAGGATTTAGTAAATTTTGATTGGTTGGTTAATAAAGTTGAATGTTCCAGCGATTCAACCACTAATTCTGATCTACAGAAGGTGTGTCATCATTGGGGATGCACATCAATTTAACGGCTATTGCTTTATCCCTTTAGATCCCTTTAGAAACAGTCTGAAAGCTAAACCAATGTCGCTCTACCTTATTATTATTATTATCTCCTCCACCATCCCAAGAAAATTTACCCAGAGAAAAAAAATATCTTCTTATTATTTAATTACTGAACCAATTTTGTTCTCAGTGCTAGGTAAGCTTTACATAGGTGCATGGATGATTTTAGGTTATTTTATTCTATGATTTGCGTCTTAGGATGGTTATTAGGTTATTTATCTATCCTTATAATAAAGAGCCCCTAGATGCTAGGGCTCAGCCGCAATATTTACTAAAAGAAATACTTAAAATAGTCCTTTTTTAATTCTTTCTGTATATAAAGTGTTACTGTTTTCAAGTTTTAACTAAAAATATGAAAAATATATGATATTTTTAAAGTATAAAACCTTTTTCTAAATCATATACTTAATGTCTTCATTTTTAACTACATATTCTTAAACCTTTATCCTGGTAATCTATAATACAAAGTAGCTTGATGTCTGTCCGTCCGTCCCTTAAGATCTCGGTAACCACTGAACCGATTGGATTCTACTTTTCAGGGTATATACCTATTGGTCCTGTTGTGGTTTTAAGCTATTTTCTTGGAAGGTGGGTCAATCCCAACCCCCCAAAAAATGAAAATTTCCCCCTCCCCCCCCCCAAAAAAAGCAGCACCAGATTTTTTTTTTGATTTTTTTTAAAATTACCTCATGAGGCAAAGCCCTTAGAGGCTAGAGGGGAAGCCGCTAGTTGTAATAGTAAAGTAAGAATTTAAACTACAAATTGGATGATTACTATGATATTTAATGCCAAAATGCAAAATTCAAAGTTTTTGCTTTTTTTTACTTGATCACTCACCTATTAACTCAAGGTTATTTAACATATATTTTATATGATAATTTAAGTTAATTTCCTTAAAAGTTCAGTAATGTGCAATACAGAAATCTAAAGGGATAAGATAATGGATAATAGATTGATGTACATCCCCAATTATGATTCAAATATTACCTATTCTGTAGGTTACAATTGTTGGAAGAGACGTTTTGACACTCAACTTAATAAACCAACCAATTAAAATTCTATAAAAGTCCCCAAAGTTGTCAAGCCAACAAATAAGAAAACATTATTATAAAACTTTGGATACCAGTGTAATAAACAACTCAATGTCCCCACCCTCCCTGTGTGCAATCAGCATTTTTTATCCTTGAAATTGGGAACATTAAAGATCATTATGGAAGTAAATGACTGGGTTCAATTTTCAGATTTATTTCAAGCTAAATATCACACTTGATTCTATACCTCTTCTAGCATATAATTGTATGATTGAACTATTATGAAATGGCGCTAGGAACTATTTATGAGGAAAGAACAGTAATGGGTGATTTATACAGCTTAAATACAGGAAGATGCAATACATTTAGTATTTTTTAGCTTTTTTAAGGCCCACTAATGATGGGCCTTCATTAAGGAAAAATATTAACATTATTAATTTTTTTAAGTCAATATTGTTCAAAGTTTAATTTTAAGTAAAATAGTTTTAAAAAGATATTTCTTTTATTAGGTCAATCCCACAAAGATTCTAAAAATCATAAAAATTCAGCATTTATCAACATAAAATTATGATGACAAATAGTGATGAATATGTATATACTTCGACGTCTCTGGGAGAGGGGGGGGGGGTTGTTTTTTTTTTCTTTAGTCGATGATATTGTATTCTGCTGATATTCATATTTGAGATAATGGGTATATGTAATGGATTTATTGTTACTTGGATCTTACACCAGATTTTCATGTTCTATATCTCATTCCCTCCTCTCCTACTGGAAAAATGGCCCTACCAATAAATGCGAGGGGATATTGCAACCTAAATTGACGACATTTTTTCTCCTGTCATAATATCCACGTATATTCTACATCGATTGTTTATGTGCTAGTAGTTGAGATGGAACGTTACAAAATAATCAGAACCGGATGATTTACAAAGAATATTCTAGGGATATAAATTCGGAAAACTAAATGAAACCATAGATAGATCAGGGATCTAAAGGGATAAGACAATGAACGAAAAATTGATGTACATCACCAATGATGATACGCCTTCTATAGATTGCAATTAGTGGTTAAAACGTTTGGACATCAAAATTCAGAAAACGTCACCCAAAGTTGATAAGCTAACTAGTAAGAAAACGTTAACATGAAACTTTTGAGACTAGTGTATTAAACAGCCCACTATCCCCTCCCTCCCCACAGACTTCAGATTGTTTAGAGCAAATATATCCCTTTCTACGTTATGAATTTGTAGTAAAGGATGTGAACCCGCTAATTGTGTGTATGTATACTCTAGTACTCTAAGTATCATTGTAGTTTCCTTTAAAACAACAATATATTTGTTCATAGGTAAAACAACGCTAGAAAAATAAATAGGCTAATTTTAGTGTTTAGAATGCCCAAATATGCCAAAAGTCAGAGAGTTTATTACACAAGTCCCCAAAGTTTTGCAATTACGTTTTCTTATTCTTTGACGTCATTTTTTTCCGACATTTTGTCGAGCTTCACTTTTCATGAATTTTGATTGGAAGGTTTTTTAAATTAAGTGTCCATACGTTTCAACCAATACTTTTAATCTACTGAAGGGGTAATATTGTGTATCATCATTGGGAATATGCAGTAATTTATCACTGTCTACATAAGCTTAATATAAATTAAGAAAACTTTTATATTCTCGTTAAGGAATCTAAGCTCTATAGAAACACATTATGTTTTTTTTAAATGGTTGGATGTTGCATCGAGTTTTTTAGCGCTTTACCGTGTAACACAATACACTTTTAAGGCTCATTCTAATTCACAGCTAAATTACATTTTAAATGCACAAAAATGCATTTCTTAATATCGCTTAATTTTTATGACACCTTTAGGGAAATAGTTTGTAAACAATCATAACTGTTTCCACAGATAGCGAAGTAACGACAAGAAAACTGTATTTTAGCTTAAAAATAGGGCTCGAAGGCCGCGCGTTAGCCGTCTTGGGGTGTCCAAGCTTTTTGATTTGGGGGGGGGGGGTGAGATTTAAAATTAAAATTTTTTTGGGGGGGGTGTAGTTTTTACCTATTACCTTGGACGTCCTAACAGCCGTCTATAAGAATAAGAAAAAATTACTTTTTATAATTTTAACAATCAAATCAATCAAGTCTAAAAATAGCCCAAATATGGCATAAATAATTTTCAAAGCATCCAAACGGGCTTAAATTTGAGGCTTAGTCACGGCTGATGTGCGACTGCCGAGCCCTGCTTAAAAGGAACAGTGAATTATAAAGCAGTAGAAATATCAAACTAGGTGTGTGGGTAGGTGTCTATTGCTTGGATAAGGGATAAGGGATAAAGGGATAAGACAATGGCCTATAAACTAATGTACATCCCCCAAAACTAACCCTTTGAAGATTACAATTAGTGTTTGAAAGGTTTGGACACTCAACTAAATTAATCAAAATTGAATAAAAGTCTCCAAGCTTGGTAAGATAACGAATAAGAAAACGTTATTATAAGACTTTGGGGACTAGTGTAATAAACAGCCCAATTTCTCCTTCCTCCCGGTTTCTACGGTCTATTAAAAGATATTTTGTAGAGCTTGTATGCTTTATGAGTTAATATCAGACAATCAGATTGTACAGACACTCCTTTATTATAAAGTAACCATGTAACTAAAAACATGTTTTAAACAAGGATGACAACATCCATAAAAGCAAAGCTCTAGAATAAGATGGAAGGACAAACAAACAATACCTTTTGTAGAGGTTAATAAGCAAAACATTTATCAGTAAGTCTAAATAAAATTTTACATAAGTTTGTTGCAAAATTAAGGATGAAGTATTGCAAGAATTTGATTATAGAACCTCGCTTTTAATTTGTACCTTGTTGTTCTATGAATCAATAAAATTAGATAAATAGGATAATTATGTTATATAAAATTTTGTTGTCAAACAGTTACAAAAATCTGCACTATTTCAATAGACGTTATGGTAATATTATAGAGTTGCTATGCTATAGGAATCATCACGCAAAGGTTTATATCTATAGGATAATTTTAACATATCTAAATTGACGAAAAAAGGTAACCATTACAGAAGTACGGAGTGACCAACCCTATTTATAGAAAAGCTTTGCTTTTAAAGAGAAATACGCCTTACTTTTTGTAATTATTAACAACCCATACCTTATCTTATGTCCATCTAGTACGTACAAAACCCAGGGATCTAAAGGGATAAGACAAAGGCGAATAAATTTATGTTCAACCTTAATGATGATGCACAAAATTATCCCTTTTCTAGCTCACAATTAGTGATTGAAACGTTTGGAAAGTCAACTAAATGAACCAAACAATCAAAAAAATAAAGTCCCCAAAGTTGCTCAACTAATAAATAAGAAAATGTTATTATAAAACTTTGGGGACTAGTTTAATAAACAGCCCCTAGTTCCCTCCCTCCCTGTACACAACCACACCTTAATTTTAAACTTTGTATTTTACAAGATTATTTATCACATACCTATCTTAAAACATCTTGTTACCAACCACACCTTAGTTCAAACTTTCTAAAAATTTATTTCTGTATTTTACAACATTATTTAACACATGTCCTCAGGGAGGGAGGGGCCATTGGGCTGTTTATTACTATAATCCTCAAAGTTTAATAATAACGTTTTCTTAAATGTTGCTGAGCAACTTTGGAGACTTTATAGGATTTTGATTGGTTGTGCTATTAAGTTAGTAACCCAACGTTTCAACCACTAATTGTAACCTACAGGAGGATTATTTTGTGTATCATCATTGTGGATGTGCATTAATTTATTGACCTTTGTCTTATCGATTTAGATCGGCCCTGTAACCAACCACACCTTAATTGAAATTAAAACTTTCTAAAAATTATTTCTGTATTTTACAAGATTCAAAAATGATTTCTCTCCATCGTTTTCTTATACATCTGTTTCTATGCAATTTAAAAACGTTTTTTTATATCTTACTTTGTTGCAAGACTGTAATAAAATGCTATGAGAAAATGTGATTTTCTCAGCTACTATTTAAGATATGAAGCTGATGTTTTGTGTATATTCCTTTTATCAATGAGCACTCATTTAAATTGTTTCGTCAAGTGGTCGTTCAGTAATACTATTAACCCTATGAAAAAAATGAATTTGAATTAGAAAATTTGGATTTCTTATCCTCTATTTATTTTTTTGTGGAGATTTATTTTGCTAATTGGTATTCAGTCTGCTGTTTTTATTTCTGTCGGTCCGTCTGTAATGCCTCGGGATAAGTCATATACTCAAAAATGACTTCTGTCCGTCCGTTTGTATTCACTTGCTGTTTGACTGTTTTGTCTTAAGCTGCGCCATTGATGAATACATCTCATACTTTTTTTTGAATTTTTTGTACATTTAATGATCTCCAATTTTTAAATATTAATGCTGAATATAATTAATACGCCTTAAATTTGACATTTTATTTCTTTCTGTATTTTACAAAAAAAAATAATCTTCAAATTAATGCCCAAAACTTCGTTTTATCATTATCAATCAATCAATTTCAAGTTTTTAGTAACATGGCTCTTTCAAATTAGACATTAATTTCACCTTTAAACCTATAGGGATAACACAATGGCTGATAAATTTATGTACATCCCCAATGATGATTCCTCTTCTGTAGATTACAATTAGTGGTTAAAAAGATTGGGCACTTAACTTAATATTCCAACCAATCTAAATCAATTTAAGTCCCCAAAGTTATTAAGCCAACGAATTAGAAAAAAGTTATTCTAAAACTTTGGGGACTAGTGTAATAAACAGCCCAATGTCCCCTCCTTTCCTATCTTTCAACTCACAAGCATTTAGAGTAATCATAAAATTTTAAAACACCAGGCTTAAATTCGTAAATAGAACATTATAAAACTATTCTGGGATTCATGTAAAGCTTCCCTAAAATGGAGAGCTAAATCAATTCAATAGTTGCAAACTCAAACAAAAATTCTTTTTATTTAAAAACTAGCGGCTACGCTCTTAAAGGCATTTAAAGACGGTAAGAAGCATAAGTTCAATTTTAGTTTCCAAAGAAATTTTTAAATTTTAAAAGAGGATAGATGTACCTTCCCGTTAAATAGTTAGATACCTTCCCTTGACCTATAAAAAGCGTCAATGCTGTAACGAATAATTAATTTTATATCGTAACAGCCCGACATAAATACAGAGGGTAACATCTCATAAAGAGACATAAGATTTATTTGTATTACGGAAAAGATCTTGAAAATGTATAATTCTTTCAAGGAAAGACAAGACGCACATTTTAATCAATATGAAAAAAAATAAGCTTTTTTACTTCTCTTTATAAAATTTAGTTTAACTTAAAAATTAATACAAAATTTAATATTTTTCAAAACTTTTCTTTGTATTTCACAATTTAGAATTTTTTGACACGAAAAAATGAATTATATTGACACAATCTCCATCTTTTATCTGTGTTTTACATTTTTAGTAGCGAAGCTACTCTATAATTCACTATGTCCGTCCGTCAGTCCGTCAGTCAGTCCGTCCGTCAGTCAGTCCGTAACGCTATGGGGGAAATGGGATTTACTCAGCTCCTATAAAAGATAGGATTCTGAAATTTTTTGACAACATTCCCATCATTAAGGAGCACAATTAACTATAAAACATCAATGGCGGTCGGACGGCTTTTTAGCAGGTTTTAGGCTATTTTTTTAATTTTGCACATTTTCCCCCATATCTTTGGTGTTTATGGTCCGATTTTCAAAATTTTTTCAGTTAAAAATATCAAAATTAAATTTTCCGTCGTTTGGAGAAAACAATAATGACGGTCAGACTGCCTTTTTGCAGGTTTTTGGCTATTTTTATATTTTTTACATTTTCTCCCATATCTTTGGTGTTTATGATCCGATTTTCAAAATTTTTTCAGTTATACATATCAAAATCAAATTTCACATTGTTTGAAGAAAACAACTTTGACAGTCAGACTACCTTTTTGTAGGTTTTTGGCTATTTTATATTTTTTACATTTTCCCCCATATCTTTGGTGTTTTTAGTCCGATTTTCAAAATTTTTTCAGTTAAAAATATCAAAATTAAAATTTCCGTCATTTGGAGAAAACAATAATGACGGTCAGACTGCCTTTTTGCAGGTTTCTGGCTATTTTTATATTTTTTACATTTTCCCACATATCTTTAATGTTTTTAGTCCGAAAAGATATCAAAATTAAATTTCACGTCGTTTGAAGAAACAACCATGACGGTCAGTCCCATCCACAAAATTTTGTGCTTCGCTACGTATGGATGTTGTCATCCTTGTTTTAAATATATTTAAAATATTTCTAAAACGCAGTAGTGTCAATCTTATTTTAATCTTTTAAAGGCCAATCTTTAAAAGCAGCAGGGGGAAATTTTTGATTTCGCCTACGGCTGAAAAAAACCTAATGCGCATTTGAAAGGTTGTATTAGTGGCAACAGATATTTAGAAGAATAACTCATTTTAACCACCCACTCATTCCCCCCCCCCCCCACGCGTTTTCAATTATTTCCAATTGGTATTTAAGCCCAGAGAGAGAGGGGACAATGGGCTGTTTATTACACCAGTTCCCAAAGTTTTATAATAATGTTTTCTTATTCGTTTGCTGAAGAACTTTGGGGACTTTAATGAATTTGATTGGTTGATTCATTAAGTTGAGTGTGCAAACATTTTATCAACCACTAATTTTAATCCACTGAATGGGTGAATTTGTGTATCATCATTAGGGAAATACTTTAATTTATCAGCCATTGTCTTATCCCTTAAGATCAATTTGGTGAGCTTAATAGGGAATCTGATTATTACATCAACATAAAACACTGTCATATTAAAAATACAGATTAGTTATTATATTATTGTTGGGCGATATGTCGACGATGATATCTTTACCTTGTGAAAAGCGACTGGATTTTCTTATGGAATGTTTAATCATTCAAATCCGATTTTAATCTTATTTTAAGTCTGGCTGTAAGATTATGGATGTATTACTTCATGGATCTTACACCAGATTTTCATTTCATGTTCTCTAATAAATTGAAATTTGCAGTGGGCTAAAATAAAAATTCCTCTCTTCCACCTCATCTACCCCATCCCATCCCCTGCTACTGGATGAAATAACTGACAAATAAATAATTCTGAGTTAGCAATCTAAATTTTTTCGTGTTTCATAATATCCACGTATATTCTACATCTATTTGTGAGATACGCTTTTTAAAGCTATTATATTAATCAATTTAAGATATTTTATTTGTACTATTTTCTTTAATGGTAAAGAATTTTTTCTTATGCATAACCTTGCATGCATAACAACCTATAAAGTCTTTATGGGTGTTGTCATCCTTGTAGAGACTAAAGACTAAAAAAACTACGGAATCCCGTTAGAGACATTGATATATGTTAATTTTAATAGTTGTAATTATCCATCTCTTGCGCATAATTAGGGATTTTAGATAGGGGCAATTACAAACTACTTGTTAAAACACTATCAATTGAGCATGGTTTTTTTTGTGTTCATTAAAGTCTATTAACGACTTGATATAATTATAATCTATGGAATAGACTATATAAATACTGCATTATTTTAAATCCAAAACATAGATATAATCTAGATGCAACTGTCTAAATCAACCAATAGGAAAACAATGGAGGATCAATCCCGCCATATTATTAGTTAGAAAGTGATGATAACTTAAACGCATGAATAGAGAGGTATCGTTTTATTCAAACAAACCAACTTAACTCAAAAGGAAAGTTACAGAGTTTTTTAATATGATAGGTTCAAAAAGATATAGTTTAAACAGTTTAAAATGAATTTAAAAAAAAACTTTAGCTGACTTGCTTTACAATTATTTTCAATAATATTTCTTCTTTCCTACTAGACAGAGTATAGGCTCATATAAGGGGCTTGGCTTGGGCAAAAAAAATAAGTTTCCTTCATTTTTACATTTTTTGTAGCGATGTAACTATTTATTCATGGTAAATATGTTTGTCTAAATATGATTTTTTTGTTAAACTTCTTGGAAATTATAATGACTTTTTATTAGTAAGTTCTGACACTTTACAAGAGTTATTGTACGATTTCCCTTCCTTCCTATTTAAGAGATTAGCTGTTATGGATGTTGTCATCCTTGTTTTAATAAAAAATATGCAAATATTCAACAAACTAAATTTGCAAAATATGTTAAAAGTCTGTGTCGCCTCTTTGTATGTTAACAAGATAGAGTGCAAAAACTTCTTTTCAGTTTTAAAAAATAAAATAACTAAGCTTATTAAGAAATAAAACAAGGATACCAACATACGTAAAAGCGAAACTCTAAAATCAGAAGGAAGGACAAACAAAGGAATCATCATGCAAAGTTTGAATAATAAAATAATTGAATATAGAAAAAAAACATGAAACATTTAGAAACTTTGAATATATTTCTTCTTGTTTTAGAATATTCAGCATATTATTTTATACGACCTTCTTTAGATGATAATATTTCTGTCTATTATAAATCAAAATCCTTTTAGAATTTTAATCTGCTTTTTAGGCATCGACGACGTGTCTAGGGGGAAAGAAATATATAGAGATTTAAATTAGTTTTAATCAAATAATATGTTTGCTTGAAATAATTATCCTAAAGTAAATCCTTATATAAAAGTAACAGGATCTCTGTGTGTCTGTCTGTGCCGAAGGATCTCGCTTATAGCTGAACCGATACGGTTCTCCTTTACAGTGTAGCTTATCATATAGGTCATGGGAAGGTTTATACTTAAATTAGGAGATGGTTTCACCAACCATCTCTAAAAAAATTCCTAATCTATAATTTTTTTCCTTTTCCTTTTAAAGGGCTTCTAAGAGGCTTCTAAGGGCGTAGCCGCTAGCCATAGGTTCTAAACATAAAAAAAACATGTAAATTTTATAGTTTAATATCTTTCCTTTGCTACATGATATGTATAATATGAATAAAATTAACCTGGTAGGAGCTTAAAAGGTTAATTTTGTTTGGCTTTGTTTTTCCCTTCAGGATATTATTTGGTCATGAAAAGGGTCATATTAATAGTATGTCATTTTAGGCTCGGCGTTTATACAAAAAAGCTAAAATGTTAAAATAAAGATCAGCCAGTTTATTTTATTCGACTGCAATGAAATTTTATATTGACATATACATTATACAAAAATGTAAAAAAAATGTACATTTAAGGGAGAATTATCATAGAAAAAGCAAATATTGGTATTAAGTGTAAAAGACATTGCCCCCCTCAAAATTTTTAAAAATACATTCGATTACCCATCTTAAACCTTTGCAATAAAAAGCTTAGACGCCCCTTCTCATTTCAATAAAATGAAGGTTTACAAAGTTTGAGGGGGGGAAACACTCCTTTACCCACACCCTATAACAAACTTTGCCTAACACAGAAACTAAGTAATTGAACTTTTATCTATTCTATCAAAATTAAACAGTTTTAAAGTTACTGGTAAAGACTGCTGAATGATAATATGTTACAGTTTAATATGAAGTCAATACAAGAGACATATAAAGGTCCATTCAAACATATATAAAGGTCAAAGCTAAGATTTTATAATAATACACTTCTAGGCTGGTGCTTTAGACATTGTAATCCTTAGAGGTTACACAATACCGACTACCGATGTCTAAGTATAACTGTTTCTCTCTACCAAGGGATCTTGTCAACCACTGGACCGATATAGTTCTCCTTTACATTAAAGCTTCTTATAGGTCCTGTGAATGTTTATAACTATAGGGAGGGGGGGGGGGGGTTACCACTAAATTATAGATGCCTCTAGGGGTCCTTCAGAAGTTCAGGGTGGGAAAGTCGTGGTAAAATGAAACCGTATCGGTTCAGTGGTTAGATAGAGATCCTTTTTCTTTATCATATGGATTATTGAGAAACGGACGCTAAAACATATTTGCGGCTATAATTACCTTGATATAGACCAGCTGTGTAGCTAAATGTAGATAGGTTGCTGTTACTGAAGTAACACTATAAAGGACTTTAGAATCCTTACTTTATAATGACATGCTTTATTACTACTATTGATTCATTCATATCAGGGCAGATATCAGGAATCTAAAGGGATAAGACAATGGCCGATAAATTGTTGTACATCCCTAATGATGATACACAAAATTACCCCTTGTGTATATTAAAATAAATGATTCAAACGTTTAAACACTTGAACTTAAAGAATCAATTAAACAAATTCTACTAAAGTCCCCAAAGTTGTTAAGCCAACAAATAAGAAAACTGTATTATTAAACTTTGGGACTTGTGTAATAAACAACTTGAGTTTAAGTCGACTTTAGACCTTTCTTTTTAACTTTTTATACCTCTGATATCTACATAGATTATGTCAAATTGAAATGAAATAAAGTTTTTACACAAATGTTACTTGATTCAAAATGATTAAAATAGTCAGTGTTAAAAGGGGGATATTAGACTGTTTATAATAACATTTTCTTATTCGTTGGCTTAACAACTTTGAGGACTTTTATTAACTTTTGATTTGTTCGTTTATGAAGCTGAGTTACCCAACCTTTCAACCAATAATTGCAATTTACAGAAGGGGTAATTTTGTATTTTACCATTTGGGATGAACATCAATTTATCAGCCATTGTCTTATCCCTTCAGATCCCTGGTTACAACTAAGTGTGTCTCAGAGTGTCTTTGATTTTTATAAATAAGCAACCGTTACTCAATTTATATTAGGTTTATTATTATTATTATTATCCTGAGTTGATTCAGATTGGCCATTGTTATTAGCCAGGGTTACAGGATAGGACAGTGGATTGGCAATATCACTTTAGATTAAAATTTTTAAAAAAAATATACAAAATGAAGAATATTTATGCGTTACGTAGCAAAACTACTCTATTACTAGAGCATTTATAATATGTCCAATCGTTTTTCCAACCATTTTTCGTCGCCTGTACTTTGTCTGTGGATTATTTTTTCACTTAACATTACAGTTTAGTGTATGACGTGAAACTGTTTAACCCTATTCCGGGAGGGCGTCCAATTAATTCCAGTTTAGAGGGGCAGGGGCGTTAAAGGCTCTGATCCCTCTTATCTTGGAAAATATAAGAGATATCAAGACAAACTATAAAGCCAAATTGTCAATATTAAAATCGAGGAAGATTGAAATTAACGTACTTTGCCATTCAAAATAGCGAAAACGGTAGAAAACCATTAAATAAGGTTTCTAAAATATTTCGTTTAAATATCGTAACCTTGTTATTATTTCACTTCTTATGGACATTTGTTTTGATATTGGACTTAAAAACTAAAAATTATTCTATCTACTTTTCCCTTTTTTCCATAATATTGTTTTTTTTACTTATGCAATTATGTCTTAAGGATACTTAATCAAAATGAAAATTTAATTTTCTGGCTCACTGCATATGTCAATTTTACTTGTCTACTACTTAGTTCAAGATATACAATAGACTAAGATACTAGCATATAAAGTAAATTTATAAATTTAGGTCTGTCGGAACTATAAGATCTCAATAATGATGAACAAAATTACCCCTTCTGTAGATAACTTTATTGGTTTTAAAGTTTGGACAATACTAGTTTGAAACTCAGTTCACTGCCCAAACTTTTCAACAAATTATTTATATCCGAAAAAGAAGTATTTTTTTATATTTAAGGATGTAAAGCAATGATCGTTCATTGTCTTATCCCTTAAGGTCTCTGGGTAAATTACATTATAGAAATCCCTATACATTAATTCTAGTTCTAATTTATCTAAATAAAATTAATAATTTTGTTATTATTTCAGGTATGCCGCAGAGAGGAAATGATATTGGTAAGTTTTATTTTCTTTTTATAGAATGGTCCTATTGATTTTAAACTTTCCTTAAAACATAAAGTTTTTTGTTAGTGCGTCTTTATCCAAGCCTTTTAGGCTAAAAAGTTCAACTGATTTTAAAAACTTTAAAAGCTAATCATTTTTGACAGTGCCTTGTTTTTATATTACTTAAGTTTAGGTTAGGTTGTATTAAGTACTTGCCCCTGGAGGGTTAGTGCACAACCATTATAGGCCATAAAGGGTTAGGGCCCACCCCAGTGTTTATATAAAAAAAGGAAAACTATTTAAAAATAAAATTTTACTCAAAGCTTAGAAATTTATTTAATTTGATCTAATATATCAAATAACTTAATTTATTTGAGTTTAAATATTTTCTATTGTCTATTGTATTATGAATGATGTCATCCTTGTATAAACTAAAATTAGATACAATAATGTATTCATTCTTTTCATCTTAAATTTGTTTAAGAACAATTGGCGAAATATTTTGAAGGTTAAGGTCAAGGAAATCCTGTATGATTAGATCAACTTATAAAGGCTAGAAACAAGTTTTTTTTAAATACTAAACTATGGGTGGTGTATTAATTTACCCACAAACCTTTATTCAAGGATAGGACAATGAATGATAAATTGATTTTAATCCTTGGTAAAGAAACAAAATTTAAGATTTTCTCTTCTGTACAACAAAATAATTAGTGGAAAAGTTTGGACATCAAAGTTTTTAAGAGCATGTGTTATAAAACTTTAGGAACCAGTAGAGTTTAAAATCCAATGTCCCCTCCCTCCCGGTTTTCTAACAAATTAGATTTAACTTATTCATAATAGTTTCCAATTAGTGGTTAAATTTCAAGTAACTTTTTTAGATTTATTTGTTTTGTTCTTTAAACTCGCAGCTGATATACATTTTAATAGCATTGGGACAAGGATTTTTTCATTCAACCACCAAACACATTTTATGTAAAACCACCACCCTCCCCAGAGAGACAAAAATAAAAAAACGCCGCCTCCGGACATTTTGCAATTAGCTAAAAAAATAACTAACAACATCTATCGGCGAAAAAAATATTTTTGGTAAATAGCTGATTTTAAGATAGATTGAAAAGAAACAATTTTACGTGTCCCTAGAGGCCTCTAGAGGCGTAGCCTAGCCGCTAGTATCATAATAAAGTAACAGGATTTTTATCTGTCTGTTTGTTTGTTTGTCTGTTTATACCGAAGGATTTCGCTAACCGATATGATTTTCCTTTACAGGGTAGCTTCTCTTAGGTCCTGGGAAGGTTTATAACTATTTAGAGGGAGGGTACCATCAAGTGAAATCGTTCCTAGAAAAAAAATTTACCCACCCAAAAAATGTTTACTCTTTCTTTTTAAATCTAAAATAAAATAATGGGTAGCCGCTAGTATCATAATAAAACAATTACTATGTCGGAGTGACAAAACCTACGGACACACTCTAATTAAAAAGTAAATTGTATAAGCCAAATCTAAAAAGATTAATGTTCCAAAATCATATAGTAGAACAAATAATTATATTCATACATTTATAATTATTAGGGTTGGGCCGGATATCCGGTGTGGCCGGATATCCGGCCGGATACCGGATATTGAAACTATCCGGCCGGATATCCGGCTATAACTTTTTTTTGTATTTTAAAATTTTAAATGGCTATACTTTTCTTATTATTGAAGAACATTTTTTGAATATGTTTATCTTTATGTAAATTTTATATATGAAATCTCAAAAGTTTATTAATAATTTTTTTTTGCTACTTTAATATCTGGTAATTTAGCCGGTTATCCGGCCGGATATCCGGTAATTTGGCCGGATATTTGCCGGATATCCGGCGTTGGCCGGATATCCGGCCGGGTACCGGATATCCGGCATTTGAAATCAGCCGGATATCCGGTATCCGGTATCCGGCCAAAAAAGTATCCGGCTCAACCCTAATAATTATATCTTAATTGGAAAAAATTACCGCGAATAGTTGTCTGAAGAATAAAATAGAAAAGAGGAAGTTCTGCCCTTGGTTACTGGCAAATTTTGAGGGATTGAAAGAGGTTTATGTCAATTTAAGTATCATAGTTTTTAAACCCCGTTAAATTTATCTTTCAAAAGTTGCCAAGAATAACTTATCAATACTTACATAAATCTAAATTTATACCTTACTTATTCATATGATATTTGTCATATAACTTCTAAAGTCTATGTTAATATAATATATTTTTTTTTTTAAGACAATCTATTTCCCTAATCTGTTGTTAATTTGGCGGATATTGAGAAGGTCAAATTTAAATAAATTTCTGCTTGAGAAATCAGTCAAAAAGTATCTTATGTCAAAAAGATGTTTTTTAAAAATTGTTAATTTTTTTGATGTTACAAAAGCAGCATTTGACCAAAGTCATTTGCAATGATTAAACATAGTTAGCCAGCTGGTAGATATAGGTTTCAAATAGTAATGACATAAGCTGAAGTGTTCTAAACATTTTATTACATAACGTAGGTTTTGTTTACTATTTTGTTTGAACTCTGTTAAGACAACCTTATTTATGGTTTAGTAAACACAAGACGAAAGCGTATCATATTATCATACAATGGATTTTCAAACAATACTGTTTTACAAGCTGTAACCATCAACTAAATTAATTCAAAAAAAGTATTTGGTAATTTCTGCTGATTTTATCCTAATTTTGGAAGACAACGCTTCGTAGGAAAATGACCTTTTTATATGCCCCCCAAATAATATTACTTTAGATTTATTTCGCCCGTTGCCTATGCCTTATTTCTGTTGCTTTACACCTTTTCAATATTTTAATTCTATCTAAAGAAATTAGAAAATAAAGATGACAGCAACCAAAAAAAAAATAATTTCTAATTCAGATAATGGAACAAACAAACATTTACAATATAGATTAGTATCGCTACTAATATTAAAGAATCCGAATATAATTTTGAAAACAAAAATCTAAATAGTATAATACAAATAACATGATAGGTCAATACACAGTAAATTACCAATGGCAGGCCAGTATAATTATTGATTGACCAATGGTGGGCCAGTATGACATAATTTTTATAGGCACTATGAAAATCTTCTATCTGAAAATAAAATTTGTTTAAATTACAATGGAAGAAGCTGGATATGGACTAGACATACTTAGATTATATGATGCTTTGACAATACCAGTATGCCTAATCATCCTAGGATTATATGATGCTATGACAATACCATTATGCCTAATCATCCTAGGATTATATGATGCTATGACTATACCAGTATGCCTAATCATCCTAGGATTATATGATGCTATGACTATACCAGTATGCCTAATCATCCTAGGATTATATGATGCTATGACTATACTAGTATGCCTAATCATCCTAGGATTATATGATGCTATGACTATACTAGTATGCCTAATCATCCTAGGATTATATGATGTTATGACTATACCAGTATGCCTAATCATCCTAGGATTATATGATGCTATGACAATACCAGTATGCCTAATCATCCTAGGATTATATGATGCTATGACTATACCAGTATGCCTAATCATCCTAGGATTATATGATGCTATGACTTTACCAGTATGCCTAATCATCCTAGGATTAGCAATCACAATTATTCCTTATAAAATATAGACTGCTTTTTTGAAAAATGCAAGTCATCCTATAAATAAAAAAATTGTTAGAATTATTCAAAAATATTCGAATTTAGAATCATTAAATTTTTGAATATTTATTTCCTTAATGCATTTTGATCATTAAAAGTTAGTTTTTGAATAATCGTGCTTTTTATGACTTTGAGCTTGTATTCTAGTGGCATTCTATCATTTCTAGATTTTTCAAGGATGTTTTATATTCAGTAGCGAAGGGATATAAATAGATAAGACAATGGCCGAAAAATTTATGTACAGTCCTATCATTATACACAAAGTTACACCTTCTGTAGATTACAAATAATTGTTGAAACGTTTGGACACCCACCTTAATAAACTAACCAATCAAAATTCAAGTTCCCAAAGTTGTTTACTATAAAGCTTTGGGGACTAGTGTAATAAACAGCCTAATATCATCTCTCTCCCTTCCTGGAAGCTTCAAATACATCATTTTTATATATAAATAGATCCCATTAAAGTAGTATAATAGGGGTGAAGCGTTTCAACCCCTAAATGGCGAAGTCCGGCGACAGAGCCCCTAGCCTAGTGATTCTATCCAACAAGATACTTCAAGTGTTTACAGATTGAAGATTTATTCAGAACTAAATATATAATACAAAAATGCAGTTTATATACAAAGAATTATAGATAATTGGGTAGGCAATCAAAAGGTATGGAGATGATGGGGAAGCTCTATCCAGGTGAGGGAGAGAAGGGTATGTCATCTGAGGGAGTAGGACTGGTGTCACCAGAGAAAGGGTAGGTAGCTCTGCTGGAAGGGGGGAGGGGGAACCCCTACCCCCTTATCTGCTGGCAAGTTGACCGTTTTAATCCGCCAATGATAAACAATGGGCATTTGTCTGAGGGTTCTCTGTGAGGAGATAGAACACCTGATATCAAATCTAAATTTGGCCTGCAGCAAAGCTTCTCTGGGAACGACAGTCTGTCGGTCCACCACAGTAGCACTAAACCAAATGAGTTCCCCCTTTAAAGTCTTTGAATGGCTTTAGGCTATATTTTTTCTTCCTCTCTATCCCTTAAAATTTATCTTAATTTAAAGACTTTTATTATGAATTTTTTATATCATAAAACCATCAGCATTTTTCAAGGGTTTGGAAATAAAAATCACTTTAAGATTTAAGCAATTGGATATCAGCTTGTAAAGAAATCTATTGAAAATACAAATGTTTTTACAATTTGCATTCCAAGAATTTTACTTGCTAAACATTGCATTGTTTTACTTGCACTTTTCTCGCACATGCATCCACAATGGATAAAGAATGCATGGATATATTGACTGGGGAAAGTTTGTCGTCAATTTAGGTTGATATTATGGACCTCATTTAATGATCAGTTCGTTCATCCAGTAGGAGGGAATATGATGGGTTAAAGGGAGAGGGGTCGTTATTTTAGCCAGCTGTGGGTATTGCTTTATTAGAGTGCATAAAATCTGGTACAACATCCAAATAATGATATATCCATCGGATCCACATCCCACGCAAGCGAAAATAATGATGTTAAATTTGAATAAAAAGAGTAAATTGAAATAATCAAAAACCAAATTATTGTCACTTATGGTTTGAGCCTCCTTATTTTTTTTTTTGTAGGGAGTAGCTACTCTGTAAGTATCCTATGATAGACTGTCTCTATAATTAGCTTTGTATCATAGACAGCATTCTATGGAAATTAAAATGAAAAATGTTAAGATTAAAACCAGTGTTGTTAGCCCCGAGGGCCGAAGGCGCGGGCTAACAAAATTGTATATATTTTATGATATTTTTTTAATAATCATATAAAATGTCTGTAATACGATGCTATACATGATTTTTCAGAAACGTTTCTAATACAGCTGATATCAATTGTTTTTTAGCTTCACGAGTCATCCCTTCACTCCTGTTCACCAGAAATTGTTGATTATTATTGCAACATAAAGGAAATTGCAATGTGCGAATATTTTGCACATTTTTGCATTCATATACAAATACACACACAAATTGTAATTTTTCAATTAGGATGTTTGTTTTTCCTTTCCTTTTGTTTGGAGTGTGGTTTTTCCAAAATAAATTGCAGCAAATTTTCATATAATGTACTATTAACAAGGATGACAACATCCATAAAAGCGAAGCACTGAAACGGTAGGACAAACGGACATTAACACTTGTCTAGTGTCTGAACTGAATAATCAGAATATAAAAGTATCGAAAGAGTCTAATCAAAATTGTAAGTAAATTTGTTGAAAAACTGCTTGATACAGGATAATGTTTTGGACATACTTACATTTTTAGGACTTGATTATAGAGTTGCTTTGCTTATACTATTGTTCTTTGTTGTCCCAGGAATCAATATACCAAAAATCAGTTCAAACGGATAATTAGATCACATAAAAATTTGTTGTTAAAAAAGTAGAAAAATCAACATGTTTAAAATGGACATACGGACATTCTGGTAATGATTATAGAGTTGCTACGCTTTCTAAATCGTACCTAACTACTACAGGAATCATCATGCAAAGTTTGAAATCGATAGGACAATTCTAACATGCCTAAATTAACGAATAAAAGCTATCTATCTCGGACGGACGTACGGACGGACGTACGGACCGACCCTAATTATAGAAAAGCTTCGCTTTTAAAAACCTTATTGTTGTAATATGAACAAATGAAGATGACTAAAGTCCCGTCACAGATTATGACGTCATACGATAGAAAAGTCAATGAGAGGCCAGTATACACTGTAACTGACCAATTGTAAAATTTATGCTGGCGTCTCATTGGTTATTTTATCGAATGACGTCATAATCTGTGGAGGGACTTTAATCATCTTCGAAAAAATCATTATTTTGCCATATTTATGACAATATTATGCAGTGTAATTTTAGTATGTATGTATAATAATATTCTTGGTAGATTTTTAAGTCCATGCTTTTTTAGCACAGCTACTCTACAACTTAGTTATGCGTGCAACTGTTCTTGTTATTGTAAACTTTTTATTTTGATTTTAGGAACACTAGTGAAGAATAAAATTGCGGCCAAGGCTAACCTGATTAATGCGAGCGTTGCCCTGGGCAAGGGAATTGTTCAGCCCATCGTTGACATCAAGGCTGGCATCATCAAGCCCATCATTGGCATCAAGGCTAGCATTGCTAGGTAATACTGGATAGATAGATAGATAGATAGATAGATAGATAGATAGATAGATAGATAGATAGATAGATAGATAGATAGATAGATAGATAGATAGATAGATAGATAGAAAGATAGTTAGATAGATAGATAGATAGATAGATAGATAGAAAGATAGATAGAAAGATAGATAGAAAGATAGATAGAAAGATAGATAGATAGATAGATAGATAGATAGATAGATAGATAGATAGATAGATAGATAGATAGATAGATAGATAGATAGATAGATAGATAGATAGATAGATAGATAGATAGATAGATAGATAGATAGATAGATAGATAGAAAGATAGTTAGACAGATAGATAGATAGATAGATAGATAGAAAGATAGATAGAAAGATAGATAGAAAGATAGATAGAAAGATAGATAGATAGATAGATAGATAGATAGATAGATAGATAGATAGATAGATAGATAGATAGATAGATAGATAGATAGATAGATAGATAGATAGATAGATAGATAGATAGATAGATAGATAGATAGATAGATAGATAGATAGATAGATAGATAGATAGATAGATAGATAGCTAGATAGATAGATAGATAGATAGATAGATAGATAGATAGATAGAAAGATAGATAGATAGATAGATAGATAGATAGATAGATAGATAGATAAATAGATAGATAGATAGATAGATAGATAGATAGATAGATAGATAGATAGATAGATAGATAGATAGATAGATAGATAGATAGATAGATAGATAGATAGATAGATAGATAGATAGATACATAAAAATAGTTATTCTTCTATACTTTTTTTGGAAAACCACAATCTAGAACCCAAAGGCTAGAGGCGAGGTACATTTTGTAAATAAACTAACTGCTAATAGATAGATATAAAAAAGATATATTTAAAACATTTTTATTTGATTTTTTAGACCCATCTTCCAACTGAAGCGTCAACTGATAATTGCCAAGAAGAACCTGGCTGTCTCTGTGCTCAGACCTGCTTTCAGAATCAAGGCCTCCAAGCTCAGTCTTGTCAGAGATCTCCTTGACAAGAAGATCAACCTCCTTAGAGGATTCTAAATTTTCCTTGATTTTTTGTGTCAAATTAGAAATAAAACATTAGCATTTTATTATTACTTTTGATTAAATGCTAATTTTTTAATCTAAGTGTAAATATGAAATGTAAATAAATCAAAATATAAAAAATGCTGATGCCATAGACTGCCAATTTTAATAGAATAAGTTCAAAGATATAATTTTATTTTACAAAATACTGACTGATTTTTTGCAATTATAGGATAGTCCATAGCCCAATTTATTTTACTGTGATCCAAGTATATTTTCAAAATTTAGACCAATTTGTTCATAGATTTTTTCTTCAAACAGTGCAATAACAAATATTCATTTTTTACATTATTCTCTTTTTTCTCTAATTAGTAAATCTTGTTTGTATAGACAAATATATTTTGTTCCTGATTTCTTTTTACTGAAAATAAATCTGTTAAACGTATCTGTTTTCTTTATTATGATTTTTTATATATTAGGAGAGTTCTCTATTTAGATATTTTCTATTATGTCTAACCACGACAATGGCCGATAAATTTTATACATTACCAATGATGATACACAAAATTATCCTTTCTATGGATTACAATTAGTGGTTCAAGCGTTTGGACACTCAACTTAATGAATCAATTAATTTCATGCTTTAAATGACAGATTTATAAAAAAATCTTTTTTTTGAAAGTTGTTTATCTATAAGTTTAGAACATACTTAAGACAATAAAATTTTTCTCAGTGTTACTTTTTTCGCCTTATATATGAAAAAAGCTGTTTCTCACATTTCATGATTAAAAAGGTATATAAACAAAAAAAATGGTTTTTTTTAAGTCACAAAATAATTGGCATAATATCTATCATCCTAAATGTGAAAATCAGATATAGAATCCTTTTTAGAGCAAATATACTGCAAAAAGTAACCAAGACATTTTTGCAAAGTATGAAAATCTAAAGAAAATAGTTCTTTTTGATTTTGATATACACAAAATCAGATAAATGTATATAAAATTAGTGATCAAAAACTATAATATAAATTATAATTAGATAAACAAGTTATAACTTTTTTCAACCCTATCATTGATTAAAATGCACTTTTAGGTTTACTCATTACCAAAGTAGCACATAAAAACTCTTGTTATTAATTTAATAAACAAAATAAATTCAAATCAACAATTAGGCGTTTTTTATAATGCAGTAGACCATTTTGTAATTGGTTTTTTGGCATTTATTATGTTTAATTACTTCATAAAAAGAGTTTTTATGCACTACTTTGGTAATTCTTAAACCTAAAAGTGCAATTTAATCAATGACAGCGTTAAAAAAACTTATAAAATGTTTTATAGTTTTTGATCACTAATTTTATATACATTTATCTGATATGTATAATATATCAAAAGCATAAAGAACTATTTTCTTTAGATTTTCATACTTTGCAAAAATGTCTTGGTTACTTTTTGCACTATATTGACTCTAAACAGGATTCTATATCTGATTTTTACATTTAGGATGATAGATTTTATGCCAATTATTGTGTTTACTTCAAGAAAAAACATATTTTTTGTTCCTATACCTTTTTTATCATAAAATGTGAGAAACTGCTTTTTTCATATATAGAGTGAAGCTTTCTAAAACGCACCTAACTATTACAGTAATCATTATGCCAAGTTTGAAATCGACAAAACAAAAGTTAACTGTGACGTACGGACATACAGACCCTAATTATAGAAAAGCTTCGCTTTTAAAATTCATTATGCTTTTTAGATTTCATAGGGTTGTTCACTCAAACTTTGAAACCCCTCAATTTACCTCCCACACAACACACTTTCAAATAATGGGATTTTACCTCTTACATGTAAAAGGTTAATTATGCACACATGTGAAATTATACATCATTTATACATTTTTCTAAGGTCATGATAATTTATGGGTTGACAAATCATTACAAACCAGGAAGGAAGGGGACAATGGGCTGTTTTAACACTATCCCATAAAATTTCCAAAAAAAAGATTTCTTATTCGTTAGCTGAACAACATTGAGGACTTTTATTTTGATTGGTTCATTAGGTTGAGTATCCAAAGGTTTCAACCACTGATTGTCATCAATACATTAATTTATCGGCCATTGTCATATCCCTTTAGATCCAAGATTAAAAACTTTTAGGTTATTTGATTTATTGGTAGTATTTTGCACCTTTTTAAGCACGAATTATAAAAGTATGCCCAAATATGGATGCTAATAAATCAAAAATTGAAGCTGCAATCTTACATTCATTCGCAGCCGTGCAGCTACCGACCATTGCAAATTTTTGTGGGCAATTAAAAACGTATTTTTGTTTTTAAAAAATGTAAATTCTGTCACATAATATCATAGGGATGGCTTAAATAAATAATATGCTAGAAGGTTACCTTTTTCTTGGAAGAAGTGAATTTTTTTTAAATCGAAGCAGCTTATAGTACCTAATAAAAAATGACGTCATACAATACAAATGACCAATAATAGACCAGTATGCATTGTAATTGACCAAAGGTAAAATGTATACTGGCCTAACATTGGTCATTTGTATTGTATGTCGTGATTGTTTTATAAGCTGCTTTAAAATCTCGTACGGAAAAAAGGCCTTTATCCCTGATAATTATCAAAATAATTGACATATATTTGTAAAAATCTAACCACAATAAATGTTTGAAATATGTGGAGTTAAGTTTTTGTTTCACATTATTCCTAAGTATAAGTATTGATGCATGAAATTTCAAGTGTGGTATTTACATATTAGAGTTAATCGTAGTAGATTATTCAAAATTGTATCTATTTGTAATTTTAAACTTAAACACAAAGGATCTGAAGAAATAAGACGATACATCACCAATGGTGATAAGCAAAATAACCCCTTATGTACATTAAATTATAGTTTTAAAAGTTTGGCAGGATAATAGTTTGGAAAACACTAATCTAAACTAAGTTTTTGAACAAACGAATAAATATAAAACTTTATGGACAAGTTTAATTTACAGTCCAATGACCCCATTCTAACCCCCTTGATTAAAGTGATATATCCAGCTGGCAAAAAAAAAACGATACTGCCCATCCACCTCCTTTAGATCATTCCCCTACCCTCTTACTGGATGAACGAACTGACCAATTAGGTACATATTAGGAACCTAAATTGACGCAAATTTTCCCTAGTCAATATATCCAAGTAATATTTAATAATATACCATTTTTATAAGAGTTTTTGGAAACAACACATTGCTTAGTAGTCTGTAAAAATTACGTTTTTAACCTATAATTCGATTTTATTTAAATATATATTCCTGGACCCTAGAGATTTTTGTTTTAAATAAAATCTACAAAAGTCATTTGTGGTAGCACTCTAGGAGTTTCTTTATTATATGATTGATCAAATCACGAATAACATACATTACACAACCAGTTGTCTGAATAGAATAGTATTTGAAAAAATAATTTCCTTTAATTTTACGTTTTTTATCTTCAAGTTATTAAAAAAATAAGAACACAGTAAAAGTGTCTGACTGATTATGACGTAACAAAAAAAATTAGCCAATGAGAGGCCACTATAAATTTTACCATTGGTCAATAATGGCCTCTCATTGGCTATTTTTTTTGTTACGTCATAATCAGTCAGACACTATTACTGTGTTCAAAAAATAACCATTTCCTTTAAACTTGGGTCGTCTGCGGATAATTATAAGGTTGTAGCTGCAGCTGTTGGTGACTGTGGCGAAAGGTTGCGGCTGCAGCCAGGAATCTAAAGGGATAAGACCATGATCGATAAATAAATGTACATTCCCAATAATGATACACAAAATTACCCCTTCTGTAAATTAAAACTATTGGTTGAAAACGTTTGAAAACTCACCTAAATGAAACAACCAATAAAAATTCACTAAAATAAACTAAGTTAAGCCAACGAAAACGAATAATAAAACTTTGAGGACTACTCTAATAAACAGCCCATTGTCCCTTTTGGGCTGTAGGTGTCTGATGTTTTCTCCAAGCTCAAAATTTTCACCCAAATACACAGGCACTTTTCTTAATTTGCAGGTTGTTAATTAAACTTTTTTGGCTGGCTTTCAGAGATCATTGTAGTCCTATTTTGTTATCAATAGCGTTTACGCCCCTAGATGCCTCTACGCCCCCCCCCCCCACTAGTTTTAGTGTCAAAAAGAAAAATTGCAATCTCTCCCTAATTTTTTTTGTTGTTTTTTTTTGGGGGGGGGGGGTTACACCCTCTCAAAATAGTTATAAATCGTCCCGGGACTTATGAGAAGCTAACCTGTAAAGTAGAAACCTATTGGTTCAGTTGTTGGCGAGATATTTCAATAAAAACATCCAGTTACTTTTTAATGATAATTATTAATGAACAAATGGCCAATTTTAACCCACAGTGTAAAATGTATGATGTATGTATGAATTGCAAGTCAAATAATTTGGTTAAACAGACTTTTTGCCTGATTCAAAGTATTAAGAAGAAAATATCAATCATCTATTTAATTTCTTGCCTAAGTTATTTTTATCAGAGTAGCAACTCATTAATTCAGTTTGTCTGTCCGTCAATGTGCAAATCTCTTATTTTCTCGGCTGCTATTTAAGCTGGAAAGCTAAAACATTTTGTAAGATTCTTTGTACTAATAAGCAAACGTAATTTACTTGGTCCATTGGTCCGTCAGTTATGCTTCAATGAAATAAATACTTACTTTAGGTTAGGTTTCGTGATTTATCATTATCCTTTTTAATGAATTATATATAACTAGCGGCTACGCCCCCTAGAGGCCTCTAGGGGCACTTGAGGAGGAGAGAGTCAAATTTAATAACCCAATTTCTTATTTTAAATTTTTAAAGGAAAAGTAAAAAAAAAATTTTTTTTTTGGGGGGGGGTTTTCATTTTTTGGGGGGGTTGGGGGTGTCCCACCCCCCAAAACAATAGTTATAAACCTTCCCGGGACCTATGAGAAGCTACCCTGTTAAGGAGAACCCGATCGGTTCAGCGGTTAGCAAGATCCTTCGGTACAGACACACAGATACACAGACACACAGACATCCTGTTACTTTAATATAAGGATTATTTTAGCCATCTGGGAGTATCACTTTATTAGAGTACATGAAAATCTGATACAACATCCAAGTAATTATAAATCAATTGTTTTAATTATCTGACTTAAACTCCGATATGTCAAGAAAATAATTTTGTCTTTTTTCAAAGGATTCTTTGAGCGGATTAGAACCGGCTCTCAGCCATACTGAAAAATCATGTATAGAATTGTAATGCAGATAATTTTCGCAAATAATAAAATATAAGATCAAAATCAGCTTGTT
Organism: Acartia tonsa; assembly: GCF_053477335.1. Lineage (NCBI taxonomy): Eukaryota > Metazoa > Arthropoda > Copepoda > Calanoida > Acartiidae > Acartia > Acartia tonsa. Next base: position 27,855,736 of record NC_137268.1, on the reverse strand, counting down.
AGCCAGGGTCTTCGGCCCCTCAGGGATAACAAAACTTGTTTTAATCTTATAATTTATCATTTTGATATGCGATACTAATGCGATAAATAACTATTATCTATTTTTCCTTGTCAAAAACGATCCATTTATAGATTAATGAAAACACAAATTAAACAAAATTGTGGTTAAAAATCAAGGTTTATTATTTTTACAAACATAAAAATAAGTTGGGAGTTTGAAATATATCTCCTCTCTTAACAATAAAAATATTTCTACAAATTTTTTCCCTTGAAAATTTTAATGTTTTGGTAAGGGACGTACAAGGGGGCGGTAGAGGGTGATTACCCCCCCCCCCCAGCCAAATTAAAAAAGCTTCGACGTCCTTGCCACTATGATATAAAGATTACCCCTGTAGGCACCCCCCCCCCTCCCACAAATAAAAAGGCTTGGAAAATTTAATTTTTCAACAAAATACTATTTTTAAAATAAAAATTAACCATTACAATTTTGCAGAACAATTAGATTTAGACCATTAAATTTTTGTAGAAGTCGGAATTTATATGGTAATAGAATCTAAAAATGTTCATAAAAAAATCAAATGCAATATTTATAATATTAAGGAGAGTAATATATAATTAACCTCTCAACTGTGAATATTTAGTATGAATAAACATAAACATCATACATTTTAATAGTTTATTTGTATTTACATATGTATGAAATTAAATCAGAAAAATTAAATGAATTCGTTATGATAAGAGCTAGAAGTTCTATTTACATTGTATACTTAAAGGTAATTTTTTATCATAGTTAATTTTTTTTAGAAAGTATGGCTTCAAAACTTATTAATATCCTCTGGATTAGAACCGGTTCATAGCCTTACTGAAAAATAATTTACAACATCGTATGATAGATAACTTTTCACGAATAAAGAAATGAAAAAATCATAAAATTAAAACCAGTTTTGTTAGCCCAACAAAACTGGTTTTGATCTTTTTATTTAAATGTTCGCGGAAAGCCGTATACAATGCTATAAATACATATTATAGTGTTAATTTTTAAAATTTCTAAATATTAGTGCATATTTCAATAAAATTAGAGAAAAGGTGGGCCATTTAAATTATATGATTACTTAAATTAATTTAGTAAAATTTAGTGGTTCTAATAGAAATGATTTAAATGAATATATTATAAAGTATAATCAAATATTGTATGTTAAAATATTATTAGAACCCTTTTCAAGTGTTAAAATCATGTTTACCTTTTAAAAATTATATAAATTATCATTAAAGATAACAAAGAATTGTTAAAAGAAATTATGATATCACAGATACGAGCTTTTTTCTTCATTTCTGAAGATTCTACAATATTTTTTTAAAAATAATAAAAATTCGTTAAAAATTGATTTGTACACATTTTAAATGTTATTATAAACTTATAAATCAATAAACTAATAAAAAAGTATTTACAACAAAAAAGACTTAACAAATCAGAGATCTAAAGGGAAAAGAAAATGGAGGTAAATTGTGGTATATCATCATTGATTATGAACAAAATTAACCCTTCTGTATATTACAATTAGTGGATGGAATGTTTGGACACTCAACTTGAACTAACAAATAAATTAAAATTTAATAAAGGACCTTAAACGAATAAGAAAACCATTATAAAACTTTGGGGACTAGTGTAATAAACAGCCCAATGTCTCCTCCCTCCCTGGTAACAAATGAAATGAAATTGAAAATTAACAACAAGCAAAAATAGTAATGTTGAATATATGGCACTGAAAGTATATCATGAAAATTCATCCTAAACTAATTAAAAGAAAACATTTAAAAGAGCATAATTCCTACAAATCCTTCAAAATCATTGACAAATGACAACTAAAATAATGTGAAAATTGTAAAATGACAGTTGTTTTTTTCCTCAAATATTTTATGACATAAATGGCAGTGTTTCTGGTTTTATAACCCAAAAGTATTTATTAATTTCTCTTAATAATCACTTAAAAATCTACAATAAAAATAAAATCATAAAAATCTATGAAAATAAAAGAGCAGATCTTTATTCCAGCTTCTTATTAAGCTAAGACTAGTATTAGTAGTAAGATTAAAGAAAAAATAGCAGATTTTTTTATTCCAGCAAACTTTGGACCCGCAAAAGTCCAAACTTGTAAAATACGACAAAAGTACATAAACAGTAAAATAACTACATTAACACATTTTCCAGTATAGCTTCGATACAGATTAATAACCACTGGGTTAGAACCGGTTCTCAGCTATACTGAAAAATCACGTATCGTATCAGATTATATCCAGTTATCTACAAATATAAAAATGTACAATTTAAAAAATTAAAACCAGTTTTGTACATTTTTATATCCGCGGAAAACTGTCAACAAAACGATGCGATAAATAACATATTTTAATGGAAAATAGAGACAGCTAAAAGAATAGCCACTAGTGCAGCCACTGATTTAAAGTTGTTAGCCCCGCCAGGAGTTGTGGTTGGGTCAGGTTTCACTGTTGTTGATGGTACTCGGTTGTTGCAGCTAAAATAAAAGATTGTAGCCCTAGGAAAATGAGAATATATGTCACTGCTTTTGCCCTACCTATTTCATTGACGTCATAGTAGAGAGACAAAAAAGAAATGGAAGGGGAAAAGAAGCCCTCTAGAAAAGAGATGGGGTATAGGGTATTTCCTGACGTCAATAGAATAGGTAAGCCAAATGCAGTGACATCTATCCCCCCATTTTGCTAGGGCATTATAGTTTTAATAATGTCGTCATTTTAGTTTGCTAACTATGACATCATTCATTTCATTGGTCAGTTCGTTAATCAAGAAGGAGTGGAGCGGATGGGGTATTAGGGTGGATGGAAGGGATCGTTATTTTAGCCAGCTACACGTTTCATTTTATTAAAGTACATGATAATCAATCTGGTGTAAGACCCAAGTAATAATACATCCTTTGTTATAGACAAACATTTACAATTGGATGTACGTCCTACAGACCTTAATTATAGAGAATTTATACTTTTCTATAGACTGTCCACAAGAAAAAAATTAATCTTAAAAATTTAAACTGAAGCTATTGATATCTGTTTAATTTTAAGCGAACTTTAAATTGACATCATCGCGATCGCAGCCATTTTCAAAATTTGCCTTCCGCATTTTTGTTTAGTTTTTCTTCTGGACAATCCTTTTTACAGTGCAGTATAATACAAGCAGAAGACCAAAGAGAAGGGACAACGGGCTGTTAATAATACTGGTCCCTAAAGTTATATAATAGCGATTTCTCATTGGTTGACTTAACAACTTTGGGGACTTTAATCAAATTTTGATTGGAAGGTTTATAAAGTTAGTGTCCAAACGTTTCAACCACGAATTTAAATCCACAGAAGGTGTAATTTTGTGTATCATCATTAGGGATGTACTTAAATTTAACAGCCATTGTCATATCCCTTCAGATCCCTGGCAGAAGACACAAACACCAAGCTTTTGTAAAGGTTGCGTGATTTTTTTTATAATGTTACTTGTACTATTTTGTAATAGATACAATAAATCTATTTTTATGTAGATGTATAACCACCCAACTACCTAAATCCCCCTGTTAGGGACCTTTTCGTCTGCTAGCAAATTGCTTTCTGCTCTTTTGTAGCAACTTGGCTGTGTTAATATTCCCTACGCTATTGTTTGATTTTCAAAGACCCAATTGAAAGTCGGAACAGGGTCCTCGGGGTGGGGACATACTGTTTTTTAACCCCTTCCCCATCTATTGTTTTACTCTAAAGATACTTACAAGTCTTTCTTGCACAAACAGATTTCTTCTTTGAACACGTTTTCATGCTGCTCTACTTGGTCAAAAACCTAAATTTAATATTAAATAATAATAATTTGAACAGAGCAATTTAACTTAATCTCAAAAAAGTTTTTTAAAAGCTAGTTAAGGTTTTTTACGCCACTGCACTGTTAATGGATCTGTAAGATTAAAACCAGTTTTGGCCGGTTCCACAAAACTTGCATTAATTTTATGATTCTTACTTTAATTTAGTGAAAAATTGTCTAAAATACGATGTTATATATGATTTTTCAGTATGGCTGAGAATCGGTTCTAATCCAGCGGTTATTAGTCGGTTTAGAAGCCTTGATGGAAATATATCTTACCTTACATTCTCCTTCAATTTGATCAGTAGCTGAAATAAAAGTTTATCTAAAATTCTTGGTTTTTTTTGCAAAAGAAAGATTGCAATATATGGATCAACTTTAGACTTTTAAAATTATAAAGTTGATTTTTATGAGGCTTACACGCGGTTGCCGAGCCCTGGCATTGAAAATATTTTGAAAAAAAGTCGCCTTATATCATAATTTGTTAAGAAATAATAAAAGTTACAAATAAAATAAAAAATTCAAAACAAATGCTGCCTTGGGGAAGGGGGGGGGGGGCGGGAAAGCTTGGACGTACTTGCATACAGAACAAATTATCAAAATGTATGGTCACCTTCTGTGCATTCAATATGGTGATGTTCATGAATGGCTAATTCATTATAACAGCCGTGTCTCACAGCTTTCACTGTTGTATTTTTACCACTCGCCTCGTCATACCTAGATAAAATACAATTTTACAACAATGGCAACCCTGTAAATGCGTCCAATCTAAAGAGCGTAGCAACTTTATAATATCAAAACGTCCGTATGTCCAATGTCCACATGTTGATTTGACCGTCTGTTATGTTAAGCTTCACTTTTAAGAATGTTGCCATCCTTGTTTATTTAAAGGTTTGTATTTAGACAAAGGATACATATTTTGTTATCAATATTTATAAACAAACATGTACAAACTTTTCTGCATTTCATTACTCACCATTTTTCATTCTTTATCAATTTTGTGTAGAGACGCTCATACAATTAGGGTGTGTCTTATACTAGGATTATTCCTCCATTGTTTGAATAAAGATTCCTCCAATGATATGGTAAATTTAGAGGGGATAACAATAAACAACTAACTTTTCTGTTGGTCCGTCGGTCATACATTAAAAATAGTTTTTATATGTTGGTAGCGTAATTTTCTATAATTCTTCTATCTCTAATCATCATGTCCTTATTTCTTTATTTGTATTCCTCTCTGTTTTTTGGCAACTGAAAGTTTGCTGTATACTTCACTATGTCTGTTTGTAAATCCAAGAATTGTTGTGCTTCGCTACTTATGGATTTAGCCATCCTCATTTATCAAGCAAGTCAGTGGCTGTATATCTGTCTGTGTATCATAAGATTAAAAAGAGGTTAAAAAAACTACCGGCCATTATTTTCATTTTATTTATAAAATGCGGGGGTACTCTTACTCCTCTTATTGGTTAGCTCAACAACTTTGGAGACTTCTAGTATGTTTTGATTGGTTGGTTCATTAAGTTGATTATCCAAACGTTTCAACCAAAAATTGTATTCTACAGGAAGAGTAATTTTGTGTATTGTCTTTGGGAAAGTACATTGATTCATCGGCCATTGTCTTATCCATTTAGATCCCTGACTCTTACTTGATAGAAAATTCAGAAACAATGGCACAACAATCATCAATGGCTCCAATACAGTCAGTAGTCATACTCTGAAAAATATTGGTACATCAGATTTAGGGATTTATATACATAATGGCCTAAGACCTGGCTATAAAGACTCAAATAGAAAAATTACAATAGCACAAAACCAACCTACATCAAGCTTCCCTGAAATGAAGAACTCAATAGGTTCAGTGGGTTTTGCTTCACAACGCACTTTGAGCAAAACACCCAAGAAAGGAATTGACATAAACAAACTTACATCTGGGGCCACAGTATCCCCACAGAAATATTCTTGATTCTCATCAGGGAGGGGTTGGGCGTCACCACCATCCACTTGCATGTAGCCACAGTTGTAACAGGTCTTGTGGGGACCCTCTGAAATAACAAGGATTATTGTAATGGATATAGAATATACGTGGATATATTGACAGTGTAAAATTCAGGTTGCTTACATAGGCCTTGTTTATTGGTCAGTACGTTCATTCAGTAAGAGGGGATGGGATGGGGTAGTGAATTGGGACTATAGTATTTTAGCCAGCTGCTAGTATCATTTTATTAGAGTACATGAAATTCTGGTGCAACAACCAAGTAATAATATATCGATTATTAGTGTAGAAATGTATACTTATAGTCCACTGAGACCTTGAAGTGAGTGGACATTGGACTGTAAATTACACTAGTACAGTCCTCAAAGTTTTGTACCCCGTTGGGCCGTTATCTTATTCGTTGGCTTAAAAACTATTTAATTTCTAATAATTAAATCAAAAAAAGTCGTGTCCAAACTTTTCAACAAGTAATTTTAATCTATAAAAAATGAGAAATACTTAGTTCTTTAAACAACTTTGGGGACTATATCAGATCTTGATTAGTTGGTTTACTAGGTTGAAAGTTTAAACGTTGTAACCACTAATTGTAAACTTAAGAAGGGTGATTTTGTGTATCGTCATAGGGGTTGTACATGAAATTATCGGTTATTGTCTAATCCCTTTAGATCCCTGAATGGCAGGCAGTTATACATTTTAATGGACGTTATTTTTTAAGGGCACTATAAAAAGCTTCAATACAATACAAAGATATAAAATAACTGGAAATATAATATATTACCTGAGGAGCTAGGATTTTGAGTACTTCTTGGAGCATAACTGTTACAGGTGGTTGCTGAAAAAAAATATCCACCAATAATTAAAATCTACAAAACTGGGGATTTGGTGGTTAAAATTGGGATGAATGTCAGGGACGTTGAAGCGTTTTATTTTGAGGGGTTAAAAAAGGGGGTTTTAAAGGTTTTTTTATCCACACCCTATCCTTAATGTCCTTTAATGTCCATTAGCTTATCAAAGCTTTGTCATTAAAGATGTCTAAGTCTGAAATTAACCGCTTCATACTAAAGATGCTAAAGACTTGAAGAAATAAAGATGTATTATTGAGTGTTTTTTTATAGGGGCACATCTATTGTTCAAAGTATCAATATGCAGGTTTTATTCTAGAATTGGTAATGTGATTACCTCCTAAGGGCGGAATTCTCCTTTGATTTTATGTGATCATCTAGCGAATCCTGAGCATAATCCGCATGTAATGGAATGCGATACTCTAAGGATAATAGGTTAAATAGCATCCAACAGACTATCTACACTTTGACTGCACGACCTTTGTCTGAAAAGTCCTAACTATGCGAGTGAATTAGTTGGGCCGGTTTTTTTGCCAAGGCATTCCCCCTACTCTACATATTTATGTCGTGCACCTGACATAGCAGCAGAATATAATTTTAAACGTCTTTAGTTATGACGCGGTGACAGGCAGAGATTCGAACCTATCACCTCCCCGACGCGACGACAAGCGGATGTACTACGTGTTGAGCCACAGTCGCGGGTTCTACTTACTTTTGCATGCACAGACTTGTACTTGTTCATCCTGATGTCCACCACCAGTATGACCACTGGCACAGGCCTCAGGGTCTATGTCATCAGGTGCTTAAATAAATAAATGTATATACAGTGTGTTTTTTTTATGAGAACTTTTTTGAAAGCAATTTTACCCCACTTATAGTTATCTGAATTTAATGGTTTATTTTTTTCGTTTTTTATAACCATTTATAGAACATCAAAAAAATATTTCATTTTTTATTAAAACAGTAAAGTAAAATAAAAAATTCAAAACTTAGGTGTCAACATCTAAAAATGTTTTTAGCGCATTTTTCTTAAGCTCAAATCTTCTACCCTTTGCAAGAAAAAAAATTGGATTTTCAGTAGTCAACTTTGGGGGGCCAGTACTCCCTCCCTGGTTGAGATATGGCCTTCAAACTTTGATATGTTTTAGTACATGTCCCCAATAGTATCTGTATCAATTTTTAACTCTATATCTCAACTTTGAAGCGTTTTGCAGCCATTCTTGCAAAGGGTTAGAAGATTTGAGTATGAGAAAAATGCGCTAAAGCCATTTTTAGATGTTGACACCTAGGTTTTGAATTTTTGATTTTACTGCACTTTTTAAATAAAAACTGAAATATTTTTTTGATATTCTATAAATGGTTATAAAAAACAAAGAAAATAAGCCATTAATCATTAAATTCTGATAACTGTAAGTGGGGTAAAATTGCTTTCAAAAAAGTTCTCATAAAAAAAAACACACTGTAGATGTATTATTAGACAACTACCTGGATCCCACTGTTTTGGACCTTTTACATCTGCTAGCTAATTGCTTCCTGCTCTTGCAACTTGGCTGTGTTAATATTTCCGACGCTATTGGTTGATTTTCAAAGAACCAAGTAAAAGACGGTATAGGTTCCTCGGAATGGAACAATTATTTAACCCCTTCCCCCTCCAGTGTTTTATTTTAATAGCTGAAATATAAATATATACGTGCAGCTATACGCCTCTCAAGGGGGAGAGGAGAAGTCGACCCACCCGCACGTTCAATTTTGGTTTTTAAAAAAAATTTAATTACTGGTGTAATTTTTTTCTCGGGGCGTTTTCTCTTTGGAGTGTTCGAGTACCCTACCCAAAAATAGCTTTAAACCTTCCCAGGACCTATGAGAAGCTACAATTCAGTCCTTTGTCTGGTATAAGAATACAGATAGACATACAAACTCACGGACATCCTATCACTTTTATATACGGAATAGATTAAGTTTCTTATTACATACAAAAAAAATCTTTATTGGAGGATTTTGTGTGCAATAATTTTTTTATTCAGACCAAGATATTGCAAACATGAATGATGTTAGGGTCAAGTTTTTATTTAAATAAAGAGATCTTTCTCTTCAATGGTATTTAATACATGAGTATAATGAAATTTTTTAAATTCTTACCATTTCCACACATAACATCTGTTTCAAATCCAATAATTCCAACTTCTTCCTTACATGAGTGCCATACCTCTTCAATATTCTGATCATTTCTTCATGAAAATAATAAAAATTTCTATAACTTCCGGCTACTTGGTTGATCCCCCCCCCCCCCTCCATTTTTATTTGATTTTAAAAAGAAAGAAAAAATATAAAATAATTTGGAGGGTTAATATCTTACAGGAATCATATTATCCAACGTTTCAAATCAATTGAAGAGGTCTAAAATGCACAAATTAATTATAAGAGCTATCCTTTACAGATGTACGGACGTAACAATCCCAATTATAGAAAAGCCTCACATGTAAAAGGTATAAAAACTAGGATCATAAATCCATGGTAGCAAAACTTTCAATCCCCTAATTTTAAAATATTTAAAAATATATTTGATTACCCCTCTCAAATCTCTGAAACCATTTATTTTAACCCCCCCCCCTCTAAATAAAAAGTTAAGACGTCCCTTGTGGAAAGAACTACACTGACAATTTTCAGATTAGAGGCTTAGCTATTAATTTTGGATGATTGTACTAAAAATGTTAAATGTAAATGTATCTTTTGGTTAATAGTTTCCATTGTTAATTTGCTAAAAGGACAGACAGATACAAATAGTTATAGAGTACCATTTGTGTTTTAATAAAGGCATAAAGGTAAAAAAAACTTACTCTTTGTAATTGATATGGATTTCAACACAACAATCATCTGCCTTCTTACATTTTACTACATGAGCCTAAGAAAAGTTTAGGGTAAAACAAGAAATTATGGGAAAATCTGATTATATTGAAAGTAATATTGTGTTCAGTAATGGATATAGAATATATTTAAATATTATGACAGAGAAAAAATTTTCGTCAATTTAGGTTGCTAACATTGACATCACTTATTGGTCAGATCCAGTAGGAGGGTAAGGGGTACATGATAATAAATCCATATGTTCAGTAGGTAATGAACAAAACTTCTTACCCCAGGTTGAGCTTCATCCATACAAAAAGGGTTGTTGTCCAGCTTTTCTGGTGGTCCATCTCCAACTCTCTACACAACAAATAAAAGATTTTATCCTTTTTAGATATTTTTAATAGATAAGAAGTCATAAATTCTGTATCTCACAATATAGACTAGTAAGGCTTTTTTGTCTGACGCTAAAGATCTCGAAAATAGCTGGTCCGTAGGGTTGTACTTTTCAGGGATGTTTTTTATATGGTTTTAGGCTATTTTACTGACATTCCCGACCTTTCTTCAGAGGCTAGGGGCAAAACAACTAGTAAATCTATAATAAAAGTAATAAATCTTAAAAGAAACCGAAATCTTTGTTTGGAGTTTAAGATCTTGGTAACTGCAAGTTTTTGTTTCTCAGGGAATATACATACAGTTCCAGTTGCTTTAAACTGTTTTCTTAAGGGGTCTCCACAAATTTTTTTTAGAGAGTCTCCAGTGTTGAGTGTAAACAAAAACAAATATGGAGGATGGTAACACCCACCACACTTTGGGGCAAAGTCCCACTTTGAAAAAGAATAACCCCTTAAATAAATGTTCATGGTGCATTATTGTAAAAGTTTTCTTTAATATAGGTAGTAAGGGCAAACCAAATAGTATAATATAGAACAAGAAAAGTATAAGCAGACAAACAATAAGAACATGCACTAGGTACCTTATATCCACAAGCAAAGCATTCAATATTATCAGTTGGTGGATTTGTTGGTCCACCTGTTGGGAAATTCCACTGGTTACAGGCATCTCCTGAGAAGTAAGCCAATAATAGATATTTATTGCATCGTATTATGAACAACTTTTGAGATTTTATTGTAATATTTAAAAGAGTTTTGTTAGCTTTAAGATGCTGAACAACAAACTGGTTTTAATATTATAATGTACATTTTTATATATGTACAAAACTGGATATAATATAATACGATACATGATTTTTTTCATATGGCTTAGAACAGGTTCTATTCAAATGGATATTAAAATGTTTTGAAGCCATACTGGAAATATTTTACTCCTGATCAATTCGATTATAATAGTTTTTAGTTTCATAAGGCAATATATTAGAGCCTCTTGTAAGTGATTTTTTCAACCCAGCCTAAGAATTAGTTTGACCCTTAATTCTAAAAAGACCCTAAACCCCCCTTGGACCTTTAGTTAGTGATTAAGCTTGGCAAACTAGTTGTGTAAAAGATAGACAACTTGAGAAAAAGAAGAGTTTATATTACCTTTACAAACGCAGACATTCATATCAATGTCAATGCCATCTTCATTAACAGGTTTGTTGATACACTTGTCTTGCTCAATTTGATCTCCAGCTAAACAAATATTACATTGTTGTTGCCAAATATTTGTCATAAAAGTTTTGTAAAAAGTCTATGAAACTTAGCAAAATAAGATAAAGCAATTTTTATCAAACTACCAATAAAATATTGTAAGGTTCATCCCTGCAGGTCTTAACTTAGATCATCTATTTTTAGCTAAAGTAACCAAATTTGTGTTGTAAAAAAAAAACCAGTAAAAATCTACTGGAACTTAATTAACCTAACCTTATTTTATTTTTACCTGTAGCACAATCAGCATCAAGATCTTGGCTGTGAATGTGAAGATCATTTTTGCAACCATGGTACATCTCAAAATAGGAAACATTCTTCCCACCTTCACCAGCAGGACTACAATTAACAAGATATTGAATAATAGTGAAATATTTGAAATCAAAGTTGGCAAATCCAGAAGTAGTGAATATGAAATAAATTATTGAAATCAAGAACTTCTACTGGACGGTAATATTAATTTATAGAAAGATAAAGATAAATTTATATTAGTTATTCACTGCTTTTAGTGGATCTTAAATTTAAAATTATAAGATTAAAAACAGCTTCATTAGACCTGAGTGGCTGAAGGCCCATAACTAAACTGGTATTCATTATGCTTTTTATTTTAATATTAGTGGAAAATTGTCAGATACCTGTGTTTGTAAATTAAGCTAATAGTGAAAGAAGTGCTAAAGATTTCATTCAGACAAACAGACAGTCAAAAAGCATGATCTTCAAGAAGTTTTCCTTTTGAAAACTCTAAACCAAAAAGTAAATATATTTACCCAGAGTAGTTGACTTCAACAGCAGCACAGCAATCACCCTTTACACATGTCTTCAATTGTCCACCCTAGAATGTGCAATGTCAGTTTTTCAATTTTCAGTTTTTAACAGGCAATGCCAACAATAATACAAAAAAAAGTTCATTAAATTATATTCATAATAGCTATTTGGTGCATCATATCATAAACAGCTTTCCCGAGATATAAAAATGTACAAATGTAAGATTAAAACCATTTTTTAGCCCTGAGATGCCGAAGTCATGGGCTATATTCGAATAAAACTGATTATAATACGATACAAGACATAATTTTTCAGTATGGCTGAATACTGGTTCTAATACACCGGATATTAATATGTTTTGAGGAGATGGGGAAATATAACTTACTCCTTCGCTGCAAAGAGGAATGTCATCACTGATTTGCTGAGGTTGTCCATTGTCCATTATCAGGTATCCACACATGTAACAGGAGATTCCATCTGGTGGGGTAGTGGAGGATCCAGGTTCTAGGCAGATTTAAGCATGATAATAAAAGTAATATGTATTATGGTTTTGAAATTACAGAAAATGGAATTCATTATAACTTTGGTAGCATTTTAGGTCCTAAGATTGGACCAAGGAACAGAATTTTTTTCATATTGTTTTTTTCTTCTCATAATTGTAAATTAATAATGGCCTCATTTCACATTAAATTGTATTCTGATACTTAGCTACACTTATCTAGGGAAATCATCTTGCCTTAATTTTTAGATTAATCTTTTAAATTCTTTTAAATTAATTCACACTCATTTTTATCTGTACAAAGATTAAATTCTTATTTGACATTGTATTAGGATTTGAAAGACAAAAATTAACTTACCTTCAGTTGGGAAATTATATGAGTTACACAGTTCATCATTACAAAGACAAATTTCTGTATCTTCTTCAATATTATCTCCTTCATTCTGGTCTTTCTTTACACACTTACTCAGATCAATATTAGGTCCAGCTAAAATATTTAAAAAGTTTAAGATGTGTTCTTTTTTTAAATAATTAGTTATAAATAATGATGTTTTTTAATCAAGCAAAGAAAGGAAATGAAAATGGATAAAAGAATTGATGTAGTTTCAGCCAAAATGGTGATCTAATTAAAGTAATGATCACTATTGTATAGTTATATATTGACCATATTCTTCTTAGACAATGTATCAGGTATAAGAAGTCATAAAATCATAAGAGCTTATTTTTTTTAAATAGATGCATCTAAAATGTATTGCTTTTTAAAAAAATATATCTTTAACAGAAATCTCACCATTAGCACAATCAGGAGAATCAGAAAGAGCTTCAATTTCATCAGCACACCCATGAAAGGTTGCAGTTGACATTGTATTGTCATCTCTAAATAACAGAATTAAAATATTTTTAATATAATCATGCTAAATAATCTTAAATCTTTTACTCCTTGTTGACATAATTCTTTTTGGAATAAATCTAAATCTATATGGATTCATGCCATTTTCCAACTTTGTGAAAATGCTTTTTTCGGATTTTTAGGATTAGGGTTCATAAAAGAAATCCAGAAGTAAATTTTTAAAGGAAAAATTTGTTTACTTACTGCATTGCTTGAATATGAACAATGGCACAGCAATCATCTTCTTTGTCACATACTTTCTTTTGACTCTAAACAATATAGTTTGTAGCAAATAAAGATCTGATAATAGTTCCAATAGTATAGAGCAACAAATGCGTGTTTATTTAAGCCATAAAAGCCAAATGTTCCCTACCGCGATGATTATTTATTAAGCTTTTGAATATTAAAATGTACCTCAAAGCTAGGTTTATCCATACACAGTGGAAGGTTTTCATCAATTTGGGATGGCTCCTGTCCCTCCATTTCCTTATATCCACATCTGAAGCACTTGGCGCCACCCCCGTAGGCTGGCAACACTAATTATATAACAAGATTATTTGGTACAACTTTCCAAGTCTGGCAGTACTAAATATATCACGTTATTCATACCTTTATCTTAGTGTGGCAACTCTAAATGTAACAATATTATTTGGTAACACTATCTTAGTCTGGCAACACTAAATATAACAATATCAATTGGTATCACTAACTTAGTCTGGCAAAACTAAATATAACAAGATTATTTGGTACCACTATCGTAGTCAGTAAAAACTAAAATCTTAGTCTGGCAACAATAAATACAACAAGAATATTTAGTACCACTATCTTAGTCTGGCAACACTAAATATAACAAAAATATTTAGTACCACTATCTTAGTCTGGCAACACTAAATATAACAAGAATATTTAGTACAACTATCTTAGTCTGGCAACACTAAAAATAACAAAAAAATTTAGTACCACTATCTTAGTCTGGCAACACTAAATATAACAAGAATATTTAGTACTACTATCTTAGTCTGGCAACACTAAATATAACAAGATTATTTAGTACCACTATCTTAGTCTGGCAACACTAAAAATAACAAGATTAATTGGTACCACTATCTTAGTCTAGCAACACTAAATATAACAAGAATATTTAGTACCACTATCTTAGTCTAGCAACACTATAAATAACAAGATTATTTGGTACCACTATCTTAGTCTGGCAACAATTAATATAAGAAGATTATTCGGTACCATTATCTTAGTCTGGTAACACTAAATATAATAAGATTATTTGGTACCACTATCTTCGTCTGGCAACACCATTTATAACAAGATACTAATTCTATTAACATTTGTTTTAGTGAATAATCATACCTGACATTGAAAGTAAAAGCAAAGCGGGCCAGAGTAAAATGACCATTTTACTTAATGATTGATTCATTTCTGAAATTCTATGTTTATGAAAACTTTAGCTAGCGCAGAAACCACAACCGGAACCCCCCCCCCCCTCCCTACCCCTTTCTTATAAAAAGGTATAACTATATTGTATTGAAAATAAAGGGCGGTAGTTAACCTAACCCCTTACGGTCTATCCTGTAGCCTTTATAACCTATCCACTAAAGTAAAATACATGAGCTACATGTAACTCTACCCACAGGGAGGGGACCATATCCGATTTTTATTGGTTCTTTAAAATCAGCTAATAGCGTCGGAAATATATAAACACAGCCAGGGACACACAAAAAACGGAAAGAAATTTGCTAGCAGGCACAACTTGGGTCAGGTAGATGTCTGGATTATACATCTATACTAATACATTTATTACCTACACTAACATGAACACATTTAACACAAAAAAATAGCCCACTTTCACCTTGTTCAAATTTTTTTAAATAGGGGTTCTCAACTACACACATAAAAACACAAAGAGTTAAAACGTCGTAAATGTTAAAATGAAAATTAAATATCACACATATAGGTATGTTTATCTACTACATAGACTATAAGATAGTTATATCTAACTTTTTTACATGATAACACACATTAACTTAATAAAATTTTTGTCAATCAAGATATTAAATTGACTGTTAATTTTAACTTTTTTTAAAAATTATTTTTTTAATTACCACATAAATTAACGAAAATAATTCCTAGGGTAAATATTCTCTAAAAGAAAAAAGAATATCTGAATTTTCTTTTCGTATTATCTGTGATTGAGAGAGCAATTTAATGAAACAGGGTAAGTCCACAATATCAGGTAGATGACATTTAAGAACATCTCTATTCCTCACACTTATCAAAAAAAACCACAAACCAGTCGCCTACCTTTGATTTCCCACGCTTCCCTTTTCCTTCCCACGCTACCCTTTTCTTTCCCATGCTTCTCTTTTCTTATCAACGCTTCACTTCCCTTCCCCTCCACTTTTTGTTTCTCCCTTCACTAAAACATATAAAATTTCTTTAAAAAGAGAAAATTGAAACACTCTAATATTTTTTATATTAATTGAAATGCATATTAATGCATATTTTTCTCTTTTTATTTTCTACATTTCTATATTAAGCCAATAAAATTTCAAACAGCGTTGCTTATATCATCCTTGTTTACTGTTTGATTTTTAAAACCCTAAGGAAAAGATAACAACCCCTGTTAGAGTAAGCTCGTGTTGTTTGACATTGATTTAAAATTATTTGTGGTTTTAGATAAGAAAATCAACTCCCTGTTTTTAAATTAAAATCATAAGTTTTTTAATGGAGGGAAAATAGGTTTTAAATTCAGGGATATAAAGGGATAAGACAATGGCCGATAAATTAATGTTCTCTCCTATTGATGATACACAAGATTACCACTTCTGTAGATAAGAATTAGTGGTTGAAACGTTTGGACACTCAACTAAATAAACCAACCAATTGAAATTCAATAGAAGTCACCCTAGGTTATTAAGCCAACGAATAAGAAAACGTTATTGGGGACTAGTATAATAAACAGCCCGCCTATTTTATATATATCATATAAACTGTAGTACATAATTCATAATTATGAAAGTACACTTTTCAAAAAATATATTTAGTTTCATTAAACGATAAAATATAAAAAGTATATTCATTTCTTGTAGAGAAGCTACTTTATAAATCAATTTATCTGTCTGTCAGTCAGTCAGTCCGTAACGCTATGGGGGAAATAGTTTTTTCGACTGCTATTTAAGATAGACAATTGAACTTTTCAGTGAAGATTGCTATAGCCTGTGCGAATCTAGTTTATAAATTGTTTTGTCTTTCATTTACGCTCTAATTACATAATTACTTAGTTTAATTTAAAGGTTTCGTAATTTTCTTTGACTTTTTTGCATGCTCTCTCTTTTATAAAACAACTAAACATCTGCTCTTTAACTCACTGTCTTTTTGTATACCCATGCCTTGCTACTTATGGGTGTTGTCATCCTTGTTTATTTGTATTTCAGTAATAATAATGCAAGATAAATACATGTTTGTTTATTGTATCATCAACTTAGTCACATAACAATTAGAATAGTTATTTATCGCATCGTTTTATAGACAGCTTTCCGCGAATATAAAAATGAAAAATTATAGGATTAAAATGAGTTTTTTTAGCCCCGAGAGGCCGAAGGCCCAAGATAATAAAACTGGTATTAATTTTTTTTAATATTCGTTAAATATTGTCTGTAATCCGATGTTATACATGATTTTTCTGTATAACTGAGAACTGGTTCTAATCCTGCGGATATTAATCGGTTTCTAAGTCATACTAGAATAAATATGTTTACATTAATAGAATCTTTCATCTTTAACTGGGTTGTAATGACATATGAAAGTTTTGGCAGGACAGCAGTTTGAGAGATCCTAATGGACATTTCCGTTTATTATTATTGATGACTATAACTAGCGGCGGCGCTCCTAAAATGGAGAACTCAATCGGTTCAGTAGTTATCGAAATCATAAGCTAAAGACAAAAAAAACCTTACTACTTTATATAATAGGATAGATCAAATTGTCAGAATTTTAGAGTTTTTTTTAAAATCTGTTTATTCTGCTGAGTAAATATCTGTGTCATTTGGTATGACATGCAAAAAAATTATTAAAATCCGTTAAACATTGTCTTTAATCGGGAAATTTTCATTTTCAATATCATGACCAATCATGTCAGGGATCTTAGTGGACAATAAATTAATGTACACCCCCAATTACGATAATCAATATTACCCCCTTTCTCGATTTAAATCATTAGCGGAGAAGTTCATACTGTGACTGTTCGTACAACCAATTCAGAATTATAAAATGAAAGTCGTCGGAGTTTAGAAGCCAACGAATGAGAGAACGTGTTAATAAAAAAAAAACTTTGGGGACCGGTTAAATATTCCAGTCCAGTTTCCCAATATTACCTACCAAAATGTCCTTTCTATAATAACAAGAATTTTTCTTTATATTTAAAAATAGACAATATATATCTAGATTATCCATCTGTATCCATTTTTCGTCAAGTAAGGGCAGATTCCTCCCCTCTATCTATTTTTTGGGGAGGAATCTCAGATCAAACTTCATACAATTTTTAAATCAATCTACTTAAAATATCAGACAATTTTTACAAGGAAATCATTATTGCTACGGAGTGTAGCTTGCCTTTATTTCGGGTCTGTCCACTACATTTGCTCTGTAAAAAATTGCTCATTGTGATAAATTAGTATATATAATTACTTGGAAGTTCCACCATATTTAAATATGATAAAGTGATACTCGTAGCTTGCAAGTATAATCCACCCTTTTTTGCTATATTGGATGCACGAACTGCCCAATAAATGAGGTACATATTAGCAACCTTAATTGTCGATAAATTTTCCTCTGTTAATATAGCCTCGTATTCTATATCCATTGATAAGTTGAAAATTAAATAGATGGATTTTTAAAGAATTTATTTCAAATCATTATAAATTAAATATATGGATTTTTAAAGAATTTATTTCAAATCATTCCAAATGAGTAAAATTAGGATTAGTTATGCAGAACTAAGGAGTTATTTATAATATTTATAATTAACCAGCTTGGTTGTAGTACATCTGTTGGTGAATAGTTGGTTGATGGGTGTTGTACCTAAACACATGACAACAAGGATGACAACATCCATGTTGACAATTTATGAATTTATGATAATTAGAACCATCCATAATAAAATATACTCTGTCAAAGTAAAAATGTTACAAGATTTTTTTGTGTAAATTTTTATAATTCTATACATAGACGTCCATTTTTTTTTTTGGGGGGGGGGGGGGTAATTTATATTTGGGGGGGGGGGGGGTAAAGTTAGTTTCCCCCCCAAAAATTTACCCCTTGGGTAAAATTTTTGGGGGGGGTAATTTAAATTTTATAAAATATTTTTTATTAGGGATTTTTTATTTTGAGGGGGGTATTTACCCCCCCCCAAAAAAAAAAATTGTTTGGGGGGGGGTAAATACCCCCTCCTAAATGATTGGGGGTGCCTACGGCACCCCCATGGTAGGGGTAAATTTTGAATGGGGGGGGGGGGGTAATTTAAATTTTATTAAATATTTTGTAATAAAAATGCGCGCAAAAATTTTTTTTTTATTAGGGTTTTTTTATTTTGAGGGGGGTATTTACCCCCCCCCCCAAAAAAAATTGTTTGGGGGGGGGGGGGGTAAATACCCCCTCCTAAATGGTTGAGGGTGCCTACGGCACCCCCAAAATCGTTTAGGGGGGGTAATCGCCCTATTACCCCCCCCCCCCTTGGACGTCTATGATTCTATATAAATGTGAAAAATACAATAATTTTTGTTAAGTTAATTAGTCGGACAGACATACATATTGACAAGACACCTGTTTATGGGCCAAGAAATAGCTTACCATGAATTACCACCACCATGAACAAAATGTCTGATATTTTCCCACCAGTCCCAATCCCGACTCTCCATCAGGAAGGCTTCCCTGAAAAGGTTTGTTTGTCTCATCAAGTTCTAGTTTCAAAAACGAAGCTTTTCTATAATTAAAGTAGGTCCGTCCGCAACGGTTAGCTCTTTTAGTTAATTAAGACATGTTGGAATTGTCTTACAGATTTCAAACGTTGCATGGTGATTCCTACAGTAGTTAGGTACGATATAAAAAGCTTAGTAACTCCATAATATCTACTAGAAAGTCATTTTTTAACAACAATTTTTATATGATATAAATATCCAATTCATTTGATTTTTGGAATGGCAACATAGTACAATGTAATAAGCGAAGCTTCTCTATAATCAAGGCTTTAAAATGTATGTATGTCATTAAACATTATCCTGTATTCTCCATTATCAGTGCAGATAATTTTATTTGAAGATGGTTTGTTATTTTTCCCGTATGGGTTCAAGGTCGATTAATATCCAATGGATTAAAACCGATTCTAAGCCATACTTAAAAATCATGTATTTTAATTAAAAACCATAATAACCGTTTTGTTAGACCGGGCCTGGTTTAATATCATAATTTTTCATTTTCATATCTGAAGGAAGCTGTCTATAATAGGATGCGATGAATAACTATTCTTTGGATCATATATGCACCCCTTCACAAAATAGCCTTAAATCTGTCCTTGAACAATACCAAACTTAGTTGAAAATTTTGGCACGTACAGTCCTGCCACTTACGAGATCCTAGTAGACGCAACACTTTATTTTAAACTAGCGACTGCACTCCTAGCATCTAGCTTTTTTATTTAAAGGGATAAAAATGGACAGAAAAAAATAGTCTTAAGTAGGGTTGTGCCGGTTATCCGGTGTGGCCAGATATATATTGAAACTATCCGGCCGGATATCTGGCAATATAATCTTTTATATTTTACAACAAAAATCTCTGCTATTTTAAATTTTAAATGGTTGTAATTTTTCTTATCATTGAAGCTAGAAGAACAATTTTTTTCTGATTATGTTCATCTTTATGTAAATTTTATATTATAAATCTCAAAACATAAATCATGTATCTATGTGAAGCTTGTCTAAATAGGAGCAATCAATAACTTATTGAATTCTTGAAATCTTAAGCTTCAGAATCCCACCACTTTATATAATAGGATTAATTTGTACCTACAATAACCGTAGATGTCCATGACCCAACCCTCTGGGCATACTTCGTCTTCCTAAATAATAAACCATTTTAAATCTAAGCTAAAAATTTTTGTTGTCAGAGTATTTTTTCTCGTATTCACTCGAATCCGGTGGATAAGAACCGGTTCTCATCCATACGAAAAAACTATGTCTAGCATCGTATTATATCCAGCTTTCTACGAATATAAAAATGTACCCGTGCCTTCGACAACTCGGGGCTAATAAAACTGGTTTTAATCTTATAATTGCACATTCTAAATCCGCGGAAAGCGGTTTATAATACGATGAAAGAAATAACTAACAGTACATCTTTTATGTCATTTAACCGTAGTCTTAAATTTGGTGCTATTACAGAAATATCTCTTTTAATTAATTTTTTAATTGTGTAATGAACACTCATAAGTGAGCGCTGATACTACCTTTGTTTTTCATTAATTTCTAGATTTCATGGGGTCTTGTCAGGTTAGGTTAAATTGGGTACTGGGTATTCAATCCAGGCAAGTTTAGGGTTCCCCGCAGGCACCCCCTCCACGAACTTTTAATTTATAATATATAGCCCTAACCTTACCTAACGTCATAAAGACGGGATCCTCCTTCGATTTTAAGTGATCATTTAGAGAATCCAGAGCACTATTCGCTTATAATGGGATACAATACTCTAACATCCAATGATATTAGGTTAAGTATCATCCAACAGACAACCAACCCTTTGATTGCATGATATTTGTCTAAGAAATCCTAACTGTGCATGGTAATAAGTTGCGCCAATTTATGGTCAAAAGGCATTCCCCCTATTCTAACTATTTACTTCGCGCACTGGCATAGCAGCAGTTGGAACCATCTTTTACGTTAAGTTGAGGCACGGTCGCTGGACCTTTACCTTCGGATGTCCCAGTGAATGAATGAGATTCTGACAAGGTTCCTTGCAGTCTGCGTCATCTTCCTCTCCATCAACTTCTGAGGTCAATACTGCATCTCCACCTTCTACAATATACATATATGTTGCCTAGAGGCAGGATCCAACACAAACAAAATGTTCAAATTTTTTAGATCATAGTGGATTATTAAACAATAACATTATGAACATGAGGTGAGAAAAATCTTTCTACATAAAATGGTTGAAATTTTCCAAATTCTTTAACGTTATTTGTCCTATCGTATCATAGACAGCTTCCCCAGGATATTAGAATTAAATAAAATAAACCAGTTTTGTTCGTCCCGAAGTGCCGAAGGCATTGGCTAACAAACCTGATATTAATTTTATGATTTTATTATCAATATTCGTGAAAAATTATCTGTTATACGATGCCGTACATGATTTTTCAGTACGGCTAAGAACTTGTTCTTATCCAGCGGATAGTAATCTGCTTTTAACTTTCAATGTCTTTCGGAATTATAAAACGGCTATTAAAGTAAGATATTACACCTTTCTGATGATGTTACAATAGACAACAAAATTATATTATGAAAAAGTTTTAGTTGATACTTGCTGAATGTAAGCAATCAAACACCTATATAAAGTCTAACTTACTTTTTTTTTACTTTTCTTTCTTTGTAAAACACTTGGTACTAAATCTCATGAATATAGGTTATATCATTTCACATGAATTTTAAATATAATCTTTCTATCCCTTTAAAAAACAATATAAAATTTTTTACCTGAACCCCTTCTATAATCATTCTCATTTGTTCTAAAATAATATATATAATTGAAATTTTTAAGTTGTATATTTTCTAATTATAAAAAATCTTTAAGAAAAGAAATGTTACCTTTCCCTTGTCCTTCCCCTGTACTCTTGAGTAGGTGCTTCTGTGGAAGGTTGTCTCTGATTGGCATATGGATCATTGTATCCTCCTCTCTGATTGGTTGATTCCTCTTCCTCAACGTATTCTTGGCCCTGATTGGCGTATGGATCATTGTATCCCGGTCTCTGATTGGCTGGTGCTGATTGACCTCTACGCTCATGCTCTCGTTGTCTCTTCTCGTACCAACTTCTGATTATTCAAAATTTATCAATTTATTGCAAGTACAAAGTTTGTAATTTGTTCCTTTTATTTTCCCTAAAGTTGTGTGTAACCGTTTAGTCAATTGCGCTTATTAAGTCAAACTGTTCTTAGTTATGACCCAATGTATATATATGAAATATTCTTAATTAAGAAAAGTTTGACATAATAAGCGCAGTTGACAAAACGGCTGCACACAACTTAACAGAAAATTTGCGAAAAATCCATCAACTTTAAAAGAACGTTTTTAAAAAGATCTTACTCATTTGGATCATAAACATTTGTTCTCACAGAAGCAGTTGCTACTACTGGTGGCCTCCTAAAATACTTCATTGAACTTTTTTTGTATTATAATAGCTAAAAATGCAAATTATATTATGGACAATTATATCACAAAATACTAAAAATACTACATTTAAAACAACAGTGGCGTGCACTGTGATTTAATAGGGGAGTGTTAAAGCATTTGTGGGATTAAAAAAGGGGAAGAAAGGCCTTCCCAATTTCAATTTAAGAACATTTGCTGTACCTCGGCACACCAAAAAGAAAAAAACTAAGATCCATTCCTCCAACGGCTAAAATATACCTTGTTGTGGTAGTAGTAGTTGTTGTGGTAGTGGTTGTAGTTGTGGGAGGACGTGTTGGTCTGTAGGGTGGTCTTGTTGGTCTGTATGCTGGGGGAGGAGGTGGGGTGTATTGAGGTGGAGGAGGGGGTGGAGGTGGTTGATAGGGTGGTGGTGTCGGCTCTAGGATATCTATAACGCTGTCATACTAGAGATCATATATCATTCATATTTATGTCATACTAAAGAATGTGATATTCAGAAAATTTATAATTAGAAATAACATAGAGTGATCAACACAGTTTATTTAAACTTGTTATTTTTATTTGATAAGTCTAATTCACAGTGTTTCATTGTTTAGTTTTAACAAATCAGTTAGTTTAATAATAAAAAGACTTGATATTCAAATGAGCACATAATCTATACTGACTCAGTGACAATTGATTCGTGGAATGCATATCTGAGATAAAAATTTGTCAAAAATGAACGAGAGTTGACAAAACAATTTCTTTTAGATCAACTCGGTAGAAATGTTATTCTTATAACTAACACCTGCAGGGCCTATTCAGGTGAAGCCCTATCCAGATCTCAATATAACCTAACCTAACCTGGAGTATCAAGCTAATAAACAAAAAACTACTCTTCCCTCTTGATTTCTAATGTATCAAAAAAACTAGTTTTAAGCAAACGAAAGAGAAAACTTTATTGTATAACTTTGGGGACTAATATAATGAACAACCCAAAGTCACCTCCCTCCCTGGGGAATATGCCAAAGTTGAGTACCTGATCGCCTGTTTCTTCCTCCCCTCCATAATCTTCATATGGCCTACAAAATATTTTTTATTATTATTTCACATATATATTATGCTGCTGGTAAAAAATTAACTTTTTCCCACAAAGTAACTTTTTGAGCACTGCACCCCAGTTCCCCCTAAATAAGAGTGCGGAGAATTTTTTCCATTTCTTGGTTTATTACTTAGGTTAGTTAATATTTGGCAATTAGGGTTAGGTGTTAGTCATTTGAAAAAACTACCCCTTCCCCGCTTATTTCAATCTATTTATAAAATAAGCGGGAAGGGGTGAACCCAGTAATATTGTCGGACTGATTATGACGTAACAAAAAAAAATAGCCAATGAGAGGACATTATTGACTAATTCATAATGTCCTCTCATTGGCTAATTTTTTTTGTTACGTCATAATCAGTCCGACACTATTACTGGGTTCGGGGAGGGGTAGGTGCTCAACAGGCACTTTGTGTGCAAGCATCAAAATACTTACCCGCCATAATACTCCCCTTCCCCTCCTTCTGCATTGTAATCATCATAGTAAATATAGGCATCTCCGTCATATTCCTGTGCCTCCTTAATATTATAATGAGTTTCAAACACTTAATGTTTGGAGAACTCGAGCTCACCAATGTATTTTATATAGATCTGACATGGATCTTGAAGCAATGAAGCAATACCTTTTGTAAATGTTAAAAGTTGGAAGTTATTGTGTAGAAAAAGTTGTTGCAAATATAGATATTAAATTATAGTAAATATATCTCTATCATATTCCTGCGCCTCATAAACCATAGGTTAGGTTATTCACGCAATCCTTATATAGATGTTACAGAATGTTTGTCTGTCTTTGTTGTGTGTAACTATTTCTGGGTAGATATCTTTTTTATACTTAAATTTAAAGTGGAGGGTCCTAACTCGTACCTAACCGTATCATGCAAAGGTTTCTAGCATGTCTAAATCAACGAAAAGAGCAAACCGTTACGGACGTATGGACCGACCGACAGGGAGTAAGGGAGGGGACAATGGATCGAATATTCAATCTTTAGGAGTCTCAGACTTTGGGGACTGGCTTAAAGGGAATGTGCAAGAATTTAGCAGTTTCTGACTGAGTTTGGGGACATGCGCAAGAAATGCCGTTACTCGCTATGTTAGTTTTGAATATATATAGTTTTGCAGACAGAAAGTAGTTCAAATATAAATACACGGCCCCCCTCCCATACTATATTTCACTCCCTTCATCCCTACCTCCTTTTTAAAAGTAGACGAGAAAGGGAAATGGAGAAGGGAGGTGGGGGAAATAAACAGGATAAAAAGGGGCAGGAAGGCGTGTGGGTCATATACTTGCCCATCCAGCTACACGCCTGCCTGCCCCTTTTTTTCTGTGTTCACAACACTTGCCCCCAAATCTCTTTTCTCTTTCCCTGTCATCTGAAGAGATCCAGGGAGATATTTCTAGTAATTAATTACAGAATGGTTATGTCAGTCTGTAATACTGGTAATCTTATTTTCAAATGATTGCTTTTTTTATTGGAACTTAGTTTATGGTTTTCTAGATTTAATCAACAATCACTTTACAATTTCCACCATATTTTCTGGATTATTCTGGTTTTCATGGCCTTTCTTCAAAAACTCTTAAATTGAATTAATTGCCCATTGTCCCCTCCCTTACTCCCTGACCGACCGACCATAATTATAGAAAAGCTTTGCTTTTAAAAATAAAACCTTACATCATAGTATTCTGGCCTTCTTTGAGGTCTCGCCATTACACAAACTTTAAAATGTTAAAAAATTCATGTTTTTGCTATTAAATATATTTTCTACAAAGTTCTATTTTAATATTTTTTTTAGGAACAATTATGGAAATATCTTTCCCGGGACCTATAATACACCTCCCTGGAAAAGATATTTCGTTACAAATAAACATCCGGCCCCAAATAAGGATAATTAAAAAGAAATTTGCCAGCAACCTAAATATGCCCTCCTTTATGTTTAATTGTTTTTAACTTCTGCTAAATGCTTCTTTATGATATTCTTGGGGAGGTAAGGGACATTGGACTGTAAATAACATCAACCAATCTTTTATTTTTACCACGTAATCTTATTCGCAGGCTCAGAAACTTTGGGTACTTTTATTAATTGGTTAGTTTCTATCTAGAAATGTCCAAACATTTCCACCAATAATTTTAATCTACAGGAGGGGTAATTTTGTTTATCGGCAAGGGGAATGTATATTAATTCATATCTTATCCCTTAAGGACAATGAGTTCTACCAGACCTATATTAACCAAAGAAAACATCACTCATACGTTTCATCAATAAATTTGATTGGGAGGAGCTTAGTTTTTCACATTAAAATCTTAGATAAGTAAAGGTTGTAATATTTTGATTGTCCTCAATATAAAACAACATATTTTTTTCTAATTTGCTAATGATTTTTTAACATTCCTAAGACACATGATAACACAAATAATCTCATTTTGTTACTGAAATTTTAAGCTAGTTATTTTAGAGTGGGGGGGGGGGGGGGGGGAAGAAAATTTGCCCTTGATCAGAACTCTTGTGTTAGATATTGTAAGGGATTTAATGTTAGGTAAATGACAAAAAGAATGATCAACTGTTTTGCTATATTCAATAGTGCATTAATGAAGACAATTTTGGTTTTGCCTTTAACAACTAGCAGCTACGCTCCGAGAGTCCTTTCCTTTCAATTTTAGTTTTAAAAAGAAAAAAAGTATAGCAAGGGAGGGGGATTTTTTCCTCAGGGGTGAGAGTGATGGTACTAAGCCCCCAAAAGTGACAGACTCTTACATAAAGATACATAAATTACAAGTTAATTTTTTTCACTATAGGTAATCATTAGAAATCTACTTTAAAAACTTATAAATTCAATAATTTACCTTTCTCGTATTCATTCGAATCCGGTGGATAGGAACCGGTTCTCATCCATACGAAAAAACTATGTCTAGCATCGTATTATATCCAGCTTTCTACGAATATAAAAATGTACAATCATAAGATTAAAACCAGTTTTTTTAGCCCGTGCCTACGGCACCTAGGGGCTAAAAAACTGGTTTTAATCTTATAATTGTACATTCTATATCCGCGGAAAGCCGTTTATAATACGATGCAAGAAATAACTATTCCAGTATGGCTTCGAAACCAATTAAGATCCGCTGGATTAGAACCTGATGTAAGCCAAAATCATGTATCGTATCGAATCCAGTTTTCTACGAATATAAAAATGTACAATCATAATATTAAACCCAGTTTTGTTAACCAGTGCCTTCGGCAGATCTCGGGGTTAACAAAACTGGTTTTGATCTTATAATTATACATTTTAAATCCACAGAAAGCTGTTCACAATACGATGCGATAAATAACTATTCCCACGTCTCTTGTAATTTCTACATATGCATTTTGTTATTATAAATACAAGTTTCATATTTATATAGAAAATAAAGAAATTGATCCGTAAAAACAGACATATTTTGGAGATATGTCGCCAGCTCAATGAGCGAAAAAAATACCTATGCTTGTGGCTTAACACGTAGCGCATTTGCTTGTCTCTGGTTCAGGTGATAAGTTCTAATAAAACGTTAAAATAGTTCCCACTGCTATTTTTGTTCAGATGCGCGACTGATAGTTTGAGTACTGGAAATGCCTTGGCTCAAAACAGGCGCAATATAGGACTGCAAGAAAAAGGTTGTGCAATCAAAGAGTTGGTTGTCTGTTAATTAACCTACCACCTGGGGTTTTTGTAAAGATTGGCTCCCCTTAGTTACACTTGGTTGTTAAAGCCTATAGTTAGTCATAATGGTAAGGCTAAGCTACAGAAATTTGTCAACTGGAAGGATTTGATACTTTAGGTATGAATAAACAATCTTCTTGAAAACATATTTTATCTTCAAAATAATCAACTATATCTAAATATTGTCAAGTTCTTATAAAAACAAATATAATTCATCTAAACTAAAAGCTCAAGAAAAGAAGCGACTTCTTTTTGCAACATAATCAAATAAAATGTGCTAACACAGTGTTTTTACTCAACAGCAAACATCAAATATATTTTTTAGCAAAGCTGCTAGTAGATAGTCGTTTAGTTGTAATTGGACGTCACGTGGACAAAAAATGTGTAAGTATAGATGTATAATCCGTACAATTACCTGCCTTAAGTGATGGGGACTCCTTTTTTCTGCTAACAAATTACTTTTTATGCCTTTGAGTGGTGACTTGACTTTATATTTTCGACACTATTAGCTGATTTCCAAGACCCAATACAAAATCGGGACAGAGTCATAGGACTTAAACCCCCTCTATTTTTTACTTTAATACGCGGGCTGTTAAATTAAAAGAAGCTGAGAATTGCATAAAGGGTGTATATTTCATTCTCCTCTACATCCCCTCACAAATTTGTACTCAATTTTTAAATGAAATGACACCCATTTTTTTGATTATGTTAATTATATTTGAGGGAGGGGGGGGTGGTTCATCCAACCCCCGGACAAGAAAAAATAACACCACTCTTGTTTTCTGTATTGAATCGTACCAAATATCTTATTCCTAAATGTATGCGAATCCAAAAAATGCTCTACTTTTAACATTTTTGCTAACATGCAATCATCGCAGTTTTATGTAGTCACCAAAATGTGCTTTATCTCGAATTATTGTCTAAAATGCAGCAGAAATATTTAGTTATTACAAGCATATTAATTTAATGGATATAAAATATACGTGGATATTAAGACTGGGGGAAAATTGTTAATTTAGATGGCTAGCATAGTCATCGCATATTGGTCAGTTCCTTCATCCAGGGGTGAATGAGAGGGATTATTATTTATGCAAGCTAAAAGTTTCACTTTATTAGAGTACATGATAATATGGAGTAAGATCCGAGTAATAATAAATCCATTATTAATTTGTTATTCCATTTTGTGACATAATTTTAATATCTGTGTATTTTCCTGATCATTTTTTTTAATGCAAATAAAAAAATGTTGGGAGAACAGAGACAAGAATTATAATGTCCAAGAGTACTTCAGCCCAAATTAAAGTAATAATAATAGTTTCTTAGAGACATACAAAGTAATCTTGCTGTAAGTTTAAAATGCAGTTATATTCCAGTGAGCCTTGACGTGACATGTTCAGCCTAAGTGTATTTATGTAACTACATATTATAGATTTAATATTTGGTCCATCAAATGCTTTTGTGAAGTCTAAAATGATGAATTCCAAACCAACATTATTAAAAACTTACAATAAACAATTAATAAGTACTGATTCTATAGTTATTTATTTAATTGCAAAACAAATAAAAACAGTACATATAAAATTGTTAGAAAATAAAAACAAGATATTTAACAAATAAAATGCAAAAAAATAATCAGATCTACAAAACTTCACTGGCTTTAAAGAATAAAAAAACATAATTTATTTATTTATGTGGGGTATTTCAGTTTTCAGCATTTGATCATAACTTTGATGGCACCCCCAGCGCCAGTTTTAGCTGTTTTAAAGGCTGCTACAGTCTCCTCCAGCTTGAATCTAGAAAAAAAAGGTGAAAGTACATGAAGTGAAACAAAATTTAGATGATGAAAAGAAAACAAAGTAGCGGGTTAGGTTAGGTAAATGTTAATCATTGCCCCACAGTGTTAGATTCCCCCGTAGGGGCTAGAAATAGGAGAAAAGCTACTGTGAAAAAACGACGAAACCCGCCACTTCGTTTTTTCTTTCCATGATCCAATTGCTTTTTTTGCCCAACCCAACTCCTAAAATATACCTATTTTTGTGAAAATTCTAAGACTGTAGTTCAAATAGATTATTATAGAGTAAAATACAAACAACCAAACAGTCCCTCCTCCCAATTTTAGTTTAAGTTTTAGAAGGAAAAAAAGATTTTTTTGTGGGATCATGGGATGTGGTACCTTCTCCAAAAATATGCATAAACCTTTCCAGAACCTATAAGCACATTTAAAAGGAGTAGTTAGCGAGATTCTTTAATACAAACAAACAGAAAGACTCAAAGACATCCTGTTAATTTTTTATAAGAATGTAATTTTTTGTATACCTGTGAGTTATCAAAGGTTTAACATCAACATTTCCCTCAAATTAGTTTTCAAACCTTCCCAGGATCTTTGAGACCTTTGTTTTGTAAAGGAGAACTCTATAGGTTCGCGGTTAGCGAGATCGTTTTGTGTACCTGTGAGTTATCAAAGGTTTAACATCGACCTTTCCAGAGGCAACCATGTCGATGGCTTTGCTGTAACAGTTAGCATATCTAAAATAGAATCAAATCGACACTTATGAATGTTTGTTATCGGTGCCCCGAATGTTGAAATGTAATTTGCTACAAATTGAATAAGGAAAATACAAGTTGATAAAAATATATTCATTGCATAAAACTAAATGGTTTATTTACAGGATGTTCAGAAAAATTGTGAAAACAATATGAAAGTTATGCTCTACTTTTTTGTCTTATTTCATTTATTTTTTTGCCTCTTTTTGGGGATTCACACTTGAACCACATTTTATTTTTATTTGTAAAATATTTTATATGCTTTTATAAATTTTTATATCCGCGGAAAGCTGTTTATAATATGATGCGATAAATAACTATACCTGAAGATTCCTCTGATATCCACCTCTCTAACGGCAGCATTCACAATAGGCAGAGTAATCTCAGGTTTACCAAGACCAACCAGGACCAGACAACCACCTGATCTTGTGCTAAAGATTCCAAACCTTAAAGATAAACTTAAGTAATGTTTGTCTAAAACGACCAAGATAACATTCAGGAGACAAAATAAATTGAAAATGATTGCTAAAATCAAAATATATTTTCATGTATTAGAAGTGTATTTTAAAAAATAGATTGAAAAAATTTCGAACTTCGAAATAAAGTAATTTGCTGTAAACGATTATTATTGACTAGCGACTACGCCTCTAGAAAACTCTTTGAGCAATTGAGGGATTGGAGGGGGTGCAAGGGGGGGGGGGGTAGTAAGGCGACCCTTCACTTTCCATTTAGTTTTAAAAAGAAACAATTTTTTAAGAGGGTTGACCTCCCAGAATCTTCCTCAAGTGTTCCTCAAGGGTCCACTTTTGGCCCATTTGTGATTAATACCTTATGCTAGATTCAACCCCACTGCACTCAATGGTAACGTGAGCACCATCACCTCCCAGAATCTTCCTCACATCCTCGGCCATATCTTCAGCTTTAGCACCAATTTCAACCTTCAAACAAAACAGGAGTATCATTATAAATGTGATAAACATGGTAAACATGTAATTTGGACATCAAAGCATCGTAGAAATAGCCATAGTCCCACTTTTTAAGAATACTTTTTGGTTTCAATAATACTCAATATTAAAAAAAATGGTACCAAAAGTTTTATATGCACGTCTACAATTCTCTTAAAAATTTGGGGTAGTTTCATTGAATCTGTATTAGTTGTTTTTTTTACCAATACTTGTAATTGTGTTTGGCATATTAGGGCTGAACATCTATGATTCGTTCATTGTCTTATCCCTAAAATCTCTACATTTTTTATACTAAAATTTATGTTTTCTTTACCTTATAAACATGATCCGCACCAAGAGATTTGGCCACCTCTAACCTGTGCTCCATGACGTCAGTTATTAGCACTTCAGTGGCACCCATAGCCTAGTATTTACAAAGCAAGCTTTTCTTTAATTGTCGTTTACGTTTTTTTTTTTCATTTTTATTTACTTTAAAAGAAGAATTTAAAAAAGAAAGACATGAAACAAAAAAACAAGGGGGGGGGGAAGTTCTGACACATTTGCGTAAACAGTGAGTATAGGCTTTATCTTTGGACTGAGAAGATAGGTTATTAGGGATAAAATCATTCTTATATGACGAATTTCCCCCAGATTTAAGATTTTTTGGATAGGCCTCCAGGTTCCGGAGCTCCAGGCCTCCAGGTGGTCTCTGTACAGGTAAAAATTAAAAATAAGATTTTTTTTAAGAGTTAGAGATTAACTTATAAAACAAAATAAGCTTCTTTTTGATTGTTATTCACATATTTGAAGAAAAAACATACATATTTTGTCTCATAAGCTGACGTCTCACTCTTTAAAAAAAATTTTTTTTTCATATTTACATGTACAGAGACCACCTGGAGGCCTATCCAAAAAATCTTAAATCTGGGGGAAATTCATCATATAAGAATGATTTTATCCCTAATAACCTATCTTCTCAGTCCAAAGATAAAGCCTATACTCACTGTTTACGCAAATGTGTCAGAACTCCCCCCCCCCCCCCTTAATAATGGTAATAGATATAGCGAATTCTTTGGCTCGAAACTTTTGGTTATTTTTATTAAATCTTAAAACTAGCAGTGTTCAAAATTTCAACCAATAATTTTAATCTACAGAAGAGAAAACTTTTTCTTATCATCATTAGGAATCACATAAATTTTTTCTTATGTTCCCAATATCCTATTATATAAAGTAGTAAGGTTTTTTTGTCTGAATCTTAAGATCTTAACTGATTGAGTTCTCTGTTTTAAGGAATATTCAAATATGTACTGTGATGGTTTTAGGCCATTTCATTTTTTATATTTAAGCCTTTGGATGGTTTGATACCATTTTCTGCCTCTTCTATACCCCTTTAAATACACGACCCTATATGCTAAGGACGCACCCACTAGTTGAATAATATAAAGCATGTATTCCTTGGCAGTAAGAAGATTAACCAGACCAATGGGACCAGCACCACAAATCAACACTTTCTTTCCAAGTCCAACTCCTAAAAAATAAGTACATTTCAGGGAGGAAGGGGACAATGGGCTCTATTCATCACACTAGTTCCTAAAGTTTTGTAATAACGATTTCATATTCGTCGGCTTAACAACTTAAGGGATCTTAGTGAATTTTTATTGGTTGGTTAATTATGTTAAGTGTTAAAAAGTTCTTCCAATAATTTAAATCTGCAAAAGGTCTGATTTTGTTGATCATCATTGGGGATGTACATTAATTTATCGGACTTTGTCTTATCTTTTTAATTTGGCATATGATGTAAATGATCCAGGGAGGAGGGGACAATCAACAGTAAAATAAAACAAATAACATTTATTTGTTGGGTCTTTTTTCAAAATCTTTATTTGGTATAGTAAAAACTTATAGTGTCCAAAAGTTCCCACAGATAATTTTAATCTACATGAGGGGTAATTTATATATCATAGTTGGGGATGTACAATGTACATCAATTTCTCGTCCATTGTCTTATCCATCAAAAATCCTGGTAAAATATGAGAATAATTTATAATTTGAACACAGCTGAGGCCTCTACACATTGACCACGTCAACTACATTTGGATATTATTTGCCATACATCTTTTTGGTTAGAAACCTGCTCTTGTACAAGCATGTACTCCCACGGCCAAAGGTTCCATGAGAGCTCCTTCCTCTAGAGACATATTTTCAGGCAACTTGTAACAAAAATCTGCTGCATGCACATAGTACCTGAATATTTATTCATTTTTTTAATAACACGAACAAACCAGTTAGTAAGGGAGGGGACAATGGATCGAATATTCAAGTTTTAAGAGTCTCAGACTTTGGGTACTGGCTTTGAGGGAATATGCACGAATTCAGCAGGTTCTGGCTGACTTTGGGTACTTGCGCATCAATGCCCCGCTAACTAGCTGAGTTAGTTTTGAATAGCAGCAAGTATTAATAAACTTAATTTCTAGCAGACAGGCTGGTTTAAACAAATATTTTTTTCCAAGAAAATGTCATTTCATGTATAGAAACTCTACTGTGATATTTATGTATTAAATAGTCTAAGAACCGCTTGAATTTAGGGGTCAGTTAAAAATATATGAAAGGGTTTACATAGCTCTAAACAAGATTTTTCTAGTGATTAATTACAGAATGTTTACTACATTGTGATGTATTGATAATTTAATTTTCAAGTAAATGATTTTTTTCTTAGAACTCATTTTGTTCTAAATTATATAACCATGATCGCTTTACAATTTTGGTCAAAACTTCTGGATAAATCTGGTTTTCATTGCTTTTCAACGAAAACTCTTAAATAGAATTAATTGCCCATTGTCCCCTCTCTTACTCCCTGCAAACAAACTCTAGGATGATTTGTATTTTTTTTTATTGGTCATATACAATACATAGCCAACAGGTGAATTAAATCAAAATAAAATTTGGCGATGTCGTCTTTAATAAGATGTGTTGTCTCCCAAAATCACAAAAAATAACATCTGATATTACCAAATATTTCTTACAGAAAAGTTTAATATCTGGTTGGAACATTAAGCTAATCCCCAAAGTTGTATAATAACGTGTTCTTATTCGTTGGCTTAACAACTTTGTGGACATTTATTGAATTTTTATTGGTTGTTTCTTAAAGTTGTGTGACCGAAAGTTTCAACCGCTAATTGTAATTAGAGCAGGAGAAATTTTGTGTGATACCATTTAGATTCCTGATACTTACTTGGCCAGGTTACCATGAACAGGAGGAGTGGCACAGAACTGCATATCAGGACACAGATTATAAACTCCTTGCTTGCAGTACCCACACATACGACATGGTACCCCTGGTTCTATGGCAACCCTGTCTCCAACCTGAATAATGATATTATATAAACTCCATATGCTTGCAGTACCCACACATACGACATGGTACCCCTGACTCCATGGCAACCCTGTCCCCAACCTGAATAATAATATTATATTTATATAAACTCCTTGCTTGCAGTACCCACACATACGACATGGTACCCATGGCTCTATGGCAACTCTGTCCCCAACCTGAATAATAATATTATATAAACTCCCTAAGCTTGCAGTACCCACACATACGACATGGTACCCCTGGCTCCATGGCAACCCTGTCCCCAACCTGAATAATAATATTATATAAACTACTTGCTTGTAGTACCCACACATACGACATGGTACCCCTGGCTCTATGGCAACCCTGTCCCCAACCTGAATAATATCATTATATAAACTCCATATGCTTGTAGAACCCACACATACGACATGGTACCCCTGGCTTTATGGCAACCCTGTCCCCAACCTGAATAATATCATTATATAAACTCCATATGCTTGTAGAACCCACACATACGACATGGTATCCATGGCTCTATGGCAACTCTGTCCCCAACCTGAATCGTATTATATAAACTCTATATGCTTGCAGTACCCACACATACGACATGGTACCCCTGGCTCTATGGCAACCCTGTCTCCAACCTGAATAATAATATTATATAAACTCCATGTGCTTGCAGTACCCACATATACGACATGGTACCCCTGGCTCTATGGCAACCCTGTCGTCAACCTGAATAACAATATTATATAAACTCCATATGCTTGCAGTAACCACACATACGACATGGTACCCCTGGCAACCCTGTCTCCAACCTGAATTATAATATAATATAAACTCCATATGCTTGCAGTACCCTACACATACGACATGGTACCTCTGGATCTATGGCAACCCTGTCCCCAACCTAATTCATAATAATAGGTGTAGAATATACTTTGGAATATTTTGACAAGAGAAAAATTGTCTTCATTTTAGAATGCCCTTCCCCTGTCGCTTATTGGTCGGACCGTTCGTTGAGTAGAAGGGGAGGGGATGAGGTAAAGGGAGGATGGAAGAGATCCAGACCGGTACTAATCCAGCGTATATCAATCGGAATCAAAGCCATACTTGAAAATGTATACCTGTAAATTTTTAACATTGGTTCCAAGTTTGGCCACAACACCTGCGGCTTCATGACCAAGAACCATGGGCGACTAAACATGCAAAAAACATGCTTGAATTGATGACAAATAATATAATATTTAAAAATAGCGGCTACACCCCCTAGAGGCCTCTAGGGGCCATGAGGGGGAGGGGGGGGGTGATTTCGACCTATTTTATTCGACTCAACCCACTCCCCTTTTTAATTTTAGTTTTTAAAGTAAAATATAAAAAAATATATTTGTTTTGGCCTGGAGAGGGAGTATTTTCTTCTTAGGGAGTTTTCTCTTGGGTGGGTGGTGGCAACCTCCCCAAAAATAGTCGTAAACATTCCTTGGACCTATGAGAAGCTACTCTTTAAAGGAGAATCATATCGGTTCAGCGTTTAACGAGATCC
This sequence comes from Acartia tonsa, assembly GCF_053477335.1. NCBI lineage: Eukaryota > Metazoa > Arthropoda > Copepoda > Calanoida > Acartiidae > Acartia > Acartia tonsa. Next base: position 27,819,816 of record NC_137268.1, on the reverse strand, counting down.
TTCGGTACAAACAGATAGACATACATCCTGTTACTTTATTACAAGGATATACCTTGTATAAAAGTAACTGGATCTCTGTCTGTCTGTCGTCAAAGCTTCTTATTTAAAGAGAAAGCATTAAAAAAATTAATTGGTGGTAGAAGTGAACAACAGATGCCTTTTTTTCAAATACTTTTTAATAAATTTTGATTGGTTGGTTTATCAAGTTCAGTGTCGAAACGTTTTTACCACAAATTGTAATCTACAGAAGAAGTAATTTGTATCATCATTGAGGATGTTCATCAATATATCGCCAATGTCTTATCCATTTAGATCCCTGAAAATGCCTCTAACCTTAACAATGAAGTCTCCAATGGCTCCATGGGTCCAATAATGAACATCAGAGCCACAAATTCCGACAGAATCCATTCGCAATAAAACCTAAAAAATGTCCACACTGGTATTATCATAATTTCTATTTTATTATTCGTTTAAATTTGTCTTTAATACGATGCTAAACATTATATTTTAGTGTGGATGAAAACCGGTTCTAATCCAGCGGATATTGACCTGTTTCGAAGCCATTCTGGAAACACAATATCGTATTTACTAGGTGAGGTCCTTAGGTCCAAACACTAAGATACAATGGCTACACACACACACAAACACACCTGGCCAGGTCCTGGTTGAGGAACAGGACAGGCGTCCAGTCTGATATCATACACACACAACCACACACACCCACCTGGTCAGATCCTGGTTGAGGAACAGGACAGGCGTCCAGTCTGATATCAAACACACTCACTTACACACACCCAACTGGTCGGGTCCTGGTTGAGGAACAGGACAAGCGTCCAGTCTGATATCATACACACACAACCACACACACTTACACACACCCACCTGGTCAGGTTCTAGTTGAGGAACAGGACAGGCGTCCAGTCTGATATTATACACACACAACCACACACACCTACCTGGTCAGGTCCTGGTTGAGGAACAGGACAGGCGTCCAGTCTGATATCATACACACACAACCACACACACCTACCTGGTCAGGTCCTGGTTGAGGAACAGGACAAGCGTCCAGTCTGATATCATACACACACAACCACACACACTTACACACACCCACCTGGTCAGGTTCTAGTTGAGGAACAGGACAGGCGTCCAGTCTGATATTATACACACACAACCACACACACCTACCTGGTCAGGTCCTGGTTGAGGAACAGGACAGGCGTCCAGTCTGATATCATACACACACAAACACACACACCCACCTGGTCAGGTCCTGGTTGAGGAACAGGACAGGCGTCCAGTCTGATATCATACACACACAAACACACACACCCACCTGGTCAGGTCCTGGTTGAGGAACAGGACAGGCGTCCAGTCTGATATCATACACACACAACCACACACACCCACCTGGTCAGGTCCTGGTTGAGGAACAGGACAGGCGTCCAGTCTGATATCATACACACACAACCACACACACCCACCTGGTCAGATCCTGGTTGAGGAACAGGACAGGCGTCCAGTCTGATATCAAACACACTCACTTACACACACCCACCTGGTCGGGTCCTGGTTGAGGAACAGGACAAGCGTCCAGTCTGATATCATACACACACAACCACACACACTTACACACACCCACCTGGTCAGGTTCTAGTTGAGGAACAGGACAGGCGTCCAGTCTGATATTATACACACACAACCACACACACCTACCTGGTCAGGTCCTGGTTGAGGAACAGGACAGGCGTCCAGTCTGATATCATACACACACAAACCCACCTGGTCAGGTCCTGGTTGAGGAACAGGACAGGCGTCCAGTCTGATATCATACACACACAACCACACACACCCACCTGGTCAGGTCCTGGTTGAGGAACAGGACAAGCGTCCAGTCTGATATCATCAACCTTGTGAAGCACAGCTGCTACATTGTCGTCCGCCATTTTGAAAATCTAAAGTCAAGTTATGTTCATTACACTAGCCCCCGAAGTTTTTTAATAATGACGTTTTTCTATTGATTGGCTTAACAGCTTTTTGAGAATTTTTATTGAATTTTGATTGGTTGGTTCATTAAATTGAGTGTCAAATCGTTGAAAATAATAATTTTAATTTGCAGAAGGGATAATTGTGTGTAATAATTGGAGATGTACAATGTGCATCAATTAAAAGCCATAGATCTGTGGATTATTACTGAGTTTTTTTTTGGCATGACTAACTATTCGAAATAGGTTTATAAATTTTTTGTGGGTAGGGTATCACAATCTACCGAAGAGAAAGAGAAATAGCCTTTTGACAAAAAAATACGGCATTATCCTCTTTTTTTCAATTGTGAAAATCTTAGAACTAAGAGCCCCTATAGGCCTCAAGGGGCGTAGAAGTTAGTTTGATATATGCAAGAAATGTACTTTCCCTCAAAGTAGCTAATAAACATAAAACCCTCATTTTTATATTTTAAATATGTACATTTATAACCTCTGCGAGAAGCCCTAACCCTTCAAGGCTGCCCTGCACCTAATATAACCTAACCTAACTTACAGTAAAACCAACTCCCACACCGCCTCTATTTTTAATCAGGGGAGAGGGTTTTCGTGCTCGACTAGACACCGCCGAAAAAATGTAAAAAAACGCCGAAACGAGTAAATGGAGTATAAATGCTGGTACGTAAAGGGGTTTCTGACAATGTAATCATAAAGATTATTCTTTAAAAATTGTTGGACTCATTTAATCTTGTTTTAATTTCAATCACTAAATTGGATTTTTCAAAATAGCAACATAAGATTCGTATAACTTTTTATACAATCTGTTTATATTCGTTTACACTTTATTTTCAAATAATAAAAATTTGTTTTTTAGTTTGTAACAAGTAGTAAAATAAACTACACAAAATGTGTTGCCAAGAGATATGAAGAATTGGTAAAGACTAGACTTAAGCGGACGAAAAAATGTGTATTGTTGAACTTGAAAGAAGAAGGGGGAGAGGGGGGGGGTTAGTGTTATGGGAAGAAACATAAAAAATACAAAACACACAATTAACTAAAAATGAACAATTTTTGTATTCTCATATCTGGATAATAATAGTTATTTATCGCATCGTATTATAGACAGCTTTCCGCGTATATTAAAATGGAAAATTATAAGATTAAAACAGTTTTGTCAGCCCCTAGGGGCCGCAGGAAAAAGGGTGGAGTAGTAGGGGGGTTATATTCTCCTCAATTCATGATTCTAATCTAAACCCTTACCCGCAAAAAATAAAATACTTTTGCGTCCTTGTATTACTTTATCTGAAACAAAATCCTCAAACAAATGTTTTGTACTTTTTTAAGCCGTTGTTGCATGAGAAATGAAGAAACAAGTTTCTTTCCCATTTGGCTACAAATCTTTACATTTTGGAAGCGTAATTTATAAACAATCTTATAAAATCTTCTTCAAAATATATAAGACAACACGTTTTAGGGTAAAGCAACTCTACTTTCAATTTGAAGTATCGTAGAATTTCAGATTATTTAATGGGAGATTGAATACGTGGATATATTGACAGGGGTAATTTTTTGGTCAATTTAGGTTGCTAATATGGACCACATTTATTATTCAGTTTGTTCATCCGGCAGGAGGGAAGTGGATGGGGTAAAGGGGAGTATCCGTATTTTAGCCAGCTGTGAGCATTATTTATTAGAGTACATGAAAATCTTGGGAAAAGTCCAAGTAATATTATATCGATTCTAGTAAACAAAATTTAAAATTAAAATTGTAGACAAGCTTCCCTTTTAAAAAGGCTGTACCTCGTTGTGTTTAAATACGCCGTTAATCAAGCTGAATTCTAAGTGCAATTTGTGCATTGATTACGAGATGGTTGCATTAAGCCCCCCCCCCCCCTTAAACTTGAGTTAATTCCTTTAATGATCTTGATAGATATATGTTTATAACTTTTAATATATTTTACAATAGTTTTTAAATTTAATGTTGGGAGGGAGATATATCCCAATCCTCTTTTTATAAAAAAAAATTTAAAATGTAATAAATTTCTTATGTAAAGTAGTTTTGGTAAAATCTTAATAAAATCACCCTTGATTTTAGTTAAAGGGAATATAACCTGATATTATAAATTTGAAACATATTTTTGATGTACAAAGAGATTAAAGGAACATGTATTAAACTTTTCTTCATAGAAGAAATTGAATCATTTTTTATTTGTTTTTTTCAACACAGGGTTATTTGTGTATCTCTTGGTACAAGATACCACCATATTATTAGTTAAATCTAATTTTTTATAAATTAAGTGAATAAGTCTGTTAGACCAAGGGTAGAAACTCAGCAGATAGACAGACATACGGGCAAGAAGAATTATCAAAGTTTTACTAAAATAGACAATTAATTAGATAAAATCCAATAGAGAACCTGTGAATGATCAGACAGACAGAGGGACAGACAGACAGACGGACAGACAGAGGGACAGGTAAATAGTAACAGACAGTCTTTGAGGCATTAACAAATTACAATTAGGCTATGCTAGATGATTCATTGAAATCTAAAAGAGAGGCAGTTAGACAGATATACAGACAAGTGGTGGGACAGACAGACAGACAGAGGGACTGACAGACAAATGGGTATTGCCTAAAACAGTTTGGCTGCTATATGAATCATTAAAACCCACCGTAGAAAAGAAATTTACATTAGTTTCTTATTTCAATACTCAACGCCTCCCCCTCCCCCACTCAAAGGGGTTTATTATTTCTTAAAATCAATAAGTGACTTTTCAGCTTAATAAAATTAAATGTACTTTTTATTTCATCAATTTATCTTAAATAGAACGAAAGTTATAATCATTTTATTGTCTACAAGAAATATGCTTTGAGTAAAAATCAACATAATTGTCAGTAAAAACGTCATATTTATGCATATTTACACAGTAAATAAATTTTAAAATTGTATTTTATTTATTGTAATGAATAACTTAAGGGGGTTGTATGAATTATTAAAAACCTAAAAAAACTAATTTGGTTAAATTAGTCCAAGTAATGATTGATTTAGTACAGTATGTATGCATAAGTTGTCCATTTCCTATCAGAGTCCTTGTGATGATGAGACTGTAAATTTCACTGGTACCCAAAGTTTTATAAACTGGTTTATCTTATTTATTTGCTTAAAAACTTGGGTGCCTTTTTTGATTGGTTGGTTACAAACTGACTTTTTCAAAGTTTTTTTACCAAATATTTTTATCAAAAGAAGAAGTAGTTTTTTATTATTATTGGGGGACATGTGTGTGTAATTAAATTTATCACATTTAATGTGAGAATGTTGCTATTATCATATTCAAAATAAATGCTGTAATAAGCTTTAAAATATTTAAACACTAGTCTCTCATTGGACACAAAATGACGTCCAATAAGAAAAAGGAATAAAAATATTGGAAAGAAAATTATTTTATTTCAAAATTAATTCTTGGCATTTTGGAATAAAAAATATAGGGGAAAGAAAATTATTTATTTCAAATTTATTTCTGGTCTTGAAATAATATTCATTATTTTATTTTAATTCGAGTGTCAACCAATAAGAAATAGGCATGCTGTTTTAAAAGTTTGGAATAAAAATTATTATTTTTTGTCAATTCCTTTTTTCAGAGTATAAAATGAGAATAATTTTTCCAACATCATTATTGATTTCTAATTTAACATTTCATACAGTGGGTAATATTTATTTCAACATTTTTTGTCATTCAAAATCAAGTGTCACAAAAATAATAATATTTAACATAAAAAAGAAATTTTTAAAATAATTTTGTTTTCTTTATTTGTTGAAGATTTAAGCCCAAGCTTTTTCTGAGGGGGGAGACCCCCCTCAACCCCCCCTCTCCTGAGGGGGGAAACCCCCCTCGACCCCCCCCCCTGACGCTCTCTTCTTTAAATCTTTCATTATTTCTGTAATTTATTCTAACTATCTCATAAATTTCAAAACATGAGATAAAAAGGAAATAATTTGCTGTACATTAATAAAAAATTTAAAAATTGTAAAAAAAATTCCAACATGATTTTTAATTTTAAATACAAGAATATTTTTTCCTATATGATATGTTAAATTTAAATACAGGAATAATTTTGTACTGTGGAATTGAAGAAATAAATGCTGTACATTAGAGTGGCTTGATTTTCAATGATTTTCTAATTTTAAATGTGCTACATACACTTTCTGTCTGAACATCATATAAAAGACCAAAAAATGAAAAGAAAATACATTGAATAATGGGGAGGCTTGCTGATGCATGTAAACTTTTAGAAAGACACTTGTGGGGAGATTTTTTTTTTTTTTTTTTTTTTGGGGGGGGGGGCAATTATTTTTCTTTCAAAGTATAGCTTTATGCACCTTCCCAATTTTGCCTTGAAGAGTAGAATAAGAATAAAAAATCTGTTTTTAAAACTATTGATCCTAGCAAGAAAAATCCATAAATAAATTTAAAAACCAAGAGATTTTACACTTAATTTAAGATTTTTCATGCTTGGATGAATATTTTTTAAAACCAATTTGATATTCTTATATTAATCAACAAGACAAATTCAAAAAGATGCATAAAGCAATACTTTGAAAGAAAAAAAGTTGCACCTCCAGAATAAACTTCTAAAATTTTTAATGCATGGAAACACTTTCCCCCCATTTCCCCTCAAGTACAAAATCAATTTTTTATTTTTAGGTTTCTTATATGACGTTTAAACTGTAGATGTTGATTACAAATTCAATGTAAAAAATTTATCCACTCTACTGTACATTGTTATAATTTAATATTTGATGTGGGTATAAACATTAGACATAGATGGTCAATCTGACCCCATTTTTTTCTTAAAAAGAAACCTTTGTTCACTTTTTGTTGTATATGAAATACAGCCCTATAGGCAACATTATTTGCAACTAAATTTTGCAATGATATAATTTTTAGAAAGATAACTTTATTATAAGAAATTAAATTATTTATAACTAACTTATTATATGTTGTGTCATACGCTTCACATTATATGATGGAAGAAATATTTTCTTCAAAAATTTCACCCAAGGAAAGCTTTAACCTAAGATATTCAACAATTTATAGCTGATACATAATGTAAACAAAATTCCCTTGTGCTGTCTCTAGGTTATCTCTATTGTATAAATGAACGTACAAAAGAGGAGGAGAGAGAGAAGGAAATAGACAGAAAAGTGAGGGAGGGGGGAGGGGGAAGAAATATAGAGAAAAATAGACAGAGATATTTATTGTTCACCCTTAGATGATGTAAATTTTTTGATAGACTTTTTTGAATTTAAGAAAAAGATAGAGAATGAGACAAAACCAAGTATCATATTTTATTAATATTGCTTATACAAGAAAGGTCATTCAAAATTATTTCACCAATATTAAGGTCAAGTGACAAAAATTTAAATTTCCACCTACTTCGCCCCCAGAGGGGGCAATAGTAGAAGGAAAATTCAAATTTTGATCACATGACCAAAATTGTTGAAATAATTTTAATATCCTTTCTAGCATTCACAATATTACGAAAATATGATAAATAACTATTATCGTCAATAGTGTTATGCCTTGAGATCCATGAATAAACCTTAAAAGTGCCGACTTTCAATTAAGTTCGATTATGGCGCAGGGAGGAAGAGAATACAGGAGAGATAATTTTGTATATCATAATTGTATTAAAATTAAAGAGTAGGTATAGTCCCTTTCGTGGCAACGCCGCTTAAGGGACTATTCGTCGTATTTTCACAGTGGCTTTTGAGAGGTAATTAGGTAATTGGCCCGACCCAGTCAAATAAGTTCTTTTATGTACTCATTTTTATAAAGGCATCTGAAATAAAAGCATGAACATAAAAACAATAAATGTAATATATATATTTCATAAAATTTCTGAATGCATACGGACAAAACAATCAGCGTATACATAAGGACAACATATAATTTATATGAACCTTCAACTATAATAGAATGGCTGAAAAATTCATATAAAAATTATGGTCACAAATAAAAACGATCAAGTTTGACAAAATTTGGGAAACTTGGCGTTTTTTTACATAATTATAATAATGATATCATATGAAGAATAATTTACAATATGAGTGACACTGTAAAAAGTGTTTTATTTAAATTATTTGGGTTAAGGTTGATATATCAACAAAATTTCCTTTTTAAAAGGTAATAAATTCTAGCCATTTTAAAAATACCCAAATAAAATAAATAGAAGACTTTTTTAATATTACAATATTACATAAAATAATTGAGCACTAAGCTACATAAAAATTGCATTATATAGTTGATAATAAGAATCTAAAATTCAATTATCATTGCAAATAAAATTTTTATATGGCAAGGACCTATAAAATGGAGAGCTAATTGAATCAATATTTAAAAATTCTATTTATATCATAAAAAAGTCCTTCCAACATAACACAATGTGATAATTTTTTATCTAAATATTTAGAATTTGCTACATAGGAGCTTAAGAGATAAATATATATTAATGTATTTTTTTTGGTTGGTCCCTCAACAAATGTTCTAAATACAGGGTCTTTCAAGATTTCAATGGATTTTTAAAAACATAATTATGGATGCAAAAATCCCTAATTGATAAATCCGCCAAAATGTCCATAACCACATACCATTTTGCTATTTATTTCAGACATAAATGTTATATAACTGGCTTTCCAAATATATAAAGCATTGTGTAAAATTAAAGTTTAAAAAAATACATTTTTTTTGAAAGGCCCTGTAGTATACTGTAAGAATATAATGTTCAAAATTGGAATATAAACTAGAGAAAGTCAACATTACTTCTATCATTGCACTGAATACAATACAATAAAATAAAACTAAATAAAACGAGACATAATAAGATCAAGAGATAGGCCAATTGAAGACAAATTTATCTTATCCCAATCAAGTCTTTTATTGAGAGAAGATTACATGTCGTCCATTTACATATCTCTGTCTATAATACAATACAGCCAGGGGTGGAAGGGATATGACAATGAGAATAAATTAATTTTCAATTGACTATCCATCTGTTTATTTCAGTCGAAAGGATCAATTTTGACAATACTAAATAGGTTACTGGACATTTTATTCACGTTTCTGTGCTTTTATATTAACAATGTGCTAAATAACACAAGAGTACAAAATTATTCAGTAACCTAATTGTCAAAATTGAGACTGGCAGACAAAAATTAAATTTAAAATTTTTAAGAAGTACAATAAGATGATGAAAGAGGATAAATATTTTTTGTGTGATCTTTTAACTATTTTTGTACAATTATATTGGTTTTAAGAAGGATAATTTTATGACCAAATTATCCACTTAAAACGTACAATAATCCCTTTGGTAAAAATAACAAGTATTACACGTTGAATAATTGTGTACATTATTGAACAATGTAAAATATCAACAGTGTAATGCCTTTAAAACCGGTTTGGAACATATTATGTACATTTTTATCTTTATGGCAATAAGTTTCATAGTCTTTTCATTTAAATAGTTGCCTGCAACAATTTTCATTAATTGCACAAAAAATTCCCATTTTAAAATCTTTTAAGTATAGCTTAAAATTAAAGATATTAAAAATTCTTCATGTTAAAACGATTTTATTTTACAGTTTTTCTGAATGAAATATACCTAGGCTTAAAATAAAATTGAACAAAAATGGGAATTTTTTATAGTGCATAACAGCTGGTAAATCATTATTTTCAAGATAAAATATCAATTATAACTATTATGGTAGTATCTCATAAGAAGGCAGTTTTCATGAGTTTTTTTTATTCAATAGAGGCTTTCTCTTATCAAAATATCCTTTACAATGTAGCTTCTCATTGGTCCTTGGAAGTATTTTGGCTCTTTATTAAGAGTTTTTTTGAGTAGTTTTTTAATGAATAATAAAAAATTGGAGGAGGAAGGGTTGAATTCAACGAACCACCACTAGGAGCATAGCCGCAAGTAATAAGATTAGGAATATTATGAACCTTTACTTAATTTACTTTTAAATGTATTTTGGGTGATATTATTTATCTAATATCGTAGGAAAAAGTAGTTTATTTTGATAAAATGAAACCTTATTGGTGGTGTTATTCAAACAGTATTTTTGTGCTTTTACATATACAATTGCCTAAATAAAACAGGTGTTACATTATAATACATTATTATATTTTCTAAATTTTGTTTTCAAAGGCTTGATGCTCGTTAAAAGCCCAATGGGTTTACTGTAAATTGAAACATATTTTTACTTTACAACAATTTACCCGAAAAAACTACAATTAAGACAACACAAAATTGTGTCAATCTTTAAGACCATTGCACTACTTTGGAGGGATAACTTTTTAATGTGTTGTACTATTTTCTTTAAATGAGCTATTGAAGTTAAAAGTAAATTAAATAAGTAATTTGAATGAAAAAAAAAAACGAGACAATAATCCAAAAAAACTAAAGCAATGTCAACCGCAAAACATTTTTCAAGTCTTGGTCAGAGGTAATGTGCAAAACAGGGCATAAAAGCAGGGGTCTTAAAGGAAAAGACAATGGCCGATAAATTGATGTACAACCCCAATGATGATACACAATTATTGGTTAAAAGATTTAACACTCAACTTAATTCAACAAAAGTCCCTAAAATTGTTGAACCAAAGAATAAGAAAACATTATTAAAAACTTTGGAGACTTGTGAAATAAACAGCCCAATGTCTTCTCTATCCCTGGCATAAAAGTGGTCATGGTCAAAAGTGGTGAAACAAAAAAAGTTTAGCGATCCACATTGCTCGAGTCAAGATATTTAAATGGTTCAACCTTCAATACACGACCGATTCCTTTCGTTCGGCCCTCTCTGAAAATAGAAAAATCATATGTTTTAGACTTAAAACGTACGGTATAGGTATAAAAAAAAAATATTTTTTTTTCAAAACATGATAATTCTTATAATAAAGAAACAGGATGTCTATCTGTCTGTCGATGTGTACCGAAGGATCTCGCTAACCGCTAAACATATATGGTTCTCCTTTACAGTGTAGCTTCTCATAGGTCCTTGGAAGGTTTATAGCTATTTTGGGGGAGGGAACTACCACCCTCTTAAGAGAAATCGCCAAAAAATTTAGTAAGCTGATTCTACCATGGATTCAAAAGAAAACATTTTACGTGCCCACTAGAGGCCTCTTGGAGCATAGCCGCTAGTACAGTTATGTAGAGGCTATGCTGCTGGAAACAAATGATACCTGAATAGAATTCTTGCGCCAGTCTTGACAAACTCCGGATTCTTCAAGAACCGGAATGTTACCAACGCCGTTCCAGAGCTCTCCAATTTCTTAAAAAAACAAGGATGGCAACATCCATAAAAGCGAAGCTCTGAATCGGTTAGACAAACGAACATTAACACGTATAGAGTGTCAAAACTGAATAATCAGAATATAAATGTATAAAAATCGAAACAAATTGTAAGTAAATCTGTTAAAAACTGCTGACATATGTACAGGATATTGTTTAAGGACATACTTACATTTTTAGGATTTAATTATAGAGATGCTTCGCTTATAATATTGTACTTTGTTGTCCTAGGAATCAGTATTCCAAAAATCAGATCAATCGGATAATTTTATCATATAAAAAATTGCTGTTAAAAAATTAAAAAAATTATTATGTTTAAATGGATGTACGGACATTCTGGTAACGATTATAGAGTTGCTACGCTTTCTAAATCGTACCAAGCTACTACAGAAATTACCATGCAAAGTTTAGAATCGATAGGACAATTTTAACCTTTTCAAATTAATAAAAAGAGCTAACTGTGACGTACGGACGGACCGACCCTAATTATAGAAAAGCTTCGCTTTCAAAAATTTGCTCAGAACATAACAAAAACATTTTCATTAAAACTGAGGACTTTTTGAATAATAAAGTTTTTGTCTTTTTAAGCATGACCGACAGACTGACGGACAAAATAATATAAAGAGTAGATGCACATATATAATAGGAATCTTCAAAAAAAAAAAAACTCAGGAGATGTCTATTTTCAATAGCAGCCGAGTAACACATTTTTCCCGTAGCGTTACAGACGGACTGACTAAAGACAAAAAGAGGCGATAACAAATAGTTCAGAAAATATGCAAAAATTTTAAGACTACATAGATAGGTAAATAATCCCTAATCTATAAATTAGATCAATAAGAATACAGCGAAGGAAGAGTCTGGCCATATTATAGGTTAGAAAGTGTAGCTTACACGTTTTAGTACGAAAGGGCAATTATTTTCAACCATATATAAGTCAGCGTTAAATAAAGTTGAATAAAGTTATATTAAATAGACCAAAAATTTCAACAAATTGACTGAAATTTTATTTCAAAATGAAAAAAATCACCTGAATGGGTTCCATTTCTGTTATTTTGGCCGTTTGCCTGATATTTCCAATATGCACTGTAGTTCGGAATCCAGTATTTATACCATTAGGATGGAATAGTAAACATACTTCGGCCTAAATAAAGTAATAATAACAATGGAAGATAAACTAGAGGTTGTATAACACAATGGAAGATTTACCCCATTACAAACAACAAAAATACTAATTCTGTAGATTAAAATTATTGGTAAAAAATTTTGCACACTGAAGTACAAGGTTTTTAGAACTCCATAAAAGTCTCCAAAGATTTTATTTTCAAGGCATCGAATGGGAGAACGAGTAATAACGAGAAGAAAAACTTGGGGTATCAGTGTAATTATTAGTCAATGTCCCCTCCTCCTTAATGTCCCTCTCCCCAATTAACAATAAATATTAATATACTTTTCAAAAAAGTAGAACAGGGTATACGAAGATTTCCTTCCTATTATAACAAAAAAATTTAAATTAGTAATTCTGATCCATTCTTTACTTCTTTTTTGTACATACATATTATCTTCTGAATGCCTATGTCATTTGTGAAATTAGTTAGGCAAAAAGACAACTAGATGGATTGAACTGTACCTGGAAAACTTGGCATGGTTTTGGCATACTACCATGTCTGGATGTCATCAACATACCCCTCCTTAGTTGACCAACAGGGATGTCAATGGCCAAAGCAGCTGACTGCTGTGCACGAACCAGCCTAAAGTATAAAAATTGTTACCATGTCAGTTGTTGAAATTGACCAATTTAAAGATAATAAAGTTCTCATAATGCATCCACTATAGCTCATTGTCAATTGATTTAAAAAAAAAGACATATCTACAGAACTGATATATTGAGACACACAAGACTCTTTATTATTTATCATTTTAAATTCAAACAGCTTTTTAACCTTTAATAGTGGCTTATTTTATAAAGGGGGGAGGCGAAAGTGACACTTTTTGAAACCAAAACTAAAAGTAAACAAAGGAACTCAAATAAAAAAGAGTTACAGGTCTGAGATTTTGCATGGCAGTTGCTTTATAGGGGTAAAATATGGAACTGCGAAGAAACGGCGGCGCAACCGCCAAAAACCGCCGTTTCCCGCCGAATTTTTTTTGCCTTTTCTCGGCGGTTTTCGGCGGTTGCAACTCCGTTTCTTTACAGTTCCATATTTTACCCCTAAAAAGCAACTGCCATGCAAAATGTCAGACCTGTAACTCTTTTTTTAGTTGAGTTCCTTTAACTTTTAGTTTTGGTTTCAAAAAGTGTCACTTTCGCCCCCTCCCTTTCTAAACATCAAGTGTATCTATTTTTACCAAGGATTTTATACATTTCTTTTTTTTGGTATCACTTTATTCTAATCTGAAAGACCAAAGACCTACATAGTGCAGCTGTGAAGGGAAATACTGGTCCTCCAAAGGCGAGCACACAGTGTTGGATCAAGCTATAACTTCATATAAAACAAGGTATGTTTTAAACCTATTTAAGCATGTCAACATGTCTGGCCCATATTCCTAACCTTAGCTTAATTATTATTATATGTGTAATATAGTGTATTTTATTGAACCCATCCTAATTTATAGAATCTAACATCATTATCATATAAAAATTTCATTGACCATAGATTTGACCTGACAGGAATAATACAAAGCTTCCCTAAAATTCGCATGTTTACCGTTTTTAAATTTTTTTTTATGCCAGGCATACTTACATACATATTAACACTTTGTTAAATAGAAAAAGTAATAAATAGCTACGAACCTGCAGGCAGCCTTATTTCTTCTAATACTTGACACATAAACATCACGAAACTTTCCATCCTCGAAAGGTCCCAAGAGCAGGGGCATATTTTCTACAATGTAGCCCTGGGTTACGAGCCCACCAACCACGGTTCCGACACCTGGCACCTGCATAGGGTTACAATTAAATGATAATCCTTATATAAAAGTAACAGGAACTCTGTCTGACTTTATGTACCGAAGGATCTCGCTAACAGCTAAACCTATATCATGGTTCTGCTCTACAGGGTAAAATCTCATAGGACCCGGAAAAATTTATAACTATTTGGGGGAGAGGGGGGGAGGCAGTAATCCCCCCCCCCTCAAAAAAATATGGGGGGGTTTGTACTTTTTCTGTTTGACACTAAAACTAGTGGAGGTCAAATTCAATTCACCACCACCTAAAGTCCTCTTGGGGCGTCGTTGTCGCTATTTATAGATAATACCTACTAAACTAATAAGGAAATGTTGGTAATCAATAGTACGAAGTTGTGAAGCAGCTTATAGTGCCTATTAAAAAAAATGACGTCATAAAATACAAATGACCAGGCCAGTAAATATATTTTACAATTGGTCAATTAAAATGTATACTGGCCTATCATTGGTCATTTGTGTTGTAAAGCGTAATTTTTTATAGGCACTATAAGCTGCTTCCAAAGAAGTATAATGGCTTCCTTAATATTATAAAAAAAAGTTGTTCTTTTTTAATCTAATAAGTTTTAAGTTTACCTCGAACAATTCATCAATCTGGAATTCCGGAGTCTCTTGTTCTAGTTTTTCAACCTCTTTCTCGCCAACTCCCGGCGGTAATAAATGGAGAAATTTCCTAAGATAAAATTTACATTCAGAAAAGCTATAAAAACATGGTTTAAGTATTAAAAATAGCTTAACTACTATTTAACTATGGACATGGTATGCTTAAAGAAAACAGTCTTTAAGCTGTTATTGATATAATACAGTATACACTCAGTCTCTCAGCAAAACTTAGATATGTTGATTAAATCCAGTTTTTACTAATTATATACCGTAACCTACCAAGATTTTATGGACTAATACTGCATAACAGTTTACTGTGGTGTAATCAAAATATCATTGGCTTTGCCGCCTAAGAACAAAGCTATGTGAATACAATGTTTTTGTTTTGAAAACAACTTGAATATTTTTTTTATACATAGAAAAATGCTGACTCACTTGATATCATTCAACCCCGACCCGGTAACGCTTGACACACAAAATATTGGGACTGTGTTCTTCTTGAGGCTGTTAGAGGCTGCAGTTATACAATCATCCTCAGATTTTACTACCAATGGCATTTTGTTGGAGCCAGCAGCCTAAAAATAACATTTCTTAAGTACAAGAGAAGCAAAAGATTAAATAAAATGTTTGGATCATGGAAAGAAAAAAAAGTCATTCCTAATTAGGACAGAAGTCACTGGAAATTGATCTAAGGAAGGCTACTTATGTCCTTCATCTAACAAAATCTAACTTAAGGGAGGTGACTTATGTCCTTTGTCTGACAAATTCTTACATTAGGAAGGCTGCTTATGTCCTTCATCTTGCAAAACATAGCAACTTCTTGCAAAACATAGCAAATTCTTGCAAAACATAGCAAATTATTGCAAAACATAGCAAATTCTTGCAAAACATAGCAAATTCTTGCAAAACATAGCAAATTCTTGCAAAACATAGCAAATTCTTGCAAAAAATAGCAAATTCTTGCAAAACATAGCAAATTCTTGCAAAACATAGCAAATTCTTGCAAAACATAGCAAATTCTTGCAAAACTTAGCTTTTCTGTCCTTCACATAGCTAATTCTTGCAAAACATAGCAAATTCTTACAAAACATAGCAAATTCTTGCAAAACATAGCAAATTTTTGCAAAACATAGCAAATTCTTGGAAAACTTAGCTTTTCTGTCCTTCACATAGCTAATTCTTGCAAAACATAGCAAATTCTTACAAAACATAGCAAATTCTTGCAAAACATTGCAAATTCTTACAAAACATAGCAAATTCTTGTAAAACATAGCAAATTCTTACAAAACATAGCAAATTCTTGCAAAACATAGCAAATTCTTGCAAAACATAGCAAATTCTTGCAAAACATAGCAAATTCTTGGAAAACTTAGCTTTTCTGTCCTTCACATAGCTAATTCTTGCAAAACATAGCAAATTCTTACAACACATAGCGAATTCTTGCAAAACATTGCAAATTCTTACAAAACATAGCAAATTCTTGCAAAACATAGCAAAATCTTACAAAACATAGCAAATTCTTGCAAAACATAGCAAATTCTTACAAAACATAGCAAATTCTTGGAAAACTTAGCTTTTCTGTCCTTCACATAGCTAATTCTTGCAAAACATAGTAATTTGCTATGTGAAGGACAAAAAAAGTTTTCCAAGAATTTGCTATGTTTTGCAAGAATTTGCTATGTTTTGCAAGAATTTGCTATGTTTTGCAAGAATTTGCTATGTTTTGCAAGAATTTGCTATGTTTTGCAAGAATTTGCTATGTGATGGACAGAAAAGCAAAGTTTTCTAAGAATTTGCTATGTTTTGTAAGAATTTGCTATGTTTTGCAAGAATTTGCTATGTTTTGTAAGAATTTGCTATGTTTTGCAAGAATTTGCTAAGTTTTGTAAGAATTTGCTATGTTTTGCAAGAATTAGCTATGTGAAGGACAGAAAAGCTAAGTTTTCCAAGAATTTGCTATGTTTTGCAAGAATTTGCTATGTTTTGCAAGAATTTGCTATGTTTTGTAAGAATTTGCTATGTTTTGCAAGAATTTGCTATGTTTTGTAAGAATTTGCTATGTTTTGCAAGAATTAGCTATTTGAAGGACAGAAAAGCTAAGTTTTCCAAGAATTTGCTATGTTTTGCAAGAATTTGCTATGTTTTGCAAGAATTTGCTATGTTTTGTAAGAATTAAGAAAAGCTAAGTTTTCCAATATTTTGCTATGTGATGGACCAAAAACCAATTTTATGCAAGATTTTGCTATGTGAAGGATCAAAAAGCTAGGTTTTGTGAGGTGAAGGGAGGCTACTTATGTCCTTAATCTTGCAAAATCTTTGTTAAGGGAGGCATGTTATGCCCTTCATCTAACAAATTCTCACTTAAGGAAGGCTACTTATGTCCTTCCTAGGAAGGTGACTTCTGTCCTAATTTAGGAATGACTTTGTTTTCTTTCCATGATCCAAATGTTTAAATGTAAATAATAAATAATAACAATCTCTCAGAGACAGAAATTCAACCAATAAATTAAGGGATAGGATTAATTTTTCGTTTACTTAATTTAAATGTCATATTGAAGTAAACTAGGTAATAAGAATTATACATAGATTAATATAAAAAATTTATTATTCAGGGATCTTATGAGATGAGACAATGGACGATAAATTTATGTACCTCCCCATTATGACAGACAGTTAACCCCTTTTGTAGATTAAAGTTATTGGTTGAAAAATTTAAAGTTTTTGAGCCAACAAATAAAAAAACATTTAGTAAAATTAAATGTACCAGTATGATAAACAGTCCGATGTCCCCTCCCTCCCTCATTTAAATACAAAGTAAACTCCCTGACCTTAAGGGTGGCCTCCACCGCCTCCAAAGTTTTATTAAGTCTCTCCTGCGAGGTAGAATCAATCTTGGTGATGACAACAAAAAATGGAACTTCTAATGCCACAGCAATACCCAGGTGCTCCTAAATAATGTCATCATTAACGGAGCCAGTTATATCGCATCGTATCATAGATAGCTTTCTGTGGATATGAAATAAAACATTTTAAGATAAAAACCAGTTTTGTTAAACCCAAGAGAGGCCGGTTGCCTGGGCTAACAAAACTGGTATAAATTACATAATTTTTTATTCTAATATTGGTGGAAAATTGTCTCTAGTACGATGATATACATGATTTTTCAGTATGGCTAAGAACCGACTCTAACCGGTTTCGAAGCCATACTGGAAAAATATTGCTTAAGTATATTTAGGGGGTGTTCAGTTCATGTTCAATCCGTGTGGGTTAACAGATTGCGTTTAAGCAATTTTTTGTAATGATGTTACCTGGGTCATTCCCACAACACCAGAGGTTGCTGATACAACTAGCATAACATAATGAGGACAATAACCTGAAAGTAAAAAATATTCATGAATTATTTAAGGATAATATTACCAATGTTATTGCTCAATATAAATGAAACAGTATGTCTTGGCCCATAAACAGGCGCAACTCATTACCATGCACAGTTAAGACTCTCAGAAAAAGGTCGTGCAATCAAGGGGATGGTTGTCTGTTACTTAACCCAATATCCTTGAGTGTTAAAGTATCGTTTCCCATTGCAAGCAGATGATCCTTTAGCTTCTCTAGAAGATCAGTTAAAATCGAAAGAGAATCCCGTCCTTTCGAGGTAATTACACAACTGTTATAATATTGACTATTGTACCTGTTAAGGCAGAAATAGTAGTTTTTAGGTATTTCTGGTGTCCCGCTAGATCAATAAAGGTGATGATTTTAGTTGACTTTTCTCCAATTTCCTACGAAAAAATGAATTACAATAATTTGCAGTATTTCATGGAAGAAAAGATAGATACCTAGATACTCGATAAATAGAAAAATTGAATGTTATTCATGTAAACAATAAAACTAACGGCTATGCCCATACAAGTCCTGTAACTTTATTACAAGGATAATGTTAAGATCAAAGAGACAAATGTTGTGCAATTTAAAAGCTTA
Source organism: Acartia tonsa (assembly GCF_053477335.1). Taxonomy (NCBI): domain Eukaryota; kingdom Metazoa; phylum Arthropoda; class Copepoda; order Calanoida; family Acartiidae; genus Acartia; species Acartia tonsa. Next base: position 27,800,938 of record NC_137268.1, on the reverse strand, counting down.
CATCTGGTGTTGAGCAAGTAGAATAATCGACAGTATGCCCATCACTGTCAAACCCAAGCACTTCGTGGGAAATAGAGCTTGTCCTGAAAATATAATATGCCCTGTCATTAATATACCCAATGATAATAAACAGAATTACCCCATCTTTAGATTCAAATCATCAATTGAAAAGTTTTGACATTACTTGTTTGGAAGCAACCAATATAACTTAAAAGTACCATTTTTTTGAGCCAATGCAATGAATAGAAAACGTGGGTATGAATCTTTAGGTACCAGCATAATTTACAGTCCAATGTCCCCTCCCTTAGTTTTAGGACCGGTTTGAGGATATCTCTTCCCCAAACAGAAATTATTATGGAAAATAAATAGCAGAAAAGTATTTTATTATTTGAGACTAACGAAAATACCATAAAAACAGCTAAAGTGTTCCCATTGTTTATGGCACATTAATGGAAAATACAGACAAATTCAATAGGTATTATAGTCTGATAGGTGGAAATCAATAACGTTTTAATTCAGGGAAGGATAAGACAATGGCCGATAATTTGATGTACATTCCCAATAATGATACGTAAAATTACCTCTTTAGTAGATTACAATTAGCGTTTGAAACGTTTGGACACTCAACTTAATGACCCAACCAATCAAAATTCAATAAAAGAAAGTTGTCAAGCCAACGAATAAAAAAAAACCTTACAATAAAACTTTGGAGACTAGTATCATAAACACTAAACAGCGCAATGTCCCCTCCCTGCATGATTTTAATTACCTGCCAGTTTGAATCTCATGTAAATGATGAAACATATTTAGTCTTGCTTTTCCTCTGCCATTATCCAGCTCTCCTTGTGTTAATACACCCAGCAACGTACTCTTACCAACATCAACGCTTCCCAACACACACACTCGTAATTCTAAAATGAAAAAAAAATATAAGGGGGGAGCGGGTTAATGCAACCATCTCGTAATCAGTGTACAAATGACACATAGAGTTCGAATTCAGTTTTGCAGATTTTTGCTATTTTCAGGGCAAATTTATCAATAAATAATTACGTAGAAATTAATTTTTTGAAGCACATATTTGCATTAATTCCTTTTAAACGATACCTAAAACCATTTTTTTTTGAGTGGATTCAAAACGGCGAATGTTACAAAACGGCGATTTTTTTTATATTTCTAGTACCAGCCGCTCACCTATGGCCTGTTGATCTTCAGGCACTTTTCTGACAAGAATTTCAGCCACAATTTTCTCTGGTGTATTGTCCGTTCCAGGTATCCGTCTTTGCCGCAATACCTAAACAGGAAGAAATATTTATTTCATAATATTAAAAATGCAAAAATGGTTCAAAATAATCTTCATCCTATTATATAAAGTTGTATTAATTTTTTTGTCTGAAGCTTAAGATCTCAATAACTACTGAAAAGATTGAGATATCTTTAGATTTAAGTCTTTAGGTGTTTTTAAGCTATTTTTCTAGTCCCTGTTGTTGTTGTTAGCCCATTATCTTTCTTGTTCATGTATCTCGTCATCTGTTGCCAGATTTAGGAATCTGGCGGCATCAAGAGGTTTATTCCAGAGACTTCTAACACTGAGGTTGGTGGGATTGTTCTGACAGTTAAACAGGTGATCTGTGGTGTGGCAGTTATCACAGTTGGGGCATTTATCACTTGCATTTGGGTCAATGCGTGCCTTGTAGCTATTCAAGTACACACTGTAACCTGATCTGAGTTGGGCCAGAGTAGATCTGGTCGTTCTGGGAAGTTTACACTCAGATTTGTGTATTTCAGGGGGGCGGGAATTTAACACTTTGTTATTGTCAAAAGTGTTCAGCATGTTCTTGACAGATTTTGTGTGGATAATCTTAAGTTTAGATTTAAAATTTTCCTCTGTCATGTTTCTGGCCAGGGTTTTTACTTCACGGCCAAATTTAGATGTTATGGTCTGCTTCATCTGACGTGGTGGAGGTGGTTTCCTAAGGTCAACTCTGTTAGGGTGGTCAGGTTTCTGGGTAGCCAGGAGAAACTGCTTACTTAACATCTCACAGTGTGGCTGGACCTTCATGACTTTAGTTTCATCATGTAAGTGATCAATGTTGGTCATCCTGTGGCAGCCTGTAGCAATCCTTAAAGCATTGTTTTGGGCCACCTGGAGACTTTGCCAGGATGTTTTACTGAGGGATGGGGTCCAAATTGGACAGCAGTAATTTAACAGAGACTGACCTGTGGCTTTATATGTGTTGATGATAACTTCTTTCTCTTTACCCCATGAAGATCCTGTTAAGGCTTTCAAGATGTTGTTCTTGGCCTGGATCTTGGTCTTGGTGTCGGTGACATGTTGTTTAAAAGAAAGAAGTCCATCAAACGTGATTCCAAGGATCTTGGGTTTCTTTACAGTAGGCACCGGTTCTCCATTTATTTCCACGGCTAGTTCTAAGCTGATCTCGTTAGAGGCAGTGGTGAAGAGTGTTGCCGAGGATTTAGATGGAGAAATGAAGAGGTTGCGTGATTTGAACCATGTTTCCAGTGTTGATAAATATGAATTTATTTCCTGGACAATTGGTTCAATCACTGTACCTGAGTTAAGTATATTTCCATCATCCGCGTATGAAACCAGTTTGATGTTTCCAGGCGGGGCAGGCATCTTAGACATGTAAAGATTAAACAGGATGGGGGAGAGAACGCCCCCTTGGGGAACCCCCTGTTTCATCTTCCTGCACTTGGATTTTGAATTCCTGAACAGGACATATGTCTGGCGGCCCCGCAGGTAGGCACAGAGAAACCGCTTGATGTAGTCGTTCAAGTCTAGCTGGTTAATATCATCGAGTAAGATCTGATGGTCAACCGTGTCAAACGCACGGGAAAGGTCGATGGCAACGGAGACTGTACGTTGAACTGGTTTCTTCTGGTTCAGGCCGGTGTTAATGTGGTCGAGGATGGATTGAAGTGCTGTTGTGGTGGATCTTCCCTTCCTAAAACCATGTTGGTGGTCGGCAAGGTGAATGGCATCATTGACAAGTGGGAGGAGGAGAGCTTCAAGGATCTTGATTGCTGGAGAGAGGAGAGAAACAGGTCTGTAGCTGGGTCCTTGGTCAGATGCTTTGCCAGGTTTTAGGAGAGGGATGATTTTGGCCGTTTTCCAAATGCTCGGTATGATAGAACTCTGCATACACTTGTTGTAGATCTCGGTCAAGAATTTGATGGCATGTGGGCCAAGATTTTTCAACATGATTGGGGAGAGATTGTCGGGCCCAAGTGCTTTAGAGTTCTTGGCTTTCTTTATAGCTGCTAGAGTTTGGGCTGGGGTAAAAATGATAGGCTGGTGTCTTGCCTTCTTTTTCATGGATCTAAGGGTTTTTCTCAGCTGTTTGTGAGGTTTTTTGCTAATAGGTGGAGTATATTGATGGTTAAATTTGTTAGCAATTTTCTTAGCATCCAGAAAAGTTTTACCATCAAAAGAAATACCTTGATTATCAGGTTGACGAGGTCCATTGTTGAGGCTCTTTATTGTAGACCATAATTTCTTGGAACCAGGAGGACAGCTGGCTAAGTGTTCTTGCCATTTATTTCTACGATGTTCGTTAATCTTCTGGTTTATTTCTTTGTTAAGGTCTCCAAGGCGAGGGTCAGATGGGTTGGTGTTGCGGATTTCATCTCTTTTGTCGATCAATTTAGCAGCTTCTGTAGGAAGGGCATTGTAGGTTTTAGGGAGTCTTCCCGCAGGGATGTATTTGCGGGCAGCTCTCTGGAGGGTTTTACGAAAGTGTTTCTCAGCTTTGTGGACATTTGTTACAGGACGGGCTTTTTCAAAAATTTTCTCTGTGAAGTTGTGGAATTCTTGCCAATTTGCTTTGGAAAAGTTGATGTAGGTTAAAGGTTTAGAGTTGGATTTTTTAAGTTCTGCTGTAAGACTGATTATGATCGGCAAATGATCTGAACTCATTTTCTTCTCAACGGACCAGTTGGTAACAGGTAAGAGGTTCGATGAAGCAATACTGATATCAGGTGAAGTTGAAGCAGTGGAGGTTACTCTGGTGGGGAGGTCTTCGTTGATTATTCCACAGTCCAGGTTGGCTATGGAGTCAGCGAGGGCGTTTCCCCTTGTATCAGGGGTGGAGTCTGACAGCCAAAGATCATGATGGGCGTTAAGGTCACCTAGAACATAGAAGGTGTCTCCGAGGTCGTCGTAGAGTTCATCTAGTTTAGGGATGTAACCTTGACTGCAACTGCTCTGGGGTGGAATGTACACATTTCTAATTTTTAGGGGTGATTCGTCCCCAGGTATGCTGATGGTCATAGTTTCCATGTGGGGGTCTTGAGACAAGCCAGGGGGGGTTTTCTCGAGGGTGAAGTGAATATCCTTGTGAACAAGAAAGGCCAGTCCACCACCTTTGTCCTTTCCTCTGTCTTGTCTGACAAATGTGTAATTTGGAGCATTGATGGATTTAGATTTGTTTGTCATCTTCGTTTCTTGAATCGCAGCAATTAAGATTTTCTTATACTCCATATAGTGGAGTAGTTCATCAATTTTACTGATGATGCCGTTGATGTTGTACTGCAGGATTCTAGAGTTGTAGCCTCTGTTGGGGAGAAGGTTTTGCTGAGGGGGAGGGGGCTCACGTGGGGGTCAGGGGTTACGAGGGTGTGGGGGGTTACGATGAGGAGGGGGGTTGCTGGGGGGAGGGGGTTGTTGAAACTGGGGTGTGGGGGGCACAGATGGAGGGGGTGGGGGTGAATTGCAGCATGGTCCAATCCAGGTGTTGTGTTTCTTTCGTTCTTTTGATGTTTTAAGTGTTGAACATTTAACGTGGAGCCAAGCCAAGCATGATGAGCATTGTACTGATGTTGAGCCAACAGGTTTAGTGCATACTGGACAGAACCAGGGTCCTGGATTCTGTTCAATGCCAGCAATAAGTAGAAGTAGCCGAATAAGACCAGCTGGAACATTCTTATTCTTTGTCAAACATAGTAAAAACACAGTACAGCTGAGGGTTTGTCCTCATTGTCGAAGTTGTTAAAAAACCTCTTGATTTGATGGTGATGGTGATGACGATTCCCATGATGAAAGATGGGAGATTGTAAGTATTGGCTCTTGGCTCCACGACTGCTGCTGATGGTGTTGCTGCTGTTGAAGGAGGTAGATACACTGCGTAGAAGTGGCCAATGTAGTATCCTTTCTAGTCCCTAGATACTATGGGCGAAACGTTAGTCTCTTGATATAGTAAAAGAACAAAACTATTTTTAATTAATGTGCATTTATTTTACTAAATAATTTAAAATGTGAATCCTAAATGCAAAAAAAAATTATTAGGAATGTGTTGAACAACTGAATATTTCTTCTATAGAAAAAATTATTTTATTGCTTAACTCTCCCATTAAACCGTTCTAATACAAAATGAAGTTTTTAGCATGTTAAAATGCAGTTAGATTTGTGACGTAGTAGGTGGTTTGTATCTTGAAAAAAATTTGAAGAAAAAAGTTTTATTGAGCTATTGTTTGACAACCTATAATAAAGTTGGAAGTTTTTTTTGTATGGTGCTTATGATCTAAATAACTACTTAACCGATCGATTGCCTATTCTAGGAATGCATCAAACAGGTCCTGTGTTGGTTTTAGGCTATTTTCTTTACAGATTTATGTCTTGGGATGGATTGTCAAGCCCTCTTCTGTCTACAAACGACTAAATGCTAGGGTCGTAACAGCTAGTATAGATAGATAGTATAGAAAGAAAATAGGATACCTGTAACGTAGCTCCAAGCCTCCTTGCCATCTCCTGGAGTGTATCAAGACTGGAGGACATATCCTCCTCTGAAAGACCTGTCATGACTCCATTATCCTCGACTCCAATGTTGTAAATTGCCTCACCGTTGCCCTCTCGTAACCTCCACTTCATCTACAATTATTACAAGTCTTATTTGTTAGGGATATCAATGGATAAGACAATGGCCGATAAATTGATGCACTGCACACACATTCCCAATGATATAATATAATACACAAAGTTACCCCTTAAGTAGATTAAAATTAGTAGTTAAAACGTTTGAACACTCAACTTAATGAGTAAACCAATCAAAATTCACTAAAGTCTCAAAAGTCAACGTCGTAAAAACAATATTTTTTTGGCTTTTATTTAAGATATATGTCAATTTTTTCAGACGAATTTACTCTTTATATGTTTGTCTCTGTCCATAAATAAGTAAATCTGCTTTCCATACTATCTCCTCCATCTAACTATATCCAATATAACTTGCATATATCTGTCTTTTTTACATTAAGACTTAGTTCTCTTATCTCGTTGAGCTTGGACTAACTTAAGTTTGTTAAAAAAAAATGTTGTCACCATTTTTTCTATTAAATTAGTTGTCCAATTGTCCATCAGTCTATTTTCCTGTTTACCTAGTCCTACCTGTGTTACTAGGTGCTCTAATCTGGTAGAGCTCGGGTTAACCAACTTCAGCTTGTACTCAATATTACCCATCTGAGGCTCTGGGGGAAGGTAGGTGTAATCATCATCGGACGATTCTGCCACTCCCCACGTTGATAAGGACATCGCAGGGTGCTCGGATATCGTTCGGTTCCTAGAAAATAATGGGTTAAGCAACAAATCAATAAAAGTAAAACTAAATTATGTTGTTATTACCATAATTATACATGACTACCTAATGACTAGAATAGTATTGATTTTATGATAAAACAAAAGTACATATCAGTTTTCTATTTTAACAAGTAAAATTATGCCTATCGGAGCCGGAGCAATAAAAGTAAACAACATTATTGTTATGAGAAAATAAAGAAGGAAAAGGACTGTTTTCCGCGGATATTAAAATAAAAAAATATTAGATGAAACCCAGTTTTGTTAGCCCTGAGGGGACGAAGGATCGTGCTGACAAAATTGCTGTTTATTTCATGATTTACATTATAATATTCGAGAAAAATTGTCTGCAATACGATGCTATACATGATTTTTCAGTATTGCTGTGAAATGGTTTTAACATAAAATAACCTAGTAATAGAAAAGCTCCGCTTCCAAATTGAAAACCAATGTTTGAATAATCTAAGCTGATAAGCTTTAATTAAACATTAAATGCAGTATCAAATAAATATAATACATGAGTAAAGCTTGGATACCAATGACAATTGTTTCAATTAGTACTGAGTAACAGCAATCTACAAAACAGAAAGAACATCTTATGACGTATACCTATGTAAATGTAATACCAAGACGGGAAATCACAGAATGCAAATAATAATTATCGCAATATCAAAGGAGTAACGAAAATACTCTATTCAAAAAGAAGCTGCACTTATAATTCAAACAGGGTAAAACGAAACAGTATACCTAAGCTACGCATTTAAAACGACAGAATTGCATGCAAAAATAAATTAACTATTTTGGAATAATATGCCCATATGTAGTGCAGTAATGAAAAGTTTACAATTTTTTCATGAAAATAAAAATAGCATTATCTAAAAAGATAATTTAAAAGCATTTTTTCAAATAATCGTAAAATTAAGAATATTATAAGATGTCATAGACTTAAAGGGGTGTTATCCCCCTTAAACTTTGAAACCCCTTATTTTACCCCCTTCAAAATAAAAAGCTTTGGCGTCCCTGAAAGATACGCTTGACAGTAAATCAAAGATTAATAACATTTTTGTCATTTAGTTTTTCTAAATTGTTCTTTTTAATAAACAAGCATGAAATTGTATATTTTCAAAATTACTTTTTACACGAATATACAATTACACACTGACACACCGTAGTTATAAAGTAGATGCCCTGCTCAAAAGAAGGAAAAGTAGAGGAAGTAATCGTACGATAGTTTTTATTTGTTTACATTTTTATATACCGTATTATTTGCGTATTTTCCTGGTGCATTTTGCTTTGAAATGAAAAATCCTCCAATTTGTGCAACTTTGTGTATTCTTTTCCAAAGGGAATCTTTTCTATAATTAGGGTCGGTCCGTCCGTAAAGGTTAGGTCTTCGTTAATTTAGGCATGTTATAATTGTCCAATCGATTCCAAACTTTGCATGGTGAATTCCTGTAGTAGTTAGATACGATTCAGAAAGCGTATAAACACTATAACCATTACCAAAAATGTAAGTATGTCCTAAAGTAGTATCCTTAATTTAATCAGTTTTGCAACAAATAAACTTACAATTTTGTTTATACTTTATACCTATACATTAATATTCTGCTTAATCAGTATTGACGCCCTAAAAGTATTCCCAATGTTTGTTTGTTATATTTTAGGAGTTCTGTTTTATAGATGTTGTCATCCCTGTTTTTAGCGGATACAATAGAATTTATAACAGATAAATAAATAAGAATAAAAGAAATAAGTGAAAACATGTTTCCTGCTTGTTGGGGAATATCAAAGGTTTGTCAAAGTGCTTTGTCAGGCGCGTGATATTTATTCCGCCAGTACTAAAAAAAACCATGGCTTTATTTTGGCAACAGAGATACAGCTTTGTGATACTGTTATCACAAAGTATTATTGACAGCTTTTCGCGGATATTAAAATGAAAAAATACAAAACTAGTATTAATTCTATGATTTTTATTTTATTATTCTTAGAAATTGTCTTAAATACGATGTTATACATGATTTTTCAGTATGGCTGAGAACCAGTTCTAATCCAGCGGATATTCATCGGTTTCGAAGCCATACTGAAAACATACTATACCCTATTTGCTACTAAAAAGTAGCTGCTAATTAATGCCTATTTTTCTAATGAACTTTATCCATCTATTATTTATTATCTCGATTGTCCAGGTATTAGAAGAGCAAAAATTACGTAACAGTTTGCATAGCCGTAACGTCTAATCTTAAATGCTAGGCTTTACAATATGCAGGATTTCAGGGATAAGACAATCAAAAATAAATACCCCCCCCCCCTTACAAAAATCTAACATAGACTATGACTGTATTTAAGGAGTATCCTGGGGGATCATAAGATAAACAGCAAGAAAGTGTCTATTGTCCACTCCCTCCCTGTTGAGTTTACAATACGAGGAAAGCTAGCTCTAAATAATTAACTTAAGATTAAACTTTCATTAACAACTAGCGGCTTCGCCCCTAGCCTCTAGGGGCTTTGCCCCAAGAGGTAATTAATAAAAAAAAGTATTACTGGTGCTGCCCGTAGTTTTATGTAAACTAACTTCCCAATAAACAAAAAAATGGGGGGGGGGGGGTATTTTTTTGTTTTTGGGAGGGTTGTTGGTGTCCCACCCCCTCAAGAAAATAGCCTAAAACCACCACAGGACCAGTAGGTATATTCCCTGAAGAGTAGAATCCAATCGGTTTTAGTGGTTACCGAGATCATAAGGGATGGACAGACATCAAGCTACTTTGTATTATAGATACCTATAGTTATTCCTTTCACAAAAATACGACAGACAGAATCACATAAAAACTTTTTTAGATACTACTATTTTAAAGGTCTTTGGCACCATGCAAGGGCTAAGAAATAATTAAACATTTTTGGTATTGGTTGAAAAGTTAAAAAATGAATATGCCTTTCAAAAAACGTAAAAGCTGTGATTAATAGAGAATCTCTGCATGGATTTCGTCATTTTTTCAAGATATTTAAGATCTATTACTTAGGAAGATTTAAATTTTGTACTTAGTCTCTTGTGGTTTTAAATATGTTTATCAGTACTGTCATACCTATTTATAGTATAGTATTTCAACATTTGAAATCCTTTAAAAATGTAAACATCGCATTGCGTCACTGATAAACTGTCAATAAAAATATTTTCATTTGGACAAAAATTGTAAACTAAGCAGATAAAGAAACAGTACAGTAAATAGTAAGTTAGACAAAATTGAAATGGTTTCTTGGATAAATAAATTTTACTTAGGAATGAAGCGGCTTTGGAATGGATATCAAGACATATCGACAAACTTCCGTAAAGGTTCGGGTTTAATAGTAGCTGCGCTATTAATAATAAATCCTTACCTCAAACCTTTGCCCGCCCTGACTGCTGACTTCAGATCTAAACTTGTTGCAGATCTAAAAAATGTTTAAATGGATTATTACACTACACACACACTATAATAATCAAAATCAAAACATTAAAACTAATTCTTTCTTTTATAGTAAGAAACAATAGGTACATAGGAATGAAATATAATATTTTCATGAAGAGAAAAAGTGTCAAAATAACTATTCAAAACAAGCTAAGAGCTACCTTGGAATACCCCCATTGGCACTGGAACTTCTAGCAGTTGTTGCACTGCTTGCTGAGCTACTGCTGTGGTGACTATGGTTGTTATGTTTAATTGTATTACTGTTAATACTTGGCTTCTTCAGGTTGTACCCGGATTTGGACCGTGTCATGCTACCCGTAGACTTTCTTGACGGTCGCTAAAAATACACATTTTAGTGAATTATTGTGATTTGGTGGAATCTATATTCATAAGGGGAATTATTTCAAAACTTTATTACATAAAAGATCTATGATTATTTATGTTGTTAATAGTTTAACGAAAAGAAAAAGAGGAAGGTTTTAAGATCTCGCTCACTACCAACCAAACCAATTAAGTTCTATATTTCATGGAGATTTTATTGAGCTGTAATTAAAAGCAAACATAGAAATTTAATCAATAATATATCAACAGAATAATAATCTCCATACTATCAAACATTCCATTAGTTTCAAATTTCAAAAAAGACATTTAACAGTTTTAGATACCTTTTTCTCTAATAATTCTGTGGCAGATAAAAATAAATCTTCGTCTACTGGTTCGTCCTAAAAAAATTATTTTTAACTTCTCATAAGTCTTTATTAGTACGTGTTTATTAGTGGAAAAGTTTGGACACTGATAGTTGATACCCGCCAATTAAAAGGGGGGAGGCGGATGTGCCACTTTTTGAAACCAAAACTAAAAGTCAAAGGAACTCAACTAAAAAAAGAGTTACAGGTCTGACATTTTGCATGGCAGTTGCTTTATAGGGTTACAATATGGAACAGTGAAGAAACGGCGGCGCATCCGCCGAAAACCGCCGAGAAATTGCAAAAAAAATTCGGCGGGAAACGGCGGTTTTCGGTGGTTGCGCCGCCGTTTCTTCACAGTTCCATATTGTACCTCTATAAAGCAACTGCCATGCAAAATCTCAGACCTGTAACTCTTTTTTTAGTTGAGTTCCTTTGTTGACTTTTAGTTTTGGTTTCAAAAAGTGGCACATCCGCCTCCCCCCTTTAAAATAAACCCCCAATAATAAAATAAGTTTTTAAGCCAACGAAAGATAGAATTTGTTTATTAAACTTTAGGGATTAATATAATTCAAAAACTAGATATCTATATATTATTGGTAGTAGCGAAGCTACTTTATCAAAACTAGCTCTACCTGTTGTCCAGGATCGAATAGTCCAAATCCATCAAATCCGCTCGACATTTTGATACAGAAATTTTTAATACTGTTTTGTTTCTGAAAAAAAGTATTTTAAGATTTACATGTCTTGATATAAAAAACGCGTAAATGGCCATATCTGCTGAAAATGTCGCTATTTGAACATTGCAATTTCAAAGATCAATTCTATTATAGCAGTGTGCCTAAACTGTTTATTTAAATTCTTTTTAATGTTATTTATTTGTGAGAAATTTCATCAGTATTTGTAAAAATGAGGAATTAGTAACTATTTTCATATTAGGACCTCGAAACGATAAAATATGGATTACAATTTCACCATTAAATTTAAATACAATGAGGAAACAGTAAGTATATTTCCAATTAGGGCTTTGAAAGCAAATTTTTATAGATTAAAAATCTTTAAAAATACTTATGAATAAGGAGTCAATTTTAAAATAACCAAAAAATAGACAAGTATTGAATTATTTAAAGGGTCTGATCGAATTTGTCTTCAAGGCCAGTGGAGCTTTAAAAATAATCCTCAACCATCTCAAGGCTTAAACATATAAATAAATAGCCAAAAACAACACGAAGACCTATGTGATCGAATCTTCCCTGAAAGGAAAAACTTCAAAATCAGTTATGTAGTTATAGAAATCTTAAGCTTTAGAAGAAAAAAAAACTATTTCATGCCTGACTAAATATTGAATTAATGATAAGTAAAATATCTAAAAATCGATAAGAAAAATATTACACCATAATTTCAACAACAAAATGACATAAACTATATAATTAATCTATATTTCATCATAATTGCGAAACCATTCAAATTCCTTTGAATAATACTTTCTTATATAAATCATATGATTTGCTTTTAATCTGTATTTCAAATAAATTTTGTCTTAATAAAGAAAAGTAGGTGACTTTATAACATCAAAATTGTTACTAACTAAAATTTCTTTGTTGTCTAAAATTTTCCTAAAATGACAACAGTCCAAATGACTTTTGCTTACGAGGTAAATAAACAATTTTGACATTTAAGTTTGTTCGTTGTCTGCTAGGCAGAGCTAGGATAAAACGAACAGACAAACGAACGCACATCCAGGCCAAAGTACGCACACATATGACACAACAAACGCACATACAAACACAAACAAACAGACCAAAACACAAACGCTTTGTTATTTCTAGTGACGGGGAATAGGACTTATTTTCTCTAACAAATATTCCCCTTTCATATAAAGGAAAAATTTGTTACTTTGTTATTTTATAAAACTTTTTTTAATGAAAAACTAATTTCATTTCAAATTTGAAACTTTTGAAATAAATGGATGGTAATAAAAGAAAACATAATATCCTAAATAATAGTGTTACTGAGTTGGGAAATTATGTTAACACAGTTTTAAGACAAAGCTTTAGAAAGCCCGTTACGATCAAATGGGGTGTTTTGTATTGTAGAAATATTTGTTTTAGATTTAAGTAAATAAATGAAATTTAAACTAAATAAGTTTTAAAAATTTATGTTTTATTTTTTAAATTAAAAAATAGTATCTACAAAACTAACATTTTAGAGCATAAAAATAGAAAAATTCATTCTTAAATTCATTCTTATTGGAATTTTTTATTACCTTTTGTCTCGAGATACGTTCGTAAAACATTAAACTTTGTTATTTTATGCATAAAAAGGTAGTTTTTTGTTATTAGAATACTCAAGAAAACCTATAAAAGACGACTTTTATATTTGTAGTTGATAAAAATATTTCTAGCGGCATTATTGGCATGGCGCGCTTGCTTACCGGTCTAAATCTATTTTGTTAATTTTCCCCTTCTTTTATTGAATTTGTAAGCATTTTTTTTTTTGCCTAATTTGAGTTCTCGGACTTACTGTCATTGCTAAAAATTGTTTTAAAAATATCAATCAGAGTTTTTAAATAAAATTATTTAAACAAGACTCGATTAAACATTTATTTTCTATAGGGGAGAAAATAACGTGAAAAAATAGTCAGTGATCTTTTCTTCTGTTTACATTTGCCGACTTTATGCAACCATTTCAATAGCTTATTGTATTCTTGTTTAAGTTTTGTTTAAATTTCTCAAACAACTCCATTAAGTTTTAAAATATGACAATAATTAGAGTTAAATAATAAGTAGATCAGTAGTAAAGGGTTTTGCAATAAAACAATTAATGACTTCGGAATTTAGAAATGCGATATAGATAAATCAAAATTAATTGTCAATATTTAGCCATTAAGCTGGCCCCTGCTAGAAACGTTATTGAGTTTTATGATAAATTTCTTCGCTGCTATTAATGAAAGACGACTGATTTCTTTAAGCGTTCACTAATTATATAGTTTGGGCGTTGATTCGCCAGATATGCTACCAGAAATAACACATTTGTTTGTGTTTTATCACCAGCACTTCAAATCTGTACTGAATATTTGCCCTTTGTATTACATTGGCCGTATGTGTGTCCAAGATTTTGAGTTCTTAGCTACTTACCTATCGTTGTTTTCATTCTTTTTGTAATTCAGGTCGTTATTTAGAGAGAAAAGCAAATAAAAATGTCAGAGGAAGAAGAAATTCCGTCTTTGGCGGATTTACAAAAGCTTCGAGTTGTTGATCTCAAGAAAGAATTGCAGCGCTTGGGTCTTTCTCAAAGTAATATTCATTAAATCTCGTAGTGTTGTAAATTTGCCTATTTGATATTATTTCAATTGATGACGTTTCAGAAGAATTTGATTTTACACGTACTGATGCTTCCTTTAATTATGGTGCGTTTTTTCAGAGATTCTACTCGAGTACTCAGGCATCTAACTTTTTGATAGGCGTAATATTAAAATCTTAACAACAAGGAAAAACTTTTTGGTGTCATATTTTTCATGCATTATATACTTCCCTCTGAAATACTAATGCAAAATAGTATTTATATGCTTGCAAAATTCAAAATGTCACTGTTCTAAGTACCTCAAAACGTTTATCAAATTAAGACACTTTATGCCATTTTCCCTTTAATTTTGAGTTAAACAAAAAAATATTCTTTCATTAGGTTTCTTTTTATTATAACATTATTGTGCTATAAAATTGTTTATATTCTTATTTGCGATTTTTTAACGTGTGTAATATTTATTAGGTGGGAACAAAGCAGATTTAGTGCAAAGAATTCATGAATATTATCAGGTAAGATTTTCAACTTTATAAAAATTAAAAATATTTATAATTTTGAAGTTTTTTTATTGTCGAAGTTTTAGAATAAGGATATAAGATAGCGATAATCATGGATGATAGATTTATTTTTTTTACGTAGAAGAGAAGTTCATTGTCAAAGTATGGGGATAAAAAACTACTATACCTAACATAAATATTTGTTAGGTATATAGGTAGTAATTAAGTTTTTACGGTATTCTAAAACTTAACATATTAAAGGCTCAAGGTGGTGGAGGAGAAGAGGGTGCTAAAGGTGAAGAGCAAGATGAAGAAGGTAATAAAAATCAAATTTAATAAACTACTATTGAAGAGGTCGGATTTCATACACTTATAAATGTATTTATAAGGGGGGGGGAAGTTTTGCCACTTTCGCTTACTCCGTGATTATTGGGCTAGGTATTAAAGTTAGACTATAGGTTATTTGGGATAAAAGTTTACTTTTGGGTAGTAGCTCACGTATTTTTAATCATTTTTTGGATAACCCCACCCCCTAGCCCCCCGGGGCTCAAAAACCCCCTTAAAATGAACCCAACCTTAATTTTCTCAGGAACCATTTGACCAATTGAGATGATTTTTCAAACTTAAGCTTTTATGCTTATAAACTACCTTCTAGTTTAGAAGTCACCCCCCTGCCGCCAACCCCTAGCCCTCCGGGGCTCCAAAAAAACCCTAAAAATGAACCTAACCTTAATTTTCTCAGGAACCATTTGACCAATAGAGATGATTTTTTAAACTTAAGCTTTTATGCTTATAAACTAACTTCTAGTTTAGAAGTCACCCCCCTGCCGCCAACACCCAGCCCTCCGGGGCTCCAAAAAACCCTAAAAATGAACCTAACCTTAATTTTCTCAGGAACCATTTGACCAATAGAGATGATTTTTTAAACTTAAGCTTTTATGCTTATAAGCTAACTTCTAGTTAAGAAGTCACCCCCCTGCCACCAACCATTAGTCCTCCGGGGCTCCAAAAAACCTAAATATGAACCTAACCTTAATTTTCTCAGGAACCATTTAACCAATAGAGATGATTTTTAAAACTTAAGCTTTTATGCTTATAAACTAACTTCTAGTTTAGAAGTCATCCCCCTGCCGCCAACACCTAGCCCTCTGGGGCTCAAAAAAAAACCTAAAAATGAACCTAACCTTAATTTTCTCAGGAACCACTTGACTAATAGAGATGATTTCTTAAACTTAAGCTTTTATGGTTATAAACTAACTTTAAGTTTATAAGAAGCCCCTTGCCACCAACCTCTAGCCCCCCGGGGCTCAAAAAAACCTAAAAATGAACCTAACCTTAATTAAAATTTCTTATTTGAAGAGTTAGAGGTACATTTATTAAACCAAATATGCTTATTTTTTGATGTTATTGACATATTTGCTGAAAAAAATTAGAATCGGCTTCCAGGTTCAGGTGCTGCAGGCCTCCCGGTCCACTCTGGAGACAGGTAAAATTAATATTTCTTATTTGAAGAGTTAGGGGTACACTTATTAAACCAAATATGCATCTTTTTGGATGTTATTGACATATCTGCTGAAAAAATTAGAATCGGCCTCCAGGTCCCCTCTGGAGACAGGTAAAAATTAAAATTTCTTATTTGAAGAGTTAGAGGTACACTTATTTAAACAAATATGCTACTTTTTGGATTTTATTGACATATCTGATGAAAAAATTAGAATCGGCCTCCAGGTTCAGGTGCTGCAGGCCTCCAGGTCCACTCTCGACAGGTGAAAATTAAAATTTCTGATTTGAAGAGTTAGAGGTACACTTATTTAACCAAATATTCTTCTTTTTGGATGTTATTGACATATCTGCTGAAAAAATTAAAATCGGCCTCCAGGTTCAGGTCCTACAGGCCTCCAGGTGGACACTGGATAGGTAAAAATAAATTTTCTTATTTGGAGGTTAACTTATAAAACAAACTATGCATTGTTTTTGATGTTAATAACATACTTGAAGATAAAATTTAAATCGGCCTCCAAGTTCAGGTGCTGCAGGCCTCCAGTTCAACTCTAGACATGAACAAATTTAGATTCTTAATTTAAGAGTTAGAGGTCAATTCCCAAGAAAATAAACATCTTGTTGGATAATATAACCATATTTAAAGAAAAAATAAAATCGGCCTCCAGGTACTGCAGGCTTCTAAATGCTTTTTGGGGGTATTTTCAGATATTTTCGCTGTTTTTTTCTCAGTTTTTAAAAACATGTTAGGTATCATATTCATTGATACTTTTTGATATGGACACTTTTACCTGCGTCTTGATGACCGCTGGTTACAGCTGGACAGGTGAATATCTGAACTTGGAGCCAAATTAATATTTTTCTCCAGAAATAGTAATAACAGCCAAAAGCAGGGTTTCGGATCCGCATTGATTTTATGCGGATCCGGATCCGGATCCGGATCCGGATCCTCAAAATTTGGTCAGTGCGGATCCGGATCCGGATCTTTGACAATAAAAATAAAATCACCAAATTTTTCAAAAAAAATTTTATTCTTTAATTCGAAGTCAAAAATACTTTTAATTTTCAAGTCTGAACCTAAACCTTAAAGATTGGCTCTCATCAAGAGAATGTCTGAGATTTTTTATAAATTTAGGTAGATTTTTCCATTTTTTCCGCATTTTTTGGAGTCTAAGGATCCGGATCCGGATCCGCATTTTTTTTGCGGATCCGGATCCGGATCCTTGGACTCAAAATATGCGGATCCTTGCGGATCCGGATCCGGATCCGAAACCCTGGCCAAAAGATCCATATTCTGTTTTATAAGTTGCCCTCTAACTCTTCAAATAAGAAATTTTAATTTTACTTGTCTCAGGAGTGGACCTGGAGACCTGCAGCACCTGAACTTAGAGGCCGATTTAAATTTTATCTTCAAGTATGTTAGGAGGCCGATTTAAAACTTTTTCAGCAGATATGTCAATAACATCCAAAAGAAGCATGTTTGGTTAAATAAGTGTACCTCTAACTCTTCAAATAAGAAATTTTAATTTTCACCTGTCGAGAGTGGACCTGGAGGCCTGCAGCACCTGAACCTGAAGGCCGATTCTAATTTTTTCATCAGATATGTCAATAACATCCAAAAAGATGCATATTTGTTTTAATAAGTGTACCTCTAACTCTTCAAATAAGAAATTTTAATTTTACCAGTCTCCAGAGTGGACGTGGAGGCCTGCAGCACCTGAACCTGGAGGCCGATTCTAATTTTTTCAGCAAATATGTCAATAACATCCAAAAATAAGCATATTTGGTTTATTAAATGTACCTTTAACTCTTCAAATAAGAAATTTTAATTAAGGTTAGGTTCATTTCTAAGGTTTTTTTGAGCCCCAGGGGGCTAGAGGTTGGCGGCGACTTCTAACTTAAAGTTAGTTTATAACCATAAAAGCTTAAGTTTAAGAAATCATCTCTATTAGTCAAGTGGTTCCTGAGAAAATTAAGGTTAGGTTCATTTTTAGGATTTTTTGGAGCCCCGGAGGGCTAGGGGTTGGCGGCAGGGGGATGACTTCTAAACTAGAAGTTAGTTTATAAGCTTAAAGGCTTAAGTTTTAAAATTCATCTCTATTGGTCAAATGGTTCCTGAGAAAATTAAGGTTAGGTTCATATTTAGGGTTTTTTGGAGCCCCGGAGTCCTAGGAGTTGGCGGCAGGGGGGTGACTAGGTACTAAACTAGAAGTTAGTTTATAAGCATAAAAGCTTAAGTTTAAAAAATCATGTCTATTGGTCAAATGGTTTCTGAGAAATTAAGGTTAGGTTCATTTAAGGTTTTTTTGGAGCCCCGGAGGGCTAGGTGTTGGCGGCAGGGGGGTGACTTCTAAACTAGAAGTTAGTTTATAAGCATAAAAGCTTAAGTTTAAAAAATCATCTCTATTGGTCAAATGGTTCCTGAGAAAATTAAGGTTAGGTTCATTTTTAGGGTTTTTTGGAGCCCCAGAGGGCTGGGGGTTGGCGGCAGGGGGGTGACTTCTAAACTAGAAGTTAGTTTATAAGCATAAAAGCTTAAGTTTAAAAAATCATCTCTATTGGTCAAATGGTTCCTGAGAAAATTAGGGTTAGGTTCATTATTAGGGTTTTTTGGAGCCCCGGAGGGCTAGGGGTTGGCGTCAGGGGGGTGACTTCTAAACTAGAAGTTAGTATATAAGCATAAAAGCTTAAGTTTAAAAAATCATCTCAATTGGTCAAATTGTTCCTGAGAAAATTAAGGTTAGGTTCATTTTTAGGGGGTTTTTGAGCCCCGGGGGGCTAGGGGGTGGGGTTATCCAAAAAATGATTAAAAATACGTGAGCTACTACCCAAAAGTAAACTTTTATCCCAAATAACCTATAGTCTAACTTTAATACCTAGCCCAATAATCACGGAGTAAGCGAAAGTGGCAAAACTTCCCCCCCCCTTATTATAACAAAGAAAATTGTATTTGTGCATTGAAAGCCTCTTACGAGTTCTTTTTCACCTTATAAAAGTTTTAATTTTCATTTTTCTTAACTACATAAGTTTAAGTATTCAGAGACACTATTTATTTATTAGTCACTGAGTGTTTTTTTTTTGTAACTAACATAAAAAAAATATAATAAATGTATGGGTATCTTGCTACGTGTTGGACTACAAAATCCTCAACAAAGTTGACAAAGTTGAAGAAAACATCTGGTTTACAAGAGCAAATGTTAATTTGGGAAGAGTCACTAGACTAGCTGCCAACCCACTCAACCTGAAGAAAAAACGGGTAAACACAGATGTCTACAAAAACTTTTTTTCCAATAGGGTCATCGACCTATGGAACAATCTACCAGATAACGTAAAATCTGCAAGAAACCTGTACATTTTCAAGAAAGAATATGACAAACTTTAAAGACTTTTAACAAAACCGTTAATGTGAAGAATATTCTATTAGTTGTACTTATATCTGTGATAAAATTAACATGTTTTGATGATGCCCTAATATTCTCGATATGCTCCAGTAGGGGCCATGAGAATTATATAAACATAAACATAAACATAAACACACTTAGACAAACTTATGCAGGGAATATCATTGAAAACTTTTTTCTTTTTTATGGATTTTGATTAATTTTCTAGCCTTTGTGTCATCAGCGAATTCTTTTATTAAGTCAATAATCTGTTTAACACAGTCATCCAGATCATTTATAAAAATGACAAATAATACTGGTCTTAATACTGATCCTTGAATTGTGGTACACCTAAGCCTACATCTGCTTCTAAGTTATCCGTTATTTCTAGGAGATGCAGAGGAAGTTGAGGGTGATGAAAGCCCTGAACCTGAGGGACAAAAAGATGAAGGCGACCAGGAAGAAGAACAGGTTGCAATTCATCTTCAACAATTGAATATTTTGTATCATAGCTTCGAAACCGATTAATATCAGTTGATTAGGACTGGTTCTCAGTCATACTAAAAAATCATGTAAAGCATCATATTACAAACAATTTTCCACGAATATAAAAATAACTTATAAATACCTTCCAGTTTTGCTAGTCTGGCCATTAGGCCCTTCTGGGCTAACGAAACTGGTGGTAATGTTATAATTTTTCATTTTAATATCCGCGGAAAGGTGTCTACCTATAATACAATGCGATAAATAACTAATATTTTTTTTTCTCTTTTGCAGCTCAATTTGTTTTCATCACGCCGCCATCATTATTATGAAAATATTATTCAAATTTTTTTGATAATGAAAATATTCAATGTTGATAAAGCTTTGTACTTGACTCTTTATTCTTTTTTGTATTACAATATTTTTAGGAATTTTTTGTAGATGTTTCACTTTTTACCTATTGTTTTTTTTATTTTAGGTGGAAAGCATATTAGAACAAGTGGAGGAGGAGTCTCAGCCTGCGCCTGAACAAGCAGCAGAAGAACCGGAGCCACAGCAAGAAGAACCAGCTCAAATTGAAGCACAGCCTGTTGAACAACAAACTTTAGAAGAACAACCACAAGAAATTGAACAGGAAAATAAAGATTTGTAAAACTTGAAGAATATTAAGGGGGGGGGGGGGAAGTTTTGACACATTTGCGTAAACAGTGAGTATAGGCTTAATCTTTGGATTGGTTATTAGGGATAAAATCATTCTTATATGATGAATTTTACCAAGTTTTAAGATTTTTTGGATAGGCCTCTAAGTTCAGGAGCTGCAGGCCTCCAGGTCCTCTCTGTACAGGTAAAAATTAAAAAAATAATTTTTTTTTTGAAGAGTTAGAAGTCAACCTATGAAACAAAATATGCATATTTTTTAATGTTATTCACATATTTGAAGAAAAAAAATGCATATTTTGTTTCATAAGTTAACTTCTAACTCTTCAAAAAAAAAAAAAAAAAATTATTTTTACCTGTACAGAGAGGACCTGTAGGCCTGCAGCTCCTGAACTTGGAGGCCTATCCAAAAATCTTTAAACTTGGGAAAATCCATCATATAAGAATGATTTTATCCCTAATAGCCTATCCTCTCAGTCCAAAGATAAAGCCTATACCTACTCACTGTTTACGCAAATGTGTCAACACTCCCCCCCCCCCCCTTGAAACAAATTATTTTTTTAATTGTTAATTATTTATCTTTTACTGCTAATGAATTTCTTCACAATAAAGAGGTGTTTATTCTGCAAAATTGACCCTGCTGAAGGGGGAGGGGGACTAAAAAATGTGTGGGGGGGGGGGGGGGGAGATAATAAAAATTAAGAGAAATGAAAACATTTTTGTCCACATCATCCTCCCTCCTTGGTGAAAGAAAACAATAAAAAACTGTGGTGGAGGGACAAAATAAATAAAATATTGAGTTCTTCAAATATTTTTCCATTTTTCATCCCTCTTTGGTGAAAATGAAACTAGAGGGGGGGGGGGGGGGGGAATAAAAAAATTTTTAGCAGGGGGAATAAATATCTTGTGCAGAATATACACCCCTATCACAACATAAAAATATTTCGAAAAGGTTTCAATTTCTTTATTTTTGTAATTAATAATCAGGAACCTGAAACAGTTGAAGAACAATCTCCGCAGGAACAAGAACAGCCAGAGTCCCAAGAAGAAGAACTGCAGGAGCAACCGCAAGAAGAGTCACCTGAAGAACAAATAGAAGAACCAGAACCATTAGAACAACAGGTAATCGAAAGGGTGGAATAATTTGACCTGTTGTCTAGAAACTAAACTGTTACATTTAGAATCATCCAAGAAAAAAAAATAATGTATTATTTGCTAGGGATCTAAAGGGATAAAATGATGTATATCCCCAATGATGATACACAAAATAACCACATCTGTAAATTAAAATTAGTTGTTGAAACGTTTGTATTTATTTAACTTAATGAACAAACCAATCACAATTCACTAAAGTCCCGAAAGTTGTTAAGTCAACGTTATAAAAAACTTTCGGGACCAGTGTAATAAACAACCCATTGTCCCCTCTCTCTCTGATTATTTGCAAGAAACAAATATTGGGAAAACAAATTGAAATTAATATTGAAAACATTATACTTAGCGCTTGAAGTCATCAATAAAGTAATACAACAAATGGAAAACAATGTTTCATAAATATTCTGATGAGGGTATTAATATTATTCATGTATAGATGTTTATTATTTTTACAGTATGAACCAGAAGTAGAAAAAGAAGCTGCACAGCCCAAGCTGTCAGTCCAGCTGGGATCATTTAAATCTCATCCTGCGGGAGCACCCCACACACAGGGACATCAATAACTAGAGATTATTATCGATGCAAAAACAAACTTATGACATTTTTGTGCGAGACTGTCAAAATGAAAAAAAATGGTTCAGTTTTTGTAAATTATTTATTTTCTGTAAATAAAATGAGTTTTTGATAGAAACATTAGGTATGCCTTGTATGGCTTTAGATCTTTAAAATTTGCATAAAAAAGAAAGTATTCATCTAAGGTAGTTTTCTTTTTATGTTTAACCACTGCGGGGGAACTAACTTTGGGTTTATACTTGCTGTTTTCGTAACCTGCAGGGCTACCCAGTAACAAAAAGTAACCTTATGATCAATCTAACCACCCCCCTTGTTTTTAATTCTTTTAGAATATAGTCTGCATTAGTCCTCAACAAGGAACTGTGTGAAAGTGTGGTAATATTTTCTACATACACTAGGAAGTTTAAGCAATTCCCATTAAGACTAGGTTTTCAATGTATTTTTTCAATGTTTTTAAAGAAGAAAAAAAATCTTCAAACTGAAAAACATTGAGTTATAAAATTCTCCCAATGAAAACATCAAATAATGTTGATACCAATATTTTTACTGCTACGTGTAAAATTGAATAATGTTCTATAGTTATGAATGTGTGTAGGACTCTGAGTTGGAACAACAAGAGGATGGCGATGAGTATGGAGGTGGTGATCAGCCACAGGAACAAGAGGTATGCACTAACAGGGATCTTAAGGGATAAGACAAAAGTACATCCCCAATGATGATACACAAAATTACCCCTTCTTTAACTCACATTTGTTGGTTGAAATGTTTGGATACTCAACTAAATGAACCAACTAATCAAAATTCAGTAAAAGTTCCCTAAATTGTTAAGCCAACGAGTAAGAAAACGTTATTATACATTTTTGGGGACTAGTGTAATAGTCATTGTTGTTTTTTTCATTACAAAGATAAATTGGTTAAATATAAAAATGTCATTATTTTACTTCAAGAATTATTTTCATGTGATGTAAATTTAAGATACCCTTGAGCTTTTTAGTGTTGATTTTTCTGCTTAAATCATTTAGCCAGAAAAATCCACGAAAGCTTTGATGCAATTTGCTGATAAGATCTGATTTAGTACCTTAACAATTATGTACCTACCTATAAAATAACAAAAATATATTACGCGCATTTTTATGATAGGAGGAGGAAATGGAACAAGAACCTGATGCAGAAGACTCCCCGCCCCCTGCAGAACAAACTCCACCCCCATCATCAGTACCTGCACCATCCACAGCATATCAACAACAAGAACAATATGATCCAACAGAGGTTTGTAGTTTGTGTTATAGAGAATTATTCTTTCCAAATCTAAGGGATTTTAAGAAGGTAGTACCTATGTCTATGTCTAAGTATTTGAATAGATCAGGAAAATATCACGGTTTTGAGCTCAATTTTCTTAAAATAGTTACCGTTTTTTCGTGGAGATTTTCCTTTTTTAGGAAATCTAAATATCAAGATTTGAAGCTCAATCCCTATATTATAGTAA
Source organism: Acartia tonsa (assembly GCF_053477335.1). NCBI lineage: Eukaryota > Metazoa > Arthropoda > Copepoda > Calanoida > Acartiidae > Acartia > Acartia tonsa. Next base: position 27,777,192 of record NC_137268.1, on the reverse strand, counting down.
CAGGAATTCTGTCCATCTGTTTTTGGTTATACCGCAGGATCTCGCTGAACCGATATGGTTCTCCTTTACAGGTTAGCTTCTCAAAGGTCCTGGGAAGGTTTATAACTATTTTGGGGATGGTACCACCACCCTCCCAAGAGAAATCGCCCCTAATACATTACCTCCCCCCCAAAAAAAAAAAAAAAATTTAATTACTTTTTCTTTTTAAATCTAAAATAAAAAGATTGGTTTATCGAATTCAACTCTCCTCTCCATAAAGTTTATCTGCGTTTTCTTAGAAGATTCTCCGAAAAGCAAAACATCAAGATTGAAAGCTCATTTTTCGTAAAATCTTAATTTATTAGCATTTTTGTGAAGATTCCCCTGATTTTAGGAAATGGACAATGAGGATGATATGGACAATGAACAAGAAGAAGAGGAAGAAAAAGAGAAGTAAGTTTTTTTCTGTTTGAACGAATACGTAAAAATGTTATGGCAATGTATTACTTTTATCAATACTTTTTTGAGTAACACTTTTCATACTATAGAGTATAGATACTTATGATTGCAGCTGTAACCAACAACTGAATTAATTCAAAAAAATATTTTAAATTTCAGCGAAATTTTAAGTGATTTTGGGGGGTCAACGCTTCGTAATAAAGACGACATTTTTTACCTGCCCCGAAAATAATGTTTTAGAATTATTTTTCTCTTGGCTATACCTTATTCCTGCTATGATTGCACTGATTTTATCTGTAAGTCTTCACTGTGCAACTTGATGCAATACACATTTCGCCACTGAGAATTGCCTTGTATAAGCCCCATCAGCCTTGGATAACTAAGAGGAGCAGTATCTTCATTTATGGTGCATTGAGTAAAGTATTACCAATCAGACAAGTAATCATTTGTTTGCATGGCCATCGTCTGAAATTCTGTCCTATGCATTTATTTGAGCCTAATTAAGTCCGAGGCATTCTCCACTCTTGTCATGCATCTTAGACTGTAGCAATAGTTACAATTTTTATTCTCTAGTATGACGCTGCGTGTTTTGTCCACATATATGAAATCATAAGGTGTTAAAAACTTTCTTTCGCATTTATGAGGTAATTTTATTCATATTTCTGTTTATATTTAGTAAACCAGACAAGAAGGGAAGAAAATCTAAAAAGAAAAAGAAAAAGAAGAAAAACAGGCCGGAGAAATGGGCAATGGAAGCTATCACAGAACACAGGTAAACTTTTCCTTGAAATAAAACAGCCTAAATCCATCCTGGGATCTAATTAAAGCATCAATAAAATGGAGAACGGAATCAGTTCAGTGTTCAATATACGGGCGGATTAAATAGGATTTAGTATAATAGAATATCTTTAAATAAATCTTCAATTAACTTTAGGTAATGTAACATTGTTTTGAAATATTTTATTGTAGGAGAAAAATGAATGAAGAAAGAAGTAAAACAGAACCAGAAGTAGAAGTTGAATATATTCAGGTAAAAATATTATTTCAAGGATATAGTAAGGAAGATTATTTTTTTTCAAAGTTCCATATTGTACCACCTTAAAGCAACTAGCATGGGAAATTTAAAAGCTGTAACTCTTTTGGCCGTGTTCCTATGAGTTACCTCTAAAAAGTGGCTCATCTGCTTCCCCCCTTTTATACAATCATGCAAGATCTAGTACACAACTTTTTTTTATAGATAACACTTAACTACAAAATTATAATTTTTTAGTATTTATTTATTAGGTAGGTATTGTTTTTATAAATCTTTTTTTTCTCAGGAGGAATTGGCCTTAGAACCGACAGACCCGTTATTCAGATCATTTAATAAGATTTTCCAAGCATTTAAAATTGTCGAGGAGCCAAAAGAGGAAAAAGAAACAAAGAAGGAGGTAAAATATTATCCAGCATCGCTTCGAAACCGATTAATATCCGGTGGATTAGAATCGGTTCTAAATTAAGTCAACATATAATTCTTTATCTACTAATGATGGAAAACTAAAGATACCCATGAGCTTTTGATTGTTTTTTTTTCTAAAAAAATTATCAAGCTTTGATGCCATTTGCTGATAAGATCTGATTTTATAAAATATAGCATTTTTATCATAAGAAATTACAGAATATACCTACCACGGATTTTTTTCTAGGAGGAGGTTAAAGTTCAAGAAGAGGAGTTTAAAAAGGTCCCCAAACTGTTAGAGGATGAGGATTTTATTGATAAAGCCGACGAAGATGGGGAAAACAAAATGAGCAAGAGAAAATTGAAAAAATTAAGCAGGTATAATGTTTACTCCTAATAAGAGTCTTTTTAAAGCAGACAAAAACATACTTTGTCGAAATTTAGATTTGGACTGATTGAAATGCTAATAACTTCAATATAGTATAAAACATGATCATTTTTAGGTTAAGTATTAGGTAATAAGAAATCGTTTATGAAACACTATAATGATGCATTGAAACTTAAATAAAATTTCTTTCAACATACAAACATTATCTTTTTCGTTTTTGTTGGAAAACTAGGTATAAAAAAAAACATTCAACAATATCTTTTGTTTAGGTTGAGTGTGGCTGAGTTGAAACAGTTGGTGACACGTCCTGACGTTGTGGAGATGCATGACGTCACAGCCAGAGATCCTAGACTACTGGTTCACCTCAAGTCAACTAGAAACACTGTCCCTGTGCCCAGACATTGGTGCTTCAAAAGGAAATATTTACAGGTATTGTTGAAATAAAAAGTATTTGGATCATTTCAAGAAAAAAAGGCACTTCTCCACATTTCTGTGATCAGATTTTTAAAATATTGGTAAATATTTCCGAAACTGATTCAGATTTCGGATTAATTCGAGCTAAAATTGAAAAAATAATTTCGCATTTAAATAGGAAGATATCATATATGTTAAAAATACTTACTCATACTCCTACAAACTACCTCTCACGAGATTGTTTAGTCCTTTGACACTGTACATAATTATTATCTGATTGATCTGTTCTTAATTTTTATTCATATTCAATTTTATTGTTTGTAAATGAATATTTAATACCTCTATTATAATACTGTTATTATTATTATTATTTGTTATGTGTGTCATAAAATAAATATCTATAAACTAAGTACCTAGGTACTAAAAAAGCAGAAAGCAGAATGCTTGCCTTTTCATACATTTTCTGTTTAAGATATCTTATAATATTATTACCTATTATAAAAGAAATACAAAAAAGTATAAAAAAAGATTTTTTATTATCATATTTATTTAGGGAAAAAGAGGAATTGAGAAGCCGCCATTTGACCTGCCGGAATTTATCAAGAAAACTGGTATCATGGAAATGAGGGAGGCCCTGCAAGAGAAAGAAGATGCTAAGGTAAGAAATTGACCCGTAACTGTTGTTCAACACGTAATGCATCCGCTCGTCGTTGTGGAGGTGACTGGTTAGATTCTTGACCCGACACTGCGTCATTTCTAAAGACGTTAAGAATGGTTCCTACCTCTGCTATGCCAGGTGCGCGACATAAATAGTAAGGTAGAGTAGGAGAAATGCCTTGGCCAAAAACGGGCGCAACTTATTACCATGCACGGTAATATAGTTTAGAATATAGTGTATATTGTTTGCACTATGCGCAGATCTGTAATTGTAAAATTAATTTGGATGGTTACTAAGCATTATCCCTGTGGGTTGGGCCATCATCTTGTGACCCGAACTGACAATAATAATTTTTTATATGAAACAACAATCAAATACATATTTTAGAGTGGCAGAAAATTAATAACTATACGGTAACTATAGTTCGGTCTCGATAAGATAGACTCATACAAGGAATCATCTGTAAGTAGAACAGTAATCAACACAGATAGATTTCATTGCATCAAAATGAGGGATAGCATTCTTATTAGGGTGGGTCCATTTCACCCTTTTTTAGATTTTACTGTTCTCATAAGTTGCGGAAGTCATATATATGTATGATAAGCCTCATTCAAGTTTCAAAAGTGACTTGGCTCTTATGGCTGCCGGTGCGCGGGGGGTATAAAAAGTACCCACCCCCTTATAAAACCAAAAATTTAAATTCCTTCAAACACAGGCATGTTGCATATCAAAATGGCCGCATTGAAATGCTGATTACGAATCTGAAAACCGTTTTGAAAAATATTGCTCCTAGTTCGAATAAGATCTCATTAATTACCTAAAAACAGCTGATTTAGTCAGAAATGTTCATTTTGGTAGGTTATTTGTAAATCATTTCAGACTGAATCAATATTTTTCAAAACTATTTTCAGATATGTAATCAGCATTTCAATGCGGTCATTTTGATATGCAACATGCCTGTGATTTTTAAGGAATTTCAATTTTTGGTTTTATAAGTGGGCGGGCACATTTTATACCCCCCGCGCGCCCGTTGTTTTTGGATAAAAAAAACCTCTTTCAAGTTTCACAGGGTTTTATATTGGCCCAGTAACCCTTGCCAATGTCTACTAATGTGAAATTCCTAAATCGACCCACCCTAATTCTTATGTTGCTAATGAATTGTATCTAGGGTATGAAAGCCAAGCAGAGGGAGAAGGTGCGCCCGAAGTTGGGTAAGATTGATATCGATTACCAGAAGCTGCACGATGCCTTCTTCAAGTGGCAGACAAAACCCAGGATGACACTGCACGGTGACCTGTACTATGAGGGCAAGGAGTTTGAAATCAGGTAAAATTGTCCTTCATTGTGATAAGATGTATTATGAAAGGGGACAATTTGTTGCATAATTTCTGTAAAGTTGTGTGTTACCGTTTACTTCAGTCAAATGCGCTTATTAAGTCAAACTGTTCTTAAGTATGGCCATTTCATAAATACATTTTGTCATAAATAAAAACAGTTTGACTAACAAACGATAACCGCATAAATGGCCCTTTTTTGTTAAAAAAAGAAACAAAAAGTAGTCGCATATCTTGTGAAACTAGTCAGAATAATAAACAGTTTAAGATTAAGTCATATTCTTAAGACTTCTTTTTACGTAATTTTAATACTTTAGACTAAAAGAGAAGAAACCTGGAGACCTAACTGATGACCTAAGAACCGCTCTTGGTATGCCTGTTGGTCCTAATGCCCACAAGGTAAAGTCAAATCAGGAGCATAACTACTCAATAATTAGGATCGGTCTGTCCGTGAGATTTTCCATGAAAAAAGGGAACTGGAGTTTTCTTTTGTATATTATAGATAACATTGGCAGCTTTAATAATGAACATGAGTTCTTGTGAACTAAATGTCTGAGCGCGTTTTTATGCGCTTGTAAAAGTACTGCGCTACTTATGGACATGAACATTCTGTACTTGTTAGAAAGCACATTTTTAAGTTATAATAATACTTAGAACAAAAAGCTTTAATGTAAACTTTGAAATATCTTCATGGTTGATTGCTATGCAATCGTATGATCCTTCTTTGTAATTTAAAATTAGCGGTTGCGCCTCTTGAATCTAAGGACTCTTGAAGAAGGCATAAAATAGACTAAAACCATCCCAATGCATAAATCTAAAAAGAAGATAGCCTAAAACCATCCCGAGACTAAGAGGGAGAACTCTTAAGATTCAAATTAATAAAAAAAAACCCGGCGTTATCCTAGAAATTTTAAAATTTGGAGAGAAAAATTCCTAAGAGGATTATACCAAAAAACTTTACTACTTTATATAATAGGATGTATATGATAATTTAGGTGCCTCCTCCATGGTTGATTGCGATGCAGCGATATGGCCCCCCACCCTCATATCCCAACCTTAAAATTTGTGGTCTGAACGCCCCTATTCCGGATGGCTGCTCTTTTGGTTATCATGCAGGTAAAAGAATAGTTATATTATCTTACTATAAACAGCTTTCCGCAGATTAAAAAATGTACAATTATAATCAGATTAGAATTGGTTTTGTTAGCTCCGAGATGCCGAAGGCCCGTGCTAAAAAACTGGTTTTAATCTTATGACTGTATTTTTTTTATATTCGTAGATACTGGATATAATACGATGCTATGCTATACATAATTTTTCAGTATGGTTGAGAACCGGTTCTAATCCACTGTATATTAATCAGTTTCGAAGCGATACTGGAAATGCTTTGCTCTCTACATGCCTATTTAAAAAATGCATTGTTTTTAACTTTTTTCACCAAGCAATTAAACAGTTTGTTTATGTTTTCTTGTCATTTATATGACCCCACCCAAAGAGTTCTACATAAAATAACACAACAAAATAATTTTATAAGCAATAATTGATTTAAAAATAAATGATAGAAGAATATGGCAATGTTTATTGTTTACCTAAAAAAAGAGTTTATTATAATTTTTAAAAAAAATTTACATTTCAAAACACCTTTAATTTTTCCAAGGACCATTTAAATAATATCACAAATGTAAAGCACGACATGTTAGAATAACGTGAAAATGTTTTTTTTTACCTGAAAACGGGTAGGTTTTTTATTTAATTTTCTTTGAAAATACCTTTTAATTTTATATAGGTGGTTGGGGTAAACCTCCTGTGGATGAAGCTGGTAAACCTTTGTATGGTGACGTATTTGGTACCAGCGACCAAAAGAATTTCCCTACCCAAGCAGTTGAAGAGGTTTGTATTAATATAGTTTATTCTTTTCATTGATAAGTCGACGATGTAATTTAACGAAAATAATTCCAATCTCTACAAAAAAAATGTGAAACAGACTAACATGAATGTAATGTTGTTTATCCAGGGAATATTATCCATTTTACTGTAAATTATACTGGTACCCAAAGTTTTATAATCACTTGTTTTCATTGGTTGGTTAAAGAAATAGGGTACTTTAATTGAATATTGAAAGATTGTTTCTAAACTATTATTGTTCAGACTTATCGTCTAATAATTTTGATATACAAAATGGGTTGTCTTATCCAATAAAATTCCTGTAGAAAATGAGGAAAATGGATTTGGATTTAAAAACACAAATTCTACCAAAAAATTGTCTTAAGTGTAACTGAAAAGATTTTCTATGTCAAAACACCACTAGATTGACCAGAATTTGTGAGGTGAGCTTAAGAGTAAGAGCGGGAGGTGAGTTATGCCCTTCATCTAACAAATTCTCACTTAAGGAAGGCTACGTATGTCCTTCCTAGGAAGGTGTCCTAAATAAGGAATGACTTAGTTTCCTTTCCATGATCCAAAAATTGTTTGGAAATGTAACTAAAATGATCTTATTTGTTAAAAAAAATTGTAGATTGACCAGACCTTGTGGGGTGAGCTTGAGAGTGAGAGCGAAGACGAGAGTGAGAGCTCTGAAGAGGAGGAAGATGATGATGATGATGGAGAGGCCACTGGCCTACAGACTCCTGTTGTGGATCCTGGCCTGGCCACTCCCAGCGGCACCACCAGTGTCGGAGGTATGAAATAAATCCACCAAAATTAATCTAGAACTTCTTCTGTGGGTTACAGATTCTCAATGTTTATCAATCCTATTATTTAAAGTAGTAAGGTTTTTTTTGTTTTTTGATTTGAGAACTGATTGAGTTTTTCTTTTTAAGGAAGCTTTAAATAGGTCCAGGTAAGGTTTAAGGATATTTTCTATTTAGATTTAGGACTTATCCCCTTTGAATGCACCACTATAGAGCAAGTAGAATTTATTTCACCACTAATATTGGAAAAATACCATTCTAACTTCAAAAATGAAATAGTTAAGGAAATATGAGGAAAATCTAAGAGAGAAAAATGTAAAACAACAAAAAAAATCAACCAAAAGACTTATTTTTTAGTTTGGAAGATAAAAGTTGAAATTGATAGTTTTTATTTTACAGGCGCTGGCTTGGAGACTCCAGACATGATTGAGTTGAGGAAACGTCGTATTGAGGCGGACATGGAGGGTGGGGAGACCCCCAGCCTTCCATACACTGTCATTCCAGAGAGACAGAATGCTAGAGTTGGGGCTAGTATGATGGGTAGCACACATACTTATGATATCAAGGTAATATAGAGTACTAGGGTGGGGGCTAGTATGATGGGTAGCACACATACTTATGATATCAAGGTAATATAGAGTACTAGGGTGGGGGCTAGTATGATGGGTAGCACACATACTTATGATATCATGGTAATATAGAGTACTAGGGTGGGGGCTAGTATGATGGGTAGCACACATACTTATGATATCAAGGTAATATAGAGTACTAGGGTGGGGGCTAGTATGATGGGTAGCACACATACTTATGATATCAAGGTAATATAGAGTACTAGGGTGTGGGCTAGTATGATGGGTAGCACACATACTTATGATATCAAGGTAATATAGAGTACTAGGGTGGGGGCTAGTATGATGGGTAACACACATACTTATGATATCAAGGTAATATAGAGTACTAGGGTGTGGGCTAGTATGATGGGTAGCACACATACTTATGATATCAAGGTAATATAGAGTACTAGGGTGTGGGCTAGTATGATGGGTAGCACACATACTTATGATATCAAGGTAATATAGAGTACTAGGGTGTGGGCTAGTATGATGGGTATCACACATACTTATAATATCAAGGTAATATAGAGTACTAGGGTGGGGGCTAGTATGATGGGTAGCACACATACTTATGATATCAAGGTAATATAGAGTACTAGGGTGGGGGCTAGTATGATGGGTAGTACACATACTTATGATATCAAGGTAATATAGAGTACTAGGGTTGGGGCTAGTATGATGGGTAGCACACATACTTATGATATCAAGGTAATATAGAGTACTAGGGTGGGGGCTAGTATGATGGGTAGCACCCATACTTATGATATTAAGGTAATATAGAGTACTAGGGTGGGGGCTAGTATGATGGGTAGCACACATACTTATGATATCAAGGTAATATAGAGTACTAGGGTGGGGGCTAGTATGATGGGTAGTACACATACTTATGATATCAAGGTAATATAGAGTACTAGGGTGTGGGCTAGTATGATGGGTAGGTAGCACACATACTTATGAATGATATCAAGGTAATACAGAGTATTAGGGTGGGGGCTAGTATGATGGGTTGCACACATACATATGATATCAAGGTAATAAATATAGATAAGTATACATTAGGTATAGTTAACCAACTTTGAAAGACACTATGGAAATTTTAGTCCACACAGTAAAAATAAAGGGACAAATAAACTTCCTTTAATATTCTCTCAAATAAATCTAAAAAAAAAGTTAATCACAAATTATTTTATTGATTTACTATGGTACTGTAAGCATCTACTTATGCAAAAAAAGATTTGACAGTTTTTTTATTTAGGGTGCCGCAGCCGCCAAGGGTAAGACTGGCCGCGAGGCTGCCGTTGAAATGGCCCTTAATCCAGAAGAAATTGACGAGATGGACTCTGAAGCCATGGCGCTTAGAGCAGAAGCGGCTCTCAGGTATTTTCTTTTATTCATGGGATCCCCTGCAAAAGAGGGAGGGGGGGGGGTGGAATTGAAAACTGTCTTCTTGTTTAAAGAAATTCATTTAGATCTGTAAATAAAATTGTACAATTCTCATAACCAAACATATAAAGTCATAAGCTATGGCGTGCACAGGGTTTTGCCTGGGGCAGTGTAAAACCTTAAGAGATTGTAAAAAAAGGGAGGACAGTCTTTCGCAATTTCAATATTAAGGTGTGTGATGACACCCTCCTTGGGCTTTTCGCGCACTTTGGTTTGAAGTTAAAAAAAAATACTCACCTTTTTTATTAATATCCATAATTAAGTGTCAAAAAAATACATCCTAAGTTCAGATGTAGAACCCACACAACTATCTGGTTCCAGTAATGGGGACCTTTTTCATCTGCTAGCAAAGTTCTTTATGCTCTTTAGTAGCGACTTGGCTATGCTAATATTTCCGACGCTATTATCTAATATTAAAGACACAGTTGAAAGTCGGCACAGGCTTCCCATTCCGTAATCACACAGTTATTTTAACCGTTTCCCCTCTGTTCTTTTACTTAAATTGAAAAATGCTTTTCTAATTGTACGTTTGTTATAGGGAACAGCAGGCTAACTTGGCGAAGGAAGACCTCTCCGACATGGTGGCTGAACACGCCGCTAAACAGAGAAACAAAAGAAAAAGACAAGAACAGAAAGATGAAAAGGATAAATCAAAGAAATACAAAGAGTTCAAATTTTAATTGTTACGAGAATGCAAAGAGTCATATTTTTTTCTCTCACTTTTTTTGCATTTTACACTATTTGTACTTGTAGTGATTGTATGAATAAATAGTTCATCATATTATATGATCATAAATATTAAAAAGACCTCAGTGTTACCACAATTTAGACCTTTTGTATTTCAGATTCAAGAAAAATGTTGAAAATTGTTGGCCAAATACCAATTCAAAATTTACACAATGCAACTTTGTCACGAAGTTTAAGCACGTCTATTGTGTTGGGCCATAAGAAGCTGGTGAAAATTCACAATGTGGATGAATTCAAAGTTCATAACAGAATGTAAGATCTTTTAAATTACTTAGCGTCAAATATATGTTAAATTAAACTTGACTGTTTAAAGATACTTAAAACAAAGCTCAGTAATACATTTGAAAGTTGGGTAAAAGCGCAAACTAGAATTATACTAAGTATTACTTAATGAGGCAAACAAAAAGCCTTTAAAAGTGATCTTTAAATTGATTATTTACCAATGATATAGAGTGGGTTATGAATGCTTATCCTCAAATGATGCATGTTGGGTTGGTTTAGCGTGAACGATTATTTTTATATAAGGTATACTTTAATCACTTCAACCGTGGATTTATGCTTATTTAATGCAATAAACAGAATATGCATAATACAATTTCTATAATGATTAATTTTGACTGAAGTAAATTTGAAGTTTTTTCCCCATATCGGTTAATCGCCGCTGGATTAGAACAAGTTCCTAGCATACTTAAGGGTTCTGAATCGACTTATGGACAATTTTCTCTAATGATAAAATAAAAGAAAATTAATGGCCTTTTTTGTTAGCCCAAAAACTTTTATTACCTAATCTTATACTTAATTTTTCATTTTACCAACAGTTATAATACGATGCGACAATAAACTTTTCTGGCATCGAAAATCCCGTTTTCAATGAGTTTATATATTCAGGGGTACCAAACAGTTCAAGAGAGAACAATTTAACAAATATAAACCTAAATATCCTGATGTCCCAATTCATAGGGTAAGTTGGATGTTATACTTAAGGTTAGGGGGGGGGGGGAGTATTGAAAGTTTTATTAACCACATTATCTTACTTAATGGGTTTTTAAATGTGGGGGGAGGGGGGGGGGTTAATACATTAACCTGCAGACCAGCAACTTTATTTTCGCAAATTATCACCCCAATCTTTCAACAACAAAAAATACGGCCAATCACCTCCATTTTCCGCCATCGCCAAAAAAATTTTTTAAAACATTTTTCGCCGAATCAGTCAATTTGAGACTGTGTTATTCATAAAATAATAAATATAAATAGTCCTTTAGGTTTCAATTGGATTTTTATTTGTTGGTTCATTAATTTTCAGTGTTCCAATCTACAAAAGGGTACCTAAATTCTTTATCATCTTGCAGGGGTTGTACATCAATTTATCGTCCATTGACTCATCCCTTAAGTTTTTTTGATATGGAATGTGTTTACTGACTAACTTATATTTTCATTTCAGTATGGTGTGAGAGATATTTGTATAAAACATCCTGCTAAGCCTGAATATGTAAGTTTTTTATTGTGAACTAATTTTAGGGGGTTAAGTTTGTACACTTATAGGAAATGAAATTTCAGCACAAAACTTAGCACTTGACATGTTTTTATAGTTAATAATCCAATATTTTTTGTAAAATATCTTATAAGACTGGATCTCCCTGTAAAAGTTTGAAACTTTAATTTTAACACTTTCCTTCTAGGGGCTAGTTGGGTAAAACACTAAAATTAATCAAATCAAATCAAAATCAAATCAAATTTTATTTAACCTCTAGATCCGACAACCACTGATCTTGGACAATTCTCCGCCATCAGGGCAAAAATAATATTAAATAGCAAGATATAAAATACATATATCAATTACATTATATAAAACATGATGGTTTATTATTTATTACCCATCTATTTATCATTATTCATATTTATTACATTTTTAATAATAATAAAGCAATTGCATAGAATTAAAATGATAAAGATTAGCGGATTTTGCCCTGTCAAAATAACCAGGTGCAGAAACGTAGCCCTAAGGCTGGAGCACGCCCCTGTTGGTGTTGGGGCGCTATTGCTGGCCAATTATTTCGACTTTTGATTTGATTATACACTGTTATCAATCAATATAATAATCCGCTGTTGTGCTTTATTGAAATCCCTACACCCCCAGCTTTCTCGGTCCGCCGCCGTCATCAGGTATCCCCCTACCGCCATGAAACGTCATCAGATGCATGCTAAAAAATAGGTTAATACAATTTAAAGGTCCTAAGACCAATAAACAAAAGTTATCAGTAGAAAGAACGATCACCGGCTTGAACGAGTCCCATTATGATATTATTATTTTTCGGTTAAATAGTTCCATTAACTAACCCCTCCAGAGAAAATTTTCTTGAGGAGAACTATTAGGTGAAGTAAGTTTCATTTCAAAGAACTAAATTAAAACTGCATGAAAAAAACTTAATCGAGGAGAAAATTCTAATCGAGGAAAAAATCTTAATTGAGGAAAAAATCTTAATCGAGGAAAAAATCTTAATCTTAATCGAGGAGAAAACTTAATCGAGGAGAAAATCTTAATCGAGGAGTGAGATTTCACGAGGAAAACAAAAAACAAATAAATGGAATAAATTAAATAAAATGAAATGATTAGGCCATAAGACCGATAAGTACATCAAATATTAGTTAATTGTTTAATTGTGTATTAGACTACCTAAGAAACGTTAAGAATCTTAAAAATTGTGAAGGGAATTTAAGTACCTAGGTACCTAAAAAAACTAAAATTATTGCTTAATATTTTTAGGCAATCCAACCACAAGAATCTCGAAATCGACATTTGAGTGGATTAGTAACCATTGGCCGTAATTCCGTCCCGTCATGCCCCGCATCAAGTATCTTTCCTGGATGGATTCAACTAAAGAAAAAGGAAAAGAATGAATTTTCACTTTGAAACCTATCCCTCAGTGAGCATATGATTTGTTCTCTGAATGTAAAAATGTAAAAAAATGAATTTTCGTGTAAAATACCGTCCTTCAGAGAGCATAAGATATCTTCCCAGAGTGAATTTGTTGGTAAAAAATGCAAAAAGTACAAAAAAAAAAGTGAATTTTCATATATAAAAGAATTATCCTTCCAAAAAAGATTCGCACAGTGGGCCAAACTGGACAGAACCACTTACCAATGTTTCCTCCTCCCATCCTCAATATACTAAGTATCCAATCTCGTTATTCCTGCAAAAAATAAATAGTTAATAAAGTCTTATACAGAGGCAACACAGTTAACATCAACGCCCAATCCCCCCCAAGCGCGTCAAAAAAAATGGTGATAAAATAATAGGTTATAATAGGTTATAGCTTATCACAACAAAAGTTACTCAATTCTGTTCAACAAGTAGTTGAATATTCTTTTTTTAAATAATTTGAAATCTTGGATTGATTTGAGTTCTTCAGGTAATGAATTAAAGATTAATGGGAATTGAATTAAAGGTAACTTAAAAATGTAATTTTTTGTTGTGATATCTACATTAAGCTCGTCCCTGTTACGGGTATTGTACTGGTGTAACTGATGCCTATACTGCCATGTTCCATCAAAAATGTCGGGCTGTTGCCCGTTCAAGTATTTGTGCATAAAAAGCATGATATGGTAATCCCTAAGCTCCTTGAAAGGTAAAATTCTAAGTTGTTTAAAAAGTGGACTGCTATTAGCAGTACTGGAGCTGTTGGTGATTATCCTTACACACTTTTTTTGGAGTCTTTTTATGATGTTACATTGGCTATCAGTTACACCAGTAAAAACAATGATGCTATACTCTATTATACTATGTATGTAACTAAAATACAACATCTTAAGATGTTGCATATCCAAAATATGTTTCATGACACGCAAGGAGAAAATTGCGCGCTGCAGTCTCTTATGCAGCTCCCCCCAATGATGATTAAATTTCAATTTTGGATCTAATCTAACACCTAAGTGCTTTGCCCACCTATCATTGTCATTCTCACTATCTTCGTCAACCCTATCTAACTTTATGATTTTATCTGCCACATCCTCATTATGATTGTTTGTGTTTATAAACACAAGAAATTCACTAATTAAGTTCAATTCGTTGTCTGAAATATTTTGCCTTGGGGTTTTAAATAAAATAATTTTTGTTTTTAGGGAGTTTATTATCAACCTGTTAGCTGCATACCAGTCATTAGCTTGGGGAAGAACTTCATTTATTTTATTGATTAAATTTGTAAAAGTATTGCTTTGCAAGAAAAGTAACGTGTCGTCACAGAAGAGATTAAATATGGCCTCGCGGCAGCTGCACTCGAGGTCGTTGATGAACACTAGGAACATCAACACCCCGAGGCAGCTGCCCTGCAAGATGCCAATGAGAATCTCAACCAAGCTGGAGGAGTACACCCCTCCAAAGTATACTTTCTGCTTACGACCACTAAAATAACTACGGAACCAGTTCAAAATATTGCCTCTGATTCCATAATGTTCAAGCTTAGCCAATAAAATATCACGATCCACTAAGTCGAAGGCCTTCTTGATATCAAGTAATACAATGCTGCATACTTGATTATCAATGAAGGCCCTCGCTACAAGATTCATTAAGTTTAAAATATTGTGACCAGTATTAAACCCTCTGCGGAAGCCAAACTGACGACTACTAAAAAAGTTTTTTTCATCAAGAAAATCATAGATGGAACTGTAAATATACCGTTCCAACGGTTTAGAAAACGACGCTATCATGGAGACGCCACGATAGGCTTCAACCAATGAGATAGGTCCACTTTTGTAAACAAGGACGACCTTGCTGATCTTCATGAGATCAGGAAAGAGCCGCTGCTGATGCTTAAGTTGTAGATGTGCCGCAGCGGGGCCGTAATTGGCCCCGCCGTTCTGCAGAGTAATTTCATGCTAATGTCATAGTAATCTTGGCTCCCCTTAGGCTTAATACTGGTGATCAATTCAAAAGTTTTTTGCAGTGATAGTGGACCGATAAAAATGTTATCTTCTATGCGGGGGGGGAGGAATTCACGAAAATTTTTATTAGTTGTAGGTATACTAGGGGTCAAATTAACACCAAGGTTCCCAAAAAAAGTATTAAACTGATTAGCAATTTCTTGTTTGTCAGTAATACGAGTGTCATTGATTTCAAGGTATTCCATTTCCTTAGTGTGTTTTTTAACCCCTAGAACCTCTCTAAAAATTCCCCAAAGTTTGCGCCCATCCTTCCCAGCAGCCTTAATTTGATTCTGATAATAAATTTTCTTTGCACGCCTTATCATTCTAAAATATTCATTGCGATATGCATTGTACCTGCTCTTGTTAAAATCAGAAGGATCGTTTACTTTAATTCTGTATAAAGTGTTTTTGAAAGACTTACATTTTAAATGATGTGAATTAATAAAGGGTTCTTGTGGAACCTTGTTTTTATTGTTTCTAACAACAACTTTAGGACAATGCATATCATACAATGAAATAAACTTACTTAAAAAGGTTTCAAAGGCTAAATCAACATTGTCTAAGTTGGTGACTACCGACCAATCAGTGTCATTTAAGGCATTGCAAAGACTTTCATAATTTTCATCAGAAAGTAAACGTTTGGTAAAATTTTGATCTTTTTTTTGTTTCTTAAAATTATCTTCAAAGAAGACTGCTACATTAAGGAAATGATCTGAGTAGTCAGTAGGCACCACCATAGACAATGCCAAATTTTGTATAAAATTCTTGCAACAGATAAGATCTAATAAACTATGACTAAAATTATGAATGCGAGTTGAACGTAGAATTACATTCACGTACCCATAAATAATCAAATTATCCATAAACTGTGAAGCTGAACTACCCGACACTACTGACTGATAAAGGTTGATATTTAGATCGCCTAATAAGAAGACGGGGCAAGTAAGACCATCAAGCTTATCAAATAAATCTAGTAATTTATCGAAGAATAATTGAATTGAATCTTCACCAGGGGTTCTGTAAAGACTAACGACAACCCCTTTAAAATTTTTGTAGCTAATTTTTAAAATAAGACTCTCAAAAATGGATTGCACAAAAAAATCCTGAAATAATTCTTCAACTTTAAATTTAGATTGAATATAACAAGCAACACCCCCCCCTTTGCCTATCGGCCTAGGCTTAGAGTACAGCTCGTAACCCTGTAATTGTACTAAATTTAAATTGCTATTGGGCTGTAACCAGCTCTCCTGGATACTTAGTATAGCAGGTTCAATGCCATTATTTTTATAATTGCTTATTGATGTACTTAATTCGACAAAACAGGAGTTCAAGGATCTACAATTTAGATTAAAAATAGTGAAGGTGGGTCTATTAAGTTCATTAATCTTATTTATAACTTGTTCTTCATTAGCATAAAACGATTGAATGTTAAGTTCTTCTGCAAATTCCGAAAAAAGATCGCCGTAAATATGAGACGTAATATCATAATTAGGATTTTCATTCAACCCGGTAATAGAACTATCTACCTGACAAACCATTTTTAGAGGTCATACATCCAACAAACGTTCCACAACCGATAGGGTTCTCCCTCCAACATTGACTTTCCGAGCGTCCCGTGTGCCAGAATTCCACTAAAACACAACTATATGAATACATGTACATATAAATAACGTTAGTATCTTACCCAAAAGGACCTGAGTAATTTACCTACGTAATAAGGTATTATAACATATAAATAAAATAATCTGTTAGGGCTATACTTATTTGTAATATTTTATATCAAATATTTAGGAAACTTATTAGCCATGTGTAGTTGTATAATACATTATACACATTTTACACAACATAAAGAATCAGTAATCTTAATCTTAATTTTCACATTGAGGGTTAGTAGAAGGTGTTAGTAATGGTTATCAAAAAGTTGGAAATGATGGAAATAACGTCTGCTAACTAACTTAGTGCATAAATGTTCTCAAAACATAAGGTGAAAAAAAGAAGAATTTCTGATTAGGACTATCATAATCACAATATAGTGATTTAATAATTATTATAAGACAAGACAAAACTATACTGTCCTTCATATGGTAGGTGCTGAAGGTGCTGAAGTGACGGCTGCTGTTGCTGCTACTGCTGCTACTGTCGCCGCTGCTGCGGCCGCGGTCGTGGCTCTGGTACTCGCTGAGGGGGTGGAGGCTGGAAGTGTAGGGGCTGGTCCTGCGTTGGCACCAGCTGCCGCACCGCCGAGTGGCGGGAAAACTCCTACTCCAGCTGCTTCTGTATCCTCAGCACGTGTAGCCAGTCCAGGGTCAGCACCACCATCCTCTGCAGGTTGCAGCTTGGCTGCACGGTCAGCAATCTGAATTAATTCCGTTATATTAATTTTGAGATCATTGAATAAGCTGTGGTTGGGGACATTAGATTCAAATGCACTCAATACCAGGGATTTCGCGGCAAGCAGGGAATTGATGTCGGGTAGCGGTTCAACCAAGCCGTTGAGCGTAGGAGAAAATGGGTTAGAAACTTTTACCCATTTTCCCCTATGGCCCTTGGGCATGAAGGAAACTCCAGCCGATGTCGTCTTACACTTGTGGGCGATTCCCGCCGTGTGTAAGAACGACATCGTCTGTCTGTTGACGTCGGCGAGATCGTGCGACACTCTCAAGTGAATTTTGCTGTCATACTTACAGGCAGCTGCATGGTTGGACCATTGTGAGCGATCGGCGGCTCTTTTCTCAAGTGCTGCCAAGTGGCTGCGTTTGTTCAGCATAAACAGATAGAGGCTTCTGCGGCTAAAAAAACGAAAAATCATAGGGGGAACAGATCCCTTCTTGCCCTGCCCCAAGGGGTGGGCATATTCGACACAAGCATAAAAACTTGTATCGAACGGCGCCGCTTGACCTGATTCTATCATCGACTGAAGTACGGGTTGTACTACATCACAGAACACCTCCACAACATCCGGGGTCTTCTGGCGCCAGGGGGCCTGATACCCATAGATTCTCAGCGCCCACGAGCGCTGACGCTGCTCGCATCTCACAGCTGAAATAAGATGATGGTAAGTTAGGTATTTATCGCACTCTCTGTCTTCATTTCTCAGTTTAAGATATAAATCAATTTGTTTTTCGCATGATTTAATTCTAAGGTCTGTAGTTTCGTCTGTAGTGAGGGAGGGATTGGTCAATTGGGCCCTAATTTCGTCAAGCTCTGTCTGATATTTTCCCTGTATATTCTCAATTCTCTTACCTATAGTTTCCAATTGTAGATTCACATTCTTGAAACTCTCTGCCGCTTGGTCTGTGTGTTCCTTAATTTTCAGAGAAACACTCTCATCAATCAAGGCTCTCATCCTAAGCCAAGCCTCAGGCTTCAAATTCACACCACCGGCACTATCCGCCGGTTCGGAATCAACTTCACAATCGGCTAATGTAGCCTTCGTGGCTTTAGTTGGTTTCTTGCTCATGCTCGCTCCAAGGATAAAGACAGACTAAGAGAATAGAGAGAGAATATACGTAAGCGGGAAAAATACCTGACCAATGACGTACGGGTTACCAATGTAGTTGACCAATGAGAAGACGCCAGACAGCTAGCACATCCAATCACCAGTCTCCACCGGGAACTCTCAACCAATCACAGGCTTCCAACCAATCAGGCTTCCAACACTATAAGTGTGTGTGTATGTGTGTGTGTGTGTGTCACGTAGGCCCTCTTCCACTAGTGTAGATGGAGTGGGGGGAGGAGGGGGGGGTGGTAAACTCAAGAGGTGGGTAGAAAAAAGGGAAGCTGATTCTACATTAGATGCTTCTCGTTTGACGGACACTAACTAACTAACTAACTAATTAAAGCCCCTAGAAGGAAAGTTTTAAAGATAGATCCGCTTTCCGCTGATATAAAATTAAGAATTGTCAGATTAAAACCATACAACATATGTTAAACTTTTACATTGTCTAAAATACACATAATTT
Source organism: Acartia tonsa (assembly GCF_053477335.1). NCBI lineage: Eukaryota > Metazoa > Arthropoda > Copepoda > Calanoida > Acartiidae > Acartia > Acartia tonsa. Next base: position 27,758,146 of record NC_137268.1, on the reverse strand, counting down.
TTTAAGTGTTTACTTAACTGAGTTAAGTAGGTACTTATAGCAAAAAATGCTTCAAGATTTAAGCTGAAGATATAAATCCTTAATCTAGGAAGACACTTGAAAAATATCACGTTGTGCAATTAAAGTGTTCTTTTTTTTCTTGTGAGTGGCAAACTTTTAATACTAAATTCCTAAATGTATATTAATTAAATGTTTTCTTATATTACTTAAATTATTTATTTAAAGCATACAGATTTTTGAATAGTTTTTAGATACTACTAAACCGATTGGCTTCTCTTTTATGGGGAAGCTGCACATAGACCCTAAAACCCAAAATGATACCAGAACTAAAAGTACCTGACTTAGATGGATGTCAACTAAAACTTTAATACTAAATATATATTTAAAATTTCTACGTTAGAGAAATGATACCAGAACTAATAGTAACTAACCTAGAGGGATGTCAACTAAAACCTTATCTATAATACAAAGTATAATTATGTCTGTCTGTCCCTTAAGATCTCGGTAACAACTAAACCGATCGGATTTTACTCTTCAGGGAATATACCTACTGGTCCTGTGGTGGTTTTAGGCTATTTTCTTGTGGCGTGGGACACCCCCAACCCACCAAAAAATAAAGGGATTAAATCATACCGGGTAATGGGAAGAATCTAAAGCTTCGTTTTTTCCTATTTTCTGATCTCTCCACTTGGTGGTATAGGTGGGGAGAGATGGGGGAGGGGTGATCTTTGCCTTCAAAGAGGGGGGGGGGGGGGGGTTAAAGAAAAAACCTCAAGACTCTAATTTAACAATTAAGAATCCGAATCCGCTATAAAAAAAAACCCGATTGGGATTGTGGATTCCAAATTGGGCGGATTCTGGATTCCGAATTCGGATTCGGATTGTCAACCCTAATAATTTCTAGGTTTAAGAAATGATACCAGAACTAATAGTACCTGAGGATGTTAACATACAATACTAAATATATATTTATTAGGGTTGGCAATCCGAATCCGGGTCCGAAATCCGCCCAAATTTTGGTCAATTTGGAATCCGGAATCCGTTTTTTAATAGCAGATTCGGATTCTTAATTGGTAGGCTTAAATTAGCGTCTTGAGTTTTTTCTTTCAACCGCCGCTTTTTTGAAGGCAAATATTATCATCATTACATATAAAATCTTTTAAAATCTGGTTCGATTATCGAAAGTGAATTATAGATAACACCAAGAACATTAATTTTTAGGACATATGTAGCACTTAATTTTGTAATTTTTTTTCAAAATATTTTTAAAATATTGCTAGAATCCGGAATCCGAATCAGGAATCCGCCAAAAATAAGAATCCGGAATCTGTCATTTTTTTTGACGGATTCTTTTAAGAATCCGAATCCGGTCCAAAAATTTGACGGATTGCTATCCCTAATATTTATAATTTCCAGGTTAAAGAACTGATACCAGAACTAATAGTACCTGACCTAGAGGGATGTCAACTAAAACCTTATGTACCATACAATCCTAGATATATATTTATAATTTCTAGGTTAAAGAACTGATACCAGAACTAATAGTACCTGACCTAGAGGGATGTCAACTAAAACCATATGTACCATACAGTACAAAAGATATTTATCAAGATGGAATAACAGCTCAGGTACATTTGATAGTTTGTTTTACCCTTAAAAGTCGGACCCTTTAAAAAAAATATATATTTAGGATTTATTTAACGCCATCTATGGACCTAAAATTGTAGCAGATTTCAAAGAGGGAAAACTGGACGAAAATGGAAATCCTCTAGGTATCTACATTTAACCTACACATTTTTCAATATACAGAATTTATAACCATTATTACTATTAGTGAATTATTTATCTTTAATTAAGGTACTTTAAACGTTAAATCTTATTTTTTAGAGCCAAACGAATATGAACAACTTTCTCATGAAGAGGCTTTCATAAAGTAAGTTAGAATAGTTATTTATCGCATCGTATTATAGACAGATAGCTTTCTGAAGATATTAAAATGAAAAATTTTTAGATTGAACCCAGTTTTGTATTTTAATGTTCGTGGAATATTGTTTTTAATACGATGCTGTACATGATTTTTCAGCATGGCTGAGTACCGGTTCTAATTCAGCGAATATAAATCGGTTTCGAAGCCATGCCGAAATAATCATTATTAATTTATCTTGTTGCTTTGCCCCTTTGTCTTTAGGGGCATTGTTATAAAAAAATAAGTCATCACCAACACCCATGATTTTGTATATATCTGCGTGATTTTCTAATTTAAAATATTTCTTATACGTCTCAATTGGAAGATTTTTTTTTATAAAAACATTAATTTAGGGCTCGGCAGACAGGGTCTGATATATTCCAAGGAGGAGAACCAGAGAATCCGATATGGAAATTGGATATACCAGTTGGAAAACACTAGACAAATGGATTATCTGACTATACTTGAAATTTTTGTTCATTTTTGTAAATGTAATCTTTCGTTGTTTAAAACATAATACATTTAGGTAAAAACAAATATTTTGTACTGGTACTATAATTTATGATGCTTCCCTTAAAGTACACAAATTCCTCCTTATCCCTCTTAATTTTAAAGTATATATTGAAGACAGAGAGGGGGTAAACTTCCCCCTTCCTATTTACAATTCTAAAAAATATGAGATGGGGTTCATTGCATTAGGACATTTAAGGGGAACTTTTTTTATATTTCACAAATATAAGCATTTCCATCGAAGCAAACCATCAGATTTTAAATTCTAGGCTTCCAAAATAAGGAAATTAGGTAGTTTAGGGATAGTTAAGAAACCTATAAGAATTGTATGCATATTTAAAGATAATAGCTATTTATCGCTTCGCTTATAAGATTAAAACCAGTTTTGATAGCCCAAGGGGTCAAAGGCCCAGGCTAGCACACCTGGTCATTAGGTAGGTATTAATTTTATGCTTTTTATTTTAATTTTCTTTTAATATTGTCTTTATATAATACAATGTTTTACATTGTCAGTTTGGCTGAGAACTGGTTCTAATTAATCTGTTTCGAAGCTACACTGGAAATATTTTTTGTCTCCATCATGACTGAAAATCTTGTTTAGCATTGTATTTAATTTCAGACAAAATATTTTTAAAAATCAAAATGGCGGCCAAGGGTCGAGAAGCTTTGAGATTATACAAGGAATATTTATATCTTTATATTTTTTAACCCGCTGCATTAGCGCAAATGATGGCGTGCCTTCTTGCTGTCGGGGAGGTGTCGGATACGAGTCTAGATTTCTATTCAATTTTTGTCAAGTGATCAAAAAGATACAATTTCATGTAATTTCTTTGCGAAAAACTGCGCATTAAAAAAGATTGTATATTGATAACTTCTCTTCTATTATCCTATTTCTGTGTATTATGTTTCTTAGTAATGATACTCAAATATTTGGCTATTATATTCAATTCTAGTGGATCTTTATTTGTATCTTAATATTTAATATTTGATTTCAAATACATTTTCATTAAATATAATAAAACAAATTTTGATTCAGATTAATTTCAAGAAATAGATTTATTACTCTAGATGGCCAAGAAAACAAAAAAACGCTAAACTTAACAAATCCACCAGGCCAAAATTCATGTCAATAGTTACCAAGACAAAATCTATTTGAATTTTTGGATTCACTGATTTCACCGAGCAAAGATTTTTCCTAAGAAATTCAACTATTTAAAGCTTACATACAAACAAGAATTAAATGGAAGAAAAAGACTCTCCTTATGTACCCAAATGTGTACAATTTCTAACCAATATTGTGTGCTTATTGTTCCTACAGTCCAATTTAGGATTTGGAATCTAGACTTTTTATATCTATTATTCAACATTTTTACGGAACATTAAATTTAACAATTTATCTACAAAATTTTGATGCATCTTGGGATTGATTTACATCCAAATCCAATGTATCTTCAATTGCAATAAATATATCTATCATTAAAATATGCTAGAATTTGTTTAATTCAGACTTTTTTGTTAAATGAAAACAGTTTGCTATAAATTAGTCTAGTATAATCAGAATAAAGTTATTGAGTAAGAAACAAGGATGACAACATTCTTAAAAGCGAAGATTAACAAATCATAAAGTCTAATACAGAGTAAAAACTCATTTATTTAACGGATCCTTGGACTCAAAAATATGCGGATCCGGATCCGAAACCATGCCTATAATCTATCCTCAAGTTTCTTGCATACAGGATGCTTAATATGGACGTATTTACATTTTAATACTTGATTATAGAGATACATGACTAATAACATACCTTATTACCCCAGGAATCATCATAAAAAGTTTAAAATCGTTAGTACATTTTTAATATGACTAAATTGATCAAAAAAGCTATCCGTTACGGATGGTTCGACCATAAATAAAATGTACGAAAGTTTCGCTTTTAACAAGCTTTATAAAACTATAGGTATTTTTTAATGAAACTACCTATGTCAATAAGAATTTAATAATTTTTTTAAGAAACTTTTTAATTGTGTAGAATTTGATGGTCCTTTATTTTAAGAGTAACAGGTGCACGTTTGATTAATTCAAATTGACGTATAGAATAGGGTATGCATAACCACATAATTCATAAAATAAATTAGGAAGAAGTTCAATTTATCGGCTAGTGTTGTATTCCTTGGTAATATTATGTCCTCAATAATTGAGGAAGTCAATTTTGATTACCTATTGATTAGTAATGGTAATCCGTCGAATTTTTGGGCCGGATTCCGGATTCTTAAAGAATCCGCCAAAAAGTGGCGGATTCGGATTCCGGATTCTAGCAATATTTTAAAAGGATTTTTTTTAAAAAAAATTAAAAATTGCTACATATGTCCTAAAAATCAATGTTCTTGGTGTTCTCTATAATTCATTTCCGAAAATCGAACCAGATTTTAAAAGATATTATATATAATGATGAAAATCTTAGCCTTCAAAGAGGAGGAGTTGAAAGAAAAAACTCAAAACGCTAATTTTAGCCTACCAAATAAGAATCCGGAATCCGCTATTAAAAAACGGATTCCGGATTCGGATTCCAAAATTGGCCAAAAATTGGGCGGATTCCGGATCCGGATTGCCAACCCTACTATTGATTAATGTTGATAATAATATAAGAATGTTATTAGAACCTACACAGAACCGTACAACGAGTTTTCAAAGGAGATAAACCCGCTATGTTTGCAGCAAGGTAATTTTTTTACAAGTTTTAAAAGCGAAGCTTCTCCATAATTAGGGTTGGCCTGTTCTTGCGTAATGGAAAGCTCTAATCATCTATTTAGGCATGTTAGAATTGATTTCACGATTCCTGCAACTGTAAGGTACAATGAAGATAGTGTATCAACTCTATAATTATTAAAAGAAAGTCCGTAGGACCATTTTTATGATTTTGATGTCTAGCACGATAAGGCACAATTTAATAAGCTTTAAAATAAGTGTAGCTTGATTTGGGGCGTGTCAGTAGTAAGAAAGATAGAGAATTTCAGGGTTCAATTCAATAAGGTTGTGTGCTTAGAGTATATTATAGAATGCGTAGAACCATAATGATATTTAGCTATTGTCAGAGCGGTGACTATCGAACGAACTTCCTTACTTATTGTACCAAGAGGGGGGGAAGTTTTGACACATTTACGTAAACATTAAGTATAGGCTTTATCTTTGGACTGAGAGGATAGGTTATTAGGGATAAATCATTCTTATATGATAAATTTTCCCAAGTTTTAAGAATTTTTGGATAGGCCTCCAGGTTTAGGAGCTGCAGGGCTTTAGGTTCAGGAGCTGCAGGCCTCCAGTTGCTCTAGAACGGTAAAAATCAAAACCAAAAAGGGAGAGGTCATTTTCTAGTAAATCCCGTAAAGGTGTGTGTTATAAGGCCTAAAAATAGTAGTAGAACGATAAGGTGCTCTATATATTTGTATTTCCTATTGAATAGAACAATAGGGAAGAAATTTTTTTTTTTTTTTTTGATAACCGTACCTGGAATATCTGAAATTTCTATCAAACGCTTTGTTTGGCTCAAACTGACACAAATAAAAAAAATATAATTATAATAAATCAACCTGTAAAGAATGACTTCTTCCTTTGTTTAATGGTATAGATTGTTCTTAATCTTTACCTTGTACCTATAGAAAACATTATTATTATAATTATATTTTTTTTAAATTTTTGTCAGTTTGAGCCAAACAAAGCGTTTGATAGAAATTTCGTATTTTTTTTAGATAATCCAGGTACGGTTATCAAAAAAAAAAAAAAAAATTTCCCTATTGTTCTATTCAATAGGGAATACATATATCTAGAGCACCTTATCGTTCTACTACTATTTTTAGGCCTTATAACACACACCTTTACGGGATTTACTAGAAAATGACCTCTCCCTTTGTAAAAAAAAAATTTTTAAGGGTTAGAAGACATTTTATATAACAAAATATGCATATTTTTTAATGTTATTTACTTATTTGAAGAAAAAATATGCATATTTTGTTTAATAAGTTGACCTCTATCTCTTCAAAAAAAACATTTGATTTTTATTTTTACCTGTCCAGAGACCACCTGGAGGCCTGCAGCTCCTGACCCTGGGGGCCTATCCAAAAAATCTTAAAACTTGGGAAAATTCATCATATAAGAATGATTTTATCCTTAATAACCTATCCTCTCAGTCCAATGATAATGCCTATACTCACTGTTTACGCAAATGTGTCAAAACTTCCCCCCCTCTTGATTGCTTGAAATTTAAAAAGAAATTTAAATCGTGTAAGTAAAACTTAAAGTGTTAGATGTCTACACCACTATGTTCTTTGTAGAAACCTACCTTTTTTAATGAATTGTTTTGTTAATACATATTATTGTTTTTTATTCATTTTAATAGTTTTTCTATTTAGAGATAAAGTATGTGAAGAATTTGATAAAAACAGGAACAAATTAACTATGAATTTCATTATAATTATTTAATCAGAACGTTTTCAAGTACATCCTTGTGATGAAACGTGTTTTTTTCATTATATCAAGTTTCTTACTATTAGTATTATAATTAGGGGGGGGGGGGGGTTACATGTCACGTTTAAAAACCAATACGAAGTATCACAGTCTGAAGGTGATATTTTTGGTGAAATAAAATTACCTGTTTATTACACTAGCCCTCAAAGTTTTATGATAACGTTTTCTTTTTCGTTGGCTTAATAACTTAAGGGACTTTAGTGAACTTTGATTGGTTGGTTAGGTAATTACGTTAAGTGTTCAAACGTGTCAGCCACTAATTTGTGTATCCAGTTTGGAAATGTACACCAATTTATCGGCCATTGTCTTATCCCTATAAATCCATGAATATGATATTATGTGGAAGCCATGTTAATTTGTGGCACCACAGACACGTCACAAGCCCCGCAGCCATAGACGAACTATTAAAACATGGAGAGGACGTCAAGCTAATACTTACAGAACAAGTTGTTCAGGTATATCCTTATATAAAAGTAACAGGATCTGTGCCTGTGTGTGTGTTCCGAAGGATCTCGCTTATCGCTGAACCGATGTAGTTCTCCTTTACAATATAGCTTCTCAAAGGGCATGAAAGGTTTATATCTATTTTGGGGTAGGTTTACACCATACTTCAAAGAGAAATTGCCAAAAGATATTTACAAGTGCCGCTAGGCGGTACCAGTTTCTTAGAAACATGCATATAAGCAACTGATCTTAATATAGATAAATTATTTCTAACTTAGATAATATGGAAGTAAAACTTTTAAGTTATGTTAAAGTAACAGGATCTACGAGCAAAAATTATTTTACAAAAAAAAAGTGAGTATTTTATCATTTTTACATCTTATTAGTGTAGAATTGTTAAGAAGGTTTATGTTAAAATATGATATTATTACTTGTTAAAATATTTTCACAGAAAATCGTTCTAATATATATTTTAATCTTTTATTAAGTAGAGTTTTCAGTGTTTAGATTTATGCAGGATATATAAATGGGACAATGAAAGTTAATTTTTTCTTTCTTTTTGGTAGCTTGAACACTTAAGATGGAAGTTAAGTAGCTCAGACACTTTTACACAATAACATCTAAATATTTTAATGAATATATATTTATCCCTATATTATAAAGAAGGATTATTAAACTAATAAGAAGAGTAGTGGATACTCTCTCCATCTTAACTTAATAACAATTTAGTTATTAAATTTTTATATATTTATACTCAGAGAGAGAGAGAGGGGACAATGGGCTGTTTATTACACTTTTCCCCAAATTTTCAAAAGAATCTTTTCTTATTGGTTGGCGTAACAACTTTGAAGACTTTTGAAGAAAATATAGAAAAAGGGGTGGTAACTTGTAATATTATTTGATTAGTGTACTTTCGTATTTTTCAGCATTTTATTATGTTTGAGCGGTTTTTTTTTATTTGAACCTTTGAGCTCAACATAGCTTTTGATGATATTTCATCAAAAAATGATTAACATTTCAAAGTTTTATTCATAGAAAACCATGGTGAAACGTAATTTTTTTAATTGGTAATTAAACATAAACCTAGTAAATTCACACAAAAAAAAACCTTTTAAGAATCACTGCAAGAAGGTGCTTAGAATCACTTACTCTCGTTCGTGCATAGTCCTCTTTTATAGTGTTTACATTTTGTTAACACTTCATTGAAGCCATTGAATTATGCTCGTCAAATGCCATTATTTTTGTATTAATTTTAGTTACAAAAAGTGAGCGATGAAAAGTATCACATGAAGATTAGGGATGAAACACACATGTTTGAAAATAATCCTTTCAGGTAAAAACTTGCATTTTCCAGTGTTGCTTCCAAACCGATTTATATCCGGTGGATTAGAACCGGTTCTCAGCAATACTGTAAAAGGGGGACGTAACTGAAGCTTTTTTTGAGGCAGGGGGGGGGGGGGGTTTTCCGGAACCACTTGATGAACCGTGTAAATTTTTTGGACTTAAGCTTTTATGGGTATGAACATCTTATGGTTTCGAAGTCAACCACCTACCCCCACTCCCTAGCCCCCCGGGGCTCAAAACCCCCCTAAAAATGAACCTAACCTTAATTTTCTCTAGGGATGGGAATCCGTCGAATTTTTGGGCCGGATTCGGATTCAAAAAAAGTGACGGATTCTTGCGGATTCCGAATTCTTATTTTTGGCGGATTCCGGATTCGGATTCCGGATTCTAGCAGTATTTTAAAAGGCCGTCCGTCACAGAGGGATAGCTTTTTTCGTTAATTTATCACTATGTTACTTGGTTGAAGCCTTGATTTGTTTAAAGTGTTGACTTCCAGCATAACTAAAACATTTACATCACATTAGTAATTATTAAAATTTGTTATGTAGACAATTTTTTTTTGATCTTTGCCTTCAAACAGGGAGTTGTAAGAAAAAAGACGGTAATTTTAGCCTACCAATTTAGAATCCGGAATCCGCTATAAAAAACGGATTCCGGATCCGGATTCGGATTCCAAAATTGGCCGAAAATTGGGCGGATTCCGGATTCGGATTCCGGATCCGGATTCCCATCACTAATTTTCTCAGAAACCATTTGACCAATAGGGATGATTTCTTGAACTTAAGCTTTTATGCTTATAAACGAGCTTCTAGTTTAGAAGTCACCCCATTGCCGCCAACCCCTAGCCCTCCGGGGCTCTAAAAAAAACAAAAATGAACCTAACCTTAATTTTCTCAGAAACCATTCGACCAATAGAGAAAATTTCTTAAACTTAAGATTTTATGGTTATAAACTAACTTTTGGTTAAGAAGTAACCCCTCTGCCGCCAACCCCTAGCCCTCCGGGGCTCAAAGAAACCCTAAAATTGAACCTAACCTTAATTTTCTCAGTAACCATTCGACCAATAGAGATGATTTCTTAAACTTAAGCTTTTATGATTATAAACTTACTTTTAGTTTAGAAATCACCCCCCTTCCGCCAACCCCTACCCCTCTAGGGATCAAAAAACCATTGAAATGAACCTAACCTTTATTTTCTCAGAAACAATTTGACCAATAGGGATGATTTCTTAAACTTAAGCTTTTATGGTTAAAAACTAACTTTTGGTTTTAAAGTAACTCCTTTGGCGCCAACCCCTAGCCCTTCAGGGCTCAAAAAAATCCTAATATGAACCTAACCTTAATTTTCTCAGAAACCATTTGACCAATAGGGATGATTTCTTAAACTTAAGCTATATTGCTAATAAACTAACTTTTAGTGTTTAGAATTCACCCCCCTGCCGCCAACCCTTAGCCCTCTGGGGATCAAAAAAAACCTAAAAATGAATCTAACCTTAATTTTCTCAGAAAAAATTGATCAATAGAGATGATTGCTTAAACTTAAGCTATAATGCCAATAAACCAAACTTAAGTTTAGAAGTCACCCCCCTGCTGCCAACCCGTAGCCCTCTGGGGCTCAAATAACCTTATAATGAACCTAACCTTAATTTTCTCAGAAACCATTTGACCAATAGGGATGATTTCTTAAACTTAAGCTTTTATGGTTATAAACCAACTTTTGGTTTAGAAGTAACCCCTTTGCCGCCAACCCCTAGCCCTCCGGGGCTAAAAAAAACCCAAAAATGAACCTAACCTTAATTTTCTCAGAAACCATTTGATCAATAAGGATGATTTTTAAACTTAAGCTTTTATGCTTATAAACTAACTTTTAGTTTAGAAGTTACCAGTGACCACATTATTAAAAGCTTTTATGTGTATAAACTACTTTTTTGTTTTGCAGATATATGGTTATATATTATAAAATGTGCAGATATGTTGGACTTTAGCTATTTTGGGAAAAAATTAACTTTTTGTTACCTAATGAATCAATTACCTAATAAAGATTTATTTTACTATTTTAGGAGAAGAAAGATGTCACTCAATTTTATAAGAGTTGGGACTCGATACTTAGTTCATTAAATATTTTTTTAAGCAAAGCCTTTCTTTAGTTAGGTTTGGTTTGTGAGGGTTAGCTTTTTTGTTAATTTTGACATATTATAATTGTCCTGTTGATTTTAAACTTTGCATGATAATTTCTAAAGCATTTAGGTACAATTTAAAAAACGTAGCTACTCTATAATCATTAACAGAAAGTCCAAATGTCCATTTAAAACATGCTGATTTCTAACTTATTGTCATTTTTTGTTTATCCTTCCTTATCATTTAAAAGCTTCTCTTCTATGGACGTTGTCATCCTTGTTTATTTAATATTTTTAGAAGAGAAGCTTTTCTATAATTAGGGTCGGTCCGTACGTCCGTTTAAAGGGTTCTTGAGCCCTTGGGGGCTAAGGATTAGGGGCATGGAAGGTGACTTCTAAACCATTAAAGTTAAGTCCTAGAAATCTGCTGTATTGATCAAATGGTTTCTGAGAAAGTTAAGGTTAGGTTCATATCTAGAGGTTTTTTGAGCCCCGGAGGGCTAGGGGTGACTTCTAAACTAGAAGTTAGTTTATAAGAATAAAAGCTCAAGTTTAAGAAATCATCTCTCTTGATCAAATAGTTTCTGAGTAAATTAAGGTTAGGTTCATTTTTAGGTTTTTTGATCCCCAGAGGGCTAAGGGTTGGCGCCAAGGGGGTGAATTCTAAACTAAAAGTAAGTTTATAAGCATAAAAACTTAAGTTTAAGAAATCATCCCTATTGGTCAAATAGTTTTTGAGAAAATTAAGGTTAGGTTCATTTTTAGCGTTTTTGAGCCCCAGAGGGCTAGTGGTTGGCGGCAGGGGGGTGATTTCTAAACTAGAAGTTAGTTTATAAGCATAAAAGCTTAAGTTTAAGAAATAATCTCTATTGGTCAAATGGTTTCTGAAAAATTAGGGTTAGGTTTATTTTTAGAGTTGTTTTGATTCCCGGAGGGCTAGGGGTTGGTGGCACCGAAGTTAGTTTATAACCATAAAAGCTTAGGTTTAAGAAATCATTTCTATTGGTCGAATGGTTTCTGAGAAAATTAAGGTTAGGTTCATTTTTGGGGTTTTTTAGAGCCCCGGAGGGCTAGGGGTTGGCGGCAATGGGGTGACTTCTAAACTAGAAGCTCGTTTATAAGCATAAAAGCTTAAGTTTAAGAAATCATCATTATTGGTCAAATGGTTTCTGAGAAATTAAGGTTAGGTTCATTTTTAGGGGGGTTTTGAGCACCGGGGGGGCTAGTGGGTGGGGGTATGGGTTTGTCTTCGAAACCATAAGATGTTCATACCCAATAAAGCTTAAGTTCAAAAAATTTACACGGTTCATCAAGTGGTTCCGGAGAAACCCCCCCCCCCCTGCCTCAAAAAAGCTTCAGTTACGTCCCCCTTATATATAGCATCGTATTATATCCAGTTATTTTTACAAATATAAAAATATACAATGTTAAAATTAAAATCAGTTTTTTAGCCAGTGCCTTAGGCATCTCTGGGCTTAAAAACTGATTTTAATCTTGCATTTGTTTATTTAAATCCGCGGAAATCTGTTTATTAGATAACTGTTGCCATATATTTTTCAATTTTGCATATTAAAGCTGATTTCATAAAAGTGTCAAGATACTGTTGGGTGGAGAGTAAAATGAAAAATTGTAAGCCCCGAGAAACCGAAGGCCTAGGCCAACAAAACAGTGATTCATTCAAAATGTAAAATATTTAGAATGTAACTAATTATAGCTTCTTATTGGCTGATTTAGAGAGTTTGTATCTAGATAATTTTTAGAACAATTTATTGTATATTTTTATTAGAGAAGACATCACAGAGGAAGAATATAAGAATGCGAACAAGAGAGCTAAAAAACGCGGAGGATCTTGTGATGAGGCTAAAAAAGAATCAAAATAGACGACAACAGCCTACCATACCAAATAACCTCATAGTTAGTAGAAGCCAAAGACTGTTGTATGTATATTCTCAGAACAAGTGTCAATCACCCCCCCCCCCCCCCCCATAATGAATCGCTGTGCACATCACTGCTCAGGACATTGGCGCATAATTATGCTTTTATGATTTTTTTTGGAAATAATACGATGAAGATTAATTAAACGCAATTGTCCTATTCCTCCCTGGTGTAATGTGTCGATGTTAGTGAATGTTCGTAGATTTTTATGTACCTAGTACTTATCAATAAAAGGTTTTTAGGGCTATGTCTGTCTATGAAAGATAACTATTGCAAAATTATTTGTATTTGTTTTTTTCATTGCACAGATCAAAATGTTAAAGATTGTTGAATTTCAATCAAATGGAGACAAAAATTAAGAGAAAGAACTATAATACAATTTTGTTAAATACCTTAAAAATGAACAAAACTTTATACATTTATATGATCTTTTATAAACTCAAAAAAAAATTTGGAGAATCTTAAATAGTGATGGCAATCCGGATCCGGAATCCGAATCCGGAATCCGGAATCCGCCCAATTTTCGGCCTATTTTGGAATCCGAATCCGGATCCGGAATCCGTTTTTTATAGCGGATTCCGGATTCTAAATTGGTAGGCTAAAATTACCGTCTTGAGTTTTTTCTTACAACTCCCTCTTAAATTTTTTTGTACATTACAAATTTTAATAATTACTAATGTGATGTAAATGTTTAACACTTTAACACTTTAAACAAATCAAGGCTTCAACCAAGTAACATAGTGTTAAATTAATGAAAAAAGCTATCCCTCTGTGACGGACGGCCTTTTAAAATACTGCTAGAATCCGGAATCCGAATCCGGAATCCGCCAAAAATAAGAATCCGGAATCCGCAAGAATCCGTCACTTTTTTTGACGGATTCCTTCAGAATCCGGAATCCGAATCCGGCCCAAAAATTCGACGGATTCCCATCCCTAATCTTAAATATATGAAAATTCTAACAGGTCAAAAAAAACTTAACTAAGTAAAACATTAAAAAAAAACTAGTCTTGGAAAAAATCAAAATTGAACTCAAATATATCTAGTAGGTAATCAGTAATGTAGTAACTATCAGATATCTAAATGATAAGACAATGGCCGATAAATTAATGTACATCCCAATTAGTGGTTAAAAAATTTGGACACTCAACTTAATGAACCAATCAATCTTAAATTCATTAAAAGAATTTTTTGATTGGTTGGTAGCTAACTTTGATATTTTCCATTGTCTGATCCCTGAGTAATTCAAGCACAGTTTAACATGAGTCTTTCTAGTAGTTATGTCAAAAATAAATATAAAATAGTAGTTGAATTTTACATGAAATATATTCCTATTTGTACTCTAATTTTTATTAGTTATGTTCTACTTTTATTTTTTTGTACACAATTTTGTTTAAGGTTGAGATATCTTCAAAAGAAAAACTATTTTGCCTCAAACTTTTAAAATCATTCAAGTAACATTTGCAACAAAATGCTCCATACTAATGTGAAAAACAAGACAAATTTGTCACTATTTAGGAAATTGGAAGCAATATAGTTTTTTTTTCAAACAAAATATCCTTCCTATTGTTAATGTATTTAAATTTTATTTATGGCAAATTCTTTTTGTGCTAAATTTTCAGTAATTATTACCTACTGGAGTGTGAAAAATATGAAAGATACTCATCTAATACCCGTTCTCCTATAACTTAAAAGGCTATTTTACGCGTGTTTTCTCTAGCCGCGAGCTACCTGTGTTATTTTTTTTTGTAGTCCATGTTTAGAAGCGTATAGATCGTTTGGCAGTTTGTAGCCTTTTTAAAGTTTTAGAGAAAACAGGGTTTGGACTCTGGGAATCCTTCTTTTTGTAACTTGTATACTATTTATGATAAAAATATTGAATGTTGTCGCTGTGATCTGAATAAAGTATAAATTATAATGATCAAAACTTAATTAACATTAATTTAGCGTGGCTTAGCTATTCTGTGACTAGGCTTTGTCCGCCTGAGGTTAGTTGTCTCTCACTCAATTGATACACATTTCTTTTAAAAAATTGTCAAATATTAATTAAGTTTTCTTTAGAATAACAATTTATTTTTAAATTTTTGTAACAACATAAAATTTAACAATATAGAGAAAACAATAACAATATAATTATGCATAGGTGCGTGTATACTGTGTAAAGGGACGTGCGCAGCGCAAACAATTTTTTTGTCTCTGATTTTTTAAATAAAATAAATATTTACTTTCAACAAATATTTTGAGAGATATTTTATTCTGTAATTTTGAATTAGGTGCTAAGATGAGGTAATGTGCATTGCACAAATTTTATTGTATCATTGGTCAACTGTCCACAAATTCATAAAATATTAGTTATTTATTGTATTGCATCGTTTTATAGACAGTTTTCCGTGGAAAGTTTAGAAAAAATACTAGGATTACTACCAGTTTTATCGGTCTGTTTGGGCCGATGAAAATTGGTAAATTACATTTCATACTAATTTTTAGGTAGAACCGGTTTTATTTCAGCGTGAAAGAACCGGATTCAGACCGAAAAAAAACTGTCCTGGTTTTATTTTTTTTTGTTCTGTTGAGGTTTGAAGTGATTATTTCTTGTATCCAAACTGCTTTGCTATTCTATGTTCCTGTTGTATTTTCATTAATTCAAAGCTCTAAATTATTATTATCAAATGCATGTTCTTAGTTTTAAAATATTGTGATATGTAATACCTCATTAAAATCTAATTAACAACTTGTAGGCAAATAGGTGTCCCAGGGTATTGGAATAAGTATCACTCATCAAACAACCAACTTTGTCTGAGAAGTCTTAACTGTGCATGGTAATGAGTTGAGCTTGTTTCGAACTAATGCATTCACCCATCTATTATTGTCACGCACCTGACATAGCAGCAGTAGGAACGTTTTTAACGTATTTAGTTATGACGCGGTGTTAAGCCGAGATTCGAACCTATCACCTCCCCAGCGACGAGCGGCTCAGGAATAAGGTATAACCAACAAGCAAATTAAATCTAAAATAATATTTGGGGTCAAATGGAGAGGTCGTCAATTTTACGATGTGTTGTCCCTCAATGACAGCTGAAAAACACCTATAGGTTTCGTGATTTTTCCCCGAATTAATTTCGTTATTGGTATAAACTGCAAGCGGCTACGCATTTGTAATGTATGAGCTTTGTGTATTAATTCCTGGCTAAGACTATCTAGGAGCTTCTCTGTCAAATCTATTCTGGTCTGAAATTAAATTATTAAGTAAATAACAAGAATATTCTTTTACATATTTGGCACAGTGCAGTGACTCAAAAATCAGCCATGTGTCGTTATAAAAATGATTAATTATCCATCTCTTTTTTTAGGGGTTTTCTTTCCCACTACTCTCATCTCCCTTATTTTTATGACGTCACATGGCTGATTTTTTAGTCACTTTGTCCCTCTACGACAAATAGGAATAATTTTTAAACCAAGGATGACTACATCCATAAGTAGCGAAGCACAAAATAAAATATGGATTAAGTGCCATAAAGAGAAGATGTTTAGTTCATAGGTAATAAATAAAGAAAATCTTATTATAACACGACAGGCAGACAAAGTGATATAGAGTAGCTTCGCTTAAAAGAACAAAAACCTGGAATAGATCCTGTAGATTATTGATGGTATCATCTACAGCTCCAGAAAGACAGGACAGGGAGCTTTTCAGGTCTTCTGTCATTGCCTGCAAAATATAAGGCATTTACCCTCAAGTTACTTGTTGAGCATTTGAAATTGAAACTCATATGTTAAATAAAGGACACAAATTACCTTGTTAAGCACAGCTAACATCTCATCCCTCTCCTTATTTTTTTAAAAGATTGAAAATAAGAGGGGGGTTGTTTTTGTTGTTGTTATTTCTCTCATACATAAAAGGTTTCGTGATTTTTTTGTAGAATTGAATGTTAAAATGGCTATTCCTGGGTTATGGGTAGTGTACTGGTAGCCCTGCTGGAGTTAGTCATAGGGAAAAAATCTACCCCTAACTCCCAAATATTTTGAATTTATCTTTAAAAATATACGGAGATGGTTATCAGCTTCAACAGTCATTTTAGGTGTGCGCACCAAAAATCCTTTACCTGTAACTGATAAGACTTCAAGATAGGATAGTCTTGTGAGGTCAGTAATGCATATGGGTCTCGAGTCCCCTCCTCCTACAGCAAAAAAAAAGTTATTTATAGGTAAATAAACTAACGGTTTTAGGCTATTTTATTTTTAAGACTTATGATAGTTTTAGCCAATTTCTATGCCGCTTTCCCTTCGAATATAGAGCCCCTAGATGCTAGGGACACAGCCGCTAGTTAATAATTATTATTAAAATAATATATGTCTGTCTTAACGAAGTTTAAGATTTCGCTAACCGTTGGACCGATTTTGCCATGTGAATTTTAGGGTATGCAATCACTAGTCATATGCAGGTTCTTATCTATATTCTGGGGAGTGTGACACATAAAAATACCCCTTCCCCCCCGTAACAATTAAAAAATAGACTGGGGAGGGTTACTCTGAAGGATAGGGGCTAAGTCACTAGGTATTTTTGTTGATAAAATAATCCTTTTCATATCTTTGATGTGGAATTTTAAAAAAATAAGGATAAAAAATCTTCCTTAAGATCTAAAGAAAAAAATGTTTTGTTAAAATTATATATCATTACTGTGTAGCATCACTATAAGTGCATTTAACCACTTCAACATAAATGATGTCTTTGAAAATTTCTTTTTTAAAAGAACGTGTCCTAACTTTTGTGACCCATTCGTGACGAGCTCCCAAAGTTCAAAGTTTTGATTCAACGGGATTCAACAAAATAGATTTTTTCAATAATTACTCAATAGAATTCAAAAAGTAAGGTGTCAAATTAAAGATCTTACTCAGGAATAAGGTATAACCAACAAGCAAAATAAATCTATTATAATATTTGGGGGCAAATGAAGAGTCGTCAATTTTACGATGTGTTGCCCCCCAATGACAGCTGAAAAACACGTATAGGTTTATTGAATTTTTCCCGAATTAATTTCGTTATAGGAATAGAAATAGAAGAGTAGAAGAATATTCTGAACCCTTTTTTCGTCAAATCTAAGAGAGAACATTCCTAGCAGACAAAAGTATTGTTTACTTTCGACTCAAGCTGATGTGGATTCTTAAAAAATGATAGACTCGCTATTCGATAGTGAGGCAAAATTATTTTTGTGAAAAATCATCCAAAAGCACATTAAAAATCTACAAAAATTAAACAAAATCATATGTTAATAACCCTCTTA
Organism: Acartia tonsa; assembly: GCF_053477335.1. Taxonomy (NCBI): domain Eukaryota; kingdom Metazoa; phylum Arthropoda; class Copepoda; order Calanoida; family Acartiidae; genus Acartia; species Acartia tonsa. The sequence continues at coordinate 27,740,035 of NC_137268.1, read as the reverse complement.
AGATTTTATTTCATTTTTGTAAATTTTTTTATTCGATTTTGGAGAATTTTTCACAAAAATAATTTTGCCTCACCAGCGAGTTGCCAGCCTAACTTTTTTTTTAAGAATCCAACTTTGTTTCAAGCTTTCAAATTGTAAACGAAATTTTTGGGCAATTAATTCTGATTCCGCAAAGCTTTCTACTAAGAAAATATACTGTTAACAGCTGACTTTTATGTATGTATGAAATGAAAAAAAACATGCCTTCGTAGGAAAATGTGTACATAATTTCAACCAATGAGATCCAATGTAAATTCCGATGCGATTCTCCTATTGGCTCAATCAGACATTCCCTCTCTTTCTTAGTACCTTTATTGTTATAGGTATAAGCTGGATCTTACCATTTTTGTTCATAATGGCAATTAGCTTCTTTCTTTGTTGCGTTTTAGTACCTTTAAACCAACATGATTTATAAAAATAAGCTTAAATTACTTTAAAAATAAAAGGTCTACAAAAAAATCGATTGCGTATCTAAATTCTATGGATTATTTTACATCTACTACTTCCTAAAAACACAGACTAGCTATTTTAAAAAATTACAAAAGTTAGGACACGTTCTTTTAGATTTTTACCATAATTCTGACGTTTGATTTCGCTAAAAATTATTTAGTATTGCTAATCCTTTTATAAAAGTAGCATGATGTTTGTCTGTCAGATCTCACTGGACTTACTTATATGTACTTTATTTATACAGTGAGGCTACTTACAAGTCCACGATTTTAGGGCAAGATGCCTCGATCGCACTAGAGAGTAAATTAGCATATATCTTTTTAAAATAAATTAAGTCCGTATTCATTTAGGAAAGTATGGCTTTAAAAAGTAAATGACATCTTGTTTTTTTTTCAGGGATTTATAGGGATAAGACAATAGCCGATAATTTCGCAATTATGGTACATAAAGTTGGCCCTTCTCTGGATTCAATTAGTAGTTGAAACGTTTGGAAGCTCAACTTAATGAGCCAACCAATCAAAATTCAATAAAAGTCCTCAAAGTTGTCGATCCTACATATAAGATAAAGAATAAACAGCCCAATGCCCCCCCCCCCCCTCCCTGAATTTTTTTTCATATTATTTTATTTCTATTTTATGTCATTAAATGAAGCCAAGTTCCAAAACCAAAAATAATTGTATGGTTTCAGGATATATATAAAAAGCTTGTTAATTCATTCTAGAGATCCGGTTAAACTATTATGTAATGGTTTTAGTAACATAGCTACTTTAAATTCACTTTGTCGGTCTATCAGTCAGTCCGTAACGCTAACTAAGTAATATAAAAATAAGATGAACAGAAACTTTGTAAATTAATTTTACAGAAAATCTTATAACCTGCGCAGATACTGCAGTCACTGTAGAATCTCTACTATTAGAGGTTTTTAAATTACCTACTGAAATGATATTACATGATATAGCTGACATGCTGTGAAACCCTAGTTATAGATTAGCAGCTTTATGTCCTTATCTTTTAAACAGAAATCCGGCATTTTCCCTCAAATTACCTTGTAGAGCACATAACCCCGCCCCCCCTTATTGTTGAAGCTAATTTAAATTAGGGGGGTAAGAGGTATTGTGTGTTTATTCCTTTTGGAAAGAATAGACTATGTTATTTTGGGGGCTATGTAGCCCCGAAGGGGTTATAAATAGGGAAAAATACTACTGTCCCCTTCCAGTTTAATTCACAAATTAAGGCTCAGGGGGTCCGTGCTCTATAAGCACTTTATAGGAAAGCACCGACGTTCCTTTTTGTACTTCTTGAAAAGAGGTTTTTTATAAAGAGGGAGGTCATTTTCTAGTAAATCCCGTAAAGGTGTGTGTTATAAGGCCTAAAAATAGTAGTAGAACGATAAGGTGCTCTATATATTTGCAGACTGGCCAGAGTGTACGTTTTGTACGTTTTGTACGTTACGCATCGAATCTGTGTACGTTCTGGACGTTATTTTGATATGTGTACGTAACGTATTTTGAAATTTGTATTTTTGTACGTTTTACGTTTTTTTTTAAATAATAAGAATCAAATATTAGCAGAAAAGTAATTTGTATGTTTAGTACGAAAATTTTAACAAAAACTATAGGTGTATTATATTAAATAAATTCAATATTATCTTAAATTTTCATAGAACAAAAATATGTAGGTAAATTATGCATATTTGTTATTAAAACTTACAGTTTAAATTTATGGATTTGAAATATATGTCCTATAGATTTAGTTTAAACTATTGAACAGAAAGAGATATGCAGTTGACTAAATTCAAGTTTAAATGCATTTCATGCAACTACCCCTTTAATAGATTTTACGAGAATTTTTTTCAAATTCTTTATATACTTGGGTAAATTTTCCGAGATATCATATGGTGCTCAGTTTAGGATTAAGAAGTCTTATTTTTTGGTATCTTCAGTTTTTAAAGAATAAGAATCAAATATAAGTATAAAAGTATTTGTATATTTATTTGTATTTGTACAAAAAGTATTACAAAAATAGTATATTATCTATAATACAAAGTAGAATGATGTCTGTCCGTCTGCTTGTCCGTCTGTATATCAGAAGCTTAATATCTCAGTAACCACTGAACCTATTGGGCTCTACTTTTCATGGAATATACTTAATAGTCCTGTGATGTTTTTTTTCTTTTTTTTCTTTGGGGGAGGGACACTTAAAGCTTTTTACTTTCTACTAGGATTAGAGGCTTCGCCCCTAGCCTCTAGAAACTTCGTCCCCTCTTTTATAGAATCGTTTGTTGGAAATTTGTCAAAAAAAAAATATAAAAAAAGATTGTGATTATTTTTTTCATTTAGGCTTCACCCCAGGGTGCGGTGGGGGTTCCCCCACCCCGCTGATTTGCATTAGTTTATAAAAATAAATTGAGGGGTGGTTGATTTTTTTTGGAGGGTGGGTTTCCCACACTCTAAGAAAACAGCCTAAAACTACCACAGGACCAGTAGATATATTCCCTGATGATTAGAACCCAATCTGTCCAGTGGTTACCAAGATCTTAAGCTTTAGACAGACAGGCACTGATTTACTTTGTATCAAAGACTAGTATTTTCTGAGATCTTTAGCAATAGACAAAATAACCCTATATCCTATTATATATTTATCCTATAAATCCTTTTTTTCTGTAACGAAGAATCTCGCTAACTGCTGAACCGGCATGATCATTGTGAGGTTGTAGGCTATTTTCTCTGTCTTTCAATATCCCTTCAAGAACCTGTATTCACAATGGTAGAAAAATAGCCTAAAACCATCTCGGTAACTGTATTAAGTAGTTATGAAAATCTTAAGAATCAGACAAAAAACTTACTACTTTATTTAATAGAATATACTTAGTACGTAATAACAGGATGTATGTCTCTCTGTCAGTTTATTTGTACCGAAGGTTCTCCTTAACCGCTAAACCGATATGGTTCTCTTTTACAGGGTAGCTTCTCATAGGTCCTGGGAGAGGGTACAACCACCCTCCCAAGAGAAATTACTCTTGGAAAAAAATCACCACCCTTCCCCTATTTTCTCTTTTTAAAATTGAAATCAGAAATGGGGGTGGTCTACTCCCCCCTCCCTCACTAAAAAATTTATTAGCGAAGCTACTCTATAATCACTTTGTCAGTCCGTTATGCTTTCGGAGAAACGTGATTTTCTCGGCTCCTGTTTTTTGATTGAATAAGTTCACATTCTACATATTTTCATTGAGATTTGCCTTTTGGTTGGGGTGCTAGAAGATCTATTCCTAGATTTTCTTTTTTTCATGGTTTTGTCGACTTCTATTCAAGATAGACGGCTGAAATTTTCAGGGAATAAATAAATTCACATTCTACATATTTTCAAAAAGTTTCTTTAAGGTTTGTCTATTTTTTGCAGTGCTAGATCGATTCCTAGATGTATAAGTTTTTGTGATTTTCTCTACTCATATTCCTGATAGACGGTTGTAATTTTCAAGGATTGTATTAGTTTTCATTCTTAATACTTCCACTAAATTTCATTGAGATTTGCTTATTGGTTGGGGGGCTGAATTTATTTCTAGATTTTCACGATATTATATATTTTTAAAAGGTTTTGTGATTTATTTAAATAAGTTAAATGCTTATTTTTTACGACACTACTCTATAGTTTATATAGTTCCCAGATTTCCATTCATAACTTTTGAGCTTCGCTACTTAAGGATGTTGTCATCCTTGTTTTTTACTTTTTATTTTTAAATAAAAAAATGGGTTTTTAATTCAACTTCCCCCCCCCCCCTAATCAAGTTCCTCTAGAGGCCTCTAAGGGCGTAGTCGCTGGTCCTTATAATAGGATATACTTTGTACATAATAACAGGATGTCTGTTTGTTTGTACCAAAGAATCTTGCTAACCACGGAACCGATATGGTTCTCTTTAACAGGATAGCTTCTCATAGGTTTTTGGAAGTTTTATAACTATTTTGGGGAAGAGTGTCACCATCCACCCTCCCAAGAGAAATTGACTTTAGAAAAAAAACTACCTCCTCCCCCCAAAAATGAATTTTAATTGCTCACTGATTTTAAGTTAATTTTTTTCCAGATGTCTATAAATAACTTTTGAGCTTCGCTACTTATGTATGTTGTTATCCATGTTTTTTTTATTGAATTCAACTCTCCCCTCCTCAAGTGCCCCTAGAGGCCTTTAGGAACGTAGACGCTAGTTCTTTTAAATAGAGGAAGAGGATATCTTGTGTCTGTCAGTTCGCTATGGTTCTCCTTTACAGGTAGCTGCTAGTAGACTTAAATATATTGATAATAGGTAACTAGGAAATGATTTAACTTATTTTCAGGGATCGGAAGCCGCGCCTCAGCCGCGCATAAGCCTCAGTTTTAAACCTGCTTGTGAGCATAAAAAGAAATTTCAGAAAGAAGGATTGTCTGCTAAATAGCAGTTTTATACATCCAGCTGAATTTTATAGTGATAACATGAAGATTTCACTGAGGCTTACACGCGGCTTACGCGCGGCTTCCGATCCCTGCTTATTTTTATTAGGAATGTACGTTTTTTTGTACGTTTTTTTACTTTTTTTATGTACGTAACGTATTTTTTGTGTGTACGTTATGTACGTTTTTTATTTTCAAAATTGGCTGGCCAGTCTGTATTTGTATTTCCTATTGAATAGAACAATAGGGAAGAAATTTTTTTTTTTTTTTTTGATAACCGTACCTGGAATATCTTTAAAAAACAAGAAATTTCTATCAAACGCTTTGTTTGGCTCAAACTGACACAAATAAAAAAAAATATAATTATAATAAATCAACCTGTAAAGAATGACTTCTTCCTTTGTTTAATGGTATAGATTGTTCTTAACCTTTACCTTGTACCTATAGAAAACATTATTATTATAATTATATTTTTTTAAAATTTTTGTCAGTTTGAGCCAAACAAAGCGTTTGATAGAAATTTTGTATTTTTTAAAGATATTCCAGGTACGGTTATCAAAAAAAAAAAAAAATTTCCCTATTGTTCTATTCAATAGGGAATACAAATATATAGAGCACCTTATCGTTCTACTACTATTTTTAGGCCTTATAACACACACCTTTACGGGATTTACTAGAAAATGACCTCCCTCTTTAATTAGCTTATTTTATATTGATTTCTTACCTTAATTAGATGGGAATATATAGACTTCAACTTTATAATACCAGGATACCTAGAAATACAATTTTAGTAGCGAAGCTACTCTATAATTCCAAATGTCCGTTTAAATGAAAATTTAAAAATATGTAAGAAAGGTTTTGTGATTTTTTTCTCCAATAATCCATTATTGATTTTAACAAATGTTCTCATTGTCCATTATTATTTTGTGATTCGCTACTTATGGATGTTGTCATCCTTGTTTTAGCCTAGATACTCTATTAATCACATTGTCCGTCTGAAATACTGTAAGTCAAATAGGATTTATTCAGCTGCTATTTGAGATACACACGTCTGTATTTTGTATAATTGTATTTGAATAATCAGTAATAACGATAATAATGTACAATTCATTTTTATGACAGAGATTTTTTTTCTCATCTGCTTTATGAGATATCCTTTTATTATATAATTGTTTACTTTACTAATTTATCTGTCCATCCTAACAACAAAAAGAACGTTCTTCGCTAATTATGGATATTGCCACGCTTGTTTTTTTTTATTTTGGTAATTGGTGTATTTTATTATTTTTATTTTACGAGAAAGGTTAAAACATACAATCAAATGCCTTTATCAAATCCAAATTTGATTATTCTAATATTTTAGACTTATATAATGAATACTTTGCTTTGTTTTTATGAAGATAATTAGTCAAAGGACAATAATAAATGTTTGTAAACATAAAATAAATCTTGAATATTAGGTCCTTTCTCTCAAAGTGCTTGCCGATCACTGAGTCCCAACCTCAACCTGACCTGACGTACTTAGTAACGAAGCAACAATAAAAAAATAAGAGGGGTCTCTGTTCAACAAGGCACTTTGAGAAAAAACAACGAATGTTAATTCTAGAAAATTGAATTATTTAAAGAGCTTACCTCGCAATAACTTTATTGAATTCCGGCACACCACATCCTTATCAATAAATTAATATAGTTCAATAATGTTTATCAAATTTTCAGTGATGAGGAGGAGACATCGGGCAATTTATTACACAAGTCCCCAAAGTTTTATAATAACGTTTTCTTATTTGTTGGCTTAGCAACTTTAGGGGGTTTTGAAATGAATTTTGATTGGTTGGTTCATTAAGTTAAATGTCCAAACGTTTCAACCAATAATTGTATTATACAGAAGAGGTAATTTTGCGTATCATCATTGGGGATGTACATAAATTTATCGGCCATTGCCTTATCCCTTTAGATCACTGTAAATAATGTAAGTAGAGAAATTAGGTATTTCTTCCATTCCTTCTTAGAAAAAGAAATATTGGATCCAATGCAGCTCACGGTAAAATGTTCCTGGTAACTATTATCTCCAAAAATCTATGAATTTTATAGGCTGCTAGCTGCCAAACGGCTTAATATACATACCACACCATGTTAAGCGGCATAAGAAGGCCTATAAATAATCAGGAATAGCCAAGCATAATCTATAACGGTCCACTGTTGGTTATTAGCAGCCTTTAAAGTTCTTAGACTTTTGGAGATAATCGTTACCGGGAACATTTTACTGTGAACTGCACTAGATACAAAAGATTTGTTAACGAGAATAGACTTCAAATAAAAAGAATTCTTCTACGGATATGAAGATGATCAACGGTAGATCCAATTCCAGGTTGGTTGGCCAGTAGAGGATTAAATCCAATGTATTCCAGTTTCAATTCAAAGGACATTAATCGGATTCGAACCAAATAAAAAATTATACCAATTGAACATTGGACGAAATCTATAAGAAACAAGCGGAGAATTAATAAAAGCTTTCCGCGGATATAAAATGTACAATTATAAGATTGAAACCATTTTTTTAGCCCCGAGATCTGGCTAAAAAATTGGTTTTAATATAATGATTGTACATTTTTATTTTAGTAGAAATCTCGATGTAATACGATGCAATACATAATTGTTCAGTAGGCCTGAGAAACGGTACTATTCCAGCGGATATTAAACGGTTTTAAAGCCATTCTGGAATATTTCTACCTGGATCTGCATCCTCCAGTTGACCGTCCAGAATATAATATCCACTGAATCCATACCTATAAAGTATGTATAAAATAAAGGACGTTAGAGGTCTGAGGATTTCCTCAAACTTTTGGGGAAAAATTAAATAAAATTTATTGAAAACTTTACTAAAAGTAATATAAAAAAATATAAATTTTTAACCCATTTACAGCCTTATTATATCTAATAATACCTAAAGTCATCACCTTAAATAGGGAAAAAAATTCTTAACATGGTTGTAACTTGAAGCCTAAATTATTGCCTAATTCTCATATAAAAGTCATAGAATCCATGCCTGTCTGTCTGTGTGCATAAAGATCTTGGTAACCCCTAAACTGATATGGCTCTCGGTTACAGTGTAGCTTATTTATCATATGCCCTGGAAAAGTTTATGACTATTTTGGTGGAGGATACCACCACAATCCTAGGGGAAATAATCGCCCCCATAAAAATTCAATTTTCTTTTTAAAACTAAAATTAACAAGGGGGGGGGGGGAGGGTAAAATTCAACCGCCCAACCACCAAAAGTGCCCCTGGATGCCTCTCGGGGCGTAGCCGCTAGTAATAAATTGAGAGTTACCCATAAAACTTACCCATAAGCAATAGTACCAGCATGAGTCATCCAGTCTCCAGGTGTAAGAGAATTGATATCAGCTCCATCCAATGCTGCCTGCAAAATGTATATATTATTACTCTAGATATATATTACATCCAGTCTCCAGGTGAAAGAGAATTGATGTCAGCTCCATCATATTACAGACAATTTCCCACTATAATACGATGCTATTAATAACTATGTAATACTAGTATCTTACACTAGATTTTCTTTAATAAAGTGAAACTTGCAGCGGGCTAAAATAACGATTTAATTTAACGACAGTTAAATTTCCAGTAAAAGGTCGTGCAATCAAAGAGTTGGATGTCTGTTTGGTGCTACTAAACCTTATACCCCGGGTGTTTGGACAGAAAAGAAGAGAAAAAGCTTCCCTTTATTTATTCTGGGTTGTGGGACCTGAGTATTATTTGTTTGTTTGTTTGTTGTAGCCCTGATAATCTGAAGTTAGGATTCAGATGCACACTGATATTTCACTGAGTATCATGAACATCAGCCTCTCCAGTAAGAGGTAATTGACGAGTTACCAAGGCGAGCAGAAAGGTGGTGACAAATCAGGAAGACCAGCCTTTCTCCTTAAACCCCTCAAGAAATACAACCCCTGGCTAGAGCGGACTCAAGGTGAGCGACCCATCGAAGCAGAGCTGATACACACCTCTTGTAGAAGTGAATCAAGCAATATTAGCTTGGTCGTTTTAGGCAATGATGTAAAGTTGTGTACGCCACTGTAAATATACCTAAACTGTTAAGAGTGTTCCTATCCATACACCAGCAGCCCCTAGTAAAACTCTGTGCACACCACTGCATCCATAACTATACTGTTAGGAGTGTTCCTATCCATACACCAGCAGCCCCTAGTAAAACTGTGCACACCACTGTATCTATACCTGTACTGTTAAGAGTGTTCTAATCCATACACCAGCAGCCCCTAGTAAAACTCTGTGCACACCACTGTATCTATACCTGTACTGTTAAGAGTGTTCTAATCCATACACCAGCAGCCCCTAGTAAAACTTTGTGCACACCACTGTAAATATACCTGAACTGTTAAGAGTGTTCCTTTCCATACACCAGCAGCCCCTAGTAAAACTCTGTGCACACCACTGCATCCATAACTATACTGTTAGGAGTGTTCCTATCCATACACCAGCAGCCCCTAGTAAAACTCTGTGCACACCACTGTAAATATACCTGTACTGTTAAGAGTGTTCCAATCCATACACCAGCAGCCCCTAGTAAAACTCTGTGCACACCACTGTAAATATACCTGTACTGTTAAGAGTTTCCAATCCATACACCAGCAGCCCCTAGTAAAACCCTGTTCACGCCACTGCAAGTATACCTGTACTGTTAGGAGTGTTCCTATCCATACACCAGCAGCCCCTAGTAAAACTCTGTGCACACCACTGTATCTATACCTGTACTGTTAGGAGTGTTCCAATCCATACACCAGCAGCCCAGCCAAGCTGTTTCCTAACATTAAAAAGGATTTTAAAAAATTTATATTTTATCAGGGACGTCAAAGCTTTCTCTTTTGAGGGGGGAGGAAATAAGGGGTTTCGAAGGTTTGAGGGGGGTAATCTTTTGTATTTTTTAAGAGGGGTAAAATGAGAGGTTTTAAAGTTTGATGGGGATAAAAATCCCTTTTTCCCCATCCTTGGACGTATATGTCTTCAATAGTACTTAAAGCAAATAAAAATTAAAATTATAGAGGTACGTAGGTATATCTGATAATATCATGTTGTCTATAATCAATGCGGCCACGAAAATCACAGTTCCACCAAATAGTAACGGACTGACTCCCAAACGGACAGACAAAATGAAATATAGCGTAGCTTCGCTAATGAACACCATATATAAATTAAGTGACAGTTGATTTGAATGGTATCCTGCCAAAACATAACAATAATATGCAACTATCTAAAATCCACAAAATAACAAACAAATAGACAACCGACATGCTTGACTTGTAGAAAATAATATTTAAAGCTGAAAAGCAATTTACATAGTAGTGAAATAATAAAAGTTTTAGCGGTTACTAACCTGTTCGAAGCGGCAGTTTCAGCTGCTTTTGCAGCTCTAGCAGTTACAACCTAATGAAATAATGATAAATGTTCAAAATACATAATGTCTCTTTAATTTGTAAGTTTGTAATGCTAATATCATTTTGAACCGTAAAAAGGTCCATGGAGGTTCGCTTGGTTATAAAAAAACAATTAAAACATACTTTCTTTCTAAACTAGCGGCTACGCCCCTAGAGGCCTCTAAAGAAACTTGAGAAGAGGGGAGTTGAATTTCAACGGCCAATTTTAAAAGAAAAAGTTTAAAAAAAGATGTTGCGTTAAAATCCTTACGAATATTGAAAAAAATATCGATTTTTTGTGATTTATCTTGGGAGGGTGGTGATACCCTCCACCAAAATAGTTTTAAACCTTACCGAGACCTATGATAAGCTACCCTGTTAAGGAGAACCCGATCGGTTCAGCACTTAGTGAGATCCTTCGGTACAGATAAACAATTACAGACATACTGTTCCTTTATTATAAGGATTGGAGGGCATCTCATAAGAATATTCTTTGAGAAATTGTTACAACTGAAAGCAATTCAGCCATGATATAGCCCCAAAACAAGAACGAAAAAAATATATAGAACTAACATTATATACAAGGATCTAAGGGATAAGACAATGGCCGATTAATTGATGTACATCTCCTATAGTGATATTCAAAATTACCCCTTCTGTAGATTACAATTTGTGGTTAAAAATTTTTGACACTCAACTTAATGAAACAACCTATAGAAATTCAATAATAGTCACCAAAGTTGTTAAGCCAACGAATAAAAAAAAAGTTATTATTATAAAACTTTAGGGACTAGTGTAATAAACAGCCGAATGTCCCCTCCCTCCCTCCCTGGATTATTTACCTCTTTCTGAATTCCATCTAGAACAGTCTGGATGTTGTCATCAAAAACATTGATTGCTTTTATAACACTATCTCGTTCAGTCACCTAAATTTTAATTTTAAAGATTTCCAGTGTATCAGCTAATAGGAAAACAGTAAAGGAACAATCCGGCCGTATTATTGGTTAAAAAGTGCACAGATTTTGATACTACAGGGCACTTCATTTTTTCTCTTTTTTCTCATTATGAGTCAACTAGAAATAGACTAGTTGAATTTCTTGAGAAAGCTCGATTTCAGGAATCTATAGATCTAGAGACAGATTCCAATTATAGAAAGACTTTGCCTAAATTAATAAAAACTATAAATGCCTAAGGCATTTTAGATCTTTGGGTGGTGATTTTTGTAAAGGTTAATAAATTGGATCCAACGATATTATGGTATACCCATTAACAGAAATTTGTTTCCAGTATGGCTTCCAAACCGATTAAAATCCGTTGGATTAGAACCACTTCTCAGCCATACTGAAAAAAAATCATGTACAACACCGTACTACAGACTTTTTCTCAAATATTGAAATTAAAATCATAAAATTAAAACCGGTTTTGTTGTCTTGGGCCTTTGGCCCCCTCCGGTTAACAAAACTGGTTCTAATCTTGTAATTTTTCATTTTAATATCCGCGGAAAGCTGTCTATAATACGATGCGATAAATTACAATTACCAGATTTTGCCAGTTTGTGTAAATATCGGAATACCCATAGTTAACACCTAAAAAATAATAACAATAATTTGATATACTTCCCCAATGCTGATACACAAAATTAACCCTTTAGTAGATTAGTTGAAAACTTTGATAACTGCTAGTTAAAAAAAAATCATGATGTAATGAAAGTACCTAAAGTTTTACACAGTTACTTATATATATATTAGTTAATTAACATAATAAAGCATGCATAAAATAATTTACCTCTAGTTGAAGAAATACTCATTATGCATTTATGTAAACAATATTCTGGAAAAAAAAGATTTTACTTAAAATCTAAAAAATATCTTTACATGATTTAAAGCACGATTTAGCACTGACTTATGCTATACATGATTTTTTAGTATGGCTGAGAACCAGTTATAATCCAACGGATATAAATCGGTTTCGAAGCCATACTGGAAAAATTCTACCATCTTCACTTCCAAGATTAAATAATCCGATTGAATTAAAATCGATGAAAATGCTTCGCTACAAAAAGGATAATTATGGGATAACTGTGGCTGCACACCTTGGCTCGGTATTCGAAGATAGAATAATATCCTAAAACCATACAGGGACCTATTTGAACCTTACCTTAAATGTAGAGCTCATCTACAGACATAAAAATCTTTCTACTTTATTTAATAGGATATAAACTTATGGGTATAGTCCCTTTCGTGACAACGCCTCTTAAGAGGCCATTCTTCGTATTTTCACAGTAGCTTTTGAGAGGTTATTTTAGGTTAGGTTAGGTGACTGTCAGGCAGGGTTGGAGCCCCCCGCAGGGGCTAGAAATAGGAGAACTACTGTTAAAATACGACGAAACGCCTATTAAGAGGCGTAGTCAACTAGTGGTTACGGCCCTAAAAGACTCTAGGGGCACTTATAGTTGGGGGGGGGGGGGGAGAAGTCGACAACCCCCAATATCATCTAAGATTTATAAAGAAAAATAATTTTTTTTCAGGGGAAGTGCCTTTTTTATTCTGAGGGTTGAGATACTTCCCCCCCCCCCCCAAAAAATAGTTAAAAGCCTTCACTGGATCTATAAGAAGCTTCACTGTAAAAGATATCCATATTGGTTCAGCAGTTAGTGATATCCTTCACTACAGAGAAAAAGGGCTTTCTACTTTATATAATAGGATTAAAGCTGTACTTTTACAATGATTCACTGTCTACAGATATGTTATTTGTTTTACGCTCAAAACTAAACTGACCAAACTAGTCGCTTTGATTAGTTATAATGGTCAAAATATATATCATTTACATACATACATATATGTATAAATAAAATGTGTGTGTCTGTCCGTCTGTCTGCTTGTTAGGACACAGACATTTGATAAGAAATATCAATTCCAGTATGGCTTCCGAAAGCTGTCTATAATACGATGCGATAAATAACTATTATCCAATGAATTCAGAAAAAAAGTAAACATTACTAAAAAGCAAAAAATGTAAATTTTAAAAGCAGTATATGTTTGTGTAGGTTCATTCGTAAGTCGTAAGATCTCGCATTGGGGGTGTAGGGGTATTATTCCCCCCCCCCCCCAGCTAGAACGTCCAAGGGGGAGGGTAAAGGGGTTATAACCCCCCAATTTTTTTTATTTTACCACCTCCCCCCCTCATATAAAATTTACCCCTACCTTTGCCCATCCCCCAAATAATACTTAATGTTTAAAGCTCTCGGTTTTAGGCTATTAAATTTAGAATGTGACAATCTCGGCTCATGTTCTAAACTTAAAACTTAAAAATGGTATCGTTCGAATTTTCCCTTAAAATTAAATAAGCTTGTTATTGCCGCGCTTTTTATGTACATAGTTTTTATTGGTGGAAGTATAACAAGTCTGTGATCTAAAGGGATAAGACAATGGCCGATAAATTAATGTAAATACCCAATACAAAATCACCCCTTCTATAGATTACAATTAGTGGTTCAAACGTATGGACACTTAATATAATAAACCAACCAATCAAAATTAATAAAAATCAAAGAATATGAAAACGTTATATTAAGACTTTTGGGGCTTATGTAATAAAATGTCCAATGTCCTCTCCCTCCCTGATACCAAGGTCAATGCTAATTATTATATTTTTATCTGATTAATTCTACAATATTTATCTTTATTAGTTATGATAATGAAAATAATTACCATAGGAAGTTATCCAGAGATTAGATCAACAAGTTTCCTTGTTATAGTGGCTTCGCCCTTAAGGGCTCTATTCGAGTGCAGATGGAGAGAAAAATAGCATAAAACTATCCCGAAATCATTTATAGATAAAATAGCCTAAAGTAAATATCAAAAATCATGTTGGGGTATTTGTGTGAAGATATTTTAGTTCTTAATTTCATTGATACAATAAGTAAGCTTTAAAAAGGTAATTTTCTAGGGAACTAGTAAAAATACAAAATACTCCTTAATTTTGCCAATGAATCTTATTTCTTTATAAACTTTCTTTAAAACTGAATAAAATGAACGTATTTTCCGTGAGACGAAGTAAAATTTACACTAAATTGGAGCACTCTAATCCACCTAAACTTAACAACATTGTGTTGAAGTAATTTAATAATCATTTTTGTCGACTATATGAATTTAGAAAAAAATAACGGATTGCCAAAATGGGAGGTGATACTGTAGATTGCACAGGTACCCAAAGTTTTATCTTATCTGTTGGATAAAAAAACTTTGAATTTTGATTGGTTAGATCCTAACTAGTAATTTACAAACTGTTCAACTAATTGTTTTAATCTACAGAAGGAATAATTTTGTTTATCATCATTTGATAATATCAGTCATGATTAGAGAAGGGGGGGGGGATATTTTGAATGTCCCTCTCGCCGCTTGTAGGATTCTACCAAAAACTTCTATTGAAATCAGGTTGAAAGGTTTTTAAAGAGATTGTTGATTAGCTAATGATACCCATTCACATCCAGGGAAAGGAATAATTGTCCTGAAAAAAATGGTAACGCTTAAGCACCTTATAGTGCCTATAAAAATGACGTAATACAATAAAAATGACCAATGATAGGACAGTATACATTTCAATTGACAAATGGTAAAATGTATACTTGCATATCATTGGTCATTTGTATTATATGACGTAATTTTTTATGGCACTATAAGTTGCTTTGGTAACGCCTCGACTTTCTCTCGGAAGTGAGTCAAGCCATATGACGTCCTATTAGAGGTGTAAAAAAAGTATATTCTGCTGCTATGTCAGGCGCGCGACTTCAGTAGTAAGAGAGGAAAATATGCATTGCCCCGCCCCCCCCCCCCCAACCCTATTTTCCTATATGTCTTAACTAGCGGTAGCCCCTATCCTTTGGGGACTATACATAGAGTGCCCTAACTTTGTACCTTTCCTGAAGAAATAAACATACAAACGAAAAACTAAATTTTCAAAATAATAAGTGGGGGGAGGGGGGGGGGGGTGAGTGCTCGACAGGAACTTTGAAGGATAGTAATGATTTAGTATATTCTAATTGAGGACATACATGTTTATGTTAAAATTTGTAGCTTAACTTCAGACGTAAGCTATAATGGTAATTTTCTTTCCAGTATGGCTTCGAAACCGATTAATATCCGCTGGATTAGAACTGGCTGTTAGATATACCAAAACCATAATACGTATATATCAAATAGAATTTTCCACGAATAATAAAATAATCACAAAGCTGATTTAATCTCATAAATTTTGCATTTCAATATCCACGAAAAAATGTCTATAATACGATGCGCTAAATTACTACTATACCTCTAATTTAGATTTTAAAAATTATAAAAAATGATCTTAACTTTTTTCTTTAAATAAATAAATTTATTTTCTAAAACCTAATATTTCAAGATACAAATAATTATAAGGAAACAAGGATGACAACATCCATAATAGCAAAGCTCTAAAGTCAGGATAAACGAACAATAACTCTTGTAGAGTGTCAAATTTAATAAACAAAACATATATTTGTAATCAAAATTGCAAAATTGTGTAAATACAAGATGGAGTTAAAGGATAGACTTTCTGGTAAGGATTATAGAGTTGCTACGCTACCTAAATTATCGATAATACAATATTAATATGTCTATATTAACTAAAAGAGCAAACCGATACGTACAAACGTACACACCTCAATTATAGAAAAAGTTTCCCCTTTAAAAATGTTAAAATAAGAAAAGACATCATTGGTTTAGGTTAAAATATTAAAATCATTGAAACATATCTAATATTTTAAAAAAATTTTGAAAGGAATATTTAAAAAGAAATTTTGTTGGAAACAACGAGGACAATTTGTATGCAAGGAGAAACAAAATTTTTAACTATTTAATAATACCGAAGCTGTTTATAGACTAAAGAAGGCCAGCATTACGTCATTTTTTATAGGCACTATAAAAAGCTTCAAGAAATGTTGACAAAAACATAAGGTGGTTTTGAAAATGTTTTTAATCAAATAAAATGTAACTTTACCCAGCTTATACCAATAACAAAATTAATTCGAAAAAAAAACGAAACCTAAACTTATTTTTCAGCTGTCGTTCGGGGTCAACACATCGTAAAAGTGACGACCTCTCCATTTGCCCCCCAAATATTATTTTAGATTTATATCGCTTGTTGGTTATATCTTATTCCTAAACTATACCTATATCATCAGAATGCGGGGTGGAGGGGCGGTTGTATCGTCCCTTCTGTGAAAATTAGGTGGTTTGATGCAACTTAACCTATTTTAATATGACAGTCATAACAAAAATACCTTTAGTTAATTATAACCTATTTTATAGAATAGATTTGATTTTTCAAGAGTATTCAAGAATGTTAAGATCTATATTTTGTTGTCTAAATTTTTTGTGTCAACTATTCAGCTAGAAATAACGAATTGATTTTAGTTAAAAGCTTTTTTTATGAAATTTTGGATCAAGGAAAGAAAAAGAATTAGCGGGTTTCCTCGTATTTTCACATTAGCTTTTCTCCTATTTCTAGTCCCTGCGAGGGGCCTATATCCTAACCCAACGGGACAATCTTTAACATTTACCTAACCTTAGATACCCTTTAAAAAAACTGTGAAAATACGAAATAACCCGCTACCTCGTTTTCTTTCCATGATCCTAATTTTTTTAACGTTAATTTTTAAAGTTATCCACAATTATACTAGAGCATAGAGAAACCTTATGTACTAGTGTAAAGATTTTTAAAAGATTAGCATTAGGCGTGTTGAAAACACATGTATCGTATTGTTTCTATTTATTTTATAAAAACACTAATCCGTTCTTATTTCTCTAATAATATTTTCTTGCTACTTGTGCATATAACTTATCCTTGTTTAAAACAAATTACGCAATTAAATCCGTAATATTTAAAAGCTTAACGGCCATAAAAGAAGTATTTTTCTGTTAATTAACCTAATCCCAAATATTTGTGCTCATAAATTAATACAGATAGGTAAGAAAACTAAGAATGTGTATAGGGAAAGGCAAATAGCAAAAAATACCCTAAATTATCCTTGTCAAAAAATTGTATAGTTATCCAGAGATCCAAAGTGATAAGACAATGGCCGATAAATTGCTATACATTCTCAATAAAAATACACAAAATAACCCCTTCGGTAAATTACAATTAGTGGTCTTTAATTCATAAACCAACCAATCAAAATTCAATAAAATTCCCTAAATTTGTCAAGCAAATAATAATAAAACGTTATTATAAAACTTTGGGGATTAGTGTAATAAACAACCCAATGTCCCCTTTCTCCCTGGTAGTTATCAGAATTCGACAGCCGCGCGGTCCACAGAAGCTTTATAAACTTCATAAATCACCAAATAATCCTCACTGTTGCGCTAACTTACCTTTCCCTTCTTGACTGGAAAAAGAGGTTGAAGCGCGCGGATAAGACATGATGTGTGCTTCTTTTAAACATATATCTACGTAACATTTACTGTTTCTAGGCAGATTCTTTAGTCATTAAATCATTAATTTATTTAATTATTTTTCATAAACTTGCTTGATTCACTTAATTGGGAGAAGGAAGGGGGGGGGGGATTAGGATTTAACAACCCCACAAAATATTGTCAGGTTTTAAACCTTTCAAGGGAGAATTGTATGCCTGACTGCTAGTAGAGCTATAATACATTATCCTTAGACAAACAAAGTGTTGGAAGCTAAAAATTATAGAATACACTTTAAGAATCCATAAATAGAACATTACTTTTTTTAATCTTAATAGCATAAAACATAATTTCTTATTGTCTAGAATGCCTAAAAAAATGTGCGCAAAAGAAGACATAATATTTTGGCCACTTGCCAGCATTTCCTACTTTCAGGTGAATTTTTCAGGGAGTATTATTACCCCATCAAAAAAGAAAAATACTTATTTCAAAGATTCTTTTTACAAAAAAAAATAATGCTCAAAATAGTTCGCTTTTAACTAAAAATGAACAATAAATGCCCTGAAAAATAAGTAAAAACCCTTAGAAAACAACAACACTAAATATTATCAGTTTTGAAAATCAAGCCGTGCGCGCAATTTTATTTGGATCAGCTTAAAAACATGTTTTGTAGTAAAACAAAGAGTTGAAAAGTGTTCAAAGTGATTTTTAGATTTACAAATTGGTATTCATACAGTTTGTTTGTTTGTAAGGAAGTTGTTAATTCTTATATAACAGTAACATGATGTCTGTTTGTCCGTACCAAAGGATCTCAATAACCGCTGAACCGATATGTTTTTTCTTTAGATGTAACTGCTCAAT
Source organism: Acartia tonsa (assembly GCF_053477335.1). Taxonomy (NCBI): domain Eukaryota; kingdom Metazoa; phylum Arthropoda; class Copepoda; order Calanoida; family Acartiidae; genus Acartia; species Acartia tonsa. Next base: position 27,721,383 of record NC_137268.1, on the reverse strand, counting down.
TTTTTTACTGTCTTAAATTAAAGTTTTAAATAGAAGAGGGGGGGAATCGGTTTAATGTATGTATTATACCAGTGGCTACGCTCATAGCATATAAGAGCGTCGGGGTTGTAATGTACCATCATATAAAAAATAGCCTAAAACTTGTCATGAACCAATATAAACCTTCCTGAAAAATGTTGAATGACCCGTTTACAAGAACATTAAGGACTAGGCATAGGATAATGTTTGAAAGTACAAATATAGAAATGACGAATATATCTCAGACTTAATATAGAAAAGAACATAAGGGACAATAGATCTAAATTAAATATAAATACCAAAATTGAAACAATTAATGGATAATTATAAAAATGTTTTTTTTATAGTGAAGCTAGTCTATAATTTACTTTGCGTGTCCGTCCGTCAGTCTGAAAATGTGATTTTCTCGGATGCTATACTGTACAGAGGGTTGATATTTTATGTGAAGATTCCCTCTTCCATTAATTTAAGCATTCAGTATTAACTTGGTCATTCGGTCTGTCAGTCAAAGTACAAAAAATAAATATTAAAGAATATGTTAAAGGTTTCGTGATTTTTCTCAATAATTTTTTCTTGATTTAAACATCTGCTCTTTGAATCACCTTGTTCTTATTCCCATCCAAGATATTTTGAGCTTCGTTGCGAAAGGATGTTATCATACTTGTTTTCTTGTCTATAATACAAAGTAGCTTGATGTCTGTCCGTCTGTCTGTCTGTCCGTCTGTCTGTCCGTCTGAAGCTTAAGATCTCGGTAACCACTGAACCGATCGGATTCTACTCTTCAGGGATTATACCTACTGGTCCTGTGGTGGTTTTAGGCTATTTTCTTGGGGGGTGGGATACTCGGTAACCACTGAACCGATCGGATTCTACTCTTCAGGGATTATACCTACTGGTCCTGTGGTGGTTTTAGGCTATTTTCTTGGGGGGTGGGATACCCCCAACCCCCCCAAAAATTAAAAAAAACCACCCCCCAAAATTTTTTTTTTACATTTTTTGTAAAGTCTCAGTAACTGCTGATCAAATTGGGCTCTACCCTTCTTGGAATATACCTACTGGTCCTCTGGTGGTTTTAAGCTATTTTCTTGGGGGGTGGGACACCCCAACCCCCCCAAAAATAAAAAATTCCCCACTTTCAAAATTTTAAATTTAAAAAAAATTTTTTAAACAAAAACCAGTAATTGGAGTGGGGGAACCCCACTGCAACATGGGGCGAAGCCCCCATGAATCCTCCCCCCCCCCAAATTTTTTTATTTCTTTATTTTAATTTTTGTGTATGCGAACAACCTAGGTTTAATTTTCACGAATTGAAATTTTTTTGTACAAATTAAAATTTTTGTGCATAAGCGCACAACCTGGGTTTAATTTTACTACAGAGTAATTAAACAAAGAATAATTTTTTTGAATATTTCTATTAAGGAGGGTTGACTTCCCATAACTTTATAGTGCAAAGCCCCTAGAGGCTAGGGGCGAAGCCGCTAGTAGAATTATATTTTAACATACTTCAGTGATTCTACTCTTAAATTCAATAATTTGCTGTTTTATTAATGCGCTTTTGTCTACAATAAGGGGAAAAAAACAAGAAAAATAAATAATTTAAAGGCAATTTTTTTTTCATTTACTTCATTCTCCATTAATTGTACTATGTTGTTTAACTAAACATTTCAAGATTCTTGACTGCTATTCAGGCCGCAATTGTCCTTGCTTTCAATAATATCTGTATCTATCCTCGACAGTATGAGTTCACCGTCAAAGCTGATCTAGGTCATTTATTTATTACGTATTTTATACTTTTTTTATGTTTGGAAAAAATGCAGGAAAAATGCAGGTCTATGTAACAGCTTGCTTTAAAGTGGCTATTTTCCAATGTGGCTTCGAAATCAATAAATATCAGCTGGATTAGAACCGTTTCTCGGCCATTCTAAAAATTTATGTATAGTATCGTATTATAGACTATTTTCTACAAATATTAAAATAAAAATCCTAAAATTTTTCATATTAATATCCGCGGATATACGATGCGATTAATAACTATTATAGTTAACTTGTCTGTCTGAATTATTCGTTGACCTCTTGAGTAACAGGATTGATATCTGTAAGTCCACTAATATCTAATAAACGGCTTAACCAACCGGTTCTACAGTTTCCAATTGATCAAGGGCAGGTTTCAGGTTTTTTTTTTAGGGGGGGGGGGGTACAGACATCAAATGGGTAAAAGTGTTTACTTGGAGACCCCTTATTTTATCCACCTTAAATTAAAATTATATTACATTGCTTCCCTCAAACCTTATTTTATCCTCCTAAAGATAAAAAAAACTTTTTTTTTATCATTAAAAGTTATTTATAAAATGAAAAGAACTTTTATTTAGAAAATAATTTGAACATTTGTCAAAATTTTAATTATACAAATGATCTTAACTGACTTAAAGTTTGGTTAATAGAAAAATAAGTAATTATAATAGAAAACAGATCTCGTTAGAGTGTTTTTTTTTAAATCAGGATGATTATGTATAAAAGTTACGGACCAGCAATAGCAAGCTTCAGTCCAAGGGAAGGGGTAAAGGAGTGTTTATTGTTTAACCCCCTAAATTTTTAAAACTTCCAATTTTAAAAATACATTAGATTACCTCCCATAAATCTTTGAAACCTCTGATGATTTTACCCCCCTTAAAATAAAAGCTTTGAAGTCCCTGCTTCGGGTAAAAGACGAATGCCCCCCCCCCCGCCCTCAGGCTTTTTCTTTCTCAATTTCTATGTGAAAAAGTTAGAGGGCTATAAATCACTAACAGTTGACATTTTTTAATGTATCCATCCGGGCAGGCAGCGGATTACAACAAACCTGGCAGTATCATCCAATTAAATAATATAGGTGTCCTTTTAAGTTCCAGGTATGTTCCTGCAGGTCCAGATCATCTATGTCTCCAGCAAACTTATGGAATAAATAAAAGTATGAGACAATGGCCGATAAATTGATGAACATCCCAAATGATGATGCACAAATTTACCCTTTCTGTAGATTAAAATTAGTTATTGAAACTTTAGGCCACTCAACTTAATAATCCAACCAATTCAAATTTATAAAAAAAAGTCCTTAAAGTTGTTAGGCCATCGAATGAGAAAACGTTATTATCAAACTTTGGGGACTAGTGTGGGTTTCAGTCATTTTTGAACGGGTTCTTTATAAAACTACAATTTTTTTTATTTTAATACATTTCAGACTTTTAATAATGTCTACGAATCTCTCAATTAACAACCCCCTTTGGAATGTAAGTAATTTTTACTAAATTCTCTGTACATTTTACAAAAAAATCTGTTTTATATCGCCAATAAAAGCTTAGAATTTTACGTTTTCCCTTAGCCGTACAGACGAATGGGTGGACAGGCGGACAACGTTATTTATAGAGTAGCCCCGCTATCTTGAATAGTTGATGAGAAATTGCATTTCTTTTTGAAGGAAAGACGGACGGAGATTTAAATTATAGAGTAGCTTGGCTAATAATAATTATTTGTTTAGGTATTTCTAGATTCCGAATCAACTAATGCAACAGTATTTCTTAGGAACATTTTTTTATTGAATCAAAATGCTTTCATCAATGGATAATAATTTGTCCCTAAGAATTAATTTTCAAATAATTAGGGTCGGTCCGTCTGTCCGTCCGGAAAGGTTAGGTCTTATCGTTAAATCAAACATATTAGAATTGTTTTATTGATTTCAAACCTTGCATGGTGGTTCCTATAACAATTAGGTACGATTTAAGAAGCGTAGCAACTCTATACTCGTTACCAGAAAGTCCCCTACCACCATATAATTTATTCTTATTTAGTGTTCACACTCTACAAGCGTTAATGTTCTTTTGTCCTGCCGTTTCAGAGCTACGCTTTTATGGATATTGTCATCCTTGTTTTAATTTGTTTATTTACTAATATATTTTTATTTTAATATTTTTAAATATAATATATATTTTAAAACATCAAAATGTATGTATATTTTATCAATATTTGAAAATTAAAATACAAATATTTTAGTGATATATTTAACTTTATCCAATATCTAATATGTTAATTGAAACACAATATCAATTAAATTAAATATTTTAAAGTAATGTAAGATGTAAAATTTTAACAAAATATCAAATAATTTTCCAACAACCAAATATATTAAAAATATTTAATGTATATTGTAAAATTTGAAGTATTTTTATCAAATATTTTATTTTAAGAATATTTGTTAATATTTACTGAGTCCGTGTTAATCTTTGACATTCTATTGACATATATTTAGTAGATAAAAAATGTGACAATCAATATCTTTATCTAAATACTGATTTTCCTAACATTACTTTTAAGCAAGGATGACAACGTCCATAAAAGCAAAGCTCGGAAAGGTAGGACAACGTTAACACTTGTTGAATGCCAGAACTGAAAAAGCAGAATATAAATGTATAATGTAAATATAATTGTCAGTAAATTTGTTGCAAAACTGCTTAAATAGAGGATGCTGTTTAAGGACATACTTACATTCTTAGGACTCGATTATAAAAAGTTAAACTGCAACATGTTTAAATGTACCTACGGACCTCTGGTAACGATTATAGAGTTGCTACGCTTAACTGTTATAGAAATCGATAGGTCAATTAGAACATGTCTAAATAAACTAAATGAGCTAACCGTTCTTGGCGGAGGTAAGGACAGACAAATCGACCCTGTCTATAGAAAAGCTTCACTTTTAAAAATGGCATAAAAATTTAGTTTTTTTGTCGATATAATGAAAATAAGAAAAGTGTGATAGGACGTACAGGAATTGTAAACAGAAGCTTTTAAAAAAAATTTGTATGATTTTTTCCAAATTTTTGTTTAAACAAACAAAAAATATTAAAAGTAGATGTCAAATTGATTATAGAAGTTCTACCTATTAATCTTTTTTAATGGTCTTTTTTCTGTAGGTCTTGTAAATTATGTAAAAAAAAGGATGAAAACATCCATAAAAGCAAAGCTCTATAATCATACGGTAGAACAAACGAATATGCACACTTGTAGAGTGTCAGAATTTGATAAGCAGAATGTTAATTTAAAACTATAAGTCTAAACAAATTTGTATATAAAGTTGTTGCAAAATACAGGATGATGTTTAAGGACACACTTACATTTTGATGACTTGATTATGCTCTTTTATTCTGTTGTCCTAGCAAGATCAAATGATATAAATAGAATATCCATAGACATCAAGGATCGAGGTAAAGGGGCGTTACCCCCCCCCCTCCCCCCACCAAACTATTAATCCCCTTATTTTACCCCCCCCAAAAAAATTTTAAAAAAAATACATTAGATTACCCCTCTCAAAATAAAAAGCTTGGACGTCCCTGATAATACCACCGCCTATTTATTAGCAGCTATTTTTAAAAATCAAAACTAAAAAATCTGTGAAATAATTAAAATGTAAATGACTGCAGATTACAAGAAGCTCAAACATATTTCCACAGTCCTACCCCTTGGAACCCAGGGTAAAGCATTATTTATAGTTTTATCTTAATTTTATCCCTGCATAAAGTAACAGGATGTATGTCTGTCTGTTTGTCTGTAGGGCTGTGTTACGAAAGATCTTGCTAACCGTTAAGACGTTATGATTCTCCTTATTGTAGCTTCTCATGGAAAGGTTTTTAACTATTTTGGGGGAGGTTACCACCACAATTTCCACCCCACCCAAAAAAATTTTAAATTGAAAAATTAAAAGTTGGGGAGGGATGACTCCTCCTCCTTGATGCCTATGGAATAAAAGATTTGATAAAAGTAACCAAAGTTACATCGAATGAGAGAATGTGTTTTATTAACCTTTGGGTACTTGTATAATTTACAGTTTAATTTCACTTCCCTGTCTAGTTTAAAGCATCATTTCGAAAACATTGTAAGATTGTTGTTGAACATAATTATTCTTGTTATTGCAGAAATGGAAGCGGCAGGTTTTCCCAGAAAGTCTCCACACTTTTGGACTCATTTAGGTTTGCATTTTATAATTATAATTTGAAGCGATGCAAAGTGTCATGTGTGACGCCATAAAAAATACGTATAAAAAGGAAGAATGTGAGGAGAATTGGGAAAGGAAACTCCTAAAATAAAGATGGATTTAGAGTTTTTTATGACGTCACACGTGACACTTTCCAGCGCTTCTTAGTTTGGATGATGTACTAACTGAGGAAAGTTTTAGAAAAGTTGTGGCGAAAAAAGATTTATTTTTATTTTAATTGAACAAAATGCAATAAAAAAGATTTAAATGTAAAACAATCAATTTGGAATTTCCGATTTGAATGTTAAACTGTTCCGCAGTATTACAAGGATAACAACATCCATAGTCAGCGAAGCACTTAAAATTCATGGAAGGACAAATAGACAAAATGAATCATAGAGAAGATGTTCGATGCTATAATTCTTTGAAATCACGAAACCTTTCTGAAATATTAATAAAAAATATTTTCAATGTTTTTTTTATGGCTGACCGACAGACTGACGGACAAATTAAATTATAAACTTGATCTTCAATAGCAACTGAAAAAATCACATTTCCCCCATAGCGTTATGGACGGGCTGACGGACGAACAAAGTTAATCATAAAGTAGCTTCGCTACTAAAAATTGCCCTCACACAAAAATGTGAACAATTTAATTTGAGGCGCAAAATACAAGGAAAATATTTGACATCTTAGTCAATTCAAATGACTCAATTAAATCTGAAATTCGTTGTCTTTTCGGGGCCTAAAGTTGTTAATAATATCAAATTTTTCTGTTCACTAAACATATATTTATAGAAAATATTATTTTGTCCCCAGCTTTTCCACCATTCATTTACAAACATTTATCTTAATAGACGCTGAATAGCTGTTGCAACCCTTGCCTCTAGGGAAATAATTACAGTAAGGGGAATTGTCAATAGCCTAGAACCACCCCATCGATTTATAGATTATTATTTCAGACCCGGAAGTTATTCGTACAATCCATTCTGTGCCTCAACTATAGATGATAACAATAACCAACAACATTCAGGGATATAGGGGATATGTTAATTCAGGGATATAGGGGATATGTTAATTCAGGGATATAGGGGATATATTAATACTGGGATATAGAGATATATTAATACTGAGATATAGGGGATATGTTAATACTGGGATATAGGGGATATGTTAATTCAGGGATATAGGGGATATGTTAATTCAGGGATATAGGGGATATGTTAATTCAGGGATATAGGGGATATGTTAATTCAGGGATATAGGGGATATGTTAATTCAGGGATATAGGGGATATGTTAATTCAGGGATATAGGGGATATGTTAATTCAGGGATATAGGGGATGTGTTAATTCAGGGATATAGGGGATATGTTAATACAGGGATATAGGGGATATGTTAATTCAGGGATATAGAGGATATGTTAATTCAGGGATATAGGGGATATGTTAATTCAGGGATATAGGGGATATGTTAATTCAGGGATATAGGGGATATGTTAATTCAGGGATATAGGGGATATGTTAATTCAGGGATATAGGTGATATGTTAATTCAGGGATATAGGGGATATGTTAATTCAGGGATATAGGGGATATGTTAATACAGGGATATAGGGGATATGTTAATTCAGGGATATAGGGGATATGTTAATTCAGGGATATAGGGGATATGTTAATTCAGGGATATAGGGGATATGTTAATACAGGGATATAGGGGATATGTTAATTCAGGGATATAGGGGATATGTTAATTCAGGGATATAGGGGATATGTTAATTCAGGGATATAGGGGATATGTTAATTCAGGGATATAGGGGATATGTTAATTCAGGGATATAGGGGATATGTTAATTCAGGGATATAGGGGATATGTTAATTCAGGGATATAGGGGATATGTTAATTCAGGGATATAGGGGATATGTTAATTCAGGGATATAGGGGATATGTTAATTCAGGGATATAGGAGATATGTTAATTCAGGGACATAGGGGATATGTTAATTCAGGGATATAGGGGATATGTTTATTGGGAAAAATATTTGCTTTACTATTAGAAATGATAGGATGACAACATTTATAGAAAACAAATATTTTTAACCCTTTAGAATTTAACAAGTGGCGTAGACCAGCCGCGGCCTTAGCCACAATCACCATAAGCCGTAATGTTTGTAGAAGCCTCATATAAGCAGCTTTTCAGTTACCCATTAAGCCTCAGTCGCAGCAGCGCTGCTAAAAGAAATGTTAAGCAACCATGTGATCAAGAGATCTTTTTAGCGGCTATACCCGCTGAAATACTCAATTAAACAGTTTAGACAAAACTGAAGTAGGATCAGAAAATAACCGTACTGATTTGGGGAAAGCTGGGCAGCTTTGAGAAAGAATTAGCCGCTTTCAGCCGATGCCACACTCTATGTCTCGTCTCGTCTCGTCTTGGGTGTTCTGTCTCGTAAGACAATCCCCGTCTTCATTGGTGAAACATTCTTTTGTGTCTGGCCAGATTACTTGATGAAATGTTCTTTCCACATATATCACATGCGGATCTCGTTCTGGCTACTATGTTGTTCTGTTGGTTAGCTTGTTCAGGAGCACACTTTTTCCTGTGTCTTGCAAAATTACTCTTTGAAATTTCTTTATCACAAAAGTTACATTTTATTTTACTTGAATCTCTGGCTACTAAGCCAGTGCAGCATTTTCTGTGTACAGTCAGATTAGATTTATATGGAAATTCAGAATCACAGGAAATACACTTAAATTTGTTCTTTTGACTAGATTGTTCATGTTTCCTTCTCTCATGATTAATCAGACCTGATTTGTTGAAACATATTATTCCACAGCCTTCATAGGAGCATCTGAGAGAGTTACTGTTCCAGCAGCCTGGTGTCTGTTGCCGCTGGTTTCAGGTATTTTTTTGCCTTTTCTTCTCTCCCACTTTTCCAGGTATTTCATCCTCTTTTTGACGGCTGTCCTCCAGATCTTTCTGTCTTTGGTCAACTGTCCTATTTTGGTCCAGTCCATCCCTGCTTCTTGTATAATTCTCTGCCAGTAAAGAACCGTTTTTCGTTTTTTACCTGGAACTTTGTCTGTCCTCTCCAGATCCTCCATCCATCCTAATGTGACAGCTTTGGTCATCCTGCTGTCGTCCATCCTCATGACATGACCAATTCTTTGTAGGACTCTCTTCTCTATCTTATATCTTAGTGTTTTCACTTTCAACTCGATTCTAATGTCTTGCATATTTTTTTCTTCTTCTTGCATTTGAAACAAAGGAGGTTTCGTTTTTTTGCTCCAAATGTGTCTGTATTTTTTGTCCATACATCTTTGCATCTTTTGAATCTCCCCTACTTGCCAGGTTCTTGTTTGACAGTCAAAGAGCATGGTTGACTCGATACAGGCCTCTATGATTCTGGCTTGTAGGCTTTTTGAGATTTTTGTCCCCTTCAGTCTGTTTTTGACCTTCATCCATGCGTTTCCAGCCTTTTTTATTCTGTTGTTTGTATCCTCCTTCCATCCCATAAGACATCCTAGGACTCTTATTTTTCTGGATTCTTCTTTTCCAAAGTCTAAAAACTCCTCTTTATCCTCGTTATTTCTTTCCTCAAACTTGTTCATAACATTTTTGACCTCTCTGACTCCTTGTTCAAGCTCTCTTTTTTTACCAATGACAGTTGTGTCGTCGGCAAAAAGTCCTTGGGAAATTTTAATTCTCTTGGCCTCAGAATTACCTTTTTCCCATCTGGCTTTGTTTGGAAAACAGCTGCCTGGAACCCAATTGTAATGGATGCCATATTCCAAACCTGTTTCTTCTGCCTTTCTCTTTCTTGCTAAGTCTGCCTGTCTCATTACAACTTGATGAAAAATGTTGAAAAGGGGGGGGGAGGAAGGGCCTCCTTCTCGTAAACCTCTCTCTGTGATCCATTCATCGCTTTCACCTTCTCTGCTTTTTATTCTGTAGAATGTTGTTTCATGCAGGTCTCTAATAACTCTCAGAAATTTTGGTCCCATACCATATTTCTCCAGGATTCTCCATAGAGCCGGTTTATTGACTCTAGGATAGGCCTTTCGTAGGTCTAGAAGTCTCGCCGCTGGTCTCTCGTCATCTGTTAATGGTTCTCCCTTGGCCTCCAGCCTTCTGACCAAGTCCTCCGTGTCCTCCAAAATTCTGTACATAATTTGTGTGACATCTGCCGTCGATCTGTCTTTACGGAATCCTGATTGGTCGTCATCAAGCAAGTGTAGATTTTCTGACCAAATTCTGAGTCTGTCAGCTGCAATTCTTCCTAAAACTCTAGATCCCATGGCCAATAAAACAACACCTCTAAAATTGTTGGCATTGTTTCTATCTCCTTTTTTGAATAAAGGAATGACCAATCCTAGTTTTAAAACCTCCTCCCATTCGTTTGCATCGTGTTCAAACATAAACTGGATTAACTCAACTACTTTGTCTATGATAATCTGTCCTCCTTGCAGTATGTAGATCAGTCTTACGCCATCTTTACCAGGTGCAGAGTTTTTCATTTTTTTCATTTGAGTAATTATCTCCTCTCTACTTGGTGTTTCCTCTAACATTTCCGCCAGTCGTTTTGCCTCTTCATTTTCTCTCAGGTCCTCCATAGCTTCTACAGCTTCTTCGAGGATTTCAGGATCATTTTCAAATCTGTCCTTGGAAATACTTTGAAAATGTTCCTTAAAGTTGTCTTTAGTAAGTGTTGTTGTTTCTGGGGCTGTTTTAATACCTCTAGTTCCCAGCTTTTTCAAAGTTTTGTATAGGGTGCCAGCGTCTCCTCTCTCTCCAGCTGTTTGGCATTCCTGGATTAGATTTTCCCACCAGGTTTTCTCCCATTCTCTCGTTTCTCTCTGTAACGTTCTTCTTGCGATTTTTAGTTCTTCAGTGGTGTTATTTAACTCTGCTTCAATCCTTGTTTTCTCCTCTCTATCATTTGTCATTCTTGACCTGTCCATCAGTTCATTTCTACTATTTACACATTCAGTAATTCTGTTTCTCATTCTGTTTATCTGTTCCTCTTTTCCAATCATCCAAGGATTTTCGATTTTCTTCTCTTCCACTCCACAGACTTCTGTGGCAGCTTTAATTGTAATGTCTGTAATTTGTTTCCATCTTTCATTTACATTGTTGTTGGCTTCTGCTGCTTCTTCAACAATCTCTCTTATCTTATCTCTATAATTATTTGCAACTTCAGTTTCTCTTAACTTTTCCCATTTTATCTTTGGTGTGTATTGTCTAGGTCTAAAGTGTTTCTTTGGTTTGTTTGTGACTAGTCTTATTCTCACGGGTTTGTGGTCTGACAAAGCAATTTCATTTATCACATTTATTTTCTTAGCAAATTTGTGTCTTTGATTTGATTTCATTAGAAAGCCGTCCAACTCATACCATTTTCTTAGTGCTAAATTGTACCAGGTGCCTCTTCTTTTGTGTTGATAAAAACTGTTACAGTAAGCTAGATTGTTTTCTTCACAAAAATCAATTAATTCTTCACCTTGTCTGTTTGAGGATCTTAGACCAAATTTTCCACAGATACCTGGCCTGTGTTCATTCTGTCCTATGTGAGCATTGAAATCGCCGCCTACTAATACAATTTCATCTACTTTTGTTCCATCAATGTGTGATTTTAGGTCTTCTTTAGCAGCCTCTATCTCATCCTCATTATTACCTTTCCATACTTGCATATATACTGAAGTTAAGGAAAGGTCTCTTGCCTTGATGGTTATTGACCTTTCTTTCCTTATTGTCCTCTGTCCTCCTTCACACCATAGTTTCAGTAACTGTCCTCTAATTAAAATGGCGGCTTTTCTCGAAAAAGTGATGGCAATAAGATTTTCATCTTGGCCAATCCATATTGTTCCATCATTCTTAGCACTTATTTCCGACAGCAACACGGCATCCCAGTTGTTTTTCCTAGCAATTTCAGCTACAGCCTTTACTTTTCTTTTATTAAATGTGCCCAGTGACATCCGTTGAACATTCCATGTAATTATATCAAACACTTCTCCCGACTGGTTGTTGTTTTTGTTCTTGTTTTTGCGTTTTTCTTCTCTCCTTAATTTTCTTCTTTCCCTCCTCCTAGCTTTCCCCTCCTCTGTTTTGTCCCTCGGTCCTGGATTGTGGTGAATTGTTTGTAGATAAAATTTGATGTGTGCTCCTAAACTTCTAACATTTTTGAACGTTTTCCCAATGAACTGTTGCCTGCATGTTTTTAAAGAGAGAGAAGCTTCGGCTAATGTCTTCCCCCTCTGTTGCCAAAAAAAGCCATCGTCGGTTCCAGGTTGCCCCGTACATCTCCAATGTTGTTGCTTCCTTGACCTCCTGGTCCTGTTTGTCGCTGCTGCTGCAACGCTTCCGCTTGGGCGTCGGGGACGCCAGACCATTGCCCCAAGCCACACTCTATGTCAGCCACCAAAGCGCAGCTGTCTTCCCCTGCCTTTAATCTATAATTTTATAATTTCTTTGAAAATGATTCTTTTAACCAATTAACAGTGCGGTTTTTGATATTTTTTGCCATTCCCAAAGTTTTAATGGCAAATAATACTGGATTACTTTTAATTACTACATTTCACGTGAACAAATTTTTTTGTACATCTAATCGGTTTTTGTCCAGATTGGACGCGTTTCTTTGGACATAAATAATACCTTCGCTGATAATGGCTTGTTTACATATCCTCATATTGATAACAACAACTTAGATGGAGATAACCTAACTGATATCATTAACAATGATAACAATACAACTGAAACAAATAACAATCAAGATAATATTGACCAAAGGCAGGTTATTATGTATAATGTGTATTTATTAATTAATAATAAGGGGGGGGGGGAAGTTTTGACACATTTGCGTAAACATGGCACCTAGGCTTTATCTTTGGACTGAGAGGATAGATTATTAATGATAAAATCATTCTTATATGATGAATTTCACGAAGTTTTAAGATTTTTTGGATAGGCCTCCAGGTTTCGGAGCTCCTAATATTAAAAAAGATGCATATTTTGTTTTATAAGTTGACCTGTAACTTAAAAAAAATTTTTTTTTTTTCATTTTTACCTGTACAGAGACCACCTGGAGGCCTGGAGCTCCGGAACCTGGAGGCCTATCCAAAAAATCTAAAAACTTCGTGAAACTCATCATATAAGAATGATTTTATCACTAATAACCTATCCTCTCAGTCCAAAGATAAAGCCTAGGTGCCAGGTTTACGCAAATGTGTCAAAACTTCCCCCCCCCCCCCTTGTTTCTTCTTGCTTATTAAGAAAAATTACAAAAGGTTAAATGAAATTAACTAATTATAGTCATTTATCGCATCGTATTATAGACAGCTTTCCGCGGATATTAAAATGAAAAATAATTAAAGCCAGTTTGTTACTAACTAAACTGGTATTAATCTTATGATTTGTATTTTAATATTCGCGAAAAAGTGTCTCTAATACGATGTTGTACATGATTTTTTTCAGTATGACTGAAAACCGGAAACTATATTTGAAAAAAAATTGAATGCAAAAAACAAAAAATTAATATTTAATTTTAAGCAATATACAGCCACTTTTGTACGTGTGAGTATACTAGTCTGTACAGGAGTATAACAGCGTTAGAGACAAAGGAGGAGTGTCCAGGGATCTAAAGGGATAATACAATGGACAATGAATTGATACCAAATGATGATACACAAATTATTCCTTCTGTTGATTACAATTAATGGTTGAAACGTTTAGACACTCAACTGAATGAATCAACAAATCAAAATTCAATAAAATTCCCAACGAATAAGAAAATGTTATTATAAAACTTTGGAGAATTGTGCAATAAACAGCCCAAGGCCCCCTCACTCCTTGGAGAGTGTCTTAGAATTTTTAGAGAGGCATGGCGCAGGAATAAGGTATAACCAGCAAGCGAAATCTAAAATAATATATGAAGCGTTGCCCCAAAAATCACGAAAAAAATCAACTGAAATTACGAAATATTTTTTTAGAATTAATTTAGTTGTTAATTACATCTAGCCTATCTGACTATATAGTAGCTGAGTGCATAAAATATAAGTTTTGAATGTTAATAAAAGTTAATAAACAAAGTTATATCTAGATAATCTTTACTAATAATCATAATTCATCTTTGGAGATTTACCTTAATTTGCCTACTTAAGCATAGAAACCCTTCTACTTCGTATTTTAGAATAAAAAGAAAAAAAGAAGAGGGTGGGGTTTAGTTATTCTTGTGCTTGTGTTTTACTTTAGGTCAGGTTAGGTAAGGTTAAACTGGATAAAGTGTAGCCCAGCTGGGTTAGGGCACTACAGGTAAAGTGGACCCGCAGGGTTAGGCATAAAAAATACTATCCCTTCTCTAATTTTTTTAATCAAAAAATGTTTGAGAGGGGGGGGGGGGTTCTGTGTTTGCTAGTAACTTTAATGAAAGCAACCAAGTATTTGTAAAAATTTGTTCTAAAAGTACGTTGTTATTGATTTACAAATTTGTGGATTAATTTTTTCAAATATTATTCATTTTGTATTCAAACTTTTATTATATTTTAAATAAAAGTTTAGGAGACATATTTATTAGGAATTAGAAAACTCGAGTCGTAGATACAAATATGGTCAAAGATATTTCAATGTATTTCTTGACAGATTTTTGTTAACAAACAAGACTGAGAACAACCAAAAAACGTAGATTTACAAATATTTGTAGAGAAGAAATGAGAAAATGTATATATTATTTCTTGGATCTTACGCCAGATTTTCATTTTGTCTAATAATGTGAAATAATAACAATAAACCCAATACTATTCCCTCCCCTCCCACTGGATGAACGAACAAACCTAATTTTACGACAAATTTTCCCCTGTCAATATATCCACACCTTCTTTATCCATTTACACATTATACATTATAATATGAATGTTAGGAACCTCAGAGATCCTTCAAATTCTACTTCAAATGAAAACACAAATAATATTAATATCTCAACTAATGAAAATAATGACGAAGAAAGAAGAGGTTTACATACAACTCCTTCTGATGGAGAACAAGGTAAATATTTGTCTTCAAAACCGATTAATATCTCCTGGATTAGAACCGGTTTAAAGTCTTACTGAAACATCATGTATAACATCTTAATACAGACAATTTTCCACGAATATAAAAATAAGAAAATAAAACCCACGGTACTAACAAAACTGGTTTTATCTTAAAATCTTTCACTTTCATGTCCAAGGAAGTCCAATGTCTATAATACGATGCGATAAGTAACTATACTTTAAATTTTTTAATTGCTAAAATGTCACCACATAACCTACACAATTAATGACAAAATATTTGATTTAAAATATGTTTTCTTTTATTTAAAAATCACATATTGTGAAGATACTTGTTAATTTTATTCTCTATTATCATATTAATAGGAGGATTATCTATTATGATACTTATGTTTAATTTCAATAATGCCTTCTAATAATAATATTTCATTTTTTTTATATCCTTTCAAAGATTTATATTTTAATTGAAATTTTGTTTAAAGTATTTTTCATTGATATGATAAAATCTTAAAGAAAAATTTCAAATCCAAGAATTTTTATTTATAGCATCGTATTATAGACAGCTTTCCTCGGATATTAATTTATAAGATTTTAACCAGTTTTGTTAACCCTGAGGGGCGAAAAGCCCTGCCAAAAAAGCTGGTTTTAATTTTATGATTTTTATTTTGATATTCGTGGAAAATTGTCTATGATACGCGGCTATATATACTTTAAAGTAAAAATTTTTTTATAAAAGTTCTGATTTTAAAACTTTAAAAATATTACGTGTATTTATAAGCTACTGTTTCTAGATTTCTAAAATTTGTATACATATGTAATATCTATATAATAATAATATGTAAATTAAGAAAAGATTATCCCTAATAATAAAGTTTATCCCAGATGAGTGGGTTATTAAGTCTTGTCTTTAAGACTTTAAGTATAAGTACAGGATGGAAGGGTGCCCCCTTTAAAAAAAAATAAACAGGGGGCGCAGGAAGGGGGAGAGGTAAAGCAACAACCCAACTCAAAAATTTAAATTTTTAACTAAACCAAGAATTATTTTTTGATAAAAATTTTATTTTAGTTTCATTTTTATATTTATCAAATGCTTTGTTAAAATCACAAAAATGCTGAAATCATAATAATATCCTGTTTAAAGTAATTTGAAACATCAACAAGGATGACAACATCCATAAATGCGAAGCCCTGAAACGGTAGGACAAACGAACATTAACACCCAAATAAAAAAAGTTTAAAATGAGTATGAAAATATTTAGAATTAAACCTTCTATTATGATTATCTTGTGCTTAATCTAGAGCACTTGAAATAATTTTAAGTCAAAGATATTTATAATTGAATTTAAATATAATGTGTGAAAAATATTATAACAAATATTTAATCGTATTATAGAATATAAAATCGACCATCCACTTTTAAATTTAGTATTAAAAAGAAAAAATTAAAAATCTGGGAATTTGGAAATTCCTCTTGGGAAAGTAAATGTACCCTCCCCTAAAACAATTATAAATCTTTCATAAAGAAGCATTCATGTTAAGGAGAATTATTTTGCTCCAGTAGTTAGCGAGATCTTAAGCTAGGGACGGACAAAGAGAAAAACACAGAAAGACATCCTATTACTTTTTATTTAACTATAACTAAAAGTTTTAGGAGGTTAGTTTGTTTGTGTATTAATATATCTGTAACGGCAAGAACAACCATGTTTTCTATAAGATTATCAGATAATAATATTTTCAATCATAAAATTAATTAATTTAGAAAACAATTCAGAAGAAATAATCCTCCCTTTACAAGACGAACAACAACAAAACACTTCAAATAATTCGAGGTAGAACAGTTAGGGAGTTGAATCCATTTTTATAGAAGCAGAAATATAATCTATGATTATGGTTGGGACCCTCTAAAACTGTAATCTACCTTTCCACTTTCCCCTCTCTTGGTGAAGATATCTTCAACGCCGATACGATTTTTGAAATGTAAGATTCTACTTTCCCTTCTCTTGGTGAAGATATCTTCAACGCCGATACGATTTTTGAAATGTAAGATTCCACTTTCCCCTCTCTTGGTGAAGATATCTTCAACGCCTATACGATTTTTGAAATTTAAGATTCCACTTTTGCCTCTCTTGGTGAAGATATCTTCAACAAGAGAGACAAAAGTGGAATCTTATATTTCAAAAATCGTATCGGCGTTGAAGATATCTTCACCAAGAGAGGGGAAAGTGGAAAGGTAGATTACAGTTTTAGAGGGTCGAAACCATAATCATAGATTATATTTCTGCTTCTATAAAAATGGATTCAACTCCCTAACTGTAGAAACAAACACTCTAAAATTTATGAATATCATTATTATTTATTTATTGATTATCAATTTATTAATTATTCACTTAATTCTTTTTCTTCATACAATGCCAATTAATGAAAACGTTTACCAATAGAATTTTCGTTTTTTTTAAGCAAGTCTTTTAAATTTTTTTCTCGTATTCATTCAAATCCGGTGGATAGGAACCGGTTCTCATCCATACGAAAAAACTATGTCTAGCATCGTATTATATCCAGATTTCTAAGAATATAAAAATATACAATTATAAGATTGGTTTTAATCTTATAATTGTACATTTTATATCCGCGGAAAGCCGTTTATAATACGATGCGAGAAATAACTATTCCCAACTCTATTGATAATCTTTAAGAAGCAACGGTCATTTCTCACCTTACTTAGAAAACTGACTTAACCTTGTTATAGATTTGAACAATTTATTAATCTACTAGAATAGTACGATACATGATTTTTCAGTTTGGTTTATAATCGGTTCTAATCCAGCGGATATTAATCGGCTTCAAAGCCATACTTGAATATTTTCTATTTACAATGTTATTAGGCTTACACCTACAGAGAACGTTAACAATCATGAAATAAATACATCAAATGATAACTCAAACTACCATAACAACAATCTACATATTGGGGATAATTTAAATAACATTCGACTTCCACGGCCATTTTCTACCAATCAGAATGCTCAAAATGAATTGGCAACCAACAATAGAAACCTAATAACACAGAATTTGACCAATGGCCCACAAGAAGAGTTGTCATTGGAGGAAACAAATCGTCGAAGATTGTATTTGAATCTTGGAAGGCCGAGGCCGTTCTACAGGGAACAAATGACGAGGTATAACAATTTTATGCCTACAATAAAGTATTTTGATACATTTGGGAGGTATTTAGGATCTCTAAAAGTTTCATACAATAACAGCTTCCAAACAAGCAACATTTTTAAAAAGTGTTAGGTGAAATAAGATATAATTTGAAGCACAGCCTAAATCTGTTGAACCAATATGGCTTACCATACACTAGCACTAGAGTATGTAGTTGCACAATCGATATATTATTACTTGGACGTTGCAACAGATTTTCATGTACTCTAATAAAGTAAAAAATACCGATAACCCCATCAAACCCCTCGCCTGCTACTGGATGACCAATAAAAGAGCATGATGTCCATGTTAGCAACCTACATTGACGACAAGTTTTCCCCTGTTAATATATATTCTATATATTCATTAGTCAATTAATATTTTAGTCCCGTAACCTCAGAAGTACCTCAATTAGACAACAGACCAAGAAATAGAAATATTAGGTAAATTTTCTGTTCAACGGAGGCCTTATGCTGTTTCATTCCTTTTAAAAATTGTATATGCAGCTGCCGCCAAATTTTAGACAATCTGCAAGCCGCCAATTCATAATTCTGCGGTAAGGGCCTCAAAAAAAGAACGTCTAACGAATCCTGATAATTGTTTTAGCACAAAATATAATCATTTTTAAAAAAATTAACACTATTTTGCAAATAATTTTGTATGTTTTTGTTACTAGGCCGAAATCAAAGAGAGATGTTGACTCATTGCAACATATAGGTCAGTAATTCACACTTTTGTTAGGACCCCAGCTGTTAGTAATCTGTATGTATGTCATTTAACAACGTTTTTTCCCTCGACTGCTTTTAAATTGACTTTTGATATATTTGATATATTATTACTTGGATATTGCAAAAGATTTTCATGTACGCCAATAAAAGTGATACTTGCAACTGGCTGAAATAACGATAACCACTCAATCACCACTTTTTTCATCCCCTACCCTCCTACAAGATGAACGAACTGACCAATAAATAAGGTCCATGTTATCAAGCTAAATTGAGGACTGTGTTTTTTTTTAAGGGAATGTTAAATAAAAATTTCCTATTATAGGTAGAGAAAGATTTCTAACTGAATTGAGATATTCTTTTGAAATTTCTTATGTAGATTATCTTTAAAAATTATCTTTAACTCTTTGACACATTGCGTCTGTGAAAATAACCTAACATTCAATTTTAGTAAGAAAGCATTTAGTGAAAAGCCTTGGACTTCAAAAGTTGTGGAAAATAGTTAGACATCATTTAGATCTTCCAGGTACTAACAGCTTCTATGTTCGGCGTGTGACAGCAACAGAAAGCATTTGGGAAATGCAATGGTCCATATACAGTAGGAATTATTACTATGCATGTATGCACAGTTAGGACTCTGCGACCAAAGGGTTGGTTGGCTGTTTCTTTATGGACAGAAAAAGGGACACCGATGTTTTTAATAGGGTATTATTTCAAAGTTGGGGGGTGGATACAACCTCATAAGTGTTTTGATCACCCTCTACGCTTTTTATGACTTCTAAACATCTGCACCTAACTTAATTTATCCGTTGTTTCCATTTCATTACACATGAATGTTGTCATCCTTGTTCATACAACATTCTTATATTTTTTTATGTTTATAAATGTTTATAAAATTAATTTAGTTGTGGTATCAGATTTCTTGCTCACTTGTAGCTGTCAAGAATTTCAGGTTAATATTACATTAATATCTTTTTAAAAGAGAAGCTTCTCTACAATTAGGTTCGATTCGTCCGTCGTTAATATATAATTCTATAAGTTTGGTACTATTTGGAAAACGTCGCACTCGCAATTAGCGTGCCAGAAAGCCCGTACATTATTTTAAAAATGCTGATTGTTAACTTTTTGAAAACATATTTTTGTATGATATAGGTCATTTTCCTATTTATCTGATTTTTGGAATAATGATTCCTAGAAAAATAAGATAAATTGTTGTTAGCAAGGCATCTCTATAATAAAATCCAAAAAATAAAAGTATGTCCTTTTCCTGCATCTTGTATTTACGCAAGTTTGAATCAAATCTATTAAAAATTTTGTTTATGCGTACAAGTTATTGTTCTTTTGTCCTTCCTTTCTTCCAATATAATCTAGCCAGACCTAAAACAATCAAACGAAACACTGCCCCCTCCATTTTAATTTAATTTAAAAAATAAATGGAGGGTTTATCAGTGCTCAACAAGGTACCTTGTTTGAAAGTGCCCTTTGGTCTGTTAGTCTGCATTGCTTTTATGAACAAAACCCTAAACCCTATTTTCATCTTTTATATCACTTTAATTTTATAGTTCACTGTATGATACTCTTATATTTTATTGTTGCGCTACTTATGGACATACATATATATTTAATAATCATATTTCTTAACATAGTATTTCTTAGATCAAGAAAATAATAAAAATTTTCCCAAAATTATATTTCATATTTTTTTTCTAGTAACATAAAAATGTAACTATATGAAAAAGCAGATTTTAAAAAAAATATGAAGGAAATACTTCACAACAAAAATTAATTAAACTTAAACTTGTAAAGATTCTTACTTAATTTTCAATACAATTAATCATACTATTATATAAGTAGTAAGTTTTTTTGTCTGCAGCTTAAGACATCGATAGTACGGATTTTCAATTTAGTGACCTTAGATCTTGGGATGGGTTTAGGCTACTTTTTTTATTTAAGTCTCAGGCTGGTTTTAGGTTATTTTTTAGTAATTCTTTCCTTCTTTGAATTCAGAGCCCCTGAATCCCAACTGCTAGTTCATTCTCATACTTATCTTTTTTAAAACAAACAAATTACATTCCTTAATGTATAAATTAAACTAAAATAAATTCATATTTAGGTTCAAAAGATTTCTGGAACTCGATGTGCTTCTTATACAGTTAAATCTTTATTAGGTAAATTGTTTAAGTTATTAACAATAATTACCAATTTTCTAATGTTGTGCTTTTTTGTTAACCCAAAAGAATAGAAATATAAGAATAGAAATATAGGAACAGAAGCATATTCTGAACCCTTTTTTCGTCAAATCTAAAAAGGAACATTTCTAGCAGACAAAAGTATTGTTTACATTCGACTCAAGCTGATGTGGATTCTTAAAAAATGATAGACTCGCTACTCGATAGTGAGACAAAATTATTTTTGTGAAAAATCATCTAAAAGCACATTAAAAATTTACAAAAATTAAACAAAATCATATGTTAATAACCCTTTTAAGATTTTATTTAATTTTTGTAAATTTTTTTCATACGAGTAGCCAGCCTTACTTTTTTTTAAGAATCCACCTCTATTTAAAGGTTTCAAATTGAAGACGAAATTTTTGGGCAATTAATTCTGATTCAGAAAAGCTTTCTCCTAAGAAAATATACTGTTTACAGCTGACTTTTATCTATGTATAAAAGGAAAAAAAAGACATGCGTTCGTAACAAAATGTGTACACAATTTCAACCAATGAGATTAAATGTATGTACCTATGCGATTCTCCGATTGGCTCAATCAGACATTATTTCTCTTTCTTAAAACCTTTATTCCCAAAAGCTTCTACGCTTAACATTTAGAGTTTTATCTTCAAAATAAATTATTCATTATTGCTTCTGTGGCATTTTTTATGATTTTTCAAAGGCGTTTGACTCCTGCATCTACACTTCTATTCTAATGTACAACACGTCTAAAATGTCGGGATAAAAATTTTGATAGGGACAATGTGTATTATATCAAAATTAAATATAATGTTTAACATAAAATAAAAGTTAGATAAATAATATGATTACATTTTTTTTTTAGATGGAGAATTATATACTGCAGTATTTGCTACCAGTGACGCTGATAAGGTAAGTTGGATCATGGAAAGAAAACGTGGTGTGTTTCTTCGAATTTTCACAGTAGCTCCTCTCCCATTTCTAGCACCTGCATGGGGCTCTAACCCTGCGCGACAATCATTAACATTTACTTAACCTAATCTAAAATAAAATATCAAAAGCTACTGAGAAAATATGACGAAACCCGCTACTTCGTTTTCTTTCCATGATCCGGTATGTTAATAGTTATTGCTATCCATTTATCAAAGCAACAGGATCTGTGTGTGTGTGTATCTTTCTTATACAGAAGGATAACCCTAACCACTGGACAGATATGGTTCTTGCTCCTTTACAATGTAGCTTTACATAAGTCCATGGAAGGTTTATAACTATTTTGGGGGAGGGACCACCACCCTCCAAAGAGAAATCGCTGCTAGAAAATAAATACCTAAAAACATATCTAAAGTGCCGCTAGAAGACTTCACATGCATAGAAAAATTTTAAAATCAAACTTGAAATTCTAAAATATTTGAATGTAATTCAAATCTAAAAATTGTTTTTAATAAACTCGAAGGTACACGTCGTTTGAAGTTATATTTTAAACCAATACTTTGAGAGTCTGTGCATCATTGAATTCTTTAAAAGATACTAACCGTTTCGGCTGTATTATCATATTGATAAGTGATCTTTCAGTTTAATTATTTACTAAAGCTAAGCAAATAAAATTTCTGCTTGTCAAATTAACAAAGAAAAAAATACATTTGTTATGCATTTTTATGCAAAAAATCATGAAATAAAACAAGGTGTCCCAAATTACCTCGCCTACCAGTTTTGTGACTCTATCTGAATAAATATGAAAAATTATTATTGATCCTTTTTTTCTTTGTAAAAAAATACATCAAATTTATTTCAGGTGTTTTTTTATATTCCTAAAGATCCGTCATATTGATTGGTGAATCGTTATTAAAGGAGCTTCAATGATTATTGTTTTACCGGCTGTCTCAAAAACAAAATAAACGCAGTTACTTTTTGGACACCTCGAACTTTGTTTATAATTTTTTCTGCATGCAATGATTTTAGGCAGTCTTATTCTAAAGGTTTTTCTTAATTTCAGGCAGTATCTAACCTTTGGGAGGAGACAAGTGACTGGATTTATCTGGATGATCCCGGAGTTATACCTGTTCTAGCCCTGGCTGTTGATACACTTACACAGGTACAGAGCGAATTAAAGAGCGTGGTTATAAAATTTTGATTATTATAATAATTTACATTCCAATGTTCCCTACCTCCCTGATATGAAATTCATATATGTACAGTACAACTACATCACAGTGGGATCTTTTGCAAAAAAACGGGACATTAAGGGTAGACAAAAGTAAACATCAATAAAAAAGCTTGTATTTGACGAAATGATGTAATTTCTTTTGCTTTAACTCAAAAATAACATAAATTTTGCTCCTGTTAACTTCTAATGTGCATTTGGTATGTACGTCTTGCTGTTTTGGAGGAGCGAAGCTACCCTATTTTTAAAAAATCTATAAAACTTCATAACTTTAGTTAGGATAGGAATATTTTAACAAAATCAACGTCTATGTAAATATTTCTTCAATGCAAACAATGTTTGTGAACATGAATATAGCGTCAGGTGCACCCAGTTCGAGTCCCGGCATTTTTAGGTAGGTCCAGTATAAGTAAAATAGGACACTTATAAGGCATGTTTTCAAATGTTTTTTTTACAGATATAAACAACAATAACATAATTTTCAAAACACTTTTGATTTTGTGTTAATACCTTTATTCTAAGTCTAGCTATCTCCATTTAAAGTTTGTATAAGAATATAAACATAATTACTAATATTATATTTTCTCTCAAATGTATATTTCTCTCTCTCCCTCTGATGCGTATATAATGTTTTTGCAATATTATAATTAATTCGCAAATTTGAATTTCTGCTGGACCAAAACCAGTTAGAAATACAAATTTTTTTATAACACATGAAATTTAGCAAATTTAATTGCTAAAATAAAAGTATTTATAAGTCATTTTGATTTAACGACTCCTTTAACCCTTAAAACCGCGAGAACGGCAAAAATCGTTAAAAATCTCGCCAACGTCGGCAAATAACGGCATAACGGTTGGCCGGAGGCAAATAATGCAGAAGTAAAGAAAGATCCGCCTCAAAAAGTTTGAAAACATTGCAGAGATGACTTTGGGCTCTAAAATGACTCCTTCCCCCTCTAACGGGGAAAAATTTGAAATTAACAAGAACGAAATTGTTCAAACCATGCAATGTAAAATGCTCAATTACTCAAAAACGGACAAGAGGCCCCAGGTTGTGAAAACTGTTTAATACACAATACATGTTGTATATTGATATTATTATTGCAAAACCCGGGGCCTCCTGTCCGTTTTTGTGTAAAATGGAGAAAACTGATTTTTTTGGGTTAAAAATCTTAATATTTTTGGTGAAATTTTCTCACAAAATGTCAATTTACACCACCAAAAAAATATCTTTTTAAAATTTTTCTTTAATTAGACATTGGTACAGGTATCTGAAAAGTACCTCAATCAAAAATTATTTTCATAAGATGAACATAAATGTATTTTTTGTTGCTTTGAAAAAATTGTGTAAAAAAATCTGGAAAATCTTTAAAACTGAAAAGAAATTTTTCACTACCTTTTTTAAGAATGGCATAAATCCGCCAAAAATGAATATTTTTTAAAAATTTCTTTTCTAGCTGTCTACTTACAGCCATTATTAATTCCTAGGATAGATAAAAGTCGATTTTAAATTTTTTGGATGTCCCGATTTTTTTCAAAAGATCCCACTGTGTACATATGTGTAATAACAATTAGTTTTAATTACTATATTTTAGAACATATTTTACATCATACGAGGGGATTTAACTCAGTTGGATGATTTCATCAAAAATAATCAAAATAAAAGGTATTTATAATTATTTCAACTATCCCTTCAAATACTTTAACAATTTTTTTTACAAATAAATTTATTAAATAAGAACAGTAAATTAAAATACAGTAATATACAGTATTTCTTTATGAATATAACATCAGCAGTATGCTGTAAGGGTTAATATACCAGATTATAACTAGCGCCCTTATTTTTTCCATTTTTTTTTTTTGGGGGGGGGGTATACTCACAAAAATAGATATTAACATTCCCAGGACCTATGAGAAGCTACATTGTAAAGGAGAACCATATGGGTTCAGTGGTAAGCGAGATACTTTTACTTTTATAAAAAGATAATTTTTAAATTAACATTGAACTTTACAATACTAAATTAAAAATGTGAAATTATTTAACAATGTAAAAAAAATTAATTAACTAGAAAGGTTTCTCATTTTACCATGTATCTAAAATATAATTTATTTTGATATTATTTTGTAACCATTAATTTTACATCAGCTAAAAATGACATTATTAGCTCTTGTCTTCTAATAAACCGTGGCTTAACATCTTGCGAATCCGCTCTTCATCGGGGAAGTGATAGGTTCAAATCTCGGCCTGACATAGCATTATTATTAAATATTTTTAAAATGGTTTCTACTGCTCCTATGTCAGATGGGCGTTACAGTAGGGCGAATGCCTTGCCCAAAAACAGGCACAACCCATAAACAAACACAGTTTGGACTTTAATAGAAAGGTCGTGTAATCATAGAGTTGGTTGTTTGGTATTACTTAACCAATAACCTGTTTGGACAGAAAAGGAGAGAATGGTTCCCCTCAGTTATCCTGGGTTGTTGGTCCTTGCATGAACATTAACATTGTCCGTATGGGGTAATTGATAGATCTCCTCATAAGAATTAAATATTTTTGGCGAAGACTAAATTTAGATTAGAGGAAGTTAAGGAAGTGTTAGGAGAGCTCCACAGGGATAGTAGCCAGGGATCTTTAAGGGATAAGACAATGTCCGATAAATTGTTTTACATCCCTAATGATTATACACAAAATCCCATTAAATCAAAATTCAATAAGGTCACCAAAGTTGTTAAGCCAACATATAAGAAAATGTTATTATAAAACTTTGACTGGTGTAATAAACAACCAATTGTCCCAACTCTCTCTGAATATTCCGTTTGAATAGGGCCTTCCTAAGGGGATAAAACGGGGGAGGCCGAGGGGTATCTATGCTCCCAAAATGCTTAATAACTGAAAAATATTGAAAATTCCTAATATCAACAAATAACCTATGTATATTTTAAAGGATTTATTACTAAATAAAAATTTCTAATCTTGGATAAATTACATATTTACAAGGATAGTTAAATATCCATACGTAGCGAAGCTAAAATTTAGTAACTGTTATCTAACATAGAATAATCCCATAAAGTAGAAAGGTTTTTTACTGTAGCGAAAGATCCAGCTTACTGCTGAACCTTAATATATTTGTATTTTAGAGTGAAGATTTATAACTATTTAAGGCGAGCCTCCCCCCCCCCCCGCTAAGTGCTGTAGAGGCTTCTAGGACCGTAGACGCTAGACCTATTCTATAGAGTAGTAATTTTATTTAGCTGTAACTTACTATTTCGATAACTACCGAACCAAATTGGTTTCTCTTTTTAGGTCCTATGATAGGTTGTAGCCTATACTTGTTTTTTATAATTAAGTCCTGGTATTGTTTTATGATATTTTTATCTCAATAGAGAAATTTCTTTTTCATTTTAAAACTAAAATTAAATGTGGATGGTCGACTTTACCCACCTTTTCCTTCCCTGAAGTGCCACTAGAAACCCCTAGGGGCGTAGCCGCGAGTATAAAGTAAAGTAAACGACAGAGTGACAGGCAGAATAGTTATGTATATAGTAGATGTGCTCCAAATTTTATTTTAAATATTTATAATCTAAATTAATCGATTTAATACATATTTGTATAAAATATTTTAAAATATTATATAAAATCAAAATATGCTTCAACAATTTATTAATTGTTTTGTATTATATCAAAATAATAAGAATATATGTACATAACTCAATAATTATATATCCTTATATTAAAGTAACAGAATCTCTGTCTTTTTGTGTTTACCGAAGGATCTCGCTAACCGAAGAACCGATATGGTTCTCCGATAAAAAAAATAAAAAAAGGAGAGGATGAGGTCGAATTCCTCTCTCCCCCCCCCCCCCAAGACTCTAAGGGGTCCTCTAGTATCATGTATCTATGGATTTCATTTTTATAAAAGAAACAGAATCTGTTTCTGTCTGTTGTGTGTACCAATGAAATTCTATAACCGCTGAACTGATATGGTTCTCCTTTTGAGTGTGGCTTTTCATACGTCCTGGGAAGGTTTATTGCTATTTTGAGAATGTGTGCCACCTCCCTCCAAAGGGAATCGTCCCTAGAAAAAAAAAGACAATTTCCCCCTATCTATTTTTTTGTTTTTCTTTTTAACTAAATCTAAAAGAGGGGTGGTCACCTTTTACCCCACTCCCCCAACTCAAGGGCTCCAAAATGCGTAGCCGCTAATAATTAAATACGTCAGATTTATTTACTTAGCGTGTGTTGAAGCCATGGCATGCACAGGGTTTTGATTGGGGGGGGGGGGGAGATGTACCTTGAGGGAAACAAAAAAGGTAAATTATACAGCTCCGATAACAGGTTTAAGATTACCATCACCAAAGGGTTAATGATGATGATTACAATTTTAGTTTAATATTTGAACACACAAAATGTCGCCACAATCGAATTCTTTTAAAACATAGTTTTCTTAAATTTATCATATTATAAATTTAAATTTTCTTTTTTATGATTAGAAATTAAATACATCAATATAAGGTAAATAGCAACATGAAATGAAAAAAATGAATTTATTTTTAATAAAGTAAAATAATGGGTCTTATCGTTCTGGGCAATGAGAGTTTATTATGGATTATTGGAGCACTATGAGTTTTAATCATATATTCCTTGGAAAACTTGAGCTTGTTTATAGACATTTATTTCCTATATAGATCTGACATGGATCTTGAAGCAATTAAGCAGGCCGTTTTGTACATGTTAAAAATTGGAAGATTTCATTAAATAAAAGTAATCGCAAATATACTTAGTAAATAAGTTATTTTCAGGAGTATAAATCTTTTAAACTATTTTGATAAATTTTTTAACTATTTTTTTTTTCTAGAGAACAATTGGTGAAAAAGTTTGAACCTTCATTAAATGAGGTAAATATTCCGGAACAATGGATATATTTTTACTTGATGTTGCACTAGATTTTCATGTTTTATAATAAAGCGAAGCACTCAGTGGGCTAAAATAACGATACTCTTTACCCCATTCCCTCCCCTCTAACTGGATAAATTAGCAATAAATTAAACATGTTAGCCATCTAAATTGAAGAAAAAGTTTTCCCCTGTTATATTACCTACGTATATTCTAAACACGCAGTGGGCTAAAATAACGATACTCTTTATCCCATCCCCTCCCCTCTAACTGGATAAATTATCAATAAACATGTTAGCCATCAAAATTGACGACAATTTTTCCCCTGTCATATTATCCACGTATATTCTATATCCATTACCGGAAGCTACTCTATAATTCAGTATGTGTGACCGTCTGTCCATTATGAATTATAGTATACTTGTGTTTTGTGTTTTTTACTTACATGTCATTGTATCTCCGTGTGTTATGACCGTTTTTACCTAAACAGCGTGCATATAAGTTAAAACTAAAAAAGTTAATATCTTACTTGTCTTTTTAAAAGCGAAGCTTTTCTATAATTAAGGTCGGTCCGTCCGTCCGTCTTTTCGTTACAGTTAGCTCTTTTCGTTAATTTAAACAGGTTAGAATTGTACCATCGATTTCAAACTTTGCATGCTGATTCCTATAATAGTTAGGTACGACTTAGAAAGCGCAGCAACTCTATAATCGTTACCAGAAAGTCCTTACGTCCAGTAAAACAAGCTGATTTTTTACTTTTTTTCGTCTGATTTTTTTAATACTGATTCCTATTACAACAAGGTATAGTGTTATAAGCGAAGCATCCTTATAATCAAGTCCTAAGAACGTCAGTATGTCCTTAAACAGTAACATGTATATTGTATTTAATCAGTTTTGCAACAAATTTACTTAAAATTTTGTATAGACATATGCATTAATATTCAGTTTATTCAGTTTTGAACCTAAATTAGTGTTAATGTTCGTTTTTCCTTCCATTTCAGAGCTTCGCTTTCATGGATGTTATCATCCTTGTTAGTATAGAAGCTATTCTATAATTAATTTGTATATCCATCCGTCGGAAAATTATATTTTTTTAGCTGCTATTCAAGATGGATAGCTAAAAAAATTCAGAATAAAGTATATAATCTATTTGGTCTGTAAGTCTGTCGGCTGTGGGCGGCTGTGGGCTGTCCTCTAAAAGACAAATAACTTAAAGGTTTCTCCATTTTCATTTAATTATAGCATCTCTTATTTATAACAACTGGACATCTGCTCTTTGAGTCACTTTGTCCGTTTGTGAAGCCATATTTTTTGGGTGTTTTCTACTTATAGATGTTCTGATCCTTGATTCAAAATCATTTTCAAACAACAACAAAAAATAATTTACAAATTGTTTAGACTTTGACTAGGCTGAGAAATATGAATCTTTTACCTAAACGGCTGGAAATGGAAAACATATTGATTTCAGAACAGGTAATATTTTTTCCAGAATTGCTTCAAAACCGATTAATATCCGCTGTAATAGAACCGTTTCTCAGCCATACTAAAAACTCATGTATAGCATCGTATTAGAGACAACCTTCCACTAATAATAAGATTTTAATCATCAATACCAGTTTTGTTAGCCAGTGCCATCGGGACTAAGAAAACTAGTTTTAATTTTTCATTTTGATATCAAAATAAAGCTGTTTGTAATACGATGCAATAAAAAAACTATTAGTGTTGCAACAATATAACAAGCTTTTGTAAACAAACACTTGTTATAGTGTCGAAGCCTTAAGACTTTCGTTTAAAAAATAACAGCTATAGCCGCTGTACTACCCATTCAAACAGCTTAAATAAAACTTAAGTAGTGGCAACAACTAACAGCGCGAATTCGAGAAAACTTGGCAGTGTGTTGGAAGAATTCGCCCACCTAACCACAATCTATTTAATCAACCTGGGTTACTTTCAGCCACTGCCATCTCAAACGCAGCCGCGTTGCTGAAGGCGCGACTAGCAGCCCCTGAATAAAGTCTGATTATACCTAGCCTCTATTATATATGAACTGCACTGCACAAGTATTAGGTCTATAAATCACTCAACCTTTGTAATTTTTAGTTAATATAATCAATTGAAATGGTTATGGCGCCAATAAATTAGAAATAAAATTTCTTTATATATTAAAAGGAATGGCGAAAAGTTTTTTTTAATAATATATATTCGCTAATATTTGTGTATGTTTAATTTTATGTTATTTAAGGAATTTAAATGCACTGTTAGTCTAATATTTTTAGCCTAAGTCTAACTTTTATTAATAGAATTTTTAACAAATTTAGGAAGATGTGTTAATAGAGAATGATTTATTGATAAAGCCGAAGCCATACTTCTGTTCAGAGCATATGATTTTAGCAGGTAATACTTAGGTTTTATATCTCCTATAATGCCTAATCGTTCTTGGTATCTTTATCAAATAAAGATAAAGACTTTCTGGTATTGAGCAAATAGTAAAAAGTTACGATTACCGACCAACGTACATATCGACACTGATTATGTAAAAGCTTCGCTAGTAATCATTGTTTTTTGGGCATTTATTTTTAATCAATAATTTACTTTGTTTGTAAGTCCGTAACATCTAGTAATTTACTTATAGTAAGTTGCTATTTAAAATAGACGGCTGGTTTTTTTGGTGCAGATTTCTTTTTCCAATGAGCATTTTGACGTTAACAAATGTTCTTTTATTTTCCTTGTCCGCATTCCCATATTCGTTTTTTTGCTTCGCTACTTATGGATGTTGTCATTCTTGT
Source organism: Acartia tonsa (assembly GCF_053477335.1). Classification (NCBI taxonomy): domain Eukaryota; kingdom Metazoa; phylum Arthropoda; class Copepoda; order Calanoida; family Acartiidae; genus Acartia; species Acartia tonsa. The sequence goes on along the minus strand of NC_137268.1, from coordinate 27,690,371 downwards.
TTAATTATGTCTTAGATAACCTGAAAGAAAAGACTGATAAAAACACTTCAAAATCAACATTTTCAAATAAACAAAATAATTATACTAGTTTTAAAAATGCTTTAGATAATATTGTTAGAAAGTATTTTAATTAACACACATTTTTTATTTATTTTTATTAAAGTGTATTCATTTATAAATAATTATAAATACCTATATTATTCATATTTTAACGTTCTTCACATTTTTCAAGTTATAAATTTTTCCCTTTATTTATCCAACAAATTTTAAAGATTATAATTGAATTTTATTTAAAAACGTGGTTTAATAAAGATTTTAAACAATTTAATTTACTGTTTATTTCAATTAACATGATTGACAATTTTCACAATATGCAGATAAATGGTTATTTTGTTGAACAGTTATAGAGTATCTGCGCTAAAATGTTTATAAAACAAGTATGACACCATTCACAAGTAGCGAAGTACAAAAAATATAATGGACAATTATAAAGTTTATTTGTTTATTTATTATACTAGTCCCAAAAGTTTTATAATAGTGTTTTCTTATTCGTGGAACCAATAACTTTGGTACTTTGACTGAATTTTGATTGATTGGTTCATTAATTTGCGCGTACAAACGTTTCAAACACTAATTGTTATTTTAAGGGTAATTTTGTGTAACATAATTAGTGATGTACATCAATTTATTGGCCATTGTCTTATCCTTTTAGACTCTGAACAGCTCCATTGTATTTTATTGTTAGAAAACAAAAGATATCAAAATAAAAAAAGAAGAATTTTTAATTAAAAGATTTTAACAATATATTTGAACAATAGACTGCTAAGATTTCATGTAAAAATATAAACTAGGAACCTAAAACTGGTGGTAGTTAATTTTACAACAAAAGTGTATTTTTCAACAATAAAAATGTTATGGTATAATTTTGCAATTTGAAAAAAAGCGTATTGAGTTAAATCACCAAAAGAAGTCTAAACAAAATTATACCTTTTATTTATAGCATCGTATCATAGAGAGCTTTTTAAAAATATGATTTTTATTTTGTTTTTAAATGGGAAGTTGTCTACAATCTACGATACATGTTTTTTTCAGTATGTTTCGGAACTGGTTCTAATCCAGGTGTTGTTAATCGGTTTCAAAGCCATACTGGAAAAATTTTACACTGCTAGTTTGGTTCGTGAAGAAAGTCGCTCAAAAAATCAGCATGTGACGTCATAAAAATGAAGGATTATCCATCTCTATTTTAGGGTTTTTCTTTCTCATTCCTCCTCTCCTCATCCTTCATTTTTATGACGTCAGAATTCTTTTTGAGTGACTTTCTTCGCGTGCCTAATTTGTGCAACCAAATCAAGATTGAATATAAGTCTCCAACAGTTTTAAGCCAGTGTGACGAGAAAATATTTTTATATTTGACCCCCCTCCCTCCCACCCCCTGCAAATGATAGTATTAGAGTATTTATTTAAAAACATAATCATAAAATCGTTTTTTAATTTGAACAAAATGCACTAAGTAATCTTCATGTTTTTGTTGATTTTAATTCATATGAAAAGAAACACAAGTGTTAAAACATAGGGATATAGTGAAGGGACAATGGATTATAAAATTCGTTTTTTTGTTGTCTTTTGGTACTAAAACTAACGCAACTTTTATTATTTTTGCTAATATTTAAGACTTTGGGTATTACCACAAGCTCGCTGAAAATAACCAACGCAAACATTAGCAAACAATTAATTAAAGATGAACATAATTCTAAAAGATTATTTAGGTTGGTTTTTTTTTTTTTGTAATCATCCATTTTATCCTAACTCAAAAATATTTAGTTTGCCATAACTTAATTGTTGTAACCCGCGACCGTGGCTCAACACGTAGCGCATCCGCTCGTCGTCGGGGAGGTGATAGGTTCGAATCTCGGTCCGACACCGCGTCATAACTAAAGACGTTAAAAATGGTTCCTACTGCTACTATGTCAGATGCGCGACGTAAATAGTTAGAGTGGGGGGAATGCCTTGGCCCAAAACAGGCGCAACTCGCTACCATGCACAGTTTGGACTTCTCAGACAAAGGTCGTGCATCTCAGAGAGTTGGTTGTCTGATGGGTCAATGGACGCTTTACAACGCAATCATAAGTATTGCATTTATGTTTCAAGGTGCGTGGAGGTCTAGTACCCGAAGCGACACCTAGGCTAGCCCCTAGAGTCTTAACTCTTAAGATGTAAACTCTTAACTTAATTGTTGTACTTTTAAATAAATACCGATTTTTTACCCGCATTTACGCTAGCTGCGATCTCAGCTCTCTTTATCTATTGATTTATTTTTAGTATAAGTTAAATAAAAACGTTTTTAATTAAGTAGTCATCCTTTTTCTTGAAAATAGCTATTTGGAAATTTATTGATTAAAAATGATTAGAATTAATTATGGTCCTACGACAAACGCAGGAGTCCCAAACGTCGGAGTGGAAAAACGTCAGAGTCGACACTTAACCTAACCTAACCTAACCTAACCATCTTATTGGTTTTTTAAATGCCTAACCCCTGCGGGGGCTGATTTGTTCATTCATATTTTAACCTAACCTAATCTGTATAGAAATACTTAATAAAATTAATATTTTACCACTTCGACGTTTGTCCACTTCGACGTTTGGGACTCCTGCGTTTGTCCTGGAACCTTAATTATTAATTATTTATATATTACACATTATGATAATTAAATAAGAATTTATATTAGATAAAGAAACTATAATAAAAGTACAATTTTTAAATAGATAGAAATCAACCTAATGAAATAATTTTGATTTTTTAACATTGTGCCATTTCGTCTGAAATTCTAATAGATAATTGCAAATATCACAATTTTCAATATTATTAAGTTTCAAAATGACCTGGCGTTTTTTTCATATTTATGCACTATGCCCAGCTCTCTCAGAAGAACAAGCTCTAATCATAGATAAGCTTTACTTTGTTAAATACTTTAAAATAATGGATATAAAATATGTGGATATTGTGTTAGATTCACGCATATACTGATAATATGCGAGTTCCAGCTTGCTAATACAATGATGATAACCACCATTTACCCTCTGTGACCCTTTGACCGATCCCGTCTCTCATACTGGAGGAACGAGCTGAACAAACAATTGATGACAAAATTCCCCTGTCATAATATCCACGTATTCTATGTCTATTATTAAAAGAAATTTAAAAAACATTCACAAGTGTAAGTTTTATAACAAAATTCATTAATTTTTTTAACTTCATACTTTTTACATCATAAAAGCAATTAAGGTCGTTTTAATGTCATTAAGTGTTTTTAAAAAGCAGAGCTTTTTAAAACCTAAGACATATATATATATCATTATGGTTAGTTGATGAATTTGCCTAAATTTTAACAATTAAACTGAAGTTTTATAATTTAAGATTTATTGACAATTTTATACTAGTCCCCAAAGTTTTGGAAATACTTTCTCTCAATTATTGAAAACAGTAAAAGTGTCTGACTATGACGTCAGAAAAAATTAACAATTAATTAATGAGAGGCCGCTATATATTTTACCACAGTGAATACTGGCTTCTTATTGGTTAATTGTATTTTTTTCTGACGTCATAGTCAGACACTTTTACTGTTTTCCAATTATTGGCTTACAAACTTTGGTGAATTTTCAAGATCTTGATTTTATTGCAGAAATAGCTGTGTTCAAACTTTTCCACCGATAATTCTAATCTAAAGATGTGTAATTTTGTTTAGGCCGTTTCCTTCAAAATCCAAGTCGGGCACTGAGATTCCCCCCCCCCCTCTTTGTATTTAAAACAAATTGAAATAATTGGGGGAGTAGTTGTGTTTGAGTTTTACTTTAGATCACAAGTTAGGTTATGTTATACTGGGCACAGGGTACCCAACAACACTCTTTTTTCAAATTTAATTTTTAAAATTATTTGCTATGCACTTTGAGGGAAATCACCTTTGTCAATTACAATAAGTGGTTTACATTAATTTATCATCTATGCAAATTATAATAATCTACTTGTCTTTTTTCGCCTAAATATTTTTTTTGCTATGTATTGTAATAAAATTTTATGTTAATATTAATATTATACAGAACTAAGACAATAGCCGAAAAATAGATGTATAACCCAATAATAATATCCAAATTACCCCTTTTGTATAATAACATTAGTGGTTGAAACGTTTGGACACTCTACTTAATGTCCCAAACGTTGTTAAGCAATCGAATTAGGAGACGTTACTATAAAACTTTGGGGACTGCTGTATAAACGCACTGTTTTTATATATTGTTATATTACAATAAAAGTTTAATAAAAACTCTCTTTTTAATTCACTGAAAACAATTTATTTAATAATAACAAATTCAAATAAAATAATTTAACTAATCTAGAAATTAAATTCATAAGAAAATTAATGTTTAAATGAAGATAATCGTTAAAGTAAAAAAAAAATTAAACTAGGTAGAAAGAAATTTCATTCTGGAATAGTTATTTATCGAATCGTATTATAGACAACTTTTCGTAGATATTAGAATGAAAAATTTTAAGATTTATAATATTTACGTTAGCCCCGAGGTGCCGAAGGCCCGGGCTAACAAAACTGCTATTAATTTTATGCCTTTTATTTTAATATTCATGAAAAATTTTTGTAATTCGTTGCTATACATTTTTTAAAGTAACTTGTAACATATAGACATTTGTAAACATATGACAAATCATCTTATTTCATGCAAATTAAAAGCCTGCTGACTGCTAAACGGCTGGCTAAAAATATTTAAAATAATCTGTGTATGATAATTGAAAAACTACTTATTATTTGGAGGCCTGGTTTTTATTCTGGTTATAATGAAGAACCAGCCAAGTATGCGCTAAAAAGAATCTCATACTATCAGTTCATTCATTCATTCAGAAGGGGGGGGGGGGTGTATTCAGCCTTCTTGATAAAATACAGGGGTTGGATACACCTTATCTTATCAAGGGGGCTGGATACACCCCTAGTTGTCCACCCCCATTAACAAGGGTCTACATCCCCCTCATTATCTAGCCAATGGGGATGTCAATAAAGCCACCCCCCACTATAAATAATTTACCAATTTAGGGACACTTTTTGACTTTTGAGTGAGTGTGTGGACACCCGCGTAGAAACAGAGAGAAACAGCATAAAGTGCCACCAAAAAATGGAGTCATACAATAAAATGACCAATGATGGCAAGTATAAATTGTAATTGACCAATGGTAAAATTCATACTGGCCTTTCATTGGTCATTTTATTGTATGACGTTATATTTTCGGCTGCACTTTACGCTTTCTAAGACAAAAAAAGGTTGTAGGCCCTCCACCTTTAATTTTAGATTTAAGAAGAAAAAGAAAAGAAAAAAAATATTTTTGAGGGAGGGTTATATTTATTTTCATTGTCGATTTTTCTCAGGACAAAAAACTTTTTAATGCAATAGGAAAGTTGTGAATTAATAGAAAACAAGGATGACAACATCCATAAGTAGCGAAGCACAAAAAATCGTAGATGGGAATACGTACAGGTAGATTTAAAAGGTTTTTACTAAAATCAAGAATAGATTTATTGGATAAAATAAATATGAAACCTTGTTTTATTTTGTATGATGACGATGGTCAAAGTAAATTATATTAAAGATGCTCATAACAATGGGAAAAATTATTTTGATACTGATATCCCATAAAAGTTTGAAAATTAGATCAAAATAAACAAAGATCTTGGGAAATATGTAAAACATATAAAAATAGCCAAAAACCTGATAAAAGGCAGTCTGGCCGCCATGGTTGTTTTCTTAAAACGACAAAATATTTGATTTTTAAATCCTTAAAAACTTTAAAAATTTAGAAAATCGGACCATATACACTCAAGATATGGAAAAAAGTGTTAAATATATTTATAAATAGCCTAAAACCTGCCAAAAAGGCAGTCTGGCCGTCATGGTTATTTCCTTTAAAGGCGGGAAATTTAATTTTGATATCTACAACTGAAAAAATTTTGAAAATCGGACTATAAACACTGAAGATATGGAGAAAAATGTTAAAAATATAAAAAAAAACAGCCTAAAACCTGCTGAAAAGGCAGTCTGGCCGTCATGGTTGTCTTCTTTAAAAGACGGGAAATTTAATTTTGATATCTATAACTGAAAAAATTTTGAAAATCGGACCATACACTGAAGATATGGAGAAAAATGTGAAAAATATAAAAATAGCCTAAAACCTGCTAAAAAGGCAGTCTGGCCTTCATGATTGTTTCTTTAAACGACAGGAAATTTAATTTTGATATCTGTAACTGAAAAAATTTTGAAAATCGGACCATAAACACTGAAGATATGGAGAAAAATGTGAAAAATATAAAAATAGCCTAAAACCTGCTAAAAATCGGTCCGACCGCAAATGATGTTTTATAGTCAATTGTGCTCCTTAATAATGGGAATGTTGACAAAAAATTTCAGCATTCTATCTTTTATAGGAGCTGAGTAAATCCCATTTCCCCCATAGCGTTACGGACTGACGGACTGACGGACTGACTGACTGACTGACTGACTGACTGACTGACGGACGGACAAAGTGAATTATAGAGTAGCTTCGCTACTAAAAAGACACAAGAATAGCAAAAGAACCTATTAATGTTAAGAAACTATTGTTTTTTACATAGCACATTTTTCAAATAACTATTTAACAATTATTAAGATTAAAATAAGAAAGTCTAAATTTAAGATTTGGACAGCTTTTCAGTCGTTTAAATAATAAGTAATAGATTCCACAAATTAAGCTGTACAAACCTTAGAAATTGAATTAAACATAAAATCCATTGCATAGTTAAGAAAACTTTTAGTGGTAATAATGTTCTTAAAAAGTTACAGTATTTGTGAGGGTTAGGTTTGGTTAGTGTAGGTGCTCTTGAAATGAAGCCACAGTGTTTGTTAAGTTAGGTTAATATGGGGTGCAGGAAACCTCTGTTTGTTAGGTTAGGTTAATATGGGGTGCAGGAAACCTCTGTTTGTTAGGTTAGGTTAATATGGGGTGCAGGAAACCTCTGATTGTTAGGTTAGGTTAATATGGGGTGCAGGAAACCTTTGTTTGTTAGGTTAGGTTAATATGGGGTGCAGGAAACCTCTGATGTATCTCTGAGTTCATTATTAAACACCTCAGAGTTACCTCATGAGATTACATGCTAGAATAACACACATACTCAATAATTCTATTGATGAAAAACATCCTAGTAAAAAATTATCATGTCTGTAGGGGCACATAAGTTGGAGTGGAGTGGAAGGAGTCGACTCTCCCCCCCCCCCCTCTACTTTCATTTTATTTTTATAAAGAAATGTAAAAAAAAATATGCTGGGTGGGTAAATTTTTTTCTATGGGCAATTTCTCTTTGGAGGATGGTGGTTTCCTTCCCCAAAATAATTATAAACCTTCTCCGACATATGAGAAGCTACGATGTAAATGAGAACCATATCGTTTCAGAAGTTAGAGAGATCTTTCGGTACACACAGATAGACATACTGTTACTTTTATATAAGGATTATTAATTTCAGCAAAAATCCACAACCAAATAAATTCATCGATTATTCAAAACCATTACCAAGAAAAAATATAAACAAAGATATATTTTCATTACCGTTGTTTTGTAGAAAGGTTCTTTGATTTCTGATTTTCATTTTGGTATCATTGTCTTAACACACTGTATGGCTTTGTCTTTGCAGGTCTTTTTATTTGCTTTGCAATTGTCTCTGTAGAAGGCTGTTGTAGATTTTTAATAAAGGACTTTTTAACTAAAACAGTGGCTAGCTGAAGGATGCGACAGCCGTTTGGCGTTTGTAGCCAATTTCCGATGATAGTGGCTAGCGGATGGTATACCAGATGATAACCCAGGATAATTAACAACAAATCCCAGAATTACCAGCTGATATTTTCACCAACTAACCAAAAAAATCCACCAACCACCTAAAGTGAAAATCTTCAAAACATTTATCAAAAATATCCTAAAACCACTTTAATAGTTATTTATCGCATCGTAACCTTGACAGTTTTCCGTGGATATTAAAACAGAAAATTAGAAGATTAAACCCATTTTATATAGTATATATGTTATTAATGGTCACCATCCAAGAGGTTGGATGGGGGGTTGCATTCAGACCCACATTTTTTATTTTAGTTTTAAAAAGAAAAAAAGGAAGGGTAATTTTTTCTGGAGGCGATTTCTCTCGGGAGGGTGTTGGTGCCTTTCTCACAAAATAGTTATAAACCTTCCAAAGACCTACGAAAAGCTGTAAAGGTGAACCATATCGGTTCAGCGTTTACAGAGATCCTTCGGTACAGACAGACACAAATCTTGCCACTTTTATGTAAGGATTTAATTTTTAGTTCCACCAAATAACATTTATGATAATATACAAAAAGAAAATTGTTATAAAATATCTTTGAGATTCTCTGTTATTAAACTGTTTTCTTTTATTAGTATTTTAATAAAGTTTTAATAGATGATCTCCTCATTAAGAGCCCTTATATCTAGTATTACAAGAGTTTTATTTTTTTAATTATCACATAATATTTTAGTTGCTGCGCTCATAGCATCTAGGAGCTTAGAATTTAAAGTAGTAAGGAAAATAGCCTAAAATTAAAATCATATAATAATAAAAAATCTAAAACTAATGATCTATAAGAAGCTTCCAAAAATGAAGAAATTATAAATCACTGGAGGGAGGGGACATTACACTAGTCCCCAAAGTTTTATACTACTGTTTAATATTCGTTAGCTCAACATTTTTTAGGACTTTAATTGAATTTTGATTGGTTATTTCATTAAGAGTGTCTAATATACAGGGTAAATTTGTAAATCATTATTGGGAATGTACTTCAATCTATAGGCCATTGTCTTATCCCTTTAGATCCCTGAATATATATAGTGATAAACAAAAACATTATTTAAAAGAGTATATTACAGGAACTTAAAACTTTACTTGAATTCAACTATTTGTTGTTCATTATCTCAGTAACATCTCCTGTCTTTTGTAAGAACTTTTGCTCTCATTCTCTTAAATTCTTCAGATCTGAAAAAAATGAAGATTGTTAACAAAATATGTTTTTTTTTTATTTTCAAAAAAACATTGATTTTGAAAACAACAATAATAAAAAGATTCAATAGAAGCAAAGCAATCAATTAGAGAATTGTCTTAAACTAGCGGGTACGCCCCTAGAGACCTCTTGTTGGGTGTTTCTTAACCTACGTACCGTGGTGTTTGGACAGAAAAAGAAAGATTTGGCGCATATCAGTTATCCTTTGCTGTTAAACATGACGTTAAAGTGTCATGGACAGTAGCCTCGCCTGTTTTAGGTAATTGACGTGGTATACAGAAAACCCAATGCAAAAATAATTCCACACATCTCCTAAAGAACATAAATTGATTGTGTGTTTTGCCATTAATTTTCCATAAAGCATTCCATATTAGAAATCAACTTATATATAAAAATAAAAAAATAGTATAAATAGAATTTGTAAAGAATGTTCATAAAAATATTCGCAATATATTTTATAGTTGTAAAACGATGGAAAAATGCAGCTGACCGCAGCTAAGTATCTGGAAAATATTAGCTTTTTTGGATGCAGGTCAGCTGACCGCACCTGTATCCAAAACTCAACCGCAGCAAAATCCACAGTCGATATAAGTCCGGTAGAAACAGAACCCTTACTTCAAAACTCTATAATATGCAGCTGCATTGACCGACAGCCGCAGCTAAGCCATCGAAAAATCTATATTGATCTTAATTCTTTTTACTCAAAATAATATTATTAATATTGCCATTTCTGCTTTTTTGTTTGACATAATTGTTTAGTAAAATTACGGTTAATTTTGACATGCTAGAATTGTACTGTCAATTTCAAACTTTGCAATACTTTAAAAGTTAAGTACGATTAAGAAAGCGTAACAGCTCTATAATCGTTACCAGAAAATTCGTACGTCCATTCAAAATATGCTGATTTTTAGCTTTGACATTTTTAAAGATATAATTATAATTATCTTAAGCATCTGATTTTTGGAATAATGATTCATAGAACAAGGTAAAAAATTATAAGCGAAGCATCTCTATAACCAAGTCCTAAACTTACAAGTATGTCCTTAAATAGAATCCTGAATTAACGCAATTTTTCAAGTTTATACTATTTTGGTAATACTTCTCAATTAATATATGGATTTTTAAATTTTGACACTCTACAAGAGTTATTATTCGTTTGTCCTTTCATCTGATTTTAGAGGTTCGCTTTTTTGAATGTTGTCATCCTTGTTTTCTATTGTGTATATAATATTTTTTGTAAACGTTTAAACTAAACCTTTAGCACAAGACGACAGAACAAGCATTACTGAACAAAAAGTTTTAATAATATAAAACAATTCTATCAAAGAAATAAAGAAACGTTCTTGATTAAGAAGAGTATTAAAATGAACTGAATATCATAGAATTGGTAGTTTAGCTTTGTATTGAAATCAATATATATTATGTATATAAATAGTAGGTCAGGTTAAATCTTAACATTCACTGCAAAAAAAAACATGAAAATTATGAAAAGTATTTCTGTAATATCTGCTTTAGTTAACAAAATATATATATAAGGAACTCGCTAAACTCTGAACCGATCCGGTCCGGATCCAGGGGAGGTTTATAACTATTTTAATAGAGGGTACCACAATCCTCCCAAGAGAAATCTCCCCTAAAAAAATACCCTTCCCCCAAAAAAACAAAAACAAATTGGGTTATGGAATTCAACTCCCCTCTCCGACACAACCCAATCTTTCCTGATTTTGTATAATTTTTGAGGAACACGATTCCAGTGACGTCATATTTTTCTTTCCCGAAAAAGGGAAGGGGGGAAGAAAATCTCTTCAAAAGAGATGGGGAAAACCCCCTTTTCTCCCATCTATTTTTTTCTTCCCCCTTCCCTTTTTCGGGAAAGAAAAATATGACGTCACTGGAATCGTGTTCCTCAAAAATTATACAAAGTCGGGAAAGATTGGGTTGTGTCCCCTCTCCTCAATTGCTTCTAAGGGCCTATAGAACCTTACTTTAAAAAAATTAAAGTAATGCAAATCACCAAACATTTTAATTAAGAATGAAAAAACAACAGCCCCCCCCCCTCAAGACTAAAAATTAAGAAGAACTGTCTTCCGTTACCCATCCCACTGGTGAAACAACCCTCCTTAAAATCATAAAAAGCAAATACATTTTTTAGAGTTGATGATTTTAAAGCTGAAAGTCAGAGATAGAGGGGACAATGGACTGTTAGTGTTTAATACCCTAGTCCCCAAAGTTTTATAATGACGTTTTCTTATTCATTGGCTTAACAACTTTGGGGACTTTAGTAAATTTTGGTTGGTTGTTTCATTCAGTTGAGTATTCACACGTTCCAAGCACTCATTTTAATTTACAGAAGGAGTAATTTTGTGTATCATCATTGGGGATGTACATTAATATATCGGCTATTGTCTTATCCCTTTAGAACCCTGGCTAATAGTAGTATGCACTGCACTTTTTTTATGCATTCACAAAATTCAACAATCCATTGATATTTGACACCGCTTTTTCTAATACTTTATATAGGAAGGGATAGTTCTATTGAAAATACTTCATTTTGAATAGTTCGTTATTTTTTATCCGTTGTTATATAGATAATTTTCTTCGAATATTAAAATAAAATCATAAAATTAATATAAGTTTTGCAGGCATTCTTCAGCCTCTCAGGGCCAAAAAAATGGTTTTAATCCTTAATTTTTATTTTAATATCTGCGTAAAACTGTCTATAATACGATGGGATAAATGACTATTATAAGAAATAAGTAGACCATCTACAATCTACATAACAGTTAAGTATTTAGAACAAGGATGAAAACATTCATATTTGGAATATAAAATTAATAAGAACAGCCCAACAGAAAGAATTGGAACAAGGATGACAACATCCATAAAAGCGAAGCACTGAAACGGTAGGACAAACGGACATTAACACTTGTATGCTATCTGAACTGAATAATCAGAATTTAAAAGTATTAGAGTCGAAGCAAAATTGTAAGTAAATTTGTTGAAAAAACTGCTTGAAGCAGGATAATGTTTATGGACATACTTACATTTTTGGACTTGATTATAGAGCTGCTTCGCTTATAATATTGTTCGTTGTTGTCCCAGGAATCAATATACCAAAAATCAGATCAAACGGATAATTAGAACACTTGAAAATTTGTTGTTAAAAAAGTAGAAAAATTAACATTTTTAAAATGGACGTACGGACATTCTGGTAATGATTATAGAGTTGCTACGCTTTCTAAATCGTGCCCAACTACTACAGGAATCATCATGCAAAGTTTGAAATCGATAGGACAATTCTAACATGCCTAAATTAACGAATAAAAGCTATCTATCTCGGACGGACGTACGGACGGACGTACGGACGGACGGACCGACCCTAATTATAGAAAAGCTTCGCTTTTAAAAAAAGAAGATGAAAAGTGAAGATGTTCGGTTGTTATATGAATCCATCCACAAAATTTCAGCTGTTTATCTTTGATAACAGTTGATAAAAGACATTATATATTTAAGAATTAGAAATAGTTCCAGAACTTTTAAATATATACTAGCGGCTGCGCCCAAGCATCTAGGGGCTCAATATTTGGAAATATGGAAGGGCAGAAAAATAGCCTAAAACCATACCTATAAAAATAAAATAGCCATATAGGTTCAGTGGTCAATTAGATCCTTCGCTACAGACAAAAATGCTTACTACTTTATATATTAGAATATATATCAGAAAAATATCATTTCAATTCACATCAATTTAAACAAATTGGTTTCTAACCGTGAAGAAAATCAAAGTTCTGCATTGATTAATAAAACTGGTAATATGAAATAAAAAGTGTATACTCGTTTCTTATATTAACCTACAAGTGTTAAAAAGAATATTTTCGTATCTGTGGGCAATTGTAAAAAAAGTAAGGAATATGAAAATAGTTTTTTTTAATAAAATTCTCAAAGTTATTCGTCTATGGCGTTGTTCCTTCCTTGTATAACGCGAAGCTTTTCTGTAATTACAAATCTGTTTAACTTTAAAAAAAGTAGCCTTCATACGTATTCAAGCAAAGAAGTTGTATCAACTTTTTTTTTTATAGCTAGCTGGTTCTTTTAGTAAGTAGTAGATGTAAAATTTTTCATAGAATTCAGATATGCAATCGGTTTTTTTGTAGACCTCTTATTTTTTAAGTAATTTAAGTTTTTTAAAAAAATAATTAAGTCGGTTTTAAGGTACTAAAACGCAACAAAATAAAAGAAGAAAATGGCCAGTAAGAACAAAAATAGTAAGATCTTTAATTTGACACCTTACTTTTAAAATTCTGTTGAGTAATTATTGAAAAAATCTATTTTTTTAACCTCGGTTTAATAAAAACTTTAGACCTAAATATTTTCTCAAACAGACATAAAAAACATGGGTTCATATATACCTTCAGAATCAGAAAAATATTACGAATCCATTGTAAGCAAAATTGAAAAAAATTAAAAAATTAAAAAATTAAAGAAATGGCCAATTATTTTTTTTGTTCAGACAACACTATTGTCTTCCCTTTTTTACCCCCTCTTTACCCCCTCTTTACCCCCTTCCCATTTTTATACTCAATTGAAGAATTAAGACGTTGCCTGTACAATATAATATGATATTTTCATATAATTCCTTTTATTGTAGTTTATATACTATATTGTAAACTTTTTTTTTCAATTTTGCTTACAATGGATTCGTAATATTTTTCTGATTCTGAAGGTATATATGAACCCATATTTTTTTATTTGTGAAATAATAAAATTAAGTTCAAAGTTTTTATTCTCGTGGGTTAAAAAAAATCGATTTTTTCAATAATTACCTGACAGAATTGAAAAAGTAAGGTGTCAAATTAAAGATCTTACTATTTTTGTTCATAATGACCATTTTCTTTCTTTTTTTTGTTGCATTTTAGTACCTTAAAATCGACTTAATTTTTTTTTTAAAACTTAAATTACTTAAAAAATAAGAGGTCTACAAAAAAACCGATTGCATATCTGAATTCTATGAAAAATTTTACATCTACTACTTACTAAAAGAACCGGCTAGCTATAAATAAAATAGTTGATACACCTTCTTTACATAAATGAATACAAATAATATTCTGCTTATTTAGTTCTCAAAAAGTGTTAATGTTCATTTGTACTTCATTCTGATTTTCATGGATGTTGTCATACTTGTTTTCTATTTACTAAGTATATTTGCGATAACTTTTATTTAATGAAATCTTCCAATTTTTAACCTGTACAAAACGGGCTGCTTAATTGCTTCAAGATCCATGTCAGATCTATATAGGAAATAAATGTCTATAAACGAGCTCAAGTTTTCCAAGGAATATTCGTTAAAAACTTATAGTGCTCCAATAATCCATAATAAACTCTCATTGCCCAGAACGATAAGACCCATTATTTCACTTTATTAAAAATAAATTCATTTTTTTTATTTCATGTTGCTATTTACATTATAATGAAGTATTTAATTTCTAATCATAAAAAAGAAAATTTAAATTTATAATATAATAAATTTAAGAAAACTCTGTTTTAAAAGAATTCGATTGTGGCGACACTTTGTGTGTTCAAATATTGAACTAAAATTGTAATCATATAATAAACCCTTTGGTGATGGTAATGTAAAGAAAAAAATATAATTTAAAAGATCTTTTTAAGATCATTTAAATTATTAAATATTTACTTCCGTTTAAATAGTAATACCGGGTGAGGAATATAGATTTATTGAGAAATATAAATGCATATAGAAAACTAGCCAATAGGGAGATAGTTATATCGAGCCAACTCTAGTATTAATATAATGATGAAAATACATAATACAAAGTTTTTTTCTGATAAATCTATTGAAAATTTGTTGTATAGAGTGAGTGACTAATTAATTTATCTTTAGTGTAAAAAAACTAAATTGTTTAGAAATATTGATTTTTTATTATTCAATAAATTCTAGATTTTTTTTTGTATTTTATCCTCTTCAAGGACTATTATTTCTAATATTGTAAAATTTATTTCAAAAGCGGAGCATTGTAACAAATATTTAAGGGTATGACGATTCCTGTAACAATTAGGTTAGATTGAAAAGCGCAGGAAGTCATAACATCCATTTAAAATATGCTGATTTTTTAACGTTCTCGAAATTCTTTTTTGTATAATATAATTATCCTAGATTTTTCTGATTTTTTGGAACAATTTCCTAGGAAAACAAGGTTTAATGGCATAAGCGAAGCATCTTTATAATAAAGTCCTAAAATGTGCTTAAACAAAATACTTTTTTACATACAATTTTGTTTAAACTTGCAAACTTGTTTTTCAATTTTTAAGTTCTTACACTCTACCAGTGATTATGTTCGTTTGTCCTGCTGTCTGATTTTAGAACTTCGATTTATCTATCTTTAAATAAATATAGACATACAGACAGAAGGGCAGACAGACAGAGTAGCTGTGCTACTTAAAATGAAAATTTAAAAAGTTCACTAATCTACGATCATGATGCCTTACTTTACAATTGAAAAAAAAGTAATAAAATAAAAGATAAGGTCCTTTAAACGAAACTAGTATATTCAAATTGACTAAATAATAACTATCAAAAAAAAATCAGGTAGGGTGAGGACATTAGCAGGGAGTAAGGACAATGGATCGAATATTCAATTTTTAAGAGTCTCAGACTTTGGGTACTGGCTTAAAGGGAACGTGCACGAATTCAGCAGGTTCTGACTGACTTTGGGTACTAGCGCATCAATGCCCCGCTAACTAGCTGAGTTAGTTTTGAATATGGCAGACAGAAAAGATGGCTGGTTTTAACAAATATTTTTCCCAAGAAAATGTCATTCCATATATAGAAACTCTACTGTGAAATTTATGTATTATACAATCTAAGAACCCCTTGAATTTAGGTTGCAGTTAAAAATATATGAAAAGGGTTGATGAAGTTCTAAACACGATTTTTCTAGTGATTAATTACAGAATGTTTACTACATTGTGATGTATTGGTAATTTAATTTTCAATTGAATGATTTTTTCTTAGAACTAATTTTGTTCTAAATTATATTACCATGATCCCCTTACAAGTTTGGTCAAATTTTTTTTGGATAAATCTGGTTTTCATTGCTTTTCAGCGAAAACTCTTAAATTGAATTAATTGCCCATTGTCCCCTCCCTTACTCCCTGGGACTATAAATTATGTTGGTACCTAAAATTTGATGGCCTGCAAACTCTTTGGATACTTTTATTAAATTTTGTTTGGTTGGTAAAAAACATTGATTGTCCAAAGTCCAAACATTCGCACGAATTATTTATCAACAGAAGGGACTGTATAGAAATCTATCGTCCATTGTCATATCCCTTACCAACTGTAAACGAATGCAACATGAATGCTGTAGTTTAAGTTAATTATTAGCATTAGAAGTTAGGACCTATAAAAAAGCAAATTATGTAATATTTCTTGAATATTGAAACTGTACTCTAAAAGTATTTTTGTCTGTATGTCCTTCTGCCTGTCTGCAATGCAAGCCTGACCCATTTTTTAGTAGCGAAGCTACTTTTTAATTCGAAATGTCCGTCCGTCCGTCTGTCCGTCCGTCTGTCCGTCTGAGACAAAGTGGGGGAAACGTGATTTTCTCGGCAACTATAAAAGATAGAAAGCTAAAAATTCTTGTCAACATTTCTATTAATATTGAGCATACATAAGTATAACACATCTATGTCGTTCAGACCCCTTTTTGGCAGGTTTTTGGCTATTTTAATATTTTTCAGAGACAAACTGGGGAAATGGGATTTACTCAGCGCCTATAAAAGATAGAATGCTGAAATTTTTTGACAACATTCCCATCATTAAGGAGCCCAATTAAGTATAAAACATTAATGGCGGTAAGACCGCTTTTTAGCAGGTTTTAGGCTATTTTTATATTTTTCACATTTTTCTCAATATCTTCAGTGTTTATAGTCCGATTTTCAAAATCTTTTCATTTATAGATATCAAAATTAAATTTCCCGTCGTTTAAAGAAAACAACCATGACGGCCAGACTGCCTTTTTGCAGGTTTTTGGCTATTTTTAAATTTTTCAAGTATTTTCCTTATCTCTGATGTATATGGTCCGATTTTCCAAACTTTTAATGTTAAGGATATAAAAATAAAATTTTCTGTCATTTTAAGAAAACAACCATGGCGGTCAGACTGCCTTTTATCAGGTTTTTGGCTATTTTTATATTCTATATTTCCCCATATCTTTGGTGTTTTTGGTCCAATTTTCAACTTTTTTGGGATATCAGTATCAAAATAATTTTCTCATTCTTGATTTTAATAAATATACTTTAAATCTACTTTTACGTAGTCCCATCCACGATTTTTTTGTGCTTTGCTACTTATGGATGTTGTCATCCTTGTTTAAATATTGCGCCCTAATTTCAAGATTAATATCCGTTGGATTAGAACCAGTTTTTTAGCCATATTAAAAAATCATGGGCATAATCCTCTTTAAATTTGTTTAGAATGTTTCCTATATACTTTTATATCATTCACTGGAAAGTAAACTAAAACTGAGCTGAATTAAAAAGCCATAAAATTGTTATCGGACTTAATAACTCTGTATTAAGCCTTAACTTTATTGAAAAAAGAGATAGTATTCTGAAAAATAATGATTCATAAGAAGTTTAGTATAACTGTTTCTAACTTTGACAACAAATTTTTTATGATAATATTATCCTATTTATATGATTTCTTCATGGCAAGGATTCATTGAACAACAAGATACATTATGTTAAACGAATTAAGCATCTTTGTAATCAAGTCCTAAAAAAATGTAAGTATATCTTTAAACAGAATCCTGTAAAATGCAATTTTACAATTTGTTAAGACTTTTAAATTAATATTCTACTTATTTAGTTCTAACAATCTCCCAGCGTTGAAATTTCAATTCGCTTTTTGGATGATTTCATTCTTATTGAATTTTTTACATTTATTTTCTATAAATAACTAATTTTTAATATACTAATCTTATGATTTATACCTATCAATTTTACATAATTATTTATTTTGGTTTGATGTTTATAAAAAAAGGTAAGACTTATTAGGCTTCTTATAATTTTAAATTTATATTAATAAAGTTATCTATACTATAAATTAAAGCAATATGGCTTTTTGTCTGTAGCTTAAGATTTCGATAACTACTGTACCACTTGAGTTCTCTATTTTAAGAACCAAGGATGGTTTTAGGCTATTTCAATTTTAAATTTAAGTCTTAGGATTTTTAAGGTTATTTTTCTGCCCCCTCTCTAGCCCTTTAAATATAGAGACTCTTGTTACAAGGGGCGCAGTAGCCAGTATTTGTATTAATTTCAATTACCTAGTAAGGGCGATGCTGTTTTCCATGACACGTTAACGTCATGTCTAACAACCCAGAATAACTTAGGAACCCAATATTTCCTTTTTCTGTCTTACACTTAACAGAAAACTTACTCATTGATTGAACAACCCTTGATGGGAAGTTCTAACTTTGCATGGTAATGAGTTGCGCCTGTTTTTGGCTGAGGCATCATTCACTCTCCTACAATTAATGTTGCGGATCTGACATAGCAGTATTAGGAACCCTTTTTAAAGTTATAACGAAGAGTTGAGTCGAGATCCGAACTCACCACCTCCCCGACGACTAGAGAATGCACTAAAGAAAAAGCAACGGTCGTGGGTATCTATTTTTTACTAGGACAAGTAATGTCCATAAATAGTCACTATAAAGGTAAGTAATAGAGTTTACCCATTTATTTATTTGCTATTAATATTTAAGCACAGATATTACATTGACATCTAAAGAGAGCAATCATACTCGAAACAATTTAAAATGTGTCAATAAATATTTTTAATTCATATTTTGTTTGTGATTTAACCTCTCATTTATAAATTATATATATAGGAGGCTTATGATTAAAAGGCAAAAAAATTGGTGGATTCAGTGGCGTGCACAGGCTTTCTTAAATAGAAAAAAAGGAGAAGGCAGGCTGATAAGTCGTCAATTCACTTTTTAGTCAAGTTCAGAAAAAGTAAAAATATTAATTAGAGTATTTTTTCTAGAGCGATTTTTCTTAGAAGGATGGAGCTACCCTTTACCAAATTAATTATAAACCATCTCTGGACCTATACGAAGCTTCACTGTAAAGGAGATAGCGAGATCGGAAGTTACAGACAGACACACATCCTATTATTTTCATATAAGGATTTGAAGTTCTGTCAATTATGAATAAATGGTAGAACGAGCAAAAATATACTAAACAATAAAATAGTTTTAATTAGTAAATGGAAATTACAATTATAATAAACAATAATTTGATTGTTAAAAACAGTTCTCATATTTTAAAATGATATGAATGAGGGGTTTCTTTGTTTCCTAGTCACTATTTTGAGTGAAAGCACCAAACTATAATCATATACAATATAATTTTAAATGTAACATATACAATTCAAAACTGGTTATAAAACAACTCAAAATTGAATAGGTAGAACTATGTATATAGTAAGATAGAAAGTGCTCATTAAAAAGATTTACACCAATGCAATGGTAAGATAAGTATACCTACAAAACAAATACCAACTTTTTATATATAATGATCAAAACAAACTGAATTAATAGTTTAAGAAAGGAAAAATATTTTCACATTCAAACAATATCATTAGTTATTCATCGCATCGTATTAAAGACAGCTTGCCGCGGATATTAAATGAAAAATTATAAGATTAGAACCAGTTTTGTTATCCTCGAGGTGTCCAAGACTCGGGCTAACAAAACTGATATAAATTTAATGATTGTTATTTTAATATACGTGAAAAATTGTCTGTAATTCAATGCTATACATATTTTTTCAATATGGAAGAAATCCGAATCTAATCCAGTGGATATTAATCGGTTTCAAAGCCATACTAGATAAATAATTACTAATATACTACCCACCTTTTAATTTACTGTAGATGTTAATTGTATGAGTGTGGATTGATAAGTAAAATTATAAAAATTATCCAAATATAGGAGCACTACAGCTATCTAACATAAAAAGAGTAAAGATTTTGAGAGATCATACTTTTCAAAGTGTTTTCTCATAACAGTATTTTTTACATAGCAATAAAGAGTCTATATCAATACATACACGAGATTTATACTAAAAAATAGAGCATATTAACTATCTATGAGCTTTTTATAAGATTTTCTATACTATTACTGTATACAAGTTTACTGTTAACTTTTTTTCTAAAAATATGCGTACTAAACTCGTTGTTGCTACGCTAATTATAGATATAAATGTGGTAATTTTTAAGGTACAATACTACATATGTATTTTATTTGCCTTTTTAAAAGATCTGTAATATCAACTATGTTGTATGGACACCTTTTTTTTGAATAGGGTAATATTTAGAGACTAGGGAAAATTTAGGACATCGGAGCCATTAGAGAGGGGGGGGGGGTGGAGGTGGTCTTAGGGTGTTTTAACAGGTGTTTACAAGGTTAATAAAAGTGCTGGGGGGGGGGGAGGGGGATGGTGAATCAGTGAATTAAAAAATTAGGGAGGTGGAAATATTTTCAAAAAAAAAATTAAATAGGTAACCTTTTTTAAAATAACAAAAATTGTTAGTTTCTAAAACCCGTTCCCCATATTTATTTACATTTTAAAAATTTTAAAAATATTTTTATAAAAGGAGTTTTGCACCCTCCCCGCCTAAAACCCTCCTAGGACAATGAATAAACTTTAAAAATGTGGAATGAGCCGTTTATGAGATAATTCAGTACATATAAACAAACACACATACATCTTACTACTTTACATATTAGTACTTATGATTAAAGCAGCTACTCTCATCTCTCTTCTGTTTCTTTTTTCTGTGATTATTTGTCCTTAGCCCTGGTAGGTACTTCAATAGGGATTTTTAGAGCAATGGACATTAAATAAGGACAGGTGTGAGAGAGAGAGATAGAGGGAGATAGGGAGAGAGACAGAGAGAGATAGAGAGAGAGAGAGAGAGAGATAGAGGGAGATAGGGAGAGAGACAGAGAATGATAGAGAGAGATAGAGAGAGATAGAGAGACAGAGAGGGAGAGAGGGAAATAGAGAGAGAGAGAGAGATTGGAAGAGAGGTATAAAGAAAGGTAGATGGTATTAACAATGTGAAATGAGAGTAAACTAAAATTAAAATGAAGTGTGGGGAGAGGGGGGGGGGGATCGAATAAAAATTAAGAGATGAAATTTTGATCTGTACCTCTCAGAGAAAAATAAAATAGAACACAAAACAGCTAATTTTCCATCATTATGCTTCTGAACCACAGATGATATATTTTTCTTTTATCAAAATCGTAAAATAAACTAGTAGTAAACCACACTTGAATCTAAACCCTTAATTTAAAAAAAAAGTTTTTAAAAATGAGGAGGCATTATTTCGTTACATACAGACAGATAGTAATTCATTTGTATTTAGATAAAAATACTAAGTAACTTCAATTATCTTGCTGCTTCATGGGAACACCAACCACAGAGGCTAAAAACGCTGGCTGGTTATCCGTTGGTTGTCATGAGGATTTTAACACAATGTAAACAAATAAATCTAAACAAGGAAATTAAAATCCATAGCAAAATATCTTATCTTTGCCAAGGGTTTAGAAATAGAGATAATCAGATATAGTTTCTTAATCAGCCAATAGTCGAACAGTGGAGGTACATTCCAGACATGTCATATCAATGAATTATCTATCAATTACCAGATACGAGCGAGTAACAACCAACAGACAACCAACTCTTTGATTGCACGACCTTACATGGAAATTCTAACTGTAAATGATAATAAGTTGCACCTGTTCAAGGCATTCCCACTACTCTGTCTATTAATGTCTTACATTTATATACAACAGTGGAAACCATATCTAACGTCTCTAGATGTGATGCCAAGCTGAGCCGAGATTTGAACCTCCCCGACGTCGAGCAAATCAATAAGTGTAAAGTCACGGTCGCGGATTTTCGATGATGAAACAATTCTAGAAACCATAAGCTAACCATCTCTAGAGACTTTATTTCTAAAAATTTATTGTGCTACTAATGCATGGATCTACTGGGATAAGACAATGGCTGATAATTTTATGTGTATCTCCAATGATAATAGACAAAAGTACCCCTTCTGTAGATTACAATTAGTGGTTGAAACGTTTGGACACTTAGCCTAATAAACCAACCAATCAAAATTTTTTAAGTCCCCAAAGTTGAAGAAATGAAATGAATAAGAAAACGTTAATATAAAACTTCGGGTACTAGTGTAATAAACAGTCCATTGTCCTTCCCCTCCTAACTACTAATGGGTATAATCACCCTTGTAAAACTAAAAATTCTTCAATTAAAAATTTAAATATGAAAATTTTTATATATTTTTCTGGCTTAATATTTTATTATACTTTCTTGTGCTAATTGAAATTTGATATCTCTTTACAGCTTTAGAATTTTTTTTAATTATCCATAATAAAATTAAACATAAATATTAGACAAGGGCGTAGCTACCGCAAAATTATAAGCCAACATAGTATTTTCTAAAAAGATCTAAAGGATAAGTCAATTCAGATAAATTGATGTACATCCCCAATGACGATACACAAAATTACTCCTCTGTACTTTAAAATTAGTGGTTAAAACGTTTGAAAACTCAACTTTATGAACAAACCAATCAAAATTCAGTAAAAGTCCCCAAGGTTGTTGGCCAACGAATAAGAAAATCTTATCTTAAAACTTTGGGGACTAGTGTAATAAACTGCCCAATCCCTGGATTATAAACCAACACAGTATATAGGTATGTTCTATCTGTTCTGCTGAATTGGGGTGAAACATGGCTTATGAACACAGCAGTGGTCTCCAAGTTACAGACATATGTCAATTCTCTCTCTGTCTGAAGCTTAAGATCTCAGTAACCACTGAACCGATTGAGCTATACTCTTCAGGGAATATACCAAATGGTCCTGTGATGGTTTTAAGCTATTTTCTTTGGGGGTGGGACACCCCCAACCCCCCTAAAAAATGAAAAATACCCCCCCCCCAAAAAAAAAGTTTTTATTTAAAAACTAAAATTTAAAAGGGGGGGGTCGTCTACCCCCCCCCCCCCGCCAAAAAAAAAAATTTCCTCCCCTACCCAAATTTTTTTATATTTGTATTTTGAAATTTAGATAAAACAAAAATAGGTTGATCAAACCTCTTGAGGCAAAGCCCCTAGAGGCTAGGTGCGAAGCCGCTAGTATAGGATAAAATATGATGATCTTTAAGATCGCAATCAGACATGAAACTGGCAATAATACAGAGAAAATGGAGATGGTTGGGGCACACTCAAAGGATCGAAAGGACATAATAATTTTAACTAATAAAGCCTTGACCTGGAATCCCCAAGGAAAACAAAACAAAAAAGGTAATTAAAGTCGCATAAAACGGCGACTGCTAGTACCTGGTGTCAACTTGTAGAATTGTCATGCTTAATAAGAATGTTAAATAAATAAATAAAAAATTGGATATTGAAATTTTCTTCTTATTTTAAATTTATTCATAAAATTTAAAGAAAAAGGTAGCAGTGTATATTGATTTGACCAAATGAAAACAGGGATAATAATAAAAATAATTTAAACTAAAGAAAAGCCAAACAGACGAATGGACATTAAAAATACATTTTCCAGGAAAAAGGTTTAGCCAACAAGCAAAATAAATCTAAAATAATATAGGTGGATATGTCGACAATTCTACTATGTGTTGTCCCCCAACGACAGCTGAAAATCACGTATAGGTTTTGTGATTTTAAAAAAAAATCGTTGTTGGTATAAGCTGACATTTTAATGCTTAAGAAAATCTTCACAAACAGAAGTAGTACGAAAAAATCAACATGTTTAAAATTGACGAACGGATATTCTGGTAGTGATTATAGAGTTGTTACGCTTTCAAAATCGTACCTAAATATTACAGGAATCACCATACAAATTTTGAAATCGATAGGACAATTCTAACATGCCTAAATTAACGAAAAAGCTATCCGCTACGGACGGACCGACCCTAATTATAGAAAAGCTTCGCTTTTAAAAAGTAGGATGAAGAGTATAGTAGTTTTTTTAGAAGAGGTAAAATTAGGGTCAAAGTTACTTACCCCCATTTATTCCTGATATTTATAATCATATTTCACAGTATAGTATGCCTTCGAATCCGATTGATATCTGCTATCTTAGAACTGGTTATTAGCCACACTGAAAAATCATGTATAGACTCGTATTTTCTACGAATAATAAAATTTTAAATCATAATTTTACATTTTAATATCATTATTGAATACGAAAAATAATTAGTCTGATATTTAATTTGAATATTAACACTTGTTCAAGGATATACTTACATACTTTAAGACTTAATTATAGTGATGTTTCGCTTATATTATTGTACCTTGTTGTCCTAGGAATCATTATTCCAAATATAAGATGAATAGGATATATCTTTTTTACAAAAAATCAGCACCTACGTTCAACGATTATAAAGTTGAAACACATCTAAATTGTACCAATATATTAGAGAAATCATCATAAAATGTTTGAACTAGATAGGACAATTCTTACATGCCTAAATCCACGATAAAAACTATACATTACGAACGTACGGACATACCCTTGCCTAGGATCCGATACAATCCTTATAAAAGGTTAAACTTTAATGAATGCATATGAAAATGTATTAAATAATTAGTTCTTTATAAAAATAGTCTATAAAATAAATAAAACATATTATTACATGAATAGGTAAATTTCTAATCGACAATGAAACGCCTAAAAATGCTGTCTAATATCTTTATTTTGAAAATTTAGAAATGGGTATTTTTAGAATATCTTTAAATTAATTTGTACTTTGATCTCAATTATTAGACTTAATTTTTAAAGGTTTTGTGATTTTTATGAACAATTCAAAATTCGGAGGACATGAACCTTATTTTTAAATAAATGTAAAGGGGCGGGGAGGGGTAGTTTTAAGAATGAATTTATTTTATCTTAGGCAAGGATATAATAGTTTACATTGGCTCCGCAGGGTTAGGGCACCTCATAGGTAGGGCCTATAGGTTAGGAATAACAAAAAAGAACACCCCCTCTCCTTATTTTCAATTTATTTCAAAATTAGGGAGGGGGCGGAGATTTCTGTGCTTCTCAGTCTTTTTGTTGGAAAGAACCGAAAAGTTTTGTACTAAGGCCTTTTCACAAATC
Source organism: Acartia tonsa (assembly GCF_053477335.1). Lineage (NCBI taxonomy): Eukaryota > Metazoa > Arthropoda > Copepoda > Calanoida > Acartiidae > Acartia > Acartia tonsa. The sequence goes on along the minus strand of NC_137268.1, from coordinate 27,665,042 downwards.
GCAAGTGTTGTTTTTTAGATTGTCAAATTATTTTATATTAAACAACATTTGTCTATGACTCTATAAACTTTTTCCCAAGTATATAGATTACATCAATCTGTTTTTTACGGACGTTGTGATCGTATTCATCTTGTATTTTTAAATTAAAATAAAAAAGAAAAATGCAGAATTTTATTTATTAGTTTAAATTTCATGCTATTGGTAACATAATAACATTTCAAACTATATTATAAATTCGAAGTAAGTAGTAAATTTATCGTCCATTGGGGAATCCTTGTATCTTTAAACAAGCATCTTATAGTGCCTGTAAAAAAATGATATCATACAATATAATGACCAATGATAGGCCAGTATACATATGTTGACCAATGGTAAAAAGTATGCTGGCCTATCATTGGTCATTTGTATTGTATGACCGCATTTTTAATAGGCTCTTCATAGTTGCTTCATCTGTGAACTGTATTAAACTTTGTTGTATCCATACTTTGCTCTTACACTCCAGATGGGGAAAGAACGATACCTGAAAAATATATATACAATACAAAGTAAAACGATCTCTGTCCGTCTAAAGCTCAAGATCTCTCTAACCGCTAAACTTATGAGCTGTTAGGGAAAATTATGAATACAAAAAATGGGTTGAACTGACCATACTACCCTTAAGGGTGAAGCGACACACCTAGAGGTTAGTCTTGAAGTATGCTATATTTTGTGGTATTTTTCAATAATTTCAGAGAGAGAGAGAGAGAGAGAGAAGGAAAGAAAGAGAGTACCATGTACCTTGGAGAGTTAAGATATTCTTTAACTCCTTTGAGTTGCTCGAATCTGTCCATAAATGCTTGCAGACCATCAAAACCATCCAAACAACCAGCAAACAATAGTCTGAACAAAATGAATATTATTCTTCAAATAGTAGCACAGACGTCCAAGGTTGGGGATAAAGGGCAGTTTTACAGTTATTCAACCCCTGTTCTCTCTATTCTTTTACTTTAATATTAGTATCATGTATAAAGCAGAGACAATGGTATTTTTATTACACTAGTCCTCAAAGTTTTATATTAACGTTTTCTTATTCGTTGGCTTAACAATTATGTGGACTATATTGATTTTGTTTGGTTGGTTCATTAAGTTGAGTGTCCAAACTTTTCAACCACTAATTTTAATCTACAGTAGGGGTAATCTTGTGTATCTTCATTGGGGATGCACTACATTTTATCGGCCACTGTCCTATCCCTAAATATACAAACCTTGTTTCATCTAGGAATTCCCAGAGAGAGAAGTCAGCAATAGAGAGCTGGTTCTCTACAAACCAATCATTGCTTCCTGAGAATAAGAATAATTATTTCTCGTATTCATTCGAATCCGGTGGATATGAACCGGTTCTCATCCATACGAAAAAACTATGTCTAGCATCATATTATATCCAGATTTCTACGAATATAAAAATGTACAATCAAAAGATTAAAACTAGTTTTTTTTAGCCCCGCGGAAAGCTGTTTATAATACGATGCGAAAAATAACTATTATCGCATTGTAGCATTAACAGCTTTCCGCAGATATGAAATGTACAATTATAAGATTAAAACCAGCTTTTTAGTCCCCGAGATGCCGAAGCCACGGTCTGAACAAACTGGTTTTAATCTTATAATTTTACATTTTATATCTGCGGAAAGCTGTTTATAATGCGATGCGAGAAATAACTATTATCGCATCGTATCATAAACAGCTTTCCGCGGATATAAAAATGTACAATTATAAGATTAAACTTCGGCATCACCAGGCTAACAAGACTGGTTTTCATATAATAATTATACATTTTTCTGTTCGTAGAAAACTGGATAAAATACGATACGATACGTGATATTTCAGTGTGGCTGAGAAAGGGTTCTTATCCACAGGATATTAATCGGTTTTAAAGCCATAGAATAGATGATATAATATATTATTAGGGGATTGTGGGGAAATTTTCACTTAGAATTGTTTGTCAGAATCACATTCCCTTTTCCAGGATCTTGCTAAATACTGAACGGACTAGGTAACGCTTCTCATGGTTCTATGATTTTAAGCTAAAGCTATTTTCTTGGGGGGGGGGGGGGCGAGGGGAGGGGTCCTAATTTCCTATACATACAGAGCCCCAATCCTAGTACCCAATAAAACCTAACATAATATGATCTAAAGTAATAAAAAATTATCCTTCCCCTTTTTTGTACCTTTTTTTTCAAAATAAGAAGGAGAGTTTTTGTCCGTCTTGCTGCCGTATTACCACATTTTGATGCTCAACAATGCAGTTTACGAAAAAACGCTTAAATTAGGGAGAAAAAAAATGACAAAGACTTTCGTTGAATTTTGATTGGTTGGTTCATTAAGTTGACTGTCCAAACGTTTCAATTCTAATTGAAAATTACAATATGGGTATTTTTGTGTATAATCATTAGGGATTTATATCAATATACCATTGTCTTATCCCTTTAGATCCCTACCTAGTTATCCTTGAGGGACTAGAGTCTGTCTGCCTGTCTGTCAGCCTGTCTGTCTGTCTGTCAGCCTGTCTGTCTGCCTGTCAGTCTGTCTGTCCTACCTAGTTTATCCTAGAGGGACTGTCTGTCTGCCTGTCTGTCTGTCTGTCCTACCTAGTTTATCCTGGAGGGACTTGAGTCAGTCTGCCTGTCTGTCTGTCTACCTGCCTGTCTGTCTGCCTGTCTGTCTGCCTGTCTGTCTGCCTGTCTGTCTGCCTGTCTGTCTGCCTGTCTGCCTGTCTGCCTGTCTGTCTGTCCTACCTAGTTTATCCTGGAGGGACTTGAGTCTGTCTGCTAGAGAACCAGACTTGCCAAAACTTCCAGAACCTGCAAAATATTCAAATATGATGAGTAACAATGTTTATTTTGTGCATTTATAAGTCTGTTGGCTTACAAATTATTTTTATTGTTTTGACAGTTAATTGTTTAAGGATCTTGCTAACCGCTGAACCGATATGGTTCTCCTTTACAATATATTTTCTCGTTGGTCCTGAGAAGGTTTATAATTATTTTTCTTAGAATAAAAAAATGAACTTAAATGAATTTAACTTAAAAAATAAAATTGAAATTGGGGTGGGAGGATACGACTTACCCTCCCCCCCTACCCCCTATTAAAAGTTTTATAAACTAACCTGCCAACCATTCAGCTTTAAGGCTTTCAGAGAAGTCAGGACTTAAAACAAAAATGTAATTGAGAGTGATACAATTGTTTTTGAAAGCGCTGAAAAGTGTCATTTATGACGTCATAAAAATACGTCTTAAAATGAGGAATAAGAGGTGAAGTGGGAAAGGAAACCTCTAAAAAATGATGGATATTAACATATTTTTATGACGTCACACATGACACTTTCAAGTGCTTATTTTTTTAGGTGTATCTATAAGTGTCATGGCCCCTCACTGACTTACTCTCTTTTAAATTTCACCAATAATAAAAGTTTAGTACATACTTTCGGTATCATTGAGATTTAATCTAAACAAGGATCACAACATCCATAAAAGCGAAGCTCTGGAACGATATGACAGACGAACATTAACTTTTGTTGAGTGTCAGAACTGAATATACAAAATATGAAAATATAAGGTTTGACAAAATTATACGTAAATATGATGCAAAACTTCTTAAATACAGAATTCTGTTTAAGGACATACTGACAATACTTGATTATAGAGATGCTTCGCTCATAATATTGTACCTTATTGTAATAGGAATCAGTAATAAAAAAATCAGATCAATCGGATGATTTTATCACATAAAAAATTGTTATTAAAAAAGTAAAAAAAATCAACATGTTTAAAATGGACGTACGGACATTCTGGTAATGATTATAGAGTTGCTACGCTTTCTAAATCGTAGCTAACTACTACAGGAATCACCATGCAAAGTTTGAAATCGATAGGACAATTCTAACATGCCTAAATTAACTAATAAAAGCCATCTATCATGGACGCACGGACGGACGGACGGACCGACCCTAATTATAGAAAACTTTGCTTTTAAAAAAGGGGTGGTAAATAACTCATTGCATTTCTGTTTTATGATGTTCCTTTTGATTGGCCATACTTTTTTTTGCTTAGCCCCTCCAAGTATGGATTTATGTATACGTTTGTATGTCTTTGTTCACATGTGTGTAATCAATATAATCTATCTTTATATTAAAGTAACCGGATGTCTATCTGTCTGTCTTTGTGTACCGAAGGATCTCGCGTCCGCTGGTCCGATAAGATTCTCCTTTTCAGTTAAGCTTCTCATAGGACCTAGGAATGTTTATAACTATTTTGGGGGAGGCTAAGAAAAAAATTACCCCATATAATTTTTTCTTTTCTTTTTAAACTATAATTTAAAGTGTAGGGTCGCCCCCCCCCCCTCCTCCATTTACTTCTATGAAAGCTGCTAAAAATAATAAAAGCTTTTGAAATCAATAATATACATATAAATGTAATTACCTGTAACAAAGGCCTGTTGTCATCTAAAATAATAATAATGATATTATTATAAATAATCAGGGAGATAAAGGGATAAGACAATGGCTGATAAATTGATGCAAATCCCCAATAATGAAACCCATAAATACCCCTTCTGTAGATAAAAAATTAGTAGTTGAAACGTTTGAATACTCAACATAATGAATCTACCAATCAAAATTCACGAAGGTCCCCAAAGAGATGGATAATCCCTCATTTTTATGACGTCACATGGTTGATTTTTGAGACACTTTGTTTAGTTACTAAATCTTATGTGGTATTCGGCAGCCGTGAGCCATGTTCTATGGCAACCCTGACCTTGGTTCGGAGAAGGGCCGAGGGCCCTCCCCCGAGTACTGGGGAAGGGGTCAGCCTGACCCCTCCCTATGCTTTAAAATTAATGATAGATTTTGACAGCCTTATTATGGTTAAGCTGTATTGTTTGGTTCCCCCACCCTTTCCAGGGATGGGGGATCATTATTGCCCAATCTGATTATTGTATATGTATTTATATTGATTCTGCTTTAGGATTATTTATTCCAATCTGTGTATTTATTGTTTGTTGTATATAACTTTAGTAAACCTTAGACCCTGAATAAAGTAACACCTGAATAGACTCTGTTTATTATTTAGTGATTGCTAGAGAAGCGTAGCTTCTCTATAATATATGTGTCCACGTCTGTTCGCACTGCCGTAGTCATTTGAACTCGGGTGTCTGCCATTTAACCAAGGCGGATACCACAACTTTTGGTGACAGCTGTGTGAGATTACGGCAAACCACAAGTGTAGAGCAGACGCGCAGCTGAGGCTAAGGTACTCCCAGCAGTGAAACTGGCAAAACTGACACAAGCAACCTGAATTACCCACCCTGGATAGCAAGGTCTAACTCTGTATCCGGCAGTTGTGGAAGCGAAACCTAGCGAAAGACCACGGAGAGTGGCGGAACCCGAGCTGCGGAGAGTAGCGAAATCGGACGAGAGACTGCGGAGAGCAGCGAAACTTGACGAAGAACCGCGAAGAGCGCCGAAATTTAACGGAGGATTGAGCGCTCAAGGGCTGAAACAGGCCTGCGGAAGGGCTGAAACAGGCCAAATAATTGCAAACGGCTGAAAATAGGCCAACATTTACTGCAAAAGATAGCAGGATCCGAACCCACAGCGCTGCAGGACGGGACATTCCCTGCCGCCACCAATCGGATTTGGACCCACGGCGCTGCAGGACGGGACATTCCCTGCCGCCGACTGGCTGAAACAAGCAAAATAGCTGCGAGCTGTGAGCGAAAATACGAGTGAAGTGTACCAAGCAGAAGAAAAACTACGTCAACCCCAAGTATCCTGAGAGGCTACAGCGCAGCCACCCATTGAGAAAAACAGATATTATATCAGATTTTATGGATTACCACCCTGGTGTGAAAGCTGAACAATTGATTTATGGGCAGGGCTTGGTAAACAAATTTGTTGTGTATTGTGATAAAGCCAAAAATAGAACCTAGATGTAAGATAACAATGCATTGGTAAACAATCTGACCCCAAACCTACAGCACGACAAATACACCCCCTTATCCCAACGGAAGGGGAGGGGCCCACCATAAATTGAAGCAAATACAATTGAGGTGACATAAGAATAAGCCAAGGATTAAGGAAGAAGCACAATTACCTCACCACCCAGTCACCTCAAACCTGCAGCACCCCCCTCCCCATCGGGGGAAGGACGGCTTTACCCCGTCCCCTCACGCACTCCCCCTTCTCCCCACACTTGGATAAGTCCGTCCACCGTGCGGAGATAGCGACCGGGAGAACGGAGCGCACTTCACGGGTTGCGCAGTGGAGCTCGGGCCGCAACGAAAATTCAACGGACAAAGGAGATAAAGCGGACCAATGAGAGAGCAGATTGAGGGATAGATGCGCGTTTTACCTGTGTGCGCAATCTGATGGCGCGTAGGCGCGTTGCAAGGAAAGGAGATTTCACGCACACACACACACACAGGAGAGAAGCTACTCTATAGCATAAACAGAGATATTTTTAGAAAAAAAAGATTTGCAAGCTCCTCCCTCCTATCTACAGTGTGATAAGGAAAACCAAATCAGTTCCTGACAGCAGTTCAGACCCTCAACAACTCTCTACACCTACCAGCCTACCTTAAAGCTTAGAAGCTAGTGACAAGTATCCTAGTGTACACCTATTTTAGATCTTTGTAGTTCAAACTACCAACCAAGTGATAAACGGTATTGGCTGCTAGGATAGAAACCATAAGTGTAAACCGCCTATAGTATCGACTTAAAACTTAGTGTCCCGCCGCTGAACCTTTGACCCGATGGAGCAGCCACAAGCGCAAGGAGGCGACCAGCTCCAAGGATGGCTCCAGGACAATCCCCAGCCGGCTCCAGCCGAGTACCGCAAGCTGATGTTGAGTAACCTGCCGGAGTACCGAGGACCGCCCAAGCAGTCCTGGAACTCCCACATCCGGAGGCTGGAGATGTCATGGGCGGCTTACCGTGTACCCCCCCATGACACACTGAACCGCTGCAACGCCCTTTTACTATCCCTGGCGGGGCAAGCGGCGGAGATGGCCTCTCATCTGTTTGGAGAGGCAGGCCAAGCCTTGACCTACGAACAAGTCAAGGCCGAGCGACGCACCCAGCCACGCCGTGACCGTCCTGCCAAATGTGAACGTTGCCATTACGCAGGCCATACGGCAGCCGAGTGCAAGGCTGACTGGGACCAGGTAGCCGGCAGGAGACGTGTAGCTGACAAGGGCGCTCACTCAGGGAAGCCCAGCCGGGTAGCCAACATGGAAGGGAGCGCGCCCCCAGCAACACTCCAGCAAGCAGCCGCCCCCAGCGCTGTGGGCCACTCAGAAGGAATGCCGCAGTTTGGGACTATCCCAGCCAGGATCAACGTGCTGGGAGGAGCGGCTGAACCCAACCGGGTTGGCCTGGGCTTCAGCCTCAACCACTTGGGGCCGGAGTTCGTGCAGCCAACCAACATTGCGGAGCCAGAAGTCCTGTGGCCTCTACCATTCAGCCTCAACATGATTGGGCCTGCCAGACCGAGTCCCCCCCCCAGCAAGAGCGGAGGGGCGCTACCCAGCGCCACTGAGACGATGTACGGGGAGGCCCTGGCAGCCGCCGAGCGGGAGAGGCGAGAGGCGCTAGCCAGCGCATCTGAGTCGATGTATGGGGCGCCATCCGGCGTCGCCACATGGGAAGGACAAGAGGTGCGACCCCGCACCCCCAAGCTGATGTCTGGGGCGGCAACCGCCGCCGCCACCTGTGAAGACTGGGGGTTGCTATCCAGCGCCCCCACACTGGTGCCTGGGGCGACAACCGTCGCCGCCACCGAGATACCTGGACCCTGGAACGAGCCTGCAGCCCCAGAGGGAGGGGTGACATCCGTCACCCCCAGTCAGCCAGCGCCACCAGCCAGCAGGGAGAGTCCAGCTATCCATCATCCAGAGCCCCCAGCCAGCAGGGAGAGTCCAGCTGTCCCTCATCTAGAGCCCCCTGCCAGCAGAGAGAGTCCAGCTGTCTACCACCCTCAACTGAGCCAGGATAAGTTAAAATTGACAAATGCATTGTATCCAAAATATTGTAACCCTCCAGCCTTGCCTGTGCCTCCCGCACCAGAGGCTGGGGAGATTGAGATTTGGGGTTATCAGGACTTGCCTGTGCCACATGCACCTGAGTTCCTAGGGCAGGGGAGGGATGTAATACAGGGCGAGCCTGTGCCACACGCACTACAGCCCCATGCCACTGGGCATGCCATGGACGAGGGAAGGGCCACCTTGGGGCTAGGGGAGCCGACGCCCAGACAGGCGCCCGTCGCCTGTCAGTCCGTCATTGGGGAGGGTATCGGGACGCCCAGGGCGTCTAAAGATAACACTCAATGGAAATTTATATCTAGCCAGGAGCAGTCCAGCAGTGTCCAGCCCCAGGAAGCAGTTGTGACCAGAGCCGAGAATCCCCAGATGCATGCGCGAGGACGGTGGCTGTCTGGCAGATTCTCCCACTGGTGGATGGTTCTGTGGGGCCTATTGCTAGCAGCTGTGTGGCCTACAACTAGCTATGTCTTAGTAGGGTGGGACTGTGCCAACCCCACCCATGTCACCGCCTTCAACAAAGAGCAGATGTGTAGCAAGGAGCCGCTACACCAGGAGGTGCCCTTGGGCCATGAGGTACATGTCCTGCAGCAAGTTAAGATTCGGGAGACCACGGGATATAGCTGCCAACTCACAGTGTCCCAGTGGACATTTAGGTGTGGAGTCTGGGGCCACCTGAAGGTGACCTCGGTCCCCACTCTCATGCGGCCAACCAAGATTGACCCAGAAACGTGCCGGGACCTGGCCCGGAGCCAAGTCTACACCCTGCCAGGCAAGACCAAGCCATTGACGTTCCAGCTGAACCACCCCCTGTTATTTACCCTCGATATGTACCGAAATGAGTTAGTGCTCCAGGAGCGACGGCTGCTGGTCAAGAAAGAGACCTACGTAGTTGAGAACGGACGGGTGGAGTCCCAGTCCGACCACCTGACCCTAGAGTGTCCCCAGTCCGAGCTGTCCTGTGTCACTGGAGAGGCCACATATGTGTGGGACCACCTGGGGAGAGATTGCCCCTTGAGGCTGATCCGCAGCCTCCAGCCCAGCCTGGTGATGGATGCGTTCCTGGTTGACCATCAGGCCCAATTCTTCATCAACATGACTACCCCCACCTCGATAGTGAACTGCGACTTTGAGGCCCATGCCACCAACCACCCAGCATTGTTTGTGGCAGCCGACCCGGCCGCTGCAGCGTTACCTAGAGTATCGGCCAGGGACGTGGATGTCCCCCTCCAGGCCCAGATACACGCGGGTTACATCGGATTTACCCTGGAAACTCGAATGAGAAGCGCAGCAGCAGAAGAAGTAGCGGCCAATTGCTGGAAGCTCCAGCAACTAGACCCGGCCCATCCGGTGCATGTCCAGGGGAGCACGTTCTCTATTTTGAGGGGAGATGTATTGCTCCAGCTTACCTGCCAACGTAATAAGTACGTGGTAAGGGAGAGCAATGAATGTTGGGACAAGGTGCCGGTGGAGCCCACAGGATTTGTAGATGCCGTGACAAAAGTGTATAGCGGTCACGCCACCAAGATTCCCTGCTCCTCCACCTACTCCCTAACTGTACACGCCGAGGAAGGGTGGATAGAGCTAACTCCTGCACCTAAGAAGAGGCCGCCCCCGCTGGATACACCCAAGCAGCTGCTGACCGAGCCCTTGGATGACTTTAGCTCGGGAGGATTGTATTCTCAGGCCGAGCTGAATGACTGGCAGCAGCTACTAGCGTTCCCGGCGTATAAGGCCGCCATGCTGACCGGCCTGTCGTATGGCTCATGCATCCAGCAAGGCAGCTGTTCAGCCACCGGAGATCATGGGATCGTGTCCTACAATATTGACCGACTGGCGGAGGAAGGGGAGGAAACCCTGGATGTCTGGGCTGGGTTTAGACAGGCTATTCACGAGTGGGGAGATGGCGCAGCCATACTGTGTCTGTTGCTGTTGATCCTCAAGCTGCTGGGAGACTTAACCATCATCTCCCTGGCAGCTGCACAAGGAGGTGTACGAGCCGCCCTGAACGCGATGTCACAAGTATTCCTGTATCACCCAACCTTGTATCGTAAGGCCTTGGCCAGGGCCAGGCTCACCCATGCCAAGTCCCGGGACTTTTCAGTGGACTGGGATGCCATTCCTATTGGCCGGGAAGCAGCTGAGGAGATGGTATCCATGAAATCAGCCGATAGTGGAAATGACCGCCCAGGCAGGCCTGGGCCGCACTCTGGAAAGCCCCGCGGCCCCTCGGGAGGCCAGGCTGTCGCCCAGACAGTCAACCTGGTAGCCAGTGCCCCAGCCGCTGCCAACACCAACCAGAATGCCCCGTTGCTGACCGGTCCAGCAGCGGCTGCGCCCCATGCCAACCTGACACCTGCTGGCGCCGAGCTACGTGCCCAACAAAAGCCAGCCTCTACCTTCTACCCCACGTTGGGGGCCCATCAGCCCTAAAAATCACCACTAGGATTCCATTGAATCATTATCTCTTGTACATAAAAGCCCCTAATGAGCGGGCCGAAGGCCTCAACCACTGTCGGAAGTCTGGCAGGGAAACCCCCTCCCAGCCTTCCGAGGGGAGAGTTGTGGTATTCGGCAGCCGTGAGCCATGTTCTATGGCAACCCTGACCTTGGTTCGGAGAAGGGCCGAAGGCCCTCCCCCGAGTACTGGGGAAGGGGTCAGCCTGCCCCTCCCTATGCTTTAAAATTAATGATAGATTTTGACAGCCTTATTTTGGTTAAGCTGTATTGTTTGGTTCCCCCACCCTTTCCAGGGATGGGGGATCATTATTGCCCAATCTGATTATTGTATATGTATTTATATTGATTCTGCTTTAGGATTATTTATTCCAATTTGTGTATTTATTGTTTGTTGTATATAACTTTAGTAAACCCCGAATAAAGTAACACCTGAATAGACTCTGTTTATTATTTAGTGATTGCTAGAGAAGCGTAGCTTCTCTATAATATATGTGTCCACATCTGTTCGCACTGCCGTAGTCATTTGAACTCGGGTGTCTGCCATTTAACCACACTTACAGCAACGAAGTCAGCAACAAGATCCAGAAGCATATCAATGTCAGCTTGTCCCTTCAGTGTGCTCCCAGCTAGATTCAACTTTCTACCTGGAAATGAAAGAACACGGATGATTACGTCCAGCAGTAGCAAAGCCTTAAACATAAATATAAATTAAAGTACGTCTATAACATTATAATCAGGGATCTAAAGGGATAAGACAATGGATGATAAATTGACATGCATTCCAAATGATGACAAACAAAATTGTCTCTTTTGTATATTTAAAGTATTGGTTGAAAAGTTTGGACACTTAACTTAATGAACCAATAGTTTGGAATCAACTAGTTAAAATTCAATGAAGTAAAGAGATTTTAAAACTTTGGTACTAGTGTCATTTACAGTCCAATATCCACTCCCTTCCAAGAAAACAATTGACTGGCAAAAAATTACCTAGATGTTTGACAATAGCTTTGCTTTGAGTAATCTTTACATCTTCATCCTAGGAATTAAAAATAGAGTAATAGATTGTTCGTCTACCTGTCTATAAGTCAAATTCTTTTAAACTAGTTAAACCTAATGATTGTCTTTTTCTTTGGGCGCGGCGCCAGGGATCTGAAGGGATAAGACAAACGCCGCTAAATTTATGTACATACCCCAATGATGATGCAAAAAATTACCCCTTCAGTAAATTACAATTAGTGGTTGAAATGTCTGGTAACTCAACTTAATGGACCAACTAATCAAAATTCAATAAAAGTCCCCAAAGTTGTTAAGCCAACGAATAAGTAAAAGTTATTATAAAGCTTTGGGGACTAGTGTAATAAACAGCCATAGGTCCCCTCTCTCCCTGTCGAAGCGAAGGCAAATATATGATTTGTAATTTCTCTTTGACTTTTATGTTAAACTTTTCTGCGAGGCAAAGTTTTCGTATTGTAAAAACATTAACAACATTAAAAAAACAGTGGTTTTGAAACTAGCTTAGAACCAACTCAAGTCCACAAGGATCTTATTATTATTTTATTGATAGATAAACATCCTATTACTTGATGTTGCTCTAGCGAATGCCCAATAGAATTTAGAATCAAAGGGTAGGGAGGGGCAGAAAACTATCCCAAACAATCCCGTAACATATATGAAGCTTCCTAAGAATAGATAACTCAAGTGTTTCAGTAGTTATCGAAATCTTAAGCTACAGACACAAAAAATCTAATCCTAGAACAAACGCAGGAGTCCCAAACGTCGGAGTGTACAAACACAGAAGTGAACACTTAACCTAACCTAAAGAACTTCAGACCATTTTATGGTTTTTTTTAATGCCTAACCCCTGCGGATGCTTATTTGTACATTCTTAACCTAACCTAATTAATAATTTAACACTTCTGCGTTTGTCTAATCCGACGTTTGGAACTCCTGCGTTTGTCCTGGAACCAAAAATCTTACTACTTTATATAATAGGATACTATACCTGATAAAATGGAAGATTTGGAAAATCAAAACCAAGGCCTGTTTTATATTCCAACCAATCAGCCTTACTCATCTGAATTCGTCTAAATAGATTTCGTTAAACTAGCGGCTGCATCAATAGCATCTAGAGGTCCTGGTAAGGTTTATAACTATTTTGGGGAAGGTACCACGGTCCACCATCCTTCCCAGAGAGATAGTACTAAGAGAAAAATAACCTCACCCCCTCCCCTCCCAAAAAAAAAACTTTTTTACTTTTCTTTTTAAAACTAAAATAAAATATTGGAGGTCGAATTCAACCCCTTAAGTGCCCCAAAAGGCGAACCCACTAGGATAAAATATTTTCCAAATTCATTAAAAAATCTAATATAATAAGGCTTGATTTTAGTTAGAAGAATAGTTATTTCTCGCATCGTATTATAAACGGCTTTCCGCGGATATAGAATGTACAATTATAAGATTAAAACCAGTTTTTTAGCCCCGAGGTGCCGAAGGCACGGGCTAAAAAACTGGTTTTAATCTTTTGATCGTACATTTTTATATTCGTAGAAAGCTGGATATATTATAGGAAAGGATTTACTATTTCTTGGATCTTGCAGCAGATTATCATGTTCTCTAATAAAGTGAAACTTGTAGGTGGGTAAAATAACGATCGCATCCCCTTTCCCCATCTAATCACCTCCTACTGAATGAACAAACTGACCATTAAGCTACCTAAATTGACGATAATTTTTCCCCTGTAATAATATCCACATATATTCTACATATATCCATTATTATAGTATACCTGTCTTCATAGTTGATACCACCATATTCCAGCAGTAAACGTGCAGTTTCAGCTAAACCTCTAAAACATCAAGGCTTTCATCATTTAGAAAACGAAGATGTGTAGTAGAAAGACCAGAAATATAAATAGGCTAGCTTTGCTCCTTATAAACATGTTTTTCTTGTAAAAACTATATTATGTAAAATCTAAATTATTAACTGTTTAGTTATGGATTGCTCCATCCAAAATATATAACAGGAGGAATCCACAATTTATTCTGTTTAACCTACCCTAACTATTGTAATTATAGGGCTAGGAAGGACCTAATGACCGTCCCGCAACTCTAACTACTTGGGGATATATCTATGTTTAGCCATTATAGCCAATCCTTAATTGTATTCAAATAATATTGCTTTAATATTGACCTTACCTTATTTTAATAAACGTGTACATATTTTATCCCACTCTTGTTTGGGTTTAAAGTGGAGCTTCTCTTCAACAATAGTAACCGTGTCCGTCCGTCCAACGTTCTTGCCACTAGAGATGCCAGTAAAAAATAGCAGTATAGATTAAGGCTAAAAAATCTTAAATGAATAGAACGAAAATATGCAAAATAACTTACCTGATATCCCAATAGCCAAGAATAGCTACGTTAGGAGACATTTTGAATTCTATAATTAAAACATCATTTCAAATTTTCAATGTTTAGGAGGTTTTTTTTATCTGTCTAACCCTTCAGGCAGGCTTCGAAACCGATCAATATATTCGCTGGATTAGAAGCGTTTATTAGGCATACTAAAAAGTCATGTATAGCATGGTTTTACGGACAATTTTTCACTGATAATAAAATAAAAACATAAAATCAATACCAGTTTTGTTATCTCGTACCTTCAACACCTTAGGGCTAACAAAACTGGTTTTAATCTTACAATTTTTCATATTTCAGGGGCACTTGAGGAGGGGGAAGTTGATTTCGACAACCCAATTTTTAATTTTAGATTTAAAGAGAAAAAAACCATAGAGGGCTATAAATAAGTGACTTTTAATATATGTGTATGACACATAACTGTGAGCTGGAATGTTATGAATATCTCTAACCTGCCGGGCACAGGTTGCCAGCAAACCTGGCAGGGACATCCAGTTAAAAAGCACAGCTGCCGCCGCTGAAATATTTATTTAGAAATTTTTAGTATAAAATTTACATAGAGATTAAAATTTGCTGGAAAAAAATGTTCTTCACTTCAAATTTAAGAAAATTATAACTGTTTTTAAGTAAAAAGGACATTAAAACAAGGGTTGTTAAATAAAAGGGTGAAGGAAGCGAAATATCCCTTTGACTCACTTATAGAGGGAAATTCTTGTTAAGTTCTTGGATTTTAACATATGACTTGAATTATAAGCTAAAGTGTACAATTTCTTATCTGCATAGATACACACAAAACATTGTTAATAATAAAAAACAAGTCTAGCAGCTTTATAACTAGTGAGCTAGGGAGATAACTTTGAACTAAACAGCTAGGGGTTATAATGAAATTTTATCATTACACTTCTGGTGCAGTTGGATGTTTGCAGGAAGGGAGGAGACATAGGGATATTTATTACAACAGTCCTCAAAGTTTTAAAATAACGTTTTCGTTGGCTTAACAACTTTCGGGACTTTGGATTGGTTGGTTAATGAAGTTGAGTGTCTAAATGATTCAACCACTAATTGTAATCTACAAAAGGGGTAATTTTGTGCATCATCATTGGGAATGCAGGAATGTGCATCAGTTTATCGATCATTGCCTTTTGATCCCTGGGTGTTTGTCTGTTTGTCTATCAGTGTATTGTATGCATAATCCGCGACGCGTAGACAGATAGATTCAAGTATGTGTTATGTTTTTATGTTACTTGTTCTAGGCTATTTTTAAACTATTCCCCCCCCCCCCATAGATTTCATTTTATTGTCATCCCGTCACCCAAAGAAAAGTAATTAGAAAAAATACACTAAATGGAAAAACAAACGAACATTAACACTTGTAGAGTGTCAGAACAACTGAATAAGCAGAATATTAATCCTTACAAGATACTGTTTAAGGACATACTTACATTTTTAGGATTATACAGATGCTTAGCTTATAACATTGTACCTTGTTGTAATAGAAAGCAGTATACCAAAAGTCAGATGAATCGGACAATTTTAACCTACAAAAATTTGATTTCAAAAAGTAAAAAAATCATCATGTTTTAAATGGACGTACGGACTTTCTGAAAACGATTATATAGTTGCTGCGCTCTCTAATGCGTACCTAACTGTTATAGGAATCACCATGCAAAATTTGAAATCGATAGGACAAATCTAAGTATCTATCCTGTTTAAATTAACGGAAAGAGCTAACCGTTACGGACGTACGGACCGAATCTAATTATAGAAAAGATACGCTTTAAAATATAAACATTTATAGTCTAGATACGAAGACACTGGAAAATACAAAAACAAGGATGGCAACAGAAAACAGTAAAAGTGTCTAACTATGACGTCAGAAAAAATTAACAATTGACCAATGAGAAGCCAGTATTCACAATGGT
Source organism: Acartia tonsa (assembly GCF_053477335.1). NCBI lineage: Eukaryota > Metazoa > Arthropoda > Copepoda > Calanoida > Acartiidae > Acartia > Acartia tonsa. Next base: position 27,649,177 of record NC_137268.1, on the reverse strand, counting down.
AAAATATATAGCGGCCTCTCATTGGTTAATTGATAATTTTTTCTGACGTTGTATTGGAAGTATAATAGTGTGATGCGTTTGTGAACTCGAACCTTTATCCTTTTGTTTTCCTTATCATTAATGTCAGTTTGGAAAGCGGTGAGATTCAAATGTTCATAATTGGACGCGGCATTCAAAACAATGCTTGCGCATGGACCATAAACAAAGCGAGCGTAGCCATCTTTAATCTTTCTTTCAAAATGTGCGGATTATCTGCGTGATAAGAAAAACCATGTATAGTCAGAATTGTGGTGTTGTCCGTACTGAAAAATACCTTTGAGTGCTTCCCGGCTTTACAGGAACAAAAACTTCGGTAAGAATTCTTTCTTTAAGCATTTTTAATGGAATGGAGTGAATTTTAAAAGACGGCAAATTAATCTTTCATTTTTACTTAAATTAGACCAAGTAATTAATTTATTTTTGTATCAGAATATTTTAATCGTAGTCTATAATGATTTTGTTTATGAATTTCAAACTCGTATTTAATTTTGATTAATTTTAAGCAAAAAGTAACTCTAACATTTTATATATTTTAAAATATAATTTCGAAGTCACGCAACCTCTCATAATGAATATTTACTTTATTAAAAAAGACGATTGTTCCAAATAAGAAAAGATTTATTCTCTTTTACAAGATTTATTTTATCATGTGTTTAACATTTTAATATTTGATTATTAATTTTGTTATTTTCTATTTCAGCATGACCGTTTTCATACAATAAATTGTATTAGTAACTATGCTGGTTTTGTCTCTTGTGGGAAGTAGCAGGTTTCGTACGTTTGTACGTAAAGATCTGGTAAACGGCCAGCCAAATGCCGTTGTACCGAAACAATGAAAACGGTAAGAAATCCAGTCAGCCAGTCAAAGCCAGTGACAGTTACCGTATGTGTTGAATGTGAATAAAATTCTACACGTGACTATAGTTGTAATCAGTGTTAACAAAAGTGAAAATGGCACCTAAAAAGACTAGGTATGAATTATTGTCGGGCAGATTGCCTATGGCAGTTGAAGTGATAACCGAAGAGTTAGACAGAGTGATGCAGGTAGTTTCAGACACCGCAGACATCAATGTTAATCTCGCCAAGGAATGCATCCTTGTCCATGATGCGAACCTAAATCTGGAATGTACCATGAGCGGTCTTCAACAGCTGGATGTGTTAATCCAAGATGATATTAACCTAAAGGATTTTTATAGTGACGTTATCATGGCACGAAAAAACTATAGCGAGTTAAAACTTACATTAAGTGCCATAGATGAGCTAAGAGCGATAAACAATGAGGTCTTAGTTCTTGGTGATGATCTTGCAGCTCACAAAAACAGTTTGCAACAACGTTGTATGCAAATAGTGAAAGTTATTAAAGGTGATTATATACCTTTACCAACTAAAATTATTAGTGATATGACTAAACTGATGGAGACGTTGGCAAAGGCTAAGCAAGAGCCTGTTACGCCAGTCTCGGGTGCCTCGGTAGATCCTATGCTGCCGTCATTTGGCGCCCAATCGTTTGCTGCTAGTCCGATGTTTTCGTCTCATGGGTACATGCCACGCCTAGACGAAAAACTCCTTCCCAGCTTTGATGGGCAAGAATCTTCTTATGCGCAATTTAAGGAGAATTTCCAGAAGCTTACTACTGGATATGAGCCCAGCTACCTGCAGATGGTGTTAAGTTGTGAACGAGTTATGAAGGATAAACCGTTGAGGCTGCAGTTGCAACAGATTGCCACGCATGCAGCGCAATGGACATATTTGGACCAATTGTTCAAATCCAGAACCAGACAGATGTTGTGTATATTCAACAGCTGGGACAAGAAAGGTAAATTGTCCGAGAGCGGCCAGATTGTTAGCGCTCTTGCCGAGTTCTCAGGTGCCATCAACCAGCTCGAGCAGATGACCAAGGCTGATGGTAAGGATGCAGTTTCTACAAGCCAATGGCTCACAGTTTTATTGTTGGAGATGTTATCTAAGAAACTGCCAAAAGAGTTTCAGGATAAGCTCGACCTTGCACTTGGGAGCATGGACGTTCCCGACGTGCCTAAGCTGCTGGATATACTAGAACAGCAGCGTGGCGCATTATTGATGCGTAGCAGCCACGGCTTGGACACGCCGTCCAAGAGGAAAGGTAATCCTGCCGCAGCTGCGGCCGCCGTAGGTAAACCTGGTACACCTAGCAAGTTCAAGAAGAAGCAGTCCTGTCCGTCAGACGGCTGCAGTGGAGATCATTTTTTGTTTAAATGTTCGAAGTTTACAACCATGTCTGTTCCAGAACGGAAAGATTTTGTGATGAAAATCGGCGGGTGCCTTTTATGTCTTAATAAAGGGCACCGCGCCTCAGAGTGTCCGCGTGCTGAGAAGCTTGGAGGCTGCAGGATCAACAATTGTGGACAGAAACACAACTCCCTCCTCCATGAGTCCGTCGCCCAGGTTTCAGCTGTGTATGAAGCGCCGTTTTTGGGTGAGAATAATTACATGTTGATGCTCCAGAAGTTGGACGCCCTGGATGTCTACAAGAGGAAGGTGCCTGTGTCTGGGATGTGGGACACAGGTGCCAACCTCACCATGGTTACACAGTCTATTGCCAAGAAGTTGCAGTTGCCCTCTACTGGACGTGTAGCTACCATTTCAATGGCTGATGGCAAAGTTCAGTCATGCCCAACAGTTAAACTCTGCCTGGTTGACCGTAACAAGAACAAGCATGTTATGGAAGCAGCTGTTGTGCACACAATTGGACATACAGATGGGCTGCGCAGCATGGACCCAGTCACCGCAGCTGCTCTGTTTGATATGAGGCCACAAGATTTTTCATTGGTCAATGGACCACTTGATATTCTCCTCGGGCATGTCACGCCCACGACGTTCCCAGCGGCGGATAAACTCATCGGCGAGTCAAGATTATACCGCAGCATTTTTGGTACAGGTTTCCTTGTTGTTTCAGCCGATGGAAAGCCTGTTAGCAAGCCAGTTGTTTGTAAAGTTACTAAGTTGGAAGTTGCAGCTATGGACTTCCTATCGTCGGAGGCGTTAGGCGTGCAGCCGCCGCGGCTGTGCAGTGGATGTACGGGCTGCAGGCATTGCCTGGCACTTGCGTCAGGCAAGTCAGCCGTTGATCAGCGAAAACAGGATCTGATAAAAGAAGGTTTAACATTGGATCTTGTGAAGAAAGAGTGGACGGCAGCTTATCCATATCAGCTGCCAACACATACGCTGCCGAACAATTCGAGGCAGGCGTATAATATTGCGCTTCGTGATCGCCGGCGCATGATAAAAAACGGCGAATATGACGTGTTCGTGAAGGTGTTCAAGGAGGCGGTGTCCCGTGGGGTGAACGTCAAAGCCACGCCACAAGACTTAGCATTTGAAGGGCCAGTCTATTTTAATTCAATAGTGACGGCCTTCAAGGATAGTATTTCTACCCCCTTGAGAATCTGCGCAAATTCTAGCTTGACCTGCAATGGTACAAGTTTAAACCATATTATGATGGACGGCCCACCACCTACCTACACTTTGTTTCACAATCTTATTCGGTTCAGAAGTTACAAGTGTGCCTGTGTGTGTGATGTCTGTAAATTTTACAATTCTTTGGCGGCCACATATGAAGATTCGCAGCTGAAGAGAGTGTGGTTTGCAGAGGATGAACATGCCAACCCCGAAGTTTACTTGACCAAAAAAGTTAACTTCGGGGAGAAATTGGCAGGCGATTTCGCCGTCACAGCCCTGAGATTGACAGCACAGATTTTTGGAGGGCGCAGCCGCCAAGATGTTCATGATGTTTATGGATCTGAATACGTCAAGGGAGCAGAGGTAGTTGCGAAGCAGGACCTGTGGAGAAGTGAGCAACAACCTACCGGTTCCAAATTTGTACTGCATCAGGATGCTCCAGCTATCAACCTGGAGCAGTGTACCTACATTGATGACCATACTGGCGGTCATAATAGCAAGCCAGAAGCCGTCAAAATGGTCGAAGAGTTGAAGGAAATGATTGAACCTGGCAACTTCAGCTTTAAATCAGTTATTTATTCTGGAGATGATGTTGATCCTGTTAAGGTACTGGGCATACAATGGGCCCCCAGAGAAGATGTTCTTACTTTACCTGCTCGGGTGAATCATGGCGCCAAGATAAAGGGCCGAAAATTGCTGGAGGACCTTGATCTGTTAGATTTATGGAGAGCCATGCCAGATTGTGTAACGAAGAGAGAGATTTGGCGGGTCGTACAGCAATTATATGACCCTCTTGGCCTTATGTGCCCACTACTCCTGAAGTCCAAGCTTATACTTCGGGAGGTTTGCATTAGTGGCGTATCATGGGATGAGCATGTGCCTGCCAAGCTGAGAGATGATTTTGTTGACAGTTTGGCCGACAGGGCTAAGCTTGCAGAAGTGCCATTTCAACGTTCTTTAGTTCCTGATGAGCCACTGGGGCTCCCAACTATCATTGGGTTTTCTGATGCTTCAAGTTCAGCCTACGCAGCCATCATCTACCTACGTTGGCCAACGGCCAGAGGCTTCGAAGTGATTTTATGTAGTGGCAAGAGTCGTGTGGCTCCTGTTAAGATTGAGTCTATTCCAAGACTTGAGTTGTTGTCATGTTTATTAATGGCAAGATTGGCGGATGCAATTTAACAGTCATCGTGTGAGTGAGATCCAACAGCTGACCAGCCCAGAGGATTGGCGCTGGCTTCCTACAGATCAGAACATTGCAAATCTTGCCACCAGAGGTGCCTGTACCATTCAAGATGTTTCACCAGGATCCAGGTATCAGGATGGGCCTGAATGGCTGCGCCTGGAACAGGACCAGTGGCCTGTAAAGACGGCGGGTGAAGTAAATCACCCCATCCCAGAGGCTGAGATGAATCAGCGCATGGTCCGATTGAAGTGTATGGCCGTCCAGGTAGTTGATACTGATTTCTGGAGAACTTTAGCACGACGTACCTACAGGCAGGCACGTAAAACTATGCAGGCGGTGATCAGAGCTGCCAACTGTTTTAAGTTGTTGCTTGTTAAGAAACGAGTTCCGGCCAGGCAAGAGCCGATGAATGATTCGGTTCCAGCCGGACAAGAGCCAACGGGAGCTTCGGTTCCGGCTGGACAAGAGCCGATCAGTGTTGCGGTTCCAGCTGGACAAGAGCCGACGGGAGTTTCGGTTCCAGCTGGACAAGAGCCGCTAGTTGATTCCAAGTTTTATGGCAATCACACTTTTTCAATTACCTACCTAGATGTGGTGTGTGATTTATTCCTGGCATCATACAACCAGGAGAAGGAGATGGTTATGGAGGCTGAAGGTAAATATGATAGTCTTCAACCTTATTATCACGAGACTGAGGTGTACTGGCCTATCGTTGGTAATAATGGCTATTATTCTGTTCGTAAATTCAGAGTCCTCAAGATGCGTTCCCGTGGGGATGAGGCCTTGGAGGCAGCAGCCGAGGGGAAGAGAAAGCTGTTCAAGGATTCCCCTGGCCTTATTTTGATTGATCGTCACAATAACTTGGCCAGACTGTTCCTACAGCAGGCCCACGATGAACTTGGCCATGCCGGTCATAGAAAAACTTTGGTACAGAGTCGCAGGTATGCTTGGATATCACGTGGCCGCCAGGAAGCTATGAAGGTTGTCAAGTCATGTTCCAGTTGTTGTCTAGAGTATGCACGTCGTTCAGCCCCAACTATGGCAGACGTCCTGCCCGACAGGTTAGAATCTTCAGTTCCATTCTTCCACGTTCACCTTGACCTTGCTGGCCCGATGGAAGTTACAAGGCCTGGAGTCCGCACCAGGAAGAACCCAGCCAAGTACAAGGTTTGGTTGCTAATTGTTTGTTGTCGTTTTACACAAGCAGTGTTTATTGATGTTCTGCTGGATTACAGTACTGAGGCTGTCATTATTGGCCTCAGAAAGCTTCAAGCATTCTACAACATGCCCAGAGTCGTGACTACTGATCGCGGCACCAATTTTCTTGGCTCGAAAAGAATACTTGATGAAGTTATGAAGAAATCTGATGTGAGTTTTGAATGGCACCTTGTACCGACTGGCGCTCATTCGTATGTAGGAAGTGTTGAGCGCCAGGTCGCCATGGTCAAGCGTGTCCTCAATAAGAAGTTGTGTGGAGCCGTTGTCAATCACAACGAGCTGTTGCTGCTGACTGCTGAAACTGCTAGAGTTTTAAACTCTAAACCCTTGAGCTATGCTACACAAGGGAATGATGTTAATACGTTCGAGACCGGTGCCAGAGATCGAATTACACGCCGTTTAAGCCATCTGGAGGAGCTGACTAGACAGTTCCATGAAGTCTACAAGCAGCAGCTGCTGCCTGAGCTATTGCGCACGGTAAAGTGGAGGCGCAATCAAGTTCCGCTAAGCGTCGGAGATGTCGTTCTTGTTGACGGGTGCACCAACTTGGTTAAGAAGTATCGCCTCGGCAGAGTTCAAGACGTACGAGGCGGTGGCCGTACAGTTGTAGCCCGTTTCAAATTGTCCGATGATGTTGAAGCCACGGATAACGAGATTTCTTCAAGACGATTGTTGAAAGTAAACCTACCCCAAGATGATTCCCAAGACGATTAAGTATTTTTAATAGTATCGTTCTTATCGCGTATTTTTTAAACTTTCAACAATTGCATATTTTTTTAAAATTTATAATTGACGCAAATTTCCTTACAAATTCGTTTAAAATTATAAATGAGCTCAAAATTTTATTTCCAACGCATAAAACTAAAGTTTTCTATTCGAATACATAAGTTTTCTTTACAGATTTATTTGATCGGGACCTGGGATTTTTTCGCGTAAAAAATCTTAGGTACGTATTTTTTAATTTTGGATGCGAAGCATTATTGTCGTTTCTTGTTTAACAGACGTGAAATATGATATATACAGATAAGAATAGAAATGAAACACATTTGATCATTTTAAAAATATCTTTTTATATTACAAGCATTATAAATAATTTAATATCAACTATATATTAAGATTATTATATTTTATTTTCGTTCTGAAGATTACCTAAAAACAAAAAAGCAGTAATTTTATGAACATAGCAGATGCACTTAGATTTGTTTTTGAAGAATTTAGCCTAATAAGACCGCTATATAAAGCGTACGAGCTCTGTTTCCTCGGCTGCACTCTTTACATAACGGCAAAACTAAAGCTTAAGAAATATTTGATGATTTCAAAAAGATTCTTTTGTAGCTTCTTTGATTCCTTCTTTATTTGAAGATTTTAACTTTGGAACATTTTTCATTCTATCTTTTTCAGAAATGTTCGTGAATTGAGCCCCGCGCCAGGAATCCTGTTCACGGTTACACAAAAAAGAAACAAAACATAACCATAAACAGGACTCGTCGCACGTGGCATTATTATAATTGTAGTGCGTCGGTTTGATCTGCAAGCTTTCGAGGTTCAGGTTGAACTGAGGCCCCAATTGCTCTTAATTTTAAAAGACTGTATAAATAAGTACACGGAAAAGCTTATTATCTATTCAGCCAAAGAGAAATTGCCAAATAAACACTTTTTTGAGACTTTTCTTTTACTTTGAGCTTAATTTAAAATTCGCATATGCAAAAATGCAATTTTACTTTCATTTTGATGTTTTATTGATGAATTAATACAGTTCTTTTATATGTTCTTAGATATAAGAATATTTTATTTTGATGATATGTTTAGATTAAGGATAATTTTACTTTATTTGATTATTCTGTTTATCTAGATTTAAGGATCGTTTCTTATCTATCTTTTACATAAAGATTTGATCGAAGAAAGATTTATGTATGCATTTTCACTTTTCTTTAGCAAAAAATATTTGTTTGAAAAGAAGTTTTTTAAGTAATTATTCTTCTTTTATTAAAAAAGTTTGAATGAATTATTTGATGATTAATGCAGATTATGTTTAGCATTAAGTTTATTTTAATATTGAGAATATTATTATTATCATTATTATTGATTAGGTACCTAATTAAAGTTTGGGTACTTATTTAAATTATTATTATGTATTGCATTACATGGTCTAACAATTTCAAATAACCATTTGTTTATTTCGAAAAATTGTGAGGCCATGAGAATAAGTGTTATGAGTGAGTAGTGAATGTGTAAGCTTTCAATGAAGAATGTTTTATTTCCTATTCCTTTATTCCTACATTTTTGTGGAATTGTGTCATTTGTGTTAGTGCGAGTATTCATGAATATTACTACTAGCAAATTTGAGGCCAAAGGGCCAAAATTTAAAACTCTTGTAATTTATGTGGTTTTGAATTGTGACTTTTGTGGACATTGTCTGCACACAAAGTTGAAAATTTGAATAGTGTGGTGTTCGATTCCCCACTTTCAGGCGGGTGTGTATTGGAAGTATAATAGTGTGATGCGTTTGTGAACTGGAACCTTTATCCTTTTGTTTTCCTTATCATTAATGTCAGTTTGGAAAGCGGTGAGATTCAAATGTTCATAATTGGACGCGGCATTCAAAACAATGCTTGCGCATGGACCATAAACAAAGCGAGCGTAGCCATCTTTAATCTTTCTTTCAAAATGTGCGGATTATCTGCGTGATAAGAAAAACCATGTATAGTCAGAATTGTGGTGTTGTCCGTACTGAAAAATACCTTTGAGTGCTTCCCGGCTTTACAGGAACAAAAACTTCGGTAAGAATTCTTTCTTTAAGCATTTTTAATGGAATGGAGTGAATTTTAAAAGACGGCAAATTAATCTTTCATTTTTACTTAAATTAGACCAAGTAATTAATTTATTTTTGTATCAGAATATTTTAATCGTAGTCTATAATGATTTTGTTTATGAATTTCAAACTCGTATTTAATTTTGATTAATTTTAAGCAAAAAGTAACTCTAACATTTTATATATTTTAAAATATAATTTCGAAGTCACGCAACCTCTCATAATGAATATTTACTTTATTAAAAAAGACGATTGTTCCAAATAAGAAAAGATTTATTCTCTTTTACAAGATTTATTTTATCATGTGTTTAACATTTTAATATTTGATTATTAATTTTGTTATTTTCTATTTCAGCATGACCGTTTTCATACAATAAATTGTATTAGTAACTATGCTGGTTTTGTCTCTTGTGGGAAGTAGCAGGTTTCGTACGTTTGTACGTAAAGATCTGGTAAACGGCCAGCCAAATGCCGTTGTACCGAAACAGACGTCATAGGTAGACACTTTTACTGTTTTCATGGCAACATCCATAAAAGCGAAGCACTAAAACGGTAGGACAAACGGACATTAACACTTGTATAATGTCAGAACTGAATAATCAGAATATAAATGTATAAGAATCATAGCAAAATTGTAAGTAAAATTGTTGAAAAATTGCTTGATACAGAATAATGTTTATGGACATAATAACAACTTTATGATTTGATTATAGAGTTGCTTCGCTTATAAAATTGTACTTTAATTATAGAAAAGCTTCGGTTTTAAAAAAGATTAAAGGCCATGTGTGTACACTACGATTCTTTCAAAAAGATAATATGCAAATATTCAAGACGTTAGTCCCTCTAGCTTTTAATCAGGTTATAATTGCTTTGAATCTGAAAGATGTATATTGAAACAACCTAAAACAATCGTATAAAGCATTTCTAAAAAGCACAAATCAGTAGCTCTACCCATTTCAGAAATTTGTGCTACATACAAAAAAAATCACGACTTTACATCACTAATACCTTTTCATTTTAAGAACTTTTGATCATATTAAATTTAGCTTTTCATTAAAACTTAAATCTTTCATCAATGTTTTAGTTTTAGTCAAATGTTGAATGTTAATGTTAATATATTTTTAGTCAAATGTTACTTTATAATCAATTTTCTCAGTCCGTCTGTAAAGCTAAGTGGGAAATGTGCCTTCGGCACTTCGGGGCTAAAAAAACTAGTTTTAATCTTATAATTGTACATTTTATATCCGCGGAAAGCCGTTTATAATACGATGCGAGAAATAACTATTCTCTGCTTTCATTTAAGATAGACATATGAAATTCATGGCAAAGATTCCCTGTACCATTAATCATTTGATATATAATTTACTTAGTCCGTTGGTCTGTCGGTCATGCACCAAAAGAAATAGATTATTTCTCATACAGGTTTCATAATTTTATATAATATATCGCATGTTTACTCTTTTTCTTTTTTTATTCCTATGGCAACTGAAAATCTGCTCAAAAAATCCTTTGTCCGTTTATCCATCCATAATTTTTATGTGCTTCGCTATATTTTTATCATTTTTCACTATTCATTACTATTTCTTTTTATTTCATTCACACATGCACCTGAATTGAATATTTTTATATGACGTAAAAACTGAATAAAAGACAAGCAAGTATAATGCCAAGGCAGCTAAGCAAATGTTTTAAAGAATGTTATAATGTGTAGATTAATGCTAAAGATAGAAAAGAACATTAAAGAAAATTTAACCACTTTTCATTACATAAAATACCTATTAAAATAAAAGTTTACCAATTTTCATTGTATTTATTGAAATTAAGTCACAGAGTCACCAAGCTTTTCGTTTAAAACAAGAATGTGCAGGTTCATAAAATTTAACAAGAAATATTTGTAAATTAAAATACTAAATATAATTTAAAAGATAAAAAAAGAAAATAAAAATAAGGGTTGGGCCGGATACTTTTTTGGCCAGATACCGGATATCCGGCCGATTATTAATGCCTGATATCCGGTATTCGGCCGGATATTGAAAATGGCCCAATATCCGGAAAATTACCAGTTATAAGGTATCCAGATAGTTTCAATATCAGGTATCCGGCCGGATATTGGGAATGTTCGGATTTCCGACCGGTTATCCGACAAAACCGGATATTCGGCCCTACCCTAATAAAGATGTATTATTTTCACTCAATACCGATGCAAAAAATATCTTTACATGAAAGTGATTAGAAAAAAACATTCACCTATACACAAATCTTTCAAAAGTAAGAGTATCAAGGAGAGAAATGGAAATTTTTGACTTGGTGTTGTTAAATTTATCTGTGATGCAAACCTTAATCTAAAGCATATTAAATGATCATCTTTAATAATTATGATCATATTCAATTTTAGTACTACAAATAGCATGAAATAAACTGACATGATATATACAACAACTAGCGGCTGCTCTCCTAGCATCTAGGAGCTATGTATTTGAAGGAGCAAGGAAAGTAGCCTAAAACTGAACTGATATATAAGAATTGAAGAGACTTAAACCATCCAGGGCCCTAAAAGAAGCTACCAAAAAATGAAGAAATTAATCTGTTTAGTAGTTATCGAATTCTTAAGTTACAGAAAAAAATTACCTATAATAGGATAATAATATAAAGTGACGAAAGCTAAGCATTCTAAAATAATATATGCTGTATTGAAAGAATAAAAAAAGAAGAAGTAACACCTGTTTTCTTATAAGCTTGGCCCTAGTGGCCACTTAAAAACAAACATATTTTTTTTGACAATTGTTTTTGAATACATAATTTGAATATTTATGAATATGGGGGGCTAATTAAGGGCAATAAGGCAGACACACCTGTAGTAAATGATTTAATGTTTACCAACCTTACAAAGTCGTTCACTAGATGACCAGCAGGGGTAAGTGCTGCTCATGTTTATTTTTTTAGTTTTGTCAAGCAAAAGTATACAAAAAAAACTTTGTAATAGAGAATCTTAAAAAAATTAAACTCAGGTTACATTTTATTTTCTTGGATTTTATTTGGTTAAATGTTTTATTTTCAGATAAGTTTATTATACAAGTTAAAAATCTTTTCATTCTTATTGAACATTATTATTATTCTTTTGGATTTTGAATCTTCAATCAAATCTAAATATTTTTGATTTTATTTAACATTTTAAATCTTTAAACCAGGAATTAATATTAATTGTATGCATTTTATATCTAAACCAGTCATTTTTACAAGGTTTGAAAATTGATTTTTAAAAGTATAATTGAACAATTAGAAATTCTAACCAAAAACACGATTAATTGATTATTTTTTTCCCTTCTTCTTTTTGATGACTTTTAGAATAAACAATTAAGATTTTTAAAACTAAATACTTTGAATCAGATGAATATTTTTTTGTTTAAAATTTTTCACTTTATCCCACCTGCGAATTACGTTGGTGTTTTCGGACAATAAATTAATTGTATATATGTATAACCAGACAACTATCTGAATCCCCCTGTTGGGGACCTCTTTCCTCTGCTAGCAAATTGCTTCCTGCTCTTTTGTAGCGACTTGGCTGTGTTAATACTCACAACGCTATTGGTTGATTTTCAAAGATCAAATTGAAAGTCGGCACAGGGTCCTCGGGAAGGGGGATTGCAGTTATTTAACCCCTTTCCCCACTAATTTTTCACTCTAATTCTAGGACAACTAGTCCTCAGTGTGAATAGGCATGATAGGTGGTCAACTCTTGTGCAGTCTGGCCTCTGCAAGCCTGCTTCTGGTCCTATCTATACAACCACATCAGGTATTTTCATTACGGCTCCAAATCAGATTTATTACTGCTGAATTAGAACTGGTTCTAATCTGACCTTGGATCTAAAGAGATAAGACAATGACCGATAAATTTATGTACAATGCACATCTCCAATGACAATACACAGATACACTAAATTACCCTTTCTTTAGATTACGATTAACAAACCAATTGAAATCTACTTTAATAAAGAAAGTATAAAAATTAGATCTTCTCAATATTTTAAGAGTTTCATATCTTCTTATCTCGTAATGATTTAGGTTCATGGTTATGAGCCTTACCTTCCCAAACATGATGTAAACTCAAGCCTTATTAAAGTAAGTAATATTACAACTTTAAATAATCCATCCGTCCGTCCGTCCAAAACGCTTAGCCCTTTCCCCCGTTAATTTAGGCAAGTTATAGTTGTCCTATCGATTTCAAACTTTGCATGATGATTCCTGTATTATTTTCCTTTCACAATTAAGAAAGAATAGCAACTCTATAATCGACACCAGAATGTCCGTACGTCCATTATAAACATGTTAATTTTTAACTTTTTTAACGCCAAATTTTTATGTGATATAATCATCCGATTGATCTAATTTTTGAGTACTGATTCTTATTACAATGAGGTACAATATCATAAGCTAAGCATCTCTATAATCACATCCTAAAAATGTCAGTATGTCATTAAACAGATATTGTTTAATAAGTTTTGAAACAAATTTACGTACAATTTTGTCAACACATATATTAATATTTATCATATTCAGTTTTGACACTCTACAAGAGTTTATAATTGTCTGTTATACAGTTTCAGAGCTTTGCTTTTATTGATGTTGTCATCCTTGTTCATTTAAAAATTAATTTATAATAAAATATGAATACTAAAATTATTATCAGGTTTTAGAGAATGTAGAGCCAACTGACTTTTTAATAGTTGAGAAGGAGGGAGATGTCTATAGATGCTCTCTTCTTGAATCAGAAGGTAACATTTATTATATTCTGGGAGGGTGCAGACATTGGGCTGTTTATTACACTTGACCCCAAATCCTTATATTAACTTTTTTCTTATTAGTTGGCTAAACAACTTTTATTAAATTTTGATTCGTTTGTTCATGAGGATGAGTGTCCAAACATTTTAACCACTAATTTTATTCTACAGAAAGGGTAATTTTATGTATCACCATTGGGGCTGTACATCAATTTATTGGTCATTGTCTTATCCCTTTAGATCCCTGTATGATATTACACTTTTATTCTGATTCCTGGTGTGGGTTACATTAAACCCCTGAATTTTTTATTTTAGTTTTAAAAATAAAACAAAAAAAATATTTTTGGGTGGATGGGGTTCATTTATCTTTAGGTGATTTCTCTTGGGAGGGTGGTGGTACTCTCCCCCAAAATAGTTATAACTTCTTAGGACCCATACGAATCTTCTTAGTAACGTTTAGTTAAGCGATTAGCGAGTTCCTTCAGTACAGACAAAAACACACACACAGATCCTATTACTTATATAAATTTTTATTAAAGAATTTAATTGCTATAGGTTTTTCTTATGAAATTATTTTGATTTTATTTGCACAACCAGAATCAGAAGGAGATGGTCCTGTTCTAGATTACTACACAATATGTAATTGCACTGGATGTTCTTGTAGTTCTTCGGATCCTTCATCATGTTCTTGTACTGTCTGTAACTGTTCTACTGTTGGTACAACTACAACCACAACAACTACTACTACAACCACAACTACAACTACAACCACCACAACTACTACAACAACAACTACTACTACAACTACAACCACCACAACTACTACTACAACTACAACCACCACAACTACTACAACAACAACTACTACTACTACTACAACCACCACTACTTCAACTACTACAACTACAACCACAACAACCACAACTACTACCACTACAACTACTACTACTACAACCACAACCACCACAACTACTACAACAACAACTACTACTACTACTACAACTACAACTACAACTACTACAACTACAACCACAACAACTACAACTGCAACTGCCACAACTACAACTACTACTACTACTACCACAACTACAACTACCACTACAACAACGACAACTACAATTACTGGAAGTACAACTACTACAACTTCTACCACCACTTCAACAACAACTATTACAACCACTACAACTACAACAACAGAAGAAGATAAATGTGCTAATTGTAACTGTAATGTGTGGATGAATCCTGATGGAAGCTCTGCTACCCAAGTTTTAACATCACCTGGGTAAGACATTAAGACATAATAAAAATCAAAATTATTTTATTTCATTTATTAATATTTTAACAATTAAACATATTTATGAGCAAGTCTAAAATGTATTTCTTTAGGTATCCAGACCAATATGCCAATAACTTGAATTGTAGATGGGAAATCAAAGTAGGTTTTTAATTTAATTAAAACATATTGATAATAATTATTTATTACATAAAACTCAAACTGATAATTGTAAAATTTTAGACAACAAAAGATGCCAGAATCACAATGGTATTTGACAGCTTCAATATTGAGTGGTCCAAGAGTTGCACTGACAAGGATTACCTCTTTGTTGGAGCTATTGCAAAATACACAAAGGTAAATATATACTCTAGCATAGTTATCCTTATTTAAAGTAACAGGATGTAAGACTGTCTGTACCAAAGGATCATGCTAACCTCTGAACCTTTATGGCTTTCCTATTTATTTTCCTATATATTTCTATTCTATTTCTATTCTATTTCTATATATATTTCTATTAATTGACTTTTGTTAGATCTGTATAGCTGTGTTTAGAAAATGTGGGTCTATAAAAGATCTATTTCTTGTAAACTTTACCTTATGTTTTATTTACCAAATATTTTTAAACAAAACTAATATTTTCCTTGTAGGTAACCCTTTGTGGATCTAAACTGCCCAGCACATTCAAGATCAAGTCCAAGAGTAACAGAATTATTGTCAAGTTTGTTTCTGATTCTAAAGGAAGAAAGTCTGGTTTCAAGGCTCTCCTTGTTGGTAAGATTATTTAAAACCCTAATACTAATCATTTTAATACAAAACAAAATTATTAAACATTAAGAAGTTGTTCATGATATTTTTTATATTAATACCTTTTATTAGATACTTGTTAGAATCATTATTTTCAAAATCTACATCTGTTAGCAATAAAATCTTTTTTTTAAACACATAAATATAAGGAAAAATCCTTTTGAGTTTGTTTACTAAAAGTTTATTAGAATGAAAACATAGCGACATAAATTTATTTTTAATTTACCAATTATTTCAGCTAACTAAATGAACCAAAAGTAGAAAATCCAAATGGTACCATCCAAAGAAGATGAAAAATTCTGCAAAACACAATTTGGCTTCTGAGTTTAAGCCCATTATATAAATATATAAAACAAAAATTCATTTTAGTATTAGTAATCAATATTCTTTATTATGTATATTCCAATTGTATGTAGAGCTTTGCTTAGTAATCTGAAATTGCCTCTTCTTTTGAACTACTATTTCAAGACTTTTTTAAGTAACAAAATTGATCTCATTTGAAAGACTGGTTACCTATCTAGTGAACTATCTGTGACCAGTATTGAAATTGATATAAATTGTTCTTAAAAAGTAAATTAAGAGACTAGTTATACAAGATTGTTAAACACCGTTCTACAGTTTTTTTTTATATATGATATATTGTATTCTGTATAATGTACTCTGCTTGTGTCATGACATTTGTTAATCTGAGCTGTGATACCAAATTATTTATCTAAATATAAATAAATAATGTAAAATTTAGTTTGTAAGGGACTGCACCTTTCTGAAAATGATGTTGTTGAGTCAAGTCCACAACTCTTTCATTTAATCATAAAACGGTACAGAAATGTGTACATCATTTTCATTTCATTCCTATTTTCAATTTCTATTCCTTTTTAAAAATAACTAACTTTTTCCTCTAATCTATCATTCCCTAATGTAAATATGTATCTTTAATGTGCTATCAACCTATTTATTGGATATGCTACTTTATGCTTCAAAAATTTAAGATGTACTTTAGTATGTAAGGATCCATAAAATAAATATTTTTTGTAAAAAAAATTGTTTTTCTTATTCTTTCATTAAAAGTGAAAATTATGCCATAGATAGCATTTGACATACAACATGAGGACAAATTTTGTAAAATAAAACATTTTGGATGAGAACAGGAAAGGAGTGACAAATTTTAACAGTGAAAGTTGAATAAAAAACTTTACCAATAATTAATGAAATTGATAGATATTGATTACCTTTCATCAAGTAAGAATTAGGTAAGAAAACTGTGGATCAAAAATATACTAACAATTATTTTGATGAAAATAGGTCAGCAAAGTGTTTATCAGTAAAAGTAGACTAAAGTCTTAACCAAACATTGTCATAAAATTAATAGAAATTGATAAAATCAAAAAAATAGATATTCTATTTCCTTCATTAGTGGCTGTGCTCCTAGCATTCAGGGGAAGTTAGGGTACTAAGATAAGATAAATCTTAAGCAAGGCCTAGGATAGGAATATCAAAATTTCATTGCAGATGCACAAATATTTGTTCTAATTCCATCTCATAAATATGAATCCATAAAATATAATGATTTAAATAATCATTAAATGAAAGCTATTTATTTTTTTTATCTTAATTTATAATCCATAGGCTTTGTTCTATGTCATAGCAACAGTTATTAAGATATGTAGGATCAGGTGTTCACTAAGTCATTCTATACAGCTTCAAATTAATTCTAACTAGGATTTAAATATTTTCTTGCAACTTTCAATTAGGGGTAAATTTTACTATATTACATAAAATCAATGAAAATATTTTAATTAAATTACTAACTCTTTACACCAGTAATTATGATTTTTAACATGTGATTGAAAAGGATAATTTATTAACTTTACAATAGAGTTAGTAGGTTAGTATATGTATTTTAAAAAATTAATCTCCAACATGTATCAAATAAAACTAATTAAATTCTTTAACAAAGTTCTTTGATTTAATATGAGTTTTTCACTGTTTCAATTTTCACATATGAACTAAATTTTTTTTAAAGATCTCTATAGCTTCTTCTAGGCCTAGAAGTTTATGAAGTCGAATGTAAATTTAAAATATATAATTTGCTTCACTAAGAGGACACTCATTTTTTTTGAAAAAAATAGTTTAGGATTTGAAATTAAATTACTTTTTGATAAAAATTAATGATCTTTAAAGGTATTGATATTCTGATTAAAATTTATTGCTTTTAAAATAAAGACTTATGAGTAAAGTAAAATTATTATTATTAATCTAAAGATTGAATTTGTTAGCTGAAAATAATTTCATAACATTCCTCCTCCTTTTACTGTCTTGGAAACTATATTTCTACTTTTACTTTGCTATGCTCCTAAAGGCTTCTAAGGTCAATTAAAATAGGTTTGGATATAATGGTGATTCATCTTAGGAGGATGGAGGTACCCTGCCCTAAAGTATATAAATTGTAAGAACCTTTTCAAGAACTTTTGGAAAGTTTTACTGTGAAAAAGATTCAGATTTGTGGTTAGCAAGATTTCTCAGTAAAGACAGATAAACTGACATCATGTTATTTCTATATAAGGTTATTGATTGTAGTGTTAATTTAAATGTAATGTAATAGATATGACATCAAATTTTGCATAACTTTTTAAACTTTTTGCATAATAGAATTAGTTACACCTGTGTGATTTGACAAGGTTTTGCTTAACCTTATTTTACAGTGCTGATTAAGTTTGGTCAAAGCTGGGTAGGTCCTTGAATAATAAACATATTTTATAATTACAATTTTTTTTAGGTTTAACAAAATTAATAAAAATATTTGTGAAACAATTTACATTACACAAATCTACCTTCCTTTTTTATACAAATATCTGAGAGCTTTTTTGTGCTATTACAAAAGTATGTTTTGTAAATAAATAATATTTTATTTCAGGACTTAATTGTCCCTAAGAAAGTGAGCAGTATGTTGGTCAGCAGTAAACTTACAGTGACTGCTACCAACCTTGCACTAACCCTTGTCCTTATCAGCCAGGTTAATATTCTGCACAACAAATATTATTATTAGTAAATTATCTAATGCAAAAATGTTTTTAATATTAAATTTAAAGTTATGTAAACTTTATAAATCATGTTATGATGTTTCATTTGCAAATTCTAGTAAATTTTAATGAAATTTTATTAGTGAATAGTTTTTAAATACATTTATTATTGTATAATAAATGTAATGCATTGGATATAATCTAGTATTAATTTTTAATATTTCATTATTTTTTTGATTTAGGTGCAAGGTTATGTGCCATATTTGCCAACACATGATGCAAACTCTAGCCTAATTAAAGTTAGTAAGATAATTGAAAACATAGTACTGTTTTCAATCTTTTTTGGGTTTAGTCCCTTTCGTGGCAACGCACCTTAAGGGGCAATTTTTTTGTATATTTCAAAGTAGCTTTTCTCCTATTTCTAGCCCCTGCGGAGGGCTCTAACCCTGCAGGGCCAATTGCCTAGCCCTGTGGGGCAATCACCTAACCCAATATAACCTAACCTAACCTAAAATAACCTATAAAAAGCCATTTTAAAAATACAAGCAATCGCCCCTTAAGGGGCGTTGCCATGAAAGGGACTATTCCCCTTTTTTTTAATTAAAGAAATATTCAAACAAAAAGAATAACTTAGTGATTTCTTTCATTAAAGTATTAAATGCTTTAAGAAATTTTTTACTTTCAATATTTGATGTTAGGTTATAGACAGAATAAACCCCTCAGACTTTTTGATAGTGGAAAAAGAAGGAGATGTTTATCATTGTACTGTTTTGGACTCTGAAGGTAACTTTCCCTTTTTATATATTTTATGTTTATCCTAGCAAAAGAGATGAAATGACAGACCACATCTTAGATAAGATGTGGATTGGTCAGGAGTAGCTTTTTGAAACCTTTCCATTTATTCATCTCTAACAGTAACCAAGCAAATTTTACTAGAGCATTACCTGATAAACTGACTGACTGGTATATGGAGTGTTCACAAAACTAAGCTTTCATTAAAATAGCATCTCAGAAAATCATGCTTTCTCTAAATCATTTCTGTAAGAATTGGAAATTTGGAAGTATAGATTAGTTATGCTACTATATAAAATTTCAAAATTAACTTTGCTTTACTTGCAACATCAGCACCACAGCTTGACTCTGAATCAGAAGAACCAGGACCAAATGTTCCACATCTTGTGACAAGTGCCCCAGAACTTGCGACAAGTGCCCCAGAACTTGTGACAAATACCCCAGGACTAGTGACAAGTCCTCCAGATTTTCCTGGACTTGTTTTAACTTTTGCCCCACCTGAAACGACACCACCGGCAACTACAGCAGCATTCACTTCTGGTCCTGATACAACACCAGCAATCCTAGCTACTGAGGCTACAACAGGTCACTTCTCTTTTATTCCATCATTCCATTATTTTGTACATTAAATATTTCTTAATAATCCAAATTCTAATAATTATTATCTAAACACTAATTTCCTATTCTATGTGGTAATAAGGTTTGATTTGTCAGTTAAGATCTTGCTAACCTCTAAACCATTGTTTTTAGTATTTTAGTTAGACTATACGTACATAGGGCTTTCTAGGCTTCATTTCTTCCCACTTTGAATCCAGATATCCTAGGAGCCCCGCTGCTATTCACCTTAAAAAGATTTTGAAAATATTAACATTTTTCTTTTCTAGTTAAAAAATTAAAAAGGAAGTGATTTTGTCTCATTGAGCTTGTGTAATGCCTTTTCATATTTAGTTATCTATAATACAAAGTAGAACGATGTTTGTTTGTTTGTTTTTCTGTCTGTTTTTCTGTCTGTTTGTATCGAAGGATCTCGCTAACCGCTGAACCGATCGGGTTCTCCTTTACAGGGTAGCTTCTCATGGGTCCCGGGAAGGTTTATAACTATTTTCTTGGGGTGGTGGGACACCCCCAACCCCCCCCCCCCCAAAAAAAAAATGAAAATTACCCCCTCCCCCCCCCAATTTTTTTTTTAAAAATAAAATTAAAATAGTGGGATCGACTACCCCCCCCCCCCCCTAGAGGCTAGGGGCGAAGCCGCTAGTCTATAATACAAAGTAGAACGATGTCTGTCTGTTTGTTTGTCAGTCTGTCTGTCTGTTTGTTTGTAGCAAATTGGTTGTACGAAAAATTGGTTTGATCAAACCTCTTGGGGCAAAGCCCCTAGAGGCTAGGGGCAAAGCCACTAGTTTAGTATAAAGAAGTGGACACTGTTTTTTGTTTGTGTTTCTTTAGCTTTCTTAGCTTAAAATCTCTCACCTTTTATCATTAAATTTCTATTCCTGGGGTTTATTTTTTGATATTTATAATTCTATAGATCTATCAACTTAAAATATTAAAAAAAAAATTTTTCAGAACAATTAACAGGAACAAATTACTTTACATGTTCTTGTTCTGGATGTGTCTGTATTGGTACAGACTGTTCTTGCACTATTTGTAACTGTCAATACAGTTCTACTACAACTACATCAACCACTACAACATCAACAACAACAACCACCACAACAACTACGTCTACCACAACAACAACCACTACTACAACCACCACCACAACAACTACCTCAACAACTACTACAACCACAACCACCACCACAACAACTACCACAACAACTACTACAACCACAACAACTACAACCACTACTACTACAACTACTACAACCAGTACAACTACTACAACCACTACAACTACCACGACCACCTCAACTACTACAACCACTACAACTACCAGTACTACAACAACCACCACAACAACTACCACTACTACTACAACCACTACAACTACAACGACCACTACAACTACTACAACAACTACAACTACAACGACCACTACAACTACTACAACCACTACAACTACTACAACCACCACAACTACAACCACCACCACAACAACCACGACCACTTTAACTACTACCACAAGTACTACAACCACATCAACAACAACATCTACCACAACTACCACTACCACAACAACAACTACCACTACAACTACTACGACCACTACAACTACTACGACCATTACAACTACAACAACCACAACAACTACTACAACAACTACAACTACTACAACCACCACAACTACAACAACCACAACAACAACATCTACTACAACCACATCTACCACAACAACAACTACTACAACAAGTACCACCACCACATCAACAACAACCTCTACAACAGCTATTTCAACTTCAACTACAACTGAGGAAGCTACAACTACACCTCATGAGTGTGATGACTGTAACTGTAATATATGGATGAACCCAGATGGTGCATCTGCCATAAAAACAATTCAAACACCACTGTAAGACATTTTCTTTCAAACAATTATAATATATATTTATTTATTCTTTACTGCTAACAATTATTTTCAGGTATCCAGATAAATATCCTAACAATAGAGATTGTGCATGGTATATTAAGGTAAAATAATAGTTGTTTTTTCCTGTATTGCTTAAAACTTTGAATTATCTGCTGGATTAAAACCAGTTCTGAACCATACTGAAAAATCATGAATTGTATCAAATTATATAAAGATTTCTATGAATATAAAAATGTACAATCATAATCATATCTGCAGATAGCTATAAAGAAATATTACTAACAGTCTACAAAATTTAAGACCAAAAAAGATGCTACAATAACAATGGTATTTGACAGCTTCAATGTTCAATGGTCAAAACAATGTACAAAGGATTATATGATTGTTGGAGCTATTAGAAAATATACAAGGGTAACATTTGTCTATTTTTTATAATATATTCCAATGATCACAAAGGTATTTAAAGTTCCTTTATACCTCCCTTCTTTGCTTGGTTTTTAAAAATTTTCTAAAGTTCATTTTAGTTTTGCTAAATTCTTAATAATTCCAATTAATTTACCAAATGCCTTTTTATGTTTGATAACGAATGGTTATTTTATTTTGTTTGTTATTATTTGAATTTTTTTAATTAGGTCACCTTGTGTGGATCCACAATTCCCTCAGATATGAAATTTAAATCAAAGAACAATGTAATGAATATCAAGTTCCATTCTGATGCATCAATAAGAAAAGCTGGCTTCAAAGCTGTCTTAGTAGGTAAGATATTCTCAAAAAAAAAATTTGAAAAGTTAAATCTCCTTCGCCAAAATTATAAAATTAAGGGGTAAGATCTTTATTTATTAGATGTTTAGTTTTTGCTATAGAAAGGACATTCAAGTATTGCTACAAAAAAACCTTGCATTAACAAATTTTATTCCATTAAAGTAAATATGTTCATAACTAGTTTATCAATTCTAATTTCAGCAAGCTAAACATGAGGATTGAAAGATGTTTGGAGAATATACCATGACAAATAAACATGCATTATCAATATTCTTTACTATGCACTAATCATACTCTGAAAGTATTTATTTGATATTTATTGTTGCTGAGGTTTAAGTAGATTTTAACATTGAGTTCTTATGCCTATTTTGTCTAGAAATCAATTCACAAATAAAAATTGGCCTGGTTAAAATCTACAATTCTGTACCTAAATTATTCTAACTGAGTTGTGATACCAATCTTTATTATTATGTTTTAATTAGTTGAATTTTATCATTGTTTGAAATTTTTTTGAAGACCAAATATTTTATTTTAATAAAGCAATTAAATATGGTCCAATTCCTTTATCCAACAATCATAAATTTCAACCTAATTTTAGTTTTAAGGGTGTTTTCATATTTACTATTGTATTTAGAAACATTTGTTAGTAAAGTTCTTTTTAAAAAGAACATTCTTCAAGTACAAACTACAATTAAGTACAATTGTTTTTTATGAAAACTTTAGTTTGTAAGGAAATTTTCTTTTGTTTAGGACTAACATATGTGCTTAAAAACAATTCTAAAGGCTTAGCTGTATGTTAGTTCTATTAAAAAAGAAACTTTAGATTTAAGGAAGTTTGTTTATAGGTAAAGTTATAATTCATCATTTATTTTTTTAAATCACTGCTATAAATTTGACTAATTTGAATTAAGCTTTACCTATTTTATAAACTTATTAGTTTATAAGGGATAATGATTTTATATTGTTACTGTATAGATAATTTTTTAGATTTAAGGACAACAAAAAATAAATTGATATATTAAAACAAGCCTACAATTTTTATTAATTGGATAGATTGAAGTTAGAATTTACACTGTCTAAAACCTATCACATTCTTGATTAATCTCCTAAACAAATACTTTTAAAACATTTACTTAAAGAATTAAAACCAAGAGTTTAAATAAAAATTTAAATACTTTTACAATTAAGTCAGATATTTTAGAATAAAATTTTTTGCACATTTCATCAACTATTTATTAATTATTTTTTTTCTGTAAAATTTAAGAGAAAACTTTTTAAATAATTACTTCATTCCATGCAAAAATACTTGGACTAATTAACTTTTTTTGTAGTATTAAGATTTTTCAAAAAGTATCAAACAATAAAAAAGTTTGGTTTTAGGCATACAAAGAGAATACAACCTTTTTTATATATTATAGAAAAAGAAATAGATTAGTTAATACAAGTAGAAATTATTCTTTCATGCCATACCAAATCAAATTAAGACTTTAATAAAAGTATTATTAATTGCATTTGAATTGTACCACCTAATCATTTTCAAATCATTTTTTTATTTAGACAACTTATTTGTGCATTATATTATGGTTACCCCCTAGTTGAAAATTGGTTGAATAAAAAAAAACTTCTTTGGTAGAAAGGTTTAACACTTTTGATGTTAAATAAACTTGATTGGAAATTGTTAAAAGGTATTAATTACAGTTTTTATTAATTTAACATGAAAAATACAATGATGACAACATCCATAAATAGCAAAGCATAGACATTTAAAACATTCAACAAAATATCTAAAAGTCAACTTTGATGTTAAAGTTAGAAATTTCAGAATCCAATTTCAAATAGCAGTTGAGGAAATAACATATCCTCACGAAAATCAAATCTCCCCTGTAGCATACATGACATCATACGGACATATTATTGCTGACAGTGAGACAGACAGACAAACAAACAATGTAGAAAGTGAATGCACTGGCTTATTATATAGGAATCTACACAAAAAAAATTTCAGTCTTATGGATTTAATAGAAGCCTCGATAATCACGTTTTCTCTAAAAAATTAAATAACTATTAAAGCGTTACTGACAGACCGTCGGAAAAAACAATTAATCGACTGAATGCGCATAGGCTATATAAATCTTCATAAAAATGTTATCTTTATATCTGAAATGAGAGCCAAAACGATGAACGGACAGGCGGACAAAGAAACTTATTGAGTAGCGAAGCTAATATTAAGTAGCACTTGTTGTGTGACAGGTGTAAAATATTTCTATTCATCAAATCTTTTTATTTAACTTCTTTTCATGTAAAAGTTCAAGTTTTAAGTATTTTTAATTGAGGTTAATTATGATAGAAATAACAAGTTGGCGTCGCACATTGCATTTATGGGTGTGAGAATTAATTTACAAATTATACAAATTGTTTGTTTTTAAAAACTCGTAGAATTTTTTATGAAAGTTTGTTCATACAAAATTGCTGAAAAATTGTCCATCTTTGTAACCTCCCTTAAAGCTAAATAACGTATTATATATTTAGATTTACATTGAAAAACCCCAGATTCTAGAGTCCAAGTAGTTTACTAGGGCAAATAACTACTTTAATACAAATTCTAAGTTGAATTAATATTAATTTTTTTTAAACTCGTTGTTTTATACATTTTAGTTAATAAACTTTAAAATATACAATTTAAATCTAGAAACGGACTTCTTTAAAAAAGGGAGCAAGCAGTTATCATATACAGGATAAGACAATGGATGATAATTACCCCCAAATAATGATAATCAAAAATATCCCAGATGTAGATTAAAATCATTGTTGGAAAAGTTTGGAAACTCTTATTAATATGTACATAAATCAACCTAAACCTCCAAAGTTTTGACAAAAAGTAGAATGGGTTCATAATGGGTGGTTTATAACTATTTTCTTGGGGGTGGGACACCCCCAACCCACTAAATAAATGAAAAATCTCCCCCCCAAAAAAATTCTTTTAAATCTAAAATACGAAAAATTGGTTTGATCAAACCTCTTAGGGCAAAGCCCTAAGAGGCTAGGGGCGAAGCCGCTAGTTTTAAAATAAATTGAAAGTAAGATTTTTCCCTATGCTTTATTACTGCGGGAAGCCTTAACCCTGTGGGGTTTATCTTCGCGGTGTTATAACACTACAGGGCTACCCAGTAATAAATATAGTGGGTGTGGGGTGTATCAGTACTCAAGAGGTTATTTTGTGTCTAATATCCCCTCCCTTTCTGATTAACACTTAACACTTAAACATAAACAAAATTAAAATTGTTCTTAGAGAAATAAGAATTTAGAAACATTTGTTTACAATCCCAGGAATCAAGATTAGGCAAATGTGGAAATTAATCTTATAAATAGATTTTTTTTACAGTTTTAACGCACTTTTATCATGTTGGACTTATCCTATTATTTTTAAACTTTGAAAGGTCATTCTTTTACCTAATGATACTATTTTATAACTTTCTAGAGTAGGTGGATTGTCTTAGACATAACAGGATCAAAAATTTATTGTTAACAGACAAAAGTCCTCCTTAATTAATAAAAAGGGCGTATTTTTTCTCATTATTTACTAAATTTGGCTGCAAGCTTCCAGTCAAATGCGCTTATTGAGTCAAACTGTTGTTAATTATACTAAGCGTTTGTTCAAAATTAAGGACAGTTTGACCTAATAAGCGCATTTGACTGGAAACTTGTACCAAATTTACGAAATTACAGGGGAAAAATTATGCTCTTTTTGTAATTTTTTTCAGAACATTTATATATCTTTTTTTTCTTAATGTGTGCTACTTTAAGACAATAGAAACTAGAAATAATTAAAAGTAAAGAAAATTTATAGCTTTAGTTCTTATTTAAACTTCAAACACTAACTTTAATATTTTTTTTCAGATATATAAAATAATTATCTTAATTGCCTTCATTCTTTTTAAAGACAATCCAAATGAATTATTTATCTTTTGTGTAATTAGCCATTAAGAAATATTAAAGTTTGAAATTTTATTAATAACTTTTATAATTTAAAACCTCATTTTGTAATGAAAAACATGTATCAAACACAAATGTTTTAAATTGATTTATTTCCTAAAATTCAAAAATCTAGTGTAAAAAGTCGGCGATACTTTTTAGAATTTACTTTGTCAGTTAGTTGGAGGTTTTTTAATTATAATTAAAGGAAACAGCACAGGCAATATCAATTATTACAATATCCGTGTAAAATTGTTTGAATACATGTCAGCCATACATGATTTTTCAGTATTGCTGAGAACCGCCTCTAATATGTTATTTTCCAGTATGGGTTCGAAACCGATTTAAACCGGTGTTCAGAAATATTTAAAAAAAATCAAAATTATGTATAGCATCGTATTACAGACAATTTTCTACAAACAATAAAATAAAAATCATAAAATTTATACCAGTTTTGTAAGCCCGGAAAGTTCGCTCCATTAGGCTAACAAAACTGGTTTTTATCTTATAATTTTTAATTTTACTATACACGGAAAGCTGTCAATAATACGATGCGATAAATAACTATTGTATTGTACAGGTTGTACATGTGGTAAGAAGAAGGTTGGCACAGAGAACAAGGACACCAGAATTGTGGGCGGCGTAGATGCTGAGGTAGCAAGGGTTGCTCAGGGATCTAAGGGATAAGACAATGGACGATAATTGATGTAAATCTTCAATGATGATACACGAAATAATCTCTCCTGTAGATTACAATTAATGATTGAGACGGTTGGACTCTCAAATTTATAGACAAATTAATCAAAATTCAAAATAATCCCCGAAGGTTTTAGTCAGAATAACAGCCAAAGACAATTCAACGGTTCATTAGACATCGAAATCTTAAGCTACAGACAAAAAAAACCTTAGAACTTTATATAATATGCTATATTTTAACTGACCTATAAAAAATGAAACCTTTTCTATAAAAAAATAAATACTTGAATAACCTTCAAATAAACATAGTTTTTTTATGACTTTTTAAGAACAAATGTTTAATAACTACTATTAAGTATTATATCAACCTTATTTAGCGTATAGATACAATTAAGAAGTTTCGTGATTTAATTTATTAAAATTGTTTTCAAAAATTCAAACAAAGCTCTTATTGTTTTGGAAAGGCAACCAATTCGGAGTTATATATAGGACAATAACGTCCTTCCTCTACCCCTTTCATTATTATTTTGATATTTGTTTTTGGTAGCACATTGATATAAGCAAAAGAAATGGATATCAATATATTTTGTTATTATTTTTATATATGCTTTTTATATAATATATATTTGGTGCTTTGAAACAAAATGAAATTTTAGCGCTGTTAAATCTCCCCCCCTCCTAACCTTTATTTTTGATATAATTGCAAATTTCCCTTTGTATAACTTTTGCGGGTAGCCCTAACCCTCCTGTGCCATAACCTGCGGAGCTACCCAAAATAACCTAACCTAACCTGATATCACTGCTCAAAAATAGAAAGGGGGGTTTAACATTGCTCAACAGCAAGGATTGATTAAAAGCGCCCATATTTTGTTATATTTCTAAGGTCAACGAGTGGCCATGGATGGTAGCCATTTCATATTCAACAACAGGAGCAGGAGCTGTAAGTTATTTTCAATCATTTATATTCCACTGTGGCTTCAAAACCGATTAATGTCCAGTGGATAAAAACCGGTTCTCAGCCACGCTGAAAAATCATGTATCGTATCGTACCCAGTTTTCTACGAATATAGAAATGTACAATCATAATATTAAAAAAAACAGTTTTTAGCCTGTGCCTTCGGCATCTAGTGGCTAAAAAATTGTATATTTTTATATCAGCGGAAAGCTGTTTATAATACGATGCGATAAATATCTATTTCAACATTTCACACCATCCTAAATTATGTCATTGATGTGTCATACTGAATTTATTTAGTAATAAATTTTATTTAAGGCCTACGGATGTGGAGCAAGTCTTATTTCTGCAGAGGTAAGTTTAAAATTTTTCAGTTTTTTTCTAGAATTACTTTTGCCATTATTTAATACCTATATTTGCGACAACGTCTACTACACAAGAACTCCCTTTTTTGCTATTGAATTTTCTAACATTTGAATTATCTTACAAAGGTATGCAATGTTGTTGAAAATTCTTAAATTAATTGAATATAACTATTAAATGATACATATTTTTTTATGTAGTGGATAGTTACTGCAGCTCATTGTTTCTATGATGACAGTGCAGTTCAAACTGTTTTCCCAAGTGGTATTACTGTGGTACTAGGTAAATATATCTATAATACAAAGTAGAATGATGTTTGTCTGTTTGTACTGAAGGATCTTGCTAACCACTGAACCGATATGGTTCCCCTTAACAGGGTGGCTTCTCATAGGTTCCAGGAAGGTTTATAACTATTTTGGGGGAGGGTACCACCACCCTCCCAAGAGAAATCACAAATAAATCGGAATTTTTTTTTACGTAAAGACTTCAACGCAACATACAAATAATTACATATTTGAAATAAAAAAAAACATTTAAAGTGCCACTAAAAACCTCTAGGGGTGTAGCCAATATCTATAATACAAAGTAGAATGATGTCTGTCTGTTTGTGTGTTTGTTTGTAGCGAAGGATCTCGCTAACCGCTGAACCGATCGGGTTCTCCTTTACAGGGTAGCTTCTCATAGTTCCCGGGAAGGTTTTTAACTATTTTCTTGGGGGGTGGGACACCCCTAACCCCCCCAAAAATGAAAAATACCCCCCCCCCAAAAAAAGATTTTTTTTTTAAAACTAAAATTAAAATAGTGGGGTCGACTACCCCCCCCCCCCCCAAAAAAAAAACACCCCCCCCAAAAAATTTTTTTTTCTTTTTTATTTTAAATCTAAAATACGAAAAATTGGTTTGATCAAACCTCTTGGGGCAAAGCCCCTAGAGGCTAGGGGCGAAGCCGCTAGTTATTCATATAGCAATAAAGTTCAAACTATAAAGAGGTGTTTTTGCACATTTTCTCTAAAAACAATAAATCTAAATATTCTTAATATTTAACTAATCTTAATTTTAGGTGACCATGACAAATCATTGGAAAGTGATACAAACATCAAGTAAGTTCTTACTAATTCTATTTTTCCATTTCTTAGGACTAATAATCTTCAGAATAAATCTGCAAGTTTCAATACTTATAGACTTAGCTTTTGGGAGAGAACTATTTCCAAATCATAAGATTTAGGCAAAATTATCATGCAATATTTTATGATTTAGGATAGTTCAGTATGTAGACAAAATAATCATTCACCCCGATTACAATCATGCTCTCACAAAAAATGATATTGCTCTCATCAAGATGACAACTAAGGTAAGTTTTTAGATTCCTTTTTTATTATATCAAAGTAGTTTGGATATTAACATAGAGTTTGGTAAAGACACTTTTTAAACTATTATATAAAGTAGTAAGCGTTTTTTTTCTGTCCCAAAGGATCTCGCTTACCGCGTAACCGATATTGTTCTCCTTTACACTGAAGCTTCTTATAAGTCCTGGGAAGGTTTTAAACTATTTTTGGGGAGGGAGTCTTCACCCCCCTACCCCCCCAAAAATTTTTTTTTTTACTCTTTTGAAACTCATATTTAAAATGGGATAATGTCAATTTTTCCACCTCCAACCTTAAGTGCCCCTAGAGGCTGCTAGGGGCGTAGCCACTAGTTTAAAGATATAATTACAAATAAATACATGAGAAATTCTCCACACAATTTAGAATTTCTGTATAAATAAAATAAGGGTATAAATAGAGAATGAGATTTATATACTGAAATACCAAACATTGAAGACTGTAAAGTAGCCAAATTAAATGTCTTATTTATTATTTAGTTGGTTTCCATTATTTCAGGTTGATCTTGATATTTACACCCCTGTTTGCTTGCCTTCACTTAATCAAGTGTTTACTGGTGATTCCTGGGTTTATGGTAAGTTTTATCTTAATATACTACATACTTTACTAGTGGCTACCTATAAAGGCCTATATGGCTTTCACTTTATAACAGTCATTGTTAATCCATTTTTTATGCTTATGGATGCTGTCATCCTTGTTTTGATATCAAGTTTATTCTAGGTTGGGGCACCTTACAGTCCAGTGGATCTCAGCCAAATATTCTTCAAGATATTTCTCTACCAATTATTGACACTACACTATGTACAACTATCATGGCTCTACAGAGTGTTGATGTAAGTAAATTTAGAATTGTCCAATCATCTTAAATCAGCTAAGTATATTGTATAAAGATTAATATTAACCTCTACACTAAAGTTTAAATGCTTGTATGTAAGTATGTTTTCTTCAAACCTTTCATAAAAATATGTTTTCTTGTATTCATTCAAAACCGATTAATATCTGGTGGATTAAAACCGGTTCTCATCATCATTATGTCTAGCATCGTATTATATCCAGTTTTCTATGAATATAAAAATGTATAATCATTAGAACCAGTTTTTTTAGCCTGTGCCTTCGGCATCTCAGGGTTAAAAGAACATTGTACATTTTAATCCGAGGAGAGCTGTGTATAATACAATGCGCGAAATAACTATTCTTCAATCCTGTCATTTTATTCCTTTTCTTGTTTAGATTTACCCAGGTATGATTTGTGCTGGAGGACAGGCTGGAAAGGATTCTTGCCAGGTAAAATATTAAGATAAGAATAATAACATGACAGTTAGAAAAAAAAATTAGTTGTTTATGTATGACTGGCTGTTATGCCCTTAGAGGCCTCTAGGGTGCTTAATTTGGGGGGTGGGGGGGGGGGGGAGAGAGGATGGGAGGAAGACGCCACACACTTTTAATTGTAGTTTTAAAAAGAATAAGTAAAAGAAAAATTTTGGATTATCTTTTTTTCTAGAGGCAAATTCTGTTATGAGAATGGTGGTAACCTCCACCCAAAAAAAAAACTATAAAACCCACCAGGACCTATGATTGAGAAGCTACCCTGTAAAGGAGAACCATATTGGTTCAGCAGTTATCGAGATCCTTTGGTACAAACAGAAAGACAAATAGACATCCTCATCCTGTTACTTTATTATAAGAATAGCAGCAGAATAAATTTAGTTTTTTTTCTAAGGAAATTACCTAAAATCTAAAAATATGTTAGAAAGGTTATGTTATTCTTTATTCCAATATATTTCTATTCTTGATTTTAACAAATCATTAAATGCTCTTTAAATCTCGCTGTTCATATTCATATCCATGAATTTTTTTGTGCTTCGCTGCTTATTAATGTTGTCATCCTTGTTAGGCACTCCATCAACTTTAACCAGGAAATAACTGGAAAAAATAATTACTTATTCAGGGTGATAGTGGTGGCCCAATGACAGTTGCTGTCAATGAAACACATTATCTGGCTGGAGCAGTCAGCTTTGGTATTGGTTGTGGAGGGGTAAGTTGCTTTTTCAACATTAAAACATGGACTTATTTTCAAATATATGGAGTATATGCTCTAGTATCCTACTATCTATAATTATCATATATTACAGGGAGGAATATAATGATTATATGCTATAGTATCCTACTATCTATAATTATCATATATTACAGGAGGGATTATATTGATTATATGCTATAGTATCCTACTATCGTTAATTATTATATATTACAGGAGGGATTATATGGAGTATATGCCCAAGTATCCTACTACCTAACCTGGATCAATACACAAATCAGTGGAAATGGAGGAGCTGAATATTGCCCATACTAAATATTTAATTGCTTCTTTTCCATATTTTCTTACAAATAAACGTTTGGACTTTTGAATTATTTTGTATGTTTTTAGTAGCGAAGCTAATCTATAATCAACTTTTCTGTCATAGGGCCATCAGTCAGTCAGTCCCCTATTTTGAATACTGAAAAGTAAAAGGACCTTTTGGCTTTCTCAATTCCATTATGAACAAACTGCATTGGAATTAACCTGAATAGATTTGAGGTTAGGGACAAGGGAATGATATTCTGACAAACAACTCTAATGGAAAATTTCCCCACTACCCCCTTCCCTTTTTCATCCCCTTCCTTCCCACCCCTCTTCAGTTACATTACAAAAACAAAATATACCATCAGATACTTTATAAGGTTTCGTGATTTTTGTAGAATTGTTGTTTAGAATAGCTACTCCTGATTTGAGGTTTGGTTGGGTCAGATACCGGATTTCCGGCTGATTTCTAATACCGGATATCCTGCCTAGCCTGATATCCAACCCAACCCTAATTTGAGGTATACCTTTAAATATTCAAGCTTCACACAAATATGAATAATGTATTATATTTAGTATTATGAATATTTATCATATATATTTTATTACAATCAAATAATAAAAATAATTATTTAATAATTTGTAAATTAATCAAAGTTGAATAACAAAGGTCAAAATTTTAAAATATCCAAAGCATCGCAGCTACTGAATAGGCCTGTGTTTTCCAACCATAGCTTTGCATTGTGGACAGTAGTGGGTGTATTCCCTGAAAATAAAAAAAGATATATCAAACGCAAAGATTTCATGAAATTAAACATGTTAAAATTGTCCTATTGATTTCAAACTTTTCATGATGATTTCTAATTGTGATCTATGAAGGGGTAATTCTGTGCAGCATCATCGGGGATGTACAATGTACATCAATTTATTGGCTGTTGTCTTATCCCTTTAGATCTCTGATTTACTTACTTTAATGAATCCATGCAGAAAGGAATAAGACAACATCCACACACAAACCCAACCAAGGTTATTATACCTGAAATAAAATTATAAATTCAGACACGTGACATGTAGATGTGGTGATGCATCTTATCAACCTTTTCCATCACCTAACCTGAAGATTGCCTATGAGGACGGGATGTACCACAAAATATTATTTTGGTGCATCTCTGAACCAAATTTTGCTTCATTGCTGCGCATGATGTAAATAGCAACCAACCTTTTGATTGCACGACCTTTGTCTGGAAGTCCCGACTGCGCATAGTAATGAGTTGCGCCTGTTTTGGAAGAAGCATGCGTTTTGATGCGTTGTTGGGCCGAGATACGAAACTATCAACCTTCCCTACAACAAGCGGATGCGCTACATACGTATTACGCCGCAATCGCGGGTCACTTTCCCACCCTCTAAGGATTCACACTTTCTGGTGAATCTCTTTGCACGCACTGCTTAGCACATCACAACATAACTGTTATTAACGAGCAAGATTTCCTGAAGTTTTAACTGTTTTCTAAGCTAAAGTTTTCTGAAGATAAGACCAATTCAGATTTCAGGTAGAAAATTTTGCCTACCGAAAATAAAAACCAGACAATTAAACCAACTAAAATTCCTGTTTGTTTTCTGCATAATTTTTGAATACATAGCACTTTTGGATAATGGAAAGAAAACAAAGTAGCGGGTTTCGTCGTATTTTCGCAGTAGTTTTTCTCCTATTTCTAGCACCTGCGGGGCAATCATTAACATTCACCCAACCTAAAATAACTTAGGTTAAGTGCTACTGTGAAATTACGACGAAACCCGCTACTCACTTTTCTTTCCACGATTCAGATTATCTGATAAAATTGTTTTCTCGTATTCATTCGAATCCGGTGGATAGGAACCGGTTCTCATCAATACGACAAAACTATGTCTAGCATCGTATTATATCCAGCTTTCTACGAATATAAAAATGTGCAATCATACATTCTATATCCGCGGAAAGCGGTTTATAATACGATGAAAGAAATAACTATTATTACATTAAAACCTTACCACAAGCCATCCAAGCAATGATTGATGTCTCTTGGTGTACCTCAGTAGTCATCACTGTTCCACAGTTGCTACAGGTTGTATTGAAGGATTCTTTACCAACTCTTCGCATTCCTAAATTAACAATGAAGACATGAATGGATATTTTTTCAGAATCTGATGAAGTCAATAATTAAATGTGTGCTTGTTCCACTTTTTAGTGGTGTTTAAAAACATGACTTTAGCATCTTTCATAGAATTCCTTTGAAAGGGTTTTGATCAAGCAGGATAAGCAATAGTAATTTTTGGTATCTTTGAAGGATGTTTATTTTTAGGTATTCGTTTTTAAGTTATTAAGACCAATACAATACAGTCTGGAATTTATTTGGTATAGCCAATTAATGTAAAAATACCAATTTTTTGAATTGGTGGAATAAAGCATAACAATTAGAGCACAGGGGAATGCCTAGGGACATGCTGAAGCAAAAAGAGTTGTTAGTCTGTAGGACGTTTGGCCGCGTAATCATGCACATCCCTATCAAGATTTGGATCAGAAATATAATTAGAATAGGGTCTAATTAAATATTAGTTTTTTTTATCTCTAAATACCTGTAGCATTATAAGGTGGACGAGGTTGTTGACTTTGTACAGGAAGCCCAGGTTGTTGCTGTTGTGGATAGGGTTGTTGTTGTTGAGGATAGTAGGGGTTGTAGGAGGGGGGTTGTCCAGGCAGGGGACTTGTCCATCCCTAGATAATACAGATAATTTATTTCCTCAGCTTCCACTAAAGAAAGATAGATACTTGATTCAAAATTTGGTCGTTTTAAAGGCATTAAAAATTATACAATCATATACTATGTCAGATGCGTGGCATTAATACTAAGAACAGGAAAAATGCCTTGGCCCTAGACAAAACAGGCGCAACCTTGCAGCTAGTACTTATAGACATAGATTTGTTTAATCAAAGGGATTGGTTGTCTGCTATAGTTATGGTGGTTAGTCACTTAAGTCCTACCATAAAGCTATGGCCCTAATACATTGTATATCAAACGTCCCCTTTAATTTATTAATCGGTTAATGGTTATTCATCGCATCGTATTATACAGTTACCACGGATTTTAAAACAAAAAATTTATGATTAAAACCAAGTTAGCCCTGAAAGGCTGAAGTCCCCCGCTAACAAAACTGGTTTTAATTCTATAAAATGCATTGTAATATCTGAGGAAAATAGTCAGTAATACCATGCTATACATGATTTTTTAGTATGGCTGAGAACCGGTTCTAATCCGGCGGATATTAATCGGTTTCGAAGCCATAGTGGATCTGGATTTACCTGATTTGTAGGTTGGCCTTGGTAGTTAGGTGCTTCCCCAGGGTAGGGAGGGGGGTATTCCTTCTCCATCATTTATTTTTTTGCATTAATTTTATCCGTCTACAATAATAAAGGGAGGTATGTTGTGCTAAAATTTCGTAAATGTGTGTGCTTTAAAGCTTTAAATAGTAGGACGATAATATTCACTTAATATGTGTATTCCTTATTGGAAAGAACTATAAATTTAAAAAAAAAATTTAGTGAATATTATCGTTCTACTACTGTTTTTAAGCCTTAAAACTCACACTTTTACGAAATTTTAGCACAACCTACCTCCTTCTTTATAAAAAACTTTGGGACAAATTTCCTTATTTCCAGGGATCTTACGGGATACGATAATGGATGATAAACGTCTTAGATAAAATCACTTTTATACCAAAAAGAACGCCTAATTATTAAAAAAAAATCATATATTTGAAAGCAGCCGTTAGACAATCATGGAAAATGAGTTTTGGAGAAGATTTGCAATTACACTGTGTTTTTCTTAAAGTTACAAAGGTTTTGCTTTATTTAACCCATTTACCATTGACAGATATTAATAATCAATATCTTATTTTCTTGATTGGCTTGGGGAGTTTTGTTTCAGAAAAAGTTATTTCGCAACTTTCAACATATTATACCTCTAAAAATTCTCCACAAGCTAATAATGGATATAAAATATTGAAAATTAACTTCTGTTAATGGTAAGTGGGCTAAATTTAGCAAACTTTTGTTCCTTAAAAAACAGTCTAAATAAGGCATTATCGCATGCGGATTGTTCGAGGGAAGGTTGAGAACTGCTAAAATTGAAGGCAGTTAACGAATTAGAGTCTTACTAATGGTTACTGAAGTTCATAACAGCGAAGCTTATCTAAAATTAAGTCGGTAACGGTTAGACCTTTTCATTTAGACATGTTAGAATTTCAATTGTCGTATCGATTTCAAAAATTCTGTGATGATTCCTATAACAATTTGGTACAATTAAAAAGAAGCGTAACAACTCTATAATCGTTACAAGAAAGTCCGTACGTTAATCTAAAACATGCGGCTTTTTTTTTTACTTTTTTGCAAATTTTTCATGCATGTCCTGTATATAGGCCGTTTGGTAAATAATTTCCGATAATTTTACTTAACATTTTGTTTAAACTTAAATATTTATATTCTCTTTTTTCAGTTATGACACTCTACGAAAGTTTGTCCACCAGTTCGGCGCATCGCTTTCATGGATTTTGGCATCCTTGCTTATTTATTATACAGCGTCCTTTTTTTCAGCTGTGGATTACAAGAATTAAATCTAACCAGTTTAAAATTTATGGAATTAACTACATACCTACAAAATTTTAAATGCATCTTTATCAGAAAACATTTGCCATAATTATTTTTTTTTTAAATATTTGCGACACAAATAACAAATAGCTTAAAGGTTAATATTAAGATATGGAATGTTTACACTCAAGAGAAGGGGATAATATAATATACAATTGTATCGTATTATAGGTAGCTTTGCATGATTATTAAAATGAAAAATTTTAAGGCTAAAATAGTTTTGTTAGCCCCGAGGGTGCCGAAGGCTCGGCCTAAAAAAACTGGCACTTATTATATGATACTTTGTCTGTAATACAATGCTATAAATGATTTTTCAGTTTGACTGAGAACCGGTTCTAATCCAGCGGATATTGATCAGTTTCGAAGCCATGCTGGAAATCAATTTACAATCCTTTCTTTCGCTGAATATTGACAGGAAAGCAAAGACAATATTGAAAATTTATTTCTAGTATGGCTTCGAAACCGATTAATATCCCATGGACTATAACCTTACTAAAAAATCTTATATTACAGACAATTTTCCAGGAATATCAAAATAAAAATCTTAAAATTTACAATAGTTTTGTTTGCCCGGAACTTTGGCCCACAGGGGGTAACAAAACTGGCTTCAATCTTAGAACCTTTAATTTTAATATCCGCGGAAAGCTGTTTATAATACGATGCGATAAATAACTATTATCCTATCCTTAGTTATAATCACTACAACAATATAGTTTAGTGCAAAAGTAAAGGTGTTTAGCTATTACTAATACACAAATGTTTTCACGGATTTTCTACAGAAACAAGGATAACAACATCCATAAAATCGAAGCAATGGAATGGTAAAACAAACAAACGTTAAACTTATCGAGTGTCACAACCGAATTAGCAGAATATTTAGAAATAAGACTAACCAAAATTGTAAGTAAATTTGTATCAAAACTCTTACATAATTACATTTTTAGGACTAGATTATAGAGATGCTTTGAACAGTCTGTGTAACTTAGATTCAACAGCATCAAGGGTCATAAAATCTAATAATATCTACATAGACGTCCAAGGGGGGGGGGGTAATAGGGCGATTACCCCCTCCCCCCAAACGAATTTGGGGGTGCCGTAGGCACCCCCAAAATTTTTTTCATTTTACCTCCCCATTTAAAATTTACCCCTACCCTGGGGGTGCCGTAGGCACCCCCAACCATTTAGGAGGGGGTAAATACCCCCCCCCAAAATAAAAAATCTCTAACAAAAAAAAATTTTTGCGCGCTTCGCGCGCATTTTTAATACTAAATTTTTTATAAAATTTAAATTACCCCCCCAAAAAATTTTACCCCGGGGGTAAATTTTGGGGGGGTTAACAAATTTTACCCCTGCCAACAGATTTCAGGGGGGGTAATTACCCCCCCCCCCAAGCAAATTTTACCCCCGGGGTAAAAATTTTGGGAGGGTAAAAAAAAATCGCTATTTTACCCCCCCCTTAAAAAAATTTTACCCCCCCCCCCCAAAAAAAAAGCTTGGACGCCCCTGAATATCTACACAATCTGTATAGCACCAAGTAGTCTAGACTGATCATTATAAAGGAAACTGGACTTTAGAGCAATAAAGAAATCTAGACTCTGTAGGGTACAGTTCTTTATGGGAAACCAACTTTGAAATATAAAAATAAAATAATGCTGTTTAAGACCAGACAGACTAACATCATATTAAATTATTTAATCATAGAGAAGCAGCGCTGCATATAAAAGGTAGAGATAAGAAGTGAATCATATGACAAATTCATAGAATAATTTTATGGCTGAATCGTTTAGAGTAAACTTAGAATAGACTATCAGTTTTTGCAATGCTAGAAATTCATATATGAGGTACGTACATATGTCCTTACAAAATAGTTAAAAATTCTAAAATTTTCATTTTATTTTCCGCGGAAAACTATCTATAATGTAATCTATAACATATTTATTTGGGCATCAGAAATATATTGATAAAGATATAATTTAACTTAAATTACTATAACAATAAACAACCTAAAACTTAAGTTCTGCCCGGGTGACCATTACGTAACTCAAGAACCAGTATTTTATCAAATTAAAACATTTAGCGAAGCTACTCTATAATTCACTTTGTCCGTCCGTCAATCCATCCGTAACGCTATGGGGGAAATGGGATTTACTCAGCTCCTATAAAAGATAGAATTCTGAAATTTTTTGACAACATTCCCATCATTAAGGAGCACAATTGACCATAAAACATCATTGGCGGTCGGACCGCTTTTTAGCAGGTTTTAGGCTATTTCTATATTTTTCTCCATATCTTTAGTGTTTATTAGTGTGGCCCAAATGAAGGTCTAAATTGCTTTTCAATGTGCGGAATGTAAAAATAGGTTATGTATTGTTTGTAGATTTTAGCCCTATAATTGATTTTAAGAAAAAATCTATTGCTATCTCGTCAAATGCATATTTATTTTCACCTTTTCTTCCCCAATTTAAGAAAGCCTTACACCAGATATAAAGCAAAACATCAAATTTTCTGTCTGTTTGTTTACAAACATTGAAATAAAATATTAAAATCACCAGGAATAAACATATGAAGAAAGAAAGTATACAAATTTATTTATGTACAATTACAATAATTTGGGAAAGCTGATTCATACTGCAAAATCATTGAAGAAATATAATTAAAGATAAGCCTTACTCTTTATTCCAGGTTTAATAAAAAACAATTAAATTATTTTTTGCAATATTAATTTTTTTATTACTATGCTTTGTTTTAAAGTTGAATATGAGAAAAAGTACAGGGTGCGTCACATAAATCGGGACATTTTTTAAACGGCCATAGCTCAAAAACTACTTGACCAATCAGGACATTTGACCCCAATATAGAAAGCTTAGGTAATGACCTTTTAGCACAAAAAAATCTTTGGACGAAGATACACGTGTACACCGAGCTTGCTGAGCATGTGTTCAACAAGGCAGATTCTAAATGCGCCGGTGGTTTAATCTGGATTCTCGACTAGGGC
Source organism: Acartia tonsa (assembly GCF_053477335.1). Lineage (NCBI taxonomy): Eukaryota > Metazoa > Arthropoda > Copepoda > Calanoida > Acartiidae > Acartia > Acartia tonsa. The sequence continues at coordinate 27,609,134 of NC_137268.1, read as the reverse complement.
CCACTAAATCTGACCTTAGCCCATCTTTAGGTGAGGTAGAGTTATGCAACTTGATGGCGATACTGTTAGATACATAAGTAAGACACTAGAAAAGACTAGAGCTCTCTATCTGAAATGGCTTGGCCGTAGTACTCCAGCAAAGTGGAACGTGGCATATTTTGAGATGTCAAAAACGTCAAAAATCGTGAAAATTCATGAAAATTTCTCGGTTCTTGATTTCAGGGACCCATAAGGAACTTTAAAACTCATTTTAGACTATGGGTTGCGCTGACAATCCTAGTTAATACTTCATGCCATTTCCAAAAAGGTAAAGAACGTCGTTCTAGCTCAACTGTGGTCCTAATGAGAGCCTCCGGTCTTAGGGCAGCTTGAAAGTTGGGCTACTTTGAAGCATGCACCAATAGACGTGCCCATGCCACAAAGACCTCCCTCATTGCCACTATCAAGGAGAACTACGCCAGCTTGGACAGGTACATTTTGACCTGGACCTGCCGGCGGTTGAGGAGGCGGGTAGAGGCGGTGATTGAGGTTGGCGGCGATTTTATTGAATAATCTACTAGTCATATACCTATTTTGCTTCCCAGTTTTTAAAATTCAATAAAATCTTTAAAATTGAAGATTTTATGTTCATTTCTTTAAAAATTACAAAATGTTCCGATTTATGTGACGCACCCTAATTTTGAAAATTTTTTCAGTTAAAGATATCAAAATTAAAATTCCCGTCATTTAAAGAAAACAACCATGAAGGCCAGACTGCCTTTTTATCAGGTTTTAGGCTATTTTTATATTTTTCACATTTTTCTCCATATATTCAGTGTTTATGGTCCGATTTTCAAAACTTTTTCAATTATAGATATCAAAATTAAATTTCCCGTCTTTTAAAGATAACAACCATGACGGCCAGACTGCCTTTTAAGTAGGTTTTAGGCTATTTTTCACATTTTTCTCCATATCGTCAGTGTATATTGTCTGATTTTCCTAATTTTTTAAGTTAAGAATATAAAAATTTAATTTTCTGTCGTTTCAAGAAAACAACCATGGCGGCCAGACTGCCTTTTATCAGGTTTTTGGCTAATTTTATATGTGTTACATATTTCCCCATATATTTGGGATTTTTTTGATCCAATTTTCAAACTTTTTGGGTATCAGTATCAAAATATGTTTTCCCATTGTTATGAGCATTTTTATGTAATTTACTTTGACCATCGTTATATTATGATGCCCTTAGGATATGGGAGAGGAATAAACTTGAAGTCAATAAGAACCTTACCCAAAAAAGGTAAAAGATATTAACAATTCATTTTATAAACATTTTATAAATATCTATTAGCAATATTTATTTCTAAGTCAAGAAATACAAATATCACAGGAGTATGTTTAAGGTCTATATTTTCCAACCAGGGCTTTACATTGTGGACAGTAATGTGTGTATTCCCTAAAAAAGTAAAAACTCTTAAAAACTTGGCGAGGAAAGTCAAGTTTATTTTAAAGCATATTGTTTAGTCATAAGGTCTTATAGAATGCCAAAAATTTCAAAATTTTAAAACTTGCATAGAATGATGTGATATGACAACAGGCTACAAGCTTGTTCATAAGGGGGGGGGGAAGTTTTGACACATTTGCGTAAACAGTAAGTATAGGCTTTATCTTTGGACTGAGAGGATAGGTTATTAGGGATAAAATCATTCTTATATGATGAACTTCCCCCAGATTTAAGATTTTTTGGATAGGCCTCCAGGATCCAGAGCTCCAGGCCTCCAGGTCCTCTCTGTACAGGTAAAAATTTAAAAAATATTTTTTTTTTGAAGAGTTAGAAGTCAACCTATGAAACAAAATATGCATATTTTTGAATGTTATTCACATATTTGAAGAAAAAAAATGCATATTTTGTATCATAAGTTGACTTTTAACTCTTCAAAAAATTTTTTTTTTTTAATTTTTACCTGTACAGAGAGGACCTGGAGGCCTGGAGCTCCGGAACCTGGAAATCTATCCAAAAAATCTTAAATCTGGGGGAAGTTCATCATATAAGAATGATTTTATCTCTAATAACCCATCCTCTCAGTCCAAAGATAAAGCCTATACTCACTGTTTACGCAAATGTGTCAAAACTTCCCCCCCCCCCCTTGTTAAAAACAATTATCTTTTTAAGTGTTTACTCTAAGTTTTTTTAATTTACTTACTTCAATGAATCCATGCAAAGTGGAATGAGACAACATCCAAGAAAACAGCCAATTAGCACCAATACACCTAAATTAATTAGAGATTATTAGTCAATTTGATTGTAGCACTGCTTCAAGTAAAAACATCTTCCATGAAGGTAATTTTTAAAATCTAAATTAATATCAAAAATATTTTTAATCTAAACAAACGATCAAAATTTATGTTAACTTTTTAAACAATTTTTTTGTCTATAGTTCTTTTCAATAAGAAATACACATATTTGGTGAATATTATCGTTCTACTACTATTTTTAAGATTTAAAACACACACCTTTACGGATTCTACTAGAAACCTACCCCTTTCTTTCTCACTTATACTTTTTACTAAAAAGTATGCTTTAATGAGCGTACTCAGAGATAATTTATTAGGAATTTAACTTAATGCACATATAAATATAAACCATGGATAAACAACTGTTTTATTGCACAATCTATGAATGGAAGACTTAATTAAAATGGTGATAAGTTGCTACTATTTATTGTACTAGCGGCTTCAGGTCTTCACCCCCGAGCCTCTAGCCTTTTTTTTTGTTTGGGGGGGGGGGAGGAGGTTGGAGGTGTTCCCTCCCTTTAAACAAAACAGCTTAAAACCATCACAGGACCAGTAGGTATATTTCCTGATAAGTTGGGCTGAATCAGTTCAGTGGTAACTGAGATCTTAAGCTTCAGACTGACAGACAGACAGACAGACATCGTTCTACTTTTGTATTATAGATGACCAAAGGCATTTCTATATTCTATAACTTTTTATGTCATGCAAAATGAAATAATGATTATGGGTTAATTTTAAACATTTCTAGTATCTCAGAGTGTTAAAAAGCCCAAGAATTAATGCCACGTTATTTTATGATGAAATTTATTGATCAAAAGCCTTACCAGCAGCTGCCCAAGCAACAATTCCTGTATCTACATGCACTTCTGTATTCATTACTGCTCCACAATTGTTACAAGTTGTGCTGAAGGATTCTTTACCAACTCTTCCTAATAAATAAACAAATAATTTAATTAAGATATGCATTACCTCTGTATTAACTACCTTATTTGTTAATAAGAAAGTCATGTATAATAGACACATCCAGTATCTGACATCAAGATACCTTATTTGTTAATAAGAAAGTCATGTATAATAGACACATCCAGTATCTGACATCAAGAAACATTTAATCATAAGACCAACTTACTTTTTTATGTCAAATTGTTGAACAGAAATTTACTTATTTTTAGCATCGATCCTCTGTTTGACAATTTTAATAATACCTGTAGCTTTATATTGTGGGTGGAATTGTTGAGGTTGGCCAGGAACTACAGGCTGTAGGGGATAGGATTGTTGTTGTTGGGAATAGTAAGGGTTGTAGGAGGGTGGTTGGCCAGGTTGGGGGCTTGGCAATCCCTAGTATCATAGATAGATAAATAATACTGTCCATAAATTTTAAATAAAACTACTTCTAAATACATATGGATAAAAATTAAAATCAATATTTGAATGTTTACAACAAAAAAACTGAGTTTTCAATTTCGAGAAACAACTAGAAGGAAAATGAAAAAATAATCATGGGAGAATTTTCTCTGTAAAACTATGCATCAACTTTATAACTGAATGAATTTGCTAATTAAATATTGAGAATTGATTAGTGTAAAACACTAATTGATTTAATTTAATGTAAAATTGTACTTGATTTGGAGGTTGGTCCTGATCAACTGATTGTCCATGGTGTGGAGGTGGATAATTATCTGCCATTGTTTTATACTTCACTTTTTATCTTTATTTCTACACACAATAAAGTAAACTAAAGAAATATAAATTGAAATAAGCATTTAGGATTGTATGTATGTTTATACATAAATAGAGTAGGGGGAATTCCTTGGCCCATAAACATACACAGTTAGGACTTCTCAGACAAAGGTTGTGCAATCAAACAGTTGGTTGTCTGTTACTAATATCAAACACAGGGCATTAGAGTATTGCAACGCATTACAAGCAGATCCCGTCCTTGGGTTCTCTAGATGATCACTTGATACCAAAGGAAAATCGCGCCATTTGGGGGAACCAGTATAGTTTACAATCAAATTACCCATTACTTCCTGTAATATATATCAACGAATGATATCTTAGATAACATCCATCAATACATTGTCAGGCAGGTGACGAAATCGAGTCTCGACTAAAACCTCGTCATTACTACACAAGTTAGAAATATTTCCAAATGATACTGACAGAATCATGACAAGAAATGTTAAGAGTATGCGCATTGCCTTAGTCTATAAACAGACGCAAATCATTACCAAACACTGTTAAGACATCAATATTACGTAATAACTTAAAAAATAACAAAAACCACAGTATTAAAAAATGGTTTGAATTAGACTAACACTAAATTTTCTTCTTTTTATGTATTACGCAACTTTTGGTTCAATAGATAATCGGACAATGGACTAATAAAAGTAAATAAGTTTTGCAGTATTTTTAAGGGGGATAAAAGCATTTTTTGGCGCTTAACCCCCTCCCCCCCTAAAATAATAGGCTTGGACGTCCTTGGTTGCTAGATAGGAAGGGTACCCAAAGCTTTAAAGACACGTCCTCTCAATTGCTGGCTTAAAAACTTGCAGTTTCTAAACTTTTCAACCAATAATTCTGATAAAGTTGTTAAGTAGCTGCGCTACAATAATTTTATTTTTCTGCATAGAATTGTGCATTACATAACCAAAGAGAAAAATTCTAAGGAAATGGTCAATAAATTCATTGCTTTACATTTTTCTATATTTAATAGGGTTGGGCCGGATACTTTTTTGGCCGGATATCCGGCCAACGCCGGATATCCGGCAAATATCCGGTTATCCGGCCAAATTACCGGATATCCGGCCGGATACCCGGCTAAATTACTAGATATTAAAGTAGCAAAAAAATTTTTTTAATAAACTTTTCAGATTTCATATATAAAATTTACATAAAGATAAACATATTCAAAAAATGTTCTTCTAGCTTCAATAATAAGAAAATTATAGCCATTTAAAATTTTAAAAAGCAGATATTTTTGGTGTAAAATATAAAAAAAGTTATAGCCGGATATCCGGCCGGATAGTTTCAATATCCGGCCACACCGGATATCCGGCCCAACCCTAAATTATTTAAGGTGTGTTTTTCCAGGTACCTAAAGGGATAAGACAATGGCCGATAAATCCCCAATTACACAAAATTATCCCATCTGTAGATTACAGGTAGTTGTTGAACGTCTGGATCCTCAACTAAATGAACCAACCAATCAAAATTCAATTCAAGTCCGCAAAGTTGTTAAGCCAACTAATGAAAAAATGTCATCATATAACTTCGAGGACTAGTGTAATAAACAGGTCAATGTCCCCTTCCACTCTGGTGTTCTTTTTTTGTGCGCTATCACTGGCTAGGTCTAATTAATGAATCACATGGTTTTAATCCTTACAGAACTTACGTAATATGAATGGATGTCGAATGTACGTGGATATTATGTCAGTGGAAAAATTTTCTTTAAGTTCCCATCGCTTTTATTGTTCGGGCCGTTAATCCAGTAAGAGGGGAGGGGAGATCGTTATTTTATTCTATTAAAGAACATAAATCCATTGTAATATGACAACATCCATATAGGCGAAGCTCAACTAATCAGATTGTTAGAAAATAAACATTAAAAATTTTTGAGAAACTACGCTTTTTCGACATCATTTAGAAGTCTAAACGACATTTCATAAAAATATATCCTAGAATTACTTAAATACAGAATATTGAATATGAATATACTTTTAGAGATGCTTCACTTTTCTCAAAAAAAAATTTAAAAAAAAATTGTTATTTTGAAATGAACATACCAGCTGTCTGGTAATACTATTAAAGTTGATAGTTAAGTTTTATATTTTTCTTGCAGTTGAGGTTCAACTAGATGCTTAAATTAGCTTGGGGTTTACAAATTTAGTTTTTAAGGGTAAATAGGGGCAAAAATCAGCAATTATTAACAGGACAACCTTTCCCGCAGTTGGAGGAATCTACATTAAATCACAGTTTTTGATAATTAATGAAAACAATGATTATTATGCACACTCTGACATACAGAAGGAAAAAGACAATAGTTATTGAGTGGCTACGCTGCTAAACGCAGTATTTAAATGTTTTAGCAAAAATTTTGACAAATCAGGCAAACAATTAAAAATAAAACCATTTTTGCCGACATGTTTCAAATTAAAATACAGCCAACTTAAATATTTTTCTCTATATAAAAGTAACCGGGATGTATGTGTGTGTATTTACTGACTATCTGTACCGAAAAATCTTGCTAATTGCGGGTCCTATTTGGTTCTCCTTAACAATGTAGATTCTCATAGGTCATGAAAGTTTGTAACTATTTGGAAGAAGGATAATATCGTCATCCAGAGATACCAACCCTAGAAAAAATGATCCATTTCTCACAAATTTCATTTTACTTATCTTTTAAAAACTAAACTTGAAAATTAGGGGTTTCGACTAATCTTTCCCTCCTCCTTACCTCAAGTGCCCCTAGAGGGCTTTAGCTGCTAGTTAAGTATATAGTAAAGATATTCTTAAATTAGGTGGTCGGACGGACTGCAGACCATGATCGTGCGTGAGGGAATCGCAAAAGGGGGTTAAAAAAAAACCTCCGCCCCCTAATAATCTGCCTTCCATATTTCACCTCATCAAGATACACACTCTCTTTGCAAAGCCCAATATAGGAACATGTTACGAACACTCCTTAATTATAGAGTTAACTTTGCCAATAGAAATAATTTATGAAACAAATAATGATTATATGCATGTATGTATTGTATATATATATTTTCAATATTCATTTGAAAATTTGATAGGTATAATAAACATATAAAAAATAGTTACATGGCTTTTGATTCATTAGAAGTAATAGAAATCGGATTTTCCTCTAAACATTGTATATCATCACTATCTTCAGTTATTTTATCACAACCATCATTCAAATCTTTTCCTTTGTCCTTTTTAGGTAAAGAACTTGGCAGTTGACCTGATTTTAACTGAGAGATTAGATGCACTGTTTTGTGATTGGTTAAACCGCCCTCTGTTAGAAAACTTTTGTTGCATATATCACAAGAAAATGACTTTTGATCTTTGTGTGTCATCTTGTGAGCAGTCAATGTAACTTTAGAGGCAAAATCTTTATCACATATATCACAGGAATATAAAATATCGGGACCCTTGGACACATGAGTCTTCTTGTGAATAATAAGTGTACTTTTTGAGGTTAATTCTGTTTCACACATCTCGCAAGAATACAATTTCTCTGTGATATGAGTTGTCTTTTTGTGAACCATCAAATTTCTATTAGATTCAAAATCTTGTTCGCACACTTCACAAGAGTAACGATTAAACTCTTGGGGATGTTTATTCTTTTTATGGCTTAAAAGTTTATCCTTTACTGTAAACTTCTTCTCACATATTTCGCACATATAAAGTGATAATATTTTAACTTTCTCAGAGTGAGTTTTGTTTTTGTGCTCTAACAAATGTTGTTCAGTTGGAAAAAATCCGCCACAAATATTACAAGAAAAGAGTTTGTCCTCAGTCTTGTGCGTCTTAATCTTGTGATTAATCAAGAGACCCTTTACTGGAAATAATCCACCGCATAAATCACATGAATATTTATATTTTTGAGGGTCAAATGGCAAATTGTCAAGGTCTATGATACAATCATCGTCCATTGCGCTGTTGGCTCTTATATCAGCTACAAAACTATTGGAATTATCTTTAGGAGTGATAATTTGTTCTTTATGATCTTCTATTTCATTATCATCCTCAATTGGAATCTCTTCCACCTCAATATGATGAACGTCTTCTAAATTTCTGAAAAAGAAAAGAGAATGAAAAATACTATCTGCTTCACCAAACTTCTAAGGGAAAAGTGGGGGATGTCAGGCATAGACGTCCAAGGGGGGGGGGGGGGAATGGGGCGATTACCCCCCCCCCAAAAAAATTTTCATTTTAACCCCCCCATTTAAAATTTACCCCTACCCTGGGGGTGCCGTAGGCACCCCCAACCATTTAGGAGGGGGTATTTACCCCCCCCAAACAATTTTTTTTTTTTGGGGGGGGTATTTTAGCGCGTTTTTTAATACTAAATATTTAATAAATTTAAATTACCCCCCCCAAAAAAAAATTTTACCCCGGGGGTAAATTTTAGGGGGGTTAAACTAAATTTACCCCTGCCAACAGATTTCAGGAGGGTAATTACCCCCCCCCCCCAAGCAAATTTTACCCCCGGGGTAAAAAATTTTTTTTTGGGGGGGGGGGGGGGTAAAAAATTTGCGGCGCGCTTATCTAAAAAGTTCGACCGATTCGGACCAGTAATACCAAGATTTTTAGATCAGACATAAAAAGAAAATTAGGCAATTTCCCCATAATTAAAAGTGGAACATGAATAAACTTTAAGAACTAACATATTTTTACTGTTTATTTAATATAAATATCCGTTAAAAAAGTATCAATAGGAAATGCATAATCTTGATAATTATTATTAATAGAAATACTTGAATGAAAAAAAACTGCTATGCTTATCTTATCAAATCAGGAAAAAATGCAAAGTGGGAAGGAATTCTTCCTGAAGAGTTTTGAAAAATCATTCTTTTTTCCCTATGGTTTTATATCATCCCTATTATTCATAAAAAGAAAATGATACCTGTCTGGAAAAACCGGTCTTCTGCCTGCTCTAATAAACGGTTGTTTATTATTAAGTTTGTTACTGTTCAAGTTACAAATATCAGCAGGATCAAAGTGTAGCTGACAAATTATTTTTCTTTTGTGAGATGGGGTCCAACCAAAAGGGTTCAAATCTATCCATTCATCTTTCACAGAAAAAAAAGACAAACCGTCTAGTTAAAAATATATAATTCAACTTAGTATACAATACTTGAATCAGACCATAGAACCTACTGACCCAAAGGGAACTATGCATGAAGAGGAGCAAGTGATTTTAAGCACTTTCCAGCAGTGAACCTGAGTAGATTTTTGGTGAATATACTAGGTTTATGTTTAATTTCCCTAGTTAAAATTAAATTTCCCATTATTGTAATTTTTAGTTCTGTAGATGAGAGGACAAGTAGCTTTTTGCTAATTTTTAAAATATAATTCAAGATTGCTTATGGTCCAGTTTCAAAATTTCCTAATGGATAATATCATCAGCTGATGTTTTCAGTACACTTTATACACCCTACATATTTTTTCATTCCTGCCCCCCACTGTTGAATGAAAAATATGCTGAATATACAATCTTTGATCTTTTGATAATATATTTTCAAGACCTGTGGGAGTAGAGTTACAATTCTTAACAGAACAATGCTTCATTTCTGAGCCTAATAAATAACAATCATATTATTTTCAGACATGATATCAATATTTATATAATCATAAATACTGATATAAAAGTAACTGGATGTATGTCATTGTCTATGCGTGTGTCTAATAGACCAAAGGAACTATTCTTACTAAACGCTTGACGGATTAGGTTCTCCTTTACAATGTTGCCCAAGTTAAAATCTAGAAAGTCCATGAAGCTGACTGAACTATCCCCACCCCCCATTGAAGAGTTTTTATTAGTAAAAATTGTAAGGGGGAGAGGGGCATACCCTGAGTATTTTATTAATTAACCTGTTTTGGTCAATATATTATTATAATCCGCCTAAACGTTAAAATTTACCTTCTCACTTGTCAATTTTATGATTTTTACCTCGAATAAGAGTCAGTAGGTAGGTAAGTTCTGTACTCAATATACCTAAATCCTTTTTTAAAACGATTACAGAACCATTTCTTTATCTGAAATTTTTATACATATTATAACAAATACATAACAAAAAAGCTCAATGCTGTATGAATCAATGATAATAATTTTTGTCTTGTTGAATGTATAAAATATGCCTAACATTTCAATTCCTTCAAAAACTATATTTGGTATTTTCTGAGGTTTGATAATTTGACAACTTACATACATTCCCAAACCTCTTAATTTCCATCTTTAAACGAAAACTTAATATTGTCAATTAATCTAACCTTAGAATTTTATCACTATCAAAAGTAAATTATGAAATAACAACTTGTATACTTTTTTTTATGTTAAAGGTTGAAACCATCCTAATTATATTTGGGTGTATATTCTGCACAATTTATTTCATGCCCCCTCCAGTTTAACTGGGGATCCCATGCAAAATATACATCCCTGCATTTATATTTCATTATCTTTTAAGATTTTCAACTTCATCCAAACAGTTGTTGCCACCGTCCTATGGAAATTCTTCTCTTTTGTTGTAAAACGTATTCAAAATAATACTTGGCTTCAAACTCTGTTTTTTCAGAATTGCTTTCGGGAAATCTAAAAAAAAATATGGTGTAAAAACAATATTTTATTACGAACAGTAACCACGAATTAAAAGAGTGCAAAGGGACCAATGGCTTATTATATAGATTATCCTTCCCCCCCGCCCCCAAAAAACTGTGAAATTCTGCTTTACCTGTAGGTATACTAGTATAGTTCTAAGAATTATCTGAAATCTCCACACCCCTTAGGATATCACCACATCCCCTCCCCTGACCATAGAGGAACGTGTTGACTAATATCTGAACACTATATTAGCAACCAAAATTAAGGACAAACATTCCCCCATCAAAATATTCTCGTATTCCACATCCGAACTTCTACAAGAATGTTTGTATAGTTAGGTATACCTGAAGATCTTTCAATGTAGTAGCACACTAACAGTAAGGCTTTAGGGTCATCTCGCCAGTTGGAACAGTCAAGACCTTGTCGTCGATGGGATATTCTTTTTCTGTAGATATACTTTCTAATGGATAATTCAACTTTAAATATATTTCCTTGTCAGAGCTTAGGTATTTTTGATTGCCTTATAGACCTGGTCTAAGTTTTGCAGTTTTTTTAGTAAAACAAATTGGGAAAGAAAGGAAGAGGGGAAGAAAATTTTTTTTTGGTAAAATATACACCCCTGAAATCATCACATATTTGCTTTCACTTAAACACTTCCCTCATTTACCCATATAGTAGGGTCTTTAAATTTTTGGCAAAATATACACCCCTAAAATCATCACATATTTGCTTTCACTTAAACCTTCTCTCATTTACCCATATAATAGGGTCTTTAAAGCAATTTAAACAAACAGGGCCTAGTCAAAATTTTTCATCAATCTAAAGGAGTTTTGTGCCTGTGATGAAAGGATTTTGATGATTTTTAAAATAAATCCCCGATATATGGGGTTTTTGGTCTGATTTTTAAAATTTTTATGGTTAATATTATGAGCCGGTGTTTTCATTGGTATACTTTTTTTCCCCCTTCATATTTTTCATCCCCCCCCCCCCCTTTAGCAGGGGATCCCATGCAGACTATACATTCCTGTAAACAAATTAAGAATAATGCCTGGATAATCTTCGGGGTTCTCTTCCATCTGTTGCATCATGTTTCTGAGCACCATAGGAGGATAGGTCAGAACCTGTGTACCTGTATATTGTATAAGGACGTCAAAGGGGTCATTACCAGGGATCTAATGTGATAAGACAATAGTTAAAGACTTGATGTAAATCCTTAATGATGATACACAAAATTACCCCTTCTGGAGAATACAATTAGTAGTTGAAACTTGAAATGTTAGGAAACTCAGCTTAATGATCCAACTAATCAAAATTCAACAAAAGTCGACAAAGTTGTTTCAACGATGGGGACTAGTGTTATAAACACCAAAATATCTCCTCCATCCCTGGGTAATTACTCATCCCACCAACCCCCCCCCCCCCTAACCAACTTTTTTTGGTGATTGTATCTGATTTAAAACTCCCCTTATGCCTTTGGGGTGCCAGGAAAAGATTTTATCTCCCTTTCAACTTTAATGATAATATAAGATAAGGAGAGAAGGGGCATTGGACTGTATATTATACTGGTACCCAAAGTTTTATACGTACATTTATTAACTTAGCTAACCTCCAATATAACTCTTACTTTTCAAAAATCGTTTATAAGGGCCCCCAAAAATTATTATGGGTTACAAAAACTAAAAAAAGTTTAAGATAGGTAAACATTTTAGGGGTGTTAAAAAAATTGCATAACACACAACATAAAAAGCATGTACGTCCTTGTTCCTGTAGCTATTTGTTGATGTGTGAAGCCCAGAATTTCAATCATGTTTAGGTTCATCGAGGCCCAGAAGGTGCATCTCTCCATACTTTGTTTGTGTGAGGCACGGTTTAAATTAGCGTTGGCAAGTTCTAAAAAGTTTATTAATTGAAAAAGTGTTTCTAAAAGCAACAATTACAAACATGAAAGTGCGTGGTATCTTATAAGTTTGAAGCGTTCAGAGATTTGAATTTTGGTAGTTATTGAAGGCTTTTATTCTTTTAAAACCAGATGGACTCACTTATCACCTTTTTTTTTTATAGACTATGGGCTTAACCACTAGCCTCTTTGTTAGTGGGGGGATGATTGAAAATTGAAAAAATCATCTCGAGACATGGATGAACAATTTAAACTAAAAGCTTTTGGATTTTCAAAAGAAACACAAGCAAAACTCCAATTTCAGTTTGAATGCTTATCAGTTACCTAGTAAAATCTTCACACACACAAAAAAGTAATAGACATACCTCCATATTTGGATGTGACATAATCTGCAAAAGACTTTCGTTTCAGTCCTAGCCATAAGTTACCCGTTGTCCAGTTGCTTTTAAGAAAATATTCCCTTGCACTGTTTTAAGATCAAGTCGGTAATACAAAGGTAAAATGCGTATTCTCTCAAAGTTCCCCCTTGAGCACTGACATATGTGAGGGGTTAAGGCTGAAAGGTTTAGTATTTAACGGACCGCGTCATTACTAAAAACGTTAAGAACAGTTCAAGCTGCAGCTATCTCAGATCGCGAAATCTAGCATATATCATATTATTTGATTGAAGACATTGTAGAACCGATTTCGATGGTGTTTAAACTTAATTTGTACAGATGCAGCTAAAAAAAACCTCATTCGTAAATCCGACTTGTTCCCTTTGATCAATCGAAGAGTGATTTGATAAATAGATGCTTTTCATTAGTTTTATTTCCTCGCACTCATTTTCTGACGACAAATTTGTTGCCTCCAAAACTTGGCTACTAAAAAAAAAGCAGGAGTATATATTCTGCACAACATTTATTTTTTTCCCTGCTGCAAAATATTTCATTTTTTTTACCTAAAAAAAAAAGGGGGGGGGGGGATGGGAAAATATGTTCAATTGACAATGCTTTTCAGGTATTTTATTAATTTTCCCCCCTTCCTTATATTATTTTGTTTTTTCCCTCCAAGGAGGGGAAAAACATTGAATTGTTTTCAGGACCGTTAATTCTTCATCCCCCCCCCCTTTAGCAGGGTAACCCTTGCAGAATAATAATATACACCCCTGAAATAAAGTTATATTTCAACCAGGTGTATTTAACAACTAGTATATCGGTGGTTTAATAATAATGGGTTGGGGGTGGAAGGTAGTTCGTTTGTTTGTTTTTACTTTAGGGGTTAGATTACGCTACATTGGTTAATCTAATAGCATATTTTTTAATGGTACTCTTAATAGCATTTTATCGAATAGCGGTATAAAACTTTTCCTTCAAACAATGAGGGAAACGAGTGGCAATGCATTTGAAAAACCTAAGTCAACACAACAGTAACATTTTATACATAACGATTATAATATTTACCTTTCAGACAAGCGAGCAGAGATTGTCAGAAAATCATAATTTAGCAATTTTAGTTTTAATTCCATCTTTTTTAGGAATATGTGCATGAAATTCTGGTTGGATCCGAACAGGTATCTTACAGTTTGCATGCTGTAGCCGGCACTTGTTATTAATTGAGAATAATACACTACTGGGCTTAATTGATATTTTTGTTTGATCTTGAAAGCTTTGAATGGGTAAAATGTGGAGAAGGCGAGATTTTGTAGAATTGCGTTTTTTTCCGCCTCATATTTGACTGTTTTCAACAGGATTTCATCAAAAACGTTGAGTTGAATCAGCACCTCTAAAGAATGTGCTTGGAACAGGTTTAATACCAAATCTAATTTCGGATCAAGTTTGGAATAAAAAAGTGTTTTTTTTGGATCATGGAAAGATAACGAAGTAGAGGGTTTTGTCATATTTTCACAGTAGCTTTTCTTCCGTTTCTAGCCCCTACGGGCAATCATTATCATTTACCTAACCTAAAATAACCTATCAAAAACTAATGTTAAAATATGACAAAATCTGCTACTTCGTTTTCTTTCCATGATCCTTTTTTTTTCTCTTAACAAATCATAATTCCAGTTCGTATGTCCATACTTACGTACAGTCTAAGTTCGCACAAAAAAAAGTTTTAATAATGCAATTAATTTGATAAAACAATTCTAAGATGCCTTAATTAACAAAATGAACTATCTATTATGTACGGACTGACCCTAACTATACAAAGCTTTAAAAGAAACCTATCTTCGTATATCCAACTTGATACCTAGTTTTTTATCGTCAGAATTTACATTTTCCTCAAGTATTTGTCCAAGAGGAATATTCAACAATCTTGTGAGAATGTAAAGGTTTCTCATGAAATTAATTTCTTCGTGTAACTTTATTTGTGTAATGTTTAATGCACTAAATTAATTGTTAGTCATCATTTCCGCCTGAATATGAACATAGCAATTATAATTACCACCACAATCTGAACATTATTTCCGGAATGGCTTTGAAACCAATTAATATCCGCTAGATTAAGACAAGTTCTCAGCCATACTGAAAAATCATATGTAGCATCGTATTATAGACAATTTTCCACGAATAAGATAAAAATCCTAAGATTAATACCTACCAGTTTTGTTAGCCTGGGCCTTCGGCCTCTCGGGGCAAACAAAACTGGTTTTAATCTTATAATTTTTAGTTTTAATATCCGCAGAAAGCTGTCTATAATACGATGCTATAAACAAATATTCTTGTATTATATTTTTAGCCAAAACAGGCATTCCCAAAAGTCTGGAGAAAGACCAAAGCTATGCAAAATTTAAAAAAAAGAGAGACATACATACATTGATACAACCTACTAGGTACCTTGGAAGATAAACATCCAATTTCATAATTTAAATATGATGAAACTAAAATATTGATAGTTAAAGTAGGGGAAATGCCTTGGACAAAACTGGCGAAACTCATTAGGTACTATGAACAGTTGGGACTTGAAGACAAAGGTCGTGCAATCTAAGAGTTGGTTGTCTGTTGGGTGTTGCTTAACCTAACTCCCTGGGTGTTTGGACAAAAAATAGATATTTGGCTCCCCTAATCTTTGGACCTGACGTTAAAGTGATATGGAGAGCAACTTCCCACAAATAGGTTAACAGATAGGTTGGTAATATTGGCGGTTCTGCTAATCTGGTTTTGTGGCGGAATTGATGACACACCTAAGTTCATTGATAAAACTGTCATAATCTAGCCCTTCACAAATGTTAATTTTCTTGATGGGTTTGATGGTGCAAATTTCAAACTTTGAATCATTGATAATCGATGATAAAGCACTCTTCCCCGCTTAAAACAAAGCCATTAAGTTCAAAGGTAAACAAGACTCTATACAGCTAGGATGCCGAAAAAGGGTATTAGGGGGGGGGGGGGTAATGAACATAAATGATTACCAGCGACGCGGAGCCGTTTGATTTTGGTGCGGCTCCGGATTTGGCTCCGGCTTCGATCTAGAATCAAGAAAAAATCAACATTTTTTATTTTTGCAAAGTCTATTATTTACTTTTTTAGATTTTAAAAGTTAAATTTTTAATAAAAAAGGACTTGAAAAACTTAGGGGCATTTGCACTGCACACGAAACAACAGAGTTAATAAATTATAATTTATAAAAAATCTCTTTATTTAGCTAAACCGGAGCCATTTTTTAACGAAAATTACGGCTCCAGCTCCGGCAAAATATGGCGGCTCCACGGCTTCCGGCTCCAAAACGCTGATTATTACCCCCCTAAATTTATAAGTAATTAAAAATAATCTTTTAAAAATCTTAATCAGTAAACTTCATAAGTTTTCTAGTAAACAGTTACAGAGTGAGTGAAACTAAGCTACTTTAATCAACTCAAAACTTCTTATCCTTGTTATTATTAATACCTAGTATTTTTCATATATTTGCATGAAACAAGAGATTATTTCAAAGGCTTAGTTCCTTACTTGCTTGCTTAAGCATTTTAAGGTTTTCTGGATGATTTTGTTGAATGTTCACAAGTTTCATAACAGTATTGAGCGATGGGTTTATGTGAAACCTAAAAATGTTTAAAACTAATTAGGTACCTAAGTAGGCTTTTTTTCTTTTTCAAAATTGCATATTTTTCCAGATTCAATAACAAGGACAAACATGTATTGTCCATGTAGCGCAACATTAAAAAAAACAACAATTAATTTTTTTCGTGCATCCTATAATATCTCAATTCAATCCTGAAATAAGAAGTAGCAAGGTATTTTTGTTAACCCGCGACCGTGCCTCAACGCGTAGCGCATCTGCTCGTCGTCAGGGAGGTAATAGGTAACGTTCGAATCTCGGCCCGACACTGCGTCATACATAAAGACGTTAAAAATGGTTCCAGCTGCTGCTATGTCAGGTGCGCGCCATAAATAGTTAGAGTAGAGGGAATGCCTTGGCCCAAAACAGGCCTATCTCATTACCATGCAGTTGGGACTTCTCAGACAAAGGTCGTGTAATCAAAGAGTTGGTTGTCTGATGGATGTTACTTAACCTATTATCCTTGGGTGTTACGAGGGTCCTACCCCAAACGTAGGAGTCCCAAACGTCGGAGTGGACAAACGCAAGAGTCCCAAACGTCGGAGTGGACAAACGTCGGAGTGGACATTGCTTAAGTAAAACGCAGGAGTGTCCGCTATTTTAATAATATGACAATTTTGAAATTTTTTTATACCACTGTCTGCAAAATAATGGTTATGGCCGCAGCGCTCGGCCCCCTAGCCTGCCTAGCCGCAGCGCTCGGCCCCCTGGCCTATAACCTAACCTAACCTAACTAAGAAAAATAAGGGGACCGAATAAAGGGAAGGGGGAGGGTGGATAAAAAAATTCAAAATTGAAAAAAAATTCTAAATTGAAAAAAAATTTCAAAATTGAAAAAAAAATCAAAATTGAAAAAAAATCATAAATTAAAGAAAAATTCAAAATTGAAAAAAAAAATTTGGAACTCCTGCGTTTGTCCACTCCGACGTTTGTCCCAAAAATCCTGCGTTTGTCCACTCCGACGTTTGGGACTCCTGCGTTTGTCCACTCCGATGTTTTTCCACTCCTACGTTTGGGACTCCTACGTTTGTCGTGGAACCGTTACGAGTATCGCATCCCATTACAAGCCGATGATGCTCTGGAATCTGGAGATGATCAAAAAAGAATCGAAGGAGAATTCCGCCCTTACGAGGTAAGGTAAAGTATTTTAGTTAAGAATTCGTTAAGATGTCACTAGGTAACCACTTTACCGATTGAGTTATCATTTAGGGCAGTTTTATTTAGGGCACATGTCTTGGGAAGGTTTCAGGCTGTTCAACTGCACCTTTCCTTCCATATCTAGACGCTAGTAACGCAGTCGCTGGTACTAATATAAAGTACCTACAATTACAGTGGGCGTGACAGTATGGCTGGCCTACTGTTTATAATTATAGAGTAGCTGCCTTAAAACTAAAAATTCCATCTTACTTCTTCACACATCCTTGCATAAAGAAAGTTATTTCTCTCCTATATCGCTCTTCTTTGTTTGTTCCGTTTTCAAAACACAAATTTCTCACTTTCTCATTTTTCAATTCCAGTTGGTCCAACAAAACTGTTAATCTCTTGTTTGGTAACAAATCCATTACTTTCTTCTCACTGTTCAGAGTGCCACACCTATATCCCAGGCTAAATGTTTTAGTCTTAGGGCCAGATCTCATACATTTGGGTGGATTAAAATGGGACAGCTGCCATATATATACCAAGTTTGGGTAATAATGAGTAAGCTCCGCCGATTAGGAATAAGGGTTGAGACTGATGCAGAATTATTAATCTCAAATCATAAAGAGGTGGAGCATTTCTACATATCCTATGAATGTAAATCATCCCTATACACGAGAACACTAAAATGAACACAACAGGAACGTGTATTTAAAAGCCTTTTAAATTAAACTTTCGATAAAAAGTATTAGGTAGTTTTCAGCAGAACACGGTCAATTATATCCAAATGCGCCAAAAATTTTAGATTTAAAATCACAAATTAAAAGTTAAAAAAAAACTCGTGCGTGTATTATTTTAAATAACTTTCCCCAATTTTGATGTCCTTTCCGTTCCTTGATTAGTTGGCTCAAAAACTTTCGAAAATTCTATTAAATTTGATTGGGATGTACCAACTAGAAGTATACAATCTTTTCAACCAAAAAATTCAATCTACAGAATGTGTAGTTTTGTTGACAGCAATTTGGTGTAGGTAGGTATTATACATCAATGCATCACCCATTATCGTATCCCCTAGGATACCTCCCCTATACTATTTGTGGACAGCCAGCTCTACAATTAATTACCATATAGCTAAATGCTTTCACGGCTTTACTAAGAAATAGTTAGAATTTATCTAGGTTAAGTACTTTAATAATCTAATAAAACTTAGTCCGGATATAGGTGACACACCCTTTCTGCATTTCCCTACACTCCGACAAGTAGTCAAAATTGACAATTGTATCCACTTGACTTTTGACATAGTTCTGTAAAAAGTGTGCATTCACTTCCACATATGTACCTACTGCCTTATAATATCATCTGAAGTGAATTGTACAATAATCTCAACAATAAATTCTTACTAGGTATCATTATTTTACTTATTTTTACATCTGAGGGCCCACCCAAGGGAGGGGGGATTAAACCCCAAACTTTCTATTTTAGTTTTTAAAAGAAAAAAAGTTTGGGGGATATTTTTAATAGACCTATTAGAAGCTTCAGTGTACATATAGAATAACCATATCAGTTCAAAGATTAGCGAGATCTTTAGGTACACACAGAAAGACAGAAATCCTATTGCTTTTTAACAAGGATCATGTCTTTTTGGTGGGTCGGGTCAAGAGTGGACCTACTTTTACATCATACGGGCGGGGATGCTGACCATGACACTCAAACGCCAGGTCCAACAACCCGGCCAGGATATCTAAGGTGAGCCAAATGTCTCCTTTTCTGTCCAAACACCCGGGGTTAATTAACACCCATCGTACAACCAACTCTTTGATTGCACGACCTTTGTCTGAAAAGTCCTAACTGTGCATAGTATTGAATTGCTCCAGTTTTGGGCAAAGACATTCCCCCCTACTCTTAACTATTAATGTCGCGTACCTGACATAGCAGCAGTAGGAACCAATTTTAACGTCTTTAGTTATAATGCGGTGTTTAGCCGAGATTCGAACCTATCACCTTACCGACGACGAGCGAAACGCTAAGTGTTGATCCACGTCAAAAGAGTGGTACAGAGTGGAAGTGAACGCACGCCCCTGCTCAAATACGTCAAGCCCTGGTATTGTATAGGTCAGGCAACGAAAGGAAATAGGTTTCATGTGCGACAGATTCCAGCAAATTATTGATTTCAACATTTTCATCTGAAATTTTATACAAGTCATTAGGTAATATTTTCTTTTTTTTTAGTTCTTATTAGAAGCGATGATATTCTATAAGTACAATATCCTTATGTCCATTTGCATTTCTCGGACAAACTAACAAACTAGCAAAACAACCTCCATAACATTAAAGCCAATTAACTATAGGGACAACAGTATAGTTTTGATACTTTAATATAGGGACAGAATATTATTGCCTACCTAATTAAGAGATGCTTTGCTCATAATATTATGTAAAATCGGCCAACAAATCAATATTAAAATGTAAACAAAAAAAAAGAAATAAAACATATGGACTGGTAATAATAAAAGAGTTACTACGTTTTCTAAAATGTATCTAACTGTTACAGGATGGATCCTGAATTATGGGAAACCTAAGCTTTAAAAAACTGATCTTTTTGTGAAGATTTCGATAGGTAGGTAAATAAAGTAAATCTATCCATAAAAACGGTGGGTATTACGATTTCCCAACTATAGAGTAGCTGCACTAAAAAAAACTCAAACCAATTAATTATTAATATAATGATTAAAATGAAATTTAGTAATGAAAATATTATAAATTGAGTATATCAAAGCAAGAAAGACGTTTTTAGTGATGATTGATAAAAACTTTTAAAAGCGAAGCATTATACCTATACTATGCAATTACAATCTTATGCGTGTTAAAAATCTTATAATCGACCTATCGATATCAAAATTTATACGATAATTTCTATAACAGTTATATTTTTTTCAATGATATAAATTAAATAATTCTCATCATGAAAAGAAATCGAAGTAGCGGGTTTCGTCGTATTTTCAGGGTCGATTTTCTCCTATTTCTATCATCCAATAATTTTATAAATTATTTTGTTGGTGCATATATTTTTAAAAGCGAAGCTTTTCTATAATTGGGATCAGTCTGTTCGTCCGAAACTGTTGGTGCTCTATCTGTTAATTTAGACATGTTACAATTTTCCTATCGATGTTAAACTTGGCATGATGATTCCTATTACTAAATTGACATCAAAATTTTATAAGATTGATTATCCTATTCATCTGAATTATAAAATAATGATTCCATGTTACAACAAGGTACATTGTTAATAAAAAGGGTATCTCTATAATCAAATCCTAAAAATTTAAGTAATTAAGTCCTAAACAGTATTCTACATTTAAGCAATTTTACAACAATTTACTTACAATTTAGTATAGACTTATCCGTTAATATTCTGCTTATTAAATTCTGACACTTTACAGTGTCATTGTTCGTTTGTTCTAAAGTCTCAGAGCTTAGCTTTGAAGTTGTCCTCCTTGTTTCAGTATCAATCTCGATTTATTTAACTATTTTATTACTAGGGTACTTAGATTTACTATGATAAAACTATGGATCCTGTATATTTCATACTTTGTAGGAAAAATACATTTTAATATTCTAAGATTTTACATAAAGACGATAATCATATTTAGGCATAATGATGTCCACACGCCTGACTTAGCAGCAAAGAGTACTATTTTAACATTTTGTCATATTGAAATTAAATGGAATGAAAAGAAAAATAACTTTGACTTTCCCTAAAATATTCGTTAACACTTATAATTAATAAGCTTTGATTATCTTCATTGATTAAGTATATAAAATGCATCAAATAATAAAGTCCATTTCCCTCATATCACTAATTAAAAAATATATTTTAAGTTTTGAGATGATGATTTACAAAATAAACAAACACGTTAAACATGCATCATTAGATTTCCGTCTGCTAATTTTGTATTAGCGGACAAAAACTAATTTTACAATTTTCCCCCTTAATAATTTTTCATTATCAAACTTTTATAAGAAAAAAAATATGCAGTTAAAATGGAAATTTAAAAAAAAGCTCTTTGGATATATACCTGTAATTTGCTTTGAATTTTTTTTATGTAAAAAAGAAGATTTTTTTTTCTCTAGAAACGAAGAGAAATATATTGTTAGAGGAAAATTGGTCTTATTTTTAACGAAGATGCCAAAATTAAGTTTGTATTAAATGTCGTCAAATTAAAACCTGTGCAGTGGCTTAACCCATTAGTGCCGAGCGCCACTTTTATGGGCCGATCGAGCTGTAAGTTTCAGGGAAGCTTTATAATGGTCAAAACGGAATTCGTATTTTTTTGTTTTGCTCTAGTGGCGTGCACAGGAAAGTTGCAAAAAAACCCGGTTCGGCTTGGCCATAAATACCAACCAGGCATTAACACCCGTTTTTGGTGCTTTCCCCCAGTTTTAAAACCCGGTTGACCTGTATAAACCCGGTTATTTTGACCAAAAATCGAAAAATGTAATTTTTGAACGCCAAAAGTGAGATGAACACTTTTTAGAACTTTGATACGATCCGTAATTGAAAACTACACAACCTCATGTAATCTAAAGAGCTACAAGTATAATACGAAGCGATTTATTTCAAATTTCGTGTTTAGCCGGCGATTTCGGGTAAAAAAACCCTGTTTTGTTGTTGTTGTCAAAAAAGATCTATTAGTGAAACCGGGTAATAAAAATTTCAGACTCAAAATGGAAATGCCGAACCGGGCCTATATAGGGCGTAAAAAAACGATAAAAAAATCATATAAAAAATAATAATTTAAATAAAACGAATTCACAAATAGATGTACTTGTCAATAAACATTAGATTTCACGAAAAAAATCAGCGACTTTACTATAAAAACAAAAAAGTTAGATGGGGTATTTTGAATTGTCATGATTTTCAAACTTTGTTGATCTATACCAGCAAACGGAAGTAAGCTAAACTGCCAGCTCCAGGGGGAAATGAAAGCCAGGGTAGTAGAGGGGGGATTCATACTGAGAATGATGCAATTATGAAGCCGGAAACCGGTTTTTTTTCCATTTTCTGGCACCGGGTTTTAAAACCCGGTTCGGCACTAATGGGTTAATAGTGGTGGAGCTACTCTATGAGTGGTATATTCGGGCTTTATGGTTAGAAATCTCTCTTACCTGATTTGATTATCTGAAATGCGTTATCATTTTCCTGATTTACATATGAGTATAATTGTATATTATTTTTAATATATATTTTTTTTCATCGAAAATAAAACTTTGGGGTTACTATCAGTATCTAATTTTTATTTGGTTGTATACAAAACTTTATATTCAGACTTTTCAAACGTTAATTATTGTCCTTTAGATCCCTGTTTTTTCATATCTCACAAGTTTCTGCTTCAATAATTTGATTCTGTTTTTGGGAGCGCTGGTTTTATTTTTACCGGCACGCCCCACCTATACAAATACAACAGATATGTTATTATATGGACGTTGCAAAAGATTTTCATGTACTCTGATATAGTGATGCTGACAGCAGACTAAAAACACGCTATCCACCTCAATTTCCTTAGGCAATTTCCAAGTTGAGGAGTGAGATTCTACCCCATCAGAAAATTTAAACCCCCCCCCCGCCATCTATCAAAATAAACCCCCCCCCCCCCCGGCATCATGAAATTTATACCCCATCGTGTGATTTTGTCCCCATCATGTAATTTGATCCCCATCTTCATATTTTGTACCTCTCCAAGAGAAACAAAATAATGACAGAGAAGGGATAAATTATTCAACAGGGGACAAAAATGAAGGATGGGGTCTAAATTGGAACATGGGGCCAGAAATGGAAGGTGGGGTCTGATTTGATAGATGGGGGCATGATTGGCAGAAGGGGAAATAAAATCTGGGGAGGGGAGAGTCTAGAGGGGTTTGCGAGGTGAGCCTCGCGCGAAAGAATTTATAATAGGCTAGCATAAAGCTACCATGCTCCACTGTAGTGAAGCTATGCCTTTCACTCTTCTTGATTTTCTATATTTTAAATAAAATTTGAAAATGCCTCTATTTATTTTTATTATTTCTCTTTTAAGACTTTTTTTATACTAAATCACCAACATATTCTAATACTTTACTTTACCTAATATTTTAAGAAAAAAATTTGGCTCCATTGAAGAAAAATAACAATAGTTTGTTTGAAATAGGAACATCTAGTGGCAGATTATTGAACTACATAATATACATTTTTCTGGATGTCATTAAACATGATTTGTGGTTGGAAAACACAGATGGGGTAGCAAACAATGCTATGATATTAAAATTGAAGCAAGGGGTT
This sequence comes from Acartia tonsa, assembly GCF_053477335.1. Taxonomy (NCBI): domain Eukaryota; kingdom Metazoa; phylum Arthropoda; class Copepoda; order Calanoida; family Acartiidae; genus Acartia; species Acartia tonsa. The sequence goes on along the minus strand of NC_137268.1, from coordinate 27,585,149 downwards.
AAAACTCACACATGGAGGTCAAAAAATTAATATGGGGTCATTTTTTCATGATGGGGTAGCTTCAAGTGCTTATATCTGGAGAACCGTAAGAGATAGAGGCCTAGTTGCTTGACTGTGGTAACTCATATTTACATAAGGAAGCCATTTGTGCACATGGGGTGTCAAAATTTGATATGGGTAATTTTTTTCATGATGGGGTGATAAAATTTGATATGGGGTATTTTTTTTCATGATGGGGTAGGTTCAAGTGCTTATATCTGGTGAACTGTAAGAGATAGAGGCCTAGTTGCTTGACTGTGGTAACTCAGATTTACATAAGGAAGCCATTTATGCACATGAGGGACCAAAATTTGATATGGGGTATTTTTTTCATGATGGGGGTAGTTTCAAGTGCTTATATCTGGTGAACCGTAAGAGATAGAGGCCTAGTTGCTTGACTGTGGTAACTCAGATTTACATAAGGAAGACATTTATGCACATGGGGGACCAAAATTTGATATGGGGTATTTTTTTCATGATGGGGGTAGTTTCAAGTGCCTATATCTGGAGAACCGTAAGAGATAGAGGCCTAGTTGCTTGACTGTGGTAACTCAGATTTACATAGGGCATAGTAAAATTGTATTTTGAGGTGCTCTAACTTTTCCACCACTGGTGGGAAAATTTTATGCCATGATTTTTCGGAAAGGCATTTTGCCAGATTTTTACCCTGTAAAAGGATTTTTCTCTATAATGAAATCCGGCAACAAATTATATAATGATTATACACTAAAAATAGCTTAAAACGACCTTTACAAAAATATCTATAGAGGTTAAGCAACTAAGTGAAAGTTGATAAGACCAATGGGATCCTCTTATATATTGCCTAATTAATGCTAGAACTTCATCCTAAAAATTTTCACCTCGTTGCTAAAAAGATCAAGGTATTTGAATCAGAGCTTAAAAAAATATTCAACGTGCTTTTTTTTGCATTTTTACCAACTTTCTTTAATATGGATTCAAGAGGTTTTTTATACAAAACTATTTAGTTTCTTGTTATCCAGCGTTAGATAATTGCACAACCTTTCTAAAATGTTATTACATTACGTCCTAAGTTAATATTTGATTAAATGGCAAGTAAAACAAAAAAAAATTTAAAAATATTTTTTTGGGAGATTTTTGTATCTAAATTTCGTGAATTCCAGGGTAACAACTTCAGAAGGCCACAAAAACTTTGATTTTTAAAATTTTTCATTAATTTAAAATGGCAAACCTCCTCTAATATGATGAATTTTAACATGGACTTTTAAAATAATTGATTTTCTAAAGTTCGATTTTGGGCATAAATAATTTTTTCCACAAAGTTGGATTCCTGGGCTCACTGTGATGTGGTACCAAAATTTGATATGGGGTATTTTTTTCATGATGGGGGTAGTTTCAAGTGCTTATATCTGGTGAACCGAAAGATATAGAGACCTAGTTGCTTGACTGTGGTAACTCAGATTTACATAAGAAAGCCATTTATGCACATAGGGTACCAAAATTTGATAGGGGGTATTTTTTTCATGATGGTGGGTTAAAATTGAATATAGGGGCCATTTTTAATGAGGGAGGGGGAATTAGGATAAGTTAGGTTAGGTAATGTTGAATATAGGGGGCATTTTTTATGATGGAGGAAAATTAGGTTAAGTTAGTTTAGGTAATATTGAGTAGCCCTGCAAGGTTAGGGCCCCCGGGGGCCCTAACCTTGCAGGGCTACTCAATATTTCCTAACCCCTGCAGGAGACCCTAACTCTGCAGGGCTACTCAATATTTCCTAATCCCTTCAGAAGAGGAATTAGGTTAGGTTAGGTAATATTGAGTAGCCCTGCAGGGCTACTCAATCTTAAACTAACCTAACTTAACCTAACCCAACCAAACCCAACCTAACTAGTTTTAAACTAACCTAAACTAACTAAACCTAATCTAACCCATTTTAACCTAACCTAACCCATCTTAACCTAACCTAACCCATCTTAACCTAACCTAACTCATCTTAACCTAACCTAACCCATCTTAACCTAACCTTACCCATCTTAACCTATTCTAACCTAACTTAACCTAACCTAACCTAACTTAACCTTACCTAACCCATTTTAACCTAACCTAACCTAACTTAACCTAACCTGACTCATTTCAACCTAAGCCAACCCCTGCAAGGGGGCCTTTCCCTTTCCTTCAATATTACCTTACCTAACATGACCTGATCTGACCTAACCTAACCTAATTTCATCCCCCCGCCCCATCATAAAAAATTGGCCCCTATAATCAATTTTTACCCACCATCATAGAAAAATGACCCCCATATTAATTTATGTACCCCAATGTGCATAAATGGCTTCCTTAGGTAAATCTGAGTTACCACAGTCAAGCAACTAGGCCTTTATCTCTTACGGTTCTCCAGATATAAGCACTTGAAACTACCCCAATCATGAAAAAAAGTACCCAATATCAAATTTTGGTCCCCTCAGTGCATAAATGGCTTCCTTATGTAAATCTGAGTTACCACAGTCAAGCTACTAGGCCTCTATCTCTTACAGTTCTCCAGATATAAGCACTTGAAACTACCCCCATCATGAAAAAAAGTACCCTATATCAAATTTTGGTCCCCTCAGTGCATAAATGGCTTCCTTATGTAAATCTGAGTTACCACAGTCAAGCTACTAGGCCTCTATCTCTTACGGTTCTCCAGATATAAGCACTTGAAACTACCCCCATCATGAAAAAAATACCCCATATCAAATTTTGGTCCCCTAAGTGCATAAATGGCTTCCTTATGTAAATATGAGTTACCACAGTCAAGCAACTAGGCCTCTATCTCTTACGGTTCTCCAGATATAAGCACTTGAAACTACCCCCATCATGAAAAAAATACCCCATATCAAATTTTGGTCCCCCATGTGCATAAATGGCTTCCTTATGTAAATCTGAGTTACCACAGTCAAGCAACTAGGCCTCTATCTCTTACGGTTCACCAGATATAAGCACTTGAAACTACCCCCATCATGAAAAAAATACCCCATATCAAATTTTGGTCCCCCATGTGCATAAATGGCTTCCTTATGTAAATCTGGGTTACCACAGTCAAGCAACTAGGCCTCTATCTCTTACAGTTCTCCAGATATAAGCACTTGAAACTACCCCCATCATGAAAAAAATACCCCATATCAAATTTTGGTCCCCCATGTGCATAAATGTCTTCCTTATGTAAATCTGAGTTACCACAGTCAAGCAACTAGGCCTCTATCTCTTACGGTTCTCCAGATATAAGCACTTGAAACTACCCCCATCATGAAAAAAATACCCCATATCAAATTTTGGTCCCCCATGTGCATAAATGGCTTCCTTTTGTAAATCTAAGTTACCACAGTCAAGCAACTAGGCCTCTATCTCTTACGGTTCACCAGATATAAGCACTTGAACCTACCCCATCATGAAAAATTATACCCCATATCAAATTTTGACACCCCATCATGAAAAAAATACCCCATATCAAATTTTGACACCCCATGTGCATAAATGGCTTCCTTGTGTAAATCTGAGTTACCACAGTCAAGCAACTAGGCCTCTATCTCTTACGGTTCTCCAGATATAAGCACTTGAAACTACCCCCATCATGAAAAAATACCCCATATCAAATTTTGGTCCCCCATGTGCATAAATGGCTTCCATATGTAAATCTGAGTTACCACAGTCAAGCAACTAGGCCTCTATCTCTTACGGTTCTCCAGATATAAGCACTTGAAACTACCCCCATCATGAAAAAAATACCCCATATCAAATTTTGGTCCCCCATGTGCATAAATGGCTTCCTTGTGTAAATCTGAGTTGCCACAGTCAAGCAACTAGGCCTCTATCTCTTACGGTTCTCCAGATATAGGCACTTGAAACTACCCCCATCATGAAAAACATACCCCATATCAAATTTTGGTCCCCCATGTGCATAAATGTCTTCCTTATGTAAATCTGAGTTACCACAGTCAAGCAACTAGGCCTCTATCTCTTACGGTTCTCCAGATATAAGCACTTGAAACTACCCCCATCATGAAAAAAATACCCCATATCAAATTTTGGTCCCCCATGTGCATAAATGGCTTCCTTTTCTAAATCTAAGTTACCACAGTCAAGCAACTAGGCCTCTATCTCTTACGGTTCTCCAGATATAAGCACTTGAAACTACCCCATTATGAAAAAATGACCCCATATTAATTTTTGGACCTCCATGTGTGATTTTTGCCCCCCATATTTTATATACTTACCCCATATGTGATATTTTACCCCTATAACTCATAGTTTATTACCACCAAGCTTTGTTTTATACATTGAAAACTACAGGGACCAAAATTTATGATGGGGTACAAAATCAATGATGCCGATCAGATGGCGGGGGGGGGGGGGGGGTTTATTTTTTCACATGGGGTAGAATCTCACTCCTCAACTGGGATGGTGCCATTTCCTTACTCTGGATGAACGAACTGACTAATTAATGTTTCCATGTTAGTAAGCCTTTTTGGCGTCAAATTTTCCCTTGTCAATGTATCCACATGTATCTTATATCCATCGTAAACACACACGCATAGGGGGGCGCACTGACACACTCACACACACAAGTTTACCGTACACAGACACACAAATATCCCTTTAGTTAGTCTACCTCTTTTCTCCTTCTGAATAAATCCCTCCTAATTCTTGGAAAATAAATTATTAAAGAGAAGAGGCGTGTGTAACCGTGTAACAGGTGAAAATAATTTATTCTAACGATTTTTTTTTGTGAATTTTATGACTAGTGAAGATTTTTAAATTATTTTCTTTAATTTTTATCAGTTATTACTTATTAGTCCTAGAATTAACTCGATCTTACGTCGTTTTTTAGTCCATTATTTGGATCTCAAACCACTGCACTGAACCGATTGAATTCTTCATTTTAGAAAAGCTTCATATATGTCTTGGGAATGGTCTATATGGCAATTTATTTTAAATATTTGTAAAATGGTTTTAAGTTATTTTTCTGCTCGTCACCCCCTTCAAGTATAGCGCGCACCCTCTGTCTTTAATATATTTTAAATGGCAACAATAATCTGCCTACGTAGATTGTTTTTAAATTCATTTTTCAATTTTCCAACAGACAGTTTTGTTTCTTTACTACTCCTATTTATCTATAGAGGAGCTTCGCTCCAATAAAATGTGTGGGAGTTTGTGTGTTTAGTTTTACAGGGAGGGATGGGACAATGGATTGCAAATTTGACTGGTACCCCCAAAGTTTTATGAACACTCTCTTGTTGGCTAAAAAACTTTGGGCACTTTTACAAAATCTTGATAGGTCGGTAATTACTTGCAATATGTCTAAAATTTCAACATAATATTTTAATTTCCAGAAGGGGTAATTTTGTTTATCATCAATTATCGTCTACTGGCTTATCTCTTCAGTTCCTTTTTATGTTTAACATTTGATGACGTAATTAATTTTGAAGTAAAGTTTGTTTATTTATGTTTTCTAAATTTCTCTCTCTTCTCTCCCCCCCAGTCTTTCTCTATCTCTCTCTCTCTCTCTCTCTGTATTTATTTTCCCTTTGAGTAATTTTAGCCTCTAATATTAACCTCGTAGGTATCTTAACATATTTTGTATATTTCGAAATGTCTGTCAAAGTCTGAAAAATTTGAAAGAAGGTGATTTTCTTGGCTCTCATTTAAGATAGACGGCTGAATTTTGTGTTTGAAGATTCTCAATTGCAATTAACATACATTCTGTTTGCCTGTGTCGGTCATGCTACTGAAGACCTATATGTTTATTTGTATGTTAAGGTTTCGTGATTTTCTTTCTTTATTCTTTCTTTTTTGGACCCCCTGCTATGTGATTAACTGTCCGTTTTTCTATCCTTGATTTTTGAGCTATTCCACTAATGATGTTATCCATGTTTTTTTGTATTTTATATTGTTTCATATTATTCTAGTTATCCTTGTATTTAACATAGCTTTTTTGTTTAGGTATATGTAACATTAATATTCTGTTTCTTTAATATTAGACTAGTTGCAAAGGCCATTAGGGGAATATGAAGTGGTGGGGAAGCTACTTTGTAAAGGGGCTCCATATCAGTTCAGCGGATAGTGAGATCATTCGGTAAAGACAAACAGAGATCCGCTTTGTTTTATATAAGGACCAACGGATACGCCCGGCCCCTAGAACCACTAGGGGCACATAATGTGGGAAGGGGAAAAGTCTTCCCCCCTCAATTTCTCAACTCAAGTTTTTAAAAAAATTAAAAAAAATTTTTTTTTTTTTTGGGGGGGTGGGGGAGTTATACTTGTTTCATCAAGAGAGAGAGAGAGAGGAAGTTGGACTTTTATAATATGAAGGGATTAATATTAATCTGTTTTTAATCAGTATTAAAGGAATAGTTGATCATTAATTTAATATATATGTAAACTTTAAATAGCGCAGCTATTCCAAAACAATGCATATCCTTTTGGCTTTTACGTTCTTTCATATGTATATCTATCCCCCTCAGTAATAGCTTAAAATTGTAAAAAGACCAAGGTATATTCCTTGAAAAGCACACTCAAACTAATCTGATTAAACAGACAGACAGAAGGACATGACACCCATCGTTTTGTTTTATCCATTGTATGATTTCCTCTTTGGGGTTCGGTGAAGCTTTGGGTACAAGTCCTTTCCACGCCATGCATCATGCATTTGAATTGTAGTGTAACGTGCTTATTCAGGGTATTAAGTAAGGTAGCATCCATTAGAAAACAAACTCTTTGATTGCACGACCTTTGTCTAGAAGTCTTAAGTGTGCATGGTAAGGTGTTGTGCCTGTTTGTGGCTAAGGCATTCCCCCTGACTCTAACTATTTATCTGGCGCAACTGAGATTCGAACCTATTCCCTTCCCGACAACAAGCAGATGCGTTATGTGTTCCGCTACAGTCGCATGTTATCTAATTTTTATGTTGCTAATATTATACTAAACATATGGGTATAATTGTCTTGTATTATTACAATTTAAATATCGTTTTTCCCTGATGTTTGTATATCAGACTTTCCTCTCTGAATGATTTTGCTCTTTTTATCAAAAATCATGGATTTATGGAAAGGTCGCTGGAAAAATAATCTTTTCTTCATCCTTTGTGCAAAATAACTGGTAAATATATTAGTGAGACTGACATTGTTATAGCGTGAATTAACGTCAAGTGTTCCCTTCCTCCCTGAGTAATTTCTCTCTTTGTATCACTTTAGTTGTAGTCCATGACTAGGAGTTTATTAAGTTGTGAATCTTTTATTTTAAATATCTGTCACTTAGTCATGAATTTAAATGTGAATTTTAACAAAAAATGTTTAAGTATAGACATTTAATCCAGAGTTCTACCTGGATCCAGTGTTAGGAAACTTTTTCGTCTGCTAGCAATTTGCTTTCTGCTCTTTTGTAGCGACTTTGCTGTGGTAATATTAACTATACTATTGACTGATGTTCAAAGACCAAATTGAAAGTCGGCAAAGTTGTCAAGGGGTGGGACTTACAGTTATTTGCCCTTTTCCCTGTTCTATTGTTTTACTTTGATATTTTAACTGCGAATGTCTTAGGGTATTAGGTTTAAATTGGAATTGCTAAGTGAAATAGTTTTGAAATTTATAGAAAAAACGCTAGAACTTCATTTTGTTAAATACTTTTTTTTGTGATTTCTTTTATCATAATAAAGAAAAAACATTATCAATTTTGATAAATCCATTTAGCTTCCGAATGAGTTAATGTATCATTTACTAGCGGCTACATCCTAGAGGCCTCGAGGGACAATTAAAGAAAGGGGAAGGGGGGAATAAGTCGACCCTCCACTTTCAATTTTAGTTTTAATAATAATAAAATATTGGGGGGGGGGGGGGTAGATATACCACACTTTTCTGGGATCTTGCTGAGTCAAGTATCACCTGTTGGGAATATCAAAGGATGACTCCATGCAAAATTTGAGCCGGATCCGGCCAAAACCGGCCGTGAATTTTATGAAAAACCGGTTTTTTCCGGTTTTTAGGGGGTATCTGTAAATCGATTCAGCTGGAGCAAAACCGGTTAGAGGTACAAAAAATTTTACTTCACATGAAATTTAGCCAATGCAATTGCCTACAAAATTGTACTTCATCATCAACTTGATTGGACAACTCTTTCCCCTCCTAAATGTCCATTAAAACCTCGGAAACGGCAAAAATCGCCAAAAATCACGCCTTCGGCGGCAAATAACGGCTATACGGTCAGCCGGAGGCGAATGAAACATAAATAAAGAAATGTCTGCCTCAAAAAGTTGTTCAACATCAAAGAGATGCTTGAAGTCTCTTAAAACGACTCCTTCCCCTCCTTTAAGGGGAAAAACTGAAAAAACGTGATTTTCAAAAGTATGCCCACTTCGTGGGTGTGAGGGGCACTGAACCCGTCACCCCAGGGTCACCAAATATAAAGTCTAGGCGGCCCACAATGCTGAATTTTCACCAAGTGAAAGTCTTGTGCCATTATCTCTTATGAGAAAAAAGTTATTAATTAATTAAAATTTCAAATTGTGATTTTTTGATAGATTTCTTTGATGAAATGACAGGCTGGTCAATTTTTAGGCCATTTTTTGCTGTTTTCGGCCCGCCACGCCCAAACGGTTTGAGATAATCTCACGGGACCTTTTGCCCGACCTAAGCCTGGTTATTTGTAAGGTCTAAGAAAAAAAAAATCCCAGATTGGATGAAGCACGACGTTGCTGCGTGCCGTAAAAAATCGCTGGTCGGCTCATTTTGCCCCCTCAAACCCTCACCTCTTGCCATTTTTCTGTGTAAAGATTATAATTATAATCTTTTGCGTAAGTCTGTTTTTTTTTTCCTAGACCTCACAAATAACCAGACTTAGGTTGGGCAAAAGGTCCCGTGAGATTATCTCAAACCGTTTGGGCGTGACGGCCCAAAAACCGCAAAAAATGGCCTAAAAATTGACCGGCCTGTCATTTCATCAAAGAAATCCATCAAAAAATCACAATTTGAAATTTTAATTAATTAATAACTTTTTTCTCATAAGAGATAATGACACAAGACTTTCACTTGGTGAAAATTCAGCATTGTGGGCCGCCTAGACTTTATATTTGGTGACCCTGGGGTGACGGGTTCAGTGCCCCCCACACCCACAAAGTGGGCATACTTTTAAAAATCACGTTTTTTCAGTTTTTCCCCTTAAAGGAGGGGAAGGAGTCGTTTTAGAGACTTCAAGCATCTCTTTGATGTTGAACAACTTTTTAAGGCAGACATTTCTTTATTTATGTTTCATTCGCCTCCGGCTGACCGTTTAGCCGTTATTTGCCGCCAAATGCGTGATTTTTGGCGATTTTTGCCGTTTCCGAGGTTTTAATGGACATTTAGGAGGGGAAAGAGTTGTCCAATCAAGTTGATGATGAAGTACAATTTTGTAGGCAATTGCATTGGCTAAATTTCATGTGAAGTAAAATTTTTTGTACCTCTAACCGGTTTTGCTCCAGCTGAATCGATTTACAGATACCCCCTAAAAACCGGAAAAAACCGGTTTTTCATAAAATTCACGGCCGATTTTGGCCGGATCCGGCTCAAATTTTGCATGGAGTCATCCTTTGATATTCCCAACAGTTGGTACTTGACACAGCAAGATCCCAGAAAAGTGTGGTATATCTAGGGGGGGGGGGGGGGGGTGTTTTTAAGGCGATATAATGATTGAGGTGCACTACCCCAAAATTTTGATTATTTTTTCCTTGATTAAAAAGAACCTTCATTGTCAATGAGAACCATATCGGTCCAGCGATTTTAAGATCTTTCGCTACACACAGACAGACAAACATCCTGTTACTACGATATAAGTAGTAGAGCTCAGTCATTGCATTGGTCAGTTTTTATGAAATCATATTTGAGCAATCTATAATGTCACTCTATTTCACAATTCTATATTTTTATCTTTTCATTATTCGTCATGAATATAATCATATGACTGTAAGTAGAGAGATGTGTATTCACTTCCGCATATTATTTCTTACGCACTGTGGTTCATATTTACAATTAGTGGCTGCGCCCCTAGAGGCCTCTTTGGACAATTGGGTGAAGGTGGGAAAGTCGACCTTCCACTTCTAGTTTTAAATCGAAAGAGTAATAAAAATTAGTAGGTTATTTTTTCAGGGGGGCAATTTTTTGGAAGGATGGGGTTATCCTCTACTAAAATGGTCGCTGTAAATCAGGACCAGTTCGGTTTAGAGGTTAGCGAACAAACAAACATACATACATTCAAAGACATCCTGTTACTTTCATAGAAGGATAGGAAATAATTGCAATTAAATTAAGAGTTGTTGTCAAATTAAGAGTGAAGAAAACGTGAAATGATTAATATCTGCCGGATTAGAACTGGTTCTCAGCCATACATAATCGTGTAAACATCGTTTTGAAGACAATTTTCCACGAATAAAAAAAATTATATTTAATCCCAGTTTTGTTAGCCCAGGCATTCCCTCGGGGCTAAAAAAACTGTTTTTAATCATATAATTTTTTTTAATATTCGTGGAAAGCTGTCTACAATACGATGTGAAAAATAACTAATACATGTGGGGATGTGAAGGGACACAAAGTAAGTAGATAATATGAGTATGTATACTTATGTGTTTTAGTTTCTAGCATTTCGTGATATATGATACTTCTTTATACATTCAAATATAGACAAGATAAGTTCTTCATTAGCCCAGCTATAGGTGGGTCTTTTTAAACCATTATATTGATATTACTGAAGTTAATTTTGTATAGTTTTTATTGAAGTATTTTCTATATGTATTCAAAGTTTTAAAATCTGCCAACAAAAAAAGGCAGTCCGTCCAATCTGATTCTGGACATACTATTCCTGTTATAAAGCATCTGCGCTACTATAAGGCTTGCGAAAATCTAGTCGTAGAAGCTAAGTTGCTCTACAGCGTGAATAAAGTTAGGGTTGATTTATTTTTATTTTGTAGGTACATTTAATTTAGATCAAATTCAATGGGCTATCTAACCTAATTGCTGTAAACAGTGATTTATTGATAGCCAGCGGCTGCGCCCTTGTCTCTAGGGTCTCTATATTCTAAGAGATAGGAAAGGTACATAATATTAGCCTAAAACCATCCAATATGATGTAAATCTAAAATAGATACCTAACCCAAAACCATCATATGAAACTTCCCTGAAATTAAGAACTTAAAAGAAATCTTAGACATTGACAGTAAACCTTATTACTTTATATAAAAGGATTCCTAGTATTGGTAAGCTCGATATTGCTACGCAACTTAAGAATTTAGTTTCTCCTGTTCTATTTTAAGATGAAATATTTAAGTTAAACATTCATAAACGATTGGTTAATTTGTACGGTTTCTCCTTATCTTATCTTATCAATAGTATTCCATTGTTAGTATAATATCATAATAGATAATCATACTAATTTTGATTGTGAAATTTATAGATATTTATAGCATCGTATTATTGTAGAAAGCTTTCTGCGGATAATAAAATAAAAAATTATAATATTAAAAGTTAAAACTAGTTTTGTAAGCCCTTTGTTAAAAAAATCTAGTATTAAGGGTTTTTTTTTTAATGCAACCATCTCGTAATCAATGATTAAATGGCACTTAGAATTCGAATTTCGATCTGAAATTGTGCATGAATAATCCTTGGTAGGTCTATTTTCCCTAAATCGAACAAAAAGTTGGAAAAGTAACGGCTGGCGGCTCAGCCGTTTAGCCGTTTTTTGCCTATTTTCAGAGCAAATTCATCATTAATTACGTAGAAATCAACTTTTTAAAACATGTTTTTGGTTTAATTCATGTTAAATGATAGCAATAACAGTTTTTTAAATTTCTAGTACCAACAGCTACCGGCTAGAACCGTTTGATAACGTTTTAGAGCGAGATAAAGTATCATGTGGAGATAGGTTTCGTGACTAATATGCTCTTAAGATAGCAAAAAAATGGGAAAACAGCTAAGCCGCCAGCCGTTAGCCGTTACTTTTCCAACTTTTTGTTCGATTTAGGGAAAATAGACCTACCAAGGATTATTCATGCACAATTTCAGATCGAAATTCGAATTCTAAGTGCCATTTAATCATTGATTACGAGATGGTTGCATTAAAAAACCCCCCCTTTTATGATTTTTAATTCAATATCCATTGAAAATTGTCTGTAATACAATGCAGTACATGATTTTTCAGCTTGGCTGAGAACCGGGTCAAATCCTGCGGATATTAGTCGGTTTTGAAGCCATAGACCTTCGCAGGACCTATGAGAAGCTACATTGTAAAGGAGAATCAAAATGGTTCAGCAGTTAGCGAAATCCTGGTACTTTATTATTATTATTATATTTTCAGATTTACAGAAAATATAAATAAAAATGCCGGCTATGCCCAAACTACCAGAGCTCAGCAGATTTTGCTGCTTTGAGCTGAAACAAGGAGTAATGTAAGTAAATATACTTTTTTTCGTAGTATGCTGGTACCCAAAGTTTTTAAAGAATGTTATCTTATTTGCGATCTTAAAAAGTTTTAAGACTTATTTTTAAGTAAAATAAAAACAATCACAATTAACTAACTAACTAATAATAATAATAATTTTAAGAATATTTCACTTGAATTCTCCGAATTTATTTTTTATATATATAAAAGTACAATTGTTAGTGTCTTTATTTCTTTGCTATGAAGTTTCTTGAATAAAATATTATTTGTGAATATTTTCTTTTGTTTTTCAAAATTGCATAAGTAGGCATTTTTTACCTAATAGAATCCTTTTCCATTGTTAATCTTTTGAATATATTAAATAGACAACGTTGGATAAACCATTTTTTTTCAGTAAAAATTAAGAAAATATAGGAAGATAATTAAAACTTTACTGTAACATTGCGATGAATACATACTTTAGATATAAAGTAGCTATGCTACTAACGTTCTTTAAAATGATAAAACTATTCAGGTACTGTTCTATTGTATTGGCAGCTCTGTGGTGTTTGGCATTTATCTCTGCATTCTTTTCTGGTGGTATTGGTAAGTAAAGACCTGCGACTATAGTGTAACACATTCGGGAGGTGTTAGGTTCCAATCTCAACCAAAACCTAGTCATAACTAAAGACGTTACCTAAAGGTTGTACCTTCTGATGCGCAATAGTAAGAGTATGATATGGATACCTTGTTCCTAAAACAGGCGCTACTCATTACCATTATTAGGAGATAAATGTTGTGCAATCAAAGGGTTTTTGTTCTACATAAGTTTTGATTTTGGTTCTTAGGGAATTGATTATTGTTGTTAAATGCTCTGTAAAGTCAAAAATGTTCCTACTACATCCTAATGGAAATTTTTAAGCAAATTTTTAAGCAATTTAAAAAATAATTTGGACTGTTCTTGTCTGGTAATATGAATATTTACTTCAATTTTTACTTGATTTTATGTCATCTTGTCATATATTTGTTCCCATTTTTTCTTAATTTTTGTTATTTTTCTAGGTACAATTATTTGGAATGTGATCTGGTCCTTGATTGGAATTGCTGTGTATGCCCTTGTTGTATTTGCCATTCAGAAGGTAATCCTCTATTTAATAAATATCATCATAGATGTCCAAGGGGAGGGAGGGTACATGGGAATTCAATCCACCAACCCCCAAAACTTTTATACTTCTCAGTTTACAGAGAGATATGGGACAGTGGACTGTTTATTACACTAGTCCACAAAGTTTTATAATAACACTTTCCTAGAAAATTCGTTGGCTAAACAATTTTGTTGACTTTTATCAAATTTTGATCAGTCAGTTCAATAAATATGTGATTCAAATACTAATTGTAGGATATTTTGTTTATCATCAATTTATCGACCATTGTCTTATCCCTTTATATCCCTGAGAAAATTAATTTTTTATTCCTTTATTCAGGACAAACCCCGAATCTACCTGTTACCTGCCATCTTCACCTCTCTGCTGAATACAATCCTCTGCACTATTTCTGTCATTGTTTATTTCATTACTTTCGCCTGGTTCAGGTAAACACGGCTGTTTCCCTCAAAATTGCCTAGTCGAGCAAAGAAAACCCCCGCCCTTTTTTAAAAAATAGATTGAAAATAATTTGGTGGTAGTTTTTTGAATTTCTTTACTTATGTTTCAGTATTACTTTAGGTTAGTTGAAGTTAGTATTTGGTACTGGCCCCACTGGGTAGCAACGCAGGGTTATGTCACCTCAGATATAGGATCCTCCCTTCCTCCACGTGGGGGTAAGGCATATAGGAAACAAACTACCTTATTATTTTCAATTTATTTCAAAATATAAGGGGGGGGGGGGGGTAATACTCAGTTGTCACTTTTGGAGAAATTACGAGAGCCAACCAATTCTGACTGATGAAGTATGAACATACCTTAAATTTAGAAAATCTTTACAATTTATTATGAAATTAAGTCTGAGGTCATAGTGAAACTAGTTTTAAACATTTAGATCTTAAATATTAATACTTTATTAATATTTGAACTGTCAAGGAAGATAAAAAATTTAAATATTTAAACTTTATATTTTTTGGGATAGCAATCCGAATCAGGGAGGAAAAGGGACATTGAGCTTTTTTATTACAATAGTCCCCAAACACTATGGTCTATTTGAGGGGTTTAGTGGAAATTTGGTATAGCTTTAATCAAATTTAAATATTTACACTTCTACCAGTCCGAATTCATTAAAATAAAAAGTTATGAGTAATATATTACATTAGGCAACTTTTTAAAGTTGGTCATGTATAGGTGCGTGCACAGGAATGTGATTGGGGGGTAACCAAAAAGGGGTGATTTTTAAAATATAATTTTTGTTACTACTCTGTTATTTTTAAAGATAATTGAACCAAATTTTTAACCTGATTCAATTACTACCCTAGATAAACGATTATTAATAAATAATAGGGATTTCCCGCCGAAACCGCCGTCTACCGCCGAATTTCGCCGTGTTATTTGCTACCTCATTTTGCTGTTTGGAGTCATTAAAAAAAAGTGATATATTTAAATAAAAGTATTATAATACACCTTTTACTATCCACTTACAACTGCTTTTTAATATTTATAATTTATTTAAGAGAGGTTAGGTCGTTTTAAACTTAAAGAAAATGAATATTGAGACTGGATAATCGAGCTTCCCATTAAAGATATTGATTATTTTTTTTGTAAAGTATCTTATGTGTATTTTTCTACTTGTATAGTTTACCATTATAAGTATCTATTTAAATTTAGTACTGTCCCTCAAGGGCCTACAGGGGCCAACACCGCCACCCCCCCCCCCCCTTTCTACTACCAAACCAGTTAAAATTTTACTGTTTTTAAAGGTATTATACTGAGTTTAAAAGGAAAAAAGTATTCTCATAACTGACCAAAATATTTTTTTGTATCTATGCCCCCACTCCCCCCCCCCCCCCCCTCCTATCTAACCAAAAATAAGATAACCATCATAAAATTGATATCAAACAAAATTTAATTCATTTTAGAACAGTAAAGAAAAACCGGTAGACCAAGTAATAGAATAAAACAGTATTTGCCAGCTAAATCATAACATATCTTACAAAAAAAAAGACAGAAGAAACGAACACATTTAATCTTTGAAATCTTAATGTTCTTAGAGTTTTACAGACAGATGAGGGGACCAAGTAGATGCTTGTTGGTGAGCTTAACCATCACCAAAAAATCAGCTTTCTTACAAAATAAAACTGCTTAGAAGATCAAATTTTCCCTACAGATATCTTATGTCTGTAAGAGAATTAACAACAGTCCGACGGACCAAATAAATCTTACACTAGATGGTTGTTTGTACAGATAATGTTCATAAAAAGATTTTCTTTCAACCGTCTTGAGTCGTAGCAAAGAAATTCACGATGTTTACATATTGATTCATACAGACTGACGGACTTTGCGAATTTGAAAGTAGCTACGCTACTACAAAATTCATTTTTGCACTTTCCTTCTAAGGACTAGAGTTGCAAACACCTTCCCTAAACACTAAAATCAAAAAAGAAATGACCTATATGCAATAAATGTTTTGTTTTTTAAAATCTGCGGGCGGCGGCTTTTTTTGCGGGAACTGCGGGTAAGTCGCGGTTTTCCTTTAAAATTATTGTTCCTCTAGTAATTACTGATTAATTTTAAAAAGTTTTACTCAATTATCTTTAATAGTAATGGAATAACAGAGAAATTAAGATTGCTGCTATGGTTTGTAATTCCCCCCCCCCCCCCTCAAATTAAGGTTTTACAGGCAATTTTCAGATTAAAAATTTTTAAAGTTGCGCTACCGACCCCACTCTGGAAACTTCACTTAAAGTTGTATTATATTCTCAAAATTTAGAATCATATATGGTTTGGTATGGGGTCGGTAGCGCAACTAGGAGTAAAATGAGGAAAACTAATTTTTTTTGCTAAATTTTTCAGTAAAAAAATGACGAAAATTTTTTCATAAATTTACTTTCAAAGCATAAAATTAACACTTTTAAGGTAAAATATATAATAAAAATGTTTTTATTTATTGATTTGGTATATATATTTGTAAAGAATATGAACGAAATTAGTTTTTAATAGATATTTATGCAAAAAAAAATTATTTTTCATATCTAGGTAAAAAATAAAAAGTAGATTTTTGACCTTCAAAAAATATTGATTTGACCCAACTTTGAAGTAAAAAAAAACTTAGTTCCAAACGTTATTTTTTCTTTTCCTTGTCCATTATGCATGGGCTGGGGTATGTAAATCAATAATATCAAGTCAAAATAAGAAAATTTGATCATGACTTTTTTGCCAAATTTCCACCCTTAGACCGTTGTGCCAAAGTCTTATAATAACTTTTTCTTGTTCGTTGGCTTAACAACATTGGGGACATTTATTAATTTTTGATTGATGGGTTCATTTTGTTGAGTGTCCAAACGTTTCAACCACTAATTGTAATCTACAGATCATTGGGATCGTATCTCCTTAGATCCCTGAATCCGAATCAATTTCCGAATTTCGGATCAATCCGCCCATCTGAAAATAATCAACCAAAAATTCTCATCCGGTTAAAAAAAATTGTCCTTTTTTTCTCATTCCGATTCAGAATTGTTAAAATGGTTAGGATTGCTAAAATTTTTCTGAAATATTATAGCAACTATAAAGACATACGGACTTTCTTGTAACCATTATAGAGTTGCTACGCTTCCCATATTATATCTAACTGTTAGAGGAATCACCATGCAAGGTTTGAAATCGAAAGGACAATTCTAACATGTTTAAATTAATGAAAAGAGCTAACCGTTATGGTTGGACGGGCGTTGCTACAAAAGACCTACTCTACAAAAGACCTACCCCTATAAAAGACCTACACGTCGGTTCTACAAAAGACCAACGCCTACAAAAGACCTAATCTACAAAAGACCAACGCCTACAAAAGACCTACTCTATAAAAAATCGTAATGCTAGAAGGTCATAGCAGCAGAGCTCGGCCCCCTGGCCTGCCTAGCCGCGAGCGCTCGGCCCCCTTGCCTATAACCTAACCTAACCTAACTTATATGTAATAATGTATGAATGTTTATCGTACATTAACTTAATTATATTTTAGAATTTCGTTGATTTACAAAAAGTGGTTGGTAGATTTTTTTCAAAGAGGACTATCCACGAACAAGAGCACGTGTTTCTAAGTACATTCCAGCATTGATCCTGAGTATTTTCTTTCAGAATATAATAGGTCACTATCAATAATTAATATATTGACGAGAAAATTTATGTTTCACCACTTCCAGTTGAAGAAAAGTAAAAAAATATCCACCATTTTTCGTTAAAATTCTATCAAACGTTTTGTTGAGTTCGGGGTGTCTTTAAATGTCCATGTTGTCAAATGATAAAAATTAAAAAATGTCAAAAGCACATTTACTATATCTCATATGTATGTTTAAATTCATGCTGATATGGATTAATTTATAATCTATATAACACGAGTATTCGCATATGTATCATCAAATATCCATTTTATTAAAAGAATTAGCTTCATAAAAGTTTTCAAAATCAATTGAAATACCTAAAAAAAACATGGTGAAACATAAATTTTCTCGTCAATATATTAATAATATATGGTGACCTATTATATTCTGAAAGAAAATAGTTAGGATCAATGCTGGAAGGTACTTAGAATCATGTGCTCTCGTTCGTGGATAGTCCTCTTTTGATACTTTTTTATACAATATTTAGGAAAGGTTAGGTTAGGTTATAGGCTAGGGGGCCGAGCGCCCGCGGCTAGGCAGGCCAGGGGGCCGTGCGCTGTGGCCATGTATTGATTATGTATTACTTTATTAATAAATTTTATGTTAATATAACAATATATATTCGTAGGTCTTTTGTAGAGTAGGTCTTATGTAGGGGTAGGTCTTTTGTAGAGTAGACCTTTTGTAGTGGTAGGTCTTTTGTAGCAACGCCGTTGGACGTACGGACGGATCGACTCTTAATATAGTAAAGCCCCGCTTATAAAACTTACATGTTTCCAGTGCCATTGTCCTGTTGATTGTTGGTGCCCTGACTTGCTACTACTTCCTTGGTGTATACAATGTCTACACTTCTATGACAGGTACGCATTTCATTCACTTGGTCTGTACGTCCATCAGTCTGTCCGTAACTTAATGGGAAAATGGGATTTTCTCGGCTGTTATTTAAGATAGGCCGCTAAAGAAATATTTTTTGAAAATCTGCTCTATAAAACGCTCTGTCCGTTTGTTCATTTCATGATTTTATTGTGCTGGATGTTGTTGTCGTCCTTGTTTCCATCAAAATGGATTAAAACCAAATTTGGTACCTTTGCACTTTCCTTGTTATGGAAGTTGTCATCCTTGTTTGTTTGTTAATGTTTAAGAATTTTCCGCAGATATTTTATCTTTTACTCTGTTTTGTATATAAACTATATGATTTTGTTTGAGAATCTATTTGTTTGTAATTAAGAATCTTAATCCTTTAGTAAATTAAATTGTTTTTGAAGCATTTTAAGCAAGTTATTCCCAGATATTTTCTTATACTTAGATTAAATGTAATTTTGATAGGTAATTGATAATAAAAGAAAAATACATACCTAATATTTTTGATAATACTATGTTAAAAAAGGGGGGGGGGGGCGAAAGTGACACTTTTTGAAACCAAAACTAAAAGGAACTCAACTAAAAAAAAAGAGTTTCTTTGTTGACTTTTAGTTTTGGTTTCAAAAGGTGTCACTTTCGCCCCCTCCCCCCTTTGTTAAAATAAGTGTAAGGATGGTTAATATGCTAATTAAAGAAATGCTACGCTATTTATTATTGTCCTTATATTCGCTTTCCAGATTATACCTAATTGTTGCATAAATCCGCATGTAAAGTTTTTGTTCCATAAGCTTATTTATAAGTGACTGACCTAAACATGGACTTTCAATTTTAAATCATGTTTTTGCTATCTAAAAGGATAACAACATCTACATGTAGCGAAGAACAAAATAATTGTGGATTGACAAAGTGAGTTCAATTATAGAGCGGATGTACAGTTGTCAAAAAAGATATACCTTATATGCAGCAACAAAAATCACGAAATCATTACAACTAAATATTTTTTAATGTCTTTTGGAGCATTAATGACTGACAGACCGACAAAGTGAATTAAAAAGTAGCTTCGCTACTACAAAATAATTTGATTAAAAGAAAATATTTAAAGGATTATCTGATGGCTCTGGCAATGTTGATGAAATAAGAATTGAATCTAAATTATCATTTATTCCATGATTTATATGCAGAAAGGGAACTTTCCAGTAAAGAATATTAGATCATTTGTTATTTAAGTGCACAGCAGGCTGTTAAAGGGATATGTCTTGTCATTTTAAGTTATGGAGGGGAATTTACCTAGAGCTCCTCTAATTTCAAGTTATCAGTACTTTTATAATTTAATATAGATAGCTAAAGATTTATATGAAGCTGTCAAGAATGTTTTTAAATGTACTTAACACTGCTGATAATCCCTTCATTTCTTGTTATTTTGCGGATTTTTAAATAATGTCGAACTTTATTAAATATCTTATTATAATTTTCCAATTTTATTAGTGAAAGATGCAGTTAATCCACAGGCTGATCTTGCTATCAAAAAAATGTGTTGCATAAGAAAATATTTCTCATTCTAATTTTGCCGCTACGATTCTTTTTTAAAAAGCTGTCCTTGTTTATACATATTAATGGAATTCTTTAATGGAAGGTTCCCTTTTTTATTTAGAGAGAAAAACTTACATGTATTTTTTAAAATAAATACTTTTAAAAATATGTTTTGATGCTAGGAGGATCATTAGGAGTGTAAGATATTGAATAATAAACTTCGATATTATGGTAGGTTTTTTTTGAGGTAAACTGGGATTTTTTAGTTATATTATGTCTGTTTTACGTAATATTGTTTCAAAATAGAGGCCTAAAGACAGCCTTTGCTTGCAATAAAACATACTAAAAACTGTTTTGTAGATCTAAGACTAACCCTGCCGTCCATTTGTTAGAAATTCTTAATAAGGTTTCCACTATGAATGTAAAATTAAATTAATATTTTGTTTTTTTTTTTGTCGTTTTTAAACATGTTTGTGTTTCCTATAAAGGTATAGAGTGGGTAGCTCAAATATTTATCTTCTGTAACTTAATTCAAGTTTTTGAAGGATAAGTACCCTCCCTCTAATCCTTCTAGAGTTGCCCCTAGTGGTTAAGTCATAATCGATGGTAACTAATAAAGTTTTGTCTTAATTTGTATGTACTAACTTTTCATATTTTTTTTGGAAAGACTATTTTCAATGTCGCCTTTTAAAGCTTATCTCGTTAAATAAACATTTTTTATGAATAATTCTTTAGTAAATATTGAGCAAATTTTGTTATTCATAAAGAAGAAAAAATGGATCAAGTCTAATATACAAATAAAAAGGTATTTTGATGGCTAATAAAGTCCAAACTGTTTGGCTTAGGCCTTACAAATAAGCTGAAATAGCAGAGAATAAAGAATGCACAGAAGCGCGCGGCAAATGAAAAAGTTTATTTTGCCTGGGACATATTTATTCCAGATGGTTTGAGAGGCAGGTTTTGCTACTGCTAAAAAAGTACCAGCAGTTATGGATTGACCTAAAAATACCTTTTTTCCATATTAGACTTTTTCCGTAAATTTTAATATTCTAAAGTACTTCTTGATTATACATATATATTTTAATTGATATGGGAATGTTCTGTTTGTATTATCTTATCCATGATGTTTTGTTTGTTTATTAATATTTTAGATAAAAATTAAAATTTTAAAAAGCTACTTTAAATTAACATGATAATTTTAATTTTGTAGATTTTTCTTTGAATTAACTTCCCTTAGGTATTATTTACTAACATTTTTATATTTCCGGAATTAAATGTACAATTTTTACTAAATCTTAAGATTTAATATGAGTCTATCACAGGACTATTATGAAGCTTTCCTGAAAAGTTAATTCTAAAAAGTTAAGCTTAGAAGTTTTGTAGCTAGTAAATATTTTTTGATAAGTTATATTACATATTTTTTAATGTTTTGGTCTCAATAAGCTGATTAAAGTAATCTACAACCCTTATTTTTCCCACCTGGAAAACAGATATATACATATACATTAGGGGGAAGATTCATTTAACGTTCATTATAAATTCATAGAATACCTAATAACTGACATAATGGGAGTAGAACTATAGATAAAAATAGTTATTTATCGAATCGTATTATGGACAGCTTTCCACGAATATTAAAATGTTTCAAGATGAAACAAGTTGTCTGGCCCG
The DNA here is from genome assembly GCF_053477335.1 of Acartia tonsa. NCBI lineage: Eukaryota > Metazoa > Arthropoda > Copepoda > Calanoida > Acartiidae > Acartia > Acartia tonsa. The sequence continues at coordinate 27,563,353 of NC_137268.1, read as the reverse complement.
ATGCGCCGTAGGCCAGGGCTTACACAATTGGTATTATTTTTCTGATTAAAATTTTCGTGGAAAATTGTCTGTAATACGATGCTATACATGATTTTTTCAGTTGGGATGAGACTTTGTTCAAATCGAGCGGATATCACTCGGTTTCGAATCCATACTGGAAAATATTTTATCTATGGTCTATTTTGTAAACAATCTTTTTCTGTTTCAGCTCCCACTGCCAATGTCGAGCCTGCCTAATCAAGTCAAAGTTCAGGTAAGAAATAAGGGGGGGGGGGGGTTAATGCACCCATCTCGTAATCAATGTATAAATGGCACTTAGAATTCGAATTTATAATACCGGATAGCAAGTATTCAGGTTTATTTTGACACACTAGAATTGAAATTTTGTAAAAAAAATCTTTAAAATTGAGATGGAACAAATGCTTTAAAAACGGCCGTTAGTCGTTACTTTTCCAACTTTTTGTTTAATTTAGGGAAAATAGACCTACCAAGGATTACTCATGCAAAATTTCAGATCGAAATTCGTATTCCATTAGTGCTATTTATACTTTGATGCAAGATGGTTGCATTAACCCCCCCCCCCCCCCCCCCTATTTATCGTATTTTTGTGATATTAACTATACTTGAATGGAAATTCCAAATGTTCTGACAATGTGCGATCACAGGGCAATTAAAACTTTAAATTAAAGCTGGACGAAGGAGGTAGAAATTAGAAATCTTGTCCTGTAATCAATTATGACAGAAAAATTTGGAAATATTATACCGTATGTATGTGTGTGCAATATTACAAAAAAGGGACTTTAACAATTGCTCTCGATCGTGCAGTGCATAGACTCCTATATCGTTATGTAATATGTATAATTATATGTTCCTGTATTAACTTTTAATACAGTAATGTATACATAATAGTACAAATTTTAAAAATCCTCTAAATGACATTTCACACCCCTCCTTAACCAAACTTTAGATTAAAAAAAAATTTCCAAACATTCGGACAATTGGGCGTTCAAATAGGACCTAAAGGTAGTTAGAATCAGTTGAGAACAAATCCTAGCCATTCCTTCTTGCCAGATATCGCCATTTAAGATTTTAAGTAAAATTACACTAAATATTCAAATACAAACTTAAATCTTCTTTCATTTTTTTAGTATAATTTTAGTGAGACTGCCCCAAAACAGTATCTTTGCTCCTGTGGCCAAACTAACTGCCTGGAGTTCCTAACAGAGAGTGCCTTTATGTGTTAACACAAATAGGGATTCGAACCCATTCCCAAAACTAACTAACGTGGAATAGCTGTGTATTACAGCATGAGGTCAGTATTTTTACCACTGACAGATAGACAGCAAGGCCTATCCTAACCAGAAACCTGATCATTCACCCACAGGCCCCAGTGGAGCACCTTTGAGGTCTGCACCACATGTTTACTAGGGTGTTGTTCACCTGCACCATAGGATTGGGCAGGTTGAGACCTAATGGGGCCCTTAGACTCCCATTAACCCTGGCCAAGCTCAGAGTGATGTTACAAACCTGGCCCATACCCTGTTAATGAGATGCTCCCCTGCCAATCACAGATCAGCACAGCTGCCACAGAAGGATAGCTGCAGGTGGTTGGCTGCATACCTTCGCTAAAGATGCAAATTAGCACTACCCTGATCTTGATCCTCCAGGAGATTATGGTGGTGTGCATCTTGAACTATGCCCTGAACCTGGGAGGGTTCTTTCTGAGGGAGTTGGGGACACAGTTACTGTTTGAAACTATCCAAGGTGGAATAGCTGTATATTACAGCATGGCAGTGGTAATTTGTATATTGGGCTCGGGCAATGCATGCCCCTCTGGATACCCTCTAGCTGTTGTTTGTGATAGGCAGGGTCAGCTCCTTGTTGAACTTGTACCTGGGGTCAGGCCCCTGCACTGAAAGTTTGGCCTGGTCTTGACCACCATCTCTGTCCTGGGGGCAGTTTGATGCAGTCTCACCTCCTGGAGGCACATTGAACACCATGGGGGTGTACAACTAAGAATAGCCCCTGTCCAGTTTCACGGTTTCATTGGTCAGCTCAGGTGCACCTTGACCTCTGGGAATTCAATGGGAACAAGGGCTGTGGCTTGCAGTGGCCCCTTGAAAGCAGCCCTGGCCAGACAGTTAATTGTACGGCTAGAGCACTTCTTGCCTTCAGCCACTGGTCCCAGGCTTGGCAGGGCTGGGGCCACTTGGTTAGTGTGAGTGGGGGCGACCATGGCTACTCTCCCAACTGATCCATACCACCAGCTAAGGTCTGTCAAACTGTAACTGTGTCCCCAACTCCATTAGAAAGAACCCTCCAAGGCTCAGGGTATGGTCAAAAATGCACACTACCATGATCTCCTGGAGGATTAAGATCAGAATGGGGCTAACTTGCATCTTGAGAAATGTATGCAGCCCACCACCTGTAGCTATCCTTCTGTGGCGGCTGTGCTGATCTTGGCAGGGAAGCATCTCACGGCCCATTTCACGGGTCAGGTGTGTAACATCACTCTCAACTTGGCCCAAATGGCAGGGTCAATGGGAGTCTGAGGGCACCATTGGGTCTAAACCTGCCCAATCCATGGGAGCAGGTGAACAACACCCCAGTAAACATGTGGTGCAGACCCCTAAGGTGTTCCACTGGGGCCTGTGGTGAATGATTAGGTTTTCTAGTTAGGATATGCCTTGCAATGCTGGCCATCCATCTATCAGTGTTAAAAATACTGACATCATGCTGTAATACACAGCTATTCCACATTTGTTAGTTTTGGGAATGGGTTCGAATCCCTACTTGTGTTAACACATGAAGGCACTCTCTGTTAGGAACTCCAGACTGTCAGTCTGGCCACAGGAGCAAAGATACTCTGTTTTGGGGCTGTCTCACTAAAATTATACGAAAAAATTGAAAGTAGATTTAAGTTTGTATTTGGATTTTTAGTGTAATTTTACTTAAAATCTTAAAATAGCGATATCCGGCAAGAAGGAACGGCTAGGATTTTGTTCTCAACTGATTCTAACTACCACTAGGTCCTATTTGAACGCCCAATTGTCCAAATGTTTGGAATTTTTTTTTAATCTAAAGTTTGGTAAAGGAGGGGTGTGATTTTTAAAACATTTCTCAAAGCAAGTTTCGGCATATGAACATTAATTTAAAAAAATGCTTTCTCATTTATTTTATAATAGTCATGCTTCTTAGTTTTAACATTACGCCAAAATTATTTTTATTAAAACTTTGTTTTTTAGGTGTATGGTTACTAAATTCCGACAAGACCGGCATATCAATATAAAGTTTAAGTTTATAAATCAACAAAATAAATCATACGATCACCCTTCCAAATAATATTTTATATCATTTAACAAGTATTTATTTTTTATGATTTTATAATTAATTTAATTCTTTTCTTTCATTATTCTAATATTTATTTATATGTATATGTTGCAAGTAATGTAATAAAAACCAAAAATTATTGTATTCTTACAAATTTGATAGAAATTTCATCATTTTTCTTTTAATTTTTTGGTCACTATAAAACTTACAATTACAAATCACAGTGCCATAGCTTTAAAGGATTAGGTATTTCTATTTTCAGATGGTTTAATCAAAAAGCAATAGAAAACTGAAAACATTGTGAAACTAATCTTAATGCTAGTACAGTACAGCCTATGGAACTCGAACTATAGAAAGGAATCAAATACTTTTAAAGGACTGGGTAGTTGTTTCCTTCACTAGTCCTTTTTTTGGTGTTGGAAAGAAATCAGTTGTGTGTTTACATAATACTGGTATTAATTATTACTTTTATTTTATTATTGGTGGGAAATTTTCTATAATACAATTACAATGCAATACATGACTTTTCAGTGTGACTGATGATCACCGGTTCTAAATTTATCCAGCGGATTTTAATCTGTTTCGAAGCCATGCTGAACACATATTCTTCCTTCTAATTTTATATTCGAGTCTCATAGTCTATTCTGCACTGAAGGAATAATTAAATTAATTTTGTGATTTAAATAGTTATGCTTAGAAACAAAAATAATACCTACAGTATGGCTAAAAATGTTTTGATTTATATTAAAGCTTAAACTTTAAATTATTTTTTTTGTAGTCCATGCTGTATATAAAATTAAAAATATCAAACACTTAACCAAATCCGTCTTTATAAAGTTATGAGCTTTCATAGTATAATGTAAGTAAATACTTTTATAATTTCTTAACTTTGTAATTTAATATTAATATTATAATTTTTATAAATGTGTATAACTCTTGTACGTTTTATATGTAATATTGTGTATACTGTAGATTACAGTGTCCCGTTTTAAGGTCTTTAAAATTTTGTTCTTCTCCAAAATGGTGTCTAAAATTAGTAAGGAATAATATTTTTTTTAGAAATCAGGGAACAAGGCTGGGGTGGTTGAGGAACGGCTTCATATTGATTTTAGGCGGTGAAACTACAATAAAATATATTTTTTGCGTAATTTAATAACTTAATGTTAAGTTAATACACCTTTTTTAACCACTGGTTTGGATGGTAGTTTGCAAGGCTTATTATTACCATTATTACCCTAAAACGGGACATTGTACTATACATCATTAATTGATCTGTAGAACATTGAAATAGTCAATTGAAATTATAAGGACTGAAAAATTATATTTTCAGTGATCTGATTTATTAAATAAATATTTTTCTTATACTGAAGGATCTTTTTTTTTGTTGATAAATGTATGCGTAAAAAGTCACTAGAATTTTTAAATGGATGTTTAGAACGTCTGTCTGGCAAATTTAAGCCGTATGATAACAACTTAAGAAATAACAAATATTCCAGTATCGCTTCGAAACTGATTAATATCCGGTGGATTAGAACCGGTTCTCAGCCATACTAAAAAATTATATATAACATCGTATAATATCCAATTTTTTACGAGTATAAATACAATCCTTAGATTAAAACCAGTTTCTCGAGTCCGTGCCCTTGGCATCTTGTTTTTATCATGTAATTGGACATTTTTATATCCGCGGAAAGCCGTTAAATAATTGTTCTAGATTATTACAATTATACAATTTATACAAATGGTTTATCAGATTAAAAGTAATAATTGTGAATAGTTAACTAGTAATTATTTTCTCGTATTCATTCGAATCCGGTAAAAAGCCGTTTATAATACGATACGAGAAATAACTATTCTCGTATTCATTCGAATCCGGTGGATAGGAACCGGTTCTCATCCATACGAAAAAACTATGTCTAGCATCGAATTATATCCAGCTTTCTACGAATATAAAAATGTACAATCACAAGATTAAAACCAGTTTTTTTTAGCCGGTGCCTTCGGCATCTCGGGGCTAAAAAAACTAGTTTTAATCTTATAATTGTACATTCTGTATCATTGGAAAGCCATTTATAATACGATGCGAGAAATAACTATTCTCGTTTTCATTCGAAAACTATTTTTATCCGGTAGACTGGAACTGGTTCTCTCCCATACGAAAGGGTAAATTTTGGGGGAGGTAAACAAAATTTACCCCTGCCAACAGATTTCAGGGGGGGTAATTACCCCCCTCAAGCAAATTTTACCCCCGAGATAAAATTTTTTGGGGGTAAAAAGAATTAGTGGCATTTTACCTCCCCCAAAAACGAATTACCTCCCCCCCCCCCTCCATAAATTTTTTTTACCCCCCCCCCCCAAAAAAAAAAGCTTGGACGCCCCTGGGCCCAATCCTATTATTTATTTATGCAATTTGGCAATTTTTACTTTGGAAGATTACTTGCTACACCTTCATCCTTCATATGTTATAATTTCTTTTGGAAAATTTCAGGTTTATATCGACACGCTAGAATTGAAATTTTGCAAAATTCGTTAAATTTGAGATGGTACAAGAGCTTTAAAAACAGAGATGGGTTTTTAAAAGATGCCGCGTTTTTTCTCCACATTTTTTACGCTATGAATAACAAGCGCGGCATTCGCGAAATCTAAACAGAGTATACAACTTAAGAATTCAAAATTTAAAATTATTATTTTAGCCATTTGTATAATGTCTAATATAGCTCTAAAAAGATATATTAATTAATATGCAGCAAAAATGGATTTAAGATAATTTGTTTTTCTTTTAAAAAGGCTGTACCAACAAAAGCGAAATAATTAAATAAATAGTTGTATATTCTGTTTAGATTTCGCGAATGCCGCGCTTGTTATTCATAGCGTAAAAAATGTCGAGAAAAAACGCGGCATCTTTTAAAAACCCATCTCTAGTCTTTTAGCAGATTTAAAAACTTTGCAGTGCTTGTATCATCGCAATTTTTGCATTACAGAAAAATATTTTGCATGGGTCATTATTTTGCATAAATCAACAATATTTTGGCTGGGGGCCAAAATTTCAGCAAAACTTTTCTAAAACGGGACAGGGTAATGACTGTATAAACGCCAGACAGTCTAACATATAACACTTGTAGAGTAAAATTGCAGTTTATTTATAAATTAAAATTTTGATTGATTTTAATTCGTCGGCGGTTTTTTTTTAAAGATAAAGTTTTATTTGTGATAAGCTATACTGAAGGTTAAATTTAACTTTTCTTTGTACTTTATATTTCTGTATGAAATTAGGTTTAAAGATTTCTGGAGTAAGACAGGCAGATTGATTTATTCTCCTGAACCCTTTTATACCCTGAGGAATAAGGCAAGTGGGTTATTTCCTAAAAGTGGCTGTCTACAGAGAGAGAGGGCGGCCATGGGTTGTTGTTACACTTGTCCCAAATTTTATAATAACGTTTTCGTAATCAATGGCTCAACAACTTTAAGGGACTGTAGAGAATTGTAATTGGTTGGTTCATTAAGTTGAGTGTTGAAACGTTTCAAGGACTAATTTTAATGTACAGAAGGGGTAATTTTGTGTGTCATCACTGAGGATGTAAATCAATTTATCGGTCATTGTCCAAGATTACACCAAGAAGGAAATGAAAATGAAAGATGATACTTATGTTAACACTGCATACACTAGTGCCACACATGATAATGTTAATCTTCACTATCAAAGTAACCACAATCATGAAACTTGAATGGTTTAATTATAAAGAGATCCATTTATTTACTAAGTATATTTGCGATAACTTTTATTTAATGAAATCTTCCAATTTTTAACATGCACAAAACGGCCTGCTTAATTGCTTCAAGATCCATGTCAGATCTATATAGGAAATAAATGTCTATAAACGAGCTCAGGTTTTCCAAGGAATATATGATTAAAACTCATAGTGCTCCAATAATCCATAATAAACTCTCATTGCCCAGAACGATAAGACCCATTATTTTACTTTATTAAAAAAAAATTCATTTTTTTAATTTCATGTTGCTATTTACCTTATATTGATGTACTTAATTTCTAATCATAAAAAAGAAAATTTAAATTTATAATATAATAAATTTAAGAAAACTCTGTTTTAAAGGATTCGATTGTGGCGACATTTTGTGTGGTCAAATATTAAACTAAAATTGTAATCATCATCATTAACCCTTTGGTGATGGTAATGTAAAGGAAAAAATATAATTTAAAAAATCTTTTTAAAATCATTTAAATTATTAAATATTTACTTTCTTTTAGATAGTAATGCCGGGTGAGGAAAATAGATTTATTGAGAAATAGATATGCATATAGAAAACTAGCCAATAGGGAGATAATTATATCGAGCCAACTCTAGTAATTTTATATGCAGCATTTATTTAAATAAAAGATATATTAGTTTAATTTTTTTACTTGGTTTTTCTGAATTTTGTTATCTTTAGTTTTCTTTATGCAAATATTACTTTAAAACTTAAGTAAGGTCACATTTTTGTCAATGTGATAATCATGGAAATTATATCACAGAAATAAAAAGGTGAAAAATACAATTTAAAAATAAAATATATATTTTACTTTTCTATTTAGTTTAGTAGGTAATAATTATCATAATATTTTTCTATTATGAGACAATAGGAAATCATTGTAAATTTATTTTAAATTTTAAATACAATAACAATTTTTGAACATTTTTTTACAGTATGATATTTAGTCAGAAATCACAAGTTGTTTTATTCATATACATACATAAATCTTATCATTAAAATACTTATTTTGAACAAACAAAATAAAGTTTAGTTATTCATAAAAGATTGAATAGAACTATGCTTGTTATTGCAATGTAAAGTGGAAACAATGGATTGTTCATCTTGCAAGTTTGTAAAAGTTCCAATGTGGGAATCAGATTCAGATTCTGCTGCTATTGATTCAGACGATGAACACGATGATAAAATTCCCAACAATAGAATCAGGAAAACAAAAAAATCTAAAACTTCTAGAAAACTAAATGTTCAATGTTTGCAAAAGCCATTTAATCAAATAAGAAATGGACAAATAGATGAGGTATTAGAGTTTATAAAAACACCCGTCTTTGATCCCAAAATACAAGATACAGAAAATAGTTTGACCCTTCTTCATTGTGCAATTAGATATCAACAACATGAATTGGCATTAGAACTTTTGAAATTAGGTACCACTGATGTAAAAATAGCTGAACATAATGGAAAGACACCCTTCCATTACATTTGTGAATTCAGTAAAACAAATGGAAAGAATGATGAAGTTTACAAGCTCCTGAATGAAATCAAACAAAAGGATGAAGATTTTCTGGAGAAAAAAGATAAATTTGGGAAAACTGGAATAGAGATTGCTGCAAGTCATGGCAATTTTGAAGTGACTAAACTACTTCTCAATGAATATAAACCAACAGTTTCAAAGAAAGAGGTTGTCAAGTATCTATGCTCTGCTGGACAAAGTGGTGACAAGAGAATAGTTAATCTAATATTAGATGAAAGTCAACTTGACTTGAGTGGAGAGGAACTTGGCCAATTTGTTCAAAAAGCAGCAGAAAATGGTCACTTTCACCTGCTTGAAAGGTATTCTAAGGATAAACTTCCTAATGATGTAGCAAAGAAAGAAGATAGTTATAAAAATACCTTACTGCACCTTGCTGTATATTCTGGGTGTATTGCAGCAGTAGAATGGGTTCTAAAACTTGAAGTAAGTTATGAGAGAAATAGCAATGGAGACTATCCTATTCATCTGGCTGCAAGGTTTAATCTTTCTGAAATATTGAAGATTATACTAGAAAAGTTTCATCATGCAAGTAGTGTGAACGAGGAGAATAATAAAAAGGAAACAGCTCTGTTTATTGCATCAAAAAATAACTATAAGAGAATTGTTGATCAACTAGTTGACATAGAAGGTATAGACCTCAACATACCAAACGAATCTGGCAACACTCCTCTTATGGCTGCAGCTGAAAAAGATTGTATTGAAATAGTTAATATATTACTAGATAAAGGAGCAAAATGTGATGTCCTAAACAATGACTTCCAAAATGTACTTCATCTTGTTGCTAGAAATGGAATGGATACAACCTTTAAGCGGATCTTGGATGATGACTTAAACTGCCATTTACTGCAAGACAAAGAAATTAAAAAAGGAGAAACCCCCATTCACAAGATAGTTAGGGAAGGAAAAGAACTACTGTTTGAGGAATATATATTAACAAAAAACCTAGACCCAAATATTATTGCAGCAAGGAACTTTAATGGAGAAACACCTTGTCATGTTGCAGCTAAAAGACAGAGAATGTCCATTCTGAAATCCATAGTTCAGAAGTTTCCATTCACATTAAATATCAAGAATAACAAGGATTATACACCCTTGCAAGTAGCTGCAGCATATGGAAAAATTGAGTGTGTTGAGTTCCTTTTGAACAGCAAATTTTCTGGAAATGATTTGGATATCAATAAGAGGATACTTTGTATAGCATCAAAGAATGGACACCACAAGCTTGTCAAACACCTTCTTGAAAACCACAAATACAAAGAAGTAGATGTCAAAGAAGCATTTTGGGAAGCATTCAAAAGCAACCATGGCTTAGTTCTTGAAACTCTTCTTTGCAGTAATTTTGGGCTTCAAATCCTAGAAGAAAATTATTCTGATGAAAATAATATGGCAGCAATAATAGGGCTTATCAAGTGCTTTCCTGACATTGCTGAATCAGTTATGGACAGATGTATCATTAAGGATGATAATGAAAAGATGAAACCAAAATTTCAATATGTTGATATGGATGATGAAATTTCTGACAAATGCTGCTTTAGATCATCTTACAAATCTGTAGATAACCACCCATTGATGATTATGGCTCTGGAGAGGCATGAACACCTTCTTATGCACCCTCTTACATTACTTTGGATTAAAAAGCAGTGGAAATCATATGGAAGATGCATGTTTTTGATTGAATTCATTCCCTATATACTCTACATCACATTCTTATCACTATATGCTCTGAAGGTACAAGACAATCATTCCTTTGCTAGAGATATGAATGACACTGAGTGGAATGAAATGACACTAGAAGAGAAGACAGCTATTTTTGAAAATGAACACCAATATTCTTTACATTACAAAATAGCTGTAACATTGTCTACAGTGTTATGTTGCTTATATGAAGTTTTTCAGCTTTATCACATGAAACGGATGTACTTTTGTCAGTGGAGTAACTTATTAGATGTAGTTATGTATTTTACAACCTTGGCAATTGTTTGGGATATTGGTATTTCTATCCCTATGACATATTGCTATTCAAATGAATGTTGGAAATGGCCAGTTTCAGCTATACTGCTACTTTGTGTTTGGTTGAACTTTCTGAGATACCTTAAATTTTTCTCTTTCTTTGGAATTTTTCTGCTGATGTTTGTGAGAACTCTGAAAACAGTTGTAAAACTGGGCCTCATGTTGGGAATATTCATCTTTGCATTCTCAATCAGTCTACACATGACACTAATGGATCATCGCCCATTTCAAGGATTTTGGTGGGGATATCTGAAAACTGTTTCCATGTCTTTGGGAGAGTTCACCTATGATGAAATCTTTAGAGCGCAGGACAGAGCAGTAAAATTTCATACAGCTACTATTGCCACCTTTGTAGCACTGATAGTTATCATGACAATAGTTCTGATGAACATGCTGATCGGTATTGCTGTTGATAATATATCTAAAGTGCAAGCTGATGCTGAAGTAGAAAGAGTAGTCTCCCAGATCAAGGTTGTCTTACGCTTCAAAAGAATAAAAATAACAATCTGTCCTGAAAAGTTTGCAGCACCTTTTGTCAAAGTTTTAGGATATCTTACAAATTTGATCAAGAACATTGACAAACAACTGCCAGATTGGTTGACCTTCAATACAACATACTTCATGACCACAAAGAATATCAAAAAAGCCTGGGATACAAGACAAAAGAATAAACTCAAGACCAGCGCTGAAATTGAAGAACTAGAGGAGTTAGTAGAACGCCTCCAAAGAAAGATTTCTTCCATGAAAAAGTAAGATTTATATGTACTAACATAATGTATTATATATTTTTTCTTCATATTTTGTTTGTACCTATTTATGAAAATGTACATATTGATGATAATAATATTTTTAAAAGATCCATAAATAACTATAAATGCCTTGTGTAGTTTTTTTTTAAGTATACACTTTTCTATTCTATAAAGTAGTAACTTTTTATCTGTAGCTTAAAATATAAGTAAGTAACCGATTGAGTTCTCCATTTAGGGTAGGGATGTTATAGGTCCCTGGATGCGATTTAAAGATCGCAATTAGGTTAGTGGCTGTACCTCTGGCAGTGGCAGTGGCAACGGCTACACATTTAAAGATCAAGCTCTGTTCTGTTTAAGATGGTATCCCATCCGTAGAAATGCTTACAAGAGTGCAGTCAAGGACGTCAAAGCCTTTTACTTTTGTTAGGAGGGAGGGCGAGGGGGGGGTGGAAGGTTAATCTAATTTTTTCATTTTAATATCCGCAGATAGTTGTTCATTTTATGATGCAATAAATAACAATTACGGATCGACATTGAAATGCAAGTTATACTATCCTATTATATAAAGTAGTAAGCGTTTTTTGTATGTCCTGAAGGATCTCGCTAACCGCTAAACCGATATTGTTCTCCTTTACAGTGAAGCTTCTTATAGGTCCTGGGAAGGTTTTAAACTATTTTTAGGGAGGGTGTCTTCACCCCCCCCTCCCCCCAAAAAATATTTTTTTTACTCTTTTGAAACTCAAATTTAAAATGGGATGAGGTCCTCTACTACCTTAAGTGCCCCTAGAGGCTTCTAGGGGCGTAGCCGCTAGTCTTTAATACAAAGTAGAACGATGTCTGTCTGTCCGTCTGAAGCTTAAGATCTCAGTAACCGCTGAACCGATTGGGCTCTACTTTTCAGGGATTATACCTACTGGTCCTGTGATGGTTTTAAGCTATTTTCCTGGGGGGTGGGACACCCCTAACCCCCCAAAAAACGAGAAAAAAACCACCCCCCCATTTTTTTTATTTTTTGTGTAGGAGATAATCTTGGTCCTTTTTTTTGCAGGAGATTTCCTTGGTCTTTTTTTTTACGAATTTCACCTTAACTTTTTTTTACCGCTAGTATAATAAAAAGAATATATTTCTTTGTATAGAAGTAATAAAAATCTGATTAATATCATTACATTATAAAATTAAAACCAGTTTTGTTAGACCCGAGGACATACTGGAAAGCTTATTTCAAATATATGATATTAACAGGATGTTTGTTTTTGTGAGTGTGTTTGTTTGTCTTTGTGTGTACCGAAGGATCTTTTTAACTGCTAAACTGAAATGATTCCCCTTCACGTAGGTCCTGGGAAGGTTTATAACTATTTTTGGAAAGGTTAGTACCAATATCTGGAGAGGGGGGGTGTCGGCTTTACCCCTCTCCCTACCTCAAGTGCCCCTAGAGGCCTCTGAGGACGTAGCGAAAAGTCGCGATAAAAGTTACAAATTAACAAATAATTTTAATCTTGAGATTTATTGTATTTTCAACTTATAAAAAAACATACCTACATATTTATATTTACAATACATACAAATTTACAAAAAAAATTGCATAAAATATGATGAAAATACACAAAATAATAAAAAAAATAATGTTTTCAATATAAGAATATAGAAATAGGTAAAAATTTAATGAAGATGATAATTTGCTAATGAATAAAAAAACATCACAGAAAAATCCAAGGAGGGATGGATCAATAGCTGTACAAATTTAATTTGTGAACAATAAAATTGATGACTAATAAAGTTATAATAATAATAATGACAACATCCATAAAGAAAATAAAAAAAATATGGATGGACAAACTGACTAAGCGAGTTATAGAGCAGATGTTCAGTGGTCAAAACAAAGAGGGGGGAAATAAAAAAATGGAAAAGATAAATACCCACGGAATCTTTGCATATTAAAATATAATAGTTATTTCTCGCATCGTATTATAAACAGCTTTCCGCGGATATAAAATGTACAATTATAAGATTATACCAGTTTTTTTAGCCCCGAGGTGCCAAAGGCATGGGCTAAAAAAACTGGCTTAAATATTATGATTGTACATTTTTATATTCGTAGAAAGCTGGATATAATACGATGGTAGACATAGTTTTTTCGTATGGATGAGAACCGGTTCCTATCCACCGGATTCGAATGAATACAAGAAAAGTTTTTGTATGACTGACAGACTATTCCTAAAACCATCACAGGAACTATGTAAAGCTTAGAGTAGAGAACCCCATCGGTTCAATAGTTATTGAGATCTACAGCTTCAAACAAAACAAAAAACTTTACTACTTTATGTTATAAGATATCTTAATGACAGAATTGTTTAGCTATTGATATGGATCCCTACAAAAATAATGAATATCTTATGTTTATAATTTTAACAACTTTTTTTAACATGAATTCGAAACCGATTAATATCAGCTGGATTAGAACCGGTTTTTGTCATACTGAATTAAATCATGTTAGCATTGCATTACAGACAATTTTCCACGAATATTGAAATGGAAATTGGCCCATCAAGGCTAACAAAACTACTGGTTTCATTCTTATAATTTTATTTTAAAATTCGCTGAAAACTGTCTGTAATACAATGCTATCGATAACTATTCTTTTCTATGAAAGAATAATAAATTTATTACACTGATTTTACACCTTGCATACAAATATCATTGGTTTTAAGTTCATCTTCACTATAATTTATATTTTCTTCTCCACTGGAGTCCTAAAAATAGAAAATAAACTATTAAAAGAGATGAAAAGGTATAACACAATGGGCGATAAATTGATTTACATCCCCAATGATGATACACAAAATTGCCCCTTCTGTAGATTGAGGTAAGTTGTTGAAACGTTTGAAAACTCAACTTTATGAATCAACCAATCAAAATCCACTAAAGTCCCTAAAGTTGTTAAGCCAACAAATAAGAAAACGTTGTTATAAAACTTTGCCCATTGATCCCCCTCTCTCTGATAAAAAGCAAATCGGTAATACATTTACAATTTCTGTATCGTGGCGTGCAGAGAATTTTGCCAAGATGTTACATTTTTGACACCAAAATCGAGGGGGTGTATTATAGACAACAAAAGATGGTATTTTTAGTCAGGGGGGTGTTTCAACCCTCATAGATGCCCACCCAACCACACAAAAGTGAAACATGCTTCCAATAAAGTTTAATTAACGCGCAAATTTTCTCTTAACATCCCCCCTTCAAATTTGACAAGGTGTGGATTTTTGACCTTGGTATCCCCCTTGGCTGTATTAGGGGATGTATATGGGGGTTGTGGACCGTTGAGAGGTTGCAGAGGGGGGGGGGGGCACCTTCTGTATCACAATAAAGATTCAATTAAATTTATTTTTTTATCTCTTTTTATGAAAGAAATTTGAATTTCAAAAAAAATTGTACAAATTCCCACAATACTGTAAAATACTTGAAATAATATTTATCATTTAAAAGTGAATAAAAATTGTAGCTTAAAATCTAGAACGTCAAGCATTTATTATAGTTCAGATGAAGACAAAAAAGGTATTTTTAACTTGATAGGTTTTGTGATGAAAAGTGCTAAAAGTGAAAAGTGTGCGAATATGCGATGAAAATACGTGCTTTTGTCCACTGAACAATTATTTAAACATAAGAATATAAATTGTGCAATAAAAATTAAAATCCAGTTTTATTTATTGGAATAGAATTTCTCAACAGTGCAATTGAAATTTAAAATAAAGTGCTCCATCATTCAATTATTTTGTATTTTCCTGCTTTTATTCCATTAACAATTAGCCATAACACATAAACACCCGTTACAAAAAATTTTGATTATCCTCCAAAATTGTTGTCATTATATTGGGAACTGGGGTTGATGGTTAAGTGTCTGTTTGTTAGGGGAGATTGGGGTTTTTAATTTGAAAAAAAAATAATAGTTAAGAATGAACGAATTCTGTCCTGGAAGTCTTTAAAGTGCAAGATCAAAAATGTTGAAACCAAGCAATTTATTTACATTTATTATAATAATGCAGATTCTGTTTTGTCTCAAACCTCAATAAGTAATGGCATATCTTCATCTGAATACCGCTGTTTCATATACTACTTTAATACATTCACTAGTTAATAAAACCAGGTATCTAAAGGGATAAGACAGAGGCCTATAAATTGATACACATCCCCAATGATGACAATTGGTTAAAAGAATTACTCTTTATGTAGACAAAAATTATTGATGGAAAAGTTGGGACACTGTTTCTTTGCACAACACAATCAAGAGTAAAAGTTTACCACAAAAAGTTTTAAGCTACACTTTGTTGTAGGATTAAAACAGATTTGGACATATGCATAAACAAACCAGGAATTTTAGGAGGAAAAATCTTCATTTAAAAGATTTTTTACCTTTTGTTGTTGAGCAGTTTGTGAACTTTCTGTTTCCTCATTCTATAAAATTAATAGATGTTATTTTTTTTGTTGAAGCAAATCTAATCTAACTTATTGACGTTCAAGCTTTTTATTGTGTGTGGGGGGTGGGATTATTAAAATCAGGAAAGAAGTGGCTTTTTCAATTTTTAGTGTGCGGAGGGGGTAAAATGGCGTTCCAAAATCCCCCCCCCCCCAAAAAAAAATGTTCCTGAAAATCGTTTGGGGTTTAACCCCCCTTAACCCATTTTCTTGGGCGTCCCAGGTCTTAATTTCTTTTTGTTCATTGGTTATATTTCTTTTCCGCAACCTTTTTATACAGTGAAACTTAATTTTCTCAGCTACTATTTCAGATAAACTATTCTTCATAACTTAGCGTAACCATTCTAAATTAAATTAGTATATTTCAGAGGTCTGTCTGTCTGTCTATTTGTCTACAATGCACGCAATTCCTTACCTGTTTGTGTGAGGGAGGACCAACCAAGGATAAAATGACAGGTAGCCAAATTAGACCATGGAACAGACCAAACACAACAACAAGAAAGAATATCTGATAGTACATTATCTTAGATTTTTAGTACAACCAGTATAATTTGGTCTTAAAATAGCGCGGCAATAGCAACATTATTCCAATATTTTGGCATATTTTGCCAATAAATCACCAAATATGATAATTTGACTTTTAATATCCCAGTCAATCTAACTGATGCAATTACAAACCATGGAATTGCAATGCAGTTTTAGGGGGAGGGTAGGGTAGTAGACTGTATATTGTTTTTATTAACACTGTATTGCATTCGTTTATAAAAACTTGATTTGGTGGTCCAAAGTAACAGTGTCTTAACTTTTCAACGAAAAATTTTAATCTACAGAATGGATAATTTTAATTTTCATTATCATTGTACATTTAGTTGATCTCTAGTATATTTCAAAAATGACCACTAGAATATTAAACAAAGATCTAAGAGTATGCCTTGAAAAAGCTGATGAAAACATGTGACATGCTGCCCACAGTAAATATAAATGCCAGAAATGTGCTGAATCCTCCATTCAGTACAGCTGGACCTATGTCCTCCAGGGTTTTCTGGATACGCTCTGTTTTGTCTCCTAAAAATAAAAATATGTATCAGTGTATCAATTATTATCAATTTATTTGCTGTTGCTTGGTTTCACCCCTAGCATCAAGGGGCTCAGTACAAGGGAAAGGAATGTTGCAGAAAAAATGAAATGAAACTATATAAAAACTTATCCTCTAAAAATAAAAAAGGTAAACTTAGAATCATCCCGAGACCCATAGACTTCCAAGGGTGGTGTAAAGGGGTGTTTACCCCTATCAAACATTTAAAACCCCTTATTTTACCTCCTAAAAAATAAAAAAAGCGTTGCCAGTTCTTTGGTCAGTGACATCGACAAACAAATAGAGACCTTAATACTTTATACTGGCGGCCACAGGACACAACAAAGCACACCTACCTGTCTGTATAAGAAAAGCATGTACACTATGAGCGCTATAGTCCTCTACAAGTATCCTAGCGGCCACAGGATACCAGCAAAGCACGCCTACCTGTCTGTATAAGAAAAGCATGTACAATATGAGCGCTGTAGTCCACCACAAGACCAACAGCAATGACAAGGTTTGTACACGAGATGACATCAATTGTCAGGCCCCAAAAATGCATAAACCCGCCAACATCAACCTAAAAAATAAAATAGTTATGGACATAAAAAGCTAATCATGCGGTTTTTATGTTTCATATCTTATTATAAGAATAAAAGCTTACCAGGGTTATAAGTACAGATAGAAGAACAAGAACACATCCTTGCAGACTGGCGAGTAGCACCAAGGTTGTGAGGAACACGCACAGCAGTGATAGACCAAGATTTTGATACAGCTCACGACCAATAACCTTAAACATTTTTTTTTAAATTACAACTCTGAAAAATGTTGTTGCTAGTAAGTATCTTATGAAGGATGTAGAATATACTTTGATATTATGACAGGAGAAAAATAGCTTGCTAACATTAAACTCATTTAATAGTCAGTTCATTCATCTATTAGGAGGTAAGGGCATGAGGTAGAGGGGGTGGAAGGGGGAAAATCATTAGATTAGCCTGCTGGGTGTTTCACTTTATTATGGGTCATGAAAGTTTGGTGTATTCGTTATTCTGTTTGCTTGTCTAAATATATTTTGGTCTGTGTGTTGGTCTGTCCGGCAATCGGGCTGTCTTTACCTCATCAGTCTCCCAGCTGGCGTATTCAGTGCCAGTGGGGAACGCTCTGGAGCTGAAGTTGGCTTCTTTCACCAGGCTCTTGATCCTGTTCATAGCAGGGATCCATTCCTAGACAAATAAAGATGTATTGCATTTCAATAATGTAGGAAGTTGCTTGAATCCAAGAATCTTAGGACAAAAGACTATAAATTAATACATGTACATTCGAAATGACAAAACCTAGTAACCCCCATGTAGATGAATATAATTGGTTGGCGTTATACTCCCTGCTGAAATCAAACCCTTCAACAACAAAAAATCACACATCTCATCGTGATTATAGGAATTAGATAGCTTGCAGCCGAGAAGTGGTGATGGAAAGGGGTTGCGTCTTATTTAATAAGAAAAATTTAAGTCCAGTGAGTCACTAATTAATTTCTGTAACGGTATATTTCTTCAATAAATTATTCCATTTAAATTAGACAATCCATACGGGCAGCTAACCAATCTTTTATTATAGAGATATGAAGTAACACAAATTAAGACAGACAAACATCCAACCACAATAGAAGATAGTATTTCCTACCTTTGGAGAGTTAAAAAGTCTGTGGGTCAGCTGCATAGATGATAACTAAAATAAAAAGTTTTTTAAAAATAATTTTTGCAAAGGCAACGTACTATTGCACTGTGTATAATAATGGTACCCAAAGTTTTGATAGCACATTCTCTCGGTTAGCTAAAAGACTTTCCGAACATTTGATTAATTTTAAATGGTTAGATTTAAACATTAGATT
Organism: Acartia tonsa; assembly: GCF_053477335.1. Classification (NCBI taxonomy): domain Eukaryota; kingdom Metazoa; phylum Arthropoda; class Copepoda; order Calanoida; family Acartiidae; genus Acartia; species Acartia tonsa. The sequence continues at coordinate 27,544,532 of NC_137268.1, read as the reverse complement.
AATAATTTTGATCTACAAGAAGGAATAATTGTTTTTATTATCATGTGAATACAGTCGACCTGTCATTCGCTAGATCAAAACTCTTGGGGGATATGTTGGATCAGAAAAATAGACAAAAAATAAAATTCTCATTTTTTCCTCTAATGCTTAAATTCTATCAATGGAGTAATTAGATTGGAGGGGCAATAAATCTATCTTCTATTGTCCTATCCCTGTATTATTACCTGGACCCTAGGGGCGGCTTCTCCGCACATAAGATCAGCCACAAAGTTGAAATTAGTCCGGTACTTCGCTCCATCTTGACTAAAATATATATGTAAGAATTATAAAAATTATAGAAATCAGTTTTGTTAGCACAGGTCATCGGCCTTTCGGGTCAACAAAACTGTAATTAATCTTATAAATTTGCATCCTACTATCCACGGAACTGTCTATAATACAAAGCAATTAATTACTATTCTGTTATTTTTTAATCAAATCTAAAAATTAATAGGATTGGGAAAGTATCTAAAATAAAAATAAATAATGCATTTTTTTAAAGAATTTAACACTACGTAGGACGACATTTTATTTACGATTTTTTATTACCATCTGTGTTTTTGCCAAATGGAAATAGAATACGGGAATATTGTGAGGAGAGGTACACTATATTAGCCAGCTTGAAGAATCACTTTATCAGGGTATGCGAGAGGTTTAGAAATACTACCTGAAAAGAAATTGAGTTAGAAGTTCATAAAATTTGAGTTGGTCCTGTTGTAGGTCTGACAACCAGGTGGCCGGGTTCAATAGCTCGTTCTTCAGGGTGTAGTTACGGAATTCTAATAGAGAATACATCAGGGTTCGGCAGTCGCGCGTAAGGAAAACAGTAAAAGTGTCGAACTATGACGTCAGAAAAAATTAACAATTAACCAATAAGAAGCCAGTATTCACTGTGGTAAAATATATAGCGGCCTCTCATTGGTTAATTGTTAATTTTTCTGACGTCATAGTTCGACACTTTTACTGTTTTCCGCGTAAGTCAGCCTCAGGGAAATTAAACTTTTACAATTTTGAAAACCTAACCAAAACATGACAATCTCTCTTTTGAAAATTTTTCTAAGCAAACAAACGGGTTTAAATTTGAGGCTTAGTCGCGACTGACGCGCAGCTGCCGAGCCCTTGGGTAAAAATGCGTAGTTTTTTCTATAAGTAATGTATCCGCATCCCTCACTTACTGGCATTGACTCACTCCTCGACAGAAATCTATATTTTTACTATTATGATTAAAATAATATACTCTCATATATTTCCAAAATATCAGCTACCAAAAGTAAATTCAAAGCCCTAGATGCTCGGCGCGCAGCCTTTTGTTTGTTAAATAAAATCAATTCTAAAAATCAAAAAGCTTTATTACCTATTAGCCATGAATCTACAGCAGTCAAAATATCAGTTTGGTTCAGCAACCCATCAACCAATTTTTCTTAAAAATATAAATATAGATATAAAGATAGATGTTAGTGTGTCTGTTTGATACTTAAGAAATCTAAAATGGCCTGTTTTGCTAACAAGAAAATACCTTATCATCCCAGGAGTCATTATTCCAAAAATCTATTGAATAGGATAATTGAAAGAAATTAGTTTTACAACTAATCTCATCATTATTTAAAATGGACTTTCTGATATCAATTGTACCTAACTGTTACAGGAATCAGCATTCAGAGTTTTAAAACCAAAAACTACGTTAGCTGGTCAGGCATGTCTGAATTAAAGAGTACCTACACTCTGTGAAGTATAATTTATATTTCTTTCTTGAACATTATTCTTTTAATAAAGTTTTTAATTAGTTAAAATAAAATTAATTACTATTTTTCTGCTTTTGGAACTAGAACAATCTTATTATAAAAAGTATTAAGTTTTTTTTGTCTGAAGCTAAAGTTCTCTTAAATTGCTTGGATATACTTTTGAAATATCTTGTAGTGGTTTTAAGCTATATTACTGACCTCCCGCGCCCTACCCTAGAGTCTCTTAAAGAAAAAACTAGTCATTTGTAAAGTTGTGAAAAGTATTTACACATCCTTATAACAAGGACTCTTTAATTGCAGGATGTTTGTCTGGAAGTCACAACTGTAGTTATCAGATTTGACTTTTTTTATTAGGGAGGGCATTTTTCTAAACTTTAACCATTTCAAATATATTACAGACAGACCGACATAATAATTATAAAGTAGCAACGCTTCTGAAAAATTGTATGTGAAGTGTTTACCTAATTTAGGAAGTTCAGTTCTATAATCAATTTCTCCAATGTTTACTTTTACTCTTTCTCCCTCCTGCAAAAAAAGTTGTCAGCAAGAAAAAGAAAAGTGTAATCAATTTTTTAAAAATGTAACCGTCCGGGAGGTGTCGGGTTCGAGTCTTGACCACACTGGGCCATACTAGAGATTAAATTTGTACATACTACTGATTTGTCCAGCAAGTTATATTAATAGTTAGGGTAGGGGAATGCTTTGGCCTGTAAACAGACACAATTAATAATCAAGTGCCGTTTGAACTTGCAGACAAGGGTCTAGCGATCAAAAGTTTGTTTGTTTATAAATTAGTTACTCTAAACCTTTTAGGGTTGTCTTGGATTAAAATTCAACTCTAAAAAACACCGTTTCAAATTTTCAACCAATAATTTGAAAAATCTTGGGGGGAAGGGGAGATTAATTTATCCTTGATTGTTGTTTCCCTGTATCCCAAGATGGTATGAAAATTGTATTAGAAACTATGTAGACATATTGAGCAACCAACTTGCTCTATTGAAAGTAGTGCAGCTACAATATAGGTAATATTAGTCTGTATGTACATATGTCTCAAAAATTGTAAGGACGTCCTTATATAAAAGTAACGGTACCTGTGTGTGTGTGTGTGTGTACCGATAGATCTCTCTAACCGCTGAACCGAAATGGTTCTCCTTTACAATATAGCTTCTCTTAGGTCCTAGGAAAGTTTATACCTGACTCCCTCCGATAAAATCAACCCCTCCATATTTTTTTTTACTTTTTCTTTGTAAAACTAGAATAAAATAATGGTGGGTCGAATTCAACCCCTCAATCACTTCAATTACCCCTAAAGGACGCTAGTAGTTTTATAAAGAAAGACAATGTCTATCTAAAGTTACTTTATTTTAAAAAAATATTTACCTTGGGAAAGTATTCGTTATTAGCCTCAAACCAACCTAAAAAAAGATTAATGAATAACAATAAAGAATTTAAACGGTTTTGTTAGGTCCCATAAAGCATATTTGTAAAATTGCTTAATTTAGTCTTGAAAGAATTGAATTTAAATGTTCAAATATTGGGGGCTAAGGTTGTACTACCACCCTTCCAAGAGAAATCGTCCCTAGAATTATATCCCCTCACCCCTAATTTTTGTTTTACTTTTTCTTTTTTTTTTTAGAAATAATTACTTCAAGTGCCCCTAAAGGCCTCTAGGGGTGCAGCCGATGATTTAGTATACCTGTAAGGTATGAATCCCTGGGTATGAAGGCTACAGGATCAAATTCTTGCTTTAACTCAGAAAGTCCCCAAGCTCCAATCTAAAGAGAATAAATAAATATATAAATATCTTTCTGAAGATTGCGAAAACATGAAACATTAAGTCAAAGTTAAATAAAATTGAAGTAAAAAGCGTTGTTTTACTATAAAATACATAAATATCTCAGTATTAAGCAAATTTTTCTTTCAAACTTTCTTATTTGCAAAACATCTCTATAATCCTTTTTATTGGTCTATCATTACAATTTTAAAAATGTCCTGTATATAAGTTGCACAGCAATATAAAAATAGTCATATCAAGATAAAAATGTAAATTTCTGTATAATAAGTTTAAAACAGCATTCATAAATACATTATGCTTAATACAGACATAATGGCATTTTAAGCCTTGTTTAAAGAAATGCTTCGCTTATAATTTTTGTCTTATCGTCTTACGAATCAATATTCAACTAAGGGGAAAGGAACTTGAACAATAACGAAATTGTTTAAAATAGACTTTTTAGTGATGATTAAAGTGTTCTACGCTTTCTGAACAGGAATCATAATGAAAAGTTTGAAAACGATAACGATTCCAAAAGCCTAAATTATCTTTTAATCTTTGTAAAACTGTACTCACCCCTGTAAGAGCAGCAGTTAAAACAAGAACGATAATCTTCACACTTGTCATAGATAAATATTCACCAATGATTGTGAATGCTTTCTTGGCGATATTCTGCTGGCTGAAATTAAACATTTTTATTAATTTACTAACGACCACATTTCTTATAGAGAGGAAGGGGCGGGGGTAACCCTTCCTGGACATCCTTAAAATAGTTGTAAACCTTCGCAAACCCTATGGTAAACTACACTGTAAAAGAGAAATTCGTTATTGAAGCTCTTCGGTACAGACAGACAGCAGAATCCTGTTACTTTTATATAAGGATTAAATTATAGTCGACATAAGTTACAGCAAATGTATTATTTGAAATTTATTTACAATCAGTCAGTTATGACCACCTAAATTGAAATGAGACCTACAGACAGGCAGACATACCGACGTACAATACCTGAATTGATTAGGGGTCAAATCCTTATGAAAAATACCTAAATTGATTTGGAGTCCAATCCTTATGAAAAATACCTGAATTGATTAGGAGTCCAATCCTTATGAACAATACAAGGTAACATTCCATTTCTCTTCTTCTTTACTCGTCTGTAAATAAATATGCAATAGGAAAAGTCCGAGCTTTAAAATCAATAATCTATAATACAAAGTAGAACGATGTCTGTCTGTCCGTCCGTCCGTCCGTCTGTCCCTTAAGATCTCGGTAACCACTGAACTAATTAGATTCTACTCCTCAGGGTATATACCAATTGGTCCTGTGGTGGTTTTAAGCTATTTTCTTTGGGGGGTGGGACGGGACACCCCCAACCCCCCCAAAAAATGAACCCCCCCCCCCCTCAAAAAAAAAAAAAATTTTTTCTTGAGAACACATTAGACTATGAGCAGCACCAGTCAGGGAGTAAGGGAGGGGACAATGGGCAGTTAATTCAATTTTATAGTTGTGACCCTTTAAGGTTGAAAACCCAGATATTTCCAGATAAAACAAGTATTTGCAATATAGCAACCTTTAGTGGAAATTTTTGACTTTTTAAATTGTTTTTAATTCGAAATGCACCATCCTTAAACTGATGCTATACCACAAGCCTTTGATTCTAGAGATCAAAACCCTTGTTTACAATTCATTGCCATAATTGTTATTGTTTAAACTTCGGAAAATTAAGGAAACAGACCATTTTATTTTTACAACTTCTTTTACCCAATTTTTTTATTGTATTTATTAAAAAGCTTAGACATGAAAAAGCCTTTAAATAATTATATTACAAAACTTACTAAAACAATTACCTTCCTACAGAACTTTTAACTCAAGTTATTTCATTTAACGAAATAAAAATGAGATACCTTGCGTCAAAATTTCATACTACATAAATAAAATAGTTGAGAACATAAGTACATCTTAATTTTAAAGATCTTAAGGTTTAAGTAACATATCTTAGGATAACTGGTAGCTGCGCTCCTAGCATCCAGGACAGAAAAATAAAATAACACCATCTTGAGATTTTAATGATAAACAAACCTTGAACAACTCAGGACTTCGTGAATTTTCCCTAAAATTTTGAAATTAATCGGATCATTAATTACAGAAATATTAAGCTAAAGACAAAAAACTGTTGCCTTTACATTAAATCAATAAGAAACATCTAACATGTCTAAAGTAACGAAAAGAGCTAATCGTTACGGACGTACAAATGTGCGGGACCTAATTATAGGAAGGCTTTGCTTATAATAACTAATAATCTTAATATAATTTCTTTCTACAACGAACTAATCGGAATGAATTAACATTAAACAAGAATTAGATATAAAAAATGTAATGATTCAATTTACAAAATAATTTTCAAAATCAAAATATTCTGTCTGCTTGTTATTGTTTATATTTTTGTTGACGCGCTAGTTTGCCGCGAGATTATGCATGATTTTGCGTGACGTCATTCATAATTGGTCCCCAAGATTGGTTAGAAACTGCTAAATTCTTGCATGTTTCCTTTAAGCCAGTCCCCAAAGTCTAAGACTCCTAAAAATTGAATATTCGATCCATTGTCCCCTCCCTTACTCCCTGAGCACCAGTAGTAATTTATTTTTATTTATTTATTTATTTTTTAATTATCTCTTGGGGCAAAGCCCATAGAGGCTAGGGGCGAAACCGCTAGTTTGTATATAAAGTGTAAACAAATATCTGATAAAATATGTTTTAATTTTTTAACAAAAATTTTGCTTAAAATGAATGAATAATACATTATAAACCAATTTCTAAAAACAACAAAATTGTGTTAAAAGTTCAATTTTTTTGTGAATTTAACCACAAAACTGTGTATATGACTTTATTTTTGCAAGTCGTAAAAAGTTATAAGTAGGAAGGTGAAGATTTATAGAACTCGCATTGCGTGTTAAATATGCATTTCTACATAGAGAAGGACAATACATTTATCGGGTATAGTTCTTTCCACGACATCCCTCCATAAGGAGCGATTCTTCGTATTTCTAAAATGGCTTTTTATAGGTTATTTTAGGTTAGGTTAGGTTATATTGTGTTAGGTGATTGCCCCACAGGGTTAGGTAATTGGCCCCGCAGGGTTAGAGCCCCCCGCAGGGGCTAGAAATAGGAGAAAAGCTACTGTGAAAAATACGAAGAATCGCTCCTTATGGAGGGATGTCGTGGAAAGGACTATCTTACCATTCTTAGCATAGACTAATTTATCCTCTACTTGCATTTATTATTAATTTTTTGGTTCGGGGAGGGGGGGGGGGGGATTTCTACAGGCATTTCCTTAAAGTAGGGTAAAGGTACTCTCCGTTAATCTTTATCAGGATCTACTGCAGTTTACGGTAAATCTATGAATTTTAGAGGCTGTTAGCTGCCAAACGGCAGAACGAACAGATCACGCCCGCACACTGTTTTAAGCGGCATAAGATCGAAGGCCTACAAATAATCTGGAATAGCCATAAATCAATAATGCATAATTATCTCGCAGTGCAGAGAAATGCGCGAAAAAGACCTATTTTACGCGTTTTTTTCTCCAGTGAAGCTTTCCCTGTGCATAATTGGATCTTACTATTACAGATTATTTGTAGGCCTTCTTATGCCGCTTAAAATGGTGTGCGGGTATGATCTGTACGTTCAGCCGTTTGGCAGCTAGCAGCCTTTAAAATTTATAGATTTTTGGAAATATTGCTTACAATATTTTGCCGTGAACTGCAGTAGATCCCTTTATTATAAAGCTGAGCTTTTTCAGTAAAGACAGACATCCCACTTCTTTTATTAAAAAATTTTCCCTATCCTGAAAAGTTACCTTATATCCAAAGACAGGGTAGCTGTGAAAATGGTGGCTTGGTAAAAATAAACAGAGATTATTCCAACCTAAACAAATTGATAGGGAATTATATTTTTCAAATGCAATTTTTCTTTTTGATTTTTTTATATACCATGGCAAATAAGAGATCTTTCCTGTGAAGGAGAAATTTTGGCGGTCCATAGGTTAGTGTCAGTGAGATCTTATGCTTTACATAAACAGACAGACAAACATTCTTTTACTCTTACATAAGGATATAATTTATCAACCACCAAAAATACTAAAAACCTAAAATTACATTCTTTGTTTCTTTTCACTAATTTGTATGTTTTCATCCTTGTTAGAAATATTAAATACTTACAGCGCAGTAGATGCAAAATGATCTTAAAGCTGGCAGCACCTAAAATATAAAATTAATTAATAATAGCGAATCTATCCGTCTTTCCATTAGAATTGGCCTATCGATTTCAAACTTGGCAGGGTGATTCCTATAGTAGTTATATACGATTTAGCAAGATTTAACCTTTTAGTTTAAAACAACAAATTTTTATATTTCAAATTTTTTAAGTCTATACATCTGTTTTTGAATACTGGTTCCAATTAAAACACAAAACGATGTTATTAGCAAAGCATCTCTATAATCAAGTCCTAAAAATGTAATTATATAAATAAACAATGTTCTGAATTTAAGAAGTTATGCAACCTACTAGCAACTTAAAAGAATTATAACTCACCGTAGTTGCGCCGATTCCAAAGACAATAAAGTCAGTGAGTGACGTCACAGTAATAGCTACTCCCGCGTTTTTCATCACCAAGCCCATTTTTTCTTCTGTTGTTATCTTCTTTTCTCCGACTAAAAAGCAAGTTTTAATAAAAACTTAGGCTTGTACAACATTTTACTGCTTTAGAATAGTCAAAGTTATACATATTTTATCTTTTTAAAAATCAATAAACATTTTATATTAATAAATTCTCTGTAAAAAGTCGTCAGGCAAATAGACGAAAGGACATGCGTTGTTTACATAACAACTGTTACAGGAATTATCATATAAAGTTTTGACGTCGATAGGATAATTTTAACATGTCTAGATTAACTAAAGGAGATATATTTCGGACGTACTGACGGAAGGCCACTATATCTGTAGAAAACTTGGCTTTGAATAATACTTACGTTTTTCCTCTAGATTATAAAGGCACTGTATGATGACGAACATATCGTCGACACCGATACCCATCATCAGGAAGGGGATGATAGAGTGCAGGGGACTGAACACCAGCCCTACGCCTAAAATATTAGGAATCAAGGTATAAATTGACGATTAGATTTAATAGTTAAAAAGTTTGAACAATGAAGGTTATAACAACCAAATCAAGAAAGTCTACATATTTTTTGAACAAATTGTAATTCCAAGTTAATACAAGTTTTAAAATGTATACAGTTCAAAATCGAGCCCTGTAATAACCTGTCATCATATTAATTTGAGTTTTAATCAAATACTTTGTTAAAATCAAACCAACACAAATAGAACTGTTTTTGTGTGTTATTTTGGGAACCCATCTGTACGTAACAGAAAGTGCCTGTTAGATAAATAAAAAATAAAAAGGGGGTATTTATTTTCTTATATCTCAAACCCCTGCAGTGTGACATAACCCTGCGGGCCAACCTAGTATTCAATATAACCTAAACTAATGTAATAAACAAACACCTCCTTACTTCTAATTTTTATATTCATAAAAAGGACGCGCACCAACTATTCTATTCCCCAACAAGGAAAAAAATCAACACATCAGGCACCGAAATTTTTCGTTTATTGGCATAAACATCATCAGGGTATGGTTATTTATATACATTTTTTTTTCTAATTTTTATAAATAGAGAGTAACCATTTGCAATACCCTTGGATAAAATATCCCCCGTCAAAAGAATAAAATTTAATTCACTTTTAAAACTAAATTAAAAAGTGTAGTAGAGACATACCCTCCGCCCTTATCTCAAGTGCTCCTAGAGACCTCCAGGTGCGTAGTCGCTTGATTATAATAATTATTTCTAAATATTGCGTAGCAAAAAGGTATGCAAAACACCTATGACTGTAACGGATAAAATAACGTGCGTACTTGAATAATACCAATGTTACAGAGTAGCTTCATTACTAAAACAATCTACCTGAACAAAATCCGTAGGAGGTAAGGATGGAGAGACCAAAACAACCCATGCCAACAGCGGATAGAATTGGCTGAAAGTTAATAGAATATCTTATTATATAAGGTTTTAAAGGTTTGTTTTGTGTGTCTCTTTAGATTTCACAGATTGACATCTAAATTTAAGTCCCGGGATGGTATGTATGCTACATAATTTTTAACTTTTTGGCTTGTTTTTTGCTTTTGATAGGCTTTGGACTATTTTTGAAGATAAAAAATTAAAACCCCTTTAATTCTTTATTCATTTTAAAAATTATATGTGCCCTGTGCTCGCAATGTACTTTGAGGGAAAGTAAATATATTCCTTACCCTTTGTTCTACAAAGTTGAATCTGCCGAGCATGAACTGAACATATATGAAGACGGTGGAAGTGCCCACGCCGAACAAGAAGGCATCGCTGTTGATAGCTGCGGCAGACAGATCACTGAAACTATATCAACAGTTATTATATAGTAGTGCAGCTATATTCAAACTAAAATCTGCCAGAATTTATTTTAGAATTATAATAATTTACTGAAACCTGAAACATTGAATCACTTATATGTATATCTTTCTAAGGTAAATCTGTAAGTCTTACGAATATTTTCAACTAATCAAGTTCAAACAATTTAAAATTGTTGTATTTATAAAGGGCATAAAAATTAGACAATGGATGATAAATGCATATGTCCCCCATTATGATAAACATGAATATCTGCTATTTTGTACAAACCAATCAAGATTCAACCTAAATTGTTTTTTTTAACTAACGAATAGCAGAACTAATTTATAAACATTGAAAGGCATTATATTTAATCAAAGTATTGTTACAAATGTATTATAGAATAACTTCGTTTATGACAATAATATATATAGAAACTTTAGATCCCCAATCACTTAATTAGGCCAATAGGAGCACAATGTAGGAACATTCCGTTCATATTATTGAAAGTTTAAGTATGTTAGTACTTCAGGACAATTTTTTAATAATAATTATTTTAAAAGTCTGCTTTTGATTGTATAATTTCTTAAGACAAAGCTTTGCTTGGGGTTATCAAATCGTCCAATTTTTTTATACATTAAACTAAATATAAAAAAATCTAGAAAATTCTTTTCGACCATCTAGTAAGATAAATCTATTTATTTATTGTATTACTTTATATTCCACACACCTAAGATAAAATTTTTATTGAGAAAATAAAAAGGTTAATAGAAAAGATTGATCGTCTACTGGAAAATTATATTATTTTAGCTAAATAATAAATTCTTTTGTACATGATATATGAATGTTGTTTCGCCACTATGTGTGAATATGTGTGTCTATCTGTTTGTAGAAAGGAGGAATCGTTATTTTATCCCGCTACGCGTTCCACTTTATTAAAGAACATAAAAATCTGTAATGATATATATATATATAAATATATATCCATTTGTCTATCTATCTATTTATTTGTCTGCCCGTCTGTCTATCTATCTATTCATTTGTCTGTCCGTCTGTCTATCTATCTATTTATTTGTTTGTCCGTCTTTCTATCTTTCAATTTATCTATCAATAGATCAATTCCTTACACCTTTTTCTTGATATGAAAAAGGAAAAATGAGAAAAATACACTAATGTGTTTTTATTTGTTAATCTCTTGGCAATTTCTTTCTAATCGCATATGGACCAAAGCTAAACTTCTTAATGAAAAACATTTTTAATTATGTTAGGTTAGGTAATAAAGGCCCGTGGGGAGAGATCAGCGAAAGGGTTAGGGTCCCTATGGGGCTAGAAACATAAATTTTGATTCCTATGGGTGGGTTGTGGCCCACTTTAAGGTGTGAGTGAAAATGAAAATTCCAATATCTCTTGAGTCTGACAGTTGATTTTTCATTATAAATAAGATACAAACAAATATCATCCAATTTTTTCAGGGGGGGGGGGGGAGGTGAGGAAGGATGTACTTTGGGTACTTTTATTTTAATTTATTTTTAATTGGTTGGTTCAAAACTTGTAGTGTACAAACTTTTCTTCAAATATTTTGAATATACAGTGTGGTAGTTTTGTTTAACATTATTGGCTGTGTGTTTAGATATATCGTTCATTGTCTTAATCCCTTAAATCATCGGATTTTCCGGAGCGTAGCGGCTCTACAATACTTTATTTATTATGAAGGTAGATTTATAAATAATTACTGTATAACAATGTGCTGTTCTTATTTGTTTTCTTGTGGATATAGTTGTTCTATTTTGCAAATATAAATTATAGTATAACTGTTCTATACTGTACTAAAGTAACTTTGGGATAAAGATTTTTTGTTCAGACTTTTAACTATTGTCCAAATAAACGCTTAAATTTTTGGTAACGTTTATGTGTCTGACGGTGTAATTTATTGAGCTTCGCTTTTATGTAAGGTTTCATATTTATGAATAACCAACGGATGGACGAACATATCCCAGCTAAAAAGGTAGCAACATTTCTCTATAATTATGGTTTACCTTCGAGCAATACTGAACTCAATTGTAGGATCATCTGCTTTCAACTGAAACAAATATTTTGATTTAGGTTGTATATTTTTACAGTTTTCCACTAATATGTAAATATATATTTAGGAAATACAAACACAGTCGAGTCCCTACATAAGAATTAAGAACTAAAAGCAATTTGCTAGAAGACGAAAACGGTCTCTGCCACTTGGGGCATGTAGAGGTCTGTATTATAAATCTATATTTGCTCATTTATTTACTTTTCAACAAGATATATAAATATCAGCTTCTTGATATTATTATCTTCTCTATTTTAATATAGAGAATAAAATTTTAATATCTAAATATTTTCTATTTTTATGAAATTCTGACTTTTCATAGCAATATACTTATAACATGTGATAAAACCAGTTTTTTAAATTTATATTGTATATTTTACACTTAGATTCGAACAGCCTAAAATAATATTTATGGGGGAATAGTCCCTCTCGTGGTAACGCCCCTTAAGGGGCTATTCGTTGTATTTTTAAAGTGGCTTTTGTTAGGTTATTTTAGGTTAGGTTAGGTTATATTCGGCTTGAAATAGAAGAAAAGCTACTGTGAAAAATACGACGAATCGCCCCTTAAGATGCGTTGCCACGAAAGGGACTATACCCGATTTAAGCTGTAAACACCACAACCCCCCAACTACCAACCCAGGCAAAAGTAAAATATCTCAAAACCTGCCCCCAAAAGCTAGAAATACATTTTATTCAAATTTGAAATCAAGGGGGGTTCTGATTTGGTGGTCAACTCGTCGGTTGGGGAATTTTACTGTAATAACTCTAATGCGCCCTTAGCCTAAAACTATTCCAAAACTTATATTAAAAAAATAAGCCTAAACAATTCCGCTTCCTATGTTAAGTTTCCATAAAATAGATAACAATTCTATCTGTTCAGTTGTTACAGACAAAAGCTACAGACAAAAAACTATTAAATAGGATGAATTAAAAAAGAAAAAAAACCTTTTCAAAATGATATTAAAGACTGATGTATATGAAGTGAATATTGATATCTGGGGGATAAAAGTATATACCTTACACAATACAATATATTCAAATGGGGATAGGGATTCGCACAAAACAGCATAAAAATATTGATTTAATAGATAACAGATCTATAGTATAGATGTATATACAGATAACTACCTCCCGCCCCCCACACATCACATTAGTTGATTTTCAATGACCCATTCGAGAGTCAGCACGAGGACAGTGCGATGGAGAGATACAGTTATTTAACCCTTTCTTCCTCTAGTGTTTTCCTCTAATAATTAGATATTTTTTGGCTATTTATTAAGCTATAAAAATTTGAAAGAATTTTAATGAATATAATAGATTTGAAATCTGCATAAAATTTTAAGGAATTTTTATAAAATTCGTTTTTTGTATTATTCTTTATCTATAAGCGCAAATACAAATTAAGTTAAATAATTTTGACATCTGTGATTGGTGGATTGAAAACTATCTGCGCCCTGATTGGAGAAGCTTAAGTGACGTACATCATTCAACCAATTAGAGCGCAGGTAGTTTCCAATCCATCTATCCTATTGGTCAAAATTTATTAACTTAAATTTGATTTGCGCTTTTAAATAATGAATTATATAAAAAACGAATTTTATAAAAAAATCCTTAAAATTTTATGCAGATTTCAAATCTATTATATTCATTAAAATTCTTTTTAAATTTTTATAGCTTACTATTTATTTAAAGACAAATGCATTTAAAAAGCAAAAATAATAAGTCTATTTTTATCAACCATATTTTAGATGTCTGAGAGGTTGGGCTAACTAATATGGTTATATTTTTCTTCTTGTAGGGGGGGTTACCTTCACCCTCCCAAGACAAATTGCACCTAGAAAAAATATATAATCCCTCCTTTTTCTCTTTTAAAAAACTAAAGCTTTCCCTAAAGTGCTCATAAAGGCGTCATTTTCTTTCTAATATGACGTCAATAGGGATAGTTCGGCCAAGCATTGTCACATTTGTCCACTTTTTTTGAAGACACTATAAGCTGCTTCCCTAAAGGTCTTTAGGGGCGTAGCCGCTAGAGGAATGAAATAACTCAAGATCTTACCTTAGTTATTTCCTCTATAACTTTCTTCTCCCATTCCAGAGTTATTTTATCAACTGGGTTGCCTTTGGACACAGCTATGTTCTCGTCCGACTCACTACAAATATAAATATAAGATATTGTCTACTAGTGGCTACGCCCCAATTGTAGTATTAAAAAGAAAAAAAATCAGGCATCCTTGGAGTGATACAGTGATACCGCCTAGCGATTTCTCTTGGAAGGGTGGTGGTACCGTCCTACCAAATAGTTGTAAACCTTCCCAGGACCTACACTGAGAAGCTACACTGTAAAGGAGAAACCTATTGGTTCAGCGAGATCCTTCGTTACAGACAGGCACATAGAGTTCCTGTTACTTTCATATAAGGATGATGTGATATGATTTCAGCAAGGCTCAGAACCTGTTTTAATCCAGCCGGATCTGAATCGGATTCGGATTTCTTGGCTGCTATTTAAGATAGACGTCTTAATTTTGTATAGTTACCCATTAGATTTATGGCTAGACTGCTGCCTTTTTGTGGAGATTTAACTGTGCAAAAAAAAAATAAAGTGATATTTAGTCTGCTACACGATATGATAAAAGAGAAGTACGTATGAAGATCTTTCTAATCTATGAGCATCTACCCTACTAACTTTGTTTGTCCGTTTATTTAATTGAATTTCGCTATTCGAAGACATTGTCATCCTTGTTTTTTCTTCTTCAAAACTTACTCTATTGCGCTGAAATTAACTGATCCAAAAAATCTGATGAACATTGCTTTAGCACCTGAAATAATTATACACATAATATATATTGTTATTTTTTTTTATTTTCACAATTACCTTATTTTATATATGTCCAAAAATAGCACAGCAACAAAAACTAATAATATCTTAGAATAAACTAATTGTTTATTACCACAAAGCTTTTAGTCCTTTTTGATTGGTCGGTTTCAAACTTTTCAATCAATGATTTTATAAAAAAGAGGGTAATTTTATTTATCATAATGTGGGTTTTACATAGCTTACCCTTCATTATCTGCGATGTGATGAATAACTAATATACTTACTTATAATGTGACCCGTGGAGTTTCTTTCTATTCCACCAAGATATTTAGAAAAATCCTAGAACATAATATTTTATCAACATAAAGATGCTAGCGGCTACGCTCTTAGAGGTCTCTAGGGGTACTTGAAGTGGTGGGGGACTAAATTCGACCCCAATTTAAATTTTAGTTCAAAGAAAAATAAGATCTTCCCCCCTTCCCCTCCTGATCCTTTTTTATTATAAACATTCCTAGGTCCTATAATAAGCAACATTTTAAAGGAGAACCAAATCGGTTCACCAGTTAGCAAGATCATTCACTACAGATAAAAATAACAATCGTTTTAAAAGGTTTGAGGCGGGTAATCTAATGATTTTTAAAAAATTGAATGGGGTTAAAATGAGGGGGTTTAAAGCTTGAGGGGGGTAAACATCCCTATACCCCCACCCTTGGACATCTATGTTTTTATGGCTAGATTTTTTTGCTATTTTAGAAGTGGTTATTTCACCATTCCTCCAAAAAATATCATATGCTAACACAAAGTTTTCTTTTTAGGGGTTATAGGGCGTTACTTATCAGTGAAGCTTTGTATTAGTCCTAGGATTAAGTTATTACCTGCGCCGTATCGTACACTGGAGATTTTGTTACAGTGTTGATTGCGTTCAAAATATCTAAAAAAACATTATCTTAATAATTTTAAATCTTAGAAAAATGAATATTGTATATATGTCGAATAACTTTACCGCTAAATGCAGGGAGGGAGGGGACATTGGAATATTGATTACAAGAGTACCCGAAGTTCTACAACGTTTCTTATTCGTTAACCTTCAAACTTTGGGTACTTTCGTAAAATTGTGATTGGTTGATTTAATATGAGGAGTTTCTCAACGTTTCAATCAATAGTTTCAACCTATTTATCAATTTATTTTCCATTTTCTTTTCTTGAGATTCCTGGCAAAATGATAGACGGATAGTTTATAGACAGGTTTCCGCGGTTGTTAAATTAAAATTTCAAAGATTATAGTTTCAGTATTGGTGGCCCGAGTGACTGAAGGCCTAAGGCAACAAAATAGGGATTAATTCAAAGATTTTTTAATGTTTGTGGAAAATTCTCTTTGATACAATACGCTACACGATTTTTCAGTATGGCTCAGTATCGGTTCTAATCCAACGGATATTAATTGGTTTCATAGTCATACTGGAAATAAATTTCCTTTACCTTGTTGAGTAAGGTTTTCAATAGCTGAGTCTGTATTTTCATTATAATCATCCTCGGCCCATAATTCTAAATAAATACCACAATATTGTAAGCGTAACTACCAGACGGAGAGAGGGGACAATTGGCTGTTAATTACACTAGTCCCAAATTCTTTATAATAACGTTTTCTTATTCATTGGCTTAACAACTTCTGGGACTTTTGTGAATTTTGATTGGTTGATCCATTAGGTTTACGCGTTCAAAAGTTTCGACCTCTAATTTTAATCAACAGAAGGGGTAATTTTGTGTATCATCATTGGGATGTTTATCAATTTATCGGCCATTGTCTTATCCCTTTAGATCCCTGTGTACCTACAATAGATATGAATAGCGGCTGCGCACTTAAAATGTAAGGTATCTGTGGAAATTCGAATCCGGTGGATAGGAACTGGTTCTCATCCATACGAAAAAACTACGTCTAACATCATATTATATTTTTAGCCGGTGCCTTCGGCACCTCGGGGCTAAAAAAACTAGTTTTAATCTCATAATTGTACATTCTATATCCGCGGAAAGCCGTTTATAATACGATGCGAGAAATAACTATTATATATATTATGGCCTAAAACCATCCGAGGACCTAAATAAATATTCCTTTTAAAAGAGAACCAAGTGATTAGCGACATCTTAACGGACAGACAGACAAAAAAAACCTTACTGCTTTATATAATAGGATTGAAATAACTTAAATTTTTATATTTTTTCCTATCCCCAATCCATGTTATTTTTGGTAAGAGATTAAAAGTTGTTCCAAAAGTTTTTTTTATTAATTAATTTTTCTTTTTTGCTTTTGACATTCCAATTACTCTGCATCTTCCAGGATTATTTAGTTCATATGTAGACAGGGATCCTAAGGGATAAGACTATGGACGAAAATACACGTTCTTTCCATAATTTAGAATAATTGGTTGAAAAGAATAAACACTAATTGTATGAATCTAACCAATCAAATTTAAATAAAAGTACCCCTAAGTTTTCGTCCATTGTCTGATCCTTTAAGATATCTGGCTGTTACAGAACCCTTAATGACCCCACTATCTTTATAGGATAATTTTCCGGACTCAGCAGCCACGACTGAGCATCAAATTTATACCTATTTGGACTGGACACTTAGAATTTTTAAAAAGAGGGCTTCCCATATTTTCAGCTGATTTTTAATAATTAAAAGGTTGATTTCCCTTAGGTTTACAGGCGGCTGACGCGCGGCTGCCGAGCCCTGATACAAATTTTCTTACCAAGGATACTGTTTTCTAAGCATTTATATTGAGTGAGGTCGTCAATGAGAACACAATAATCTCCGGGGTATAAATCAACAGAAGGGTCAAATCCAAGATCTAAAAATATATAAGTTTAATTATTTATTTTTATAATATTTCTTATCGCATCGTATTATAAACAGCTTTTTGCGGATAGTAAAAGTAAAAAAATTATAGGATTAATTCTTGTTTTGTTAGCCCCTAGAGGCTGATGGCACATGCTTACAAAATAAAAGTTTAAAATGGAGGGATGAGAGGAGAAATGGGAAAGGAAACCCTTAAAAAGAGATGGATTTAGATGTATGTATGACGTCAAACTTAACTCGTTCCAAAGCTTCGTTGAAAGATTTATTTATTGTTGATTGTTAATAATATTTACCTAAGGATCGTTTATATCTCGCCAGAGAAGACTGGTTACTGCTGACACTCGACACACCTGGCCTAGTTGTCGTTATTTCTGTAGACTCTATTTTTCGATAAAAATATTCTTTAAAGTTAATTTTATGTAATTTTTTAAATAAAGAGACGAAGAATGTACACAAATTTAAAAAGTACAACGGCAAACAATAAGTCTTCTTAAAGTGGTATAATAATTCTTTATTTATTTTTGTCAAGTACATTCTCGAAAGTAAACCTAACAGTTTGATATTTATTTATTGTATCGTATTATAGACATCTTTCTGCCGAAAAAAGGAAAATTATAAGATTAATTCAGATAGAAAGCAAGTGTAAGATTTCCTAATTTCTTTTAAACATAACATTAGTTAAAATAGATAAAGATTATTATAAAATGAATAGTAGAGCTAGGTTTGTAATCGATAGAACAATTTTAACATTCCTAAACTGTAAACTTACGATAAAATCTATTGCGGACGTATGCAAGACAAAAAAAAATTGGATGACATAAAATTAATATCAGACCATTAAAATCTAAAAACTTGTTGTGGTGATAGGCAAATTCAGGTTCCAATATTGTACGATCCAAATGATTTATTTTCTAGATTTATAAAAATTCTTTTAAAATGAGATTTTGAAAGCAATTACCATTTGAACGGTATTGATTGGCTATTTGCTAAAGTACTTGGGTACGTTTTCGGAATACTGGCTTTCTGTCACCCCAATTTTTTAGGCAGGTTGTTACCACACGTTTTTTTCTCACAGCAATAGTCATGGATAAAAGAATGGAAAATATGAGAAATTATTACCCCCACTCCACCTAGTTTAAGAAAGTGCCTCTAAGTGCCTCTAGGGTCACTATAATGTGGTACAGGATGGAGGGGGTAAGGAGGGAAAGGAAATAAAACAGGTCCACTAATATGTTTCCCTTAAAAACTTTTGGGACTTAATTAAAATGAATGGTTGGTACAAACTATTCCATCAATAATTTTGATCTACAGATGGGGTAATTTTGTTGATCGTAATTGTGGTTTGTAGCTCCACATAAATTCATCATATTCATTATGGTTTCCGCCTCTTGGGAATCTTTTTTTAAAAGTCCTATCCGTACATTGCTGCAGCAGTTAACAGAATACAAAGCTTTACTAAAGGATATATAAGTACGTGGATATTATGACGGGGGAAATATTGTAGACAATTTATGTTGTTAACACGGATATCCCTTATTGATCAGTTCGTTCATCCAGATGGAGGGGAGGGGTTGGGGTAAAGGGAGTGGGTGAGGGGATCGTTTTTTTAGCCTGCTATAAGTTTCACTTTATTAGAGTACATGATAATGTGGTGTAAGATCCAAGTTATGATAAGTCCATTGCTTTACTCAATGGTCAGACAGTATGTACTTTTTTCCATCATTATATGGCCATTTTTTAACTTCAATATAGGAAGATTTAGAAGTTTTATTTGGTTGAAACTTAATCCTAGTACGAGGGGCGTCCTTATATTTACTATTGCGGGGGTTGGGGGCATAATACGCTCCATCCACCCCCGTCCCCCTCCTATCTCGTGAACTATAGGAGATATATAGCAACAATAGGATATACATCGCAACACACTCAAAAGCGAAGTTGTTAAATCTTTATTGTGAAGAGCTCCCCCTAAGAAAAAAATAGTATTAAATTAAAGCACATTCTATTTTTCACATTTTATTTTAAAGCGAGGCTTTCTATAATTTTGGTCAGTCCGTCACGGACAGTTTGCATTTTTTCGTGGAACGGTTAGCTCTTTTCGTTCATTCAAACAGGTTAGAATTGTACTATTTATTTCAAACTTTGCATGTCAATTCCAATAACAATTAGGTACAGTTTAGGAAGCGTAACAACTCTAAAATCGTTACCAGAAAGTCTGCACATCCATTTATAATCAAGTTCTAAAATGTAGGCATGTCCTTAAACAGTTTCCTGCATTTAAGATGTTTTGCAACAAATTTACTTACAATTTGCTTATTCAGTTCTACAAGTTCGTTTGTCCTACCACTTCAGAGCTTAGCTTTTATGGATGTTGTCATCCTTGTTGTTATTAAAAAATAGGTTATAAAACAAAGAATATTTTTTTCTGCCTGAATCATCTGAGGAAGGTTCATCATAGTCATACTCATACATACTGTCTTCTATGAGAAGGGCTATAGGTTCCAGGTCCACCATCGGTACTCTAAACACAACAATATCACTTACTTATAAGCAGCACAATGTCATTTTCTCAGCTACTATTTAAGATAGACATCTGCTTTTTTTTGTTTAGATACACCTTCCCAAATGCATCCAGTGTACAGCTTACTTTGTACGTAGGTCTGTCGGCCAGGCTACAATAAAAACAGAAATATAAAGTTTTCGTGATTTTCAAATATGTTTGGTATCTTTTTCTCTTTTTTATGATCACTGAACATTTTCTGTATGATATCACTTTGACCGTTTGTCCATTCATATCTTTTTTGTGCTCTGCTACTTTTAGATGTTATTATTCTGGTTTACCATTAAAACTCAAATGTTCACTGTACAATAAAGTTATTGTGATTAACTAAGAAATTAATACCCTATAATTTAAAAAGACAGAAACAAAATTAAAGGTGACTTTGAAAAGCATTTTGACAAAGAGAGGCGTAATTGGTTTACTACAGTGATAAATTGAGAAATACAAAGTTTTATCATTGTCTAAAACTCGGGGAGGACAGGGAATTCGAACAGTAAATTACGCTGGTATCCAAAGTGTGTCCAATAACATTGGGTACTTTATCAAATTTCAAGGTTGGTTCCTAACTAAAGATGCTCAAACTTTTTAACCAATACAAATGGGGTAATTTTGTTAATCATCTTGAAGATCAATACCAATGTAACAACCATTGTATTTTTATCCTTTAAGATTCCTGTCAAAAACTGGACTTACTTGTAGCACACATCTTTAAAAGATTTCCCATCATCGCTGACAGAATCAGCCACGCTCTTGTGGATTGTCAACAACTGAAAATAAAAGATTTATTAATAGTTATTTATCGCATCGTATTATATACAGCTTTTCGCGGATATGAAAATTTAAAGATTTAAACAGGTTTTGTTAGCCTCAAGGGGCCAAAGATCAGTGCCAACAAAACTGGCCTTATTTTATCTTAAAATGTACAAAATTGTCACTTAAAGAATACTTTACATAATCATGAATTGTTTCATGATATTGTTTTCTTTATATAATAAAAGATTAATGATCCATTGCATAAATTTATATTTACTTCATTTTGATTTTTGTTTTATAACAAGAAAAGTTTTAATGAAAACTGATGCCTTTTGAAATGAAAAAAAGTCCTTTCATGTAAATACATAAAAACCTTAAAATTATGAAAAATTATTGCCCTCTAAAATCACCTCAATATTAATAAAAACTAATCAATAAAGAACCATTCTTCTAGCCCTGTTGATAGCCAAAAATATAGGTTTTTTTGCTAACTTACTTTGACGGTCGGATGGACAGACATACGGACATACAAATTACAGAATAGCATGGTAGCGTCCTAGATTGATTTGGATCGGTTATATGATTTTAAAACTAAAAGAACAACAATTCATCTAGCCCTCCTATAGCTAACGTTAGAGCTTTTTTTGCTTACATACTTAGACGGACGTACGGACATACGAATAACAGAATGCGGACGCCGTAGTGTCCTAAATCTATTAGGATCGGTTATAGGATTTTAAAACCAAGAACCATTAATCTAGGTCTACTGTAGCCAAAGTTCTGTATAAGGGTGGTGTGGACCCTTATCAAGGGGGTGTAGATAGGTGGATACCTAGGGGGTGTAACCAACCCCCTTGTTTTTGTTAGGTGGGGGGGGGGGGGGGGGTGACACGCCACCCTGCGTTAAAATACAGACAGAGAATAGTTATGAAAATGTATAGAATATTATTGACAGATATTGGTTATGAAAATTAGAAGCTAAATGCAAGAATGCAATTAAGTCAAGCATCATCAAACAAAAAGTGTTCGTACAAAAAGACAAACATAAAAATAACAAAAATCATTATTAACGTTTGACTGTCCTTAAGATATATGACCAACAAACAAGGACATCCAAGTTTTTTTTTTGAGGGGGTTTAAAGGAGGGGTTTCAAAGATTTTAGGGGGGGGGGGTAATCTAATATATTTTTAATTTTTTTTTATAAATTTTGATGGGGGTAAAATGAGGGGTTTTAAAATTTTAGGTGGTAAACATCCATTAAAGCGAAGCTCTAAAATGGAAGTATAAACGAACATTAATACATTGTAGAACATTGTAGAGTGTCAGAAATGAAGTCCAAACTAAATTGTAAGTAGATTTGTTTCCTAACTGCTTTTCTACATGAAACTGTTTAAGAACATACTTACATTTTTAGGACTTGGTTATAGAGATGCTTTGCTTATAACTTTGTATCTTGTTGTTATAGGAATCAGTAGTCAAAAAATCAGATGAGTCGGATAATTTCAACATACAAAAATTTGTTGTCGAAGAAGTAAAATATCAGCATGTTTTAAATGGACGTACGGACTTTCTGGTAACGATTATAGAGTTGCTGCGCTTTCATACCTAACTAATAAGCCTAACTGATCTAACCTGTTCTAATTAACGAAAAGAGCTTACCATTACGGACGGACGAACCGACCCTAAATATCGAAAAGCTTCGCTTTTAACAAGTGAATGACTTTATCTTTCAAACAAGCAAAATATAAATATATCTGCTTCCGATTTATAATATTTTTGTTGATGAAAAATCTGCGGATTCAGATGGACTCTAAATTATACATATACCAACTTGCTTCATTGCTTTCACAGTCAACTGGCGGCTTTGCCCCTAGCCTCTAGAAGAAGGTGGGGGGGGATAGATAGTGTCTCCATGTTTATATTATATTACTATACAAAATAATAACTAATATTTTTTTGGTGAAGGGTTGGGCTTTTTATTTAGCATCTAGGGGCTTTATATTCCAGGGATAAGGAGGGAATAAACAGCCAAATACCTTTCTAAGGCAAAATCTAAAAATAGAATATCCTAAAACCATTCATGGATTTATGTGAAGCTTCCACCAAAAGACAAAATGTATCAGATCAGTAGTCATTAAAATCTTAAGCTTTAGACAAAAAACTTTCTATTATAGGATGTCGACAGTAAGTTGAACATTAATGTAATATGTGCCATGTATCGTATAAAGTAGTAAGGTTTTTAAGGTTATAGCTTAAGATCTCGCCAACCAAAGAATGGATTGAGTTCTCCATTTCATAGGAGCTTTATATATGTTCCAGACTAGTTTCAGGCTATTTCAGACTATAAATGTAATATTGGCAGCATTTTATGACAAATACAAAAGCTACAAGTGTATTTTTGGGTACTAAATATTAACTTAACATTAACTTTACTTATAATTAAAATGCATAGCTTGATAAAGTTTCCGCCCTGATTTAAAACCTTTAGTGACCAATAACTTTATGTATTCTTGGGTAATAAATATAAACCTAACAATATTTTACATACAAGGGCAATTATATCATAAGTAGTTTAGCTTTTGAAGTCAACAAAAGCTTGGATGCAAAAAGAACAGTAATCTGTTGTTCGAAAATTTTTTAAAACAAATTTTAAAATTGTAGTATACCTAAATAAACTTTTAATAAAAATTATTTAGATATTTAAAAAAAAACTTATAAGCGAAAGTACTTTTTAAGTTGTGATATATGGACATACATACACACGAAAGACTTTGTTATTATAGTAGCTTTGCCACTAATAATTGAAATGCATAGCTTGATAGAGTTTTCGCCCTGATTTAAAACCTTTAGTGACAAATACGTATTTTTGGATACTAAATATGAACTTAACAGTACTTTTCCTCATAATTGAAATGCATAGCTTAATAAAGTTTCCGCTCTGATTTAAAACCTTTATTGACAAATAACTGCATGTATTCTTGGGTACTAAATATGAACTTAACAATATTTTACATACAAGGGCAAATATATCATAAGTAGTTTAGCTTTTGAAGTCAACAAAAGCTTGGATGCAAAAAGAACAGTAATCTGTTGTTCGAAAATTTTTAGAAACAAATTTTAAAATTGTAGTATACCTAAATAAACTCTTAATAAAAATTATTTAGATATTTCAAAAAAAAACTTATAAGCTAAAGTACTTTTTAAGTTGTGATATATGGACATACATACATACACACGTACGGACTTTGTTATTATAATAGCATCGCCACTAATAATTGAAATGCATAGCTTGATAGAGTTTTCGCCCTGATTTAAAACCTTTAGTGACAAATAACTGCATGTATTTTTGGATACTAAATATAAACTTAACAGTACCTTTCCTCATAATTAAAATGCATAGCTGGATAGAGTTTACCTTTAATGATGATAGCTGCATGTGTATTTTTGGATACTAAATATGAACTTAACAATAACTTTACTAATAAGTAAAATGCATAGCTTAATATAGAGTTTACCCCCTACATTAAAATCTTTGACAAATAACTGCATGTATTTTTGGATACTAATTATGAACTTAACAGTACTTTACTCCTTATTAAGCCTACTTTGAAACCTTTTAATGAGCAGTAGATTAATGTGGGTTTTTTTATACTATCGGCTGCGCCATTAGAGGCGCCTAGGGGCGCTTAAAGGAGGTTTTTGAGAGGCGGTGGACTGGTAAATCGACCTCCTCCTTCAATTTTGATTTTATAAAGAAAATGTAAAAGTATGTTTTTTTTCCATGAACATTTCTCTTAAGAATGTTAAAAATAACTAAATACCTTTACACAGGCGCCCTGTTACTTTTAAAAAAGGATTAGCCGTACTCATAATTCAAATGCATAGTTTTAAAACCTTTATTGAGAAATACCTACATGTATTTTTAGATACTAAATATGAACTTAACAGTACTTAGCTCATAATTATAGAATACATTTTGTATAATTGCATTTATTTACATCCTTAAAAAAGTAACTGGATGTCTGTCTGATTTGGTTTACGTGTGCGTTTGTGTTTGTAGCTAGACGGTTGGGCAGATATGGTTCTCCATTCTAGAAAAAAAGTGCCTGTTGGTTGAAACTCAACATTATTTTAATGAACTTTATAATTCTAAAAAATTCATATAAGACGTTTTATTCGAGAACTTTAATAGATCCTGCCATATTAGTTTTCAAATATTTTTTTTATTTCTTTATTTATATTGAAATTAACTTTAGTATTGTGTCTAATAAATGTATCCTATAATATACTTAAGGTACATGGATATGTCAACGAAAAATAGAGTTAAGCTCTGAGCGCTCATGTATAAGGGTATTCGCATATCGATATTCGTTCTTTTACATTTGTTTATAATCGGACAACCCTAGCATTACCGACTTACAGAAAGACAGAAGGAAAAAGTCAGGACAGACAAAATAACAGACAGAGGACATAAATTAGGACAGACATAGGGATGGACAGATGGAAGACGGAAGACAGACAGAGGGACAGACAGAAGGACAGATAGAAGAAGACACAGAGGGAAAGACAGAAGGACAGAAAGAAGAACAGAAACAAGGACAGACAGAATGAAAGACAGAAGGAATAACAGAAGAAAAGACAGAAGGAAAGACAGATGGACAGATATAATGTCAGACAGATGGAAGGAAAGACTTAATAACAGACAGAAGGACAGACAGAGGGACATACAGTAATACAGACAGAAGAAGAGAGAGATGGTCAAACAGAAGAAGAGACAGATGGACAGACAGAAGGAAAGAGAGAAGGACGGACAATTTGACAGACAGAAGAAAGGCAGAGAGAAATTTACACAAAAGGACATACAGGCAAACACAAACATCTATAGAGAAGCTTCGCTACTAAAAATTAAAATGAGTGCTCTAAAAACAATTAATGGGATATGGTTAATTTGACTTTATTTATACAAAATATTATAGCCTTTGTCTTGAAGTTGTAATTAATTGCGCATTCTAAATTGATTTTGCTTGTTTAATGTTTATCCGTATTGCCACATATTATCAAGCCCACCAACACGATAGTTAGCGGACGTAATATACAATATAAATTACGGTCAAAGACGAATGACGAAAGGAAACATCTTGATTCTTAAGCATGACCTTTTTTATACCACCTAGGGTGAATTCATTATGACCAGACTTCAATTTTCAAGGGACACTATTTATATTAGGGTTAGGCCGGATATTTTTTTGGCCGGATACCGGATACCGGATATCCGGCTGATTTCAAATGCCGGATATCCGGTATCCGGCCGGATATCCGGCCAACGCCGATATCCGGCCAATATCCGGTTATCCGGCCAAATTACCGGATATCCGGCCGGATATCCGGCCAAATTACTGCATATTAAAGTATCAAAAAAAGGATACTGTCCCTTTCGTGGCAACGCACCTTAAGGGGCGATTCGTCGTATTTTTAAAATTGCTTTTAATAGGTTATTTTAGGTTAGGTTAGGTTATATTTGGTTAGGTGATTGCCCCGCAGGGTTAGGCAATTGGCCCCGCAAGGTTAGAGCCCCCCGCAGGGGCTAGAAATAGGAGGAAAGCTACTGTGAAAAAAACGAATAATCGCTCCTTAAGAGGCGTTGCCACGAAAGGGACTATACCCGCAAAACAAATTTCTTAATAAACGGTGTTTTATTATATAAAATTAAGGTTAAAACTTAAAAATTAAACTAATAAATGATCTTTCTTCTTATCAATTAATCTAATGAACTACTACTACCCTCAATCTGTAATATCAACCCCTAACGGTTGGAGGATGGGCGGGGAGGTGGCGTTGAATGCCCCTCCCCCCCCTCTGTTTTTTTCTATCCCATTTTCTGTGTATAGAGGAAGAGGGCTATAACTGAGTGACTTTCGAAATATGGTTAAGACACATACCTTAGAGTTGACATTGTTTTAATACCCCCCTCCTGGTGGGCACAGGATGCCAGCAAACCTGGTAAGGTCATTCAGGTAAAAAGTAAAAATATTTTTTTACTTAAACAATGCATTTCATGTTATCTAATACTAAAATATCCTGTAGTCGTACATCCTCATATGAAGTATAGGTGTTCAAGTCGATTTCAGGTTCCAGGTATAATCCTGCAAGTCCTGAACCTCCAGGTCTCCAGAAATCTTTAAACGGTTCCTGTGACCGCAAATTTTTACTTGAAGATTTTAAATTTTAAACTTAGGTTTTTTTTATATGTATATCTTCATGAAATATTACAATTTCATAAAATCCGTTGCCATTTACCTGCCAACCGTCGGTTTTCGGCTGGCAGCTACCAAGTACTGCTGCCACCGCCATTATTTATGTTTTAAGATTTCTAATATAAAATTTACATAAAGATAAACATACTCAGAAAAAATTGTTCTTCTAGCTTCAATAATAAGAAAATTACAGCCAATTAAGATTAAAAAAAAACAGAGATTTTTGTTGTAAAATATAAAAGATCATAATGCCGGATATCCGGCCGGATAGTTTCAATATCCGGTATCCGGCCGGATATTGAAAATGGCCGGATATCCGGCCACACCGGATATCCGGCCCAACCCTAATTTATATAGACTAAATTTTTTTAATATACTTAAACTAAAACCAAGGATGATAAAATTCATAAGTACGGAAAACGTTAAAACATTTTAATATTAAATTGACTGCCCAGTAAATTATATACTAGGTGCTCATTGGTACAAGAAATCTAAACCTTTTTTTCATTTTAAAACGCTAAAGTACTGAAATAAAAGAGTTTACTTAAAGCCTATTTGTTTTGACCTTTAGTAAGGTATTACTCAAGATATTTACTTTAATTTGTCTGCATATAATGTAATGTTCTAGCGGCTACGCCCCATTGCAATGTGAAACTTGAAGGAA
The DNA here is from genome assembly GCF_053477335.1 of Acartia tonsa. Classification (NCBI taxonomy): domain Eukaryota; kingdom Metazoa; phylum Arthropoda; class Copepoda; order Calanoida; family Acartiidae; genus Acartia; species Acartia tonsa. The sequence goes on along the minus strand of NC_137268.1, from coordinate 27,516,519 downwards.
GGTGACAAAATAGTTTTTTTCTTCATAGAATAACCATGCGGGAGGTGTCGGGTTCGAAACTGTACCATATTGCCTCATACTAGATACATTACAAATGTTACCATTCGCCGCGTTATTTTAACAGTAAGAGTAGGGGGAATGCCTTAGCGCTGTAAGTTTGTACTACCCAATCAAGATTTTTATATTTAACATATTCTGGTGTGACTACATTGTCCCCTTTGACAATAACATAATAAAATCTACCTTTTTAACATATTCTGGTGTAAGTACATATCCCCTGTAACAATAACATAATAAAATCTACCTTTTTAACATATTCTGGTGTGAGTACATTGTCCCCTGTAACAAAAACATAATTAAATCTACCTTTTTAACATATTCTGGTGTGAGTACATTGTCCCCTGTAACAATAACATAATTAAATCTACCTTTTTAACATATTCTGGTGTGAGTACATTGTCCCCTGTAACAATAACATAATTAAATCTACCTTTTTAACATATTCTGGTGTGAGTACATTGTCCCCTGTAACAATAACATAATTAAATCTACCTTTTTAACATATTCTGGTGTGAGTACATTGTCCCCTGTAACAATAACATAATTAAATCTACCTTTTTAACATATTCAGGTGTTAGTACATTGTCCCCTGTAATAATAACATAATTAAATCTACCTTTTTAACATATTCTGGTGTGAGTACATTGTCCCCTGTAACAATAACATAATTAAATCTACCTTTTTAACATATTCTGGTGTGAGTACATTGTCCCCTGTAACAATAACATAATTAAATCTACCTTTTTAACATATTCTGGTGTGAGTACATTGTCCCCTGTAATAATAACATAATAAAATCTACCTTTTTAACATATTCTGGTGTGAGTACATTGTCCCCTGTAACTAAAACATAATTAAATCTACCTTTTTAACATATTCTGGTGTGAGTACATTGTCCCCTGTAACAATAACATAATTAAATCTACCTTTTTAACATATTCTGGTGTGAGTACATTGTCCCCTGTAACAATAACATAATTAAATCTACCTTTTTAACATATTCTGGTGTGAGTACATTGTCCCCTGTAACAATAACATAATTAAATCTACCTTTTTAACATATTCTGGTGTGAGTACATTGTCTCCTGTAACAATAACATAATTAAATCTACCTTTTTAACATATTCTGGTGTGAGTACATTGTCCCCTGTGACAATAACAGAGTGAAATCTCAGCTCGTCTGGAAAATTTTGCCACAGCCACTCGTGGTCGCGGATGTAATCTGAATCCTGAAACACAAAAATGGATTAGTTTTTGTATCAAATTGTGCAGGGATCTTAAGGGATAAGACAATTTCTGAAAAATGGATTTACATCCTAAATGATTATACACAAAATTACCCGTTTAAAAGATTACAATTAGGACACTTACGTTAATGAACCAACAAATCAAAATTCGATAAAAGTCCCCAAAGTTGTTAAGACAACGAATAAGAGATCATTATTGCGAAATTGCGAAATCGGGACTTGTGTAATGTGTAACAGCCCCCATAAAAACAAAGCTCACAGAATTAAATAGTATAACACGGTCATTTATAAATAAAAAGTACAAATGCATTAGAGATGCTTCTTTTGTAATAAAGTACCTAATCCTTCTAGGACTCTGTATTACAAAAATTTTTGAATAGGATAATTATGTCCTATAAAAGTTGGTTTTTGTAAGATATAGAAAATCTAAATGTAACTGGAATTATCATGCAAAAATTTAAATCGATAGAACAATCTTAACACACTAAAAATGAACGAAAACAGAGGTGAATTCTTTTTTAAAAAAATGCCTAACTAAAATCAGTTTGCCCCACTAAAATCAGTGAGGCTCACTAAAAATTTAGAGGGGAAAATTTTACCTCATTAAAATTTTAGTGGGGCAAACTGATATTAGTGAGGCAAAAGTTTTTTTAAAGAATTCACCTCAGCTTACCGTTACGAACGCAGGGACCTACCCTAATTACAGAAATCTCCACTTTCATAACTTCAAACAAAGCAACTTGTTTCTCATAACAAAATGTAACCCCATCAAAAACCCATAATAAATAATAATCATATCGTTTTATACAGACAGACAAACATAAACCCTATTACTATTACTTAATCAAATAGATATCCTAATATATATAGTGATTAAAACTACTTGAACCTATTTTTTGATAGTTTGTCCTTGTCTTATAAAACTTTTTATCGCACTATAATCTTTCTTTATTATTTCTTTATTTTTCTTCTAAAAATATGTAAATGTGTGTTGTAAAAAATTGCACTTTTTAAAATAAGCTTTGTTATTGTAATGTCCAAGAATAAAAAATTTAAATCTAATAAATTTCTCTTATAAGTTGCATTATGTATGTTATTTACTTTAAAAATACTAGCGGCTACGCCCCCTAGAGGCCTCTAGTGGCACTTTAAATGTTTTTGTTTGTTAAAGTCTACGATAATTCTTTACGTACGATACCTCTTTATGTTACGTTGAAGTCTCTCATATATTAAAACATTTCGATTTTTTGTCATTTCTCTTGGGAGGGTGGTGGTACCCTCCCCCAAAACAGTTATAAACCTTCCCGGGACCCAAGGAGAACCCGATCGGTTCAGCTGTTAGCGAGATCCTTCGGTACAGACACACAGACAAACAAACATCCAGTTACTTTAGTATAGGGATTAGCGGATTCGCTTTAAGGTATTTGCGATTATTCCAAAAAATGAAAACAGTAAGGTCAGCGGTTTGCGAGATCTTTTGTTACAAATAGACAGCAACCTTATCTTGAAAATCTTAGGAAAACAAACAACTACCTCTTCTTTTTAAAAAATCTTTTCTGTAGTTCTAAAATAAAATGCATTTAATAAAATTGCTTCTTAATTTAGACCAATGCATTGCTATATTGTAACTATTAAAAGCAGCAGATACAATTTTTAACGATTTTATTATGACGCACTGTGATCCACATCTGACGCCTTCAAAATATATTTGCAAAATGTAGAAATTAAACTAGGTAGATGGTGGCTAACCTGTGGTATCCATAATCTGTAGGGGTTGCTCTCCTGTTCATACCTCAACAGGCCCAGCCCACAGCATAAGGGTATAACTAAAATATAATAGAACTTGTTATAGAGTATCTGCGCACTCTACTAAATATAAATATACACAATTAGATTGTAGAGATGGCACTAGCTAAATGTTGTTTTACCCAAGGGGTGGGGACCTTGTGCCGACTTTCAATTTGGGTCCAAAAAAGGTCCCCACCAGTACTTGGGCCAGGTAGTTGTCTGGATCTTTACTTATATATTTATTTATACATATAGATACAGTTATGACTAATATACAAAAAATTAAGATTAGTTTTACAAAATGAATTTTTGTATTTAAAATGTACAATAGTATACAATTAGAGGCGACACCCCTAGGATCTCTAGGGGCCCTTGAGGTGGTGAGAGGGAATAGGGATGTTTTAGTTTTAAAAAGAAAAAGTTTCGGCTCCCTTGTACAAAGGGAAATTTTAATATCTATGAAAGCTGATTGAAGAGTTGCTTCACTCAAATAATACTTTACCTAAGGTGATAAAAATAGCTTGAAATGGATATCTTGCTAATAATTTTCCATACCTATAATTAAAAAAAATATTTAGGGAAGCTAACCTTTTTATAAAATGAATAAGCATGAAATTTTGTAACATTTATCGCTATTGGTAACAATACAAATTGAAAATAATCAGGGATCTTAAGGGATAAGGCAAAAATTATGAACAAAGTACCAAAACCCGAAGTTTTGTAGTCCACCGAATAAGATAACGAGTTTATAAAACATTGGATACCAGTGAAATTTAATGTTCATTTTTCCTTCACTCCCTTTCTGGCTACTAACTCAACATTCATTTTATTACTTTGTGTTTATAATGTATTCATTTTCACGTTTTCGCTAACTTTTGCTAAACTGGAGAGTTATTTTTTTTGTAAAATTCATTTTTCAAACTTTAGTCATCACAAGGATGACAACATTCGAAAAAGCGAAGCTCAAAAACATTAGACAAACAAACTGTAGATTGAGAGCTCTTTTAATATTTATAAGATAGACAACCTTTTGGAAGCAGTGGCCTGCAAAAGGGTTTTAGAGGGGGGGGGGGGGGGTCTAACACCAACCTCGTGGCTAACAAAATTAGTTTCCATCTTATAATTTTAAATTTTAATATCTTCGAAGAGCTGTCTATAAAGATATGCGATACATAACTATTCTAAACGATTTAAGCTATTATCTACGGACGTATAGAAAAAAGCTTTATAGAAAAGCCTTGCTTTTGAAAAGTTTTAAAAAGTTAACATGAACGATGAACGTACATTTTATTTTAATCCGACATTTGACTGACAACTGGATTATTCATTTTTTAAAGAGACTATCTGCCATTGTTTTTCCAGTATTGCTTCGAGACCGATCAATATCCAAGGAATTAGAACCAGTTCTCAGCTATACTATAAAATCATATCTAGCATCGTAATACAGACAGTTCTCGCGAATATTAAAATAAAAAACATAGGATTGTTACCAGTTTTGTTAAACCAGGCCTTCGGACCCTCTGGTCAACCAAAACTTGTTTTATTTTTTTTTATAATTTAACATTTTAATATCCGCGGAAAGCTGTATATACTACGACGAAACATCAAAGGACATGTTATTTAACCCAATCGGTTCAGCGGATATTGTTTAATTCGAACCTTATGACCTTTAATAAGCTGCTGGCGGCCAAATGGCTAAACTTACCATACAACTACAATATTAAGTACATTCAGATATTTTGATGAAATCATCTAACCAAGTCATTGCTTTAACCCTTACAGATCGGGGGGGGGGGGGGGGGGGCTCCAAGAGCCCCCCCCTCTAGTTTTTTCAATCTCATTTTTTTTGTAGGTAAGATGGAGTGCTGTGACTTCATGACTTTTTAAGTTTAGTAATTATACGTCGGCAAGAGTTGATTTTATTAGGATATCTGGTCTGTGTCGGTCGTGGTGTCCGGTCAAAGTCGGTTGGGTAGCACCAAAATTCTAAAAAAATTCTAAAAAAATCTTAATTTCTACATTATGACTTTTGTGTATAAGGAGAAACCTAAAATTTTTTTGGTAAATACTTAGATATCAATGACCTTCTGAGAAAAAATGTGTTATGACCGTTTGACCGCTCCCTGACCGACTTTATGACCGATTTTTGTCCGGCTTTTACTACAGACATATATCATGAATATCGTGGCTTCTATTACAGCTAGAGTCCTATAAATTTTTTTGGTAAATCCTTGAGCAACATCAAACAGATAGAAATATTAATCGGTGCCGCCAACCGCCGTTTTACCGCCGTAACCGCCGAAAATGGCGGTTTCCGTTATTTGCCGTTTTTTGGCGATGATCAGAAAAAGTAATTTTTTTGTTATGAAAAATAAAAGTTCGTCCTAAATTTTGGTCATCCTAGCTGCAAATTTGGCCGCTCTACAGCTGTTTTAAAATTTAGCGGCTGGCCGCTAAAAAGCGGCTAAGGAGCGGCCTAGCTGCTATGACTAGAAAAAGTAATTTTCTCTAAAAATACACATGAACCACCAGAAAAAAATTTTACGTCTTTATCTGTAACAGGAGCCGAGATAGAGGGGGGGGCTCTTGGAGCCCCCCCCCCCCCCGATCTATTAAGGTGGGAATTGGGGCCCGAGCTGTAAGGGTTAAAAATGCTCGTTTTTAGCATTTTTTTTTAACGTGAACACAACTAGTTCTAACTTCATATTTTGGTAAATTCGATAAGTCAAACTTTGTGAATGTCCTTTTTTTGCAAGTACTTTGCTTTAGCAAGAGTTGCATCGACCATTAATAGTTAAAATTGGATGTTTTACACCAATTTGTTTATAATAGACTTTTTTGGTAGCGAGCCTATTCTTAACTAAGGGTATGTAAGTACGTCCATTCTCTTTATTAATTGACGGAGGGGACATTGGACTGTGAATTTTTAATGCTACCCACAGTTTTATAAACACGTTCTCTTATTTGTTGTCTTAAAGTACTGGTTACTAATTAATTATTAAATATTGATTGATTGGTTTTCACTTTCAGTGTCGAAACTTTTCAACCAATAATTTTGATCTACAGAAAGGAGTAATTGGGGATGTACATCAATCTTTCATTGTCTTATCCCATAAAGATATCTAAATATATCTTTATAAAGATTGTCTTGTTTGAAATGTAATCTTTTTCTTTAAGCTGCCATAATCTATATTAAATTTCTTAAAATCCGCTTATTTTCAAAGATATATCTACAGATAAGTTATTTATTCGAATTTAGAAAATATACAGGAATAGGACAATAAAATAACATTCAAGTTAGGCTTAAAAACCGATTAATATCCGCTGATAATATTATAACCGGTCCTCAGCCGTACTAAAAATCATGTATTGCATCGTATTACAGACAATTTTCCACGTTTTTATACCAGTTTTGTTTTTCCGGGTAATTGAAAATATTTTTTTTATTTTTGTGTGATTCTTCCCCCCCCCCCTGCACGCCCCTAGGGGACCAAAAGGCACATTTAAAAAAAAAATCTTACCAATAGAAAAAATTTTCCAAACTTGACACGATGGAATGACTGAGAAATACAAAATACCCCTCCCCATTTTTACTTTGTTTATCACAATTATTATTAGACATTTCTGCCCAGCAGCTTTTAGATTTTTTTGAAGCATCACTAGTGTCACCATTTATGTGGTTTTTGGCAGCTATTGCCGCGTTTTCTGCATGTTTTTCATTCTTGTTATCACTAACGTCACTTGAATCATATTTAGTTTCATGATTATCATAGGCATAATTGTCGTTTTCTTGAGGATTGGGCACCATGGTGATATTCTGGTTTTGCAAACAATTAAATGTTTTTTTGTTTGTTTTGTTTTACCTTCTACCTTTACATTTCATTTATTGTTATATCTGAAAGAAAACATGTTGAAAATTTATCTAAAAGAAATATAATGTCTATGTGACTGCCTGTCTGTACAAAGAGATCTCACTAAATATTGCATTGATTAGGTTCCAATGTAAAGGGGAAAAAGGGCCAACCCTTCCACAAATGTCCCCTAGAAAATTGTTAACCCTACTCTTTTTCTTTTCACTTTATATGTTACTAGCAGCTGCATCCCAAGCATCCAAAAAAAGGCAGAAAAATAACCTTTAACCATCCCGATACCCATAGATTAATGGGGCGATTACCCCCCCCCCCCCCAAACGATTTTGGGGGTGTCGTAGGCACCCCCAAAATTTTTTTCATTTTACTCCCCCCATTTAAAATTTACCCCTACCCTGGGGGTGCCGTAGGCACCACTAACCATTTAGGAGGGGGAATTTACCCCCCCAAACAATTTTGAGGGGGTAAATAAAAAATCTCTAATAGAAAAAAAAAGTTGCGCGCTTCGCGCGCATTTTTAATACTATACATTTAATAAAATTTAAATTACCCCCCCAAAAAATTTTACCCCGGGGGGTAAATTTGGGGGGGGGGGGGGTAAACTAAATTTACCCCTGCCAACAGATTTCAGGGGGGGTAATTACCCCCCCAAGCAAATTTTACCCCCGGGGTAAAAATTTTGGGGGGGGGTAAAAAAAATTGCGGCGCGCTTTACGCGCCATTTTACCCCCCCCCCCTCAAAAAAAACGAATTACCCCCCCCTTCAAAAATTTTTACCCCCCCCAAAATAAAAAGCTTGGACGCCCCTGCCGATACCCATAGGAACCTTTCCTAAAAATGAGAACTTAAACAGTTCTGTAGTCACAGAAATCTTGCAAAAAAAACTTTCCAACTTTATATGATAGGATACAAAGCAAACATAAATGCTTGGATGTAAGACCCTAGATGCTAGGGCGAAGCTTTTTTGTTACAAAGTAACTTCAAAGTCAATGACATTTGTATGTCTATATTTGTAAGCATATTATGCTGCCCTACTTATGGACACAATTGTTCTTATTGCTATTTGTTCATTGTAATCTTGGTGAAAGATAAGGGGTTACTGATTAATCTAGAACTTAAAATTTTGTTTAAATTTAATCACAATAGATAATGATTAGATAAACATAGTAAGGTTAATAGGTTATGCAAATAAAAGTACATAACAAGCAGGGCTCGGCAACCACGTGTCAGCCTCCTGTAAACAGCTGATTAGACATTTTCTAACCTAACAAGGATAACGTCTTCAATAAGTAGCAAAGCACAAAAAAATCAAGAATGGACATACGGAAAAAGTGATTTTAAGACAAGATGTTCATAAAATTAAAGAATGAGATAATTACTAATAGACTGACGGATCAATCAAATTATATGATGGTTGCTTATTGGTATATGAAATCTACTCAACAAAATTTTAATCTATCTATCTATAGCGTATTGATATGATCACTATTACCCCAAAGGGACCGGCGGAAAGACAAAGAACTTATATAGTTGGATAATGTTACGGCTGCCGAGCCCTGATAACTAGTGATCTTATAGTACATTAATGTAAATTTTAATTATTGTAAAGATTAGAACTTTTACCTTACCCAAGCCAATAATCTAGTTTTTAGTCTCTTAGGGGGGAGGGGAGGTCTAGCTCTGCGAGGCTCTTTTTACTTTTATTTAACCTAACCAAAAATAAGCATCAATTATATAATTTTTATCAAAAAGTCCTTTTGATGCTTTTAATTATTAGCTATTAATATTTTCAACAAATCATGTATTAATCCATGACAATCCGTCACCAAATAAGTAATATTTAGTCCAGTCCTAGCTATAGAGAAGCTTCGCTTCTACAAATATAATTATATAATACTTTTATATAATTATATTTTGTCGGTTTTTACAAAGTCATTTAAGTAGTACATAATATACATGTTACCCTTTAAAAGAAAATAAAAATGCCCGAAGAAAGTTAAAATTGGCAATTTTCAAATGAAATTAGTCAATTGTTTTAAAATTGCAAATATCAAAGAGAAAAAAAATCAGAGGGGTGTTTGTGTCAAGAGGGGGGGGGGGGGGGAGTAGTGCTTTTTGTCTTTCTTTTTATTTTTTTTTGTTGGGAAGGGGGGGGGGAATTTTTTTTTCTTCAATTTTACAGAAAATTAAAACTTGAAAGAAGGTAATAATAACCTTATTTTCTGGTAAGCATATTCTAATCGATTAGGGTTGCCAAGACCGCATATATTTTCAGGTAGACAGATGGACAAACAGACAGACATCGTTCAAATTTGTATTGAATATTTAAAAAGTCAGTTTTGTCAAAATTGCAAGACTTCTAAACCGATCAATATCCGTTAGATTATAACCGGTTCTCAGCCATACTGAAAAATCCTCTATAGCATCGTATTCAGACAATTTTCCACGAATATTAAAAAACATAATAAAATTAATGCCAAACACCAGTAACAAAACTGGTTTTAATGAAGCTATTAATAGTGCCTATAAAAATGACGCCATACTGGCCTACCATTGGTAAATAAGTATTTGTTGTGTATGACGCCATTTTTATAGACACTATAAGAAGCTCGTTTTAATCTTATAATTTTTCATTAAAATATCAGCGGAAAGCTGTCAATAATACGATGCGATAAATAACTATTTTCATAAGAAATAATTCAAAATGTCACTATAACTTTATCCTAAGGCATTAATGTTGAAACTAAAGCACACGGGATGGTTTCATTATATGCTTTCATAACTCAGTATTTTACACAAAAATGTATTCAAAAATACCATATTGTATTTGGACGTTTGCTAGGCGGTACTTTCACTTCCGCTATACGCCAACAAATTAAATTGTCAGCAGCTTCAGCGAGGGCCTCTGATAGAGCTAGAGAGCTAGATTTTTTTGTTTGGTTTCCCAATATGATGACGAATTTCCGACTATAACACAGTTAAAATCGATATATCATATATTCATGTACTCTAATAAAGTGATACTTGCAGCTGGCTAAAATAATGTTACCCCCCATTCATCCCCTTATTCCCCCCCTTCTAATAATTGAATGAATAAAACAATAAATGAGATTCATATTAGCAACCTAAATTAACGAAATAATTTTCCCTGCCTATATATCCACGTTTACTATTATACAGTCAAACTGTTAATGTGCTTCCCTCGCCCTTTTAAAGCTGGTATTAAGAAGAACTCATTCTGTTATGTGTAGAATTAATGGAACACCGTTTGGCAGGCGGTAACGTGCTGTACCTAACGGTCGAAAAAAACCGCTGCTGATAGCTGACGCGGCGGAATTCAGGAAATCGGCCATACTTGCAACGCTATTCTAATAATATATGAGTTATTTCATAATGTTGATATAATAACAAAAAGAACATTGAACAAGGTATTTAATTTCCATCCTTTTAAAAGTAAACTATAAAAGTCAGAGATCTAAAGAGATAAGACAGTGGCCGATAAATTAATGTACATCCCCAATTTTAACACCTAAAATTATCCCTTCTGTAGATTACATTTAGTGATTGAAACGTTTGAACACTCTAATAAAAATTCAATAAAGTTCCCAAAGTTGTTGGCTAAACAATAAGAAAATGTTATTACAAAACTTTAGGGACTAGTGCAATAAACAGACCAATGTCCCCTCCCTCCCTGCATAAAAGCAGTTTCTAAAAAAATATTAAAATTATGAAATAGATAGATAAATGAATGACTACTAGAATCTCAAGACATCCGTTTGAAACAGCAATTTAGATTAATGATGTTAAAAAATACAATATAAGTTTTATAAACACTTTTATCATCCATTTTTAAAATAAAAAAAAGATAACTGTCCAGTTATGTACAAATACATAGTGTTAAAATTTTCTAACTCTTTTAGTCCCCCAAAATTAAAATCTAATGAAAAAAGGCTACCTTTCATAAAGACAAATACACATACTTCCTACTACTTAATAGACATACAATTACTGCTTCGAAACCGATAAATATCCGCTGAATTAGAACCAGTTCTCAGCCATATTAAAATTTTTTGTATTTTCTTCGAATTCTAAAATAAAAATCATAAAATTAAAACCAGTGTTGTTACCCTTAGGCCCCTCAGGGCTAACAAAACTGGTTTTACTCTTATAATTTTTCATTTTAGTATCCGCGGAAAGCTGAGAGATAGCGATTACAGGCTTTTTATATCCAAGAATAATTAGATCCATGAGATCCATGCAAAATAAGGGTGTTAAGGGTTAAAGGGTCATACTAATTCTTCAATAATAAAAAATCATCATATTTAACTTTGACTACGAATTCAAATATTAAGTTTATTTTTAAAAGCTAAGCTTTGTATCATTAGGGTCTGTACGTCCGTCCATCCGCACGTATTTTCGTTAATGTATGTATCGCATGTTGAAATTACCTATAAATTAATTATAAAAAGTTTCCAGACGTGCATTTTAAACTTTTTTGTATGATATAATTATTCTATTTATCTGATATTTGTAACAATAATTCCTAGTACAACCAGTTACAATAGTCAAAGAAAAGTGAAGCATCTCTATATTTATCAAGTATTAGAAATGTAAGTATACGATCTTATTTATTTGAATAGGTCAAATATTTGGATATATACATATATATATTTCCTAATTTTGAAATTGGACCACATATCAAACCTCTCCCTTTCCCTTCATTGTTACCTTTTGATTGCAAAACATTACTTTCTGGATTCTCAAATACGCATAATATGCAACAATTTCAAGAATGCTTTGTTTTAAGGCTAAGACATTGCCATAATTGGTATCCACGCACAATTTTTAGCATAATGCCTCTTTATCGATCACAACCGGACAATAAATTAATTTTCCTTCATTTTATTGTTTTAAACGTAATAACTCTAAATTCAATGTAAAATAAAGTTTTTCTATATTACGTTCTTTCGTCCGTCCGAAAAATATAGCTCTTATCCTGAATTTAATGTAATAAGCGAATCATCTCTACGATCAAGTCTTAAAATGTAAGTATGTCCATAACAATAACATGCACGCAGTATTTAAGTAATATTTGGATCACTTTTTATAATGTCTGTCCGGATGATTTAGTTAGCTTCGCTTTTATTGATGTTGCCATCCTTGATAATAGTTTGTACTTGGTTGCTAAATATAATTGCATAAATAAAAAATACATTTGCAAGCCGTCAATACACAAAATACATTTCATTGGCATTATACATATATAGTATTAATTCGATGTTGCACCAGATTTGCATTTACTCTGATAAAAGTGATGCTCAGCTGCACTGGATGAAATAACGATATCCCCATCCACACCCTTCTATCCCACTGGATGAACGCACTGACCAATAAATTATGTCCATAATAGCAAACTAAATTATCAACAAATTTTCCACAGTCAATATATCCAAACATATTCTTTTTCCATGATTGATACTGAGCGGATGCGCCCCTAAACAGCACACGACAATTACATTTTCACCACAGTGTTACGGACGGACGGACAAAGTAAATTATACAGAGTAGCTCAGGAATAGATATTTATCGCATCGTATAATGCTTTCTGCGGAGATTAATAAAACGAAAAATTATAAGAAAATACGGTTTCCTCAGCCATTAGGGACCGTAGTTCTGGTCTAACAAAACTTTTATTAATCTTATGACCTTATTTCTGTGGAAAATTGTCTGTAATACGATACATGATTTTTCAGTATGGTTAAGAACCTGTTCTAATCCAGTTGAAGCCATAATGGAAAAACATATTCTAAAATACTTTGATCATACTTCAAAATACTTGGATAGACTTAAGGAAATGAAATTTCAATTCATATTTTACTATGGACAAAACAATGTCTATAAGAAGCTTAACTTGAAAAGCATATATATTATTTTATGAAGCTAAACTTTGAAATAATATAAAGAAGGTGTATCAACTTTTTTTTTTTATAGCTAGCCGCGCCGGTTCTTTTAGTAAGTAGTAGATGTAAAATTTTTCATAGAATTCAGATATGCAATCGGTTTTTTTGGAGACCTCTTATTTTTTAAGTAATTTAAGTTTTTTAAAAAAATAATTAAGTCGGTTTTAAGGTACTAAAACGCAACAAAATAAAAGAAGAAAATGGCCAGTAAGAACAAAAATAGTAAGATCTTTAATTTGACACCTTACTTTTAAAATTCTGTTGAGTAATTATTGAAAAAATCTATTTTTTTAACCTCGGTTTAATAAAAACTTTAGACCTAAATATTTTCTCAAACAGACATAAAAAACATGGGTTCATATATACCTTTAGAATCAGAAAAATATTACGAATCCATTGTAAGCAAAATTGAAAAAAAGTAAAAAAATTAAAAAATAAACAAATGGCCAATTATATTTTTTGTTCAGGCAACACTATTGTTTCCCTTTTTTACCCCCTTTTTACCCCCTTCCCATTTTTATACTCAATTCAAGAATTAAGACGTTGCCTGTACAATATAATATGATATTTTCATATAATTCCTTTTATTGTAGTTTATATACTATATTGTAAACTTTTTTTTCAATTTTGCTTACAATGGATTCGTAATATTTTTCTGATTCTAAAGGTATATATGAACCCATATTTTTTTACCTGTGAAATAATAAAAGTAAGTTCAAAGTTTTTATTCTCGTGGGTTTAAAAAAATCGATTTTTTCAATAATTACCTGATAGAATTGAAAAAGTAAGGTGTCAAATTAAAGATCTTACTATTTTTGTTCATAATGACCATTTTCTTTTTTTTTTTTGTTGCATTTTAGTACCTTAAAATCGACTTAATTTTTTTTTTAAAACTTAAATTACTTAAAAAATAAGAAGTCTACAAAAAAAACCGATTGCATATCTGAATTCTATGAAAAATTTTACATCTACTACTTACTAAAAGAACCGGCTAGCTATAAAAAAAAAATAGTTGATACACCTTCTTTTAAAAAAGGAGAATACAAAAAATTTATTGTAGTGACTATATGTTTTAAGTTCAAGACCGCTGGATTAATTTTTTTTTTATAAAAGTAACAGGACGTTTATCTATCTGTTTGTAGCTCAATATCTCGCCAACCGATGTAATAATATGGTTATCTTTTACAGCGAAGCTTTCTATAGGACTAAGAAAGGTTAAACCTTATTTTGTAGAAGAGTAACCTCAGTAACCCCCCAAGATGTATTACTCTTGGAAATAAATTCCCTCATTCCAATTATTTATTCCTTTTTCTTTATAAAACTAAAATTGTAAGTAAAGAGTTTATCCTCCCCATTTCTCTGAAGTGGCTTTATAGGGCCCTAGGGTCGGAACCGCTAGTATTACTTATAAAATATGGTACTTATTCAACTTGTAGAGTTACGTTTTAAATGAATTTACAATTATTAAATACTAATCATGAATTTTATTACCATGTCGCGATTAGGGGGGGGGGGAGGAGGTTTGTATAAATACAAGTCACCCCATATGTCTTAATCATAAGATAATTTGTATATTAACATCTAAATTGTTCCTATACTAGAGGCATCCAGGGGCACTTACGGGCAGGGATTAGTCGATACTACCTTTTCCATCTTTTTTCAGAGGTGATTTTAATCAAGAGGGAGGAGGTACTCTCCTTCAAAAAGTAATAAACCTTCCCTAGGCTATATAAAGAACAACCACATCGGTTCAGTGGTAAGATACAAAAACACACAGACATAATGTTCCATTTATCAAATGCCAAATATTTTCTTTCATTGTAGTTCGAGTATATCATACCTATCTTATCCTATCCTATGATATAAAGTGGTAAGGGTTGTTTGTCTGAAGCTTAAGATCTATGAAATTGCTGGTCTGAATGAGTTGTACTATTTAAGAAATCTACAATATTGTCTTGAGGTGGTCTTAGTCTATTTTCCTGAACTTCCGCTCGCCCCTATAGAGGCTAATTTCAAAATCTGTATTGTTCGAGTCTGGGATTTAACCATATTAAATCAGACGATTTTGAAAATGGTTCACTACTGCTATTTATCAAATCAATAAGTTATTGTGGCGTCGCAATACATCCCAGCGCTTTGTTCCAAGAGGGTTGGGCGAGGGGGTATCCCGATATATTTAAATCTTATTTTAAAAATTGGATGTATTAGTTTTTGTTCCTGGTTTAATTTTTTCTTGGACAAATACTAAGCTTCTCTAAAAATTGAGGATTGATCTACTTAATTATGATGACTATAAAAAATCTTGAGATTAAACTTTGGCCCTTAAATCTCACAACAATCTAGCATTAATCAAGGAAGTCATGTAGCAAGTTAAAAACCAAGGAGTGAGGCTGTACTGGACTGTAAATAATATCGGTACCACTAATTTTAAAAACAAATTGGCTTAGGTATTTTTATTACTTGAATCTTGATTGGCTGGTTTAAACTATGCTGTATTGGTACAGGAAATCTTGGCCAAAAATTCCAACTATTTATCTTGAAAAGCAGCTGAGAAATTTACGTTTCTCTTATCTTCCTAAGAGACGGATGAACATTTTGAAATAATAGAGTAGATTCGCTACTAAAAATGGCGCAAAAATGCACATAAAAACACACACAGTCAGACAGTACCGCGCGCACTGCGCACATTCTGATCTTGTTATCTTAATCTCAATACAATTGCATAATAAAAGGTCAACACAGTATACTAAACATTCAGGCAGGGATAGATGGATAGGTTGATAGAAATGGATATTGTTACAGGGCAAATTTGTCGTCAATGTAGGTTTTTAACATGGATATCATTTGTTAGTCAATTCATTTATCAAGTAGAAGAGGGGTGTGTGGGTTAAAGTAGGGTGGAAGGGGGAATTGGTATTTTAGCCAGCTACGAGCTTCATTTTATTAGAGTACATGATAATCTGGTGTAAGATCCAAGTAATAATAAATCCATTATGATGATAAAATTAAGCTTCCTTCTATTTATATAAATTTAAAAATCTGCTGCAGTTTTGGGACGAAGCCCAAAATACATAACTTTTGCACCACGTCGTCTTCCTGTGACGTCATATTCTCAATCTTTTTTTAGGGATTTTCTTTCCCACTTCTCCTCTCATCTCCCTCATTTTATTACGTGACAGGAAGACGACGTGGTGCAAAAGTTATTTATTTTGGCTTCGTCCAGTTTTGGTGGTGTAAAAATTAGGAGTGTTACGGGGGGGGGGGGGTAATTGTTCAAGGGTCAAGAAATTTGTATAAGTAAAAACAATTTTATTGTGATACATTGCATTTAATAATATTTAATCGTTACTAATAATAAAAGGAGATTTGCAATATAAATCATAGTTGTAAAAGTTTAGGATTTAGAATGGTCTTCTGAGTACCTGAATATGGATTTAGAGATTTGTTAATGTAAAAAGTAAATTTTCCATCCAATAAAAATGCAGGAAAACGAAAAATTTGGTCTGAATAATGATTACTTTTAACAAGGGATATTATGAAAAATATAATCCATATAAGACATATATTACTCCGGAAAAGTTTAAAGAATGATATAATTCTTTGTTGATAACATTCACAGCATTTTTTTATTACAACAATGCAAAAAATTACATTTTGTCTATAAAAAAATTCACCTACTTCAAAAGATAAATATTACGCTCAATAATAGTTATTATCGCATCGTATTATAGACAGCTTTCCAAAGATATTAAAATGTAAATATATAAGATTAAAACCAGTTTTGTTTGCCACAAGGGGCCAAAGGTTCGGGCTAACAAAACTGGTATTATATTTATTATTCTTTATTCAATATTCATGGAAAATTGTGTGTAATACGATATTTTACGTGATTTTTCAGTATGGCTGAGAATCGGTTCTAATCCAGTGGATATTAATCGGTTTCGAAACCCTAAAGGAAAATGTATATCATCTAATCTGATATTAAATAATGTATGAGAAGGATTAAAGCACTAAATATGTACTATGTTACATAAATAGCTGCTTTCCCATAAAGTTCCTGTCGGACACCACTGGGTTCCCCCCCCCCCCCACTTTATCTCTTCTTCATAAGCCTAACCAATACAATGTAGGAGGGCAATACATGTGATGCCCTAACCCTGCAGGGCTACCTAACCTAAAATGACCCCACACACCCTCTCTAATTTATAATTTATCATGGATATATTATACATATCATAAAATTAGAGGTTTCAAGGGTTTGGGGGTGAGGGGGGGGGGTTGAGATACCAAATTTTTTTTAGGGGATTTAAATGAGGAGGTTGGGGGACGTATATGCAAGACACCCAGTAATCCAAGAATGTGAAGGGGCATAAAATGACAACAAATGTTACTAATTTACTAAAAGATTAATTAATAATAAGATTTTTTAATTTTAGATGTTTGTAAAACCCGATTTAAAAACTAATGTACAAAATAAATTTTGAAAAAATCAGACCTGACATCGGATAATGATGATTATAAAAATATGGTTATTCCTTTAATACAGGCTCTCAAAGTCTGTCGATCTAAGCAGGAAATTTAAACGAAACCGATATTAAGTAGCCGCCAAGTTAGGCAGTCAGTTTTACGTAATTTTAACCATAAGCAACGGTATACGAGCAACAGTTTAGAGGAAAAGGTCATGAAATCAAAGGATTTGATGAATGCTTAACTGCATCAGTTTTATCAACAAGATTATTTTAAACATGTGGCTACGCAGCTACGCCCCAAGTCAATCCACCACATTTGATTTTAATCGGGGGATGGGGGATTTTTAAAAAAGAAATGCTCCATCACCAAAGAAAATAATCTTAAATCGTGGAAAATGCAGTAAGAAGTAGATAACAGTGTAGCGGTTAGCGGGATCTTGATTCAGCTTTATTCCAACGGTCAGACGGACAGACATACAGAGAAAGATAAAAAATAATTTAAAAATAAAGTAGCTGTGAAACAATGTCAAAGTTATATAGCAGCTACGTTGCTAATAAAGTTTTAAAAAGATTCATTATAAAAAAACCTTACATAACCCTAAAATTTTATTAGACGGCGCGACTTATGTTTGAAAAAAGCTATAAAAACCTTTGGTTTCGAAATCATTTAGTAATTTTAAAATAACTTGATAATATTTGTTTTGACTTGACGCTATCTTACTACTGTAACGTTAAAGAACCGTTTTTAGAACTTCAGTAATTATTTACAGAGTTTGGTACAATAATGGGCATTTTATATTAGGATCAAGGATCTTTATAGGGTATAAGACAATGGATGATAACTTTATGTACAACCCCAATTATACAGAAATTACCCGTATGTAGATAAAAATTGTAATTGGGAAGGTTTAATTACTGTTCGTTCATTCAATCCATCAGTTACCCTCTCTCTTTGGGGGCGAAGCAGCATCAACTTAAATTAGCCTTTCTAAAACATAGTAATCTATTCACGTATCTAGCTGTTAAATATGGGTTGGTTTTTAGGGTCATTGCCTTTTTCCACTTTTAGGGTACTTTTTGGACTTTCCACCGGGCGTAATTATACACACAGAGACTCACCGACTCACCCACTCACACACACATACACCCACACCCACACGCACACCCATACACACATGACGCATAAGCAAAGGGGTAGAAAAAGGTCACCAATTTGAAATAAAACTTTTGATTTATCTTTTCCGTTATCTAAATAAATGTTCTTTTGTTGCTCATAACAATAACAATTTACAACTATAAATTTGTATATCTATAATACAAAGTAGTACGATGTCTGTCTGTCTGTCTGTCCGTCTGTCTGTCTGAAGCTTAAGATCTCAGTAACCACTGAACCGATTGGACTCTACTCTTCAGGGAATATACCTAATGGTCCTGTGATGGTTTTAAGCTATTTTCTTGGCGGGTGGGACACCCCCAACCCCCCTCCCAAATAAAAATCCCCTCCCACAGAATTTTTTTTATTTTTCTTTTTAAATTCAAATAACACTAAAATAGATTGATCAAACCTATTGGGACAAAGCCCCTAGAAGCTAGGGGCGAAGCCGCTAGTAATATGATAAACTATTACAAGTAGTAAGTTTTTTGTTTTTTATATTTAGATCTCGAGAACCGCTGAACCGACCGAGCTGTCCATTTAAGGTAAGTTTCTCATAGGTTCCGGTGACATTTTTGGCTATTTTATGTTAAAAATTGTAATGCTTTTAGACATTTTTCTGACATTTTTTCAGCTGCTAAAGACTAATATAAATTGATAACCTTAATATATTTATTTCTATAAACAAAGTTTAGTTTAAAGGCAATAAAGTGTATTAACAATGAGAACAACATCCATAAGAAGCGCTGCAATAACAAGTTAACAACATTTTAGAAGGATAAGAACAAAAAAAGATATTTACATTTCAATATGTCATTGTCAATTAATTACTAAATGTCACAAATAAATCAGAAAGTTTATAAAATTTAATCAATCTAGAATTTTGATTTTTGAAATACCAAATACCACCAATAAACAAAGAATTTATAGAAATTCAATTCGTAGAATATACAATATTATAATTTAGAAACTACGTTGTTGTTAAAAATTAATCATAATTGCTTTGGTATTTACATTTTTACGTTTGGCACTTTTGTTACTTTATTTCGTTCAAATTTTATAGTGTTTAAATCTTTTACATAAAGAAATAAGGCTTTTTTTGATTGTCCGTTAGGGAAGCTTCAAATAGCTGGAATTGTTTTTATGCATTTTGTTATGTAGAGCTAAGTCTTAGGATGGCATTAGGCTATTTCTTCTTACCTCCCCCTCCCAATCCTATTAAATATACATTATACCCTAGAAGCTAGGGGCGAAGCAAAAGGTAGAAAATGTTTTATCTGTCAGTACCAAAAGATCTCACTAAAAGCTTTACAAGGTTTTGCTTTAAAGGAAGCATTTTTAATAAAGTTTTTTGAAACATTTAAATTAATCAAAATATTAATAAATTAAAAATAACCATCATTTTGTCATAATAATGATATTTTTTTAAGCAACGTAAAAGTTGATGACAAACCAGAATATTTTATTCAGATAGTACGTACTGACAAAATGTCCTTATTTATTATCACTCTTAAATATTTAAAAACAATACTACATATATTGATTTTGTTATTGTTTATTTTTCACAGTTATATGTCACTAAAAGAAGGTATATAAAGTTACTGTCACCGTATATCAATATGATACTATTTGTTGTAAATATATAGTAATATATATTATATATATATTGATATCTTGATGACTTGATGGTGAGCCCACCTTCCCAAGTCCTCTTTTTATCTAAAGTAACAGAGAAAAAATATCCATGGTTACTTCAAAAAAGTGCTCCTTAAACAGGGGTGTAGTTAAACACAAAAATGTTCTAAAAAATGATTTTAGCTTTTTAATCCACCTTAAAGATACTTTGCTAAATAAATACATGTAAAGTTTTATTTTTTTAGAATTACCCCTGAAATTTTGTATAGTCTTATATAATTCCGAATAGTTATCTAAGTTATACATATAGCAGAGTTGTTTTAGTAAGTGGCGCGCTAGGACCACAGTAATCGATCGATGTTCATTTACAACAGCTTTAAAATATCTTTAACAGCAAATATGTTGTGTAAAGAAATTATGTGTGTTCCCTAATTGCACTTATCCAACTCTAACTCTCTCCCCCCCTCTAACCTCCTTTAAACTAAAAAAAATACGATGGCTCCTATTCCTTTAGTGTCCAAAACCGTTGAGGCTACCTATAGTGATAAACAAACAAACAAACAAAAACCTCCCCCCTTCTTTTCAATTTCTTGGGCCGGAGTTTCAGTGCTCGACAAGACACATTACGGGGAATTTACAGAGTTTTTGCATTGTGATATTTGCAAAAGCATTACTTACGGATGTTAGGAAACTTACATGGGATCGTTCGAACACCATTCAATGTGTATTACAGAATACGAAATTTTGGTTTTTAAAGCCATCATAGATTAAAACTTTAGAGATAAAAAGCAGGTAGTTACTACGAGTTGCACAACAAAAAAAATAACTAGACAACATCCCCATAATGAAAGAAAAATATACATTAAAAAAAAAATGACCAGTGGAATCTTAAGAAAATATTTTAGTAGCTTATCTCATGATGGTGCATTGCAAATTATACTTGATGTTTTTCCCACAGAGCAGAAAATGGACAGAAAGACAGACAAACGGTCGAATTAACAAATTAAGTAGATTCATTTTAATCTGAGGAATCTTCTCAATTAATATGTTAGTATCTTTTTAAATCAAATCATACCTATCAAACATGATTTTTTAAAATTTGCTTAAAACTTATGTAATATTCGGTTCCAGCCGTTTACGAGAACTTTCGGGACAGACATACATACATAAATTTCTACTGTTAGGATTAGATAAATTTAGTTGACATTCTTATGAATTTATCTATGGACGTAAAAATGTACATTAGCTTGGTCGTAGGGACAATAAAAGACTTTAGAACTGTCTGTTTGTGTGTCTGTGCGCGTTCCTGTGCGCATAACTGTGCGCGCTTGTGTGTGTGTGTGTGTGCGTGTGGTCGGAGCTTTTTCTGTGGCGTG